>NC_064638.1:1204474678-1205724678 GCF_023864345.2 Schistocerca serialis cubense | reverse complement strand
AAAGATATTTTACACAATTCACAAGTTTCCATTTGTAATCAGTCTCTTTGGTATTCTTCGATACATTTTCTAATAGTAATCAATATGCTTTTACTCTCAAAAACAGAAGTAAATTAACATATAATAAGACAAATTATAATAAATTCTGACAAAAAATATAAGAAAACATTTACAATTCGGTATCGACAAATATGGTAAAAAAATAACATCTCCCAGATCCATTACAAGTTGTACTACCAGAAGTACTCCACGGATCAGAAATGTCCTACAGTCGGAATTTGAGGCATCGTTCCACTTCATAAACAGGTCGTCAGCACATAAATTAAAGGAACTGGGAGCTTGTCGAACCTAATGCTCAAAAGGAATATATTAAAAACATTTTTCGTCATATATTCTGACCGAGAAATGTGCCTGAAAAACGTATCTGAATGTCAAGAACAAGTTTTCACCACTTGCGCGGACAGCTTGCGGAAGTGCTCTTGTGAGCCACCGGCAAGCGCCCCCACGGTCTCTCCTTCCCTTATCTCGGCCCGCTCCCCTAGGGTCGGCGTCCAGTGCAGCCAGAGACAGCGTCTTGTAAATCCCGCGAGCGTCAGCTGTCCTTCACAGCTGCCCCCCCCCCTTTGCAGCTGCCCCCTCCCGCATCGCAGCAGCCCCTACCCTCTCCCCTGCGCCCCCATGACCCCGGCTGTCTGCCGTAAGCTGCCCCTAATGTTCCAGAAAATCCTAAAATATGCGACCCACATTAACCAGCGGGGCGCATTAGAAGCTCCGCTTTTATCCACAGATCCAGTGCTTTTTTCTCCTTAGCGGCGCCGACGCCCACAGTGTTCTTATGTTCGTTAACAATTTAAAATTTACAGAACTAGAACCTGTCTACCCACTGTTCGTGTGTGTAACATCTCTCACACAGTGCTGAAGATAGCAAAACGAAACAAGTGCAAGAATTGTGGCATAATAAGTTTAACAACTGACGCATACGAGTTGCTGACAAGAATAATACACAAATGAATGGACAGTAATACTGAGCAGCTGTTAGAAGGCAGTCTGTTTGGCTGCAGCGAAGGTAAAAGCACCAGAAAATCGTATATATGGCTCACCGGCCATTTGACCACCTTCTTCTGTGCAGATGCACTAACAGTCCCGAACTCTTACGAGAATCGGTAGTAAAGCCGCGAGTGTTGAGTATGAAGGGCAGGGGTACTATGAATATAGTGCGGGACAGTAAGTTGCGAATGTGGGTCTCACGAGAGGCGTGCCAGAGTCGCACGTCCTCTGTGTCCTCGGCGGCTCAGATGGATAGAACGCCTGCCATGTAGGCAGGAGATGTCGGTTTCGAGTCTCGTTCGGAGCACACATTTTCAACTGTCCCCTTTGATTTATATCAACGCCTGTATGCAGCTAAGTGTATTCATTTCACTGTAATTTCGCCAGAAAAACAATTCTGACGTTACGCTTAATAACTGAGACAAGGTTTAAAATCAAAACGCTCTCATAGGACATGTCGACTTACAAAATAGAGTTCGCGAACCTAAAATTGTGCGTGTGCAAAACTTTCAGAAAAACGGATATAAGCTTTGTGGAGGAACAATAAGAGTGGACGTCGAAAGAGAACAGCCCGGTTTAAATAGGGCTTCACAAATGGATGGCTCTGTCAGCCAAATGGAAGAGTGCAGGGAGCAGATGAAGCAGATGTCGCTAGGGAGAGGAGTAGGGCAAGGGAAGCATGTTTTGCACTAAGTGTCTATCGTCACAGTGGACAGTTACCTTTCTTATCAAAGTAGAAGTTGTTTAAATGGCTCTGAGAACTATGGGACTTAACTTCTGAGGTCATTAGTCCCCTAGAACTTAGAACTACTTAAAGCTAACTAACCTAAGGACATCACACACATCCATGCCCGAGGCAGGATTCGAACCTGCGACCGTAGCGGTCGCGCGGTTCCAGACTGTAGCGCCTAGAACCGCTGAGCCACTCCGGCCGGCGGTGCAGAGGGGAAAATATTAATAGGTGTTATGACACTTTTTACTCCTTGTATTTTGTCCCTGCGACTTCCAGAATTCGAAACAGTGTTTTCCGGTCAACATTCAAAAGGTCTCTCTAAAGGTAAAAATGTTATAAATGTAGGTTTGACGTAGTTTTGGATTTGTTATTCCCTGGAATATCAATCAGCTGCTATTTTTCTTTTAACATGCATTATCACAGGGTGAATAGTCAGTATTCAGAGATTCTTTGATCTAAGGTAAGACATAGGCACTGTATTACTTCGCCTGTTCCTACATTTCCCCGATCATCACGATAAAATCATCACGATAAAACATGAGAAATCAGGGCTAGCACAGAAAAATTTAAGTGCTCGTTTTTCCCGCCTGCCGTTCGAGAGTAGAGAGCCAGCATGAAGATGGTTCATTGAACCCTCTGCCAGGCACTTCATTGTGAATAGCAGAGTAATCAAGTAGATGTAGATGTAGAGCACAAACTGTTTTTCCCCGGGCTCAGCTTCCACTAGTTTTCAGTTTTTCTGATTATGTCTCGTTTGCAGAACGTCTTGTGAAATGTTGCTCTTCTCAAACAACCACGGATAAAACAACACAAATAAATCTGTAATACGAGCTAGACTCCGGCGTTGCGTAGTAAGCGGGTGCCGCTTCAGGCGCCTCTGTCGCGCGTCCTCTCTGCAGATCGAACGGCTGGAGCACCGGTGGCAACCGGTTCGGGGGGCGCCAAGTTGGGAGAGATTGCCGGCCGTAATGGGTTTAATATCATTGTAAGTTGATCCCGGCGTGCGCGCGCATCCAGCATTGTAAGCAGCGAGGGGGCAGGTCCGGGAGATTTATACAGCGGGGGTGGCGGTCCAGGTTGGAGGGACGCGAAGGGACGGAGGGCGCGAGGGCCGCGTCGGGCGAAGGGCCGAGGGCTGAGGGCTGGCCCTCCTAAATTGCGATGCACGCCGCGCCGCGGGGACACGGCGCCAAACAGCATATTGTTGAAATAATGGCGTTAGTTTATCCCGGCTATTACTGCGGATCGCCCCCACTTGCCGGGCCGGGGTACAGGCGCGTGGCGCGACAAAGTGGCGCCTCGCTTCACCTCAGCGCAGCTCACCTCAGGTCAGCCAGGCGTCGCTTCGTCTGCCCAGCGAGGCGCGGTGTGCCCGTCCACAGGTCGATAGCCAGGTGGCCGGGCGCATCCAGCGACCACGGGGCGACCCTGCGGAAGGAGGGAAGTGCAGAGCCGGGGAATCCCGGTAGCTTCTCTACACACACACACACACACACACACACACACACACACACACTGTAACGAGTACTGCTAGCTCTGACTCAGAAGGTATCAACACGTAAGAGACCTAAATCAACAACACGACACTGCATGCATTAACACTGCCACAAAAAAAACCAACAGGCAGTAACAATCATAAAACAAAGAACCGACAGAAGCAGTGGCACTACATGCTAAGATCTACGCTACTGTCCATTAAAATTGCTACAACAAGAAGAAATGCAGATGATAAACGGGTATTCATTGCACAAATATATTATACTAGAACTGACATGTGATTACATTTTCACGCAGCTTGGGTGCATACAACCTGAGAAATCAGTACCCAGAACAACCACCTCTGGCCGTAATAACGCCCTGATACGCCTGGGCATTGAGTCAAACATAGCTTGGATGGCGTGTACAGGTACAGCTGCCCGTGCAGCTTCAACACGATACCACAGTTCATCAAGAGTAGTGGCGCGACAGTTGCTCGGCCACCACTGACCAGACGTTTTCAATTGGTGAGCGATCTGGAGAATGTGCTGGCCAGGGCAGCAGTCGAACATTTTCTGTATCCAGAAAGGTCCTGCGACATGCGGTGGTGCATTATCCTGCTGAAAAGTAGGGTTTCGCAGGGATCGAATGAAGGGTAGAGCCACGGGTCGTAACACATGTGAAATGTAACGTCCACTGTTGAAAGTGCCGTCACTGCGAACAAGAGGTGACCGAGACGTGTAACCAATGGCACCCCATACCATTACGTCGGGTGATACGCCAGTATGGCGATGACGAATACACGCTTCCAATGTGCGTTCACCGTGATGTTGCCAAACACGGATGCGACCATCACGATGCTGTAAACATAACCTGGATTCATCCGAAAAAATTACATTTTTCCATTCGTTCATCCAGGTTCGTCGTTGAGTACACCATCGCAGGCGCTTCTGTCTGTGATGCAGCGTCAAGGGTAACCGCAGCCATGGTCTCCGAGCCGATAGTCCATGCTGCTGCAAACGACGTCGAACTGTTCGTGCAGATGGTTGTTGTCTTGCAAACGTCCCCATCTGTTAACTCAGGGATCGAGACGTGACAGCACGATCCGTTACAGCCATGTGGATAAGATGCCTGTCATCTCGACTGCTAGTGATACGAGGCCGTTGGGATGCAGCACGGCGTTCCGTATTACCCTCCTGAACCCACCGATTCCATATTCTGCTAACAGTCATTGGATCTCGACCAACGCGAGCACCAATGTCGCGCTACGATAAACCGCAATCGCGATAGACTAGAATCCGACCTTTATCAAAGTCGGAAACGTGATGGTACCCATTTTTCCTCCTTACACGAGGCATCACAACAACGTTTCACCAGGCAACGCCGGTCAACTGCTGTTTGTGTAAGAGAAATCGGTTGGAAACCTTCCTCATGTCAGCACGTTGTAGGTGTCGCCACCGGCGCCAACCTTGTGTGAATGCTCTGAAAAGCTAATCATTTGCATATCACAGCATCTTCTTCCTGTCGGTTAAATTTCGCGTCTATAGCACGTCATCTTCGTGGTGTAGCAATTTTAATGGACAATAGTGAATTAATGTTGCTTGGGAGGCGCCTCCACCGCAACAATATATTGTGTGTTCTGCATAGTATACTGTACACAAAGCAGTAATGTATTATGTCTTATTATGTAAAGGCTCGTCTTTACGTACATCTAGAATCAGTGTATTTTATATATCAAATGTATTTTGTGAATAAATCATGTATAAACCTAAAAATGTAATACATTAAGTTATTTAAGGACTACTGGACCCATCTAGCAACGAACTACATTCGGTTCTACTAACAAATTTAGAACCGTAAGTTTATTCTTCATGTAAACGAAAATTCATGTATTCCATGCATAAAGTGCTCGGTAAGTATATAATCTCCGTAACACCAGATGTGTATATAACAAAGATATCACACAGAATATACCACAAGTACCAAAAATTAGACAAAGAAACAGCAACTGAATATCGTGTAGTGTCCTGACATGTCACACTCCAAGTAATATATCAGTACACACAAACATAGCAAACCTGCACAAACACACACCATTTCAGATGAGAATAGCTCGGGGTTCTACCGAGACCTTCTCACCTGAAGTAGATAGAAATAGGCTACTATCAACCAACAAGCTACTTAGACTATTAAACAGCCAAATGTAACATTTCACTTCCCTCTACACATTGCAACACTTAATGTATTACTTTTTTTTTTCTAGTGGTAATACACGCCGTCTTACGGTGGGGTAGGGCTGGGGAAAAACCGACCGATTAAAAATCGATACCGTTATTTTAGTTCTGAATAACAAGTATTTTTTGGTATTTGTCTGGTCTCAGTTACATCACTTTTGTTCATACCTGTGACACTAAAATTTTTGTACTTTTAAATAAAACTTTTTAAAAAATGATTAATTTTTATTCGTAAAATTTCCACTGTTTTGCAATGTTGTGTTATTACAGAAAGTGTGAAAAGGCATCAGAGTTATTTTAATAACAACGCCGATAAAAATTAGTAACAAACACATGACAGACGAATCGGTGCAGCCTTTCTGAGACAGCAGTGTACCTGTTGTCCTCTATTGCTGAAAAAGAGTGATCCTTCCGTTTTTGGTAACAGAGAAGGAGGTGTGCACTAGGATTGTTACAGATCAATACGTAATAGAATGAGTATTTATGAACACATTGGCAATAAATATTGGCCAATGGATTAATACATAACTGAAATTTTAATTGTTGTCAAGTAACTGTTCCTAGTAAACGTTCTTTTTTATACTGTCTTAATTTTTCATTGAATTTTCTGAAAAAGCATTTTTAGTTTTGTTATCAGCAAAAGTCAACTCATTCACATTCCTGTTATAAGTTAAATAAATATATTCGACTACAAAAAGGCTTTTTCACTTGAAATAATTTAAGAAAAAGGACGCTACAAATTTTATCCAAAAGGGCGTATTATTTGTGTGTCATTTCTATGAAATACTAAAAGAGGAAATTAAGACAACAATTAATAATTAAAGAACTTAACAGTTAATTCATTGTTGATTATATTGTCACGTATAGGAAGGTGTAAGTAGATGAATGACGAACGCTAACTTCGCTTAACGCAGGTTTATTCAGCACTTGCACATACAAGAGCGAGGAGCGAACTGCCTCCGGCCAGAACACATACGGTATTTATACAGTTACAGAACATTCCAGTACAATGCTTCTTGCTATTTTCGGATACTTCAAGAACGTACTCGAAACGAATATAGAAATTAAAATTTTTCAGTTCAGGGGAGTTTTGAACTCATGTCCCTCCATGAACAATCTAGTATCATAACTGCTTTTTTTTCTTTTTTTTGGCTTTTGTTCGTTGTTGATCATCGTGTTTGGTCGTTGCGGACGTCACATGACATCCGTTCAAGTTCGTTGTTGATACTTTGACTCAGTTTAGTATTACAGAGGCCAACCAGCTCTCTTACCGAACACGCTGAGCTACCGTGCCGGCCCCATTAGACTACGGCGGCTGCGGCACTTGGATTCTTCTCCGACAATATAAATATATGAAAGTAGCTGAGCTGCTCCCTGTGTGCATAATATGCCTTTATCTTCTAGCAGCCCCTTTAAACGGACATATCAATAAGAAAAACAGAGTTCTTCAAACTAAGTTTTCACCTTTTAGCACCATGTGTTCGTAGTATCCAAACAGGATGTGGTCGCTGATCACTACATTATTTTTGACCAGTTTCAAAAAATTAGAACCAGTGCGAGAATGCTGGTAACACTGCGTACCAAACCCCAACTTTCTGATCATGCAGTGGTGTTTCGTGAAAGTTATGCGGATTCTCCGCTGCCCAGAACATATGACTCTGTGAGTTGACACAATCACTAAGGTGAAACCAGGCTTCATCAGACATAAAGAAGAGATTCATGCCGGCTGGAGTGGCCGAGCGGTTCTAGGCGCTACAGTCTCGAACCGCGCGACCGCTCATGTCGCAGGTTCGAGTCCTGCCTCGGGCATGGATGTGTGTGATGTCCTTAGGTTAGTTAGTTTTAAGTAGTTCTAAGTTCTAGGAGACTGATCACCTCAGAAGTTAAGTCCCATAGTGCGCATAGCCATTTTTCAGCCAAGAGATTCATGTCCAAGGCATTCATTGTTAGTGAACAGCCACTCAAACTGGAGGCGCTGAGGAGCATTTGTAGCGTCCTTTTTTAATAGATGGACAACAGACACTCGATAGGGATGCATGTTCAGGTCCAGGTGGATTATTCGTGCGAATGATCGATATGATGTTTTTTGACTTGTTCAAAACAGATCGTGCCTAACGCCATTTTCGGACCAAGCATTGCATGTCACTCTTTGCTGGCACTCTGACACAAACTTATCAGCAAACAAGTGACCACACCATTTCCACGACTTTGCTGTCTCGTAACTTTTCACAACGAACACATGCTGCTCCACTGTGAGTACCGGCTACGCTCTGAAACGTGTGGAACACGTGGCGGGCGATCACGCGGTGTGCGCGTCATGATGTGTGGTTATGCGCATGCATTCACGTCCAGCCGTATCCACTCGTCCAAGCCACTTTAGTTTGCCCCAACCTACCCTGTAGATTTCACCGGGCGGAAAGTTCTCACACATTCATTCAAAACTACACCTGTGCCTCTTGGGCTTCCGAAGAACAAAGATGAAAGAACAGGGGTGGAGCGACACGAAGTTTCGGGAGGGTCGCCCCCACAAGGGGAGCCGGCGCCGGTCACGTGGTACCTCGTGGCAAGAAAGCCAATAAAGTGTGGCCCAGGCCGACTAGCAGGGAAGCTGCTGGTCTCGGGCCGGAGGCCGAGCATTCCGAATACCGGCGCTGCGCTCCGCAAGTGCTTAGCTCCTGCTGGAGGCCGCCGCAGCTCGTTTTTACGCCAACATACTGGACACCGCTGGAGAAGGGGAAGCACTTCCGAACCACGTTTACAAGAATGGTCGTCCTGTAGGTGCACATGCATTACCGCCCCTTAAATTCACACCGAGAGGGCCACATACAACATTCGACAAATTGGCAGGAAATGTACTGCATGTTGGGTTGTATAAGCCATTACCAATGCAAGCTACAGCGACAACATGCGGCATATTGAAAGATTACGCTCCGAGTTTCTCAGGAATCGCATTTTAATTTTGTCTGTGGGAAAATCGTATCAGGCTCGAACAAGAGAAGGAAACACCTGGCAGCATCTATCAGAAGCCGGCCGGAGTGGTCGTGCGGTTCTAGGCGCTAAAGTCTGGAGCCGAGCGACCGCTACGGTCGCAGGTTCGAATCCTGCCTCGGGCATGGATGTGTGTGATGCCCTTAGGTTAGTTAGGTTTAATTAGTTCTAAGTTCTAGGCGACTGATGACCTCAGAAGTTAAGTCGCATAGTGCTGAGAGCCATTTGAACAATTTTGAATCTATCAGAATTTGACGGTGTCAGCCAGAATCGTATCCTAATGAGACTGCTTTTTATAGTTCGCCGACATTGTTGGTCGCACTGTCAAGCGAATATGGATTCATTGGGTTCAGGGGGGCTGGCTCTGGAGGGAGATATTCAACGCCACGCAGGATATCTACGGTCCCACGCAACTAGCGCCTGAGAGGATAGTATTATTACTATTATTATTATTATTATTATTATTTATTTGCACGGCCGTGCGGGACAATACTCCAACGTCACGAATCTTGAGTCAGGAAATGGGTGTTTTTGCACTAAGGTAAGTAGCCAGAGGGATAGTGTGACGACGGCTGCAACACCTCGGACTGTATGCACGGTAACCACCATTGCGACTGCCCTCGACTCGGCTTCACTGTACCAGGAGTACCTCCACGGTGGCACCACGGTTTTTTTCTTTTTCATATGAGTTATGGTTCTGCATTCAGTATAATGATGAACATATCCGTGTGTAGAGGTGCCATGGAGAAGAAAAGTTATTGGATTAGAAAACATTTTTTGTTGATTGTGTTCCAAAGCTTTTATAAATTGTAAAAATGACATGTAACATTTTAACCTACAGACAAATTTTTTCATTATTGTCCGTCCAGGACGGTCAGAGACTACCATCCAGCACAAACTTTCGTTAACATTTACACACATAGTTAAAAAACACAATGTTGTATTTGTAAATAACTAGTGAAACGTCCCCTTAGATAAATTTATTAATTACTGCCCTGATAAACCTCTTACATTATTTGATCTTCAAACAGCTGAGCAGAACTGAACGTACTCAGCCATTTCTCTCTTTACTTATTCTCATCAGCACTAAACTGAAACACAATATTTTTAGCGCAACGCAATAATCTCTACGGAAGAATTGCCCTGACTAACAATAACCTATACCTTTCATGAATCACTTACCTCACAAAAATCTTCGTTACTCAAACTACTGTAATACAGCAAGCGCCAATACTGCCAGCTAAATAAAAGATTCAAACTACTGAAGGCACTAACTACTGATAGGCATAGTTAGCAAATGAAAGACTTCGATAGAAAAAAAACAATGTATTTACCTTAATAGTGTTTATATATATATATATATATATATATATATATATATATCCAGTCTTACAAATTTACTGTCTCTGATGGACACACGTCCAAATCATACGCTCTCAAAACTCCGCCATCTCTCTCCCCACATCCACCACTGCTGGCGGCTCACCTCCAACTGCGCAATGTTACGTGCTGCTAACAGCCAACTGCCCAACACTACAATAGCAAATTCCAACAATGCAAACGAGCCACAGACTTCACACAGCACAGCCAGTGATTTCCATACAGAGCGCTACGGGGCGTTACCAACATAAAAACCTAAACAGCCTACTTACATTAGTTATGCCCTGCAATTAAATAGTTATTTATAAAAATGCCTGGATATAGATTTATTCCCACCTTCTATTAGTTCATCACCTCTTTCCCCTTTGTCTGTCCATTTCCTCCTTCCCCCATTCTCTGCCCATCTTCTCCACCCACTCTCACTCCAACTCTTCCTCCGCTCCTCCCCCCCCCCCACCCTCCCAGCTCTGTCCATCCTCTTCTCCCCTCTCTCCCTGTCCACCTACTCCTCACTCCTCTAGCTGTTCATCTCCTCCTTCTTCCTCTGTCTTTCCCCTTCTTTCCTTTCTCTGTCCATGTCGTCCCCCTGTCGATTTCCTGCTCCTTCCTTTCTCTGTCCATTTCCTCCTCCCCCTCTCTCTGTATCCATCTGCTCCACCTCCTCTCCCTCCAACTCCTCCTCCTCATCGTCTCTATCTGCCCTCTAGCTGTTCATTTTCTCCTCCCTCTTTTCTGGCCATCCTCTTCGTTTCTCTCTCTGTCCATCTCTTTTCCCAGTCGATTTCCTCGCTTTCTTTGTCCATTTCTTCCTCACCACTCTCTGTCATCTCCTCCTCTGCCCTCTCTCTGTCCACATCCTCATCCCCACCACCCCTCCTCGCCCCCACTACTGTGTCTGTCCCTTCCTCCCCCCTTCTCTCTCTCCATGTTATTACCTCCACCCCGGTAAGAGACTAGTGATTCTTACGCCTACAGTATTTCTTTCCAGGTCGTAACTAATATCTGTATCAAATTTGGTTTAAATCGTGCCAAGGGCTTAGGACGACCTTTTTCCGCGTGGCTTTGCACGCGTACGCACACATCAAATTATTTCACATGTATTTGTACACATATATCACATGTATCTCGCCCTTCGGATACATTTTCGCGCAGATCAAGGCTTATGACGCTGTATCTGCTAAACTATCTGTCGTAAAATGGCATAATTTGGCAGGTACATCCAGTGGTATATGTGACTTCTGTCTGCTTGTGTGTTGTGAGTAGTTAGCATTGTAGAAGTAATAAATTAAAATTTTATGTATGATGCGGCTGTTTTTCACGCATTTCAGTACTCGACGTCACATCTCCTGCACTACGAGTTTTTCAATTTTTGTAGGTATATTCAGGGACATGTGTGGATACTTCTGTGTTAACAGAAGAGCCAACATTGTATTACGAGTGGAGGCCGAAATGCACGCGTTTTAGCTCAAGCAGGCTAGCGTGAAGAGGGAAGAACTATACTGACGTGAGGTCTGGAAAATGACATGGAAAGAGAATTTAGAAAGCGGACGTAATTAGTTTGATACTTAACTTTAATCCATTAATGATGAACGTCGCCCTTGACCGTACATGATTCACAATATTATCTGTTCAGAATACATTCTTGAAGATATGAATTATGGTAACTGAATATGGCGCCTTGCTAGGTCGTAGCAACTGACGTAGCTGAAGGCTATGCTAAACTGTCGTCTCTGCAAATGAGAGCGTATCCAGACAGTGAACTATCGCTAGCAAAGTCGGCTGTACAACTGGGGCGAGTGCTAGGGAGTCTCTCTAGACTAGACCTGCCGTGTGGCGGTGCTCGGTCTGCAATCACTGATAGTGGCGACAGGCGGGTCCGACGTATACTAACGGACCGCGGCCGATTTAAAGGCTACCACCTAGCAAGTGTGGTGTCTGGCGGTGACACCACAGATACTGTCTGTGAAAACTATACTGGAGAAGCCGACGTTTCGACCATGGTTATAGTGGCCTTCTTCTGGCCGCTGTAACCATTGTCGACACGTAGATTTCTCCAGCACAGTTTTTTAGTCAGAAAACTAATTCTGGCCGCGGAAGCCTATGCAGCTACAACACAAAAAGCCTTTAATCGTTACATTTGGTTCGGATGCAGCACAAATTTCGCGATGTGTGTCAATAACTGCGAGATTTTTCCCTAAATCGAGTATTGTTAAGCAGATGTAATATTGGCGGGATTTCTTGTAAGAAAACTACAAAGGAAGTGAAATCAACACATTTCATATAAGAAGAAGAGGAAGTAGATGAAGATGAGATGAGAGAATGATACTGCGAGAAGAATTGGTAAGCACTGAAGAAACTAAGTTAAAACAAGGCACGTAGAATAGGCTGCATTCACGCAGAGCTATAGAGGTTCTTGGGACAATATTTCATGACGAAACTCACCTGGTACTCGAGAGATGTGATACAGACTTCAAGAAAAATGCAATAATTCCATTTCAAAAAGAGGCAAATGCTGACCCGTGTGTTTATTACCAGACCATCAGTTTCATGAGCCACAGTCGTAATTATTTACAGAAGAATGCAGAAATTAGTCGAAGGAAGCATCGACGATCAGTTTGAGATCCAGAGAAATGTAGAAGAAGAGAGGCTGAAGAAAAGCAAAACTATGTCTATACCATTTGTAGATTCAGAGAAAGCTCCTGACGATGATAACTCCAACGCCTTCGTTGAAACACTGATGGTAGCGGGGAATAAATACAGGGGGCACAACTTGTGTTGAAACAAGCCTGCAGTTATAAGAGCTAAACGAAACGAAAGGAAACTACGTGAGAAAAGAGTGAGACAAGGTTGTAGGATATCTCTCATGTTCGTCAGTCTGTACATCAGTACAATGGGAATTAACAGACTCTGAACGCGGACTGGTAGTTGGAGCTAGACGCTTGGGACATTCCAGTTCGGAAAGCTTTAGAGAATTCAGTTTTCCGAGACCTAGAGTGTCAAGCGTGTTCCGAGGTAACCAAATTTCATGCCTTACCTCTCACCATAGGCAACGCTGAGACCGACGGCTTTCACTTAACGACCGAGAGCAGCAGCAGTTGTGTTGAGCTGTCAGTGGTAACAGACAAGCAACACTGTGTACGACGAATGTATCCGCTGGGTCAGTGGGGCGAAATTTGACATTAATGGGTTATGGCAGAGTGTCTTTGCTAACAGCACGACATCGCCTGCAGCTCCTCTCCTGGGCTCGTGATATTATCGGTTGGACCCTAGACGACTGGAAAATCGTGGCTTTGTCACCTGCGTTTCCAAGTTCAATTGGCAGGAGCTGATCTTATGGTTCGACTGTGACGCAGACCCCACGAGCCATGGACGCAAATTGTCAACAATGAACTGCGTCAGATGATGGTGGCTCCATGATGGTGTGGCCTTTGATGACATAGATTGGCCTGGGTGCTCTGGTCCAACTGAACCACTCATTGACTGCAATTGGTAATGTTCACCTACTTGGAGACCATTTGAAGCCATTCGTGGACTTCATGTTCCCATAGAAGGATGGAATTTTTGTAGATCGCGCGCTATGAATCCCATCAAACATTTATGAGACATAATCGTGAGGTCAGTTAATGCACAAATTCACGCACCGGTAACACTTCCACAATTATGGACGGCTATAGAGGCTACATGGCTCAATTTTTCTGCTGTGGACGTCCAACGACTTATTGAGTCCATACCACGTCGAACTGCTGCACATGCCCGAAAAAACAGGCACCACGCATTCAGGTAACTGATTTGCCTGGATGGGCAGTGTCCGACCTCCCGCGGCTGTTTCAGAGTAGCGAGCATGTAGGAAATGTACAGGGGCTGCGGATATGTGGCGCTGGGTGGCAGTGGAGTGTGGGTCGATCTAGAGGCGTGCAGAGATAGTCCGTGCAGGAGCGATAAGCACTGTGTCCGCGTGGCGCAGTGGGTTAAAGCACCTGCGAAGTAAGCAGGTGATCTCGGCTTCGATTCCCTGTCCTGCACACATTTTCACTAGTTGCCACTGATTCTGCCTAACGTTCCGATACAGCTGACATTACTAGTCCCTAACCTGAGTCGAAACAAGGCCCCCGGGGTAAACAACATTCCATTAGAACTACTGACAGACTTGGGAGAGCCAGTCCTGGCCAAACTCTACCATCTGGTGAGCAAGATGTATGAGACAGGCGAAATACCCTCAGACTTCAAGAAGAATATAATAATTCCAATCCCAAAGAAATCAGGTGTTGACGGATGTGAAAATTACCGAACTATCAGTTTAATAAGTCACAGCTGCAAAATACTAACGCGAATTCTTTACAGACGAATGAAAAAACTGATAGAAGCCGACCTCGGGGAAGTTCAGTTTGGATTCCGTAGAAATGTTGGATCACGTGAGGCAATACTCACCCTACGACTTATCTTAGAAGAAAGATTAAGGAAAGGCAAACCTACGTTTCTAGCATTTGTAGACTTAGAGAAAGCTTTTGACAATGTTGACTGGAATATTCTATTTCAAATTCTGAAGGTGGCAGGGGTAAAATACAGGGAGCAAAACGCTATTTACAATTTGTACAGAAACCAGATGGCAGTTATAAGTGTCGTGGGGTATGAAAGGGAAGCAGTGGTTGGTAAGGGAGTGAGACAGGGTTGTCTTCGAGACCTCGACTGACATTTGTAAAGCATTGATGACATTGAACAGGTACCGTTCGTGGTCAAATACGAGAGTGCAACCTGCAGACTTGACTGTTATGTTCAAGCATGCATTTGTGGCGGTATCTCCATATTTTTGTCCAGCTCCTGTCGGCTATTTAGGTTGCAGTGATTATATAGTCGTGCAGTTGCTTTCACGTCAGCACGGAGAGCTGCATCGAACAAGTTGTCGGACTGACAACAACAGCACCGTAGCGAACGAGAATCGGTGTAAAGTCCCCCATTGCAGATGGAAGCACAGTGATCACACTGTGTTACTGTGGCGACTGTTCCGGACGGCCTGGTTTGTATGTCGAACACATCAACCGCCCCGCTGCAACATTACAAACATCAACTACCCTACAATGACTGAAGTGGTGCGCCGGCCATTCAGTCTCCGAAATCGTACGGACGTCCTCGTTCCGCGACGCGCGCTGTGTGCAGCCACTGTGCGACGGAAACGCTATCTGGACCGAGCGCCGCCGACCGTGCTGTGTTGCCGCCATTTTGTGCGCTCCACTTGTGTGCAGATGGCCGCAAATTCTATTACAAAAGCCGCAAGCTGCGTCCGGGCTCGGGCGAGCGCCCCCGGTGAATAGCCCTGCTAACGAGACCGCTTCTCGCTGCTGGTGTTGCCTCGTGACGCATGCGGCGGTAGCTGGTCGACGCTCTGGACGGAGGAGAACGCCGCCCTGCGTGGCCCGTGGGATCGGGAAGGAAACCGGCGGCGCTGCGGCGGGCAGTTTACGGGCCCGCTCCACCAGGGGGGCCAACTTTACGGCCGTAATACGCGCAAATTCCATCCTGTATGAGCAATGAAAACACAACGGCGCCCCGCCCGACCCGACGACAACCCTAGAGGCGTCGCCGCGACCGCGTCGCAAATCCCCCGGTCATTAGAGAGGGAGCCTGCCATTTGCATTCCGACGGCGGACGTCGCGACGCCGGTCCCGAGTGGCGGGCGCAGTGCTGCCACCACGACCGCTCCCCCCGGCGGAAACGGCGGCACGTGATACTGTGCTAGCATCGGGACGGTGTTTGCTGCCTGCCACTGAAACGTCCCCTTAGGAAAATTATGAATTACTATGCTGGTAAACTTCTTACGTTATTTGATTTTCAAGCAGCTGAACAAAACTGAACGTGCTCACACATTTCTCTAAAAATGGTTCAAATGGCTCTGAGCACTGTGGGACTTAACTTCTAAGGTCATCACTCCCCTAGAACTCAGAACTACTTAAACCTAACTAACCTAAGGACATCACACACATCCACGCCCGAGGTAGGATGCAAACCTGCGACCGCAGCAGTCGCGCTGTTCCAGACTGTTGCGCCTAGAACCGCTCGGCCACTTCGGCCGGCTAGACATTTCTCTCATATATATATATATATATATATATATATATATATATATATATATATATATATATATATATGGTGTTACAAAAAGGTACGGCCAAACTTTCAGGAAACATTCCTCACACACAAAGAGATAAAATATGTTATGTGGACGTGTGCCCGGAAACGCTTACTTTCCATGTTAGAGCTCAATTTATTACTTCTCTTCAAATCACATTAATCATGGAATGGAAACACACAGCAACAAAACGTACCAGCGTGACTTCAAACACTTTGTTACAGGAAATGTTCAAAATGTCCTCCGTTAGCGAGGATACATGCATTCACCCTCCGTCGCATGGAATCCCTGATGCGCTGATGCAGCCCTGGAGAATGGCGTATTGTATCACAGCCGTCCACAATACGAGCACGAAAAGTCTCTACATTTGGTACCGGGGTTGCGTAGACAAGAGCTTTCAAATGCCCCCATAAATGAAAGTCAAGAGGGTTGAGGTCAGGAGAGCGTGGAGGCCATGGAATTGGTCCGCCTCCACCAATCCATCGGTCACCGAATCTGTTGTTGAGAAGCGTACGAACACTTCGACTGAAATGTGCAGGAGCTCCATCGCTCATGAACCACATGTTGTGTCGTACTTGTAAAGGCACATGTTCTAGCAGCACAGGTAGAATATCCCATATGAAATCATGATAACGTGCTCCATTGCGCGTAGGTGGACGGAACTAAAATGAGCTCTAACATCGAAATTAAGCGTTTCCGGACACATGTCCACATAACATCTTTTCTTTATGTGTGAGGAATGTTTCCTGAAAGTTTGGCCGTACCTTTTTGTAACACCCTGTATATTAGCGTAACCAATCTGACTTTCAATAATCCCTACAAAAGATTGGCCCTATACCTTTTATGAATCACTTACCTCACAAAAATCTTCGTTATTCAAACTACGGCGCCAATACTGCCAGCTAAATAAAAGATTCTAACTATTGAAGGCACTAACTACTGATAGGCATAGTTCGCAAATTAAAGATTTTGATGTAGAACAAACAATGTATTTACCTTAATAGTGTTCAAAAGTCATTATATATATATATCAGTTCATGACATCCAGTCTTACAAATTTCCTTTTTTTGACGGACACACGTCCAGATCGTCCGCTCTCAAAACTCTGCCATCTCTCTCCCCATACCCACCACTGCTGGCGGCTCACCTCCAACTGCGCAACGCTACGCGCTGTTCAGTCCAACTGCCCAACACTACAGTAGCAAATATTCCAACAATGAGTCCAACCAGCCATAGACTGCACACAGCACAGCCAGTGATTTTCATAGAGAGCGCTACGTGGCGCTACCAACATAAAAACCTAAACAGCCTACTTACACTACTACTTGACTTCTGCAAAGCTTTTTATAGTGTCATCTTTGAAGTCATGGACTGTGCGGCTGGTCCCGGCGGAGGTTCGAGTCCTCTGTCGGGCATGGATGTGTGTGTTTGTCCTTAGGATAATTTAGGTAAAGTAGTGTGTAAGCTTAGGGACTGATGACCTTAGCAGTTAAGTCCCGTAAGATGTCACACACTTTTTTTGTCATCTTTGACTTACTGCTCAGAAAAACACGACAGCTAAGTTTTTCAGAGCGTGCTGAAATCGTTCAAAGCTACCTGATAAACAGTTTGCGATATGTTGTCTGTGAGAATGAAAAGCCGTCCTTGAAACTTGTTCTCTTGGAAATGCCACAGGAGTCAGTCCTAGGCCTACTTTTGTTTTCCTTGTATGCCAATGACATCCGCCGGTTCTGTTTTTCTGTAAATATTATTTCTATGCTGTCGACCTTCTGATGGTTCTTTATTTACGTGACCATTACGGCACTCCAACCGCAGTTCTCGATACCAGTAATATCGTACTACTTTTCTGCGAAGTAACAGATATATTTTTGTGACAATATTCACATTTGGTTTTATTAATGTATAGGTGCTACGATGTATCGATATATTACAGTAATATGGTACTTGTGTTTATTCATTTCTGTGAGACTGTCATAATCTTTGACTTGCTTGTAACCGTTTTGGCGCGAATGCGCACAGAGCAGTCTTTGTTTCACTTTGCAGAAGTTGTTATTTCGCTTTATGAAAGAACAGTCAAGTCTTGTGTTTGGTTAAAGTGGAAATTAAATATATGAAGATTGATACAAAACTATTTTCTTGATGATGTGAAAATTAAGAAGTATATGTGAATTTACAACAAGTTTCATAAAAATGTGGATCGTGAACACCAAGTCAAAAATTATTTCTGTCATACCATTGTTCTGATCTGGGATTGTTTAACCATTGAGAATTTCCTGAAAAACGCATTTGTTAGGTCTTCAAATATTGCTAAAATACAGATCTGGACCTTCTAGCAGTCAAAGTGGAATCACCTTAGAATCAACGAGATGAGCCATAACAACTTCGACGAAATCTACGTTGGAATCCATTCAAGATAAGTGCCAAAATTAATGAGTTTTTTACAGTGACTTCATTATTTCCATTCTGACGATACCATCCACAGCCAATAACTTTGTTGTTGCCCGATAAAGCCAACATATGTTGCGTTAGCAACATTATTAATCTCATTTCTAACCTACTTTGCAAGTGGTGGTATTGTTAGAACTTCCAGCTCTACCTAAATGGCACACTTGGCGGTATCAATACCGTGATTGTCCAGATGAATGATGATCTGTCTTCAGTTGTAACATGGGCGCCAAACTTAGGACCTAAATTAAATGCGAGAAATATGAGAATGCAGGCTTTCTCGGCGAATCTCGATGGTAAAATCTTCTCGGGTTGACAGCCAACTCAATGTTTCGTTCTCCGGCAACGTTTCAGTAAGTTTCTTACTAGCCATCTTCAGGCGAAGTGTCGGGTTCAAGTCTCGTCCGGATCTTTATAGCCGCCAGACCACGGGCTTCTCTGTGTCCTCGGCCCTGGTCGTACCAATCACGCGTGAGCGGAATCTGAGCGGCGGCTCGTGGTTGGGGAGGGTGGGGGGGGGGGGAGGGGGGGTCGCGGGTGCCGGGTCCTGGCGCTAGCGCAGATCCGCCCAGCATCTCGGCGTCACCTTGGACTCAAGACTAACGTGGAAACCCCATGTACACGAGATTCACAGGAAGGTTTGCGCTAGGATGCCCATCCTACACCCAGTCCTCAACACAACCAGCTCCCTTCGCTGCTCTGTAGGACTAAACGTCTATCAGACCCTCATACGACCAGTATGCGTGCCCTGTCAGGGGATACGCGGCGAAGCAGCATCTGGACAAACTCCACAGGCTGCAGAACCGCGCCCTCAGGAGAGCACTGCACTTGCCCATGGGATTCCCCACCGACGATCTGCACGCCAGTGCCGAAATCTCATTCTTCAAAGGAAGATTTCAGGATCTGGTAAGGGCTTTCTACGAGAGCTCTTCCAGATCTGGAAATAACCTCAACTACTCCTTACGTCGGTATAACATGTCCCGTGATGAGTACAAATGCTCCATGACGATCTTCGACGACTAAGTCGAAGAGAAATATCCCAAAAATCACCAAATCCAAATACCAATCCTTAATCCTTAAAATACCCAACCTCAGGAAGTACTAGACACCACCAGAACACCACCAGAATACACAGACAGCCAAAACAATCAAAGATAACCACACACTCACAACACACATTGTGGAGTAAAACCCAACAGGTTATAAACTCCTCCATACATTTCCCCAAGGAGGGGGAAGTAAAAGGTGAGAGATATAGAGTCCTGGTGTCTCGTTTCACTGCGGCCTGTTTCAAATGGTTCAAATGGCTCTGAGCACTATGGGACTCAACTGCTGAGGTCATTAGTCCCCTAGAACTTAGAACTAGTTAAACCTAACTAACCTAAGGACATCACAAACATCCATACCCGAGACAGGATTCGAACCTGCGACCGTAGCGGTCTTGCGGTTCCAGACTGCAGCGCCTTTAACCGCACGGCCACTACGGCCGGCCACGGCCTGTTTCCATCCGCCGCCACCACCGACCTGCCTTCATCGGTGCGCTCTCGTCTTATTCTCGCTAATGTTGTGTTCCACGCGGTGCTGAGTTGGAACCCGCTATCCCGGTTGCCCAGGTTATCACTGGCCCGTATCTCCACTGCCTCTTTAATAACAGAGTCCCAGAAACATTTCGCTCTACACAGTCTCTTGGTTTGTTCAAAACGAAAAGTGTGTTCTTCACCGAGGTTGTGCTCCGGTACTGCGGATTTTTCCTTTTTTCCGAGGCGAAAGTTTCTCCCATATTCAGAGGTGCGTTGTGTGATGGAATGCTGCGTCTGTCCGATATATTGTTTTCCACATTCACAAGAAATGCTGTGAACACTCGGTGCTCTTAGACCCAAGTGGTCCTTCACTGAGCCCATCATATTCCTGATTTTTGCTGGAGGACGGAAGATGCTTTGTATCTTGTTCTTCTCCAGTATCCTGGCAATCTTTGTCGCGGGCGGCCAGTGTACGGGACGAACGCCAGACCTTTCTTGTTCTCTTCTTCCTGAAGGTCCTCCTTCTTCTTCTCGGTCATCTTGAGAGTGCGTCTAATCTGCGTTTCGGTGTAGCCATTCTGCATCTGCATCTACATGGAAAATCACATTTAAGTGCCTGACAGAGGATTTATCGAACCACCTTCACAATTCTCTATTATTCCAATATCTTACAGCGCGGGGAAAGAATAAAAACCTGTATCTTTCCGTACGAGCTCTGATTTCCCTTATTTTATCGCGATGATCGTTCCTCCCTATGTAGGTCGGTGTCAACAAAATATTTTCGCATTCGGAGGAGAAAGTTGGTGATTGGAATTTCATGAGAAGATTGTGTCGCAACGAAAGACGCCTTTCTTTTAATAATTTCCAGCCCAAATTCTGTATCATTTCTGTGACACTCTCTCCCATATTTCGCGATAATATAAAACATGCTGCCTTTCTTTGAACTTTTTCGATGTACTCCGTCAGTCCTATCTGGTAAGGATGCCACACCGCCTAGCAGTATTCTAAAAGAGGACGGACAAGCGTAGTGTAGGCAGTCTGCTTAGTAGGTCTGTTACATTTTCTAAGTATCCTGCCAATAAAACGCAGTCTTTGGTAAGCAAAGGGCCTATAACACTACCTTGGGGAACGCCTGAAATCACTTCTGTTTTACTCGATGACTTACCGTCAGTTACTACGAACTGTGACCTCTCTGATGGAAATCACAAATCCAGTCACATAACTGAGACGATATTCCATGAGCACGCAATTTCACTACGAGCCGCTTGTGTGGTACAGTGTCAAAAGCCTTTCGGACATCCAGGAATGTGGAATCGATCTGAAGTCACTTGTCAATAGCACTCAAGACTTCATGTGAATAAAGAGCTAGTTGTGTTTCACAGGAGCGATGTTTTCTAAACCCATGTTGACTGTATGTCAATAGACCGTTTCCTTCGAGGTAATTCATAATGTTCGAACACAATATATGTTAAAAAATCCTGCTACGTATCGACGTTAACGATATGGGCCTGTAATTTAGTGGATTTCTCCTATTACCTTTCTTCGATATTGGTGTGACCTGTGCATTCTTCTTAAAGGTTTCCTTCAGGTGCTGAATCTCAGTAGATAAACTGTCCTGCTGTTTTTCTGTGATAATTTAACTTTCCAAGGTTCATAAATATAGTTTTTGTGGGCCCTCTAGCAAATGCACGCCTCTTTGTAGCTTAAACACCAGCTTTACGATACAGGCAGTAGTTTTATAGCTCAGAACTTGAATCAACAACATTTGACGTGCTATACTCTGTAACGATATTTAGGGTAATGTTCTTTGTCACTTTCCTTCCATTTCATATTCTAATTATTGTAAGTTAATAGAACGTTAGATGAGATTTAGTACTGAAGCCATCGTTCATAGTTGTCTGGGTCATGTCACGCCCACATTTTGGTCCTTCATGTTCAGTCTACTGACAGATATTTATGTAGTGAAACATCGATTGCATGTCATACGCCAAGTCAGTATCGAGTACCACTAATGGCTCCATAAATCGCAAATGAGTTTAGCCCCTATTGGAGACAGCGATTGCTTTCCTTTGATTTCCGGTGAGCGACTTCTAACGGAATATCCAACGACGAGGTGTCTCTAAATAGCCACGACCGCATAATTCTTCCACTCGTTCGTGTATAGCTACCAAAGAACGTCTCTAGTGAAAGATTAATTTCACGGTGTAATTCTGGTACGGATTTTGTACCAGAATAACAAGCATAGCTCCAGTGGAAGTCTTCAGATCTCAAAAACTACGGTAACGGAGGCGGAATGGAACAAATCTTGACAACATTCGTTTTTGTGATGACACTGTGTAGTTTTCCATGGCGCAGATAACGTACAACTAATAAAAGAGATAAATAGGAGACGTTTGTGAGTAGGCTTGGAACTAATAACAACATAGCCCATAATAATAAAATGAACAAAGCGTGAAACAGATTATACAAATCAGGAATTAAGTTATAGGCTCCTCTGATTAATTTTATCACGTAGGGAATTGATGGATGAGTGAATAGATAAATAAATAAACACAAGTGTAGAATATGACCCGGATTTTTTTATAAACTAATTTTCTGTTGTGTCTGGAACTTGAGGTTTACTTTAAGTATGTGTTGATGGTTTGATTTATGGCGATGAGCAATAAAGTTTCATTGTGGAAACTACTCAAAAACTGAGTTTGATTAAGTGATCGTGGGGAGACATATGTTGACAATACCGCGACAGATATAAAACTATGCAAATTGATCAACGAGAAAACAAGACTGAAATATGTAATTATGGGTGCAGTTAAAATGAAATGCAAGTGGGTAGAAAGTGGAGCTTCGATAAATAACGTTGTTTGCTGGATTTGAATAGATACGAAACAGTCGAGCACAACTCTAGTGTGAACTATGTTAACTTGTTTTGGAGAATTTCAGAGGATATTCATGATATACCTAATCAATAATGACATAAACTTAAATGTTTTCGATTCACCTAATTACTAAGGAATTACAGTTACAAAAACTTAAAGTGGAACCATCAGTACAGGAAATGTTATGAGGACGGCGCCCCAAATACTGTGTTTTACTGGCAGAAAGGAAGACGATGTATCAAATATACTAAAGAGAGTGCCTATCATCTTCTAAAGTACTGCTGCGTGATATGGAATCATTACGGGACAGCACTGACGGAGGACATCGAGAAAATTCAAAGAAGGGCAGCTCATTTTGTATTATCACCAAATAGGGGAAAAATGTCGCGAACGTGTAAGGGAATTGAGGTGGCAGTGATTAAAAAAGGCATTTTTGTTTCGGCGTGTTGTTTCCACGACACGAAATCACCATAACTAACTTTCTCCTCCGAATGAGAAAATATTTTGTTGACGTAGGGAGAAACGACCATCGGATAAAATAAGAGAAATCATAGATCGCACGGGTTGAGATGTTCATTTTTCCCACGTGCTGTTCTAGAGTGGAAAGGTAAAAAAGTAGCCTGCATGTTCTAACAACCTTACCACAACAAAGGTCAAAAATTAATTATGATTGTAGTGTTGCTCACGCTGCTAAATATTGCATTTTCGGGCAACAACAAAGTTATATTATGTGGCAGGTGTCATTAGAGCACAGTTAATAAAGTCATTTCTTGAAATAATGGATAAACTAGGCACTCATCTTTTCGTGTTTCCCATGCTGGTCTCGTTGTGAACTCATGGCTCAATCGTCAAAAATCTTGGTATTGATGATTCCAAGCTCGGATGCAAAGAGGCCTAGGTGTTATTCTGCGATGTTCAACATTTTTATAGATGTGTTTCATAAACCATTCTTGAAGATTAAACTATTGCAAGTTAGGACAATGGTGATGCAAAAAAAGTAATCAGCACTCCGAATTTAAGTTACACTTCTTTTTTATAACTTTTGTTACAATATCACGTAACTTGTTCCAAAACATCACTTCACAATATAAAACATACTTGAAAATATCTTCCTCACTGTAAAAGTACACATTTCATAAACTGACTACAATTTCCGTCTTTTTAACATGACGACCAAAGCTTGACTCTCTAATAACCGCTTACACGTCCAAAAATCAGAGTTACAAGTACGTCAAAGATCATAGTGACAAAAAAAAGAATACACATAAGAATAATATCATTGCAATAAATACATATCGACGTATCGAAGTACCTCTACATTAATGAAATGAAATCTGAATGTCGTCACAGAAATATGTTAACTATTTTACATAAACACAGTAGAATATTGCTGGTATCGAGTGGTTGAGGTGAGGTGCCGTAATGGTTACGTAATTCAAGTACCATTACAATGTGGTTTTATGAACGCAATGCCATACACTTAATTGTGAATTGCAGAATAATTATGTAGATGTCTGTGTTCAATCTCAAGATAGCCAGATGTCTGTGATCGATAGTAGTTTTGGTCATTATATGTCTAATCATTCCCGTGCGGTTCTAGGCGCTACAATCTGGAGCCGAGTGACCGCTACGGTCGCAGGTTCGAATCCTGCCTCGGGCATGGATGTGTGTGATGTCCTTAGGTTAGTTAAGTTTAATTAGTTCTAAGTTCTAGGCGACTGATGACCTCAGAAGTTAAGTCGCATAGTGCTCAGAGCCATTTGAACCATTTTTTCCTAATCATTCCCAGATATTGAATTCATAAATAAGTTCTTGCCTGAATATGGTAATATCAACAAAGTGATTCGTCACAGCAGCATTGGAGGTTAAAAATGACTTGCAACAAATACAATTTATTTGCCACCATCTACCAAAAATATTCTACCATCAAAAAATAAGCGTTCATCATGTTAATTAAGTTCACTCTCGCACTGTGCGATAGCCAGGGGGAATCAGTTTGGACATGAGGGCTCAGCCACAACCTCAATTATGATCCTTCCGCGGTAACCCGAGAACTTATACAATGCCCCACGTCCGCCTCCCTCCGCCTGCATCATTACCGCATTTCTGCGGCCCTATCAGTTTCCATCGTTCACTCTGTCAGTCACTGACGCCGGTGTGGCTAATATGAAATATATGATACGTTTCTATTCCGGATGGTAGAGTTTAATGTTTTCTACCTTACCATCACTAACTGATGGAGCTTCCGTTACTAGCACTCATTAACAGTTAAAATGGATGATTTTTTTTATTGATATCTTCATTCCAGAATACGAATACTGCATCAAGTATAATAACATGATACCATACTGTAATTACATGATAATATTTTTGTATAATTTATAGTTTATAAATCTACACTGAAGAGCCAAAGAAACTGGTACAGACATGCGTATTCAAATACGTCACTGCGGTCCGTGACGCCTTTGTAAGACAACAAGTGCCTGGAGCAGTTCTTAGATCTGTTACTGCTGCTACAATGGGAAGTTATCAAGATGTGAATGTGAACGTGGCGTTATAGTCGGCGCACGAGCGACGGGACACAGCATCTCCAAGGTAGCGATGAAGTGGAGATTATCCCGTAAGAGCATTTCACGAGTGTGCAGTGAATATCAGGAATCCAATAAAACCACAAATTTCCGACATCGCTGCGGCCGGAAAAACGTCGTGCAGGAACGGGACCAACGACGACTAAAGAGAATCTTTCGAAGTGGCAGAAGTACAACCGTTCCGCAGATTGCTGCAGATTTGAATGCTGGGACATCAACAAGTGTCAGCGTGCGAACCACGCAACGATACATCGACGATACGGGCTTTCGGAGCCGAAGGCCCACTCGTGTACCCTTGATTACTGGACGGCACAAACTTTGCGCCTTGCCTGGACCAGTCAACACCGAAATTGGACTCTTGATGTCTGGAAACATGTTGCCTGGTCAGATGAGTCTTGTTTCCAACTGTATCGAGCGGATGGACGTGTACTGTTGTGAAGACCTCAGCAATCCAAGGACCCGGCATGTCAGCAGGAGACTGGTCAAGCTGGTGGAGGCTCTGTAACGGTGTGAAGCGTTTGTAGTTGGAGTGAGATGGGACCCCTAATACGTGTAGATGCGAATCTGACAGGTGACACGCATGTAAGCATCCTGACTGACCACCTGCATGCATCCATGTCCATCATGCACTCCGACGGACTTGGGCAATGCCAGCAGGACAGTGCGACACCCCACACGTCCAGAATTGCTACAGAGTGGGTCCAGGAACACTTCCACTGACCACCAAACTCCCCAGACTTGAACATTATTGAGCATATCCGGGATGCCTTGAAACGTGCTGTTCAGACGATATCTCCACCCCGTCGTACTCTTTCGGATTCGTGGACAACCCTAGAGGATTCATGGTGTTAGGTCCCTCGAGCTCTACTTCAGACATTAGTAGAGTCCATGCCAAGTGACGTTGCAGCACATCTGCGTACTCGCGGGGGCACCTATACGACATTAGGCAGTTGTACGAGTTTCTTTGGCTCTTCAGCGTAATTAACACGGCTTCAGATAGTTCCAAACTGCATTGGAAAACTTCAAACGAAACATAATATTTGTTTACTTTTTTTGTGAAAGGGCTTACAAATGGTTCATATGGCCCTGAGCACTATGGGACTTAACATCTGAGGTCATCAGTCCCCTAGAACTTAGAACTACTTAAACCTAACTGACCTAAGGACATCACACGCATCCATGCCCGAGGCAGGATTCGAACCTGCCACCGTAGCAGCACCGCGGTTCCGGACTGAAGCGCCTAGAACCGCTCGGCCACAGCGGCCGGCAAAGGGCTTACAAAGGAGGAGTTTAAATAGCTATGTGAGATGACTCTGCAGTATGTGCAAGCGTTCCCACGTCAATAATACGCACACGCAGTGACAAAAAAATATATTTTGTTTAATCGAAAAATACTTTCAGAATTACAACCAACAAAAAAGATCCAAAATCACTTTAGTTAACACTGATTTTTTTTCAATACTCTCGCAAACATTTTCCTTTTACTGCGAACTATGGATGAGGGCAAGAAACAGATTTGATATTGCTAGAAAGCACTTGACACGGTCCCTCACTGCTGACTGTTGGCGAAGATACGAGTATATGGAATAAGTTTATAGATACGAGATTGGTTCGAAGACTTCTTAAGTAATAGAACCCAGTAAGTTGTCCTCGACAGCGGGAGTTCATCAAAAACAAGAGTATCTTCAGGAGTGTTTCAGGGAAGTGCGATAAGATCACTGTTTTTCTCTATACACATAAATTATTTGGCTGACAGGGTGGGCAGCAATCTGCAGTTGTTTGCTGATGATGCCGTGGTATACAGTAAGTTGACGACGTTGAGTGACTGTAGGAAGATACAAGATGACTTTGGCAAAATTCCCGGTTGGTGTGGTGAATGTCAGCAAGCGCTAAATGTGGATAAAATGTAAGTTAATGCGGATGAGTAGGAAAAACAACCCTGTAGTGTTTGGATATTGTATTATTAGTGGCCTGTTTGACACAGTCAAGTTGTTAAAGTATCTGGGCATAAAGATACAAAGCGATATGAGCTGGTACGACCATATGAGAACTGTGCATGGTCGGTTTATTGGGAGAATTTTAGGAAAGAGTGTTTCGTCTATCAAGGAGACCACATATAGGACGCTGGTGCCTGTGTACTGCCTGTGTGTTTGGGATCCATACCAGATAGGATTGAAGGAAGACATAGAAGCAGTTCATAAGAGGGTTGCTACATTTGTTGCCGGTAGGTTTGAACTACACGTAGGTGTTACAGAGACGCTTCGGGAACTCAAATGAGAATCTCTGAGGGAAGGCGACGTTCTTTTCGAGAAACTCTGTTGATAAACTTTAGAGAACCGACATTTGAAGCTGACTGCCAAACGATTCTACTGCCGCCAACATATACTGCGCGTAAGAACCACGAAGATAAGATACGAGAAATTAGGGCTCAAACGAAGGCATGTAGACAGTCGTTTTTCCCTCGCTCTATTTGTGAGTGGAACTGGAAAGGAAATGACTAGTAGTGGTACAGTGTACCCTCCACCATGCACCGTACGTTGCCTTACCGAGTACATACGTACATTTAGATGTAGAAAAACTAACCCACGTTGAAAGTCATTGATCGCTCCCCACCAACCAATTCTGCTGTTAATGTTTTTCTCCTAAGCACACAATGCTCCCAATCTTGTTTTATACCAGCGGGGTACATCTAATGGTCAGTTCCGCATTACATAGGGGGTCCGGATGCTTCCGATCACATAGTGCAGAAAACAGTTAATTCCTCACTATACCCCCAATTTAATACAGTTGCCAAGAATGGTTCAAATGGCTCTGAGTACTATGGGACTTAGAAGTTAAGGTCATCAGTCCCCTAGAAATTAGAACTACTTAAATCTAACTAACCTTAGGACATCACACACATCCATGCCCGAGGCAGGATTCGAACCTGCGACCGTAGCGGTCGCACGGTTCCAGACTGTAGCGCCTTTAACCGCTTGGCCACCCCAGCCGGCAATATAGTTGCCTTCACACAATAAATATTTGCGTTTGTTGTATCTCATCGCAATTCAGTTGTCATTATATACTCACTGCAAGACTCTTGAGAAGGAGCGACTCATAAAACAAGGATAACCATTTTAAGAATTCCGTCCTGCGCGTTACCCAGTGTAATTCCATTGAGACATACGAAAAAGGAGAGGAGAAAGACCAAGTTAAAGCACTCCGCATTCCTCACTAAATGATGTAGTCCAACGCGAAGGAGCAGCATAAATTTGTAACAAACTCTAGCTTGAAACGGTTTGGAAAGTGCTTTGTGCATCACGGAAAGCTTACACGTAATACCCTGACAAACTACTTTTCGACAAGAAAATTACTGCCCCAAGTTACAAAGGAGTCATAAAACAACGGCCAACTTGTTTACGTGTCATTAGCATCGAAAGAAAAGCCAGCATGTTTTCGTAAAGTAGCTAATAGCAGAGAAAAGGAAATGAACACTGTACTTTCAAACTGATCTATGCTGTGTGCTCCTCCAGAAAGACAGTTCTCGGTTATGTAAAATCAGTGACACATTCGTTCCGCAGGTCTGACTCGAAATAAGTGAACAGTAATGAATTTAAAACTGGACTGGAAGAATAAATCTCAAATAAAACGGTCAGCATCTGATACTTAGTTGACTGATTTTAATTAAACTTTTCCCATTGTAAGGACGCAGTGTAAAATCTTACAATAGCCACGCAAATATACAAACCAGCAAATATTTCGTTGCCGTTGTGAGCAGTCTATTTTTATATGGCCCGTAGATTCTTAAGTAGTATAAGGCTGCTCTAATTTTTCTCTTCAGCTACCAGGTATAGCGTTGTGGCACATCTCTCTCAGTGTTCCAATATTGCTTCAAATTTACTTTTTGCTGACAGCTTAATTTTCTGTGAAAACGGAGTATCTAGTGTCGTATTCTCAGTTTCCTTGCCACGTCAAATTGGAATGAAAAGTCGCGTTTTCTTATGTAAGCCTAGCAAATGATGACACAAAGAATTTCAAAGCCTACGGTCTCAGACGTCCAAGGTGTACGATTTGCAGGAAAGCCCTGAAGTGTTCTGCTGACACCTATCGCTGATACTGGTTTCCCATCTATAGCCCAGCAAATATCTCACCAAATTAATGACGATTATATTACGTGGTAACGAACATCACATCAAAATCTCTTTGATTTTCGATGAGTTAATCAAACAAGTCAAAGCCTGAAAGCGATTGTTTACCAAAATGGCTGTGGAAGATACGTTGAAACTGTTAACAGGTCACCAGCGTACTGAGATACAGTGGTTTCTTCGCACAACAACAACCACTTACTTTTTCTGTCATACATTTGCTCCTTCACAAACTGTAGCTTGCTAGTAAAACTTAAGTAATTACTATCATTTTTAAGTCGCTAATGCATTGAGCCATTGTGGAGCAGATATTGTCCAATTTGACCTAAATATCCACACAGTCACTACTTTGAAACTACTCGTATGACAAAGTATGCTATATGACGTAGAGGGGCATCACTTAATACCCACCTGCAGTTGCTGGAAGACGCTTTACAGTTTTTCAGATATATTTCTGCACTGAGATCTCTTAACTGTTACGTAGAGCACGAAAGAAATAGGATATCTTTGAGGCAGAATCTTTAAAATAACACGAAATACGCGATAATCTTATAGGAAAAGTGACACAAACGTAGTTGTTTCGCTCTGTTCGTGAAATCATTGTAGCTCGTAATCTCATCCCCCTCACACGTTCTCTAAAATTTCGTTCCTTTCGACACAGCATCGTTTTTTTGCTCTTTCGTCTGGCGATTTTCTTCCAGCAGAAAGATGAACTGTCATGCAGGGTGTTTGTCCAGGAAAGAAAGAAGGAATAGCATCATATGTCGATTTGGGAGCTGTCCCACGAATTGTTAGCGCAGAAGCATCTGCTGTCCTCATTTTCTCCTGAGTAACTAAATATTTCTCGGCGAAGAGCTTAGCGCATCGCACAGAATTCTTTCCAGAGTTGAAATTTGCGCAATGAATAACTCACATGTGTGCGAGTTTTGAAAATGAAAATGTTGAAATATTTCTTCCCTCGTTCGTCTTGTAATTTACAATATAACCTGGTACACGGAAGGGACGCCCCATTTCGAACACCTAAAACAAGTACCAGTACGGTGCATCCTTTTCAACAGCAAGTAAAGACATTCTACTCGCGATTAAGCGAAGACGTACTTGTATCTCCGTCGGTTTGTGGACTGCTTCCTAATATGAAGGCATGCAGATCTTGAAACAAATTCAACTCAAAGAAAAGCTCAAATGTAGGCCGTGGTCCTCACACTGTCGCTAAAAGCTTACTGAACTCGCGAACCCCACAGCCGGGATCCCACTTCGTGACGTCACGCGGGCTACCTGTCAGTTGTCGGAGGCTCTATATAGCTTAGGCTACGGCTCGCCTCTATTATGTTAGTACACTGTGTGTTTCGAATAGACATGTTAGTAATACGACGCTTCCGAATGTGGCCGGCAGAAGTTTTTGCGGTCACGGTGGAGATAGTATTTCAGCCGAATTGCGCTGCCGCGCACTGGCGAAGGGGGTCGCAAATATTACGTTCTGCACGCCCGTCACGGCGTAATTAATGCATGTCCATATCGATCCTGATTAGTAATACGAGAAGTTAACAATAGCACCAACAATAACAATAATGGCGCGTACGGCAGGGGTTCGCTCGGACCCCTCCGACGGTGCGGTAATTTCAACCGCGTAATTTCGGGTGTACCGTATCGATTGCACGGGGAGTCAAGCCCCGCCTGTGGCCGTCCGGCGTCGATCCGGGGACCGCTGCGAACGAGTGCCAGCCGGGACCTCTGTACCAGGGAAGTGGTTGGAGGGGGGGGGGGGGGGGGAGGGATGGGCGGAACACACGCCAATCAAGTTGGCAGGCAGTCGTCATTACATTTTACGAGCGCGCAGGCTCTGTCTGGCTCTCAATGCCATCCATCACCGCAGGCCGGCGCGTTTGTCGCGCTAAATGAAACTTACTATCCATCAGCTTTGTTCACCTGCGCAGGCCAGGTCTAATTAATGGCAGACAGGAATTGCGCGCCACGGACTTCCAATAGTGCCATGCTCGCGTTCCGCAATGCAAACGCGTACCCGGATTTTTTTTTTTTTGTGTGTGTGTTTTGTTTCTAGTGTGTGGCCGAGAGAGCAGAAGGTGGACGGGGGGGGAGGGGGGGGGGGTTGCGTTTGTGGTCAACCGCGACAGCAGCATATGCACGAAACTGTGTAGCTGAGTTGTGTTATGTGCTCGGAATAACGTGAAAGGCAGACAGCAAGCTTTTGTGAAAGCAGTGATTTAAAGCTGTGGGTATTTGTCGGCTATACTTTGCGTGAACTCCCGAATCCGTAACGTACAGTTTTTTAACTACGCAACGTACGCGTGATATCCTAGCTGGATTTTAATTCAGGTAACTTCTCTAAAAATTCGTTTACAGATTGCAACGAAGTGTTCAGTAAAGTTAACCGTGATAAACAGTGGGGCAGTTCGGAGGATAGAGATCTGACAATGTGCCTAATCTACCCTTTACACCTTGAGGTATGTCTGAAAATTTGAATGTAAGCACAAAAAATACTGTTGAAATAAGTCTTCATGTAGAAATAGTAAGCAGCTAATCAGTTGCAAAATAGAAAGTTCACTAAAACCAATTTACCATGTTTTCAACCTTTATAAAAACGTCTTCTTCAGAATGAAATAATGGCAACTGAATTACAGAGCTACGGCTATATTTTAACGTACCTCTTCCACAACATGTAATCCGTTGTCAACGTTTCCTTCTGAAAAAAACCGTCTATATAAATACTAAAACCATGGTTAAGAGGTTTTAATAAAACTTCCATTTTGCAGGTGATTGGCTGTTTACTGTTTGTATAAGAAGAGTTCATCCTAAGTTGCTGCTCCAGCCACGTACAAGATTTTAAAAAGTTAAATAAACACTGACAAAATCGGAGGGGGAATAAGAAGGGGCAGGGATTTCTGAAGATTAAGAACTGAATCAAATTTTTAAATAGTTTACTACGTCATCAGCGCTAGATTTTTTCAGTTACTGCACTGGTTACGATGGCAAACATTTTATTCAGTATTGCAATTATCTGTGCTTTTAGTAAAAGCACGTTGAAGTGATTGCGTCTTTCTGAATTATGATACGAAATGGATGCTCCTCTAGTCCGATAGGGAAAGCTGGCTTAAGTAGCCAGCCTAATGAGAATACTGTTTTCTTCAATACATCTATATAAACTGTACTCGTTATAACTATAATACAATTACATTACTACTCATATCTTCCTTCTTTAATAGAAAAGCGAACGTTTAGAATTCAGTCAATTTTGTCCGTTAGGTACGGCAAACTGACGAGAGGCTCAGGAGAAGTGGAATCTCGTTTTCTACGGCTTATCTTCGTATGTTTCTCCCTAAACTGTGTCACACAATCCTTGCCTGCCAGCTTTTTCTCTTTATTGAACGGATGTGGTAGATTATTCCTCTCAGCAGTCAGAAATCCAAGTGGCGAAAATAAGTTTCTGATATGCAGTAAGATCACCATACCATGTCAAACAGTAATATCACAAATTGAATCCGCCTTGATGCAAAACACCTTGTTATTCGTTTATTTCTTTATTATCCCAAACTGGTTTCGGCGACAAATATCATTATCATCAGTGGGTTTTTTAATCTAAAACATGCAGAAATGGTATGGTTGTACAAACACAGTAAAACATTATTACATTTTTACAAATCGTCTTTTGAAATATAGTTTTATATAAATATTTTCATACTACCTTATACAGGGTGATTCAAAAAGAATACCACAACTTTAAAAATGTGTATTTAATGAAAGAAACATAATATAACCTTCCGTTATACATCATTACAAAGAGTATTTAAAAAGGTTTTTTTTTACTCAAAAACAAGTTCAGAGATGTTGAATATGGCCCCCTCCAGACACTCGAGCAATATCAACCCGATACTCCAACTCGTTCCACACTCTCTGTAGCATATCAGGCATAACAGTTTGGATAGCTGCTGTTATTTCTCGTTTCAAATCATCAATGGTGGCTGGGAGAGGTGGCCGAAACACCATATCCTTAACATACCCCCATAAGAAAAAATCGCAGGGGGTAAGATCAGGGCTTCTTGGAGGCCAGTGATGAAGTGCTCTGTCACGGGCTGCCTGGCGGCCGATCCATCGCCTCGGGTAGTTGACATTCAGGTAGTTACGGACAGATAAGTGCCAATGTAGTGGCGCTCCATCCTGCTGAAATATGAATTGTTGTGCTTCTTGTTCGAGCTGAGGGAACAGCCAATTCTCTAACATCTCCAGATACTGTAGTCCAGTTACAGTAGCACCTTCGAAGGAAAAGGGACCAAAAACTTTATTGGCTGAAATGGCACAGAAAACGTTCACCTTAGGCGAGTTACGTTCATACTGAGTTGTTTCCCGCGGATTATCAGTGCCCCATATACAGACATTGTGACGGTTGACTTTCCCGTTAGTGTGGAAAGTTGCTTCATCACTAAACACAATCTTTGAAACGAAAGATTCATCTGTTTCCATTTGAGCAAGGATAAAATCACAGAAATCGATTCTTTTAATCTTATCAGTTGCAGACAGTGCTTGAACCAATTTCAGACGATAAGGTTTCATAACTAACCTTTTTCGTTGGACTCTCCATACAGTTGATTGTGGAATTTGCAGCTCTCTGCTAGCTCTGCGAGTCGATTTTCCTGGGCTGCGAACAAATGCTTGCTGGATGCGTGCTACATTTTCATCACTCGTTCTCGGCCGTCCAGAACTTTTCCCTTTGCACAAACACCCATTCTCTAAAAACTGTTTATACCAACGTTTAATACACCACCTATCAGGAGGCTTAACACCATACTTCGTTCGAAATGCACGCTGAACAACTGTCGTCGATTCACTTCTGCCGTACTCAATAACACAAAAAGCTTTCTGTTGAGCGGTCGCCATCTTAGCATCAACTGACGCTGACGCCTAGTCAACAGCGCCTCAAGCGAACAAATGTACAACTAAATGAAACTTTATAGCTCCCTTAATTCGCCGACAGATAGTGCTTAGCTCTGCCTTTTGTCGTTGCAGAGTTTTAAATTCCTAAAGTTGTGGTATTCTTTTTGAATCACCCTGTATATTGTATGCTACAGCATGTTTTAAGCAATTATTGGCGCTGTTTGTGACATATTTTTCTGTGCTCTTTTTTTTCTGTTGCCGTCTTTTTAGTTAGTGAACATCATGTCATCTGCAACCATGAGAGCGGCTGTTAGTAAACAAATACTCAAAGGTGAACTTCGTATGTCAGCAGTATATACTTGGGGTGGTTATAGAGTTGTGGAAATCAGTTATTTTGGTGTGTATTTAGCTGTTGCTTAGCTATTCGTGTACTCACGTTCGTTGGATGGTGTGTGGCTGCTTTTTACACAGAAAAACAAAACTTTGCACTTTGTTTCCGATCCAGAATATTACGCCATCTTGCTGTTCGCGTGTGTCGCGAGAGGTGTCTCGCAGGTGGCGAGAAAGGCTATGAAAAACTGTAGCGCGAATTACGACGACTTCTGTTCATTATTAATGTCTCTGTGTGTGATGGCACCAGGTGTGTACAAGATGGGATGCGAATGTGGGAAGCAATATATAGGACAGACGCAGCTTTGCGTCTCACAGCGCCGCAATGAACACATCAGACATGTACGCTTGGGTCAGACCAACAAATCTGCTGTGGCGAAACATAGTATTGACGAGAAGTCGCTTTCGAGGACACAGAGAAAATATGCAGTACAAACGGATTTTGGGACTCAGTGATCAAAGAGCCCATAGAAATACGGTTACACGAAAAACCCAATCAACCGCGACAGTGGCTACCATCTCAGCACAGCCTGGGAGCCTGCAATCAGGAAAATCAGAGAAGAACGTTCCGTTCCACCAAGGGCTACGGACGGAGCAGACAGAGACGGACCCCGGGACACGAACCCCGCACACACGTCCCCCCCACCCCCACCACCACCACCACCAGCGGCCACTCCAGGCGCATCGGGCGATTCCGCGCACGCGTGATTTTCCGGCGGCGGGAAGCGGAGAGCGGTACAGCAGAGATATCAGCCCGTGACCGATTCCTTCGAGAAGCAGTTTCAAGCGGCAGAACCCCAGGATGAAGAGCATGAAGAGATAGTCCGTCGTCAACTGGCCGTCTTCCTCAATACTGAGGAGGACCCAGAAGACGAACCCATACTTTTCGCCGCCGAGGGCATGGCAAAAGTAATTAGGTATCTCTCTACAAAAAAGGCACCAGGACACGACGGTGTCACCAATCAGTTAGTCAAAAATCTCCCACCCACGGCGATCTCGCACCTCGCGAACGTCGTCAACGAGATTACTCGATCCCGCGAGTTCCCAGCTTGCTGGAAACACGCGGAAGTGGTCGCGATACACAAACCAGGGAAAGACCCTCTATTCCCGCAGCATTACAGACCGATTAGCCTCATGCAAGCTCTCAGCAAGATCCATGAAAAAAATGGTTCAAATGGCTCTGAGCACTATGGGACTTAACTTCTGAGGTCATCAGTCCCCTAGAACTTAGAACTACTTAAACCTAACTAACCTAAGGACATCACACACATCCATGCCCGAGGCAGGACTCGAACCTACGACCTTAGCGGTCGCTCGGTTCCAGACTGTAGCGCCTAGAACTGCTCGGCCACTCCGGCCAGCAAGATCTATGGGCGCCTCCTGCTAAGACCCATACAGGAACATATTACCAGAGAGCAACTTCTGCCGGATTTCCAATTCGGGTTCGGGCAGAACCGCTCTGCCCCACAACAGGTCATGAGAGTGGTTGAAGCAGCCACAGAGGGCTTCAACCACAGAGGCTACCGCGGGATAGCGCTACTAGACGTAGCCAAAGCCTTTGACTCAGTGTGGTATAGAGGGCTACTCTACAAGTTTTACACACGAGGGTTTCCCGGGAGCATAGTTAGGCTGACCAAAAGCTATCTTACGAATAGAACTTTCTCCGTCAAAGTAGAAACTGCCACGTCCACCAAAAGGCGTATTCGTGCTGGGATGCCACAGGGATCGGTCCTCGGGCCCGTTTTGTACAGTTTGTACACTGCAGACACGCCAACGGACCCCCTGGTGCACACTGCACAGTGCGCAGGCGACACAGCCTTCTACACGTGAAATGCGAACAAGGACGTGGTCATCCGTAGGCTACAAAGGATTTTAGATGACACAGAAACTTGGGCCCGTCACTGGCGTATCACCATCAACTCTGAAAAGACGCAGGCTATGATTATTACCCTCAGGCTCGAAGGCGCGAACCTCCTCAACGTCCCCCCCCCCCCCCCCATATTCACCTAAACGGAACCCGACTCCCCTGGCGCAGAACCGCCAAATACCTTGGTTTAAACTTGGACTCTCGTCTTACGTGGAAACCCCACGTAGACGAGGTCCACAGGAAGGTCTGCGCCAGAATGTCCATCCTATACCCAGTCCTGAACTCAACCAGCTCCCTTCCATGTCCAGTAGGAGTAAATGTGTACCAGGCTCTGATCCGCCCAGTAATGGAATATGCGTGCCCCGTCTGGGGATACGCGGCAAAGCAGCACCTGGATAAACTCCAGAGGCTGAAGAACCGCGCCCTCAGGAGGGCATTGCATTTACCCCTTGGATTCCCCATGACTGCACGCCGCAGCTGAAATCCCACTCCTAAGAGAGCGTTTCCAAGATCTGGCAGGGGCCTTCTATGAAGGTTCTTCCAGATCGGGAAACGCCCTCGTCCACTCCCTAGGTCGGTACGACATGTCCCACGACAAGCACAAGCGCCGTATGACGATCTTCAACGATTAAGTCGAAGAGAAAATCCCAACACCCAATCCCTAATCCTGTTCCTTCCTATATGACACCAATCATCTCGCCTACCTCAGGCAAGTACCAGACACAGACAGAACAATCATCACACATCATAGACACCAAAAAACTATAGAAAAATCACACACACACGTTCACAGGGGAGTAAAAGCCGAAAGGCTACAAACTCCCCCTCACACTTCCCCAAAGAGAGGAAAGTAAAAGATGTGAGCAGCGATATCCGGACACTTCGTCTGAAGACGATGGAGACGCATTCCATCGAAACGTAGCTATGAGACGACGACGCTACTCGGTTGACAACCCTTGAAGACTTCATATATTAAATTCGCCGAGAAAGCCTGCACTCACATATACCATCTCGATTTTTCCCGATATGAGTATCGAACCATTCTGTTGCTGGCTCCAGAAATTCACGTTCGCCGTCACTTGATGCGTAATACAGTGGCCAAAAGACGTATCAGGTCGGCTGCCCTGGGAAGCCTTCACACCCCCTCGTACTCACAGAAAAGCCGGCCCGACCCGGTCTCACGTGTTTCTGTCACGGTCAATGCAGGCGTCCCTCGTCCAGTCCCAGATCACCCACATAAGGAATGAAGAGCAAGCAATGTCCCGACACTAGTAGAAATATCACCAATAAAAATCAGAGCACTCACTACCTGTATCATTTACAGCAAAATGATACCAAATCAAAGAACAACAACAACAAAAAATTAGAAGAATGAGAGGGGACTCGGCACAAGACGCTTGTAACCTCTCAGGAGAACACTTGCGTCGCCATTCTCGAAGAGCACCGGCCACCACTCGCTGATTTAGGGAGGCTAGGAGGTGCAGACGCGGCAGAGTTGTCAGCGCAGCCGCGAAATGTCTCTAGGATATTAATCGCGCGATCCTACTCCTGGGCGGTGACAGCTTTTCGCCGAGATTAACAAAGTGGAAGCTCTAGAAAGCACTGCGCGGGCAGCTCTGCGGCGAATGATCAAAGGCGAGGCGGCGGCGGCAGCGGCGGCGGCTACTGCGACTGAATGAGCGCGGCCCGGCGCGTCGCGGCCCGAGGTATTAAGAATGTCCTTTGAGTCCGCAGACAAGGAGCCCTGTGGGAGCGCGCGCCGGCCGACATCTATATCTGGCGGGATATTGGGCGCGACCTGCGCCGCCGTCCTTCCGCGGCCGCCTTTCAGGTCCGGAGTCCGCCCAGCCTGACAGCGAGGCGGATATTAAGACACGCGCCTCTTTCGCCGGCCATTCACCGTGGCGCGGCCAGCTAGCGCGGCAGCCGGACCATCCGACTCCTTCCGGGCGCGCTTTCATCTCTCGCGAACAGCTCTTAGCTTCACGTCGACTCTTTCTCAGCGCCACAGGCAATTTCCTGCAGGCTCCCAGTCAGGCTGCCGGTGCCAAATCCGGACAATCGCTGACACTTCCTCGTATTTCATGTACTGGGGAGCTTTTATAGCGCTGGAAATAGAAATCGTCGTTCACCTACTACTTCCACTCAGCTATGTTTTTTGCTTCAGAGCCGTGCGGCGCTTCGATATGTATCGAAGCAGACGTGCGCGAAAACGCGATTCAGCGGCCAGCTTAGCATGCCGCCAGAGAGTCATGCACTCGGTTTGCAGCGTCGACTTAACGCAGCCCCAGAAGAGCTCGGTCTCCGATGTTGCACACCACAGAGGGATGGACATCCAACAGCAGCTCCTGCCGATTGTTTCGGTCGTGGGCAATACAAGCAGCTCAAGCTACATGTCTGACGAATACGACGTTAGAATTTGGTGGGAGACAGCCCTGTGTCTGCTGTGTTGGCCGGCCGGAGTGGCCGAGCGGTTCTAGGCGCTACAGTCCGGAACCGCGCGACCGCTACGGTCATGTACACACGATTACGAACTACAAAGGTTACATATTTTACTTCACTTTTGATTACATCATCTTTATTAGGTTCGTCACCTGCAATTTCAACACCAATATAAAAAGGATTGACGCCTTGGAAAAGCTTATTTTTACACTTGCATTGTTTTTCTAAATCTACCCAAGAACTTACTTTTGAAATATCAGCACTACACTCAGGCTTACAATAAGTAACAAATCTAAATGCATTACGACGTCCATACTTGCGCCATGGTACACCTGATGATTTGTCTGGTCTCAAACTAAACGGTACAAGTTTATTACTACAAGCCAGTCTCACTTTTTCCAAAGCGCCCTGATCTTCAAAAATTTTCTTATTAGCCCTATCATCTAATGTTAATCTCTCAACCCTAACATTTATCCTATAGACATATGTTACAACCTTATTTATTATGACAGATGCATATTTATTGGAAAAAAACTTAAATTCATCAGTAATATTATATTCATTAAGTTTACTAAAGTTATGTGCATTTTCATCAAACTTCTCAACAGCTCCCATTTTCCCATACTCAAATCGCACTGAATCGGCCTGCGTATATTCTGTTCGCCATTTACACATTCGACCGAAATACGGTCTAGTGACCAATCTCCGTCGGCGTATCCATCGCCTCGGACGCGCACGACGATTCCACATCCGGGTCCTCATCCGACGATATATCGAAAACCTCCGCTTGGGCCTCATTGTCCGACGAGTCCGACGCCACCTCCTCCTTAATATTCAAACAATGGAGAATATGACAGTCAGCATGAACAACCCGTAATCGTGAAATCATAGCTTCGTCTCCTATATTAAATTCATTTGATACGAATATAACAAGTCCCCTATGTCTTATAGTCATACCGGGCTTATTTTTTACAGCGTCAACGGTAACCGCAGCCATAGTCTCCGAGCTGATAGTCCATACTGTTGCAAACGTCGTCGAACTGTTCGTGCAGATGGTTGTTGTCTTGCAAACGTCCCCATCTGTTGACTCAGGGGTCGAGACGTGGCGCCGGCCACGGTGGTCTCGCGGTTCTAGGCGCGCAGTCCGGAACCGTGCGACTGCTGCGGTCGCAGGTTCGAATCCTGCCTCGGGCATGGATGTGTGTGATGTCCTTAGGTTAGTTAGGTTTAAGTAGTTCTACGTTCTAGGGGACTGATGACCAGAGCAGTTGAGTCCCATAGTGATCAGAGCCATTTTTTCGAGACGTGGCTGCACGATCCGTTACAGTCGTGCGGGTAAGATGCCAGTCATCTCGACAGCTGGTGATACGAGACCGTGGGATCCAGCACGGCGTTCCGTATTGCCCTCCTGAACCCACCGATTCCGTATTATGCTAACAGTCATTAGATCTCGGCCAACGTGAGCAGCAATGTCGCGATACGATAAACGGGAATTGCGCTAGGCTACAATCCGACCTTTATCAAAGTCGGAAACGTGATGGTACGCATTTCTCCTCCATACACGAGGCATCACAACATCGTTTCACCAGGCAACGCCGGTCAACTGCTGTTTGTGAATGAGAAATCGGTTGGAAACTTTCCTCATGTCAGCACGTTGTAGGTGTCGCCACCGGCGCCAACGTTGTGTGAATTCTCTGAAAAGCTAATCATTTGCATATCACAGCATCTTCGTCCTGTCGGTTAAATTTCGTGCCTTAGCACGTCATCTTCGTGGTGTAGCAGTTTTAATGGCCAGTAGTGTATTTTCCAGTCCAACTCCTGCCACTAAGCTTAAAAATTATGTCCCTTTTTTTAAAGACTACCATTTTTAAATAAAAATTAACGTTCCTTTCGGGTCACAAGTCTTCTGCTTTAATATGGGCTTCCAAGAATTCCTCTCCTCTGCCAACCTTTTCATCTCACAGCAGCACTTACAACCTATGTCCTCAATTATCTGCTGAATGAATTCCAATCCCCGTCTTCTTATACAGTTCCTACCCTCTACACCTCCCTAATGTACTACGGAAGTTATACCCTGATGTCTTAATCGATGTCCTATCATCGCATCCCTTCTTCTTGTCCTCCACGCCAATTCTGAGCAGAACCTCCCCATTTCTTACCTTAGCAGTCCACCTAATTTTCAACATTCTTCTATCGCACCACATCTCAAATGCTTTGATGCTTTTTTGCTCCCGCAGTCCATGTTTCACTACCATAAAACGCTGTGCTCCAAACGTACATTCTCAGAAATTTCTTCGGCGAATTACGACCCATTTTTGGTACCAGTAAACTTCTCTGGGCCAGAATTGCCTTCTCTGCCTCTGCTAGTCTGTTTCTGTGTGCCCCTTGTTCCGTCTATCACAGGTTACTTTTGTTGCCTAGGTAGCAGAATTCTTTAACTTAATCTACTTCATGATCAGAAATCCTAAAGTTAAGTTTCTCACTGCTCTCATTTGTGGTACTTCTCATTACTCTCGCCTTTCTTCGATTTACTCTCAATACATATTCTGTGCTCAATAAATTGTTCATTCCACTCAGAAAATCGTGCCGTTCTCCTTCTCTTTCACTGAGGGTAGGAATGTCATCAGTGAATCTTTAAACTGACATCCTTTCATTTTGAATTTTGAAACGTCCCCTTAGAAAAATTATATATGACTGTGTTTCAACTGACACACAATATTTTTTGCGCAACGCAATCTGACTTTCAAAAATCCCTACAAAAGAATGGCCCTGACTAACATTAACCTATACCTTTCACAAATCACTTACAAAAATCTTCGTTACTCAAGCTACAGCAATACAGCGAGCGCCACTGCTGCCAGCTAAATAAAAGATTCAAACTACGGAAGGCACTAACTACTGATATGCATAGTTAGCAAATTATAGATTTTGATAGAGAACAAACAATATATTTACCTTACTAGTGTTCAAAAGTCATAATATATATAGCAGTTCATGACAACCAGTCTTACAAATTTCAAAACTCCGCCATCTCTCTCCCCACATCCACCACTGCTGGCGGCTCACCCCCAACTGCGCAGCGTAGGCAACGCTACGCGCTGTTCGCATCCAGCTGCCCAACACTACAATGGCAGACAACAATGCAAACTAGACACAGACTGCACACAGCACAGCCAGTGATTTTCATACAGAGCGCTACGTAACGTTGCCAATTAGAAAACATAAACAGCCTATTTACAATTTTAATCTGACTCTTGAATGTTTCTTGTATTTCCTTCATTGCTTCTTCCATGTATATATTCATCAGTGGTTGCGAAAGACTACATCGATGGGCTACACCCTTTTCAATCCGAGCACTTCGTCCTTGGTCTTCCACTCTAATTGCTCCCTCTCGGTTGTTATTGTATATTACCTGTCTTTTCCTATAGCTTACATTTATTTTTCATAGAATTTCAAACACTCTTGACGCTGCGGATCTCGGACTATTTAGGTCCAAGACGATTTCCGAAACAGAGAGTCCCAGACGTTTAGCTCCAACTACCTTTCCGCGTTCAAAGTCTGTTAATTCTCGCCGTGAGGCCAATTCATGTCGGAAACGTGTCCTCGTGAATCACCTGAGTAGAAATGACTGCTCCGCCAATGCACTGCCCTTTTATCCTTGTGTGCGCGATACTACCGCTGTCTGTAAATGTGCACATCGCTACCCGAAGACTGTTGTCATCTTACTGTTGTTTACACATTAAGATGCTCACCAAAGAAGTCCAGGTGGCTCAGTCAGGCCACGCTAGCTGTAATTTCTATAGATACAACACAGCAGATGGTTCAAAAGGCTATGAGCACTGGGACTTAACTTCTGAGGTCATCAGTCCCCTAGAACTTAGAACTACTTAAACCTTACAAACCTAGGGAGATCACACACATCCATGCCCGAGGCAGGATTCGAACCTGCGACCGCAGCAGTCGCACGGTTCCGGACTGCGCGCCTAGAACCGCGAGACCACCGTGGCCGGCGCCACGTCTCGACCCCTGAGTCAACAGATGGGGACGTTTGCAAGACAACAACCATCTGCACGAACAGTTCGACGACGTTTGCAACAGTATGGACTATCAGCTCGGAGACTATGGCTGCGGTTACCGTTGACGCTGCATTACCGACAGGAGCGCCTGCGATGGTGTACTCAACGACGAACCTGGGTGCACGAATGGAAAAATGTCATTTTTTCGGATGAATCCAGGTTCTGGCTACAGCATCATGATGGTCGCATCCGTGTTTGGCGACATCGCGGTTAACACACATTGGAAGCGTGTATTCGTCATCGCCATACTGGCGTATCACCCGGCGTGGTGGTATTGGGCGCCATTGGTTACACGTCTCGGTCACCTCTTGTTCGCATTGGCGGCACTTTGAACAGTGGACGTTACATTTCAGATGTGTTACGACCCGTGGTTCTACCCTTCATTCGATCCCTGCGAAACCCTACATTTCAGCAAGATAATACACGACCGCATGTTGCAGGTCCTGTACGGGCCTTTCCGGATACAGAAAATGTTCGACTGCTGCCGTGGCCAGCACATTCTCCAGATCTCTCACTAACTGAAAACGTCTGGTCAATGGTGGTCGAACAACCGGCTCGGCACAATACGGCAGTCCCTACTCTTGATGGACTGTGTTATCGTGTTGAAGCTGCATGGGCAGCTGTACCTGTACACGCCATGCAAGCTCTGTTTGACTCAATGACCAGGCGTCTCAAGGCCGTTATTACGGCCAGAGGTGGTTGTTCTGGGTACTGATTTCTCGGGATATATGCACCCAAATTTTGTGAAAATGTAATCGCGTCATTTCTAGTATAAGCCTAATATATTTGCCCAATGCATTTCTTCTTGGTGTAGGGATTTTAGTGGCCAGTAGTGTATGCTCATTAAAACTAGTCATATATCGTGCAGATTGACGCGATCCACATTATTTCGGTACAAATTGTTCAAATGAAATAATGAACTATCTTTTTTAGTTCCTTATATTTATAAATTTTTAATTAGAATTCTGTAAATTCTGGACACAGTTGTTCAGTGGCCAAGTAGTTGATTACATGCCATCTCTGGCAGAAACGCTGTTGGACGAGAGCAGTGCGGTGGGAGCCAGCGGTGCCTTAAAATCGGCCGGCTGGACCTCCCGAGTATCGGCTTCCCAGACAGCGAGGCCCGCGGACGTCGGCTAACTTGACAGATACGGATAGGCGACTCCGCCCAGCCGCTCTGCGCACTGATTCGTGTCTGCGGCGCCTCCCAAGGGACTCGTCGACCGCCGCTGCCGCCGCAGCCGGCCTCTTCAAACGACGGTCCGGCTCTTTCATTTCTGCTCTCTTCTCTTCATTTCCTCCAGCGCCGTATGCTCGGCCGCCAGCTGGTGCCATTTCTCTCTATTGCTACACTTCCTCAGATCTAGCCCTGCTGGACAAACGCACTGGTTCTCAGTCATCAGGCTTCTTCTTTTTTTCCTCCTTTTATCTGTACGTGTGTGTGTGCGTTTGTGTGTGTGTGTGTGTGTGTGTGTGTGTGTGTGTGTAAGCTAGGCTTCCGCGGCCGCTCTCACACTGTCAGGAAAAATATTCAGCGTATACGACCGCATTGTCAATAAGCATATTTATTCGACATTTCTGCAGCTGTTGCAAAGGCATTCCTCAGAAAATACTTGCTGCAGGTCGTCAGTCATGCTAGAGTTGCACATTCCTATTGCCGCTTCACCGTGTTTTAAAGCCCATATACTAAATGTCTTTTTCCAAAGCTGTTTCACAGACGAAGACTACACTGTAGTTCCTTCTCTATATTGTCGCACAGATGACAAAATGGTAGATATCGAAATAGACGACAGAGGGATAGAGAAACAATTAAAATCGCTCAAAAGAGGAAAGGCTGCTGGACCTGATGGGATACCAGTTCGATTTTACACAGAGTACGCGAAGGAACTTGCCCCCCTTCTTGCAGCGGTGTACCGTAGGTCTCTACAAGAGCGTAGCGTTCCAAAGGATTGGAAAAGAGCACAGGACATCCCCGTTTTTAAGAAGGGACGTCGAACAGATGTGCAGAACTATAGACCTATATCTCTAACGTCGATCAGTTGTAGAATTTTGGAACACATATTATGTTCGAGTATAATGACTTTTCTGGAGACTAGAAGTCTACTCTGTAGGAATCAGCATGGGTTTCGAAAAAGACGATCGTGTGGAACCCAGCTCGCGCTATTCGTCCACGGGACGCAGAGGGCCATAGACACGGGTTCACAGGTAGATGCCGTGTTTCTTGACTTCCGCAAGGCGTTCGGTAGTTCCCCACAGTCGTTTAATGAACAAAGCAAGAGCATATGGACTATCAGACCAATTGTGTGATTGGATTGAAGAGTTCCTACACAACAGAACGCAGCATATCATTCTCAATGGAGAGAAGTCTTCCGAAGTAAGAGTGATTTCAGGTGTGCCGCAGGGGAGTGTCGTAGGACCGTTGCTATTCACAATGTACATAAATGACCTTGAGGATGACATCGGAAGTTCACTGAAGCTTTTTGCGGACGATGCTGTGGTATATCGAGAGGTTGTAACAATGAAAAATTGTACTGAAATGCAGGAGGATCTGCAGCGAATTGACGCATGGTGCAGGGAATGGCAGTTGAATCTCTAATGTAGACAAGTGTAATGTGCTGCGAATACATAGAAAGAAAGATCCCTTATCATTTAGCTACAATATGGCACGTCAGCAACTGGAAGCAGTTAATTCCATAAATTATCTGGGAGTACGCATTTGGAGTTATTTAAAATGGAATGATCATATAAAGTTGATCGTCGGTAAAGCAGATGCCAGACTGAGATTCATTGGAAGAATCCTAAGGAAATGCAATCCGAAAACAAAGGAAGTAGGTTGCAGAACACTTGTTCGCCCACTGCTTGAATACTGCTCAGCAGTGTGGGATCTGTACCAGATATGGTTGATAGAAGAGATAGAGAAGATCCAACGGAGAGCAGCGCGCTTCGTTACAGGATCATTTAGTAATCGCGAAAGCGTTGCGGAGATGATAGATAAACTCCAGTGGAAGACTCTGCGGGAGAGACGCTCAGTAGCTCGGTACGGGCTTTTGTTGAAGTTTCGAGAACATACCTTCACCGAGGAGTCAAGCAGTATATTGCTCCCTCCTACGTATATCTCGCGAAGAGACCATGAGGATAGAATCGGAGAGATTAGAGCCCACATAGAGGCATACCGACAATCCTTCTTTCCACGAACAATACGAGACTGGAATAGAAGGGAGAACCGATAGAGGTACTCAAGGTACCCTCCGCCACACACCGTCAGGTGGCTTGCGGAGTGTGGATGTAGATGTAGACGTAGATGTAGATGTTTACCAGAACTTCTTGCGTCGAAAGATCGTCCCTGTCATATCGCTGAATATTGACCATTCCTCCTGCCACACCTTGTATGTAGGTATAATGGCCTTCCACTCGCCCCCCTCCCACACACACACACACACACGACACACACACACACACACACACACACACACTCACACACACACATTATATATAACTTGTGAAGCAAGACAGCACCACGTTTGGAAAGGGACTATTAAACGAGAAATAACAACTACAGTCACAGAGTTGAAGAAAATCCGTTTTGTTTTAACTTCACGGTGATGCTCAGTGAAATATCGGGTGTTTCAAAGTGAATATCGGGGCTTTTAGGCTTTGTGGCATTTGTGTGTATGTGAATCCCTAAGGGACCAAACTGCTGAGGTCATCGGTCCCTTTTTTTCCTATATAGATTTTCGATTCCCCCCCCACCTGGGGAGGGGCGGGCTGACAGCAGCCTAATACGCTGCTCTACAGCCGAGAGAAAAGTTAAACAAACGGTGGTGAGAGAACAAACAACATAAAAAGGCGATAAAACGGTGACTTTGTTAATAACAGTAAAATGGCGGAAAATTGCGGAACTTAAAATACAAAAACACGGCGTTGACGATGCGGATGAAGACACACAGGAAGGAGACATGCACAATTAAAAAACATGGTGACAGTCTGGTTTCTGTTCGCACGAGATAAAAACACAACTAGCGACAATGTGGTGGCTGCTCGCAACACTGACAGGGGATGCACAACACTGAACGGTCACTTAAACCAGCACTGTAGAGGCGACACGGCGACAGATTGGGGGAGGGTGAGGGGGCGGTGAGGGCCCAGATCGATGAAGGGGAAAAAGGGGGGGAGGAGAGGAAAGGAAAGAAGGGTGGAGAAGATGGAGGGAGGGGACATAGAAAAAAAGGGGGAGCTAGGACAGATGCGAGAAGGAGTGGGAAAGGCAGTGAAGGCGAGAGTAAAAGGACTCAGGGGAGAGAAAGGCAGAGAGAGGGTAGGTGGGGAAAAAACAGGTTGAAATGGGGAAGGAGAAGGAGCCCAGGAAAAGGACAGAGGAAGGGAGGGGCAGGTGAGGATCAGAGTTGATAGGAGGGATAAATGGAGAGAGAGAGGGCATCATCCGGGAAGGGGAGTCGACTGAAGCCACCTTGGGAAAGGAGATGAAGGGTTTAGAGGTGGAGGGTAGGGGGGACACAACAGTAAAGGTGCGGCAGAGGATGACGATTGAAGAGGAGAGGAGTAACCAAGGGATGAGGGGGATCAAGGCAGCAGGAGGTGTAGAGGACACAGATATGTTCGAGGAACAGGAGCAGATGGGGGAAAGGAATCAGGTCGTAGAGGATCCGAGTAGGGGATGGGAGGCTTATATGGAAACCGAGGCGGAGTGCATGGCGCTCGAGGATCTGGAGGGGCTTATAGAATTTGGGGGGCAGCAGATATCCAGGAGGGACTGGCATAACAGAGTATGGGACGGATTAAGGATTTGTAGATGTGCAGGATGGTAGAGGGGCTCAATCCCATGTCTGGCCAGAGAGGAGTTTGAGGGGTCAGAGGCTGTGGGCTTTGGATTGGATAGAGCAGAGATGAGGGATCCAGGTGAGGTGACGTCAGTGGTGAGGCATCAGTCCCTAAACTTACACACTACTTAAACTAACTTAAAGTAACTTACACTAAGCGTCGATGCCCAAGGGAGGACTCAAACCTCCAGCAGTAGTGGCTGCATGATTCGTGACATGGCGCCTCTAACCGCATGGCCACTCCGCGTGGCTTGTAGCATTTATTACATTCAGCTTACAGTTATAAATAATACACCAAATGGAAGAATAACTCAGACATTGTTGTTTAGATAGCTGTGCGCATGCGTATGCACTGTTTCCTTTATCTTTCGTTAGAAAGCGCTACTAGCAAAGATGGCGACGAGTGAGCAGCAAGTTTTCTGCGATTTACAGTTTGCAAAGGACTGAATCTGTTGTTACTGCGCAACGCGCGTCCCCTATTAAGTTCCATTGTTCTGTATTAAGTTCCACTGTAATCGAGTGATAATAAAATCAGTAAATGGTATCATCAGTTTGATGACAGCGGCCATCTGTTTACAAAAGAAAGAATATGAGACGACCAAGATTGGCTGAAGAATATGTTGAACAAGTGAGAGAGTCTTTCACACACAACCCCAGGAAATCAGTTCTGAAGACTAGTCGTGAATTAGCAATTCCAGTGAGATCTGTGTGGGGTCTTTAAAGGAGACGCATACAACTACATCCTAGTCGTTTGAAGTTTTTACAGCCTCTAAAGTCTACAGACTACAATTTATGTGTCAACTTTGTTAAAAAAGTAAAAAAAAAGTGTTGCTGCATGACGATGAGGATTTTCTGTATCGTGTCGTCTTCAGTGATGAATCGACATTTCACATAAGTGTAAACATGGCCGTGAAAAATATGAGCATCTGGGGGTCCGCAAATTCCCAACAGACTGTACAGTTGCAATGAGACTCCCCTGAATCAGAGTTTTTGTGTTCCATATCCTGTCCGAAAGTTTATGAGCGTTTCTTCAAAATGGCTCTGAGCACTATGCGACTTAACTTCTGAAGTCATCAGTCGCCTAGAACTTAGAACTAATTAAACCTAACTAAACTAAGGACATCACGCACATCCATGCCCGAGGCAGGATTCAAACCTGCGACCGTAGTGGTCGCCCGGCTCCAGACTGTAGCGCCTAGAACCGCACGGCCACTCCGGCCGGCGAGTGTTTCTTTTTCGTTGAAGCAACTGTGGTGTTTCTGTTGTGACTTGGCAAGACAGCCAAGCCACTAGGAGATAGCCGAAAGGCACGCGTTTAAGCTCACGCAGGATGGCGTGAGGTCTGGAACAGGTCAAGGTCTTATAGTAGCAAAAATAGTACGTAGCTTCTGGAATACTTAACTTTAATCCATAATTGGTGAACATCGGACTGACGGTACATGCATCACAAGATAAATAGCAATTGATAATGGCGCCTTGCTAGGTCGTAGCAAATGACGTAGCTGAAGGCTATGCTAACTATCGTCTCGGCAAATGAGAGCGTAATTTGTCAGTGAACCATCGCTAGCAAAGTCGGCTGTACAAGTGGGGCGAGTGCTAGGAAGTCTCTCTAGACCAGCCGTGTGGCGGCGCTCGGTCTGCAATCACTGATAGTGGCGACACGCCGGTCCGACGTATACTAACAGACCGCGGCCGATTTAAAGGCTACCACCTAGCAAGTGTGGTGTCTGGCGGTGACACCACAGTTTCTTATCTTGATGCGCTAGAACTGTAGCTCTTCCCTCAACTGGAAAAAGTTTAGCCACACACCTTCATTTGGCACGAAGATGGTGCGTCACCTCACTAGCATAACTCAGTACGCGCCTGGTTAAACAACGTTCTACCAGACGGCTGGATTGGCCGCAAGAGCTTGTCTCTCCTGGCCTCCACGTCCACCCGATCTGAATCCATGAAATTTTTACCTTTTCGGATTCAGAAAGGATCACGCTGTGGCGAAACAAGCGCTGCAACTGCGAGATACAGCGGCAAGCAAGTGTGCTGGGACGTACCCCAGTTCACTGCCACTAGCGCCACGTCTCCATAACGCGTCTGTCCTTTGCACACGTGTTGCACCGTAATTTAAGAATGAAGTTAAAAGTTAAAATTACTTTAACATCATGAATATTACGATGTAGTGCGTGTGAAAATTTATCAAATATATCTATGAGCAATTAGAACTCAAAATCTTCAGTTATAATCACAGTTCCTGGCCCCGCTGAGTAAGAAGAAACATTTCTTTCAGTGTACTGCACAAGAATGTGGACTTTCAGAGCGGAAACTATGGTGAGTATGCTCTCCATCGCTTTCTGGCTGACCACAGAAATAGATTCCACGCTCTCGTAAAAGTCGGTGAACAATATTCTCATATTTCCTTTTACTTATGATTAGTTATTATTAAACCGCCACCCCGCAATGTGCTTCCGCTATCAGCTGATCTACCCGACTTAAAAAATGAGATTGAAGCAGTTGTTCCAATAGTTACTCCACACTAATTAAGGTTTGGGAAGAAATCGCCTATGGACTCGAAGTGTGCCGTGTAACGAATGGTACTCACGTTGAACACTTGTCAGAAAAACTGAGTTACTCTTTCATGTGATGTGTTATTTACAATTTTAAGTCGATTGTAGCAAGTGCTACAAAGCCTTAAAACCGCAATATTCATTTTGAAACAAACGATATATAATGCTGACTTGTTTTAAAACAGCGAGTTGTCACATATTATTTGCTGTACTTGTGTCCTACATGTTCCGAGGATAATTTGTTCGTCACCAGGCGGTACAGCTTTTGCGCTGCTGCGTATAGATAATTGCTTCAGTAATTGCTGCTCCGAACCGCTGACATTGGACCGCCGGATTCACCTCATTTTTTTCGTTAATTACGTCATTAGAATGCCAGTTATGTATGTGCAGCATGGCAGAACTGTGTCTCCTGACGCTGAACAAATTAAGACTGAAACGTATAGAAAATGAATGAAACAAGTAACAGCGTATGACAGATCGAAGTTTTAGCTGAAAAACTGCTTTATTCTAAAGACGCCCAACTGCCCTGAAATAAACTTACAAAAATATTCAACGTGATGTTTGCAGGTGCCTTTTTTAAAAAGTATTTAGTATTTGAAGAGTCGGTTGACATTTTATTACCTGCCACATACGTCTCGCAAAATGACACAGCGAAAAAATGAAAAAATTTGAACCCACAAGGAGATTTACCGTCAATCATTCCTCCCATACACCATTTGTGAATAGAACGGAGAGGGTAAATAAATATGGATACCATACGTACCCTCCGTCACACACATTAAGATGGCCTGCGGAGTATGGATATAAAGGGGTAGGGCAAAAAATGTGGAAACACCGCGAAAATGCATGCATCAACATAAATGCAGATATTACAAAGGCCGATCAGCACAGTCGTTTCTATTTCTTTTATTTTTGCAGGAGGAGCTGTACATTGAGACTACTCAATGTAGCCTCAATCAGCTGCGACGCATCTGGCCCAACTTTCTTTCCATGATGTAAATGCACTTTGGTAAAATACTGGGGATTGACTTTTAAACCATCGCTTGACACAGAAAATAAGGTCTTTCTCACCATCAAATGTTTTACCGCGCAGGTGGGCCTTCAGACGACCAAGGAGGTAAAAATCAGACGGGGCCAAGTCCGGACTGTAGGGACAAGGAACAATTTTACAACCCATTTTCCTCATTTTCTCCTGCGTCATAGGGGCTGTATGGGGTTTGACATTGTCGTGATGTAGTCTGATGAGCTGACCCTGAAGCTGTGGTCTGTGGGTCTTGATGGCATGTCGCAGTTTGTCCAATGACAATAGTTACGGTCCTGGTTAATTGTGGAGTCAGGTTCCAAAAGGTCAATGAAAATGACACCACACTGATCCCGGAAGAAGAAGGCCATCACCTTTCAGCCTGCTGTTCGTGAAAGTCTTGGTTTCTTCTTCCGAGGGGAACGCGGATCACGTCACTCCATGGATTTGGTTTTGCTCTCAGGTTCGGTCAGAAACAACTGTGTTTCATCTTGGGCAATGACGCCTTCAAAACACTGTTTCCAATCTCTAGTAATGGTCTTCATGAGACCCTCGCACACAATCTTCCTCATCGTTTTCATTTCTCTTGTCAATAATCTAGGCACCCAACATGCAAAGATTTTTCTGTACCCTAATGACTGTACCAGTGATACCACATTACCGAATGACAAAAGAGTCATTTCAGCAAGCTGTCGTGTCGCCACACATCTGTCATTTGGGATGATTTGATCAATGGTCTCCTTATTCACATCACTCACTTCTGTCGATGGTCTACCCCATCGTGGGTTGTCCAGTAGAGATAAATCACCTTCTTTAAACCTCTTTAACCACCGCTGGATACTGCTGCGATCCACTGTGTCCTCCCCATTAACAGGGAGCAACTTCCTGTGAATCGATGTGACAGAGTCAGCGTCGGTCTTGAAGAGGAACTCCATCACCGACCGCTGTAGCAACCTGACATCTACTTCACGGTCCATTAGGGCTCACCTGTAAATAAAAGAAAATACTTTTATTCAACAACTTATAACTAAATGTTCCAAGTATGTTCAAAAATTTTTGCAGGAGGAGAAAGAAATTTTTAGTGAACACCCTTTGTGTGTTTGTGCACGAATGGCATCCGTGCAATGTCCTCAATACATCGCAACTGTCAATCGTGGTCAGAATAGTGTTGTGTGTAGTTTTAAGTGAATTATGCCGGAGCTAAGAATATTGAAACATGGACAAAACTGTGAGTGCTTCCGTAACCAATGGAGCCGAAGTGTTTGGTGAGGTACCATATCGAAAACTTTACCGCGTATAGAAAAGCGGAAAAACGTCGCCCTCTAAGCCATAACTTGAGCGAAATTGTATGCTGAGTGATCGTTTCAGACCTCATTGAAGAGAATTGTGACGAGAAATATGAGGACGACGGCTACAAAAGTCACCGAAAACCACTTATCATCCATAAAACTTGGACTGTGGAGCAATGGATGAAAGTCTTTCGGTCGGATGAGTGTTGTTTCACATTATAATCGTAGGCTTCCGTGGCCACTGTCACATTCAATAATTTTTTCTGGGCTTGTGACCGCATTGTCAATAAATAAAACTACCGACGTTTAGGTCCCTGTTGCAAGCGACCATTTTCAGGGTGTTTTTGTTTACTGCAAACAAAAGCACCCAGAAGAAGGTTACTTGCAACAGGGACCGAAATGTACGTGGTTTTATATATTGACAATGCGGTCACAAGCCCAGAAAAAAATTATTTTGAGTTGTTTCACATAGTTCCCAACTTCTGGCCGAGTATACGCCCCAGGGGTGAAACATGGCGGGGTGTCCGATGATGGTTTCGGCAAACATATCGTGCCAGTCCTTGTTTTCCATATCTACTTTGCAAGGTGGCATTACTGCCAAGTAATCTTTTGGTCGATTAGTTTCATCCCATGATAATGCTGTGTTACAAAACGACATGACCCTGTTCACACAGCTCGCATCGTCCGGGACTGGTTTTGTGAGCTCGAGGGTGAAATGTTACATCTCCTCTGCCCACCAGTCACCAGACCTCAATATTACCGAGCCTTCGTAGTCTACTTTGGAAAGGAGACCAATTTGCCACTATTTTGCTGGAATAATGACGTAATATTCCATTGAAAACCATACACGATCTTTATTTACCCTCTCTGAGACGGCTTGAAGCTGCATTAGGCGTGGAAATGTGTCGTGTTTTTGGTGTTTCCATATTTTTGACCAACACGTGTAGTGTAGGTTGACTTCAAACCATTAGTAAGACTGACAGCTTTACTAACAAGGGGAGGCCGCCAATTGCGAAATTCAGATTCGATTCATACTGCGCATAATAAAAGCTCATGGCCAGAGGTCTAATGTGGCAAAGCACCAAGATGCACTTCTCAGCCGTTGTCGAGAAAATCGACAGTTAAAAGAAACCGTTCAAGTGAAATACTCTCTACGACCAGTAACTCTCCATAGCGACGTGGCGCAGCGGTAAGCGCTATGGTTCAAAATCCAAAGGTCGCCGGATCGAATCTCGCACTGTGCAATTATCTTTTTTTTTAGTATTTGTTTTTTATAATTCAAATATATATATATATATATATATATATATATATATATATATATATATATATATAATTCCCGGCAATCAGTTGCAACAATTATGCATATAATAAGTTGTTGAAAGTCGTTTGTCGTGGAAAAACTGGCGACTTCGAACATCATTATGTTTTCCGCAAACAAAGTTGTGTTTCACAAATGTTATTAATTGTCTTCATAATGTTAACCACGCATAGTTAACGGAAGACGTAGAAACGATATTCCGAAACGAATACGTATAGCGTAAGTCAAACGTTCGAATTAGAATAGAGCCCCCACGAACACAAATTTGCTTGTGGCAGGTATGAAATATAAACTCCGTTACTCGCTCGTTACACTTGAAAGCCAGATGTTGAATGGGCCGAAACGAGCCGCCGCATAACAGCGTAGTTGCCTGCTAACTTCGAAAGAAGGTAGATGCGGTCCCTGGAGCAACTTATAACATTGTCGAAAATCAGTGCGGACGGGAGAGCTTTGGTACATACTGTTAAAAAAAACGGAAAAATGGAGGCGGTACAATTGGAGAGCGATCCGCCTTCACCAACATGCATAAGCAATTCATTAATACTTTATATATATATATATATATATATATATATATATATATATATATATATATTTGAATTACAAGAAACTAATAATAAAAAAAAATTATATGGCGCGAGATTCGATCCGGGGACCTTCGGCTTAGGAACCCGAGCGCTTACCGCTGCGTCACGACGCTATAGAAAATTAATAATTGTCGAGAGTATTTCACCGCAACGGTTTCTTTTAACTGTCGATTTTCTCGACAACGGCTGAGAAGTGCATCTTGGTGCTTTACCACATTACACCTCTGGCCATGAGCTTTTATTATGCGCAGTATGAATCGAATCTGAATTTCACAATTGGCGGCCTCCCCTTGTAAGATCATAAAAGGATCAATATGAAATTGTTGCTGTGTTCTGGAGGTCTGCGAATGCCGAAAGGTTGAAAACCGCTGCGGGTTTATTATTACTCGCTGAAACGGCGACCGCATGCAGCCGTCTGGTTTACGCTCTCTTGAACAGCCGCTTTGTGCTGTCGCTGAGAGGTGGGGAGTGGAGGAACAATTGTGTTTTCACTCCTTCGCCGCTAATGACAACTGGGGAGCGACTCCTGGCGTATGATGAACTATCGAACCCTTCCAGCCGCCCGTGTCTCCACCGGCCTTGCCCCCGGGGTACTGCAAGAGGAGGGTCCCCGAGGAAGCCCCAGGCTGCAGCTGACGTCATCATGGAAAGGCAAGGCAAGCTGTACCACTGTCACCGTAAAGCCCCTTTTATACGAGCGACCTTCTTGTCTCAATCGACCACTAGTGCCAAGAGAGTCTATTGCAGAGCTGTCTGCTATGAAAACGAGGCTATAAAGGACAGTCGCTCTTGCAGAAAGTTAGAAAATAATAACAGCATAAAGGAACTGTCTATGAGAGTAGAGTTTATTGATGACCAAAACTGTACTCGATGTTGTTGTCAAAGGTCATTGCTAAGAACTGAAGGAGCAGCAAAATTTTCGAAACATCTGATAACATTGGTATTTATTCTTTTACAAAAATCTAAATCAGTTGTCAGCTGTATAATTTTGTTTTTAAATTTTCCTTCACCAGTTTCAACAGATTAATCTATTACCTTCAGAAGTTGTGTGATAGGAAAGTCGACCTCGAATAAGGATCGGATGACAAAGATGTCGTAAAAAGATGAAGTAAAAAACGTAAAAGGGTTGCTAAAAGAACTGTACAATAGTTGAGCATCAAAAAATGTATAAAAGTCTGTTAAAGAGAAATTTAGTAAAGCATAGTGTATTACAATAAATAGCAACCAACAGATTGAACACAAAAGTGAAGTGATCACGCCTATCTGCAAAGCAAGTGCTCTAGGATCCACAGAACATCAAACCTTATAAAATGTCTGACAAAGGCGTATACAAAGACAGCCAACAGACTGGAAAGAAAAGTGGATTCATCACGATTACAACCCTGGCATTAGGCATTAGATCAAATGCGTCAATTTACTTTTTCCAGAAAATCGAAGATTTCAAACACTATACATCTTATGAGTTTCAGACGCCGTTTTCTTGCAGTAATTTAATGTATACTTTGACGCATTTCGCCGTTTGCATTAATGGCACCTTCAGTGGATCTTTTTTCCTGGAATGATGGAGTTTTGGTTTTACATGTGATAACAAATTTGAAAAGTTCACATAACTTTTTACATGAATAAAATTTTAATTACAGTTACTGGTCTGCCCTGCCCACGTTTGTGCTTCCTATTACCTGGCCACAGGTTAGAGGGCACAGTTAAGCTTCATTTACGAAAAGTTACACGTGTTCACGTCGAGAATTTTTTCTTTCTTGTCTTCGCAATGCTTTCTGGAAGCTAAATGCTGGTATGCTAATTATTTTATAAAGGATGTGAACTTTTACTGTACATCAGAAAGATTCAGATTTACCTCTCGTATCGCGAAAAGTACTGAAATTGCTGAATTAGCCTTTTTTAAACCAAAATACCTAGGTTGACAAAGGATCTTCCCAATCTGTCTGTGGTGTTATGTTTGATATGTTTAAACTTCGGAAGGGGACCGTCTTTTTTTTTACAATTTTGTCTATATTTAACTCGTAAAAGGTATTAAGTTTAAGGTCTCTATCTCCTAGAAAGGTACCGTAAAATTTTTGAAATTCACGTATCGTACAGCTCCCTGTAGCGTCTCCGCTAAGCCCTCTCTAGACTACGTTATCTGCACTAAGTAAACAAGCGAAACTAAACGTTACACGAATAACACGCTGGAACAGCCCACTGAAATCTGGAAGCAAAAGTGCTAACATAGTGAGAGGCGGTAATGCCTGGTTCACATGGGTTGATCCTAGCGGGAGCTATTCATACAACAGTTGTCTAATGACAAGTAGTTCTCGCCACCACAAATGTTACTCTGAGAGTTTGCTCCACAGACATTCTAGAGAATTTTCAGTGGTACAATTAGGTGACGAAGACGAGAAAGCAAGAGGCATATGCTTTCCCTCGAATGGTGGGATCTGGGAGTATTGTGAGTACAGGCAGCAACAGAGCCCAAACCAATAGTGAAATAGTAACGACAACTATATCTCTGGTAACTCTTATGAAAACAATTTCATGAGCATAGTAGTGAAGAGACTATGATATAATCGGTCTACTCCATTATTTTACCTCTTAATAGTCTGACAATTATTTGTTTGCGATTCTTGAGTTTCTCCCGGCGTATCTGATAATCAAAATATCCACGGGTGTACTGCCGGTCTACAGTGTCCAACGGGCACAATATTTCGGCGATCACACATGTCGCCATCATCAGGTGAACTGACGGACTGAGCTCCTGTGAACGTGCCGGCACGGAGATCCGTACGCTATGGCTGCTCAGAGGGAACTGGGTTCGGTCGCCGCGGCGGCCGATTTAAATACCCTCCACCCGCGGCGCGCTCTCTCCGCTCTGTAGACAGACGTGTTTATGAGTTTTTAGGAAGTTTTGAAATTGTGTGATGTTGGTAGTGTTGTAACACGTGAGAGAAAGAGTATTACGTTAATAAACAAGCGAAGTAAGTGGACGTTTTGCAGTGGACCTTCATACTGAAATTTCGTTCCTTTCGAATTTCTAGCCTACAAAATCATACTCCTGGAAAACCATGTGGCCATCGTGAGCTGGAAGAAAAATGGACAATTCGGTTATTTATAAGTATCTTTCAATTTGAGGTACAATACGGAATGACGTGGGTTAATGAATAATTCGACTCCAGCTGACTCACTTCGTTGGACTTTTTTCTCCATTTGTTTTCTGAGTTGGTAAACATGTGCAATGAATCATCTTATTTGCATAGCATCTAACGTATTCGAAGTGCTAAGATAAAAAATTCTGTGACGAACACACTAAGTATGACACACTAAGTATGACACACTAAGCATGGCTGTCAGTGCGAGAAGCATGGATCTTTTACATTCACGACGCAACATTGGAATTGTTGCCCTTGTGCTTCATTGAGAGTCCTACTATACTCTGATCTTAACGGAAATTGGAGCCTTCAAAAGCTGAATGGTTAAAAGAGATGAATAGAATTCATGGTGTAAATACTGACTTACCGTTGTCTTCACTTTAATGTTTACTCTTCTGTTATGTTTAGAAGCATTGTAGCGAGTGAGTATCGAGAACATTGAAATAGGGATTTCGTTGGGATATTTACGTTTTCAACATCGTTCGTCATTGTATCAGTGAATTTAAATGTTATTTCCTTTCCCTGGTATCACTGATTTGATCTGTTTGTTGAACTACGTCAGTTTTGGTGCTATAATTGTTCGCTGACCCAACGAATCCATCTTCACGTAGTTTGTTTCTATAAAAGAATATACTTTCTCTATGAGTTGTTCGTTCGTAGGTTAAGTCGGTTGAGAAAGTTTTAGCGGGTTACGCGTGGACGCGATATGTGCCATTTCTAAGTCGTATTCTAGAACATTCTCCAATATTGTAGACTATATGAAAATATTCGTTAGCATTCGAGAAAATTCGTAAAAGCTTTAGAACATTATGGAACAGTCTCGTTTCGTTTCCCTGGAAAAATACGTTGATGCAAAAGAGTCCTAGTCACCACATGTGGTGGCGATCACTTGAAACACATCTTCACAAACACAACTACTAACACCGAATAATCACTATAATGAATAACACAACGGGGCAACCAAGTTGACCACACTCAAAAACCAGTGACTGGCGCGGTGGGAGGGAGTTATGAAGTATCGTCAACTTCACCTACACTAATTTTTGTGCGTATACATTGGTTAGGTTTGGAAGTGTCAGCCATGAAGTACAGATGACAAGTATAAGTACATGATAACTACACTGGCTTACTGCATGTGACGGAAGAAATGTTGAAGCATTAGCCAGCTGTATAAAGTCATCAAAGGCAGAATTAAGACTCAAAGGGTCTCGTGCAGGGAATGTTGTTGTTTGTAGAATCAGTGTGTTATTGAATATGAACGTGTTACGTGTCACTTGTTGAGGTGAACCCTGGTCAGGGAAGAATTTTCTTTGTGAACGGTAATTAGGATGAGTAGCCAGTGGCGAGGGCCGAGATATTTGTAACTGTAATCGCGTTTTAAGAAATACTTAAAAGTAACAGTATTATTGTTGTTTCTATTATTACTGTCATTGTTATTATTATATTATTGTTTACGATTATACAAGTGACAGTGTTGTTGCCGTGGTTGGTTCAAATGGCTCTGAGCACTATGGGACTTAACATCTGAGGTCATTAGTCCCCTAGAACTTAGAACTACTTAAACCTAAGTAACCTAAGGACATCACACACATCCATGCCCGAGGCAGGATTCGAACCTGCGACCGTAGCGGTCGCGCGGTTCCAGACTATAGCGCCTAGAACCGCTCGGCCACTACGGTCGGCTTGTTGCCGTCATTTTTGTATTATTATTATTATTGTCATTGTTATAAGGCTGCCCTGTCTCGTGGTCGAACTGCGGACCCCGTATTACATTCCAGAATGTCGCTCCGGGTGTCGCACGCTCGTGGTGTAGGCTGCGATACTGAGACTACAATGAGTAGTACACGAATGACCGAGATTGATACGCTCCTGACTTTATTCGATAAGGGCTTAAGGCATGTACTCTGAACACTTCCCTGGTGGTATGTGAGGAAAGGCTTCCATCCTTCTGCTAGCGTATTGCAGCGTCCGCTGCTGCTATACCGCGACAAGCTGGCTCCACTTCACAGATCCCGTCGACCGTGTTTTGTTTTGCAACGCGTAACACACTCACCCGCTTGCGGCTGGTTCTGTTCCAACTCACATCCGTTCTGTCGTATTATTTGACCGAATACGGTCAACACACTAAAATATTATAGTTTGTTATTATCCGTTATTGCATCGCAAAAAGCCCTACTATTTCACTGAATAATGTCATGTTGTTGTTGTGGTCTTCAGTCCTGAGACTGGTTTGATGCAGCTCTCCATGCTACTCTATCCTCTGCAAACTTCTTCATCTCCCAGTACCTACTGCAACCTACATCCTTCTGAATCTGCTTAGTGTATTGATCTCTTCGTCTCCCTCTACGATTTTTACCCTCCACGCTGCCCTCCAATGCTAAATTTGTGATCCCTTGATGCCTCAAAACATGTCCTACCAACCGATCTCTTCTTCTAGTCAAGTTGTGCCACAAACTCCTCTTCTCCCCAATTCTGTTCAGTACCTCCTCATTAGCTATGTGATCTACCCATCTAATCTTCAAAATTCTTGTGTAGCACCACATTTCGAAAGCTTCTATTTTCTTCTTGTCCAAACTAGTTATCGTCCATGTTTCACTTCCATACATGGCTACACTCCATACAAATACTTTCAGAAATGACTTCCTGACACTTAAATCTATACTCGATGTTAACAAATTTCTCTTCTTCAGAAACGCTTTCCTTGCCATTGCCAGTCTACATTTTATATCCTCTCTACTTCGACCATCATCACTTATTTTGCTCCCCAAATAGCAAAACTCGTTTACTCCTTTAAACCTGTCATTTCCTAATCTAATTCCCTCAGCATCACCCGACTTAATTCTAATTCATTCCATTATCCTCGTTTTACTTTTGTTGGTGTTCATCTTATATCCTCCTTTCAAGACACTGTCCATCCCGTTCAACTGCTCTTCCACGTCCTTTGCCGTCTCTGACAGAATTACAATGTCATCGGCGAACCTCAAAGTTTTTATTTCTTCTCCATGGATTTTAATACCTACTCCGAATTTTTCTTTTGTTTCCTTTACAGCTTGCTCAATATACAGATTGAATAACATCGGGGAGAGGCTACAACCCTGTCTCACTCCCTTCGCAACCACTGCTTCCCTTTCATGCCCCTCGACTCTTATAACTGCCATCTGTTTTCTGTACAAATTGTAAATAGCCTTTCGCTCCCTGTATTTTACCCCTGTCACCTTCAGAATTTGAAAGAGAGTATTCCAGCCAACATTGTCAAACGCTTTCTCTAAGTCTACAAATGCTAGAAACGTAGGTTTGCCTTTCCTTAATCTTTCTTCTAAGATAAGTCGAAAGGTCAGTATTGCCTCACGTATTCCAACATTTCTACGGAATCCAAAGCGATGTTCCCCGAGGTCGGCTTCTACCAGTTTTTCCATTTGTCTGTAATGAATTCGCGTTAGTATTTTGCAGCCGTGACTTATTAAACTGATAGTTCGGTCACATCTGTCAACACCTGCTTTGTTTGGGATTGGAAGTGTTATATTCTTCTTGAAGTGTGGGGATATTTCACCTGTCTCATACATCTTGCTCAGCAGATGGTAGAGTTTTGTCAGGACTGGCTCTCCCAAGGCCGTCAGTAGTTCTAATGGAATGTTGTCTACTCCCGGGGCCTTGTTTCGACTTAGGTCTTTCAGTGCTCTAAAATCATAATCAATAATAATAATATGTACTAAAACACTATAAAATAGTAAAATATGTACTCTGATTTATATCTGAATACTTGCAGCACTGTAGCGCGTGAAAGAATAGCACACGCATATTTAGAAGAGCTGGGGAATCGTAGGCGGTACACGATTATCAGCTGACTTTAACAGTCGCACATCCATCTTCCTCTTTCTCTAGTGGAAACAAGAGAGGGGATGGATGTCGCAATGGGATGTGCGCGCACCGTTAATCCCTGGTGCTGGGAAGTTACGGAAGTGCAGCAAGAAGCTGACTACACCTGTGGCCTTCCAAACTGGCGCCTGTCACACTGACAGCCGTTAATGTTTTAAATGCCACTGGTTTAACAGTGCGTTTCACAAGTACGCCCACAAATGAAATTTTAGAAAAATACAGATCAACGATGTTTAAATGTAAAAAGAATGCGTCTGATCTGTAGCCGAAATCGGCGATTGCAACAGTTAACAGCACGCCTCACCCTTGTGTGTTGCGGAATCGCAGCCTTATGGCTTCGACCACGGCAGCTAGCGGAGGAAACCGAAGTAGCGCCAGCGTAACTCGGCCACATGAGCGAGTTGCAAGGACCAGTAATTGCGGCGAATGCTTGCAAAACCCATCTGGTGGCTGGCGAGCAGAAGCTGTTTAAGGCCGTCTGTGGCTGCGTTTGTGCTCCGCCTCTCCCCCCCCCCCCCCCCCCCCACCTGCTCCCCTCGCGACACACGTCATCCCGAGAACCCTCGGGCAGCCTGCGCGCTCTCCAGACGTCACCGCTTGATTAAAACATTTCTATCACACACGCCGAGAAAAAGACAGGCCGCGGCAGCCCTCCAACGGTAATAACGGGTTCGTTTATTTTCTTTCTCCTTCCCTCCTCCGGCATCCACCCTCCTCCTCCTCCTTCCTGTCCCCTCTACCCCCCCACCCTCTCCTTTTTTCTCCAGCAGTCACGTGTCTGCAGCGGCCCTCAGGCTTTCGCTGCACTGGCTCCGACGCGCCTGGGGTCAAACGAACAAAGGTTTCCCTCGTACAGATCATAGCTCTAATCTGGGGAGGGAGTTGCTCCATTTTATTTTTTCTTTTCTCATTTCGGCTGTCGAAAGAGGGAGGACGGCATTTGTGAGTCACGGGAATGGTTGCACGCACGCACTGCTTCGCCCAGAACGTACATTTCTGGAAGTTACTACAGCAACTTGTGTTTTCCTATGTGGAACAACTATCCATAGGGCTGTACATTTTTGTTGTATCTTTAGATATTAAGTAGGCTGTTTAGGTTTTTTTTATTGGTAACGACACGTAGCGCTCTGTATGAAAATTACTGGCTGTGCTGTGTGCAGTCGCCCGCAGCTCGTGGTCGTGCGGTAGCGTTCTCGCTTCCCGCGCCCGGGTTCCCGGGTTCGATTCCCGGCGGGGTCAGGGATTTTCTCTGCCTCGTGATGGCTGGGTGTTGTGTGATGTCCTTAGGTTAGTTAGGTTTAAGTAGTTCTAAGTTCTAGGGGACTGATGACCATAGATGTTAAGTCCCATAGTGCTCAGAGCCATTTTGTGTGTGGCTGGTTTGCATTGTTGCTTGCTATTGTCGTGTTGGGCAGCTGGATGTGAACAGCGCGTAGCGTTGCGCAGTTGGAGGTTGAGCCGCCAGCATTGGTGGATGTGGGGAGAGAGATGGCGGAGTTTTGAGAGCGGATGATCTGGACGTGTGTCCATCAGAGACAGTAAATTTGTAAGACTGGATGTCATGATATATTATGACTTTTGAACACTATTGAGGTAAATACATTGTTTGTTCTCTATCAAAATCTTTCAAAATCTAACTATGCCTGTCAGTAGTTAGTGCCTTCAGTAGTTAGAATCTTTCATTTAACTGGCAGTATTGGCGCTCGCTGTATTGCAGTAGTTAGAGTAACGAAGATTTTTGTGAGGTAAGTGATTTGTGAAAGGTATAGGTTAATGTTGGTCAGGGCCATTCTTTTGTAGGGATTATTGAAAGTCAGATTGCGTTGCGCTAAAAATATTGTGTGTCAGTTTAGTGATGATCAGAATAAGTAAAGAGAGTAATGTCTGAGTTCAAATGGTTCAAATGGCTCTGAGCACTATGGGACTTAACATCTATGGTCATCAGTCCCCTAGAACTTAGAACTACGTAAACCTAACTAACCTAAGGACATCACACAACACCCAGCCATCACGAGGCAGAGAAAATCCCTGACCCCGCCGGGAATCGAACCCGGGAACCCGGGCGTGGGAAGCGAGAACGCTACCGCACGACCACGAGATGCGGGCAATGTCTGAGTACGTTCAGTTTTGCTCAGCTGTTTGAAAAGCAAATAACGTAAGCGGTTTTCCAGCACAGTAATTCATAAATTTTTCTAAGGGGACGTTTCAGATACAAGTGATATTATTTTCTGTATTGTCAGCTGTGACAACGTCTGGCCTAGGTAATAACAGTGGGAATGTTGAACGACCACAGCGGTACGTCCGAGTTTAATCGGACAGTACAATTCCGGGACGTTCAGGACAAAAATAGAGCAAAAAAAAAATCAATTTTTATGATATTTTTTAAATTGAGGAAAATGGAGAATTCAGGACGCAACCGGAACGAAAAGAATGTCAAAGAAGTTGCGGTAAAAAATTAAAAATTCTTGAAATAAGACGTGGAGCAGTGAGTAAGAAATATTCGTTCCCTCGAAGTACCAGGTGGGTATAGTTAAAGAGCAGGTATTCACAGAGGTCCAGTGTGTGCAGTAATTATCGTACGTCAGAGAAACTTTGAAAATATGCTAACGCATTAGTGCAGAACCGATTTACACTGAAAAATAGTTAGTTCCATTTTTGGCCAGCAGGTGCCTATCTGGCGCTGTGCAGCATCTCGTCGACTTCTAGAAATAACACATGGAGGAGTGGGTAAGAAATATTCGTTCCATCGAAGTTCCAGGTGGTTATCGCTAAAGTGCAGGTTTTCACTTAGGTCCATTGTGTGCTGTAATTACCGTATGGCAGTGAAACTTTGGAAATATGCAGAACCGATTTACAATGAAAAAGAATTAGTTCCAATTTTGGCCAGCAGGTGAAGGTCTGGCGCTATACAGCATCTCGTCCCCTTCTCCAATGCTCACATTGAACGGATTATGTTAGTGGCGGTTAATAATAAAATCAACATTATGCCTTTCTCACTTGTTTGACTGTTTCTGCACGAGTCATGTTCCTAATCTATTACATATGGAAGCATTTCTATACATCTTTCTTGCATTCACATCGTCAGATTTCCACCTGATGGCTGAGGTAAGAACTATTTTTTTCCAGCGTAAATCGGTTCTGCGTTAACGTTTTAGAATATATACCAAAGGTCTCGAGTTCGAGTCTCGGTCCGGCACACAGTTTTAATCTGCCAGGAAGTTTCACATCAGCGCACACTCTGCTGCAAGGTGAAAATCTCATTCTGGAATATATACCAAATTTCGCTGCCATACGATAACTACAGCCCCCACAGGGGACTGATAACCTCAGAGCCATTTGAACCATTTGAACAGCCCCCACTGGACCTCTGTGCCCAGCTAGAGTTTGGTTGATTGGTTGATTTGGGGGAGGGGACCAAAAGTGAGATTATCGGTCCCATCGGATGAGCAAGGAAATTGGCCGTCCCCTTTCAAAGGAACCATCCCAGAATTTGTCTGAAGCGATTTAGGAGAATTACGAAAAATCTGAATCAAGATGGCCTCCCGAACGCGAGTTCACTGTGCGAACCACAGCGCCACTTCACTCGGTAGCTGCAGTTTAATTACGAGTGTAACCACCAGGTACGTTAGGTGAAGGACTTACAAATTTACGGGAAAATAAAGAGGAAGCCAAAAAAGCAAGAGTAAGCTGTACGTAGAGCATACAGTGATGAACAGGAAACAGTACTGTTCGAACAAGTTAAAAATTTAGATAGGCTACGCCTTTGAGTAACAATGAGCTCTATAACCTAGCGTATAAATATGGAGTGTAACTGACAAAAGCACCATTTCAATAACATCAAAATTGAAAGTAGAAACCTTCACCGTGATTTTACGGATAGATATCAAGACTTAAGGTTGAGGATAGTTGAACCCACGAGTTTGCAGAGAGCTACAAGTTTCAGCAAGGAAGAAGTTGGCATAGTCGTTACAAACTAGGTGAGTTGAGGGACAAGTTCAAGTTCATAGCTATTTACCATTCAATTTAAACTTTTTTGTAACAAAAATGACTTCTTACACACTACAGTTTCACATCTGACACATCCCACCAAAACTTTAAATCACCAAAATGTAAATGATAGAAAAAAATATAAAAAAATCAATGATCGTACATTTTTATGATACTGATTAATAATTGTATTACGTAACGTGTCATCGCACTCATTAGTGTGAACGATGTCCCAGTACAACCTTAAAAAAAATCATAATTTCGAAAAGTTTGCGTTGCCGATACTACCCAGCCTGCCCCTACTTCTCCACTCACACTTCTCCAAAACTGCAATATTGTTACTCCGGCCTCATATAAATCTCCACCTGTACTTCGTACTGTGTGAGTGAAATGTACCACTGATATTATAATTTCCACTCGCGAATGGGACTTGGGAAGCGTGACTATTGTTAAGCACGATCGAGTGCTAGGCGCCAAAAGACTAACTTCCCTTATTGATTATTTACGTAATTTTCATTGTATTTAACCAATCTCTCATGGTTACCCTACGAGTCTATCATTTTTGTTTACTAAATTTCACTAGTTTTGAGAAATATAAGAGTAACGATATTGCAGCCGAAGTGCTTCGGACATCTTCGGGTCGCTTTGGCGCGCCTGGGAGACGAAGGACTTTGGCCGCGCTAGTCACTCTGTTTCGGGCAGTCTGGAGGGCTGGACGTGTATCTCAGTATCGTGCGTTACTTAGATGTGAATATGCCACTCGGTTTCGGGGTTCTTCAGAGCCGGACATGTTCTACACTATATCGGGCGTAGCTTAATGGCCGAGCGGTTCTAGGCGCTGCAGTCCGGAACCGCGCTGCTGCTACGGTCGCAGGTTCGAATACTGCCTCGGACATGGATGTTTGTGATGTCCTTAGGTTAGTTAGGTTTAAGTAGTTCTAACTCTAGGGCACTGATTACCTCAGATGTTAAGTCCCATAGTGCTTAGAGCCATTTGAATTTCAATATGTAATACTCACTCTGTCTAGTGCGTACCGGAGAGTGGAAATGTGATTCATATTTCGGAAGTTCGATGGAAAGGTTACCATACAATTAAGAAAGCTATGTCGAGTGTTGTAAAAGACAGTGTGAATACTTAAATGACAGCCAAACAGGATACATTAATAGGAAGTGACGCCTACCATCATTGTCAGTATTGTAGATCTTTCCCTCTGTAGATACAAAGACTAACCTGGGCAAGTGGCATCCCACAAAAAGCACAATTAAAGGTTCGAAATGACAGCGTAGCAGCCTCCGTCAAAGAAGATCCCACGACCGACGAGCTGTCTTCTGCGCTGTGACACAACTTTAGAAGACGACAGGTTGGTGGGAAGAACAGACAGAGACTCTTATTCAATCTATCCAGATCTCTCCAGCTTCCAGGTCTGACTTCCAATTGTTGTTGTTGTTGTGGTCTTCAGTCCTGAGACTGGTTTGATGGAGCTCTCCATGCTACTCTATCCTGTGCAAGCTTCTTCATCTCACAGTACTTGCTGCAACCTACATTCTTCTGAATCTGCTTAATGTATTCATCTCTTGGTCTCCCTCTACGATTTTTACCCTCCACGCTGCCCTCCAATGCTAAATTTGTGATCCCTTGATGCCTCAGAACATGCCCTAGCAACCGGTCCCTTCTTCTTGTCAAGTTGTGCCACAAACTCCACTTCTCCCCTATTCTATTCAATACCTCATCATTAGTAACGTGATCTACCTATCTAATCTTCAGCATTCTTCTGTAGCACCACATTTCGAAAGCTTCTATTCTCTTCCTGTCCAAACTATTTATCGTCCATGTTTCATTTCCATGCATGGCTACACTCCATACAAATACTTTCAGAAACAACTTCCTGACACTTAAATCTATACTCGATGTTAACAAATTCCTCTTCTTCAGAAACGCTTTCCTTGCCATTGCCAGTCTACATTTTATATCCTCTCTACTTCGACCATCATCAGTTATCTTGCTCCCCAAATATCAAAATTCATTTACTACTTTAAGCGTCTCATTTCCTAATCTAATTCACTCAGCATCACCCGACTTAATTCGACTACATTCCATTATCCTCGTTTTGCTTTTGTTGATGTTCATCTTATATATTCCTTTCAACACACCGTCCATTCCGGTCAACTGTCTTTCCAAGTCCTTTGCTGTCTCTGACAGAATTACAATGTCGAATAGTTCGGTAATTTTCACATCTGTCAGCACCTGCTTTATTTGGGATTGTAATTACTATATTCTTCTTGACGTCTGAGGGTATTTCGCCTGTCTCATACATCTTGCTCACCAGATGGTAGAGTTTTGTCATGGCTGGCTCTCCCAAGGCCGTCAGTAGTTCTAATGGAATGTTGTCTACTCTCGGGGCCTTGTTTCGACTGAGGTCTTTCAGTGCTCTGTCAAACTCTTCACGCAGTATCGTATCTCCCATTTCACATTCATCTACATCCTCTTCCATTTCCATAATATTGTCCTCAAGTACATCGCCCTTGTATAGACCCTCTATATACTCCTTCCATCTTTGTGCTTTCCCTTCTTTGCTTAGAACCGGGTTTCCATCTGAGCTCTTGATATTCATACAAGAGGTTCTCTTTTCTCCAAAGGTCTCTTTAATTTTCCTGTAGGCAGTATCTATCTTACCCCCAGTGAGATAAGCCTCTACATCCTTACATTTGTCCCCTAGCCATCCCTCCTTAGCAGTTTTACGCTTCCTGTCGATCTCATTTTTGAGACGTTTGTATTCCTTTTTGCCTGCTTCATTTACTGCATTTTTATATTTTCTCCTTTCATCAATTATATTCAGTATTTCTTCTGTTACCCAAGGATTTCTACCAGCCCTCGTCTTTTTACCTACTTGATCGTCTGCTGCCTTCATTACTTCACCGCTCAGAGCTATCCATTCTTCTTCTACAGTATTTCTTTCCCCCATTCCTGTCAATTGTTCCCTTAAGCTCCCCCTGAAACTCTCTACAACCTGTGGTTTTGTCAGTTTATCAAGGTCCCATCTCCTTAAATTCCCACCTTCCAGAGGGACACATAATTCATAAGATGCAGAAGTTTCATCGAGTTACGTTACACGGTGGAAACACGTCATGCGAAAGTGACTTCCGTTCTTGAGTTTTGCTCACCAGTGCAGTTGGGAAGACAGACGTGGCTGACGCCAGCACGCCGTGGCGCCAGCGCCCGCCACGGCCTTGTCTGCTGCGACCCGCCATAAATAGCAGGTGGCGCAGACTGCGGGTCGGCCGCGACACCGCGCCCTAATGGCAGATCCTGGTCGGCGCCCGCCGGGACGCACCCTCCTCTCTTATCGGCCCGCTCCATCTCGATAGGCAGCCACCGACTCCCTTTGCGTCGCCGCCAGAGTTATTGGCGCCTTCGTCTGTCTCTGACGTGGAGGCCGGCCGGGAACAAGCGACTGTCTACAGTGGCTCTCCTCGTTTCTCCTTTCGCCACCCCGGTGGCTGCCTCATTTATAATGATTTACTGCAGGTCTCTCGAAGCCAATGTGAGAGCGACATATGGGAAAACAATGCCTGCCTTGTCACTGCAAGAATTCTTGATGGTTATGTTCGTGTGCGAAGCGGCGTAGAGCAGTCAGGACTGACAGAATTTTTCTAGAGGCTGAAAACCCCAGTCAGTAAAATTTTCTCTCCTTCCAATACTGTTTCAATTCAGTTATTCAGCTTAACTTTTTGTATTCTGTTGGATATGGTTCAAACCAGCTATTTGTTAAGCCGTAAATGCAATAAAACTTTTTTTGTAAGAGTGTAGCGTGATCTACTCCACCAAATTCCTTGATTTTTTTTTTTTTTTTTTTTTTTTTTTTGAGTCGTCAATCTTCTAACTGGTGCCATGCGGCTCGCCACAAATTTCACTCCCTTTTCTTCTCATTCTCCCGTTTGCAGCCTCTTTATCGCAGACCCCAGCACTTGCAACCTACGTCAGAAATCATTTGCTGAATGTACTCCAGTCCATATTTTGCTCTACAGTGTTTATCCTCAACAGCTCCCTCTAGTACCACGGATACACAGGGACTGGGTGTTGTGTAGTCTTCATCATCATTTCATCCCCATCCGGCGCGCAGGTCACCCAATGTGGCGTCGACTGTAATAAGACCAGCACCAAGGCGGCCGGACCTGCCCCGTAAGGGGCCTCCCGGCCAATGACGGCAAACGCTCATTTCCATCATTGGATAGATCATAAAAAACACAAATTGGCGATGTTTTATTAATTAAGGGTTGTAACATTTAGTGAATTAATGTATAAATAGTATGCCAAGCAACCATCCAAACTGTGATGTGCTATGGAAGTGGTTTATACGTAAATGTGAGACTACCCTCACGTATTAAGGGGAATACGTTAGGTGAAATTGGTCAAAAAGTGACATTTTAATAATATTTGATCTCTCCTGAATAATTTGATCCATTATTTGTCGATTAATTCCAATTGGATGTATAGTTTCTATAATTTCAATGTTAATAGAGAAAGTGTAGGAAAAATCCAGTGTAGAGATTGGATGCAGTGTGTAAACAGAAATGGCGGTATTGCACATGCATTTTGTGGAGACTCTAAATGGTATAGGAAGACTTGCAGACGAAAACATTGATGAACTCCAGCAATATTATGGAATAGCAATAAGAAACAATACACTTGACCTACATGAGATGAAAACAGTGTGGGCTACATTCTTCCATATATTATCCACTGATGTACATGGTCTTTGACCATCTGGTGCTGATTCATGGTGCAAGTACCGCACATCTCAGGCATCGGGTACAGAGGAACAATTTAGGCGCAAAAACAGTATACCATCTGCAGTGATGGAAGCTATTAAACCAATACATAGAGTGTTAGCTCATGCTGACCTTTCCGAATGTCTCCATCGTCGAACGCGAAACCTGAAGAAGTATTTCAACACTATCATTTGGACCTGCATACCAAAAGTTGTCTTTGTAGGAATGAAAACTCTATGCTTTGGTGTTTGTGACACTGTGATAACGTTTAATGGTGGTGCTATGGGAAAAATCAGGGTACTAGAGAAACTTGGCATTCCAGGAAACAACACACTGCAAGCCTTCCAGCGAATGGATCGACTTAGGGTCATGAAATCCCAGCGTACAGCAAAGGAAATGACTAAAGAAGCATGAGGCGGGAAAAGAAATAAACTTTTAGGTTTGCAGGATGACCAAGTACAGGATCCAGATAGTGCTGATTATGGGCCTGGCTCTTTCTAGGAGCTGGCATGCCTCCATATGTGAGTTAATAGCAAATGTAACGTTTAGACCTGATTTCCTCAAAATGACTTTTTTTTTAAATATTGACCAATTACCTCAGGAATTAGTACAGATACATATATATAACTTTGCACTATGTTACCTATTAGTATACTGCTGCTGCTGAACCACCAAAAATTTCTACATATAATGGTTTTTTACTTACAGAAGGAAAGTTGAATTGAAAAATTGAACATATTTTTTAAAAATCATTACTAACTAATTGTTTGTATATTATGATTCTTGTTCAGCAATCAGAAAAGGGGTGAAACTATATTTTCCAAGAATTTCAGGTGCATACTTGTCAAAGGTTCTGAGATAATGGGTCATCAATATTGCAAATTTAACACTATAGGTATAGGATATATGTACTCCCCTTTAAAAAATTCGAGGGTAATTATTTAAATCTTTGTTTTCGCCTTTCTTACAAGGAGGTTAAACAATGGCATATTACAATCTGACTGGAAAAATTCCCTGTGCCAGGGTGCATTACATACATCACGAAGGACATTATTCTCTAAAAAACAAGCGTTTAATAGAGCTTTGGAAATCTTTCTATCGAATAAGTAGAAGGGAACAGATAACATTTCTTCGCAGTTAGTGACATCACTGGGGGAAGTGCCAACTAAGCAACTACTGAGGTTGGTGTATAGACTCTTTGAGACGGTGACGTACCATCAGACTTTCAGAAAAATACCATCCTCATAGTCCCGAAGATAGCAAGGGCAGATAAGTGCGAGGACTGAATAACGGCTTATGGACCCAAGTTCCTAATAATAATAATATACAGAAGAAAAGAATCAGGATTTGTTAGATGACGGCTTAGTGCCATTTGACTTGACTGATTTATTGTGTTCGCATAATATGCAAAAAACTGGTGATTTCTCAAACTGGGGAACAATCAAGAATGGTGTGCCGCAGGGTTCGGTCTTGGGTCCTCTGCTCTTCTTATTATATGTTAATGACTTTCCATTCTATATTCACGAAGATGCAAAGCTGGTACTTTTTGCCGATGATACAGGTATAGCTATCACACCCAACAGACAAGAATTAACTGGTGAAATTGTAAACGATGTTTTTCAGAAAATCATTAAGTGGTTCTCTGCAAATGGGCTCTCATTAAAATTTGAGAAAACACAGCACATACAGTTCCACAATGTAAATGGAATGACAGGATTAATAAATATAGACTTCGATCAGAAATCGGTAGTAAAGGTAGAATATTCAAAATTTCTATGTGTATGCATTGATGAGGGGTTGAACTGGAAAAAAACACACTGAGGATCTGCTGAAACGTTTGAGTTCAGCTACTTACGCTGTTAGGCTCATTGCAAATTTTGGCGATATACATCTACATTAACTTACCACGCCTATTTTCGTTCTCTGCTTTCGTATGGCATCATATTCTGGGGTAACTCATCATTGAGTAAAAGAGTGTTCATTGCACAAAAGCGTGTAATCAGAAAAATTGCTGGAGCTCATCCAAGATCATCCTGCAGGCAATTATTTAAAGAGCTAGAGATCTCCACTGTAGCCTCACAATATATATATTCACTTATGAAATTTGTTATTAACAATCCGAACGAATTCAAAATTAATAGCAGCGTACATGGCTACAACACTAGGAGAAAGGATGATCTTCACTACTCAAGGTTAAATCTAACTTTGGCTCAGAAGGGGGTAAATTATGCTGCCACAAAAGTCTTTGGTCACTTACCTAATAGCATCAAAAGTCTGACAGATAGCCATATAGCATTTAAAAGGAAATTAAAAGGATTTCTTAATAGCAACTCCTTCTAATCATTAGATGAATTTTTGGATATAGTAAGTGGGTAATTTCCCCAATCCCCCGGGAAAAAAATTAAAAATATTAAGTGTCATGTAATGTTTTGTGTAATGTAATATCTTGTTTAGACACCTTTTATTAACCTGACACGCTCCACATCATTACGAAGTGTCGTATTCATGATCTATGGAACAAGTACTAATCTAATCTTATTTCCTTCCCACTGATTCCGTTCATTTCAGGGGATTTGGTTCAGACGAAATCAATGTTAATGAGAAATTAAACATAGAATATGTTAGTCCCATAAGCTCCTTTCCTTCGAGCTGCGATTATCATACTGCGTCATCATGAGAGCGCAGTAGAAACAAAGTGTATAGAGCGCAAAATATTAGCTCAGCCTCGCTCACAAGGCGCATCGTTATGTCTTCCACTCGGCGGGGCTGCGCACTTGTGTCAGCAGGAAGCGCAAAAACATCGCCTGACGGCAGCAGGCAGCAGAAAACACCGCTACTCCTCTGAGGAGGAGGCGGCGGCGGCAGAAAAAACCGAGCAGAAAGAGGTCGCAGCGCTTGTTTTCGCGTGCTCCAGTGTTTCATTATCACGCCGGCTCAAGATGAACTCATTACTGCTCGCCGGGCTTTTTCTGCAATTAGGTGCCAGATTCGCGGCCCTGCTCGCCTGTCATTAACGTCGTTAGGGGGACCATTAAACAAGAGTGCGTCCGAGATGAGCCGGCAACGAGCTTCTGAATTTCGTTGCGGCCTGCTGGCTGCCGCCAGCGCCTCTAGTGGCAATCAGCGGGACAATGGCCGTTCTCGCGTCTGGCCGCCAGCGCTGTCACAGCGGACGTGTCCCTAACGTTGTAAGTCCTCTGCTGTCGTGGGTATTATCTCTCAGGATAGACCTGCTAAGTAACGCCATTCTGCACGATATCACATGACTGAAAATAATAACGTATTCTTAACTTTTTTATACTCATCTCAAAACTGTTCTCACATTTTCTTCTGTCACGCACTGCTTTTTCATGATGGAATAAAGGTTATTTTAATTTTAGGCACCAGAAGTTTTTATGACAGCAAACTGGAAACACGAAAATGCCCTGCTTGTTTTGTTAGTGCGGTAAGTGAACAAAGCGAAAGCAGTGGTGTTTAATGGTTTGGCCAAATCGAAGCCTATAAACACCTTGCATAAACTCGTTGTAGAACACACAAAAATGTTTCTTCACCGACTAAAATCTCCAGTTGGGCTTGGTGAAGCAAACGATAAAGGATTTTTGTACCTTTCTACGAAATTTCCCCTTATCTGTTAAAACAGGTCGAAAGCTAGAATTTTTGTTAGTTCAAATTCACAAATTCATAAAGGATCACGAATAGTAGAATACAATGAATTTTAGCGAAAAACAGACTACTGGCCATTAAAATTGCTACACCACGGAGACGACGTGCTACAGACGCGAAATTTAACATACAGGAAGAAGGTGCTGTGATATGCAAATGATTAGCTTTTCAGAGCATTCAAACAAGGTTGGCGCCGGTGGCGACACCTACAACGTGCTGACATGAGGAAAGTTTCCAACCGATTTCTCATACACAAACAGCAGTTGACCGCCGTTGCCTGGTGAAACGTTGTTGTGATGCCTAGTGTAAGGAGGGGAAATGCGTACCATCACGTTTCCGACTTTGATAAAGGTCGGATTGCAGCCTATCGCGATTGCAGTTTATTGTATCGCGACATTGCTGCTCGCATTGGTCCAGATCCAATGACTGTTAGCAGAAAATGGAATCGGTGGGTTCAGGAGGGTATTACGGAACGCCGTGCTGGATCCCAACGGCCTCGTATCACTAGCAGTCGAGGTGACAGGCAATTTATCCGCATGGCTGTAACGGATCGTGCAGCCACGTCTCGATCCCTGAGTCAGCAGATGGGGACATTCGCAAGACAACAACCATTTGCACGAACAGTTCGACGACGTTTGCAGCAGCATGGACTATCATCTCGGAGACCATGGATGCGGTTACCCTTGACGCTGCATCGCAGACAGGAGTGCCTGCGATGGTGTACTCGACGACGAACCTGGGTGCACGAATGGCAAAAGGTCATTTTTTCGAATGAATCCAGGTTCTGTTTACAGCATCATGATGGTCGCATCCGTCTTTGGCGACATCGCGGTGAACGCATATTGGAAGCGTGCATTCGTCATCGCCATACTGGCGAATCACCTGGCATGATGGTATGGGGTGCCATTGCTTACACGTCTCGGTCACCTTTTGTTCGCATTGACGGCACTTTGAACAGTGGATGTTACATTTCAGATGTGTTACAACCCGTGGCTCTACCCTTCATTCGATCCCTGCGAAACCCTACATTTCAGCAGGATAATGCACGACCGCATGTTGCAGGTCCTGTACCGGCCTTTCTGGATACAGAAAATGTTCGACTGCTGCCCTGGCCAGCATATTCTCCAGATCTCTCGCGAATTGAAAACGTCTGGTCAATGGTGGCCGAGCAACTGGCTCGTCACAATACGCCAGTCACTACTCGTGATGAACTGTGGTATCGTGTTGAAGCTGCATGGGCAGCTGTACCTGTACACGCCACCCAAGCTCTGTTTGACTCAATGCCCAGGCGTATCAAGGCCGTTATTACGACCAGAGGTGGTTGTTCTCGGTACTGATTTCTCAGGATCTATGCACCCAGATTTCGTGAAAATGCAATCACATATCAGTTCTAGTATAATATATTTTTCCAGTGAATACCCGTTTATCATCTGCATTTCTTCTTGGTCTAGCAATTTTAATAGCCAGTAGTGTAGAATAAAGTGTCTTTCACTTTTAGGCACCGGAATTTTTTATGCCAGCAAACTGGAAACACGAAAATGCCCTGCTTGTTATGTCAGTGCGATAACTGAGCAAAACGAAAGCGTTTGCGTTTCATGGTTTGGCCAAATCGAAGACTATAATCACCTTGCATAAACTGGTTGTAGTACACTACAAAATGTTGCTTCACCCACTAAAATCTGCAATTGGGATTGGTGAAGCAAGCGATAAAGGCTCTTCCACGAGATGGATTCTGCTTTTAGTACCTTTCTACGAAATTTCCCCTTATCTGTCAAAAAAGCTCGAAACCTAGAATTTTTGTTAGTTCTCAAATTCACAAATTGATAAAGGATCACGAATTGGAGAATACAGTGAATTTTAGCGAAAAAGATATCTGGACCGTCTTTGGATCTTGCGTAATGTGTTCTAAAATTATGAAACATCCCCTTAGAAAAATTTATGAATTACTGTGCTGGTAAACCCCTTACATTATTTGATTTTCAAACAGCTGAGCAAAACTGAACCTACTCAGACATTTCTCTTTACTTATTCTGATCATCAGTAAACTGACACACAATATTTTTAGTGCAACGCAATCTGGCTTTCAACAATCCCTACAAATGAATGGCCCTGACTAACAATAACCAATACCTTTCATGAATCACTTACCTCACAAAAATCTTCGTTACTCGAACTACTGCAATACAGCGAGCGCCAGTACTGCCAGCTAAATAAAAGATTGTAACTAGTGAAGGCACTAACTACTGATAGGCATAGTTAGCAAATGAAAGATTTTGATGGAGAACAAACAATGTACTTACCTTAATAGTGTTCAAAAGTCATATCGTATATATATATATATATATATATATATATATATATATATATATATATTGTAATGTTGTTGCATTAATTTGTTCCGAAAGCGGTGCTGATATTCAAGACAATAAAAGTGGGTTACAAGCTGTAAGCTATCTGGGGAAGTTAAACTTGCATTACTGAGCAACTGTTTCACCAGGTATCCAGTCTAGTTTACCAGATTGCCAACCAGACTAACATTAATTATAATCTTTTAATAGTCAGCTTACAACAACCAGTGCTATATATATATATATATATATATATATATATATATATATATATATAATAAAAAGAAATAAATCAGTTTATTTTTAGACATTTATTTTAACATTGATCATTGTTCCGTTAAATTTTCAGCAAATTAAACTTGATTCATAACTAAACTGGTGCCTTGTTTAGGACTGTGAAAATGTGAGTTTGTAATCTTACGGAACACATCATATATGGAGCCAAGATTGAGAGACTGCATATAACACTGCATTCATAAAATAACATACAAAGAACGTTGAAACATTTGCAAGAGGAAATTAACCACAACCAACCGATTCAATTTTCACCCAAAGAAATTACGTTCGTAGTGTAAGCCTGTCCGTCATGAAATTACCACACACTGGTATACTAAATTCATACTAACTCTCTGTGAAATCTTCCCGAAAAGAATAGCTGAGGGCTGCTTTGATGATTACACCACATGCTACACTTGGTCAACTTGGTTTACACAAAGAGTGTAACTCCACAATAATTTTGATGATTAAAATAAATTACATCGAAACGCAATTTACAAAAGAAAAACCTCGAACTGGTTACTATCGTCTTACTATTAACTTGAAGGGTCAAACAATTGTATAAGTACGTGGTACTGGTCTCACAAAGTACAACCCACGTGGGTTGAACATAAAGAAAAGTTGCTATATTGGAAAATATTGTCAAGACGAGACGTTATAATCTCACACACAATCGCATTTAAGATAGATGATCTTAGTTAGAGTTACGGATCCTCAACACGTGGTTCTACTTTACTCGCAAAGTAGTGACAAAGCAACTACTGGAAGATATTCTAAACTTAACATTCGAATTACACTGCGTTGCAATTTAAGATAAGATATTTTAGATCTAAACCTGAAATAAAGGTGATTAAATTTTCAGTTAGGCTGAACTTAAGAAATCCATTGTCCTACGGACTTAGCAGACACGCACTTAGCCGGAGATCTTACCACTTCAGACGCTCGCCGCGGACAGACTGCTGAGAGTCCCTCCTGAGGGGTGCCTCACGGATACAAACGGAAGTGGCCAGAGGGGCAGCTTCCTATACCAACATGACAAGGGATGGACAGGACCATACCAAGAACAGAAACCTCTTTGCTTTTAGAAAGCGTAGCTACCTGCTCCGACGTTGGTCCTAGCAGACAGGCTTGTCTGTTACCATCCAGCATGCAACTAGAAATACATTTGCTCATTCATCCTTTCACACAGAAGGGAAGGGGGATAACAGTATCTTATCACATACAGTATATAAAAGAAAGCGGATGTAGGTTCCGTATGAGACTGTGTGACATGAATTACATATAAATTGTGTTTTAAAGTGTAGCAGTGTAGCAGATCGCAGTTCATGACATCCAGTTTACAAATTACCTTTTTCTGACGGACACACGTCCAGATCGTCCGCACTCAAAACTCTGCCATCTCTCTCCCCACATCCACCACTGCAGGCGGCTCACCTCCAACTGCACAACGCTATGCGCTTTTCACATTCAACTGCCAAACACGACAATAGCAAATATTCCGCCGGTCGCGGTGGCCGTGCGGTTCTGGCGCTGCAGTCCGGAACCGCGGGACTGCTACGGTCGCAGGTTCGAATCCTGCCTCGGGCATGTGTGATGTCCTTAGGTTAGTTAGGTTTAAGTAGTTCTAAGTTCTAGGGGACTTATGACCTAAGATGTTGAGTCCCATAGTGCTCAGAGCCATTTGAACCAGCAAATATTCCAACAACGCCAACCAACCACAGATTGCACACAGCACAGTCGGTGATTTTCATACAGAGCGCTACGTGGCGTTACCAACATAAAAACCTAATCAGCCTACTTACAATTGTTACGATACGTAGATTTCCCTTCCTATGTATGTAAATTGAGCCTTAAAGTTGTATGTATTTTGTATTATAAATGCGACTTAATACCTGCAATTCAATGATCATTTATGCAAGTGGCCAGAGAAGATAAACGTAACGTATACAGGTTGAGTCACCTACCGTTACCGCTGGATATATTTCGTAACCCACATCAAATACTGACGAACCGATTCCACAGACCGAACGTGAGGAGAGGGGCTAGTGTAATTGTTTAATACAAACCATACAAAAATGCACGGAAGTATGTTTTTTAATACAAACCTACGTTTTTTAAAAATGGAACCACGTTAGTTTTGTTAGCACATCTGAACATATAAAGAAATACGTAATCAGTGCCGTTTGTTGCATTGTAAAATGTTAATTCCATCCGGAGATATTGTAACCTAAAGTTGACGCTTGAAACCTCCGACGTTCAGTTGCGTCTTGTAACAAACACGGGCCACGGTCGCCGAGCAGCATCTGCAGGGACATGCCCAAACAGCTGCAGCATACATCGCGTTTCTACAGAATGATCTGCCAACGTTGCTCGAAAATGTCCCACTGGAAACGCGTCGACGTATGTGGTATCAGTATGATGGTGCACCTGCACATTCCGCAATTAACACTAGGCTGACCCTTGACAGGATGTTCGACGGGCGTTTCATAGGACGTGGAGGACGCATAAATTGGCCAGCCCGTTCTCCTGATCTTACACCTCTGGACTTCTTTCTGTGGGGTATGTTAACGGAGAATGTGTACCGTGATGTGCCTACAACCCCAGAGGATATGAAACAACGTATTGTGGCAGCCTGCGGCGACATTACACTAGATGTACTGCGGCGTGTACGACATTCATTACGCCAGAGATTGCAGTTGTGTGCAGCAAATGATGGCCACCACATTGAACATCTATTGGCCTGACATGTCGGGACACACTCTATTCCACTCCGTAATTGAAAACGGAAACCACGTGTGTACATGTACCTCACCCCTCATGGTAATGTACATGTGCGTCAGTGAAAAAGACCAATAAAAAGGTGTTAGCATGTGGACGTAATGTGCTGTTCCAGTCTCTTCTGTACTTAAGGTCCATCACCGTTCCCTTTGGATCCCTACGTAATTCGGTGCTCTCCGATACACACGATCGAACAGCGGAGGAGTGGTACTCAAGCGTCAATTTTAGGATACAATATCTCCGGATGTAATTAACATTTTACAATACAACAAACGGCACTGATTACGTATTTCTTTATATGTTCAGATGTGCTAACAAAACTAACGGGGTTCCATTTAAAAAAACGTAGGTTTGTGTTAAAAAACATACTTCCGTGCATTTCTTTATGGTATGTATTAACCAATTACACTAGCCCCTCTCCTCACGTTCGGTCTGTGGAATCGATTCGTCAGTATTTGATGTGGTTTACGAAATATATCCAGCGGTAATGTTAGGTGACTCACCCTGTATATCAGTAACTGCGACAAAAGTCAACAGTATTTTACCCCTGAATTTTTGTTAGCTGTGCATCACTTGTCTTTAATACACTGACAATCGTCTTTTTTTCTGCTAGCTTACACACTCATGCCTTCACCATTGCTTGTATTACCATTTGTAACTTTTTTTTTTTTTTTTGAGCCATCAGTCTTCTGACTGGCTTGATGTGGTCCGACATGAATTCCTCTCCTGTGCCAACATCTCCTTCTCAGAGTAGCACTTGCAACCAACCTCCTCAATTATTTGCCGTATGTATTCCAATCTCTGTCTTCCTCTACAGTTTTTACCCTCTACAGCTCCCTCCAGCACCATCAAAGTCATTCCGTGATATCTTGCGCCGGCCGAAGTGCGGTTAAAGGCGCTGCAGTCTGGAACCGCAATACCGCTACGGTCGCAGGTTCGAATCCTGCCTCGGGAATGGATGTTTGTGATGTCCTTAGGTTAGTTAGGTTTAACTAGTTCTAAGTTCTAGGGGACTAATGACCTCAGCAGTTGAGTCCCATAGTTCTCAGAGCCATTTGAACCATTTTGAACCGTGATATCTTAACAGATGTCCCTCCTCCTTGTCAGTGTTTTCAACATATTCCTTTACTCTCCGATTCTGCGTAGAACATCCTCAAACCTTACCTTAACAGTCCCCATAAGGCCTAAGTCTGATATAGTAGATTTCTCTTGGCAAGGAATGCCCTTTTTGCCAGTGCTAGTCTGCTTTTGGTGCCTTACTTGCCTCCTCCGTCATTGGTTATTTTGCTGCCTAGGTAGTAGAATTCCATAACTTCATTGACTTCGTGACCACCAATACTGATGTTAAGTTTCTCGCTGTTCTCATTTCTACTAATTCTCATTACTTTCGTCTATCTTCGATTTACCCTCAATCTATATCCTGTACTCGTCAGACTGTTCATTCCATTTAGCAGATCAAGTAATTTTTCTTCACTTCCATTCAGGATAGCAATGTCATCAGCGAATCTTATCATTGATATCCTTTCAGCTTCAAGAATAATTCCATTCCTGAACCTTACTTTTATTTCCATCACTGCTTCTTCGATATACAAATTGAACCGTAGGGGCGAAAGACCACATGCCTGTCTTGCACGCTTTTTAATCCGAGGACGTCTTTCTTGGTCGTCCGCTCTTATCACTTCGTATTACCGTCTCGTCCTATACCTTATCCCTATTTCTCTCAGAATTTCAAACATCTTGGACCATTTTTCAGGTCGACAAATCCTATGAACGTGTCTTGATTTTTTGTTCCCATTATCAACCGCAACGTTAGAATTACCTCTCTGGTGCCTTTACCTTTCCTAAAACCAAACTGATAATCATCTAATAGATCTTCAATTTTCTTTTCCTTTCTTCTGTAAATTATTCTTGCCAGGAACATGGATGCATGGACTGTTAAGCTGATTGTGTGATATAGCCGGCCGAAGTGGCCGTGCGGTTAAAGGCGCTGCAGTCTGGAACCGCAAGACCGCTACGGTCGCAGGTTTGAATCCTGCCTCGGGCATGGCTGTTTGTGATGTCCTTAGGTTAGTTAGGTTTAACTAGTTCTAAGTTCTAGGGGACTAATGACCTCAGCAGTTGAGTCCCATAGTGCTCAGAGCCATTTGAACCACATTTGATTGTGTGATAATTCTCGGACTTACTCCGAATAAAGAAAAGTGTGAAGTTATTCACATGAGTACTAAAAGAAATCCGCTAAATTTCTATTACGCGACAAGTCACACGAATCTGAAGGCTGTAAATTCAACTAAATACTTAGGGACTACAATTACAAATTTGGCAGAACACTTAGAAGGTGCAACGAGGTCTACTAAAGAGACTGCTTTCACCACGCTTGTCCGCCCTATTCTGGAGTATTGCTGTGCGGTGTGGGATCTGCATCAGATGGGACTCCGAGTCTTGAGTATTGTTCAGCAGTCTGGGAGCCTTACCAAATAGTATCAATTGAAGAAATGAAGAAGATCCAATGAAGAACAGCAAATTTCGTAGAGTAACTGTTTACCCGGCTCGCGAGCTTTGCGGGAATGCTCGGTAAATTTCAGTGGGAGACGCTGAAGAGAGACTTTGTACATGACGAAAAGGGTAATTTTTGAAATTTTGAGAACTTACGTTGCAAGAGTAGTTCACCAACGTATTGCTTCCTCCCCGTTTGTTTCGAGAACTGATCGTGACTAGAAAATCAGAGAAATTATATGTCAAATGTAGCTTAAAAATAGTTGTTATTCCCATGAATGGAACAGCAAAAGCGGGGAAAGACAGTGATATCAGATGTACCCTCCGCGACACACCATACATGTAGATATACAGGGTGAAAAGTATTTAAACCTACAAACTCTGGGAGATTGTAGGGGACATCAAAACAAATATTTTTCCCTAATGGCATTTTTTCCTATGAGGAGTGTTTAAACCGGAAGAGGAAGATTTCTCTGGCGGCAAATTAATTAAACCAACAAACACTTTTCCATTTTTTATGACCAAGAGACAACACATTAACACAACCCAATTTCAATTACAGTAGATTTTCAAAAATGCCTCCATTGACACGTAAATAAAGTTTACACCGTCGGATCATGTTCTGTCTGACACGGGCGAAAACCCCAGGAGTATCCTGTATTGTTCTTGCTGCTGCTACTATCCGGGAAACTAGATCCTCTTCTGATACAACAGGATTTGCGTAAACAAGCTTGCGCATCTCTCCCGACACAAAAAAGTCCAGAGGGGACATATCGGGGGATCGAGCAGGCCGTGGTACAGGGCCATCTCTGCCAGTCCACGTTTCTGGGAACCGTCGGTCCTGGAATCGACGCACACGATGACTGAAATGTGCCGGCGCCCCGTCATGTTGGAACCACATGCGTTGTCTTGTAGGGAGCGGGACGTCTTCCAGCAATTCTGGCAATGCTCTGGCGAGAAAATTGTAATAGTGCCTGCCATTTAATGGCGTAGGTAGCAGATACGGCCCAATTAAACAGTCCTCAACAACATCGATCCACACATTAACGAAGAACCGCACTTGATGAGCACTAGTAACTGTGGCATGTGGGTTATCCTCACTCCAGATATGCGAATTGTGCATGTTGAAGACTCCGTCACGTCCGAATGTTGCTTCATCGGTAAACAACACAGAGGATGGAAATGTAGGATGCATTTCACACTTTTCCAGGTACCACTGCGAAAACTGTGCTCTGGGTGGATAATCAACTGGTTCCAGGTTGTTGACTCTCTGTAAGTGAAATGGACGTAACAGTTGCTCTCGAAGGACTGTTCTTACACTCGTCTGATTCTTCCCGTGCTGATTGAAGGATCGCGCTCCACATGCTGCAAGACAGCTTCCTCAAATTGCAGCGTTCTTACCGTGCGACGGCGTCCCTGTCCAGGTAATCTGCTCAATGACCCGGTCTCACGCAGACGTTGGTACACAGCAACAAAGATCGTATGATGCGGGATACGGCGATTAGGTTATTGTTGTTTATAAACCTGCTGTGCAGCTTGTCCGTTGGGATGCCCTACGTAGTACGCACCAACCATATCAGTGTACTCACTCCCCGGCCGGTGTGGCCGAGCGGCTCTAGGCTTTCAGTCGGGAATCGCGCGACCGCTACGGTCACAGTTCGAATCCTGCCTCGGGCATGGATGTGTGTGATGGCCTTAGGTTAGTTAGGTTTAAGTAGTTCTAAGTTCTAGGGGACTGATGAACTCAGATTGTAAGTAGGCTGTTTAGGTTTTTATATTGGTAACGCCACGTAGCGATGTGTATGTATCTGACTGTGCTGTGTGCAATCTGTGGCTGGTTTGCATTGTTGGAGTAGTCGCTATTGTAGCTACGTCAGAAGTCCCATAGTGATCAGAGCCTTTTTTACTCACTCCACGTGTATCGCTCCATTAGTAAACAGACACAATGCACTACTACCTGGTGGACAGCAGTTGCCTACAACTGAAGATCGTAATACGGCCTCTAACAACTGAAGAGCGTAATACGGCCTCCAACGGTTTAAAAAATCCTCATAGGAAAAAATGACATTAGGGAAAAATATTTGTTTTGATGTCCCCTAGAACCTCCCAGAGTTTGCCGGTTTAAATACTTTTCACCCTGTAGACTGTAAGTGTAGATGAATGTGTAAATTGTAAGCGTAGATACTGATGCAGATGTGGACCCAACGAGTAGATGCAGATCCAACCTGGAAGTGTGGATGTTTATTGTAAGTGTAGATGTAGACTGTAAGTGTAGATGCACATGTGGATTGTAAGTATAGATGCAGGTGTAGACAGCAAGTGTAAACGTAGCCGTAGGGTAGGAGAGGAGAGTACACGAGGTGCCTACTGCCCCCCACACCATCGGGCCCTTTGTGAGTTGGTCATTTCCAAACGGGCTGGACGTAAGTACGGAGCGGACCCGCGGGCCGAGTACGGAGTAAATTCCGCCAGTGACAGCGGCGAGCGGCGCGGTCAGGAGAAGTCCGGCCGGCGGCATCAATTGGCCCTTTGTAGCGGCGCGGCTGCGGCTGTTGTGTCCGCGGCAGTGGCCGCTTCCCGACTGCTGCCGTCTTGGCGCGATCAATAGCGCCCGCAGCTGCGGCCGGCGGCCGGCCCGACGCCTAATGGTGGCTCCTCGGCGGGGCACCCCCACTGGCGCCAGCCCCCTGCACAGCTCCCGCGAGGTGGAGTGAGATCCGCTCCGAGCTCACTGGCTCGCTCTGTCGGCTGCTGGGCTGCTTCCCTGCAGCCACCGTCGCATGTGTTCGCCTGGTAGTTCCAATGCTGTTTCCCTCGCAGCGTTCTCTGAATGTCACCTGCGCTGGCGAATCGGGAGTCCTGTCGAATGCCGGACATTTGCCACGCCGGACATTTGCCACACTTGCCCCTTCCCCAGGTAGCTTGAGTAGCGATCCCTCAGGTAAGAGACGCCCTTCCACGTACTTCTTCTGTCCGCTTTCAAACCGCCGTCTCCACATCTTACTCGATATAAAAAGTACGTAAGGGATCGTCTTCTTCGACATCTTGGCGAAATACAGAGCTTCTTTTCCGAAATCGAAATATTTATAACTTTTGGGAAACGAAAGCAATACCGACGATTATGTCAATATGTAATTAGTTGTCACAAGTATAAGTACAGATTCCTCTGCCTGTGCGGTAGCTTCCTTTCACGCTTACTGATCGTGATAGAAACAGTCCATCAGCAGGGGAGCAACGAGAAAGGAACGTTGTAAAGAGAATGCGAATGTACGCTAATCATTTCTTTGTGTCTACTTTAACTACTACAACTGCATGCCCAAAAGACAATAAGGAAAGAAGAAGTGGGAATGTGAATATTTGAAAAGAAGAACGACATACTACATATTAATTTACTCTCTAAAATCCGATATCCCTTGCTGCGAAACATTAGTTAAAAAAGTGTACCGGGACAATGTTCAAAACACAACTGAAAATACGTTCACTAAATAGACATAAGAACATCTATGATTGACGTGTCATCTAAAGTCGACGTACAATTTTAAAATTTAGAAATAAGGAAATGCAGTAATACAGAATGCTATGCTTGCAACGTACGTTGTTATTCTACATTGTTTAGCTCTGGTATTTACAGGGTCACAGAGAAAGCATCCTAGGTTTTGGAGGGAAAAGCCGTAATTGTAATGAAGTGCACTACAACAGAAACAAGAATCATAACTTAAGGAAAAATAATGTAATGTTTGTTTCAGCTCACAAGTGACATTGAAGCAGATAGTTCCTGTGACTTAGTATGGGCAGACGTTATATTCGACAACCGGAATAAATTAATAACTGGCTCCTTTTACCGACCCCAGGTCTCAGATGAAACAGTTGCTGAACAGTTCAAAGAAAAGTTGAGTCTCATCACAAATAGGTACGCTACTCATACAATTATAGTTGGCAGTGACTTCAATCTACCTTCCGTATGTTGACAAAAATACATTTTCAGACCTATTGTAGATAGAAAACAACTTCCGTAATTGTTCTAAATGCTTTTTTTTAAATTATTTTGAACAATTAGTTCACGAGGCCATTCAAATTGTAAATGGTTACTAAATCACACTTGACCTCTTAGCCACAAATAATCCTGAGCATCACGACGGATACTGGGATTAGTGAACACACAGTCGAGCGAGGCTCAACTCCGTAACAAAGAAATTCACCAAAACTAAACGCGAAATATATCTATTTATAAAAGCAGCTAAAAATTCGCTTGGCGTCTTTCTAAGAGACAGTCTCCAATACTTCCAAACTATGTAAGTTGTAACCTCCCCACAAAAAATATGATTTAATATTATTTGGTTAATGATTCTAATTTTAGTGTAACCTCAGAACAAAACCGGTTCCCATTTAATGTACCCACAAAATTCTTTTCTCATTTAATATAAGCTCGAAACAGAAAAATTCCTAAACCTCGTAATAAAAAATAAATTCAGTAAACTGGTAAAATTTGGACGACAGCAGTGCTGCGTCATGGCCCTGTAAGATCATTCTGAATAAAAAGCAAAAATTCTCACCTCGATAAAGTCGGCAACTATCTGCCCTTACAATAGCTCATTTCCGGCACAGCTCTGTGCAATGCTGGCCTATACATTTGTTATTTATGAAAGGAAGCAAATGATTTCTCTTTTGCAACAATCGGAATGATCATGCATTGAAAAAAAAATTATATTCTTTAAATTGAAATGAATGCTTGTTATTATTTGGACATTTTTAAAAGACATACATGGGAGTTTACATAATATTACTAGATATGCGCGAGGCTGCTTTTTTTACCTTATACAATAATACTCAGGCTCCGGCATCGCTGCACCGCGACCGGCCCAGCCAACATGATACACCAGACCAGACCAGAGCAGACACACACACTGGCAACAACTTACTGCTACTACTACACAGTTCGTACAGTCAACACTGCTCTCTGGTCAGCGATTCTCTTATACCTTGCATATCGCAGGCAGCGCATGAGCAATACATCGAAATTACATCTGCTCGGGACCTCTTACATAAAATTACATCTGTATTACATCTGCTCGGACCTCTTACAAAGTGAAGACTATATGTGGCTGACTTCCAAACTATGTAAGTGAAGACCATATGTGGCTTCAGTTCAGAGAAGTAATATCGACAGCACTCGAGAGATTCATACCAAATAAATTAATAAGAGACCGAACTGATCCCCCATGGTACACAAAACACGGCAGAAAGCTGCTGCAGGAGCACTGAAAAAGACACGTATAGTTTAGGCGAACGCAAAATCTCCAAGATTGACGAATTTTATTGAGGCTCGAAATTTGGTGCGGATTTCAATGCGAGATACATTTAATAGCTACCACAACGAAAGTCTCTCTAGAAATGTGGCGGAAAATCCAAAGAGATACTGGTCCTACGTTAAGTAAACCAGCGGAAAGGCTCAGTAAGTAAGTACCTTTACTGCGCGACAGCGATGAGGAGGAGGAGGAGGGGGAGACAAGGGACCCAACATTTGGGAGCAGGTAAAATCGCGGCAGATGTCCGGCGTGGCAAATGCCCTCACAGCGTCCTGTCGGAGTCTAACATCACAGCTTGAAGGGGGGGGGGGGGGGGGGGGTCTTATCGGAAGCGTGGCCGCGCCACAGAAGCGCTCGCCTGGAACATAGCCTCAGAGGCTCCTTTAGCTATCGTAGATCCCTCCAGAGTCGAGCAAAGAAAGCGTTATTGTTTTAATTGATTGATAGGGAAGAGATGTTCTTACCTGCTGGAAAAAAACTCTCAGTTGTTCTGACAAGTTGTCGCATTTCAAGAGGGAGTGAGATGGACACAGCGGGCTTACCTCAGTCGATCTTCTAGATGAGCGGAAATATGAGTGGGCTGCTTGCGGACTCCAACAGCTGTAGGAGACAAGCAAAAAATGTGGTGCAGAGTACGCAACACGGTGAGGATTTCTTAAGAAAGCACCGAGCGAGGTGGCGCAGTGGTTAGACACTGGACTCGCATTCGGGAGGACGACGGTTCAATCCCGCGTCCGGCCATCCTGCTTTAGGTTTTCCGTGATTTCCCTAAATCACTCCAGGCAAATGCCGGGATGGTTCCTCTGAAAAGGGCACGGCCGACATCCTTCCCCATCCCTCCCTACTCCGATGAGACCGATGACCACGCTGTCTGGTCTCCTTCCCCGAACCAACCAACCAACCATCTTAAGAAAGCAAGGAAATAACTCGAAGTCCCTTGGCTATTGAAAATTAAAGGTTCTTCTGGCACTCTTCCCTAACCCTACTTCCCATCAGTTGCCCGTCTCCTTGCTCTGGTTCTATCACCATACCGACGGAGGTGCCGACGCTAAAGTATAGACCTAATTCAGATGTGAGGCAACGAGTGACACAGAGATTGTGTCAAATGTACACTGCTGGGTCCCACCCTGACCTGAGAACATCACCTAAAGCTCATCACGAGGAGAACTTTCTGTGACATAAGAGGTGGGCGACGCACATACTCAGTACTTCCCCCCCCCCCCCCCCCCCCCCCCCTGCTGCGGCCACATCAGTTCTTCCTGCCGCTTGTGTATACCATCCCTGAAGCTGTTTGCCTAGCCGGCGCAGGCTGTAATCGTTTTCAATACACATCCTGTCCAGTGGCCGGCTCCTGGCTCGTCTATAGTAAGAACTCCTCTCAACAGCTCTAACTAAAATATTCGATGAGATGGAGATTTGTGACGAAGTATCTGTCCTTGAAGTGGACTTTTCGTTGTGATATTACTTGCAGCAGTGTTCGCCTTGGTGGCTGAGCGCTCAGCGCGACAGATTGCCAGACAAAGAGGCCCGTGTTCGGTTCCAGGCCGGGTCGGAAATTTCCTCCTCTCGGGAACTGGGCCGCCTGGGGTAGCCGCGCGGTCTTGAGTGCTATGCCATGGTTCACGCGGCTTCCCTCGTCGGAGGTTCGAGTCCTCCCTCGGGCATGGGTGTGTGTGTGGTCCTTAGCGTAAGTCAGTATGAGTTACATTAAGTAGGGCGTAAGCCTAGGGACCGATGACCTCAGCAGTTTGGCCCCATAGGAAATTACCACCAAATTTTCGGGAATTGGGTTTGTTGTTGTTCTTACGTTCGTATCGTCAAATTGACAGTCCACTCTTTAACTGGGCGAATGGACACCTTCCGAAACCCAATAATGAAAAAAAAAAGTTTTCAAGAGACCTTAGAGGTGAGGCGTATGTCCACTGGCAAGCAAACTTCCGCAAGGAGCTTGCAAAAGCTACTTCTGCAAGTTCTTTCGCTTGCAAAGCCCCGCAGCAAGCCGATTTCTGCAAGGTAGTAAAAACAGTTTCTTGTATCTTGCTGCAATTACTTGCAATCTTTCTCATACTTACGGAAGTTATGTGTATTGAATACCGGTACGAAAGTGTCAGTGACAAAAAGGAGAATGCCGCAGACAAATAGTCCGAAAAAAATGTACCATTGGAGCGCTTAAGGAAATATAATTAGCCACCGCAGCCAACGACGTGCCAAATCAATTTATCGATTTTTTGCCAGAGGGAAAAGTAGAATGACAATGTAGACGTCTTTAAATTTTAGCTGATTTTTTAACGTTAGTAGAAACACAAATGCATCGCATTTGTAACAAAAGTAATAAACCCTATTTGTTAAAATCCAGCCGGCCAGGGTGGCCGAGCGATTCTAGGCACTCCAGTCTGGAACCGCGTGACCTCTACGGTCGCAGGTTCGAATCCTGCCTCGGGCATGGATATATGTGATGTCCTTAGGTTAGTTAGGTTTAAGTAGTTCTAAGTTCTAGGGGACTGATGACCACAGCAGTTAAGTCCCATAATGCTCAGAGCCATTTGAAACATTTTTTGTTAAAATCCAAGAATCAATTAAAAATCCATCTCTTCGTGAAATATCTTGCGGCATTTTTGTACTTGTTTCCCAATATTTGATTTTACAGTATAAAAGCGTTATTCGAAACGTTAAATATGTACGCCGCTGAATCCATTTCTTCACCCAAATATTTCTTTATTTTCTTAACTTTGTTGTGTGTCACCGTTTTGCCAGACTGATGATAATAAACAACGGTGGCGGCTAGTCTCTCTTTCATCACGACGATATCACGACGCAACTCTAGTGGAAGCACTAGCAGCAGCTACCTGAAATTAACTTGACGAAGCGACTTGTAGAAGTAAACTTGCACTAGTCTTTGTTTTAATGTAAACAGCGAAGCAAGCGCTTACAGTAGTTACTTGGACGAAGTTTCTTGGTAGTCCACACACGCCTCTGTACTGTGAGACAGCTTTGTTAGCCGACAGTCAAGAGCTGTACCTATCAAAATTATGTGGATTCCTTCTCCGTGTGAGACGGTGTTTGTCTCCTGACACGGTGTCCCAAACTGCACGTCAATTCCAAACACTAGTAATATACTCCACCGAGGAACAGGAGAAACGAGACTAGCAACAATCTGTAACATATCATTTCGTAACCGCGTCTATGTCCTCAGCCAGTGGCTATTGCGTACGCCAGTGCCATTTTCCAGCATCAGTTGGGGAAGGAAGCCTTTGTCCTGCCTAGAGAGAATGGACCTGCTCCCTGTAATTATGATAAATGCTTATTTCAAGAACGAGTGATTTTCCCAAAGGCGTCCTAAGTTTTTAATAACCATTGGAAGTGCACTTAAAAGTACCCTTGCATGGAGCAAAATTTGCTGAGTGCTACTAACGGGAGCGGCAAGTGACTAATGTAAATGTTTCACTTCTCTGCCTGAGGCTTATTAACTCGAAGGCCTCAATATTAAAACAATTTCATGGAGCGAAAGGAATATTTCAAATATGTAGGTGAAACTTGGCGACCACGTGATAAATGTTGGATATTGTGAAGGAAATCAGAAGTAGAATATCAGTCTTTGATCGGAATTTTCTCTTCTTTGCTTAATGACACGTTTAGACCTACACTCCTGGAAATGGAAAAAAGAACACATTGACACCGGTGTGTCAGACCCACCATACTTGCTCCGGACACTGCGAGAGGGCTGTACAAGCAATGATCACACGCACGGCACAGCGGACACACCAGGAACCGCGGTGTTGGCCGTCGAATGGCGCTAGCTGCGCAGCATTTGTGCACCGCCGCCGTCAGTGTCAGCCAGTTTGCCGTGGCATACGGAGCTCCATCGCAGTCTTTAACACTGGTAGCATGCCGCGACAGCGTGGACGTGAACCGTATGTGCAGTTGACGGACTTTGAGCGAGGGCGTATAGTGGGCATGCGGGAGGCCGGGTGGACGTACCGCCGAATTGCTCAACACGTGGGTCGTGAGGTCTCCACAGTACATCGATGTTGTCGCCAGTGGTCGGCGGAAGGTGCACGTGCCTGTCGACCTGGGACCGGACCGCAGCGACGCACGGATGCACGCCAAGACCGTAGGATCCTACGCAGTGCCGTAGGGGACCGCACCGCCACTTCCCAGCAAATTAGGGACACTGTTGCTCCTGGGGTATCGGCGAGGACCATTCGCAGCCGTCTCCATGAAGCTGGGCTACGGTCCCGCACACCGTTAGGCCGTCTTCCGCTCACGCCCCAACATCGTGCAGCGCGCCTCCAGTGGTGTCGCGACAGGCGTGAATGGAGGGACGAATGGAGACGTGTCGTCTTCAGCGATGAGAGTCGCTTCTGCCTTGGTGCCAATGATGGTCGTATGCGTGTTTGGCGCCGTGCAGGTGAGCGCCACAATCAGGACTGCATACGACCGAGGCACACAGGGCCAACACCCGGCATCATGGTGTGGGGGGCGATCTCCTACACTGGCCGTACACCACTGGTGATCGTCGAGGGGACACTGAATAGTGCACGGTACATCCAAACCGTCATCGAACCCATAGTTCTACCATTCCTAGACCGGCAAGGGAACTTGCTGTTCCAACAGGACAATGCACGTCCGCATGTATCCCGTGCCACCCAACGTGCTCTAGAAGGTGTAAGTCAACTAACCTGGCCAGCAAGATCTCCGGATCTGTCCCCCATTGAGCATGTTTGGGACTGGATGAAGCGTCGTCTCACGCGGTCTGCACGTCCAGCACGAACGCTGGTCCAACTGAGGCGCCAGGTGGAAATGGCATGGCAAGCCGTTCCACAGGATTACATCCAGCATCTCTACGATCGTCTCCATGGGAGAATAGCAGCCTGCATTGCTGCGAAAGGTGGATATACACTGTACTAGTGCCGACATTGTGCATGCTCTGTTGCCTGTGTCTATGTGCCTGTGGGTCTGTCAGTGTGATCGTGTGATGTATCTGACCCCAGGAATGTGTCAATAAAGTTTCCCCTTCCTGGGACAATGAATTCACGGTGTTCTTATTTCAATTTCCAGGAGTGTATGTAAGCAGCAGCAGATGCGTCTGTTCGTCTCAGGTAAGCTATTCTAAAAGATAACCGGAACTTTCTAAGATGTACTCGTAATTGTGTTCACCAGAGCAACTGTAAGAAGTTTACGCTATCATGCAGAATTGCCGGTGTGAAATGCGATAGAGTGCCTGACAGCTCCAATATAGAATTATTCAAGTGCGAAGACACATTGCTTTAGATGTGGAGTGGACAAGTTTAATGGAAGTCGACCATCGCCACCCAGTGCATGAATCGCAGCATGCTGCGAAGGGAATCCTTCATCAGGTGCTCCTTAGTGCCCATCGGAAGCAGATTTTTAATTTATTATTATTATCAATATTATTATTTTATTTATTTTTTTCTATTTTATATGCGACCCGTCACGAGATCCTCTCCTGTGCCAACCTCTTCATCTCAGAGTAGCACAATCTAGGAATGCGGAGTCTGCCTGTTGCCCTTCATCCACAGATACCATGTGAGAAACTGATAAGCTGAGTTTCGCAAGAGCGATGCTTCCTGAAACCGTTATGACATGTTTTCAATACTAGTGTTTATTCACACTACTGTTCTAACGTATTGCACTGGTGAAAAGTGACACGGAACTTGACAGTGAAGAAGATGAGAAAAAAGAAAATATGACAAACCGTAAAGAAAAACAGACACTGTAAAAACTTAAAACAGCAAGAAAACCACACCAAGTGGTATGAAGCCATAAAAAAAACACTGAACTACAACTGCAGCGAAACATGTCTCGGACAAAAAACAAAACTGTGTTTTGCTAAATGCGGACCCCACCTAACAACATATGTATTTTACGTCCCTATAGAATTCTGGCGCGGACTTTCTAAAACCCGATTCTTCCTTCAGATTTCAAATATTTATTATAGAAGGACAAGAGTGTTTCTAACATATTAATTCAAGGAAATATGGTGAACAGTACTTGCATATCTGCACAACAACATGCCATTTCCGACGGCCGGAGTGGCCGAGCGGTTCTAGGCGCTTCAGTCTGGAACCGCGTGACCGCTACGGTCGCAGGTTCGAATCCTGCCTCGGGCACGGATGTGTGTGATGTCCTTAGGTTAGTTAGGTTTAAGTAGTTCTAAGTTCTAGGGGACTGATGACCTCAGAAGTTAAGTCCCATAGTGCTCAGAGCCATTTGAACCATTTTGAACATGCCATGTCACTGATGATGTCGAACTTCAATATGAAATATTTTGAAGAAATTTCCATTTAATTTGGTCATAGTGTAAAATACTGTTTATCACAAGAGCATTATTAAGTAGTTACACTTTAAATTTTCTTACAAGGGGAGGGAGGCGACGACGCTGGGATCACAGATTTATTTCAGACTTACTACACCTTCAGTAGCTCATTAAAATAAAGTAGTGTGCATTAGGTGCACTACTCTGGCAATTCCGACGTAACCGCAAGAGAAGGTTTACGAGTCTATTACTCAGCTGATGTATCTGTGAGTACGGGTTGGGACGTTATAGTTCTTGGTGGTCAAGCGGATGCCGGCACGGTAGCTCAGCGTGTTCGGTCAGAGCAGGCTGGTCTCTGTAATAAAAAAACCTGAGTGAAACGATCAATAACGAACTTCAGCGGATTCAAATGGTTCAAATAGCTCTAAGCACTATGGGACTAAACATTTGAGGTCATCAGTCCCCTAGACTTAGAACTACTTAACCCTAACTAACCTAAGGACATCACACACATCCATGCCCGAGGCAGGAATCGAACCTGCGCGGTTTCCCGACTAAAACGCCCTAGAACAGCTCGGCCACAGAGGCCGGCATCAGTGAATTCAAGTGACGTCCGCTATGATAAAAAATAACGAACAAAATGTAAAAAGGCGGTTAGCGTTCGAGTTTCGTAAGACTAACGTATACGAGGCGATGGTTCGGCTCCCACACAAACTTAATTTTTAACCTACATTATTGGAAGAAAGCGAAATTTTTCTAAATGACAACGAAGTGTGTTTTTCCTTAGAAACTCTGAACATTCCCTGCAAATGCGGGAAAGCTACATTCATTCGATGTAGTAGATGCCGTTTCAATTTATGCTCTCCATGTCCATATGACAAATACCATGTTGCAATTTGTGATGACGAGAGCACATCCGACCCTTGTGGTCAGCAACCTTGTGACTTGCTATATCACTGAATGACTTCATTCGCATCTTTATTTATCAATGTCTGACATCGGCTTTCTAAGCCTGTCCCTCGTTCACGAAAATGTAATCTAAAATAGTAAAAAGTGAAATAACATATGAAATTCACTACAACTTCATGAACATGCGGGTGGGTTTTTTCGTTGTATTACCTTTCAAATGTCATATAAATTAAATATGATCAGTAATGAAAAATGTGCGTTATAAAATAAGAATTAGCAAGATTCCAACTGTCGTCTCCTTCGCGATCCTCTTAGTGAGAGCAAATGCTAACCACTTCACCACAATGACTTCTTATATGGACCTCTTCGCACAGATACATCAGTTCCATAATGGACGCGTAATATTTCTCCTGTGATTGTCTCGGAACTTCCAGAGTAGTGCAGCTTACTACTAGATGTGTAAAAAGTTTGAAGTAAATCCGTGATCCCAACGTCGTGGACTCCCCTTTTTGGTATTTTGTTGGACCCCCCTTGGCCCTTACAACAGCCTTCACTCTGTCAGGCACGGAGTCGATCACGGCCCATGCCAGCCTCTTTTTCCTCACTGAAGCAGTTAAAAATGGCCTTTTCTTGGCAACTCTAGCTTTCATTCCAATTGCGAAGTCTTTTTATAAAAACTGATGAGCTCGAATCCACTCTCGTTGTCTCTTGCCATGATTTTGCCAGCCCAGCTAAATTGGCACTACTTTATTTCCACCGTAATCGATCAACTATTCTTTTCTCCTGGGACTAAGGAACGTGTGGGCGTATTTCCTATGGTCATCAGCATCTACACATTGCTCAAAAGTGACTTCGAACAGTTCAGTCTCTTCGCAGTTTCAGCGTTGTTTAGACATTCATTATGTTTAACCTCGAAACATTTATTCTTTCTGGTGGTTAATTCGTGAGTTTTCACCATGACGGTAAATGCATACACCAACAGTAGAAAGAAAATAAAAAAATCCGGCACTGCTTTCACACTAGAGTTAGCAAATGCCAAACCTCAGCTAAGAAAAAGCACTTTCTGTTTATTTACTTTCTCTTGGCTAAAAGTATGTTTGCACGTTTATCCGAGAGAAATAAATAAACACCTGTAACCAAATACTTTAGTCGTGTTTTACGTCAAGAAAATGTGTAATGCTGCAAGCTTACCTGTAGATGAAATGTGGCTACATCTACATCTACATCCATACTCCGCAAGCCACCTGACGGTGTGTGGCGGAGGGAACTTTGAGTACCTCTATCGGTTCTCCCTTCTATTCCAGTCTCTTATTGTTCGTGAAAAGAAAAATTGTCGTTATTCCTCTGTGTGGGTTCTATCTCTCTGATTTTATCCTCATGGTCTCTTCGCGAGATATAAGTAGGAAGGAGCAATATACTGCTTGACTCCTCGGTGGAGGTATGTTATCGAAACTTCAAAAAAAGCCCGTACCGAGCTACTGAGCGTCTCTCTTGCAGAATCTTCCGCTGGAGTATATCTATCATCTCCGTAACGCTTTCGCAATTACTAAATGATCCTGTAACGAAGCGCGCTGCTCTCCTTTGGATCTTCTCTGTCTCTTCTATCAACCCTATCTGGTACGGATCCCACACCGGTGAGCAGTATTCAAGCAGTGGGCGAACAAGTGTACTGTAAGTTGCTTCCTTTGTATTCGCATTGCATTTCCTTAGGATTCTTCCAATGAATCTCAGTATGGCATCTACTTTACCGACGATTAATTTTATATGGACATTCCATTTTAAATCACTCCTAATGCCTACTCCCAGATAATTTATGAAATTAACTGATTCCAGTTGCTGACCTGCTGTAGTGTAGCTAAATGGTAAAGGATCTTTCTTTCTGTGTATTCGCAGCACATTACACTTGTCTACATTGAGCTTCGATTGCAATCCCCTGCACCATGCGTCAATTCGTTGCAGATCCTCCTGCATTTAAGTACAATTTTCCATTGTTACAACCTCTCGATGTACTACAGCATCATCCGTAAAAAGCCTCAGTGAAGTTCCGATGTTATCCACAAGGTCATTTATATATATTGTGAATAGCAACGGTCCTACGACATTCCCATGCGGCACATCTGAAATCACTCTCCATTGAGAATGACATGCTGCGTTCTGTTATCTAGGAACTCTTCAATCCAATCACATAACTGGTCTGACAGTCCATACGCTCTTACTTTGTTCATTAAACGGCTGTGGGGAACTGTGTCAAACGCCTTGCGGAAGTCAAGAAACACGGCATCTACCTGGGAACCCGTGTCTATGGCCCTCTGAGTCTCGTGGACGAATAGCGCGAGCTGGGTTTCACACGACCATCTTTTTCGAAACGCATGCTGATTCCTACAGAGTAGATTTCTAGTCTCCAGAAAAGTCATTATACTCGAACATAATACGTGTTCCATAATTCTACAACTGATCAACGTTCGAGATATAGGTCTATAGTTCTGCACATCTGTTCGACGTCCCTTTTTGAAAACGGGGATGACCTGTGCCCTTTTCCAATCCTTTGGAACGTTACGCTCTTCTAGAGATCCTACGGTACACCGCTGCAAGAAGGGGGGCAAGTTCCTTCGCGTACTCTGTGTAAAATCGAACTGGTATCCCATCAGCTCCAGCGGCTTTTCCTCTTTTGAGCGATTTTAATTGTTTCTCTATCCCTGTGTCGTCTATTTCGATATCTACCATTTTGTCATCTGTGCGACAATCTAAAGAAGGAACTACAGTCTTCCTCTGTGAAACAGCTTTGGAAAAAGACATTTAGTATTTCGGCTAGAAAAGTCAGTGGCAAAACCAGGGAAATGTGCAACCACACTTTCAGATGCAAGCGGAAATCAGACAAAAATTCTATCACTGACGTTTTAAATTAACAAAATAAATATTCATGTCTTAGTAGTTGTAAAGACATATTTCAAATGTCCCTAATGAAATGAAAAATAAAGCTCGAGTGCCATTCCATCTTTTCCTTCCTGAGAGACAGAAACACACGAGCAGGTTCGCGTGTACGCCGTCAACTCTGACATATATTCTGACAATAGCCGTAGTTCTGAAATCCGGCGAATCTTTGTTTCGACGAATGCGGCGACACTTTTCATACAGAGACGGGCGCTGAAGAAAAGGTCAGCCTTCAGCGGGCTGGCCCTCTGGGAACGAGGGAGCGCGAGCAGCGAGCCTCGGCGGCGAGAATGCGGCACGGGACGCGACGTGCGTTTCCTCGCCCGTAAATCATCCCCCAGCAGCAGACGGCAGAGGGCGCCAGTAATCAGCGTAATGGAGGGCCCGAGACGCCGCCCCGCAGCCTGCGGGCGTCTTCTGCCGCGAGCGCATAGCGGAGGGTACTTCGAACCAGCATTAGCCACTGTTTCGTTACGTTTGGTGAGGAGGAAATCATCGGTAACGGACTCTTAAACACCATTATTATTGGCTTTCTCGGCGTAAGGTGAATTTTTTAAAAATGTTCTCGAGTATTCTGCCTGGTGGCGTCGCGTAAATGCTGTGATATTTCAGCAAGCTGACTGGACTCCCACTCGTGAGGACGACGGTTCAAGCCCGAGTCCGGCTGTTCTGATTTTGGTTTTCCGTGATTTTGCCAAATCGCTTCAGGCAAATGCCGGGATGGTTCCTTTGAAAGCGCTCGGCCGAATTTCCTTCCCCATCCTTCCTTAAGCCGTCGGCACAGTCTTTCCGAACGTGCAGAGCAATATCTAGCATGTCAGGTATCATGAGCGTGCGTCTGAGCGTTGACCAATCAGATGGCACAACGCCGCCTACGTCACATGCACGCCACCTCCCTTCAGCATTGAGCTGTGAGGCGGCATATAGGCATTCAGTTCTAGCCTACACCTATATACGTCGCTTCTGAGCACCGGCAAACTGAGAATCATTCGAAAACCTGTTGTTATCTGCGTGGTTCGTTGCAATAAAATAATGAGAGACATCATATTCGTGGCAAAAGAATTATTGTAATTTTCGTATTATGAGAGTATATCATTTAAAAGTAGCGACACACTGAGGATCCACCAAAAACAAATTGTTCTTGGTACAATTTGTTGTAATTAAATTTCAGTTAGTAGCATAGATACGATTAAAGCTTTTAGCAAGTGGCAAGATCCTGTAAGAGGGCCCCAAGTAAACAGTTGTCACGTTAGTGCCAGCCGGCACGGTAGCTCAGCGTGTTCGGGCAGAGGTTTAGCTGCCCCCTGTAATAAAAAAACCGAGTTAATGGATCAACAACGAACAAAAACGGATGTCTTACGACGTCGCCCCCGACCAGATGCAACAAACAACAGCGAACAAAATTAAATTTAAAAAAAAAAGTGTTGTGAGTAGCGTTTTGAATCAAAACCACATACATGATCTGATGATGGTTCGCATCCCGCAAGGTATAAATATTTTTTCATAATATTCGCGTATATGACAGGTTCTGATGCTTTATTGTTAGTTTAATGCAAGTATATACTACAATAATATTTGATGTTATGTAAATATAAGTCCATATTTTTTAATTTTTTTTTTTTTTTTATTTTTTTTTTTAGGTTGGTTCAAATGGCTCTGAGCACTATGGGACTCAACTGCTGAGGTCAGCCGGCCGGAGTGGCCGAGCGGTTAAAGGCGCTACAGTCTGGAACCGCACGACCGCTACGGTCGCAGGTTCGAATCCTGCCTCGGGCATGGATGTGTGTGATGTCCTTAGGTTAGTTAGGTTTAAGTAGTTCTACGTTCTAAGGGACTTATGACCACAGCAGTTGAGTCCCATAGTGCTCAGAACCATTTGAACCATTTTTTTTGCTGAGGTCAATAGTCCCCTAGCTCATTAGTCCCCTAGAACTAATTAAACCTAACTAACCTAAGGACATCACACAATCCATGCCCGAGGCAGGATTCGAACCTGCGACCGTAGCGGTCTCGCGGTTCCAGACTGCAGCGCCAGAACCGCACGGCCACTTCGGCCGGCCTTTTTTTTTTCTTTTTTTTGAGGAGTGAGTTTGTTCGATTGGCGTAATCTACAGGACAGCTTGCGCTACTTGTGTGAAGATATTTTGTTCCTTTTTCTTTTGAGCTTTGTGATTTACATGTTGCAAAGTTTCTGCTACTGGATAGGAACAGTTATCAATTAAGAATGACTTTATTGTTGTACTAAAATGTGGGGAGATAAAATATTGTTTATCTTATGTGGAGAACTATTGCAAATTTGTGTCCCACTCTTTGTAATGGAACTTGTATTATAAGCCTGTGTCCTTATTGATTGGACATGGTACTTTCCTTCTCGTGGGCAATGGGGGAAACGTGCATTTTAATAGAGCTAACGTGGGAATTTTACGCAGCGTCTTGAGTAAACAGTGTGATTTACGTAGTAGAAACATCCCACAACTGCCGCTGGACTGCGTTGCGATCGCATATGCCACGTTGGGGCCCACGTACCGTATGCACAAGTCGCATCGTTTGTGAGCGTTCAGCAGCACGTTGAACTTGGCACGCTCAACATTAACGTTCGACAGCACGGTCCATGTGCCGACGGCTTTAGTCCGATGCGATCGCTGACGTCGCTGTTTGGTCCCCTCCCCCAAATATACCAACCATCCAACCAACTGGTTGCCGTCTTCAGGTGGTCCGTATGACTATTGCAACGTGTCTCCCTGGTGAACAAGCAAGTGGGTTGTTCTAACGAACCTCTGTCTGTCAGTAACTTTGGGATACAGAGCCATCACTTCAGGGACACTACTATGAAAAGTAAACGCAACGGTTTTTAACGCAAATGACTATAAAATGTGTCCCTGCGTAGTGAAACTGAAGACGACACATTGTATTTCATACTGTAAGACTACTCCTACCATCTCCCACATAAATAACTAAAATAATCAAATGTGTTGACGGGATCTTGTGAACTTGAATGATAGGTGGGGTTGCATACCACGACAGATTTATTCATAATAATATGAGTTGAATTGAATGTAGTCGAATTAAATCGCGTGATGCTGAGGGTATTAGATTAGATGGGTAGATCACATAACTAATGAGGAGGTATTGAACAGAACTGGAGAGAAGAGAAATTTGTGGCACAGCTTGACTAGAAGAAGGGATAGACTGGTAAGGCATGTTCTGAGGCATCAAGGGACCACCAATTTAGTATTGGAGGGCAGCGCAAAGGGTAAAAATCGTAGAGGGAGACCAAGAGATGAATACATTAAACAGACTCAGAAGGATGTAGGTTGCAGTAGGTACGGGGAGATGAAGAAGCTTGCACAGGATAGAGTAGCATGGAGAACTGCATCAAACAAGTCTCTGGACCGAAGACCACAACAACAACATGAGTTAAATAGAATATGGGTCAACATAATACATTGATTATCTAGTATTCGTAAAGTAAAACGATCCGACTGGCAGTTGACAAAGTTGAACCAAGGGTGATGAATGACTTCCTTTTATTTCACGTCTATGGTCACAAACTTGTAGGTTCTCAGACACCAGTTTCGTTCAGTGATGGCCATCTTCAAATTTGCTTTACAAAAAAACTTGTCCTAATATACTGGAACCAGGACCTACAAATTTGTGACCATAGTTGTGAAATAAAAGACTTTTATTCTACGTTTTCGAGTCACTGTTCCATTCGCGACCCTGACACAGCTTGGGAAACAAGGGTGATGACTCGACTTTAATTAAATGGATAACGCGATCTGACTGTGACTAACAGAAATGACAGTGGTTTTGAACTGAAACCAGAAGCAGACTCTTACAGAGCCGTTGAATCGGACAACTGCTGCTGCTGCTATGGGTGCAGAGTAGAGTGAGAAATTCACTCTAATGATTCCTAGTGCCGGTGCTGCCACTCACCGTGCGCATGTACCAGACTCGAGATGCAAAGACCAGCACATCTCGGCGTCGAGTCAAACGGTGGACCTCCGTCGCCTCCTCTGGCTGGTCCTAGAAACCAAATCCCATCTGGAGGACACGGCCAAATCTCGCCCGAAAGTGTCCGCGATTCGCCACCGAGTTCTCTGCCCTTCACAGTGTCTGCCAGGCCACGGAAAACTCCGCTTGGAGGTTTCACCAAGAAAACTAAAACCACCAGCCGAGAAGTCGGAAAATACCCCTGCGCCAGTTGGGCATTACTTCGTATACTGTACAGCTCCTCTCCATGAGACGGAAAGTAAACTATTCCTCCAACCCCAGTACATCGACAGACATCCATTGTGACGATTCTGACATCACGGACCGCAGTCAAACCAACACACTGTTGTTTTGCCATCGCGGGCAACCGCGCAGTCCGGAGCGTCTACATCACCTGGAGAAAACGCCACAGCATTCTCGGTTATCCAGTGTCTACCCACTAACAGTGCTTCCTCGAAATGTTTTCGCTGCTAAAGCTCATAACGATCTTAGGGAAGTAGGAAACAATATGAGCCCCCCTGCCGAAACGATGGACTGTGCTTTGCCTCATCCAGGAACAACTGTCACTCTTACATTCCTATGCAACTCTGCAAAATAGACTGTGACAAACATTTTTGTTTTGTTTTGAGACGTGCATGTGGGGCCTGAAGAAGGCATACTGAATTGCGGAAACCGGCAGAAAAAATAAAATTAAATAACTTCTCAAGTTGCACAGCTATTTGGCGAATTTCTTTGTTAAATATTTGACCACCTCTACTGCCCCACGTCCACAATGAATCAACAGAGACTGAAGTTTATTAAGGTTGGGAATCGTTTTTCGTCAATAATGTAGACCATCTTCAGGCCGTAGTCCCAACAGTATAACAGAAATACATATTCAGTGGGATTTCCGCACAAAGAGATGGTCTTCTTCTTCTTCGTCTTCTTCTTCTTTTAATGGTAACTTTGTCCAACAGTGTCGCAGGATCGGCATGGTTACGGTCAGATTTGGCAGGGTTAATTTAAAGGGTGGTCGGATGCCTTCCTGTCACCACCCCGTTACGTGAATGATGATGAAATGTTGAGGACAACAGAAACACCCAGTCCCCGGGCAGAGAAAATCCCCAACCCGGCTGGGAATCGAACCGAGGACCCCATGATCCAGAGGCAGCAACGGTAGCCACTAGACCACGAGCTGCGGACTGTTCTAAGAGATGGTAATATGGCTAAAACCATCTAACATGAAAGAAAAAAAGTGAAACTCGAGCAGGGATCGTATAAATTGGAAACCGTTTTTTACAACTGCTTACGGATTTCAATCACAGTGATCAGCTTCAGTGCTAAAATAAAATACAAGCACAAGAAGTCAAACATAAATGATCAATGCACAAATATATGTCGATCTGTATTTGAGAACATTGAGCTTTACAAGGTAAAATAATACCATGACTAAGGGCAGTGGAGTCACTAATCATGCATAAAATGTAACTTCAGACATAGGTGTTCATAGTGGAGAACATGTCAACTAGCAGATAAGATCCAAATTGAGCCAGCTGCTCACAAAATTGTATGCAGTGAAGTTGCATACTTGTGTCGGATGCTATCTGCTCTCTCTTTATTGTATGTATTTACGATACAGAGAATTCGTTTGTGCTATAGAAGACAATATGTTCTACAGAGTGTTATATGAAAAAAAAAATACAATTACACTGCTGAAACATATTGCCTTAAAAACATATTGCAAAAAAATATGATCGCTGTTAGCACTAACTAGTTTGTTGCATAGAATTAAAGCAATTTCGAATTGCTTATGTATCAGTAGGGCTGTCTTTTCGAGAAATTTGTGTTACTAAAACCATGATATCGTTAGTAAAAATGCAGCAGACATTTACAATACTTATATTTCATATTAAAGGATGTTGTCCACCTGGAACTGAAAGGTAAAACAACATCATACGACCATCCCTCTGGTGTGTGAAATCCAAATTAATCTATTCCAGTGTCATTTTATAAACAAGTTGCCGCGCGGGGTAGCTGTGCAGTCTGGGGCGCCTTACCACGGTTCGCAGGGCTCCCCCGCCCCCCCCCCCCCTGTCCACCGTCTGCGGTTCGAGTCCTCCCTCGGGTATGGTTATGTGTGTTCTCCTTAGTTTAAGTTTGATTAAGTTCTGTGTAAGCCTTGGGACCGATGACCTAGACAGTTTGGTCCCCTAGGAACTTACCACGACCATAAACAACTTACACGAGAGTGAAGAAAATTGGAGATGCGAGCCTTTTTATTATTTCGGTGAACAAACATTTATATTACGGACAATCAGTTTCAAAAATATTTGCTCCCAGCTGGTGGACACTAGATGTATTGATATAGTGTGCTATTCGTGTTGTTAATATCAACTTTCTGTTGTAACAAATGCATAATATGAAAAATGTAGTAACACATAAAGAATACAACGAGGAGCAAGTTAGCAAAAGAAATGTCTACAGACAAACTGTATGGAAAAAGTTCTCATACTGTGAGCAGCTATCGTGAGTGCTTCCTCAGCACTTCATCCTCTGACATCGTGTCTGCGGCGCGCCTCTCTGGAGCTAACTATCGATACCGGCAAGTCATTGCCATGGTAACCAAATACGGCCATCTCTGCTACGACTACTGTCAATGAGCTCAAATAAATACCCACAGAGGACAGTCTACACATAAAAACGATCAACTCATGTCTGTTATTTCGTTTCTTTACTTTAGACAAATTATGAAGGATTTGTTGTGAGCCTTTAGGTATGTAATTTTTGTATATATTTTTCTATATATTTTTCTATATTTGTTTTTCTTGCAAACTCGACTACACCATTCAATGTAGCACAATTCACATAACACGTACTTGATTATGTAAGTCTGTGGGCTTTCGTGGCCGTTATCACTAAAGTTAAAATGTTATGGGTTGTTACGCGGCGCCGTATTTCCTCTAAAATGATCGACGTTTCGACCCCTCTGCTGGGATCATCTTCAGGATGTTTCGGTGTCCACTATTTCTAGAACACAGCAGCAGAGGGGTCTGAACGTTGATTATTTTCGAGGAAATATGGCGAGGACTAACAACCCAGAAGGTTTTAACATTTAAGTACTCATCAGTTGTCAATGATGTAATACTCTATGCTATGGGTTGAGCTTACAGTACATATTCTCGAGGAATGCAGCCATATTCAGCATTTCACGTCTGTGCTGTTACAGGTATTGCTCCGCCCACCGCCAACAGCTGCCGTCATGAGTTTAAAGTCGTACTTAGATATTACTGCAGATTTTATTTTAGATATTTTTAGTCATATTACATTCTCTTTGTACAGAAATCCGTCCGAATATGTGCTTCTGTTGTTTTGCAGGGCTCACGACCTGAAGATGGTCTACATTGTAGACCGAAACCGATTGCCAACCGAAATAAACTTCTGTTATGATCGATACTCTTTTACTGAACTTTAGAATTTTAAGTTCCTCAGTTTATTTTGCTGCAAAACACTCAGAGAAAGGCCGTTTGCAACAGTTGCCGAAACGTCGAAGATACGAGGGTGAGTCAAATGAAAACCTTAAATTTGTAATAAAAAAATCGAAATTTCTCACCGTTATCCTGGAAGCTTGTAAGCATGCTACAAACAGCGTGCAGAATGGGCTATAGGTGGCAGCATAGTGTAGATGCACACATACCGTCGCAGTATCAGTATAAAGACGCCCGCCCGACTTTCGACTTGCACTAGGGAAGAACAGCGTTCTGTTATTCGGTTTTGGGTTCGATTCCCGGCGGGGTCAGGGATTTTCTCTGCCTCGTGATGACTGGGTGTTGTGTGATGTCCTTAGGTTAGTTAGGTTTAAGTAGTTCTAAGTTCTAGGGGACTGATGACCATAGATGTTAAGTCCCATAGTGCTCAGAGCCATTTGAACCATTTTTTTTGTTATTCGGTTTTTGCGTAGTGAAGGTGTGAAACCTATTGGAATTCATAGACGAATGAAGGTTCAGTACGGTGATGCATGTTTGTCACAGCAGCAAGTCTACGAATGGAGTAGGAAGTTCGCAAATGGGGTGACTTACGTGAAAGATGCTCCCCGTCCAGGTCAAAGACAACGAGTTGTGACTCCACAGAACATTGCAGCAGTAGAATCTATAGTGAAGGAAAACCACCGAGTGACACTGAATGACATTGCAATTGCAACATGTTTACGGATTAGTCATGGGTCAGCACACCACATTGTGCATGGTTCAAATGGCTCTGAGCACTATGGGACTTAGCTTCTGAGGTCATCAGTCCCCTAGAACGTAGAACTACTTAAACCTAACTAACCTAAGGACATCACACACATCCATGCCCGAGGCAGGATTCGAACCTGCGACCGTAGCGGTCGCGCGATTCCAGACTGCAGCGCCTAGAACCGCTCGGCCACACTGGCCGGCTCATTGTGCATGATGTGCTCCAGTTTCACAAAGTGTCTGCAAGATGGGTGCCACAGCAGCTGGCTCCTGAAATAAGAGAACGACGTGTTGATGCTTGTGAAGAACTTCTTCGGCGCTTTGAACGAGAAGGTGATGGCTTCCTTGCAAGAATCGTTACTGGGGACGAAACCTGGGTTCACTTCCGCCAACCGGAAACGAAGAGACCGAGCAAGCAATGGCTCTATTCCTCATCACCAAATCCAAAGAAGTTTCGAACAGAACCATCAGCAGGAAAGGTTATGCTGACTCTGTTTTGGGCCAAAAAGGCGTCATTTTGGAGCATTACATGCCTAGAGGGACCACTGTCACCAGTGCATCATACACAGTTCTCCTAAAAAATCATCTGCGGCCTGCAATTAAATCAAAGCGACGTGGATTGCAGTCAGCAGGTGTCCTTTTGCAACATGACAATGCAAGGCCCCACACTGCCCGTGCAACAGTTGCAACAATCACAGACCTGTATTTTGAGTCTTCCTCATACACCATACTCACCAGACCTTGCCCCAAGTGATTTCCATATGTTTGGACCACTCAAAGACGCAATGGGAGGAAAGAAGTTCCGTTATGATGAAGAGGTACGCCACACGGTGCATGAGTGGTTGTACGGATTACCAAAAGAATTTTTTTCTAAAGGAATTTATGCCCTTTTGTAAGCACTGGAGAACTTGCATTGAGCGTGGGGGAGATTATGTTGAAAATTGATACAGCTTTTTACTACTTCTGCACAATAAATAATATTTAAAAAAATATTTAAGGTTTTCATTTGACTCACCCTCGCATTTAGATCTTGACAATGCCGTCACATACCCTGAGGAACTTCATCGGCAATGTACGTTGTATACCGATTAGGTTCCTTTCAGATTACGCGGATACAATAGCTCCCTGTTTCAAACATTATGAGTCACCTCGAAGGGAACGATCTATTGATACGTAATCAGCAACGTTTCAGAAAACATCGTTCTTGTGCAACGCAGCTAGCTCTTCATTCGCACGAAGTAATGGCCGCTATCGACAGGGGATCTCAAGTTGATTCCGTATTTCTAGACTTCCGGAAAGCTTTTGACACCGTTCCTCACAAGCTACTTCTAATCAAGCTGCGGGCCTATGGGGTATCGTCTCAGTTGTGCGACTGGATTCGTGATTTCCTGTCAGGAAGGTCTCAGTTCGCAGTAATAGACGGCAAAACATCGAGTAAAACTGAAGTGATATCAGATGTTCCCCAGGGAAGCGTCCTGGGACCTCTGCTGCTCCTGATCTATATAAATGACCTGGGTGACAATCTGAGCAGTTCTCTTAGGTTGTTCGCAGATGATGCTGTAATGTACCGTCTAGTAAGGTCATCCGAAGACCAGAATCATTTGCAAAGCGATTTAGAAAAGATTGCTGTATGGTGTGGCAGGTGGCGGTTGACGCTAAATAACGAAAAGTGTGAGGTGATCCACATGAGTTCCAAAAGAAATCCGTTGGAATTCGATTACTCGATAAATAGTACAATTCCCAAGGCTGTCAATTCAACTAAGTGCCTGGGTGTTAAAATTACGAAAAACTTCAGTTGGAAAGACCACATAGATAATATTGTGGGGAAGGCGAGCCAAAGGTTGCGTTTCATTGGCAGGACACTTAGAAGATGCAACAAGTCCACTAAAGAGACAGCTTACACTACACTCGTTCGTACTCTGTTAGAATATTGGTGCGCAGTGTGGGATCCTTACCAGGTGGGATGTACGGAGGACATCTAAAGGGTGCAAAAAAGGGCAGCTCATTTTGTATTATCACGTAATAGGGGAGAATGTGTGGCACATATGATACGCGAGTTGGGATGGAAGTCATTAAAGCAGAGACGTTTTTCGTCGCGGCGAGATCTATTTACGAAATTTCAGTCACCAACTTTCTCTTCCGAATGCGAAAATATTTTGTTGAGCCCAACCTACATAGGTAGGAATGACCATCAAAATAAAGTAAGAGAAATCAGAGCTCGAACAGAAAGGTTTAGGTGTTCGTTTTTCCCGCGCGCTGTTCGGGAGTGGAATGGTAGGGAGATAGTATGATTGCGGTTCGATGAACCCTCTGCCAAGCACTTAAATGTGAATTGTAGAGTTATCATGTAGATGTACGTGCTATACAGGTATTCGGTTAGAAGACAGATTAAAATAGAAACATTACTTGTCACATGCTAATCTTTTTGTGTGGGTAGCATTCACAGGGAGACCAGACAAAGGTCACCAAGACGTGTAGTTCGCGCCGCCGTTCGTCCACTTCCTGAAGGCGGACTCCTCACACGGAAGCGCGAATCCTGGCTGTAGTAATCAGGGTAATGGAAGAGGCCGGCCCGCGCTGTGTGTGCACCAACTCCTGCGTCACCCACCCCCTCCCCGGACCCCCTGCTCTGCCCCTCCCACATCTGTCCCGTCCCCTCTTCTTCTGAAAAGCTGTACCCCACGAAAGGCGAGGTCAGATGGCAAAAAGGACCCTCCTCAGCCAAGTTACTGGCGAGTCTGCCCCTCGATCAACACCGACAGGCTGATCAACATTCCTGCCTCTGACGTAGCAGGTATCTGCACGACCCTGTCTCCAATGCGACTGATTGAAGATTAGCCGAGTTACCAGAGATGCCTTAGAAGTGTCATGTTTTTCCACTTTCAGCTTCCCGCCTCTATCGAACAGAAAAAAAGAAATAACCACGCAGACTGCGGCGACGCGGTTCTTTCCGTCCCTTTACGACGGAAAGAACCGCGTCGCCGCAGTGGCGTCAAATCGAAAGACCTGCACCAGGCGAACGGTCTACCCGACGGGAGGCCCTAGCCACACGACATTTCCATTTACCTACCTGTGGAAAATGGTTCAAATGGCTCTGAGCACTATGGGACGTAACTGCTGAGGTCATTAGTCCCCTAGAACTTAGAACTAGTTAAACCTAACTAACCTAAGGACATCACAAACATCCATGCCCGAGGCAGGATTCGAACCTGCGACCGTAGCGGTCTTGCGGTTCCAGACTGCAGCCCCTTTAACCGCACGGCCACTTCGGCCGGCCCTACCTGTGGACATTGTCTCAGTAGATCATCAGTAGGGAAGCCGAGTGAACCCTACTGTACTTCGACGTGAACCAGACTGCAATTAAAGTCACTAATCTACGTTTCGGGAGAAACACGAAATGAAAAGCTGGAAATTTTGTCCTCAATTAATATATTCTGAAACTTAGGTGAACAAATATCACTGCCAAGCCCGTGCTAGTCTTAACACAGTCACTCATAATCCATTTCACTCACGTTAGCAAGTTTATGGTGTTGCATTTCCCGAAAACGTAATAGCTACAAAAATACTGATTGTTTTAGATCGATAATGCTCGCCAAATATTAAGTCTGTCGGTACCAAATGCAGTCACAGTTTTTAGCCACCGACCTACTCAATACGCCACGCGGAATATATGTCTTATCTCGTCACAAAATTCACTTAAAAAATTCCGAAATTTCTACACGCCCATCGGAATAATTATACCGTCACTTTACCACACTTTTGATGTATGAAACACTTCTAGATCCGGCAACTTATCATTTCCATCGGAACTGCTACTGCACACGTCAGATCTCTTTCATGGCTAGGCTTCGACTCCTCTCTAGTAGTGGTGGGTAGGAAATCGCGTTACTGTTAGAAATCACAGTGACTGAGAAGTCACAGATATCACAGTAGCAACTTTACAGAATCTAACTGTGATTTCAGTCACAGTTAGCAGTCGCAAGTAGTATTTCACATTCAAAGACGTGAGCCAACTATTGGTCGAATTTAGCACTGCTTTCTGCGATTTCAGTGACAAGTCGCAACTAAGAATCGCAAGTAGCAACTAAAAAGCGCGGTTAACAGTTGGCCAAAGTTCGTACTACGTCCATCTCTGCGGTACGCTATGGAGTCCAACTGCGATTTCCGTGACAAGTCGCAACTAAGAGCCGCAAGTAGAAACTAAAAAGCGCAGTTAATAGTGCCATCTGTTGGCCAAAGTTCGTACTACGTCCATCTCTGCGATACGGTATCGAGTCTAACTGCGATTTCCGTGACAAGTCGCAACTAAGAGTCGCAAGTAGCAACTAAAAAGCGCAGTTAGCACTGCCATCTGTTGAGCAAAGTTCATACTACGCTATTCGCTACCGAGTCAAACTGCGATTTCTGTGACAAATCGCAACTAAGAGTCGCAAGTAGCAACTAAAAAGCGCAGTTAACATACTTTTCCTAGTGTCATCTGTTGACCGACGTACGTACTTCGTTATGAGAGCCTTGTGCCTCACGAGATCGATGTGCTGTGTGTGCATATGAAGGGCTTATTTCAATAGTGGTACAAGTCCATTTTTGTTCATTTTGAGATACAAAGTCGTTAAGTTAAATGAGCGCTGAAAAATCTGCAGTTGAGATACCAGAAATATTCAAGAATATGGCTTCTTGCTAGAGATGAACCTTTATTTATGTTTGTTTAGATCACTAATTTCAGAAGCATTATAGACAGAAAAGTGGAGGTAATGGACTACTATTGAAATAAGCTGTTCATATTATATGACGACATGCACATTCAGCATCAGTTATGGTTGGTCAAATACTGCTGTGACTGAATGTATTATATTAATAAGAAGCAACATTGCCTTTTTCTCCTGAAAATATCAAGTAACGTAACAAATGTGTTTGATTCTGCTTCCAATATGACAGTTTTGGTTAATACTCCACATGCCTACAGGACTTTGCAATGTTAACACAGCAGAACTCAGACATCTGTATAAGTGTAGAGAAATGAAAACAGTCATATGAATGCCTCACTTTTGTTCCGACACAGTTCAAGACTCGGGAGAAAAGTTTTACACCTGGTGTTCTACATGGCAACTTCACACACAAGAACTTTTTGCCGACACTACTACCACCTACATAAGTAAGCTTTTCCTGTGTTACTTTCAAGTAATGCACTTAAGCTACTCCTGGAAGATCTCTACTTCCCACTTTCGTATCAACAGCCTCAAAATGCATATTGTAGACTTCGGGTTATGTTACAAGTCAGTGTCACACCAAGATTGTGGAGAAAGGGGGGGGGGGGGCATGTCACTCTCCAACAAGTGTTTACCAATAAGTAAGTGGCGGAAAATTATGGGTATAGGACGGCTTAAACATGTGGAAAATGAGATTTTTATTATTCACTCACTGTATTTGACATTTATTATTCCTTTAAAATCGCACAACAACTTCAATAAAACACAGTTTAATCATTCGCACACTTATTTCACAATTATTTTACTTTTAAACTGCAAATCCCCTAAGAGCTGTCTTGAATCTTCACGAGTCTCTCTCAACAGCCTTGATGTGGATAGATACGTACAGCAACCAGTAATCAGAGTCAGAACTGTGTCTGCAAAAACACAAGGATTATTAAACAATTTTTGCTGTCATTAATTACTAGCAATATAATTGACAGAGTAGATTGCTAATATTTGCTATAATGAATATCACATTTGCAAGAACGATCTCACTGAAGTAATTAAGTCCATCGAAACGCTTAGAAACTAACCTCTCGTCTGACGAAAGCGGTCTAAAGACGCAGTGGCAATTTCTTCAGATCTGTTGACAATGATATTTTGAGTTATCACTTTACTGAGTGACTGAAACGTAGTTCAGGTACCTGTGAACATAACAATATGTTAGAATTCATTTTCTAAATACGAACTATTACGGTACTGTACGGCTACTTACATATTAATTACACTATTAATATTTTCACAGTTGTTTCTTTAATACAAAATTAAAGCCAACGGAAGAAAAAACGTAAAACATACTTGCCAATGACAGGTTTGTTGAGATGCAATTTTCTGTGTTGACAGATGAAACTTTTTCATACGGTGGTAAGTCGCAGAAATCGCAGGAATCACAGAAATCGCAGAAGTAGCAGAAGTCACAGAAATCGCAGAAGTAGCAGAAATCGCAGAAATAGCAGTGGCGGAGAGATACACGACCTATGATCCTTAACTGCGACAAATCACAGTTAAGAATAACAGATACTGAAAAGTAGCATTCACAGAAATCACTGATATCGGAAAATCGCAGTTTAGCCCATCACTACTCTCTAGAATACTCTAAGTCTTTTCTACCAGCAGAGAAAGGCGCGCGAAGAATATTGCTTTACCATTGGTCAGTTTACTCAACAGCCAATAGCAAAACAACACTCTCCCGCGTCAGTCCGCGCTTTTCATCCATAATCAATCGCAAAATAGTAAACCTAATGACTGCACCTTTTACCGACGTAATTATCTAATATGCTGAGGTTTTGCTTATGCATAAATTTATTTACTATTGTTATTCATACCTGAATTAACTTTCCCTTTACCATAAACTTACTTTACAAATATATTCTGCAAAAATCCCCTTTGTCCATATCCATACTCCTTTGAAATATTCCCACACTAAATCCTACTACATAACTCGATAAAGAATTATCTTCATATTAATCTTAAACCACAGTCACGCATCATTCATACTGCTAAAACACATTTATAACGTTTTGCATACACAAAAAGAAATAATAACACTTCATGAAAATACTAGAACAGTTTATGGAAAACATTCTATTACTTTAGTGCACTCTAGTGGGCACAATCAAAACTAAAATCACAGTCTCCCTATCCAATACTGTCCTCTATCGGCTGATACATAAACTACGTGCGCGCCCAGTCTCGCGTCACCATCTGTCACTATCCAGCTCTGAGACACATCTCCCACTTGATCGCCTCCAAGGCAGGATCTTTATATGGCGCTACGCCTCGAGACATTTTTAGGTCCATACTATGTTAATGACTAAACCTGGGTATCCTGCGGGGATAATACAGAAAAATGGATTGGAAAAAGCTGCTATAGAGAGAAGGATGCGTAAAATGCGAAGGACAGATAGTATAACTAAAGAGTTTTACAACAAAAGATGCCTGTCTAAAAATCCAAAAATAAGACAGCGAAGTATAGTAGTGTAGACAGAATGTCTATATGCAAGTAAATCTCTAACATTAAACTATAATTTTGATAAAAACTAGAAACGAGAATCGCTAGGAAAACATTAGGTCCACGAAAAACTATGGAAGATCGGAAGTTACGTAATAATTATGACATTCATCGAAGCATAGACAACATGTTAGAAGTATTGATGTAAAATGCCTAGGCATTTATAAGTTGGGGCAAACGCACATGATAAATGCCTGGGCAAATGCCCAAAACTCATAAATGTCCGGGCATTTATGCATATTAAATATTAACTGTTAGGCGGCGCCCAAAAAAATTTAAACTGATATATTCGTATTGTAAGAGGTGTTTTGCAACATTGCTTCTGTAGTGGTTGGGTGACCGTGTTGAAAAAACTGCCTGAGTGTTAGGGAAGAGATACTAAGGGGGCCGGCCGAAGTGGCCGTGCGGTTCTAGGCGCTGCAGTGTAGAACCGCGAGACCGCTACGGTCGCAGGTTCGAATACTGCCTCGGGCATGGATGTGTGTGATGTCCTTAGGTTAGTTAGGTTCTACGGGACTAATGACCTCAGAAGTTGAGTCCCATAGTGCTCAGAGCCAGATACTAAGGGGAAATAAACTGGACTGTAAATATAACTGTACATCCAGAATGAGATTTTCACCCTGCAGCGGAGTGTGCGCTGATATGAAACTTCCTGGCAGATTAAAACTGTGGGCCGGACCGAGACTCGAACTCGGGACCTTTGCCTTTTGCGGGCAAGTGCTCTACCGACTGAGCTACCCAAGCACGACTCACACCCCGTCCTCACAGCTTTACTTCTGCCAGTACCTCGTCTCCTACCTTCCAAACTTAACAGAAGCTCTCCTGCGAACCTTGCAGAACTAGCACTCCTGAAAGAAAGGATATTGCGGAGACAAGGCTTAGCCACAGCCTGGGGGATGTTTCCAGAATGAGATTTTCACTCTGCAGCGGGGTGTGCGCTGATATGAAACTTCCTGGCAGATTAAAACTGTGTGCCGTACCGAGACTCGAACTCGGCTTTATCCATAATGATTTTTAATTAGAGATGAGTCATGTGCCGATTCCGATTCGCCGATTCTCTAGGAATCGACTAGTACGAAAATCGAAAGATTTCAGTGTCTTGGGTAGCGATTCTTGGTTATTAAAGCATTTTATGTTAGTGTTCTCATTTTATCATCACCGCAGAGCAGTCATACGAATTAGATATAAAAAAAAGAGAATAATAGCAAACTATTTTCTGTTTCATATGTCGCTATATCTGACAATAAAGCTCTTTTTTTTTTTTGTTTGTGTCTTCGCTGAAAACACTTTTACGTTTAAGAATATATATATTATCAAGAAACACATGTCAGCTATTTACTACATTCAGTAATAATTTTTTTATCAATAATCATTCCTCAGTAATATTCAGAGTTTTCACACGCATCTGACACACATCATATAGTCTGTTACATTGCAAAGCGATGACCTAAGGACAGTATTTTTTTATACCGGCTTATCATCACAGAGCTGTTCAACGCTGTGTGTGTGTGACAGAGACAGAGAGAGTGAGAGTAAAGAGTAGAGGTGGTAAAAATAAATAGTGCATTGCAACTCATCCCTTATTTCTATTGGTAAATTATACATTCTAGCAGTAAAAAACTTTAAAAAGAACTTTTTTTAATAAACTCCCGTATTATGGGCACTTAAATCTGTTTTGGACAAATTTCGGGGCAAATGCCCAGGTAACATCGGGTCAGCCTGTGTTCTATTATACTGGTTCTAAAATTTGTGGGCTGCAAAATTTCATTGAGGTCGTGGTCACTCATATTTGTGATTGATAAATAAAACTTCTGTATAATCACCATGTTTATTTTATAGATCATAAATGCTTTTTCACAGTAATAATGAGTCACCTAGCGCTAAAATACACAAATGCGTCTTTCTATTACAACAACCAGAATGACTGAAAGCCTATAAGAATGTTGACTTGTTTAGTCCACAGCTCGTGGTCTAATGGTTACCCAGTGCTCCCTCTAATTCGTAGGGACCCAGGTTCGTTCCCTGTCCGGACGGGTATCTCCTGATCGATAATGACATAAGATCATTTCATTTATTCAAAAAAGGAGCTACACGAGAAGTTTTTAAGCATCGTTAAAAACTATTGGTTTCGCATCTGGAGGTTGCTCCACTCAAATCTTTACTACTGACGTTACACGTTGTTACGTTCTCTTTGCGCTAAATTGAGGGAACATAACTTACTGGTGCTTACCTGTAGCCTAATTTAATAGACACCTGAGTAACATTTTGTGTGCGAACGGAAGTTCGTAGCATCACTTTGGAGATACCTGATCTCGCTGTGAATATCGCTGCCTTGGCTCGGTGCTTTGGAGTCATTTGTCGGAGCCACCGATCCCATGGCACACAGAGAGCCAGTGTTTGTAATTCGAGCGGCGAGTAAAGGCGGAAGCCGCGCAAACACTTGAGGCTGTTTGCTTCATTACGATTCACCGCATGTCCGGTAGCGCAGCTCGACCGTCATATTTACTGCCGCGTAAATTGCTTTTTAAATAATCTTTCTGTGTACCTGACTCTCTGTTGACTGTGCGCCGACGTGACGTTCAAGCAACTGCGAAGACGAATTGCTTAAGAACTATAAACTCTAAACTACCTTTAGGGCGTTCAATTAGCCGTCTGATTTGATGTCGCTCTCCATTTATTACTGCATTTAAGCTAAAGACGGTCACGGAACTTAAACGGGAATCCTAGTAAGAAAGGCGACGTTGTGTCACGAAATCATACCAGGCCTGTGTCAACCTCCTCATCTCCGCGTAGAACATACACCGAAAGTCTTCAATTATTTATAGTATGTAATCCAATCTCTATCTTCCTCTTACAGTTTTTACCGTCTACAACTCCCTCTAGTATCGTGGATGTTATCCCCATTGTTTTAACACATATCCTTTCATCCTGTCCCTTCATTTTGCAATGTTTTCCTTGTGTTTACTCGCCGATTCTCCTGAAAATCTCATGTCTAATCTGTACACTTAATTTTTAACACCATTCTCCATCACCGCATCTCAGACACTCTGATTATCTTCTTTTCCGGAATGAGATTTTCACCCTGCAGCGGAGTGTGCGCTGATATCAAACTTCCTGGCAGATTAAAACTGTGTGCCGGACCGAGACTCGAACTCGGGACCTTTGCCTTTCGCGGGCAAGTGCTCTACCACGGGGCGTGAGTCGTGCTTGGGTAACTCAGTTGGTAGAGCCCTTGCCCGCGAAAGGCAAAGGTCCCGAGTTCGAGTCTCGGTCCGGCACACAGTTTTAATCTGCCAGGAAGATTCATCTTCTTTTCCGGTTTCCCACCGTCCATGTTTCACTAGTACACAACGCTGTGCGCGACACGTTCATTCTTAGAAATTTCTTCTTCTGATCCAGGCCGATATTTTGTACTATTACGCTTCTTTTGCCAAGGAATGCCTTCTTTGCCCGTACAAGTCTTCGCTGCGTCTATCATGGGCTATTTTGCATCCAGAGTAGCAGAGTAATTTAACGTCGTCTACTTCTAGGTCACAAATTACGAAGACAAATTTCTCACTGATCTCAGTTCTGCTACTTCTCATAACTTCCGCCTTTCTTCGGTTTACGCTCAATCAGAATTCTGTGTTCAACGGACTCTTCATTCCATTCTGTATGTTCTGTAATTCTTCCTCGCTTTCACTGAGAGTAGCAGTGTCATCACCGCAGCTCATCATTGATATCCTTACAACCCGGATTCTAATCCCACTCCTAGGCCTCTTTCTTTTGCTTCGGCCATTTTTCGATATAGAGATTCAACGACTGTGGAGAAAAACCATATCCCTGTCTTCCACCGTTTTTAATTCGAGCACTTCCATCTCGTTCTATTCGTCGTTTTGCTCCTTCGTCTTTTTGGTTGATGATCAAATCGTGTATTATCCGTTTTTTTCTATTGCTTACTCCTATTTTTCTCATAATTTTCAACATCTTGCACAATTTTACGTTCTCGAATGTTTTTTTGGTAAATAGACAAATCCTTTGGAAGTGTCTTGATTTTTCTCAAACCCTGGCTCCATCACCAAACGCAACGTCGAGAGTGCCTCTCTGGTGGCTTTACCGATCGTAAAACCAAAGTGATTGTCATGTAACAGATCCTCACTTTTCTTTTTCGTTCTCCCATATTATATTCTTGTCAGGATCTTGCATAAATGAACTTTTAAGCTGAATGTGTGATAATTTTCGTACTTAGCTGCCCTCGCTATCTTAGTGATTGTGTGGATATTTTTTTTTCAAGTTTCTGGTGGTACATCCGCAGACTCATAGATTTTGCAACCGGGAATAATCATTGTGTGCCAATTTCCCTAATGACTTAGGAAGTTTCGAAGAATTGTTGTCTATGCTTCTCTTCTTTACTGGATAGCAGTAGAGGATGGCATAACCTAGAGGAAGAACATTTCTCGAGGTGTGTTTTGCGTTCGTAGCTGTCACTGGACGTAATGTACGCTGGTAAGTAATTAACGTTTTTCGAATTGCTCTGTACATATTCCATTCAGTTCAGATAATAGTATTCCAGAGACAAAATGCCGAATGAAGTTGTAACAGCTTGCGCTTGTCTCGTAACTGATTTGGAATTCGTGTGAAAGGCGTTCTTCGATTTTCGTGGATTTATTTACGGTAAACTTTCAGTGATGAAAATAAAGCTCATTCGCTATTCAAGAATGCTGACAGATGGAGCGATCTGCTGTTCTTTTTTTTTCTTTAAAGAGAAAAAGAAAGAGTTTCTTCTCGTGCTCTCTCCGTATTGATTCTCCAGCGGTCGCGTAAAATGCTAACAAAGCAACAAGGGCGGGTCTCATCTCGTATTCGTCGGAGAGCAGCGACGAAAAGGAAAGGAGGGGAAAAGAAAGCGGGGATTCCGTTCCGCTTCGTTCGAACACCATGGCGCCACTTCTTCAGACCTCTCCAACTAATTGGTGAAATAATTGTCATTCCTCGACTTTTCATTCTGGCTACGTAATGGATTGCCTAATTCGTTTCTTCCGAGACTGCAAACACTACAGTATTGGAAAAAAAATAATTCCTTTTTTTTTTTTTTTTTTGCCGTCCTGCGTAACATTTCTTTCCGGTACGATCTTTTTTTTTTTTGTTCGGTTCGGAGCAGACATTTTTCAAATTAGATTAATAAAATTCCGCCGATAATTTATTCCCTTCCGATCGGCGCGGCGGCTGGGGCGTTTAGCAGTCTGGCCTTCTTTGGTAATCGCAGGACAACCGCTCGAGAGGAAGGGAAATTTTCGGCTTTCCGGCAGTGCCGGGTGTATCGCGACGCCGCCGCGTCCGGAACGGCTCAATATTTAATGGCGGCGTGTCGGCTGATTGACGAGATATAAATATTGATAGGCGGTCTGATGGAATATGAATCAATAGAAGCGGAGCGCCGCGCTGTGGGCGGCCGGTGTGTCGGAGGACGCGCGCCGCACGCGACTGCCTTCTCCGGCGACCACCGTCCTCTTTTTCTCTGCTCGGCGGGCGCTATTTACGGGCCCTCGGCGGAGGCGCTTCCAGTCGGTTACTCTGGAATCGGGAACGCCGGCGCTGGCGCTCTCGACGCCTCAGCGGGGGATGAGGACATTACCGGCCGAGAGCCGGGCGGCGAGGCACGGCGCGTCCCCAGACGAGCGCCGCTGAGGCTGCAAGAAACCGGCCACAAGCCGGCCCGTGACGCCGAGTTACCTTAAGTGGTTTCCGCGGGGAGAAAAGTGGAGGCGACTCTCACATTTTTCTCAATACGTTCTTACAGGGATAATGGCGGGCGCTTTTAGGCTACCGATATTGAAAAGTGGATTCCCAGACGTACCATATCTTAGCGCTCCGCAGGGATCACGCAAGGTGGATCCGGTGAGGAAGAAGAAGAGCTCTTCAGTTTTATCAGGGAACAGCTAGCCCTCGTCTCCTTCATTCACAGTCTCCGATCCGACATTAATGATGCCGCTAGGCAAACCTACACGTCGCGGTCATACGAGGGACGTTTGAAAAGTCCGTGCAAAAATAAAAACTACTTACGTGTTAGGGGTAAACCCTTTTTATTTTTTGTTATTGTCTCCTTTTTAGACTGGCAATGGCAAGGAAAGCATTTCTGAAGAAGAGAAATTCGTTAACATGGAGTATAGATTTAAGTGTCAGGAAGTCGTTTCTGAAAGTATTTGTATGGAGTGTAGCCATGTATGGTAGCGAAACGTGGACGATAAATAGTTTGGACAGGAAGAGAACAGAAGCTTTCGAAATGTGGTGCTACAGAAGAATGCTGAAGATTAGATGGGTAGATCACGTAACTAATGAGGAGGTATTGAACAGAATTGGGGAGGAGTTTATGGCCACAACTTGACTAGAAGAAGGGGCCGGTTGGTATAATATGTTCTGAGGCATCAAGGGATGACCAATTTAGTACTGGAGCGCAGAGTGGAGGGTAAAAATCGTAGAGAGAGGCCAAGAGATGAATACGATAAGCAGATTCAGAAGGATGTAGGATGCAGTAAGTACTGGGAGATGAAGAAGCTTGCACAGGATAGAGTAGCATGGAAAGCTGCATCAAACCAGTCTCAGGACTGAAGACCACAACAACAACACAACAACAACAACAACGCCCTCCGCCACACACCGTTGGGTGGCTTGCGGAATATAAATGTAGATGTAGAACAACAGTCTCCTTTTAGACTTATGCACTTCGTCCAATGCTGTTCTAATTTGTTGATCAATTCTGAATAATAGGAATTGTCCGAGTCTGCAAAATAGCTGTTAGTTGCTGCAATCACCTCCTCGTTTGAATAAAACCTTTACCCCGCCAGCCATTTCTTCAAATTGGGGAACAAATAGTAGTTCGAGGGAACCAAGTCTGGAGAATAGGGGAATGTGAAACGAGTTGGAATCCTATTTCCAATAATTTTGTGACCACAACCGCTGAGGTGTGTGCTGGTGCATTGTCGTGATGGAAAAGTACTTTTTTGCGGTCCAAGCGCAGGCGTTTTTCTTGCAGCTCGGTTTTAAAACAGTCCAATAATGATGAATAATGCGCACCTGTAGCAGCTTTACTCTTTTCCAGATAATCGATGAGGATTATCACTTGCAAATTCCGAAAGACAGTCGGCCGAAGGAATCGTCTTCGTCTTTTTTGGTGCAGATTCTCCCTTGGTAACCCATTGTTTAGATTGTTGTATGGTCTCAGGGGTATAGTAATGTATCCATATTTCATCCACAGTGACGAAACGACGCTTTAAGTCCTGCGGATTCTTTCTGAACAGCTGCAAACCATCCTTCCGACGCTTCACACGATTCCGTTTTTGGTCAAGCGTGAGCAATCGCGGAACCCATCTTGCGGATAGCTTTCTCATGTCCAAATGTTTATGCAAAATGTTGTCTTCCCATTCATTTGAGCCGTCGAAGTGGCCGTCCGGTTAAAGGCGCTGCAGTCTGGAACCGCAAGACCGCTACGGTCGCAGGTTCGAATCCTGCCTCGGGCATGGATGTTTGTGATGTCCTTAGGTTAGTTAGGTTTAACTAGTTCTAAGTTCTAGGGGACTAATGACCTCAGCAGTTGAGTCCCATAGTGCTCAGAGCCCATTCATTTGAAATGCCCACTACACTAGCAATCTCACGCACCTTAACTCTTCTGTCATCCATCACCATATCACGGATTTTATCAATGATTTCTGGAGTCGTAACCTCCAGTGGGCGTCGAGAACGTTCAGTATCACGTGTGCCCACATGTCCACTCCGAAAATTTTGAAACCACTTATAGACTGTTCTAATCGAAGGTGCAGAGTCGCTGTAATGTTTATCAAGCTTGTCTTTAGTCTCCTGAGGCGTTTTGCCTTTCATAAAGTAATGTTTAATCACCACAAGAAATTCTTGTTCGTCCAGTTTTTTACAGTCACTCGACTTCCTTGATTCACACGAATGCCAAACACAAAGAAATAGACCAATATGGCTGAAACTTGGTGTGCGTTCTTCTTTCCAAAGATGCTACTAACTAAACATGACCTCGATACACACCGGTGGTGCCATCTCCCGGACTTTGCACGGACTTTTCAAATGCCCCTCGTATTTCATGGTTGCTGATCTCCCTCCATGACTTTTTGCTGTCCGATGATCACTCAGTTCCATAGAATATGTATTTCACTGTAAGTTCTGTAGGTGAGACATTTTAATTAACATTTTCGCAGTCTAGTAGCTCTTTCTTGAGTCACGAGTCTTCTGACTGGTTTGATGTTGGTGCCATCAATTCCTCTCCTGTACCAAATTGCAACCTACATCGTCTATTATTTTCCCGATTAAACCCAATCCTTGTCTTCCTCTACAGCTTCTGCCCTCTACAGCTCCCACCACTACCGCGAAAGTTATATCCTCATATCTTAACAGATGTCTTATCATCCTGTCCCTTCTTCTTGTCAGAATTTTCGATGTATTTCTTTCCTTGCCAATTCTCCGGGCATCATTTTTAACTTATCAGTCCGCCTTATTTACAGTATTCTTCTATAACACTGCATCTCAATGCTTCTATTCTACTCTTTCCGGTTTGCCACATTTCAAGTCTCACTGTCATACAAAGTTATGCTCCAAATGTACATTCTCAGAAAATTCTTCCTCAAATGAGACCTATGTTTGAAATCAGTAGACTACTTCTGGCCAGGAAGGCTCATTTTGCCAGTGCTAGTCTGCCTTTGATGTCCTCCTTGCCCCGTCCATCCTTGGTTATTCTGGGATCTAGGTAGCAGAATCCCTTAACTTAATCCCTTTAGTGATCACCAGTTATGATGTCAAGTTTCTCGCCATTCTGATTTCTGCTGCTTCTCATTACTTTCCTCTTTCCACGGCTTACACTCAAACCATATTCTGAACCTATTAGAGTGTTCATTCCATTCAGTAGATCGAATTTTACTGGAACTTTTGAACCTTTCTTTTATTTCCTTCATTGCTTCTTCGACATGTAGATTGAACAGCAAGGGCGAAAGACTACATCCACGTCTTAGACCCTTCTTAAACTGTGCATTTCGTTATTGACCTTCCACTCTTATTGTTTCCTCTTGGTTCTTGTATATATTGTACAGTATATTACCCGTCTTTCCCTATAGCTTATCCGTATTATCTCAGACCTTCGAACATCTTGCCCCATTTCACATTGTCGAACGCTGTTTTCCAGGTCGACAAATCCTATGAATGTGGCTCGATTTTAATTCAGTCTTACATCCATTTACAACCGAAACGTCAGAACGTCCTCTGGTGCCATTACTTTTCATAAAGCCAAACTGATCGTCATCTAACAGATCATATTTTGCATTCTCATATAACAGATCTTCAGTTCTCTTTTCCATGCTCTTAAGAGTTTTAATTACCAGTGAGTCATTTCAGGTGGATATGCATTCCTGAAGAACGTTATGGACCCTTCGTCATCGCACTGAGACCGTTATGAAGGCTGGGAGCGGTGTTACATGGTTTTAGGGGCATATGTTCTGCAGCTGACGAATTTTTTCTCCGGTGTGACTGGAGGACACCCACGGCAGGAGAGACAATGAAACAACGTTCAGACAGGTCGGACGATAGGTCTGTAGAAAAGAGTGGGCAGTAGCTTCCTGTGGGACGAGCAATAGAGAAATCGATGGTCCACTTCGGGGGCGCAGAGAACAGGCGATGCGACACACGCAATCTTCGCCTCGTCCGGTAAGGTGGGGCAGACAATCACGGCGTCACGCGAGGTGCAGAGCGACTCCAGTCCAGCTGGTCTCCAGAGGGCCGCGTTGACACGCTGGAACTGCGTCCGCAAAGAGGGCGGTACCTGATCACACGCTGCGTTGTCAGACAGATCGTTTCAAACGATTAAAAACAATAAACTGAGATATTTAAATAACACTGACACGTTTACATATTAAAATACAAAGGAAATACAGACACTGGCTGCGAGCGGACTTTGATTGAAATCACTGGAGAAAGTTGGAAATTTGTGCCAGATCTGGATTCGAACTGGGGAGCTCATTCTTTCTAGGCAGACTCGCCGACCGCAGCGTCATCCGTACACAGTGGTCATCGCAACTGCAGGAGCTATGCTAGTATGCCTTCCGTCAGACCAAAATTCTCAAATTGCCCACACACTACTAATGTAGTGCCCCTTTCCGTTATTTGCGGCATTTCGCCTACTTCCGTAAAAGTTCGAGGCTGGTGTGCATTCGCACTGGCTTATATATATATATATAGGGTGTTTCAAAAATGACCGGTATATTTGAAACGGCAATAAAAACTAAACGAGCAGCGATAGAAATACACCGTTTGTTGCAATATGCTTGGGACAACAGTACATTTTCAGGCAGACAAACTTTCGAAATTACAGTAGTTACAATTTTCAACAACAGATGGCGCTGCGGTCTGGGAAACTCTATAGTACGATATTTTCCACATATCCACCATGCGTAGCAATAATATGGCGTAGTCTCTGAATGAAATTACCCGAAACCTTTGACAACGTGTCTGGCGGAATGGCTTCACATGCAGATGAGATGTACTGCTTCAGCTGTTCAATTGTTTCTGGATTCTGGCGGTACACCTGGTCTTTCAAGTGTCCCCACAGAAAGAAGTCACAGGGGTTCATGTCTGGCGAATAGGGAGGCCAATCCACGCCGCCTCCTGTATATTTCGGATAGCCCAAAGCAATCACACGATCATCGAAATATTCATTCAGGAAATTAAAGAGGTCGGCCGTGCGATGTAGCCGGGCACCATCTTGCATAAACCACGAGGTGTTCGCAGTGTCGTCTAAGGCAGTTTGTACCGCCACAAATTCACGAAGAATGTCCAGATAGTGTGATGCAGTAATCGTTTCGGATCTGAAAAATGGGCCAATGATTCCTTTGGAAGAAATGGCGGCCCAGACCAGTACTTTTTGAGGATGCAGGGACGATGGGACTGCAACATGGGGCTTTTCGGTTCCCCATATGCGCCAGTTCTGTTTATTGACGTAGCCGTCCAGGTAAAAATAAGCTTCGTCAGTAAACCAAATGCATATCGCCGTCATCAATCCTGTGCACTATATCGTTAGCGAATGTCTCTCGTGCAGCAATGGTAGCGGCGCTGAGGGGTTGCCGCGTTTGAATTTTGTATGGATAGAGGTGTAAACTCTGGCGCATGAGACGATACGTGGACGTTGGCGTCATTTGGACCGCAGCTGCAACACGGCGAACTGAAACCCGAGGTCGCTGTTGGATCACCTGCTGCACTAGCTGCGCGTTGCCCTCTGTGGTTGCCGTACGCGGTCGCCCTACCTCTCCAGCACGTTCATCTGTCACGTTCCCAGTCCATTGAAATTTTTCAAACAGATCCTTTATTGTATCGCTTTTCGGTCCTTTGGTTACATTAAACCTCCGTTGAAAACTTCGTCTTGTTGCAACAACACTGTGTTCTAGGCGGTGGAATTCCAACACCAGAAAAATCCTCTGTTCTAAGGAGTAAACCATGTTGTCTACAGCACACTTGCACGTTGTGAACAGCACACGCTTACAGCAGAAAGACGACGTACAGAATGGCGCACCCACAGACTGCGTTGTCTTCTATATCTTTCACATCACTTGCAGCGCCATCTGTTGTTGAAAATTGTAACTACTGTAATTTCGAAAGTTTGTCCGCCTGAAAATGTACTGTTGTCCCAAGCATATTGCAACAAACGGTGTATTTCTATCGCTGCTCGTTTAGTTTTTATTGCCGTTTCAAATATACCGGTCATTTTTGAAACACCCTATATATATATATAAAATCCTGGGCGTAATGAGGGTAATGGGTAAGGAGTACTACATTAGTAGTTGATTTCAATCTATGCGCGCTTGCAGGCAATATCTGCTGCAGGAAAAGAATGAAAAGCTATCTTGTACGGAAGTAGCAAGTTGGAATACAAAGAATTGAAGAAAAAAAAGAAAAGTGCTCTCATGAAAACGGACGTAATGCAATGATTAGGCAGATTAGTGCGAACACCATCGCATAATCAGCGTAACAGGTCATGATGATAGGATAATTGTGACCAACGTATCAGCACGAGGTTTTATTATCTTAGTCTTCCTGCCAAGATAACAAACATACAGTTTCCTGAGAAACTGTATGTACATACTGAACCACAAAACAACAGTTACTTCATGAGAGTTACCCAATATCTGCATAATTAACAAACATTAAAAAGTCTTCTACTAAGTGGTTTAACTAAACAATCTCTGGAGATTAACGAGACACTTCTGGTTCATCGGCGTTTACATAACTAGCGCACCTGGACTTTTGAATAGTAATAACAATAATAATAAATTGAACTTAAGTCAGGGGAGTGCAATAGGTGGTATAGCATTTAGCAGTCCCATCAGTCAAACAAATCAGTAACACCTTGCACTGTACGTGCTTGAGCATTGTCCTGCAAAATGATGGTCAGGTCCTGCAGAAAGTGTCATCACTTCTGCCTCTAAGCTGGTCGTAGGTTGTGTTCCAAAACTGAACAGCACAGAGACAGAAGTGATGATACTTTCTGCAGGACGTGACCATCATTTTGCAGGAAAACACTCTAGCACGTACAGTACAAGCTATTACTGATTTGTTGGATTGATGGGGCTGCTAAGTGCTATACCACCTACTGCACTCCCCTGACTTAAGCCCTCGTAAGTTCAACTCGATTTCTAAACTGAAGGCGAGACTTCACGGCATTCGCTTCAGAACTGCTACAAATTCGTCGGGCAATAGACCGCGCCGCTCGAACTGTCAACACAACTGGCACTGCTAAGAGTGTCCTAGGACTTCCACGTCGCTGGCAACTGGTTATACACAATTTTGATGGTCTGTAAAACTTTGAAACACGTATCTGTTTTGTACGAGCTGTAAATAAATAGTTGCCACTATTAAAGTTCCAACCCTCGTAATAGCTGTAGTAACGGTATATATTACTAGATTCAGTACTAGTATTCGTAGCTGATGTAAATTTAAGATGGTGATGGTGGATTTCCTACGAATATTGTAGTCATAGTGTAAAGTAGAAGCGGGGTCGTAACATCACGGACAGAAAAAAAAATATGAAAAAACTATTTGTAAAATAAAGAAAAATGTGTAGATTGGAACGGTGTTCGTCAAATATTTTTGCTCAGCAGCCAGTACTGACACATTAACCTACATAAATTACGATCTCTAGCGCTGGCCAACTTACAGACGAGGTCAATGCAAGGACTCAAGCAGTCTGTATGAAGTGGGGAACAAAGGACGTCACCTGCGGTTCTCAGATTAAGGATTATATGCTAAAGTCAAAGATCTACCGGACCGTCATCTGTCCTGTTATCGAGTGTTGGCCAGCTACAAAAGAGCCTAAGTAAATGACAAATAACCTACATAAATGACAAAGGATTTGATGTGGTGGACATCCGCAACCGAATAATGTATTCGTACAGTGCAGAAATTAGTATTTTATGCGCCTCCAATAGACTGGATACAGACATCAGAAATTGAGCAACATATTCGTAAAGTAAATAAACTAGTGTATTATGAGCTTCTAGTGGGCTACATGTAGTAAGGGCCTGATAAGTCGGCCACCAATCCACAAGTTCTGACTTTAAAAGTCGTCATTATTCAGAACACTTCGTGTCTACTGTTCTCTGTTTCGGATTGCTGTCACCCTCAGCGTCACCAAAGTAATGACACTATAACTGAATGACGAAGTGTTATTTCTTTGTCTGTGTGAACGAATGAGTGAATGATTATTAAAAACCATTCAAAAGCCAAAAGCGCGCTAAATATCTTATATTCAAGACAACAGGTTTCAACAGTCTTTGCTGTCATCTTCATGTCTTAAACATCTTTTTGCTGTAAAACATGTTCATTTTACGCTGAACCTCATACACAAGCATAAAAAGAACATTTAATGTAGGCTAATTCTTACAAAGAAGAAGACAGCAACCAGCTAATATTAAACTGCTATTTATTTAAGTAAATAGCGCCGTAACCGGTTTCGAACTGACGGGTTCATCATCAGACGGCTGTTCACAAGATTTACAAGATGCTCTTTACATAATCGTCAGTTCCACTGTAGCGAAATATTCTTGGTGTGTTGGTGCCCTACGCTAGAAAACAGTGTTAGAAGCGCCCTATGTTAACAAAACTAACCTCCAAACGATGAAATACGGAGTAAACAAATATGTGAGGATAAGTGGTTATAGTACTTACATCGAAAATTCCGCCCAATTTTGTTGCGAAGTTGCAGGATTTTATTTTTCAAATATTACAAAATGTATAAAGCACTTATATGATTTGCACATCATGATATTGTGCAAAGCAAAGCACTACACACACACACACACGCACACACACACACACACGCCCACACACACATCATCTCTGAGAGAGAGCATCTCTGGCACTGTTGTGTTTGTAAAACTGCAATCTTTGTGTGAACTTCACATGTGGCAAATACTTTTTGGTGTGTGTGTGTGTGTGTGTGTGTGTGGTGCTTTGCGCAATATGGTGGTGTGCAAATCATAGAAGTGCTGCATATATTTTGCAATATTTGAAAAATACAATCCTGCAATTTCGCAACAAAATTGCGCTGAATTTTCGATGTAAATACTATATAACCACTTAACGTCACATAGTTGTTTACATTGTATTTCATCGTCTGGAGGTTAATTATGTTCACATAGGGCGCTTCTAACACTGGTTTCTACCGTAGGGCACCAACACACCAAGAATATTTCGCTACAGTGGAAGAATAAAAATCGAAAACCGACGATAATGTAAAGAGCATCTTGTAAATCTTGTGAACAGCCGTCTGATGGTGAACTCGTCAGTTCGAAACCGGTTACGGCGCTGTTTACTTAAATAAATAGCAGTTTAATAGTGGCTGGTTGCTGTTTCCTTCTTTGTAAGAATCAACCTACATTAATTGTACACGGCCACGGTCTCACCATGTCAGTTTCAGACAAAATAGCAGTAAAATGAACATGTTTTACTATAAAAAGATATTTAAAACCTGTAGATGACAGCAAAAACTGTTGAAACGGGTTGTCTTGAATAAAAAATATTTAGTGCGCTATTGGCTTCTGAATGGTTTTTAACAATTGAAACAGATTGCTCCTCAATACTCTCATAATGAGAAAATTCAATTAACTGATTAATAACAATATTTATAGTTATATTTTAAAAAATAGGAGACATGATCATAGATTCTTGCCAAATGTTTCGAGTGTCATTTTTTTTCTTCTGCTCATTGCGATGTATTACAATACCCTATTACAGCACCCTTAATTAATATAATATTCCTTGCTACAAATACGGACCCCTTTGAAGATGACTGTCTCTACAACGCGCGTTCACGAATCCATGCTCCTCCAGTTTGAAATTAATGCCACAGCAGCTGATCGAACGAGTAGCCCTCAGCCTGAGTGTTGGCACTGCTAGAAGACAAACAATCGAACACTAACCCTCTCATAACCTCTAAAAAGACTGCAGTGGCCGCTCTATTTACACTTCTGCCCCTGAGGTGAGCGCGGGTCAGGTGGAATTTTAGAACATGTTTTTTGCTCGCGTATCATGTCATTTCTGGAAACCCAGAATCTACTCTGTGGGACTCAACATGGATTCCGGAAACAGCGATCGTGCGAGACCCAGCTCGCTTTATTTGTTCAAGAGACCCGGAAAATATTAGATACAGTTTCCCAAGTAGATGTAATTTTCCTTGACTTCCGGAAGGGGTTCGATACAGTTCCGCACTGTCGCCTGATAAACAAAGATAGAGCCTACGGAATATCAGACCAGCTGTGTGGCTGGATTGAAGAGTTTTTAGCAAACAGAACACAGCATGTTGTTCTCAATGGAGAGACGTCTATAGAAGTTAAAGTAACCTCTGGCGTGCCACAAGGAAATGTTATGGGACCATTGCTTTTCACAATATATATAAATGACCTAGTAGATAGTGTCGGAAGTTCCATGCGGCTATTCGTGGATGATGCTGTAGTATACAGAGAAGTTACAGCATTAGAAAATTGCAGCGAAATGCAGGAAGATCTGCAGCGGATAGGCACTTGGTGCAGGGAGTGGCAACTGACCCTTAACATAGACAATGTAATGTATTGCGAATACATAGAAAGAAGGATCCTTTATTGTATGATTATATGATAGCGGAACAAACACTGGTAGCAGTTACTTCTGTAAAATGTATGGGAGTATGCGTACGGGACGATTTGAAGTGGAATGATCATATAAAATTAATTGTTGGTAAGGCAAGTGCCAGGTTGAGATCCATTGGGGGAGTCCTTAGAAAATGTAGTCCATCAACAAAGGAGGTGGCTTACAAAACACTCGGCCGGCCAGTGTGGCCGTGCGGTTCTAAGCGCGTCAGTTTGGAACCGCGTGACCGCTACGGTAGCAGGTTCGAATCCTGCCTCGGGCATGGATGTGTGTGATGTCCTTAGGTTAGTTAGGTTTAAGTAGTTCTAAGTTCTAGGGGACTGATGACCTCAGTAGTTAAGTCCCATAGTGCTCAGAGCCATTTGAACTATTTTGAACAAAACACTCGTTCGACCTGTACTTAAGTATTGCTCATCAGTCTGGGATCCGTACCGGGTCGGGTTGACAGAGGAGATAGAGAAGATCCAAAGAAGAGCGGCGCGTTTCGTCACAGGGTTATTTGGTAAGCGTGATAGCGTTACGGAGATGTTCAGCAAGCTCAAGTGGCAGACTCTGCAAGAGAGGCGCTCTGCATCGCAGTGTAACTTGCTGTCCAGGTTTCGAGAGGGTGCGTTTCTGGATCAGGTATCGAATATATTGCTTCCCCCTACTTACACCTCCCGAGGAGATCACGAATGTAAAATTGGAGAGATTCGAGCGCGCACGGAGGCTTTCCGGCAGTCGTTCTTCCCGCGATCCATACGCGACTGGAACAGGAGGTAATGACAGTTGCACGTAAAGTGCCCTCCGCCACACACCGTTGGTTGGCTTGCGGAGTATAAATGTAGATGTAGATGTAAGGCCCAAGCGACACAAGGCTCCGCTTGGGTGCCAAGCTGAGAGGGGAGCCAGAGACGACCCAAGTGCAAGGTTTGAGTCTACATTTTTGAGTCTACATCTACACCTATATACGTACTCTGCAAGCCACCGTAGGGTGAATGACAGATGGTACCGTGTACTACTCCTACTGAAGTAATTCCCTGTTCCACTAGCAAAAAACACGACTGTCTGTATGCCTCCGTACGGGCCCTAATTACTCTACATCTACATCGATACTCTGCAAATCACATTTAAGTGCATGGCAGAGGGTTCATCGAACCACCTTCACATATCTCTAATATTCCAACTTCGTAAAGCGCGCGGAAGTGTACGTTGGCGGCAGTAGAATCGTTTTGCAGTGAGTGTCAAATGCCAGTTCTCTAAATTTCCTCAGTAGTGTTTTACGAAAAGGAAGTCATCTTCCCTCCAGGGATTTCCATTTAATTGACGAAGCATCTACATCATACTCAGATACTGATCGATCCTGCCGACAACAAATTTAGCTGCTCGCATCTAAATTGCAGTTACGTCATCCTTTAATCTGACCTAGTGGGGATCCAAGACGCACTAGCAGTATTCAAGAATGGGTCGCACTGGTGTTTTACTGGCAGTCTCCTTTAAGGGGACCACACCGTGGTTCAGGTCGAAATCAATCGATTTTCGCTTTTGATCATATTTCGATAGATTACGGTTTTATTTAAGTACTTTTTTTTTTTTCGAGCATTTAAAGAGCATTTTCCTACCTCCGTGTGTTTATGTGCCACGCCCACTTTTCTGTCACCCACTGTCAACCCACCCACTGTGGACTCTAAGCCATATGGAAATGCCATTTTTAGCAAAATAGAATGTGTAGGCCATGTTCAAAAACGTTTGGGAACAAGGCTGAGAAAACTAACTGTTGATACGAGAGGAAAAAAATTATAAAATGTTAAATTGTTGACTGGACAGGATTGGATAACTAAAACTGAAATAGAAAACTTGCAGGCGTACTATGGGCAGGCAGTTAGGAGACATAAAGAAAATCTGGAGGCAATGAAGAGAGATGTTTGGGCCATATTCTTCCATAACTCCTCTACTGATGATAAGCCATGTCATGGATTGTGTCCATCAGGAGAAAATTCTTGGTGCAAATACAATAGTGCTCAGGCAACTGGAGAATCTTATTCTCACCATCATTCTCTTCCTGCGGCTTTTATTACAGTAATTACACCTATTTTCAGAGACCTGCCTCATCCTGACCTTCTAAGGAAATGTCTGCATGGGCAGACACAGAACCCAAATGAATGTTTCAACAACATAAATTTGGAACCGCCTTCTTAAAACTATATTTGTAGGCATGCATACAATGAAACTAGGAGTTCACGATGCTGTTATTACATCAAATTGTGGTAATATTGGAAACTGTCAGGTACTGAAAAAGCTGGGAATTATTCCTGTTGAAAATATGATCACTGGGCCGCAACATTGCGATAAAATGAGGATAGCCGATGCAGACAAGTCTGAATCTAATATGGCCAAGAAAGTAAGAAAAACATCCCGGAAGGTAAAAAGGAAGCTGGAAGACCTGCTAGAGGCCAAAGAAGGGCCATCATATGCAGAAGGACAGTTTTAATTAAATGTAAGTAACAAATTTCAAAAGTTTTTTCTTTAAAGTCAATTTCCCGCAAACTAAAATTTTCAGTACATATGCCCCATTATATCAGAAACTATCATAGATAAACGAATGAAATTTTCAGAGACTCTGCATAACATAAAAATCCACCTCTGGTGCTACTTTCATTAATATTCCCCCATTAGGAAGTTCACAAAAAAATATTTTCTGCAAAAAAAACTTAATATTTTTGTTAATAAATTTTAAAAAGTATTTCTTAAAAACTATAATATGGATAAAGTATATTTTAGTACACTTGACTCTATTAGCATTGTGTAACATACAGTAAAAATGTTAAGGTCCTCCATCAAATAGTTTTTTCAGAAATGTGTCAAATACTTGCCTAAATTAACATGGGTTAGATAGGCAGGGTATGGTCCCCTTAAACACAACCACACTCACTAAAATTCTTCCAGTATACCGAGCTCGATCATTTGCCTTCCCTTCTGGCATCCATCGGTGCTTGTTCCATTTCAAATCGCTTTGCAACGTTGCGCCTAGATACTTGATCGGAGTGGCTGTGTCAATGAGCACACTACTAAAGGTTCATTCGAACATCACACCAACTAGAAATTCTGCGTAAGTCATCTTGTATCCTATTGCAGTAGCGCAACAAAGACACGTTTCCGTACACCACAGTGTCGCCAGCAAACAGCGGCATATGGCTGCTCACCCAGTCCGTCAGATCGGATAGGTATATAGCGAATAACAGCGGCCGTGTCACACATTCCTGGGACACTCCTGACTATACCCTTGTCTCTGATGAACCTTCGCCGTCCAGAACAACGTACTTGGTTCTATTACTTCAGAGGTAATGAGGCACTACTGAGCTGTACTTTCAGGTCAATTATCAAACCAATATCAAAAGCAAATAAAAGCAAGTAAGACTCAACAGTGAAAGTAGGGGCATAATGTTAGCAGCGTAAGTAGTGGGATTCGTTGTTGACATGATACATTTAAGTTGGTAATTTTTTCATAATGTGGGACCACAGTCATAATACATGTCTTTAAAGTCATTACTGCCATTAGACTGTTTTTTTATTTGCAGTGTTACATTTACACGATCATGATTTCGGCTTAAAATGCCATTATCAAGTGTTTTAATATTATACCGTGCCTAAGATGGCATACTGTCGTATTGAAAATACATTATTAGACACATTGTCTAATGGTCTATTTCTGCCATGTTTCATCACTGAGTATACCACATTAAAACACTTGATAATGGCATTTTAAGCCGAAATCATGATCGTGTAAATGTAACACTGTTTTTTTTATTTTTATTTTTTTTGAAGTGTTACATTTACACTATCATGATTTCGGCTTAAAATGCCATTGTCAAGTGTTTTAATGTGGTATACTCAGTGATGAAACATAGCAGAAATTGACCCTTAGACAATGTGTCTAATAATGTATTTTAAATACGACAGTATGCCATCTTAGGCACTGTATAACATTAAAACACTTGATAATGGCATTTTAGGCCGAAATCATGAACGTGTAAATGTAACACTGCAAATAAAAATAAAAACAGTCTAATGGCAGTACTGACTTTAAAGAAATTTAAGTTGATGTTGGTGGGTTTTCTATTAATATTGTAGTACTTATAGAGTAAGTAGCAACAGTAGCTACTATAGTAAAATCGGACAGTAAGAGGAAACTATTTGTAAAATACGTAAAGGTAGACTAGAACGTCCAGAGCTGTTTTCCTGTGCAAAAATTGTCGTACTACTGGGAATAGAAAATAATGATGTAGAAAACTACTAGTAGACAAAATGAAAGAATGATAATTATAGAAGTAAAGGTATTCAACAAACAAATACTGTGTGTTTAGATTAAGATTTAGCTCATAAAAGACTACATCTAACTCAAAAGGCGTATTAAGCTATTAAATAAGTTAAAATATTAACTGGTGTAGAGGAACTGCAGAGTTGATAAACAAATAAGAACTGTTTCGAGTGCTGTATATGAAGTTTTGGCAAGTGAGAAGTAAATATCGCCCACTCCGGCGTTGTTCTGAAAGCGGTGACTATTTTGCCAAACCTACTATTACTTACCTTCGTGACCCAGTAGTTATCCTTGCTGACGATTGACGTCAAAGTCGCGTGCTCTATTTTCAGCGACCACGTCAGATTTTTCTGTGACGGAAAGGTGACGAACTGTGTCGCCACAGTCTGATGACGCCAAAGGCGCTGCTTCTTGAATAACTAATCAGTAAATAGTCACGCAAGCGGGAGATGAACCGTCAAACCTAAAGGCTTGCACCTAGGTACCTCACGATATTGTTATTTGTTAAACTCGTTTGTTCCATAATTAATTACTATCGATGTTTATTATTATCTTTTGTCCTAATTTTGATCTTTGAAAGAAAAGGAATTACTAATGACGGCGCCCGGTGAATGATCGCTCATCAGATGTTATTATAACTGAATCCGTTTGACGCTCCTTGTTACAAAGAAGAGGCTAGGTCATCTGGAACTCACCACCCCCCCTCCCCCCCCCCTCCCGCCCAACGATTCTTTAACGAATCTGACTCCAATGCATAAAACAGGTTCTTACTAAAAAAAGTTAGCTTTTCACGCATCTCGGTGTGTATGACATCAAATCCTCTGAACTCTGTGTCTTAACAATGACATAATTTTTCGGGTATATTCAGTGGTGTACGTGGATACTGTCTGCTAAAAGTGTTATTAATAGGGTTAGTTCTAAAGAAGAAATAAATTAAAACCTCATGCTTGATATTGGAGCTTTTCTGCACGAACATCGAAAATAAAGAAAGTGATAAACTTTTTCCCTTCATTATTTTGTGGGAGATGTCACTCAGAAAAAGTTTCTAAAGGCTTAAAATTATTTTCAGAGTCTGTTGTAAATCGCTAAATGCTCTCATTCTCATTGTGGGGGGAATATTGAAAGGTTCCCTCTACTACTTCAGTTTAACACTACGCGCAACGGATTTAATTGCAGGACCATTGCATAAATGCCCTAACTTGAAAGCTATGTCAATTCTGCTTGGCCCAGTGATTGGCAATCAAACATATAGTAAAATCATTAAATAAATTTCTTTTTTATCAAGTAATAAAATAAAATAATTAAAGATTTGTTTACTCTTACAGAAGCCATGATCTAACTCAAATTTGAATTTTATATAACAAATGGTTTACTCATTAAACATTTCAGATAATTATAAGAACAAAAAATTCACTTCTTTAAACAAATCTTAATGCATCTGATCTCTACACAGCATGAAATTTGCATCAGATTCCACAATGTAAATGAAACTCACCTGACTTTCTTATTAACACTGTAAAATTTAACGCATCTGACTTTGTATTTAAATTTTTCGTTAACGCATCTGACTTTTTTACTAAAACTATGCTCTTCTACAGAATGGTATCTCTTATTAGCACAAATGCCCACTTTTGGATCGAAAGAAAAAGATATTCCACAACTGTATCCATTAATCAACATGCACACACAATTACTGCACCAACATATGCACAGGAGAAAAGTAAGGATCGAGCCGTTAGCAGTTCCGATATTCACTATTCAGTAACTATCTCTACTCAAAATTATCCCACCGAAAACCAAAATTATCACATATAAATTCCACGCCTTTGTGATGATTCACTTTAATAGCCAATATTGTACTGCTGCTTACTCCCGACGCAACTTCACCCATTGACACATGAAAACCCTTCCAGAATTTCAGATACAACATACACACACTCAAGTTGAACTACTTACTTTGTTGCAGCCAACGTTCGTGGCTACGTTATCAGTTTACTAATCTCCTTCCCTGCTTTGCAATATTAATTAATCAGAAAATTTCCCCTCGTGATTCTACATTCCAATAAACATGAGTAAGCAAGCATTACCTTCACTTGGTTTGCTAATATTCGACACACACTTTCACACGAGATACCACATTTTCTTAACAAAGGATCCACGTTACTAAATCCTTCAAGATTGCAGATACGTAACAAAATCGAAAAATTATAACAGTACTTAATTCCACGCGCATATTTCAAGTAACAGCACACTTCCTACTTACAAGCTACAGGTCCGTAGCACTCGTGCCTCCACTGGTTATAAGATTCTCGATCAGCCGCACGTGGTGAGAGCCAGGAGTAAAACCAAGTAAACTGCCACACGCACTTAAATATTTCATTTTTTCTAATGAACTTGCTTGCTCAATAAATTAAGATTAAATTCATCATCATCATCAGTTATCTGCTATATTAGCAGGTCCTTTGCCTCTCCATTTTCTGCGATCCATTGCTTCCTTCTTAAGGCTGCTGTATGTTGTACCGTCCATCATGTCATCCAGTATCTGGAATCTCTTCCTTCCTCGCTTCCTTTTCCCTTCTACATAACCTTCTAAAACTGTTTTTATCAGTCCGTCATTCTTTCTTAATATATGCCCAATCCAATTTCTTTTTCTTCTCTTTATTACATCTAGTAACTGCCTTTTCTCTCCCACTCTTCTCAGTACTTCTTCATTTTTTACTCTGTCCATCCAACTTATTCTTTCCATCTTCCGCCATGTCCAGATCTCAAAAGCCTCCAGCCTTTCTCTGTCTTTTTTCCCCATAGTCCATGTTTCAGCGCCATATAGAAGAACACTCCATACAAGACATTTTATGAGTCTCTTTCTGAGTTCTCTGTCTAGACCGCTGCAGAAGATTCTCCTTTTCCTATAAAACGCCTCTTTTGCCATTGCTATCCTTGTTTTAATTTCTGTGGTGCACTTCCAGTCGGTGTCTATCCTGCTTCCAAGATACTTAAAATTTTGCACCTGTTCTAGTGTTTCTCCATTCAGCACAATTTTTATTTCCTTATTTCCTCCTATTGCCAATACTTTTGTTTTATTTGTGTTAATTTTCATTCCATATTTTTTTCCGTTAGTTGCAATGGTGTCCACCAAATCCTGTAATTCTTTTTCCCCTGTGGCTAGAAGGACCATGTCATCAGCAAATCTCAAGCACCCTACTCTTCTTCCTCCAATTTCTACTCCTTTGTCATCTAATGAGCATTGGTCAATCATATTTTCCAAGTACAGGTTGAAAAGAGTAGGTGATAAACAGCATCCTTGTCTTACTCCTTTCCCTAGTCTGATCCAGTTTGTACTTTCTCCTCTCACTTTAACTGAAACTTTTTGATTAAGGTACAATGAGTTTATAAATCTTCTGGTTTTCCAGTCCACTCTCTTTTCCCTCATAATAGTCGCCAGCTTGTCCCAAACCACATTGTCAAATGCCTTTTCTAAATCTATGAAGCACATATATAGGTCTCTTCCTTTTTCAATAAACCTTTCTCCCAATATTCGTAGGAGCCCTATTGCATCTCTGGTGCCCGTATTCCGTCTAAAGCCAAACTGCTCCTCGCCGAGATTCTCCTCTATTACTTTCTCAAGTCTTTTATTAATTATTCTTAACATCACTTTGGCTGCATGTGAAATGAGGCTGATTGTCCTGTGCTCGCTGCATTTCATGGTTCCTTGTTTTTTCGGTAATGGAATCATTACTGTTGTCAAAAAGTCCTCAGGCCATTCACCACTGTCATATATTTTATTAAATAACCTCAATATTTCTCTTATTCCATTGTGGTTCAAGCATTTTAGTATTTATCCCGGTATTGTATCTGTACCTACTGCTTTGCCATTTTTCATTGCAGCAATGGCAGACTTTACTTCTTCCATTATGATGGTCGGTCCTTTCTCTTCATCACTTACACTGTTGGGTGATTCAAGTTCCAGAGTTTCTGGTTTGCTATTTGTGTCATATAGTTCTTTTATATATTCTTCCCATCTCTGTAGGACATCGTCACGATCTTTGTACACTACCTCTTCGTCTTTACTCAAAATTTCCATAGTAGCACTTCCTGCTCTGTTTTGTTCCCATGTCATAGTCTTTACTCTGTTGTATAGTAAGTCGTATCTTCCGTTCCTGATTAAATTATTCACCGCGAAATTGTTATAAAACCCCAAAATTGCTAATTACTGTCACAAAGCAAAGCAACATTTCTACATCACCTGCTATTGCACATTACCTACCTAAACAAATTTCGTTCCCCCAAAATATTAATATTACTTTACGTCTATCTGCTGAAAGAGGGTTATCACCTAATGTGAAACCATTTACCATAAATATGGCACATTTCCCACACTCAGATCGAGCATCGGTCGACCCATCTCAGAAAAGCGTCCTCTCTCGTCCAAGTCTTCAGCAGCAGTCCCCGACTCGGACCGACGCTACCGTTCTGATCGCCTGACCGCTCATGGTTCAAATGGTTCTCAGCACTATGGAACTTAACATCTGTGGTCATCAGTCCCCTAGAACTTAGAACTACTTAAACCTAACAAACCTAAGGACATCACACACATCCATGCCCGAGGCAGGATTCGAACCTGCGACCGTAGCAGTCGCGCGGTTCCGGACTGAGCGCCTGAACCGCTAGACCATCGCGGCCGGCGACCGCTCATGGTGGGGGCGGCTCCCAACCAGTCATCAGCTCAGAATTTTCCCGGTTTAAAGTTGCCGGTCAAACCTCCCTTCTACAAAATGGGAAAGATACCGCGCTTTGCCTCCCAAAAGACTGAAACGTACGTTTTGCAGACTATCCAACTTTCCTACACCTCGCTACAGCCAAAGGCTGAAGTCTCAGAGCTTCCATAATCGCTGCCTATCGATTAGTTGTTCCCTATCGTACAACCACAATCGCTAAATGTCGTTCGATCCTTATTCTCTCCCCAAACATTCTTCCTGCAGTTATTTTCATACATTCATTTCCTGCTGTGGACTCAATAGAATAAGGAAATACAGGAAACAGTGGGCATTCTTAACTTATTCAATCAATAAAAACAGTTCGATTCCTCTGGTCATTCTTTTATAACTTGGTGTTTGTTTGCAGACACCAACAGTAAATCTGTGCTAAGGAAATTAAATGATATTATTACGATCAAAAAAAGATATTATTACGATCAGACTCGTGTTCTTAGAAGAACACGACGATCAATTGCATTAAATATTGTTACATTATTAGAAATATAAGTGAGAGTTGCCATTGCCGAAGACAATGGCGACCTCTCAATATAGTATGAGTAATTTGTGCCCCTGGAGCTGCGCTGTCTCAAGACATTCGTCTAAACAGTATCTCACTTAAAACTTGGACTTATTGTGTGTTAAACCTTTAACGTAAGAGCAGATCATCGCAGTATTCGAAATTTTTATATTCGGTTAATGAAATGAAATGAAATGTCGTGTGGCTAGGGCCTCCCGGCGGGTAGACCGTTCGCCTGGTGCAGGTCTTTCAAGTTGACGCCACTTCGGCGACCTGCGAGTCGATGGGGATGAAATGATAATGATCAGGACAACACAACACCCAGTCCCTGAGCGGAGAAAATCTCCGACCCAGCCGGGAATCGAACCCGGGACCTTAGGATTGACATTCCGTCACGCTGACCACTCAGCTACCGGGTCCGGACATATTCGGTTAATAATAACAGGGGTTACACAAAAATATGCAAACGTCGCGAGGAACTGTGGCACCGTAAACTTTCGCGGTGTAGTAGTTGATGATATTCATCCTGGGTCTCCAGCCGAAACGCAACGTCACCTTGAGGCAATATTTCGGCGGTCCACCTGGCCGATATCTTCAGGTGAGTAAACCGTCGCACTAACTCGCCGGAGGTTACTCACCTGAAGATGGCGGCCAGGTGGACCGCCGCAATATTGTGTCGAGATGACGTTGTATTCCGTCTGGAGAGCCAACATGAATATCATCGCGAGAAACTGATGCTTGGACACAAAGGCAGGCGCTACCCAAGGCCGCAGGTTGTGTTGCTTCATTTTACCACGAACGGCACCTGCGTAATTTCCTCTACATACTGCAAGTGTCAGCCGTGATTAGAAAAGTGTCCTTTGTAGTTGTTAGTGCATTACATTGGAACTAAGTGAATTCGAACTTGTACGGATTGTTGGTGCTCGTATGGAGCAAACTGTCCTAACGAAGAGAACCGAAGTGTTTTGTGTTCCGAGAAGCACCGCATCGAAGAGTATTACCACATAAAGGGAAAGCCAGAAAACATCATCCTCTAAGTCACAACGCGGACGAAATTGTCATTGTAGAGGTTCGTGACGGAAAATACGAGATCGACAGCTGCAAAAGTCACTGCAGAACTGAATGGCGCACTCGCGAAGCTTTTCAGCTGTAAAATAACAGGAAGGGAGCTCCGTAAGCTTGGAATTGTTGAGCGAGTAGAATTCCAAACCACCCATCAGTGATAAAAATGACAGCAACAGGAAAACTTGCTGCCGAACCCCTAAAACCTGAAATGTGAAACAATGGAAGAAAGTAAATTAGTGGGATGAGTCTTGTTTCACACTGTTTCCAAGTTCTGGTGAATTTTTCATGTGGCGTAGGACGTCCAAATGCTACTATGCAGACTGCTCGCTGTGTAGAGTGAAACAGGGCGGTAATTCGGTGACGATCTGGGCAACTATCTTTCTAAACAAAATAATTTTGACAGTGCATTCGGAGCTAGTACATATCGACAGTAACAACGAAAATAAAGTAATTCCTTTTCATAAATTTTAGCTTGAAATATAACATATTGTATATAAAACTGCATGAAATTATTCAGAAAAACAGCTGAGACAACACTGGCCTGTCCAAAATTTGAAAATATTACTGGTATCGAATACTACTGTTGAGGAAAAGTAATGCTAGACGAGCATGTCCCTTTACAAACTCTTAGTATAGAACTATACGATCAAGAACTTTCCATATTTCAAAGTTGTGCCAAATCTGAATGGATGCCAGCATCTACCATGGATATGTTCCTCCATGAAGTAGTGGTGTGTGTAAGTGCGAGTTCAAGCGGATCTCGGTTACAGCAGTTATGCCGCGATGAAGACGCCTGCATGGGGTAGTCTGACGTGGAGAACCGCCTAGAACCAGTCCAGGGACTCATAATGGGTGTGGTTACTGTAAGTTACCATGGGTACGTAAGAAATGTAACAAGATTCGCTAAGGGAACAGAAAACTTGAATAGGAATCGGTACACTTCCTGCTTTCTCGGAGCACATAAACAGGTAGTCAAAATGATTTAGGATGTATTTTCGACAGCCGTCGACCGAAATGGTGTTCGGCTGGTCGAAGGAAAGCAGGCAAACCGCCGAAGACGTTAACCCGATACGTCAGGTGGCCCGTGAATGATTGAGCCCCGACCTCGGCTCTTCAATATTTCAGGAAGACAAAGTAATGGGAAATCGATTCCGATTTACATTTCCGAGGAATCGCCCCCATACCCGGCAGGCGACGCCGGAAATGTTTAACAACTCGCGCGCACAATTCGTCCCAGGGCCCTGCGCATGCCGACGTGACTGATGGGCCGGAATATATTCAGACGGTAATGCGTTTAACGCGGCGCCGAGGCGTTCGTCAGAAATTTCTTGCCGTATTGCTCCGGAATTTTAAAAAGTTATTATCCTGTCAGCTGTTAGAGATGTCGCGGCCTGCATGTCAATTTGTCTGCACGAAATTTGTCACACACGTAGGTTCCTCCTTGGAGGATATGCAAAGGGTGCTGTTGTCAAATTTGTCATCAGGAGTGTGGCTCAGATGAAAGGCATCCATTAGTTTCGGCTTGAGGCTTTACATATGAATGAGAACATTTCAGAATTTCTATTTCTTATTAATCGTAATTCTTCACTTCCGGAGATGCAAATTTTTGCAAATTGTGCACTACTTCATTATTTTCTTTTAATTAGACACTTGGTAAACCAATATAGTTAGTATAAAACTGTAGAACTGACACACACACACACACACACACACACACACACACACACACCTTTGATACAACCATTTGTTGTTATTTAAACGGCAATTTTTTTTTCTAAGTCAGAAACGTAAATAAAAGCTTTGAGGTTTGCCGATGGCATTGTAATTATGTCAGAGGTAGCAAAGGACCTGGAAGAACAGTTGCATGGAATCGACAGTGTCTTGAAAGGAGGACATAAGATGAACATCGACAAAAGCAAAAAGAGGATAATGGAATGTAGTCGAATTAAATCAGACGATGCTGAGGGAATTAGATTAGGAAATGAGACGCTTAAAGTAATAGATGAGTTTTGCTATAGGGGGGGCTAAATAACTGATGGTCGAAGTAGAAAGGATATAAAATGTAGACTGGCAATGGCAAGGAAAGCGTTCCTGAAGAAGAGAAATTTGTTAACATCGAGCATAGATTTATGCGTCAGGAAGTCTTTTCTGAAAGTATTTGTATGGAGTGTAGCCATATATGGAAGTGAAACATGGACGGTAAATAGTTTGGACAAGAAGAGAATAGAAGATTTCGAAATGTGGGGCTACAGAAGAATGCTGAAGATTAGTTGGGTAGATAACATAACTAATGAGGAGGTATTGAACAGAACTGGGGAGAAGAGGAGTTTGTGCCACAACTTGACCAGAAGAAGGGATCGGTTGGTAGGACGTGTTCTGAGGCATCAAGGGATCACCAATTTAGTATTGGAGGACAGCGAGGACGGTAAAAATCGTAGAGGGAGACCAAGAGATGAATACACTAAGCAGATTCAGAAGGATATAGGTTGCAGGTGGTACTTGGAGATGAAGAGGCTTGCACAGGATACAGTAGCATGGAGAGCTGCATCAAACCAGTCCCTGGACCGAAGACAACAACATCTGAAACGTTGTTCGAGTCACAGTCTTGTTTCTGAAGGGCCACGAGTAAAGATTTTACTACAAGGAGAAGGTCAACATCGGTCGTAATGCCATGTGCCTTTTTGTTGCATTGCCGATCTGATTTCAACTGACGGTGCACCTATCATCAGTGCTCTATAAGTAGTCATGTAGACTGAACGTTATTATAACGACACATATTCTAGTCTAATATACATGTGTCGTCATAATTTCGTTCAGTCTGCGTGAGTACTTATTATTGAAGGTAGCGGTGCTGTCGGTTGAAATCCATCTGCAGTGTAACAAAAAATGCAGATGACGTTACGATCGATGCTGACCTTCTTTCTGTCTTGGATTACGTCACGGTCGAGGGGCACAATCATTGCTATAGAATCGGAACATGACTAAAGACTTTGTTAAAGCTAAAAATCTGTAAAAACATGCATGATTATGGGGAGATAGATGCTGCCTGTAGGACATTGGAAGAAAAGAATAGCAGCATTAATTAGAAGGAAGGAGGAGTCAAGTGTGGAAGGAATATATAGCAGGAAACGAACATGAGGACGATACGGAATGGAAGAGAAAGTGCATTAAGGTGAGACAGAAAATATGATACCACGAGAAGAATTTAACAGGGGACCGATGGACGTAAGTCAAAACAAGGCGCGTGGAATAGACGAAATTCCCCCAGAATTATTAAGATCCTTGGGAGAACAAACGAAGGTAATATTAGTCCACGGCCACGGTGACCGAGCGGTTCTAGGCACTACAGTCGGGAACCGCGCGACCGCTACGGTCGCAGGTTCGAATCCTGCCTCGGGCATGGATGTGTGTGATGTCCTTAGGTTAGTTAGGTTTAAGTATTTCTAAGTTCTAGGGGACTGATGACCTCTGCAGTTAAGTTCCATAGTGCTCAGAACCATTTGAACCATTTGAACTAATTATCACTACTCAAAAGCCACTTTGTATCTGGGATGTGATGCATCAGTTGGTACCTATTTTCGTGTGTAGAATCCGAATATACCTTCCAAGATGTTCTAGCATGTAAATATTTTCGGGTTTTAAGGGGTTTTATTGTTTTCCTTATTTCGATATATAGTGTTCTTTTGTTTAGATGTCAGAATTTTTGTGCGTAGGAGTGCTACAAGCGCACCGTTGTCACCTTCTGTGAATTCCAAAGAAAACCTAAGCGGAAAATATGTTATAAACTGATTTTGAGCATCTATTGGCGTCATGTCCAGACATAGGTAATAAGTAGTTTCAGTTCTAAATATGTATTACGAAAATATTCATAAATATACACTTTTGTAATCGGTATGAAGTGCTCTTTCCTATAGAAGAGAAACATTTTTTTCCAAATTTGTGGCCTTCTTCAGTATCAGGTTCCCTTAGTATAAATTAGTATACAGAACTTCAATGTGTAGAACACGAAATACGAGGGGCGTTTGAAAAGTCCGTGCAAAAATAAGAACTACTTACTTGTTTGGGGTAAACTTTTTTTTATTTTTCGACTTAGTCTCCTTTTAGACCTATACACTTCGACCAACGCTGTTCTAATTTGTTGATCCCTTCCAAATAATAGGAATTTTCCAAGTCTGCAAAATAGCTATTAGTTGCTGCAATCACCTCCTCACCTTGTCCCGCCAGCGATTTCTTCAAATTGGGGAACAAATTGTAGTCAGAGGGAGGAGGATGTGAAACGAGTTGGAATCCTATTTCCATTAATTTTGCGACCACAACTGCTGAGGTGTATGCTGGTGCATTGTCGTGATGGAAAAGAACTTTTTTGCTGTCCAATCGCCGACGTTTTTCTCGCATCTCGGTTTTCAAACGGTCCAACAACGATGAATAATATGCACCTGTAATAGTTTTACCCTTTTCCAGATATTCGATGAGGTTTATCCCTTGCGAATCCCAAAAGACAGTCGCCATAATGTTCCCGGCCAAAGGAATGGTTTCCCCTTTTTTGGTGCAGATTCTCCCTCGGTAACCCATTGTTTAGATGGTTCAAATGGCTCTGAGCACTATGGGACTCAACTGCTGAGGTCATTAGTCCCCTAGAACTTAGAACTAGTTAAACCTAACTAACCTAAGGACATCACAAACATCCATGCCCGAGGCAGGATTCGAACCTGCGACCGTAGCGGTCTTGCGGTTCCAGACTGCAGCGCCTTTAACCGCACGGCCACTTCGGCCGTCATTGTTTAGATTGTTGTTTGTTGGAGTATAGTAATGTATCCATGTTTCATCCTTAGTGACGAAACGACGCTTAAAGTCCTGCTGATTCTTCCTGACAGCTGCAAACCATCCTTGCAACACTTCACACGATTCCGTTTTTGGTCAAGTGTGAGCAATCGCGGAACCCATCTTGCGGATAGCTTTCTCATGTAAAAATGTTTATGCGAAATGTTATGTAGCCATTCATTGGAGATGCCCACAGCATTAGCAATCTCACCCACCTTAACTCTTCTGTCATCCATCACCATATCATGGATTTTATCAATGATTTCTGGAGTCGTAACCTCCACTGGGCGTCCAGAACGTTCAGCATCACTTGTATCCATATGGTCACTCCGAAAATTTTGAAACCATTTATAAACTGTTCTAAACGAAGGTACAGAGTCACCGTAATGTTTATCAAGCTTCTCTTTAATCTCCTGAGGCGTTTTGCGTGTCATAAAGTAATTTTTAATCACCACACGAAATTCGTTTTCGTCCATTTTTTGACAATCACTCGACTTCCTTGAATCACACGAATGCCAAACACAAAGAAATAACCAATGTGGTTGAAACTTTGTGTGCATTCTTTCAAAAGATGCTACTAACTAAACATGACCTCGATACGAACCGGTGGTGCCATCTCTCGGACTTTGCACGGACTTTTCAAACGCCCCTCGTATTTTCAAATGTTGTGTAAAACGTAACCTCACGTCTAACAGCATAGAAAAAATGTATAAAACGCCAGAAACTGCTTTTGGTAATCTCTAGTGCTAGTCCCTTCATCCGATTCTAAAATCTGTCGCTAGACTGAAGCATCGACCAAAAACCATTGTTTATTCCTAGGCACACCATCCTTTAGTTACAACGCTCTTCGGTACTGAATGACGTATTTCGTATGTTGTTAGTGGATTGATTACATCTGAAAATGGCAACCAGGTGCTGAAACCGGCAATGCGAACAGTGTAATTTTAAAGCGGCCTTGAACGTAATAACGTGTCATATTGTTTTGCGAAGTTCTTAGATATATTTGATAATGCACCAACGGAGAATACGTTCTAGCGAACTCTGTGCTCCACCACCCCTGGCTACTAGCCGAGTAGGTGAGGCTCACCAGGATCTAGCAATTGGAACCTCGCCACGAGGACGTTATAACTCAATCAGCACGTGTAAACTTGTCGGTTTGGGAGGTGGGGGGTGGGGGGGGGGGGAGACGGCGTTGTTATCAGCGGCGCAGCAGAGTGGTAATTCCATTCGGGTCTTCTGCCGCAAGCAACTCCTGTTAGCGCAAAACTGTACCCCATCAGGACACAATTGCAGAGCGCATAACGCAGTTTTGTCGACTCTGCAGCGTCAGCGATTCATCATCAGGCACTGCCGGAACAGAGAGGAGAAAGGGACAGACAGAGTGACGGGAAAGAGAGAGAGAGAGAGAGAGAGGGGGGGGGGGGGGAGGGAGAGAAAGAGCCGGATGGAGCAAAGGGGAGAGAGAGACGGCGAGTTGTGGCCTAATTCCGCTCCCAGCGCGGCCCCGTAATCGCCGCCGCTACTCGCTACTCCGCCGGGTTTTCCCTGGGACGCCGCCGTCGCCTCCTGTATAGCCCTCCGTGGGCCGAACGTCGGCCGGGCCTCCGCCGGAGCCGGGGCCGGCGTGGCGTATTGTTTATGCGTTACGTGCGCGCCGCCTATCGCGGCAAGTGGTCTTTTACGGCGGGCGTGCGCCCCGGGTCGCCCGTATAAATAAAAATCCTCGCCGGTAGTAAAATATGCTCTCGCCGTGCGAGGAGCAGCGGAACTGCGCATCCGGGCCACGGGCTACGTGATTCTCCTGCCGTTGTAATGTTTATCACAGGCGGGTACGGAGGCGACTTCTCTGCATACGGAAGACGCTCGCATCCACCGCCACGTTTGCAGCTCCTGAATTTCGCATTTTTGATCGTTTTCAGGGTTTCGCGCCTGAATCTGTACAAATGGAACCCTTATAACATCGCACTGTTGTCCGGCTGTCTGTCTGTCTGCCCGATTTTTAAGAACCTTTTTCTCAGGAACGAGTTTACATATCGTATAAATTTATGCCTCCCATTAAGATGTGTGGTCTCTTGCTGCTGTACGAATTTTAAGATTCTAAATAAATTCCATCAAAATATATAGTTATTTATGTCACATATTTTCATACTCGTAAATTCGCTGCCGGCCGTTTTGGCCAAGCGGTTCTAGGCGCTTCATTCCGGAACCGCTCTGCTGCTACGGTCGCAGGTTCGAATCCTGCCTCGGCCATGGATGTGTGTGCTGTCCTTAGGTTAGTTAGGTTTAAGTAGTTCTAAGTGTAGGGGACTGATGACTTCAGATGTTAAGTCACATAGTGCTCAGAGCCATTTGAACCATTTTTGAAAATTCGCTCATGAGAACTTCTAGTACACATCCTGTTGACCTAGAATCATGAAACTTTGCTATAAGCAAGGTTACAGTACAAGCCAAGGATAAAAGCCGGTAATTGTTTAGTTGTAATTATATACACGAAAAAAGATATGTTTTTGTCCACTGCAAGTCCGAATTAAAAAACGCCTTCAGTCACAACTTTTCGTGTTTTATTAAATTCACAATGCATTTCGGACCCTGTGGTCCATCATTAGGTGTAATTTGCTTAATACATGCTTCATTTTTTCTCTTGAAGAAGTGAAATGCATATTCCAGTCATGAAAAAGTTTGATATTAGGTTCTGAATTTTGTAACTCAATCGCGAATAGTGGTAAAAATGAACAGTGTAAACATATCACGTAATCCAAGGAAAGCGTTTTTAACTTTTTAGCATTGTTATGGAGATGAAAATGTATGATAATGCTAAAAATTTCAGCGTATTGAATACAGTCACGTTTGAAACTGCAAAATATGGAAACAATTATATTATATTTTTGTAATTTTATCCGTATGTCTGTCTGTCTGTCTATCTGTCTGTTAAGACCCTTTTCCTCTGGAGCAGTTTGGCGCATCAAGTCCAAATGTATGTCACGTACTAAGGTTGATAATCTCTTGGTGCTTCTGAGTCAATGAAACCACGATATACAGCCATTTATATGGCATATTTTGATACTCGAAGACTCATCAAAACCTATAGTGTAGGTTGTGTTGACCTAGAACCATGAAATTTGGCAAGCAGCAAATTTTCACAGTACAAGTACAGAAAAAAATCCGAAACTGTTAATTTGCTGTCAGGTCACGCGACGAAAATATGTTTGTCACTTGTTACACAACTTCAGACTTGAAATTAAGAGAATCTAAAAAGTCTTGGACTCCCTGGGGCCAATATCTTGTCAGTATCAATGTCGATAACTGTTTCAGAGTTATAAAAATCCAAATATGATGTTGGTATCGATAGTTGTGAGAATTAAGTGTCTTTTAGAATTTGGATTTACTTATTTGTACGTGAATTTTATCCCAACTCGACAGCTCTGTAGTAATTTAAATTGTATTGTATTCACTCCTTCCTCAATGCTCTTCAGTGAAATACAAATTGTTGAAATGCAATAACATTTTGTAAAGCTTTTAAAGCTCTTTCGCCAGATTACGATTCAGTTTCTGTTTTTTAATAGTTTGCTTAGTCTTTCGGTTTTTTACAGATGACGTGGTCGTTGTCGAAGTAGATCAAGCATTAGCCACAGTCAAACTTCCTTAGAAACATGTATGTAGCAAATGTCGCAAACATGGGTGTAACTACTGTTCGTCAGAAACCTTCCTTTTCTTTCTCAAACTGCGAGACTAAATTGAATATTGTAATATTTATGGAATATTTCTTCGATACGTGGAGGAAAATAGATATATTGAGAACATAAATAGACAATATTGAGGTACCACAATAATACAAGGGCTATTTTTCTTTTTTTAGCCTCCAATCAATTGTGAAACTGAAACCACGCCAAAAATCGAAAATATTTTGCTTGAAACAGTTAGCTACACCTTACAGTCGGCCGAGGTGGCCGAGCGGTTCTAGGCGCTACAGTCTGGAACCGCGCGACCGCTACGGTCGCAGGTTCGAATCCTGCCTCGGGCATAGATGTGTGTGATGTCCTTAGGTAAGTTAGGTTTAAGTAGTTCTAAGTTCTAGGGGATTGATGACCACTGCAGTTAAGTCCCATAGTGTTCAGAGCCATTTGAACCATACACCTTACAGCTACTTCTCGACATAGTCGCTGCTCAGACATAGACATCTGTCACAGCTTGGTAGCAACTTTGCGGTACCCTCCTCATAGCTTTCCGCCAATTCCTTACGCTGACCTGCAGATCTCTGTCTGTGCCAAACTTACGTCCTCATAACCAGAAAACTGCAGGCCGTTGTGGCCGAGCGATTCTAGGCGCTTCAGTCTGGAATCGCGCGACCGCTACGGTCGCAGGTTCGAATCCTGCCTCGGGCATGGATGTGTGTGATGTCCTTTAGGTTAGTTAGGCTTAAGTAGTTCTAAGTTCTAGGGGACTGATGACCTCAGATGTTAAGTCCCATAGTGCTCAGAGCCATTTGAACCAATTAACCAGAAAATTAGAGGAAGCCAAGTATGAGCTGCGTGGTGGGTGATCAAACATTTCCCATCGAAAACGCTGCGTGAGGGTCGTAGTTACCCCTACAGTGTGCAGCCGAGTTCTGGCCTGAAGCAGTAAACGCATGAGACGTTATGTGGACTGCATGAGATCAGGCTAAACCTCTCAGCAGGCACTTCACACTTGGCAGAAGATTCTGTACTTCTAAGCCTTCTTAAGTACTCACTGTGCGCTCAGAACTGAAAAGTGTGACAGTAACGCATACTAGAGACATTGCACAACACAACAACACAAAGCTTCATCGCATTTTCACTGCGATTTTAATTTTGCGACCGACTGGAGGTTGGAAAAAAAATCTCTTGTATTTATTTAATAGTCCGGTATGAATCGGCTTTTGGCTTCCTGAAGATGGTGTGGTAAGCCGAAAGGCAGTTCATAATGAACTACTAAATAAATATTATGTAAATTGACGGTGAAAAAGGGGAGGGGGTAGGGAGAAAGGAAAGGAAATGGAAGAGACTATTGATGTAAGCTGTTTCGGGACCTTATGCTAACTCAGCGGCGGGGAGTGAAAATGTGTGCCCGACCGGAATTCGAAACCGTCATCTTCTTGTTACCAAATAGTTGCGTTAACCAGTGCGACACTCTGACACAGTGTTGATTCCATTTGCGTGGAGTATATCGGCTAGCCTCCTGGGCGACAAAAATTCTCTGCTAGGTGCCACCTATCTGCAGTCCCAGTCCATGTCCCCCTTGCTAGTTACTTTGTGATTCCGACAGAAGGTCGGACGTAATCATGCGTGCGCACTGAAGGTGATGATGATGATGATATTTCGTTTGTGGCGCGCTCAACTGCGCGATCATCAGCACCCGTACAAAGTTGTAAGTTTTACACAGTCCAATTTTTAACGCAATCCAATGTAGCAAATGTCACTAATGAAGATGATGATGATGACGATGAAGTGCTGAGGACAACACAAACACCCTGTGCCTAGGCAGAGAAACTCCCCAATCCGGCCGGGAATCGAACCCGGGCCCGCGTGATCCAGAGGCAGCAACGTTAGCCACTAGACCACGAGCTGCGGACCGCTGTGAACGTGGTGCATCCATTGCCCGTCGAGACGAATCAGTTATATGGATGTGTGGTGTATGTCCTTCCGGACATGTCCAAAAGAACAGAGAGCACATTTTCATACATATTTAATGAATATTATGTCGGAACATCAGTATTGTGTAATTATGTTTTTATTATGACATTATAAAGTCATATAAATATAAATGTTGAAGACCATAGTATATTATTTCTCAAGTCAACACCCCTTTTTCTCGACACATACTAATCGTGCAGGGGTGAATTAGGTATCGTTAGAAAGATTTTTAAACGGCTTCTGACATTGCATACCGATTTTGCGTTAAAACTTACTATTTGGGGAAAAATTTAAGACACAAGAGGCATCGTGTATGCCCAGCTTCATACCTATATTTTAGGAAGCTAACTAACATTTCGTTATATCAAATAACTTATTTCCTGGATGATTTGTATACAGCATCTTCGTAGATTATAACCGTGACCACTGCAGTAGTCCATTATCTCTGCCCGTCATGCAAGTTGACTTTTCGCACGATTATACTTTCCGAAGCGACAAATATACGAGGGTTGCCCAGAAAGTAAGTTACGATCGGTCGCGAAATGGAAACCACTGGGAAAATCCGGTAAAGCACAGTTTTGATGGGCAGTGTCTCTAGTGTGCCCGTCGATCGTGTCGCGTCGCTCTTTTCAGTTTTGAGTGAACAGTGAGCACGTAAAGATGCTTAGGGAATAGCGTCTCCCGCCAAGCATGAGGGCCCGGTTAGAGATTTCCCCTGTGTCATGCAGCCCACATAACACAACTGTCGAGCAGTTCCTTCTTCATGCCAGTTCTCGGCCGCACACTGCAGGGGCAATGAAGACGCTCCTGCGGCGTTTCCGATGAGAAGTGTTTGATCACCCACAATACAGTCCGTAATTGACTTCCCCTGAGTCTCATCTCTGCTCACAAGAACCGCTGGCTATGAAGACAAAATTTTTCCACTGACAACGAGCTGCAGACCAGTGCAGATAACCGGCCGAATGCACAGGCGGCTGCCTTCTATGACGACGATATTGGAAAGTTGATACAACACTACGACAACACCCGAAGTTGGAGCGGCGACTATGTAGAGAAGTAGTTGGAAGATGTACCTAACTGTTGCAAATAAAACGTGTCTGGTTTTCGCTGTGGTTTCCATTTCGCGACTGATCGGATCTTACTTTCTGGACAACCCTCGTACTTCTAATTGCTGCCTCGAATTGTGATTTACGTTTTGCTGCTACTGCCTAACGCGCTTACTGTAATTGTTTGTCGTGTTGATGTTATACGTTATGTGGCTGTAGTGACAGTTCCTCATATCTGCCTGTTGTACCAGCCGAGAGAAACTTTTCGGATGCAAAACGCGTTTCTGGACACATGGAAATGTGTGTAGTATGTATCATAAATTCATGATTATTGTTTCACGCCAGAACGAAATTTCTATTCCCCAACGGAGTGTGTGCTGATATGAAACTTCCTGACTTCCTGGCAGATTAAAAATGTGTACCAAACCGAGACTCGAACTGGGGACCTTCGCCTTTCACGAGCAAGTGTTCCACCGAGAGCCCGACCCACGACTTGTCCTCACAGCTTTACTTTCGCCAGTACCTCGTCTCCTACCTTCCAAACTTTACAGAAGCTCCCCTGCGAAACGAGTTCGAGTCTCGGTCCGGCACACAGTTTTAATCTTCTAGAAAGTTTCATTATTTCACGTCGTTCGGTTTATTTTTATTCTTAAATTTTTTTTTTCTTCATTCCCACAACAACCCTTACCCCAACGACTACACTTCACTTATTCCAAATACTGTCAGTTAAAACTAAACATGTGTGGAAGTTTCGTACGGTAGCATTCTAAAGTGTTTTTCTTCGACTATGAGCATTGTTTGTCGAAAATTGAGCGTTGACCTCTATTTTAGTACCTGATACTTGGGAAAGAGTATTGTAGTATCCTATACACGGCCTAATGCGTTACTGTAGTATCCGATACACGGTCTAAAACATTTTAGTCGCTAGGCGACTTGAAACCGGTAAGCGTAAAAGAAAAAAAGTTCTACCTTCACAAATGGCGATTGGTAGCACACTTTTCTGAAAACCTTTATTCATCACAGTGTCCCACAACCCTAATTCGTTATTGTAGTATCCGATACACGGTCTAAAGCGTTTCAGTCGCTAGACGACTTGCAACAGGTAATGACAAAAGAAACCATCTCTGCCACCAAAACAGGTGATTGATAACATACTTTTCTGGAAAACTTTATTCATCAACGTGAACGACATCCCTAATTTGTTATTGTAGTATCCGATTCACGGTCTAAAGCGTTCCAGTCGCTAGACGACTGGCAAAAGGTAATGACAAAAGAAACTATTTCTGCCACCAAAACAGGTGATTGATAACATACTTTCCTGAAAACCTTTATTCGTCACAGTGTTCCGCATGCCTGCTGATTCATTAAGACGAGTGATGGGACATGATGACAAGTACACTACTGGCCATTAAAATTGCTGCACCATGAAGATGACGTACTACAGAGGCGAAATTTAACTGACAGGAAGAAGATACTGTGATATGCCAATGACAAGCTTCTCAGAGCGTTCACACAACGTTGGCGACGGTGGCGACACCAACAACGAGCTGACATGAGGAAAGTTTCCAACCGATTTCTCATACACAAACAGCAGTTGACCGGCGTCGCGTGGTGAAACATTGTTGTGATGCCTCGTGTAAGGAGGAGAAATGCGTACCATTACGTTTCCGACATTAATACAGGTCGGATTGTAGCCTGTCGCGATTGCGGTTTATCGTATCGCAACATTGCTGCCCGCGTTGGTCGAGATCCAGTGACTGTTAGCAGAATATGGAAGCGGAGGGTTCAGGAGGGTAATACGGAACGCCGTGCTGGATCCCAACGGCCTCGTATCACTAGCAGTCGAGATGACAGGCATCTTATCCGCATGGCTGTAACGGATCGTGCAGCCACGTCTCGATCCCTGAGTCAACAGATGGGGACGTTTGCATGACAACAACCATCTGCACGAACAGTTTTTACGACGTTTGCAGCAGCATGGACTATCAGCTCGGAGACCATGGCTGCGGTTACCCTTGACGCTGCATCACAGACAGGAGCGCCTGTGATGGTGTACTCAACGACGAACCTGGCAGTGCGATTGGCAAAACGTAACTTTTTTGGATGAATCCAGGTTCTGTTTACAGCATCATGATGGTAGCATCCGTGTTTGGCGACATCGCGGTGAACGCGCATTGGAAGCGTGTATTCGTCATCGCCTTACTGGCGTATCACCCAACGTGATGGTATGGGGTGCCATTGGTTACACGTCTCGATCACCTCTTGTTCGTATTGACGGCGCTTTGAACAGTGGGTGTAACATTTCAGATGTTTTACGACCCGTGGCTCTACCCTTCATTCGATCCCTGCGAAACCCTACATTTCAGCAGGATAATGTTGACTGGAATACTCTCTTTCAAATTCTAAAGGTGGCAGGGGTAAAATACAGGGAGCGAAAGGCTATTTACAATTTGTACAGAAACCAAAGGGCAGTTATAAGAGTCGAGGGACATGAAAGGGAAGCAGTGGTTGGGAAGGGAGTAAGACAGGGTTGTAGCCTCTCCCCGATGTTGTTCAATCTGTATATTGAGCAAGCAGTAAAGGAAACAAAAGAAAAATTCGGAGTAGGTATTAAAATTCATGGAGAAGAAATAAAAACTTTGAGGTTCGCCGATGACATTGTAATTCTGTCAGAGACAGCAAAGGACTTGGAAGAGCAGTTGAATGGAATGGACAGTGTCTTGAAAGGAGGATATAAGATGAACATCAACAAAAGCAAAACGAGGATAATGGAATGTAGTCTAATTAAGTCGGGTGATGCTGAGGGAATTAGATTAGGAAATGAAGCACTTAAAGTAGTAAAGGAGTTTTGCTATTTGGGGAGCAAAATAACTGATGATGGTCGAAGTAGAGAGGATATAAAATGTAGGCTGGCAATGGCAAGGAAAGCGTTTCTGAAGAAGAGAAATTTGTTAACATCCAGTATTGATTTAAGTGTCAGGTAGTCATTTCTGAAAGTATTCGTATGGAGTGTAGCCATGTATGGAAGTGAAACATGGACGATAAATAGTTTGGACAAGAAGCGAATAGAAGCTTTCGAAATGGGGTGCTACAGACGAATGCTGAAGATTAGATGGGTAGATCACATAACTAATGAGGAAGTATTGAATAGGATTGGGGAGAATAGAAGTTTGTGGCACAACTTGACCAGAAGAAGGGATCGGTTGGTAGGACATGTTCTGAGGCATCAAGGGATCACCAATTTAGTATTGGAGGGCAGCGTGGAGGGTAAAAATCGTAGAGGGAGACCAAGAGATGAATACACTAAGCAGATTCAGAAGGATGTAGGTTGCAGTAGGTACTGGGAGATGAAAAAGCTTGCACAGGATAGAGTAGCATGGAGAGTTGCATCAAACCAGTCTCAGGACTGAAGACCACAACAACAACAACAACAACAATGCACGACCGCATGTTGCAGGTCCTGTACGGGCCTTTCTGGATATAGAAAATGTTCGACTGCTGCCTGGCCAGGAGATTCTCCAGATCTCTTACCAATTGAAAACGTCTGGTCAACGGTGGACGAGCAACTGGCTCGTCGCAATACGCCAGTCACTACTCTTGATGAACTGTGGTATCGGGTTGAAACTGCATGGGCAGCTGTACCTGTGCACGCCATCCAAGCTCTGTTTGACTCAATGCCTAGGCGTATCAAGGCCATTATTAGGGCCAGAGATGGTTGTTGTGGGTACTGATATCTCAGGATCTATGCACCCAAATTGCGTGAAAATGTAATCACATGTCAGTCCTAGTATAATATATTTGTCCAACGAATACAGTTTTACCATCTGCATTTCTTCTTCGTGTAGCAATTTTAATGGCCAGTAGTGCAGATAACGTGGGCTCGGCACAGGAGGTAAGATGTGTGTGTGTGTGTGTGTTGTCAGGTCTGCAGCTGGGCACGCCGCTGCGGCCGCCGCGCATCACGGAGCACCCCACGGACGCGACGGTGCCGCGGCACGACCCGGCCACGCTCAACTGCAAGGCGGACGGCGAGCCCGAGCCGACCATCGCCTGGTTCAAGGACGGCGAGCCGGTGCGCACGTCGGCGGCGGACGCGCGCTCCAGCCGCGTGCTGCTGCCCACCGGCTCGCTCTTCTTCCTGCGCGTCGTGCACGGCCGCAAGGACTCCGACGCCGGCGTCTACTGGTGCGAGGCGCGCAACGCCGCCGGCGTCGCCAAGTCGCGCAACGCCACGCTCGAGGTCGCCGGTGAGTACCCGCAACTGACGCTCTGTCACAGCTAGTGCTTGGTGCAAGGTGCGGTTGCTGTCACGTGGCTGGCGGCTGCGGCAGCTAAAGCCGTCGGCACACGGACCGTGCATCCGAACGTTGAGCGTTGGGCGTGCCGAGTTTCTGACGTCATAGCGTGGAATAGCACCTTCGGGAGTCTTTCCGAACGTGCAGAGCAATATCTGGCATACTAAAATGTAGACTTTGACGGCAGGAAATATCATGTCCATTATAATTATCCGGGCTGTTATGCCGTGGTCGGTTGATGAATTCTGAGGTGATTCCCAACGTTTCGTCCCCGTCTGCGAAGGACATCTTCAAGGGGGTCCGTAGCTCGATGGAAGGTCCAATACACCCACTGGCTCGCTACTGACTGCCGCTAAATTCCGTGTCCGCGCGCCCCCGCGCCGCGGCGTGACGTCACGTGTTTTGAAAACGTCAGTGCAATTGGCCGCTGTCCGCTGCCGTCGATCGCCGTTGCCATCACCCAGTAGTGGACGGGTGGTACACACCTTCTTCAACACCGGCATCCATATACCGTTTAATTTCACGCCCTCCTCCTTTCGATTGTAATTGTTAGGGTGTTTGGCGATTTCGATTGCCTCTCTGTAGAGCCTTTCGTAATATCCGCTTGTGGCCGCTAGTACTTGCGTCTCCTCTAAACGAATATGGTGGTTACCTGGCTGGAAAGCATGCTCCGCAACAGCTGATCGTTCCGTTTCTCCTCTTCTACAATTTCCCTTGTGCTCTTCCAAACGTTTAGAAACTTCTTTTGGTGGTGCCCACATAAACATCACCACAGCTGCATGGGATCCTATACACCCCAGCTTTTTCCAATGGTTTGCGAGCGTGCTTGGCAGGTTTAAGGTATTCCTGTATCTTCCTGGTGGGCTTCTAAATTACGCTAATATTCTCCTTCGTCAAGGCCCTCCCTATCCTTTCCGTTACATTTTTAACAAACGGCAGGAAAACCTTAGATTTTGCAGTAGCCTGTACGTCAGTATGATTTCTGCGTGGCTGCCTCAACGCACGTTTTATTTCGGCGGAGGAATATCCGTTATATATCGCTATATGGATGTGTGTACCACCCGTCCACTACTGGGTGATGGCAACGGCGATCGACGGCGACGGACAGCGGCCAATTGCACTGACGTTTTCAAAACACGTGACGTCACGCCGCGGCGCGGGAGCTCACGGACACGGAATTTAGCGGCAGTCAGTAGCGAGTCAGTGGGTGTGTCGGACCTTCCATCGAGCTACGGACCCCCTTGAAGATGTCTCCCGCAGTCGGAGACGAAACGTTGGGAATCACCACAGAATTCGTCAATCGACCACGGCATAACAGCCCGGATAATTATAATGGACATAATATCTGGCATGTCAGGTATTCTGAGCGTGCGTCTGAGCGTTGACCAATGAGATGGCACAACGCCACCTACGTCACAATTACGCCGTCTCCCTTCAGTACAGAGTTGTGAGGCGCCATATTGGCATTCATTGCAAGCCTATATGTATATATGCCGTTTCTGAGCACCGGAAAATTGAGAATTACTGTAAAACTAGTTAAGTTATACTATACACTTGACTTGCAAATGGCTCTGAGCACTATGCGACTTAACTTCTGAGGTCATCAGTCGCCTAACTAACCTAAGGACATCACACACATCCATGCCCGAGGCAGGATTCGAACCTGCGGCCGTAGCGGTTCCGGACTGTAGCGCCTAGAACCGCACGGCCACTTCGGCCGGCACACTTGATTTGCAAAAGTTTTCATTGACTGCAAATTGTTATTGATATTTATCGCCCATAATTAATTAATTATTGTAAATATGAAGATTTTTGAGCAGCGCAATGTGTAGATCGCTATAGATTACGTCTAAAAACGGTGCTTTATGCATTTGTAAGTAGGCTGTTTAGGTTCTTATATTGGTAACGCCACCGCCACGTAGCGCTCTGTATGAAAATCACTGGCTGTGGTGTGTGCAGTCTGTGGCTGGGTGGCATTGTTGGAATTTGCTATTGTAGTGTTGGGCAGTTGGCTGTTAACAGCGCGTAGCGTTGCGCTGTTGGAGGTGAGCCGCCAGCAGTGGTGGATGTGGGGAGAGAGAGAGCGGAATTTTGAGAGCGGACGATCTGGACGTGTGTCCATCAGAAAGAGTAAATTTGTGATATTGGATAACATGGGCTGATATATATATATATATTATGACTTTTGAACACTATTAAGGTAAATACATTGTTTGTTCTCTACCAAAATCTTTCTTTTGCTAACTATGCCTATCAGTAGTTAGTGCCTTCAGTAGTTTCAATCTTTTATTTAGCTGGCAGTAGTGGCGCTCGCTGTATTGCAGTAGTTCGAGTAACGAAGATTTTTGTGAGGTAAGTGATTTGTGAAACGTATAGGTTAATGTTAGTCAGCGCCATTGTTTTGTAGGGATTATTGAAAGTCAGATTGCGTTGCGTTAAAAAATATTGTGTGTCAGTTTGAGCACAGTCATGTGGAATTTTTCTAAGGGGACGTTTCACAGTTCTATGTTAAAACTTCGCAGCACAGATGTCAACAAACAAATTTGCGCTAAGTGGCGCAATTTTGCAAAAACTAAAACTTGATTTACGGGCGACAGAATAATCCTAGAAATTAATGAAATATAGGAAATAAGATGTACTTTTTAGCGCGGTTCCGATGGTGTACTTATTTCTGTCGAGGGATGTATGTATCAAAATTTCTAACCTTAACTGGTGAGACTGGTACTTGCATAACGAGGGGGTTGATGTCCGAGCCTATATACACGAGAGGCCATCTTGGCCAGTTGTGAGTCGTTGGTCAGTCGTTTTGGAGGGTTGGTGGCGAGCAAGCCGCACTTGAGGGTGGCCCATGTGGTCGTTTGAGAATTCTTTTTCGCGCCGATTTATTTCGACAAAGAGTATTGTTTATTAGTGCAAGTGTGCAAGCATATATTTGGTGAAGTGGAAGTGCTACGATTATTTGTGTGAGTACGGTTTACGAGGTATACATCGTCGTAAGTGAACATGTGGCGGTCTGTGATTTCGCGCCAAAACTGTTAGAACAAAGAGGACAGTGGGACTTGTGGAACTGTTCGAATAGACTGAATAAATTTAGATTATAACAGCCTAAATTAATGCTCCTGGGGGCTCGGAGTCAAATTATTATTAAAGTAAAACTGTAAACCGTCTCACCAGTCCTAATTTCAATGTGTGAAAGAAAAGGACAACGCCAATAAATAGAGATTGAACTGTGTCGCGAAAAAAAACTGATTTTGCTATAATAGTCGCCTAATTTTGTTCCCTAGCGTAAACTGTACTTATGTCTGAGTGAATAATTAATTCAAAAACTATAACAAATGCGCGGGTGTGGAAGTGTACTAATGCACCAAGTGTGGAAATCATCCCCTGAGATTTACATGAGAGCAAAAATTTGCAATAACATTTTTTACCAACACTTGCTATATGCACATTCGTGGGAACTCTGCAACCACTTCTTTGTTATTTTAACTGCTGCGTCGCAATCTACATGGATACTCTGCAAATCACATTTAAGTACCTGGCAGAGGGTTCATCGAACCACCTCCACAATTCTCTATTATTCCTATCTCGTATAGCGCGCGGAAAGAATGAACACATATATCTTTCCATACGAGCTCTGATTTCCCTTATTTTATCGTGGTGATATTTCCTCCCTATGTAGGTCGGCGTCAACAAAATATTTTCGCATTCGGAGGAGAAAGTTGATGATTGGAATTTCATGAGAAGATTGTGTCGCAACGAAAAACGCCTTTCTTTTAATAATTTCCAGCCCAAATTCTGTATCATTTCTGTGATACTCTCTCCCATATTTCGCGATAATACAAAACTTGCTGCCTTTCTTTGAACTTTTTCGATGTACTCCGTCAGTCCTATCTGGTAAGGATGCCACACCGCCTAGCAGTATTCTAAAAGAGGACGGACAAGCGTAGTGTAGGCAGTCTGCTTAGTAGGTCTGTTACATTTTCTAAGTGTCCTGCCAATAAAACGCGGTCTTTGGATAGCCTTCCCCACAACATTGTGTTCCTTCCAATTTAAGTTGTTCGTAATTGTAATACCTAGGTATTTAGTTGAATTTACCGCTTCTGGATTAGACTGATTTATCGTGTAACCGAAGTTTAACGAATTCCTTTTACCACTCATGTGGATGACCTCACACTGTTCATTATTTAGGGTCAACTGTCAATTTTCGCACCATTCAGATATCTTTTCTAAATCGTTTTGCAATTTGTTTTGTTCTTTGATGACTTTATTAGTCGATAAACGACAGCGTCATCTGCAGACAACCTAAGACGGCTGATCACATTGTCTCCCAAATCGTTTATATAGATAAGGAACAGAAAAGGGCCGCCAGAAATCACTCCTGTTTTACTCGATGACTTTCCGTCAATTACTACGAACTGTGACCTCTCTGACAGGAAATCACAGATCCAGTCACATAATTGAGACGATATTCCACAAGCACGCAATTTCACTACGAGCCGCTTGTGTGATATTGTCAAAAGCCTTCCGGAAATCCAGAAATACGGAATCGATCTGAAATCCTTTGTCAATAGCACTCAACACTTCATGTGAATAAAGAGCTGGTTGTGTTTCACAAGAATGATGTTTTCTAAACCCTTGTTGGCTGTGCGTCAATAGACCGTTTTCTTCGAGGTAATTCATTATGTTCGAACACAATATTTGTTCCAAAATCCTACTGCATATCGTCGTTAACGGATGGGCTTGTAATTTAGTGGATTACTCCTACTACCTTTCTTGAATATTGGCTAGCCCGTCAAAATCTGAACACTGGTCAAGCACGAAAACAGGAAGAAGGTGTACTGAACTGTGAAAAAAAGAAGCAAAATAGAAACAGTGAACGGTCCGAGCTCAAGATGGGCAACATCGAGTGAATTAAGAAGAAACCGTGGTGTAGTGGTTGCGTGTTTACGGCGCAGAACTGCGAAGTGGGAGATCCTTGTTCAAGCCTCCCTCGAGTCCTCTTTTTTTTTCACAAAACTATGAACTTACCGTCTTGTCATCGACGCGAATGATCTCCTTCTTTAGTCTTGACAACTGCAGTACTACACATTGGTTAAAGACGCAGATATCGTAGGTGTTCCGGTCCAGATGGTATACCAGTCAGGTTCCTTTCAGAGTATGCAGACACAATAGCCCCGTTCTTAGCAATCATATACAGCCGCTCACTTGACGAAAGGTCTGTTCCTAAAGACTCGAAAGTAACACAAGTCACACCAATATTCAAGAAAGGAAATAGGAGTAACCCATTGAATTACAGACCCACATCACTGACCTCAATTTGCAGTAGGATTTTGGAGCATATACTGTACTCGAACATTATGAATCACCTTCAAGACAATGACTTATTGATACATAACCAACACGGATTCAGAAAAAATCGTTCTTGTGCAACGCAGCTAGCTCTTTATTCCCATAAAGTAATGAGTGCTGTCGACAAGGGATCTCAGATCGATTTCATATTCCTAGAATTCCAGAAGGCTTTTGACACAGTTCCTCACATACGACTATTAATCAAATTGCTTGCATATGGAGTATCGTCTCTGCTGTGTGATTGGATTCGTGATTTCCTCTCAGAGAGGTCACAGTTCGTAGTGATAAACGGTAAATCATCGGGTAGAACAGAAGTGATATCTAGCGTTCCGCATGATACTGTCATAGGCCCTCTGCTGTTCCTGATTTACATAAATGATCTAGGTGATAATCTGAGCAGCCCCCCTTCGATTGTTTGCAGATGACGCTGTAATTTACCGTCTAGTAAAATCATCAGACGATGAATCCCAAATAAAAAATAATCTAGAGAGAATTCTGTATGGTGGGAAAGGTGGCAATTAGCACTAACAAAGAAAAGTGCGAGGTCATCCACATGGGTGCTAAAAGAAATCCGACAAATTTTGGGTATACGATAAATCGCACAAATCTAAGGGCTGTCAATTCGACTAAATGCCTAGGAATTACAATTACGAGCAACTTAAATTGGAAAGACCAGGTAGATAATATTGTGGGGAAGGCGAAACAAAGACTGCGCTTTGTTGGCAGAACACTTAGAATATGGAACAAACCCACTAAAGAGACAGCCTACATTACACGTGTCCGTCCTCTGCTGGAATATTGGTGCGCGGTATGGGATGCTTACCAGGTAGGATTGACGGAGGATATCGAAAGGGTTCAAAGAACGACAGCTCGTTTCGTGTTATCGCGTAATAGGGGTGAGAGTGTCACTGATACGATACGCGAGTTGGGGTGGCAGTCACTAAAACAAAGGCGGTTTTCTTTGCGGCGAGATCTATTTACGAAATTTCAATCGCCAACTTTCTCTTCTGAATGCGTAAATATTTTGTTGACACCCACCTACGTAGGGAGAAATGATCATCATAATAAAATAAGAGAAATCAGAGCTCGAAGGGAAAGATTTACGTGTTCCTTTTTCCTACGTGCCATTCGTGAGTGGAACTGTAGAGAAGTACGAAAATGGTTCGATGAACCTTCTGCCAGGCACTTAAGTGTGACTTGTATAGTAACCATGTAGATATAGATGAGGCAGATGAGCCATATGTGAATAGTGAGAGCAGGTGAGGTGGCGCATAGACTGTGTACTATGTTACAGAAAAGGAATTCAAGAGTCAAAACTTTCGAAACGGAACATCAGAATCATAACATGTGGTACTGGCGTAGAGGTCTGTTCAAAAAATTCCGGAACATTCGTAGTTTCGCCCCAGTAATGATTTGGAACGAAACGCGACTGGCATAGCTGTACACGCCAGTGTTTAATGTGTAACTGCCGGAAGTTTCATTGTAGTATCTCTGTTGGATGTCGTTCAGTGCTGTATTGAGTAGAACGTTGTGTCGCACAGTTCCCGAATTTCGAGATGGCAGAGTTAGAGGAGCTTGAAACTTAAGAAAACCTTTACAGAGACACGCCAAACTATGCAGGAAGCCTACGGTGATGAGTTCTTAAGTCCTACTCGGTGTTAAAAATGGTTCCCTCGGTTTAAGAAGGGCCGGACGGAAGTTAAAGATGACCCTCTTTCAGGACACCAAGACACCCTTCGATGTCTACCGACGATGCTCATTTGAGGAAGGTCAACCGAATTGTGCATGACAATCGAAGACTGACTGTCAGAGAGATTGTATTTCAGTTGGATCGTGTCCTGAAATCCTGACACAGCATCTTGGAACGCATCGTGTGACACAGCATCTTGGAACGCATCGTATTGCCGCCAAGTTCGTCCCACGGCTCATGAGTCAACACCTGAGAAATCTTCGCTACTGAACCTGCGAAGAGCTTTTGGATCAAGCAGATGACATCGAGATATTACTTAAGGTAGTCATAACTGGTGATGAGACGTGAATATACCGTTATGATGTTGAGACCAAGGTTTAATCTTCACAGTGGTTCGGGAAAGGTTCTCCGAGACCAAAAAAAGCTCGTCAGTTCAGTTCAAATGTCAAAGCCGTGCTGACAGTATTCTTTGACGTTGAGGGATTAGTTTATCATGAATTCCTGCCACAAGCATAAACTGTTAGTCGATGGTACTATTGGGATGTGTTCCGACGCCTGTGGGAAAATGTGAGAAGGAAATGGTCTGATATGTGGCAAGGCAATTCATGGTTACTTCTTGACGGTAACGCACCCGCGCATTCATCCCCTTTGGTGCGTGACAATCGCACAAAGAACGAAATCACTGTGCTGCTTCATCCTCCGTACTCAATATATGGCCCCCGCAGACATTTTTTTATTTCCAAAATTGGAAACCCCGCTGAAAGGACGTAGATTTGCAACGATAGACAAGATAAAAGAAACCTCGCAGACGGCGCTTCGCGCGATCCAGCAGGGGGTTTACCAAAATTGCTTCCGGAAGTGGAAACAGTGTTGGGAGCGGCGTATCAGTTGTGGAAGAGAGCACTTTGAAGGAGACCATGCACAATAAGTAAAAGATAAACGTAGAAAATTTTGTGGACAACGTTCCATAATTTTATGAACAGACCTCCTATGCATGTCTGGAGCTCCCTTCGTTACACCTCGCTGTTGCAGTCGGTCGTTGCACCACGACACAAATTTGAATATAGCGAACAGACGCCTCAGTGACCGGACGGACATATCATAATTTTGTGAAATATGTGTGGGGCACGAGGGAGATACGAACACGGATCACTACCGTTGTAGTCTGACACCGTCACCACATAGCCACTCCATTACTACGCAGATTCGCTCGACGTTGCACGTCTTGAGATTGGACCAGTCACTGTTTCTATTTTGCTTCTTCTTATACAGATTAGTATACCTTCTTCCTGTTTTCTTGCTTGATCTGTGTTTAGTTTTTGACGGTCTGTCCACTGCTCCATCTTAGGTGGTGAGTGCAATGGGGAGTTGCCCATTTTAGTAGCGTCTCGTGCTTATAGCGATTGACGGGCCGCATCAGCAGTGCTACACCATTCGGATAGCAGGTTGTAGTTACTGCTACAATGGAAGCAGTTCAACTGGAAGACAGCATAGAAGTTAACGAAAAACATGAAAACCTAGATTTTCTGTTTCACAGTAGTCCTGCTACTTTCTAACAGCTGAACATCTTATTTTCAAATATCTCAATGATACGTAATCAGCCACCTCTCTCCAAGAAAATTAAGATCATTGCTGCAATAAAAAGCCGATCAGAGAACCCTCATAAGTCGAAAACTACCGCTCCATTTCTCTCGTTAGTGTCACGTTCATGCCCCTGGAGAGGATCATTCGTAACAGAATCTGCTCGGCCATCAACAAACACGTCCCCACAGAGCAGGGTCAGCTTACGCCAGGAAGAGGATGTGAGGAACAGGAGTAAACATAGCAACACTCTTCCAAAGTGGCTTTCAGCAGCAGAAGATAAATCTGGGGATCTTCTTAGGTCTAACTGCAGCCTATGATAACGTCTGGCGTGAACACTCAGATTGTTTTCTTCGCAATTTTGAGGAAAAGTATTTTTCGGGGAGAACGTTTGCGGGAACTGAAACCCTGGGGAAATTTTTGGGAAACAAAATTTCGGTACTGGGAAAATTTAGGAAGTAGTTTGTCTGGGTAGCCTTACTACTAACGGCATCTCTGGTATTTTTAGTTCAAGCAACATAAACTTGGTTTTCAGTCTGTTATCAAATCAATCGATGCACCTTTCCTTCTGTGGGAAATGCAAGGCTCACCTTCGTGACACGCTTCTGTGACGTCACTACTCGTATGACGTGTACATAACCAGTTTCAACCGTTTGGGATGTCTGTCGACTTTCATGATCGTATCCAGTTGCAAACACTGATCACAAATAATAGTTTAAAGAAATAGATAGATTTAAGAAATTTGGGAAAAAGTTGCCGAAAATCTCTTTTTGTGGGGCGTGGCCTGCCATACTTTATAGTATATATAGTATGCATAGCATGTATAATATGTACAGTAAGTGTATGCGAAAGTGTTCTTTGCATGGGTATTTGATTAGCAATAATAGTAAAGTTGTATTGTAGTAGTAATGAGTGGTTATACCTTGGGTTCGAATCCTGCCTCGGACATGGATGTGTGTGATGTCCTTAGGTTTAAGTAGTTCTAAGATCTAGGGGACTGATGACCTCAGATGTTAAGTCCCATTTGCACCATTTGAACGACTGTGACGATATTCCGTAGGCACGCTAAATCACTATAAGCCGCTTATGTGATACAGTATCCAAAGAGTTCTGGAAATCTAGACATACGGAATCAATTTGAAATCCCTTGTCAATAGCGCTCAACATTTCGTGTGCGTAAAGAATTGATCTGCAGTACTGATAATGGAGATTTTGCTGCCCGTGTCTGTAAGTTACGACGGGTCCTCGTCTTGGCGGCTTTCGCCGAGTTAGCCTCTTCCTGCCAGATTTCGGGTGCCGGAGCGTCGCGCTTTCTTGCAGCCTCCGCTCCTGCGGAGCGATCCATCCGGGCTGTCGGCTTGCAGCGGCTCCTCCTCAGCTGCCGCCTTCTCACGCCCTTTGTGATCCGCGGAGGAAAGAAATGGCTCCGATCCTCAGATCCCATTTATTTTTCTCTCTTTCCCTTTCCGGGCGCCCGAGAGAGGCTGAGAAGTTAATTAACGTAATTGCAGGCGATAAGTGGTTTCGACCATTAACGGTGAGGCGACTGCTGCGCTCCGGGCGCCTCCTAATGCATCCAGCCGGAGGTGCAGCACTGGGGCACAGGGTCTGTCCCTCGCAGCGTAAACCTCACACCAGTCGCGCCGGTATGTTTTTATTTTTAAGTCATCAGTCTTTCGACTGTGTAGAGAGCGTTCTCCGGCATATGATGCCGCATGATTTTCTCTTCCTCTCCATCCCAGTAGTGCTCCAGGTAGCTGTGATAGGATCTCTCTTGTTCTCTACTGGGTGAAAAGTATTTAAACCGACAAACTCTGGGAGGTTGTAGGAGACACTAAAACAAATATTTTCGCCTAATGTCATTTTTTCCTATGAGGAGTATTTAAACCGGTAGAGAAAGATATCTCTGGCGGCAAATTAATTAAACCAAGAAACACTTTTCGATTTTTTTTTTTATGATCAAGAGACAACACATTAACACAACCCAATTTCAATTACAGTAGATTTTCAAAAATGCCTCCATTGACACGTAAACAAGTTACACCGTCGGATCATGTTCTATCTGCTGCTACTATCCGGGCAACCAGATCCTCTTCTCATGCAACAGGAGTTGCGTAAAGAAGGTTGAGCACCTCTCCCCACACAAAAAGCTCGAGAAGGGACATATCTGCGGATCTAGCATGCCGCGGTACAGGACCACCTCTGCCAATCCACGTTTCTGGGAACCGTCGGTCAAGGAATCGACGCACACTACGATTGAAATGTGCCGGCGCCCCGTCATGTTGGAACCAGGTGCGTTGTGTTGTAGAGAGCGGGACGTCTTCCAGCAATTCTGGCAACGCTCTGGCGAGAAAATTGTAATAGTCCCTGCCGTTTAATAGCCTAGGTAGCAGATACGGCCCAATGAAGGTCGGGACACACATCTCCGGACCGTGTCCGTGCCGAGACACGTCCGAGTATCGGCCGTCACCCGGACAACGAAATACATCATTAAGACTAATGTAGCGTAGCGGGCCCCACTTGACCGGGTCGTGCACGGGGAACGTCAACGGGCCGCGGCCGGACCGGGCAGGATTCGCCCTGTTTAATTTTTCACGTGACGGACACGGGCTGACGGTAGAATTGTCTTGTGAGCTGTGCAACTGGGCAAGACTGTTCTGTGTACAAAACATGGATGTGGAACGACTAATGGAAGAAGTTCGTAAGTTTCCTGTTCTTTACGATCAGGGAAGTGAAAACTACAGGAATATCGAGTACAAAGACAGAGTTTGGAAGACAATTGCAACAGATCTACAAGCCAAAGGTAAGATAAAAACTATACAAGCTTTAATACCCGAAAGATATTTATTTACTTTTTATTTTACAAACAGATGTTTGGGTTATGTCATCGTTATATCGCCAAGGCGACATGTTCTTGCCATTCCACAGTCCCCTGTGGAGAATTCAGGAATTTTTTGAGTTGTTCTCGTACAGCAAATGCAGCGTCTGTTGATCTCCCACGAATTCGAGGTAGGTTTCGAAGATTTGATGATCTTCCGGATCCCTCAGCAGTTTGCTTTTGATCCATCCTCTGTTCCGGCACCCTATAACCTTCCATTTTTCCAATAAAGTTGTACAGTACACACGCAGCCGTCACAATCATTGTAAGGTTATTCGGATCTCCCTTAAAGATTTTTCTAAATATTCGAAATTTCTGTTGCAGTGTACCGAATGCATTTTCGGATATTCTTCTTGCCCGACTCAAACGATAAGTAAATATAGCCTTGTCATTTGTTAAGTTCCTGCCAGGATATGGTCGCATCAAGTATGTTTTGAGAGGAAAAGCTTCATCGCCTACAATTACCATTGGAAGTTCAACATCAGTTCCGGCTAAAGTTTTACTCTTTGGGACGCTAAGCGTATTGTTTTCCAATGACTTTCCAAGTGAACATGTTTTACAGCTTTCACAAACAGAAACACAGCTCACCGCGTCCGAGTCACTACAAGGAACAACAAAGACGCGGACGTGCCCCGGTCATGTGTGGCCCCTGCAGGAACGGCCGTCACTCGCCGACGCTCGGCCCTGACACGGCCCGGACGAGTGTGTCCCGACCTTTCAACAGTCCCCAACAACACCGACCCACACATTAGCGAAGGACCGCACTTGATGAACGCTAGTAACTGTGGCATGTGGGTTATCCTCACTCCAAACATCCGAATTGTACATGTTGAAGACTCCATCACGCCCGAACGTTGCTTCATCGGTAAACAACACAGAGGATGGAAATGTAGGATTTCACACTGTTCCAGGTACCACTGTGAAAACTGTGCTCTGGGTGGATAATCAACTGGTTCCAGGTTGCGGACACGCTGTAAGTGAAATGCACGTAACAACTGCTCTCGAAGGACTGTTCTTACATTCTTCTGATTCGTCCCCATGTTACGTGCAATTGCACGAGTGCTGATTGAAGGATCGCGCTCCACATGCTGCAAGACAGCTTCCTCAAATTGCAGGGTTCTTACCGTGCGACGGCGTCCCTGGGTTATCCTCACTCCAAACATCCGAATTGTACATGTTGAAGACTCCATCACGCCCGAACGTTGCTTCATCGGTAAACAACACAGAGGATGGAAATGTAGGATTTCACACTGTTCCAGGTACCACTGTGAAAACTGTGCTCTGGGTGGATAATCAACTGGTTCCAGGTTGCGGACACGCTGTAAGTGAAATGCACGTAACAACTGCTCTCGAAGGACTGTTCTTACATTCTTCTGATTCGTCCCCATGTTACGTGCAATTGCACGAGTGCTGATTGAAGGATCGCGCTCCACATGCTGCAAGACAGCTTCCTCAAATTGCAGGGTTCTTACCGTGCGACGGCGTCCCTGTCCAGGTAATCTGCTAAATGATCCGGTCTCACGCAGACGTTGGTACACAGCAGCAAAGATCGTATGATGCGGGATACGGCGATTAGGTTATGGCTGTTGATAAACCAGCTGTGCAGCTCGTCCGTTGTGGTGTGCTACGTAGTACGCACCAACCATATGAGTGTACTCACTCCGGGTATATCGCTGCATTAGTAAACAGAGACAAAGCACTACTACACTGGTGGACAGCAGTTGCATACAACTGAAGAGCGTAATACGCTCTCGAACAACTGAAGATCGTAATACGGCCCCTAACAACTGAAGTGTGTAATATGGCCTCCACCGGTTTAAATAATTCTCGTAGAAAAGAATGACATTAGGGAAAAATATTTGTTTTGCTGTCCCCTACAACCTCCCAGAGTTTGTCGGTTTAAATACTTTTCACCCTGTACACACGGTGAACCAAAGCTAGCGCACTCGAAAACCACAGCGCGAGTCCTTGCCCACTAGCACTGCAAAAGCATCTCTAATGTATCAGACGAATAGAGTACAATTTGTATAATTCCACAAAATTTGTATTTTGAGAACGGAGGCGTAACACACTCAGCATTACGGGATCTTTCTCGCAGACTAGTGAATTCTTTACGGACGAATGGAAAAACTGGTAGAAGCCGACCTTTGGGAAGATCAGTTTGCATTCCGTAGAAATGTTGGAACACGTGAGGCAATACTGACCCTACGACTTATCTTAACAGATTCTAGTATTTGTAGACTTAGAGAAAGCTTTTGACAATGTTGACTGGAATATTCTCAAATTCTGAAGGTGGCAGGGGTAAAATACGGGGAGCGAAAGGCTATTTACAATTTGTACAGAAAGCAGATGCCAGTTATAAGAGTCGAGGGACATGAAAGGGAAGCAGTGGTTGGGGAGGGAGTGAGACAGAGTTGTAGCCTCTCCCCGATGTTATTCAATCTGTATATTGAGCAAGCAGTGAAGGAAGCAAAAGAAAAATTCGGAGTAGGTATTAAAATCCATGGAGAAGAAATAAAAACTTTGAGGTTCGCCGATGACATTGTAAGTCCGTCAGGGACAGCAAAGGACCTGGAAGAGCAGTTGAACGGAATGGACAGTGTCTTGAAAGGAGGATATAAGATGAACGTCAACAAAAGCAAAACGAGGATAATGGAATGTAGTCGAATTAAGTCGGGTGATGCTGAGGGAATTAGATTAGGAAATGAGTCGCTTAAAGTAGTAAATGGGTTTTGCTATTTTGGGAGCAAAATAACTGATGATGGTCGAAGTAGAGAGGATATAAAATGTAGACTGGCAATGGCAAGGAAAGTGTTTCTGAAGAAGAGAAATTTGTTAATCTCGAGTATAGATTTAAGTGTCGGAAGTCGTTTCTGAAAGTATTTGTATGGAGTGGATCGATGTATGGAAGTGAAACGTGGATGATAAATAGTTTGGACAAGAAGAGAATAGAAGCTTTTGAAACGTGGTGCTACAAAAGAATGCTGAAGATTAGTTGGGTAGATCACATAACTAATGAGGAGGTATTGAATAGAATTGGAAAGAAGAGAAATTTGTAGCACAATATGACCAGAAGAAAGGACCGATTGGTAGGACATATTGTGAGGCATCAAGGGATCACCAATTTAGTATTGTAAGGCAGCGTGGAGGGTAAAAATCGTAGAGGGAGACCAAGAGATGAATACACTAAGCAGAATCAGAAGGATGTAGGTTGCAGTAGGTACTGGGAGATGAGGAAACTTGCACAGGATAGAGTAGCATGGAGAGCTGCATCAAACCAGTCTCAGGACTGAAGACCACAACAACAATATGCCCTTGGCATACATGATTTGACAATAACATAACCTGTTTTGAAATATTGCAAGCAAGCGATTGCATATTCAGACAGCTGCACAGGATAAAATCGGAACATAAAAATGGCTCTTGCTTTGAGGACAGTACTACAAGAACTTGGTATGGAAACAGAAATCATAGACCATAAATTTCTTGTGTCAGGGCATTCGCATCTAGCAAGTGAAGCCGATTTTGGCTTAATAGAAGCAAAGAGTAGAAATGCAACCAATATTTATTCGCCCGATGACTAGATAACCATTTGGAAAGAATCTAAGAAGAAAAATCCGTTAAAAACAGTTCATATGATGCATACAGACATTTTATCCACGAATAAAATGGAAGCAGCCTTTGTAAACCGGAAGAAAGCGGTTGATGGTCACAAAACTAATTGGCTAGAAATTCAGTGGTTGAGGTACGAAAAGGGATGTGCATATTCACTAAAACACCAAAACAGTCTCGGCCCTTGACATACAATTCATGAAATTAATTTGGCAAAGAGAGGTTAAGACAGCTAAGCACCTTAGCTACCAGGACCGGATAGCCTCTACGAGCGGCGACGTGCAGTTACGGATGCAAAGAAGAAGGAGGATATGTTGGATCTGCTGCCTTTTGTTGCTCCCATTCAGCAGCATTTCTTCAAGTATATTCCTTACACTGCAAACACACATCAAAAAAGGTTTGCTGAAAATAGTGCTGAGTCTGAAGGCAGTGTGAACGGTTCTTGGTGTGAATACGTAGGCACGTGTAGTGGATACAGGAATGGGTATGTAAATATTAAACGTGGAACTGTTGTACTGTGTATCTTTTTTTTTTTCAGGAGACTACTGAAGGAAGTCCATGTTCCCCGTTTCAAACATTGTTACAGTCTCCAGTGTTTCTTCTGTGTACTCTATTTCGCATGGAACAAGTGAAGTACAATTCGTCATTTTTTCTGTTTTCTGTCTTTCCTTAGTTGCTTTAAATTCGTGGGGGTATGTTCCGTCTGTGCAACAAATTGAAGTCAGTTTGTTTATCGCCATACGCGTTTCGCTTCTTTTATTTGGGAAGAATCTTCTGTGGCGATTTCCAGCGCTCTTAACTCATGCATGTGGTTCTCGATATGTATTCGTTAGTTTACTTCCCATTTTGTGATCGCCGCGCGGGATTAGCCGAGCGGTCTAGGGCGCTGCAGTCATGGACTGTGCGGATGATCCCGGCGGAGGTTCGAGTCCTCCCTCGGGCATGGGTGTGTGTATTTGCCCTTAGCATAATTTAGGTTAAGTAGTGTGTAAGCTTAGGGACTGATGACCTTAGCAGGTAAGTCCCATAAGATTTCACACACGTTTGAACATTTTGTGATCAACATATGTTGACAAACGTGGTTGTGTTGAAAGCCACCATCGCGTCTAATAAGAGATACCACAAACGTGTTCCACAGATTCTTTAATAACTGAATACCAGAAGGATGACGTCGCAGCCAAGACTTTCGTGGTAGAAGAACTTTTAGAATGTCCTGCGTAGAGACAACGTTCGGCTGTGGCTGACGTACTGAGATGCGAAAGGCGAATGCGGCAGCTCCAGGCACCTATAATTAACAGTGTGCGCGGTCTGACCAATGACCAGTCTACTATTTGCCACCATGTCAGTTAAAAGCTGTCATTTTACAAATACGAAGCTTTTTTTATCCGCATATGACAAGTATCGCTCGACTGGTGGAGAAAATTATTGAAAACAGTGCCTGATGAGATATTAAAAGTGACGCTGTAAAACAAAATGGAAATAACAAATCAGTGAGCACTACAAAAGCTTCTGGATTTCCGATGGCTGCATAAAATAACGGTGGTAGTGTGCGCAGGAGCTGAGAACGGAGGTAAATCTTTCGCCCGCCGCGCACCTTGTGATAGGCCAGGCTCGCGAGCGTAGGGACTGTGGCCTGGCCTCCACAGCACACCTGCGCCGGGGCCGTTGAATGGGCCCTTGGCACGAGCTCAAGTAATCGCCGGCCATTTGGGAGATTGCATTAAAATTACACGCAATAGCTCCTCGCGGGACGGACTCCGCTCGACTCCTTTCGGAGCCCTGCCGAGCTGCGCCACGCGCATGCGCAGTTGGTTTCCCACCGACTGACCAACGCGTATACTCCACCGTACCACGGCCTGCGCATACGCCGGAGGTTCCCCACCCTCCGGCCAGCGCTCATACTCTTTAACTGTTCCACAACATATCGCCCTAAGTGTGCCATATGATGAGCGTTGCTTGTTTATTCACAGTAGTGTGAAATTCAGAGGCCGAATAATGCGTTCTCAAGCAGAAGTCCTTTAAAATGCTGTTCAAAGGCATTTTCCTTCCTCCAAATTTAAGTCAACACGACTCGTCAATGGAGTATTACTATTTCGCCCTTCCGTCGTCCGATATGGACGTGACAATATATTTCCGTAGAGCTTAGATCTATGCTTATTTAAGCATTTTATTACTTTATTTAGCTTATGGCATTTAAGTACATTTCAGTATTGGATCACTTTATTCTACATTACATAACATTACATATACTCACAGACAAACTCTTGTATATACTCAATGGATTTTTTGGATGCCATGAGGAATTCTTCAAAGCCCCCACTCAACGCTCTGGCACTGCATTCTTCTCTGATGTGTTCAATAGTCTGCTTAGACGCGCCGCAGTCACATGCTGTCGAAGGCAGCAGTCCCCATCTGAAGAGTGAGTCAGCACATCTTCCATGCCCCGTTCTTAGTCGGTTCAGAGTTGACCAGATCTTGCGGGACTGATCAAACCCAGGAACTGCCTCAGTAATACAAGGCATTAGGTGGCAAGTTTTTGGGTCAGTTTGGAGCCATTCTCTTCTCCAAGAGTTTATTTCAGCCCCAGTGAGGCTGTCGAGAGCAAGAGGAGGATGTCTTGAACGAAGCCTCTTGATACTCAGATCAGGTATATAGATGTGTAAGAGTATTTCACGGTTTGCTTCGATCTTGTTGTATTCCCTGACCAAGGCTGCTACTCGTCGTATTTCTCGGGCTGGTATATGACTCAGGACAGGTAGCCATATGTTAGGATCAATGTTGCTTCACGTCCGTGAGTGTAAACCTGAAATTTTCCCCACACGTGACCCCTGGGTGGTGCTAAGAAGGCAACAAAACTGGCAGCCAGACAATCTTTCTAGTTCTCCTATAACCGAGAGGAAATGACTCATAATCACATCAAAAGTCCTTCTCACGGCCAAGCATTTAGGAAACTTGGAAAAAGTATTAAAATATGCCTAGTGATCATTTAAGCATTAAAAATTGTCCACAGTTGCCTTGATGTATTGGATAAGCGGATAATAAACAGATAAAATGAATATGTTTCTGAAATATTACCAAAGTAAGTAAATGAAAAACTTCAAGCAACAGCGTAGAAAAGATCTTCGAGTGACAGAGGAAGTACCGAACCGCCATAAAAAGAAACTAATAGAATTATTTGCAGAATGATGGAATTTAGAATCTTTCTATACCGATGTAATGAAGCATCTTTGTTTAGTTTTGAAATGCATACAGCTGGCAGCGATCACAAAATGGAAGACTAATACATTACGATATCTTGGCGATTGATATGATTGTTTTGTATAGCAACGAACTTGCGAGCAATACTGTTTCAAGTAAAAACTTTAAAATTTTCTGAGAATAATGACTTCAAGTAAATAATAGGTACGATGTATTTTCATATTTTAACGTACAGGTTATCACCAATCTATATACAGATGTGTTCATAGCTTCCAGTGATAGCTATCGAATTTACTCAAATTTATGTGACAAGCGAACGTAAATAATCAGTTGCAGTCAGAATAGTACAAGTACATGATGAAGCAATGTTAGACCTGTATGCTACCCATGATATTTGTCATTATACTACAAACTCTAGCCAGTAGTTTCATCTGGTTCCAAGAAGTTTGTTTCTCACATGTAGGGAGTAAAGATGACTGCTATACTTTATTCTGCAATGTTGTTGAAATAACTCACGTCTTCATCGATGAATATTGTACCATCCGCATATTAGTGTTGAATAAATGCTGTCTTACAAATTGATTCTATCAAGTCTCTTACAATGATATTTTTCAACTTTTGTGAATATGTTACCATGAAACTTCTAAGTGTCCTTTTATAGGTTTTTTTTTACAGTAATTATGTCTGCTGTTGAACATGTCATTCGTAGATACATTCAGGTACCTGAAAATAGTTACTTAGACTGAGACCGAAAGTGAATAAAGATATTTCATTCCGCAACTCATGATGTTAGTCACAATGACATTTCTGTCATAGATCACAGGTTTCAGTAACCGCTGTAGTTACAATTCAGAACAAAAGGAGCAGGAGAAATGCAATGAACTATTGGCTCTTCAGCATTTATCAACGACACAAAACCTTTTAACCTATACAAAAGTTTTTACCCAGATTCTCAGTATCGATTAAAAATAGTGTTTCATCAAAACCCTCCAAGAAGGTGAGCGAAATCAAGGATGGCACAGCTGAATAGCAATTAATGATATCACTGAGAGAGAGCTTATAAAAAACTGATTTGCATTCGGATACTTGTACGAAAATACATTTTTTAAATTGAAATAGTACTAAAATTAAATTCACTCGTAGATAGCAAGACTTGACTCACAGGTAAATAATAATGTATATAATATTATAGCTTTTTAAGTTTATAGGCTCAGAACAATACGCCTCATTCTATTAAAGGAAAAACGATATTTAAAAAATAAAACAATACAGACATGTAGAATGGACACAAATTGCTGTCGTAAACATAGATCTTTCCAGAACCATAGGGTAATTTAATTGAAAATATAATTGAGAAGCTCAGTTCAGTACACATCTAGATGCATTCTGCTGCATGTTCCCTATATGGTTGTAGCATAAACCAAATTGTATGTATGCAGAGGTAGCTGGGGTGAATAACTCGATACAGTCGTGCCATTTGAATAAACAAAATTGTTGGTTTTTAATTTTTTTATTTGTGTAAATTCTGGACAGTTGTCGGTAATTTTGCGTCTATTTAAGAGTGAGGCTACTGGCCTTTATTTTTGTACATAACAATAAAGACTCCACATGAACGCGTAATGATCTTAAGAATGACAGCTCTCGTGGAAAAATGAGAACGTATTCAACGGATGAAGAATTTAATGTCTATCATTTAGTTTTGGTATGCAAATAACGCTGTGTAGGCCTGGCCTTCGACAGAACTCAATTCGTTACCCACTTAATTGTTACTTTGTGATTTGAATCGTGGGGGAGAGATTTACGTTGGGTCGTTACATCAGAAGTTTGCGTGTTGCCTGAAGCTAATGAATTATTGAAACACTTAAATAGTTCTCAATTTAGATCGCTGATAAACTGCTTCACTAGTATAAATCATCGTAGCTGGAAATAGTCTCATGAATAGAACGTAGAGTTACGTCTATGCTACATGTAACACATGACTGTCATTACTTTTCGTAATTACATGAGTGGTAAAAGTTTATCTCTGTCAGATGCTACGGAAACAGAAAATGTGGAAATGATTACGTCGTTGATTAGCATAATAAGAGGCCATCGCGGCATTAAAAAAAAAAGAGGTTTTCCGGCACGTATCTCAGTTATTTTCCTTGCAATTTTTATTCCCCTGTCGTAGATAGTTTCTGATTCTTCTTCCTTCAGATATAGTTTCGAGCACTGGAAATCGCTACGAATCTCTCTGACTCACTAAAGAGAAGAATTTTTTTCTGAAAAACATCGTGCCTACTAGAATCGAACCACCGACCTTTAAACCAGTTGTTTAACACAACTTTACCACGCTGTCACAGGCACCCTGCAACCTTAAATTATTTTTATGAGATTATATGACAAAAAATATGTGATCTGCATTAACACCTAGGAGTCATTACCTCATCTCCATTAAATTTTGCTGTTGCACACAAATCACAACGCGTTGAATACGGCCGAAACCTAAGCAAGAATAACGTCCACACCTCTGAAATATTTTCAGATGGTTTTGTCTTGCAGTTAACAAATTTTTATTTAGAGTCACATTAAGCCAACAACGGCAGCTAGAACAAGTACCTTTATTTCGCAATTAGATTCACTGATTACAAATAATCAGAAGACCCGAAATATATGTACCCCTACAGCTATGATATCAAAAATTAGCGTCACCGAAGTCTTGTGTAAAATTGTCGTATCTGATGATTGTAATTCTGACATTTGGCACAGAAATACTTCACTGTTATTTATAAAATATTGCACAGATATCCTCTGAAACTTACCATTATGGTGCAATCCTTCACAATCGATTTCAGTTCTTGTACGCTCTGTAAAACATAGAACTTTTACGGCGCTCTGCGATAAACTCTCTGGAGTCCTAATGTGCCAGCGTTTGGTTTCTTTATAAAGTAGGCGTCAGAGGAGATAGACAGCTCGGGATAGCCCGCATGAAAGTGTAACAGAGATGCTAAATGGTTATTAGTGGATGAACCGTTATGTGGGAAGTGATTTGCAAATAGAAACTGCGAAAAGTTACTCACTGTGGAACTCTGCAGTCAACTACAAGTTTCGTGTGCCATAAAATTTTGCTGAGTCACCACACAATTTAATTAAAATTGGAAAGATTTAATATAAGAACAATTAATCACTGAATTTGTAAGCATAATTAACGTGTTCATACAGACGATAAAGAGAGAAAGGAGCCGGTTGGAGTGGCCGTGCGTTTCTAGGCGCTACAGTCTGGAACCGAGCGACCGCTACGGTCGCAGGTTGAATCCTGCCTCGGGCATGGATGTGTGTGATGTCCTTACGTTAGTTATGTTTAATTGGTTCTAAGTTGTAGGCGACTGATGACCTCAGAAGTTAAGTCGCATAGTGCTCAGAGCCATTTTTGAAATTTGCGAACACAAAATGTAGATAATGTACGTAGGATTAGGTCCTTATTAGAAAAATTGATACTTTAATGTAACTGTGTACCGCTGAATAGGGGGAAACACAAAGTACAAAACTGAATTACAAATAATTGAGTGTGACAGCACGAAATACAATTTAAATAGTATGAAACGAATCTAATAGAGACGTTTCAGTTCTCAAGAAGCTTAAATGGGTTATGCCACGAAATCAGGTTGGGCCTGTGCCGATCTTTTCCTCTTAGAGTAGCACTTACACCAAACGCCTGAATTTCCTGTTTTCCCACATCTCATCATTCGGTACCATCCAATGCTGTACTCAGTGTACATTCTCATAAATATTTTCCTCAAATTAAGGACATTATTTGATAAAGTAAACTTATTTTGCCCTGAATTGCACTCTTTGCGTTTGCTAGTCTGCTTTTTCCATATCCTCCTTGTATCGTCTGTCACGTATTATTTTGGTTCGAGGGTAGCTAAATCCCTTCAATTTCTCTACTTCGTGGTCCCCAGTTTCGACTTTACTTTTATCTTTTCTGCTACTCCTCGTTGCGTTCGCCTTCCTTCTATTTAATCTCAGTTTTCTGTGCTCATAAAATTGTTCATTACATTCAGCAAGACCTGTAATTCAGCTCGACTTTCACTGTGGATAGCAAAATCATAAGTGAATCTTACCATAGACATCCTTTCCGTTAAGTCTGATACCACTCTTGAACCTTTGTTTAATTTCTGTCAGCGCTTCGTCGTTGTGTAAATGAAACAGCAGAATCGAAAGACTGCATCCCAGTCTTACAACATTTTAAATCATTTTATTCGTTCTTTGGTGTTCCGTTCTCAGCGTTTCCTCCAGATTGTTCTTGTATATTACCAGTCTTTCCCCATAGCATATAACAGTGTTCTGCGAATTATGTTTGTTTATACATTTTACATTGTCTAGAGCCTTTTATATGTCAACAATCACTATTGACGTGTCCTGCTTCCATCAGTAAGCGCTAAATTAGAACTGTCACCGTAAAGGCAAATTGATCGTCGTCTAAAAGATTCTCAGTCTTCTTTTCCACGCTTCTGTATATTATTTTTGCCAGCAACTTGGATGAATGATCTGTTACGCTGGTTGTGCGATGGTTCTCACACTTACAGGTTGACATTTACTGAACTATATGAAAAAACGTAAATTAATTACAAAATACGGCGTCTACATAATTTATTCAACACGTAAACGTCTCTACAAATATTCGGATGTAGGTTACAGCATGTCTGATAGCTTGCCATCATTGGCGATGTTGTGGCGCAGACGAATAGCGAAATTCTGCATGACCCACTGAAGGTCGGAATTTCGATGTTGTTGATGACCTCCTGAATGGCTGTTTTCAGCTCAGCAATGGTTTTGGGGTTACTGCTGTACACCATGTCTTTAATATAACCCCACAAAAAGGAGTCGCATGTGTTCAAATCCAGAGAATATAGCGGCCAATCGAGGCCCTTGCCAATGGCCTCAGGGTACCCCTAAGGCAGAATGCGGTTCCCATGAGACCTTCTCCAGAACATCAAACACTATCTTGCTTCGATAGGGTCGAACTCCGTCCTGCATGAACCTCATCTTGTCGAAATCATTTTGGATAATGGGAACGAAACCATCTCCCAAAGCCTTCATGTACCGTTAGGTAGTCACCGTGCCATCATGGCATATCGCACCGAATATTCCGTGAGTGAACACTGCACACCACACAGTCACCAGTCGAGGGTGAAGAGATTTATCTATCACGAAATGCGGAGTTTCAGTCTCCGGAATGCGCCAATTTTGCTTATTGACGAACGAATCCAAATGAAACTGGGTTTCGTCTCTAAGCCGAACCATACATGCACGTACTGATTCCCATCAGTCCTCGCGGCCAGCTGTACAGCTGAAATTCCTAACGCAAACCGTTCAGAAGTTACGACGATTTTACTTTATATTGCTCAATAATTGTCGCCGTGTAACTGTCCTGGTTATATTTGGGATTTTTGCAAGAGTCGTTTGGTATTTCTCCAGTCCCATATATGCAACACGTCGTTTGGTTACCCTGACGAATTTAGTAATTCCGAAGGAATGTTATGTATGCCTCCCGTCTTATTTGGTAACACGTCATACGAAGCTCTGTCAAATTCTAACTCTTAACCGACTGCCACTGCTTCTTACAACTTTTCACCAGGTACTTCCCCCTCATACAGCCCTCTAATGTATTATCTGCTCTTTGCATTTATCAGCTTAAATAGTATTGCATCCTAATTTTACAGAAGTGAAATTCGAAAACTTTTGACAACCAGAGTACTATGTTCGCCCTATGCGTCACATAGGAATTAGAAAAACTACAGATTCGGGGACATAGCGATGCATAATACACTACTGGCCATTAAAATTCCTACACAAATATATTATCCTAGAACTGACATCTGATTACATTTTCACGCAGTTTGGGTGCATACATCCTGAGAAATCGGTACCCGGAACAACCACCTCTGGCCGTAATAACGTCCTTGATACGCCTGGGAATTGAGTCAAACAGAGCTTGGATGGCGTGTGCAGGTACAGCAGCTGATGCAGCTTGAACACGATACCACAGTTCATCAAGAGTAGTGACTGGCGTGTTGTGACGAGCCAGTTGCTCGGCCACCATTGACCAGACGTTCTCAATTGGTGAGAGATCTGGAGAATGTGCTGGCCAGGGCAGCAGTCGAACATTTTCTGTATCCAGAATGGCCCGTACAGGACCTGCAACATGCGGTCGTGCATTATCCTGCTGAAATGTAGGGTTTCACAGGGATCGAATGAAGGGCAGAGTCATGGATCGTTACACATCTGAAATGTAACGTCCACTGTTCAAAGTTCCGTCAATGTTAACAAGAGGTGACCGAGACGTGTAACCAGTGGCATCGCATACCATCACGCCGCGCGATACGCCAGTATGGCGATGACGAACACACGCTTCCAACGTGCGTTCACCGCGATGTCGCCAAACACGGATGCGACCATCACGATGCTGTAAACAGAACCTGGATTCATCCGAATAAATGACGTTTTGTAATTCGTGCACCCAGGTTCGACCTTGAGTACACCATCTCAGGCGCTCCTGTCTGTGATGCAGCGTCAAGGGTAACCGCAGCCATGGTCTCCGATCTGATAGTCCATGCTGCTGCAAACGTCGTCGAACTGTTGGTGCAGATGGTTGTTGTCTTGCAAACTTCCCCAACTGTTGACTCAGGGATCGAGACGTGGCTCACGATGCGTTACAGCCATGTGGATAAGATGCCTGTCATCTCGACTGCTAGTGATACGAGGCCGATGGGATGCAGCACGGCGTTCGGTATTACCCTCCTGAACCCACCGATTCCATATTCTGCTAACAGTCATTGGATCTCGACCAACGCGAGCGCCAATGTCGCGATACGATAAACCGCAATCGCGATAGACTAGAATCCGACCTTTATCAAAGTCGGAAACGTGATGGTACACATTTTTCCTCCTTACACGAGGCATCACAGCAACGTTTCACCAGGCAACGCCGGTCAACTGCTGTTTGTGTATGAGAAATCGGTTGGAAACTTTCCTCATGTCAGCACGTTGTAGGTGTCGCCACTCGCGCCAACCTTGTGTGAATGCTCTGAAAAGCTAAGCATTTACATATCACAGCATCTTCTTCCTGTCGGTTAAATTTCGCGTCTGTAGCACGTCATCTTCGTGGTCTAGCAATTTTAATGGCCAGTAGTGTAGATAATCATTCTCCCCTCACTTCGAACGTGAATGCAACAGAACAAAAATCACAAATAATGGTACGAAGTACCCTCTACCACTAGAGCGCTATGGCTATCGTAGGTAGATGTACTCAACAGAGGGGTACCCTGGGGCGACGGTGGAGTACAAAACGCGAGACGAGTCTGCCTGCACTTGCTCGGGACTTCCCCGCCGCCAGGGCTGCCACCACGCGCTCGTTGAGCCGCGCGCCGTGCCTGTCGACTGCTTGGCATGCAGATGGCGACCGTGAATTCTGATAGCTGATTACGGCCCCGTATTGAGGACCATCCGTCTTCCCCGCCTCTCCCCTTCCGCTCCTTCTCGCTGCCAGGAGCTGCCTGGCTGCCTCCTCCGCGCCGGATGGCTCTTTATTCCACTTGTTGTTGGTGCTCTCTTCTCTCTGGGCCGTTCCCAGGGGCGCTGCAGGCAGAACGAATGGCATCTCCTCCGGCCCTCGGCGAGTGCAGTGCTCCGTTTGCCACGCACCGACTGCGAAATCGAACGCTGCAGGAAACATTTCCATCAGTTCTGCCGCGTGGCGTGTCCTGCATTCTTCAAGACCCTCGAACTACTTGCACCAATTGATTCCGTTCGGCAGTGTAAATTATGGGGCTCCAACGGCCTTTCGCGGGCGTCTGGATGTTTCAATATAAACACGCAGATACCCCGGAAGGCTAACTTTTATTTTTCGATTTCATGGTGTGTCCCAGAGTTTTACATCTCTTTTATGCCCTGTGGCGTCTCCATTTCGTAAGGAATGAAATGAGATAGGAATTTAATTAAACGGTATTCAGTTTCGAGTGCGAAAATTGGGTAAAATTTAAGATACTAACGACCCGGAAATGTTTCACAATTCCTAAATATGTGTGGGAACGGTAAATACGCGATAACTTCCTCCTCTCTCCTCTAGCTGTCCATCTGCTCCTCCCCGTTCTCTTAGTCCATCTTCTCCTTCCCCTCCCTCTGTCCATGCGCTTCTTCCCCCATCTCTCTCCACCACCGCCTCCACTCTTTCTCTGTCTACCTTCTCCTTCACCTCTCTGTTTCCTACACCCCTCTTTCTGTCCATCTACGTCCCAACACCCCGCCTTCCCTCTGACATTTTTTATTGTTACTCACATCGAAACGATAACTCAGATTGAGTTCGCTTAAAATGACTCGGTACAAAGGCTGGATTAATTCGTATACCAGGTACAACAGACCTCTCTTGCTGCTGGATCTTTGAGGATAGTAGCTTCATGACGTTATTTCGCAAAGTTTTAATTTGTGAGCGGGTAGGATTGTAAGGTTTGGTACGATTCAGATTCCCTAGTAGTATTCTAATCAAATGAGGACTATGGGACCTAACTTCAAACGTCATCAGTCCCCTAGAACTTAGAACTACCTAAACCTAACTAACCTAAGGACATCACACACATCCATGCTCGAGGCAGGATTCGAACCCGCGACCGTAGCGGTCTCGCGGTTCCACACTGTAGCACCTAGAACCACTCGGCCACTCCGGCCGGCGGTATTGTAATCATAAGCTGATTAGCCATAAATACAACTTTCCTGTTTTCTGTTAAAATCAACTGTGAGCAAAAAAACGAAATAGTACACTTTTGTGTAGAGGGTTTCTTTAATTAAAGTTCCAGTTTCAAAACGGTGTAGAGAGACATCCATTGCTCACAATGACGTCAGATTTTAACAGTATATTATTGACGCAGGGAAACGCCACAAATAACAGATGAATTGCAATACGATAGCTATGTTTTGTGTTGCATAGTACACCATCCGTATTGTCTATTGTGCGTGACTGCACAATTTCGGCAATCGACAGTTGTGGCGGTATTGGTTAGGTAAGCCCATCCAACGCGGCAAGGTCGTACCACATCGGAGGAGAAATATCGGTTTTTAGTTGTCCTGAGGCCAAAAACCGCATAAAAAGCAAAATGACATTGCTTTTTTACTTGTCCTGGGGCCAACACCGCGTGAAAAGCAAACCAACATCTGTTGGCCGCGCGGGGTACCCGAGCGATCAAAGGGCTCTTGCCACGGTCCGCGCGCCTACCCGCGTCGAAGGTTCGAGTCCTCTCTCGGCCATGGGTGTGTGTGTGTTGTCCTTAGCGTAAGTTAGATTAAATAGTGCGTAAACTCAGGGACCGATGACATCATCAGTTTGGTCCCGTAAGACCTTACCACAAATATCCAAAAACATCCGTTGTTAATTTTCCTGGGGCCAAAAATCGAATACAAACCAAAATGACATTAGTGTCTAACTGTCGAGAAAACGGCGAAAAACATGTTTCTTATTCTGTGCACCTGTGGTCGAGCGGTTGTAGACGCTTCATTACGCATCCACGTGGCTGCTCCGGTCGAAGGTTCGAATCCTGCCTCGGGCATGGATGTGTGTGATGTCCTTAGGTTAGTTAGGTTTAAGTAGTTCTAAGTCCAGGGGACTGATGACCTCAGAAGTTAAGTCCCATAGTGATGAGAGCGATTTGATTTGATTCAGTCCGCCGATTTATGCCGCATGTTGAAATGGGGAAACAGCATTTTCCACAACCGATCGGAATGCCTCTGGGTCGCGTTCAGTGTACATTGCACAATGCGTGCTTTCAGCTTTGTTCGTAACTGGAGCACTGAACACAACATCGGTCGTATTACCCACAGCAAGAAGCCACACGGATTGAAACCAGGTGGTCTGGACGGCCAGGCTGTAGGGAAATGGCGACTGATAATTCTAGCATTAGAGAAATGCCTCTGCAGGTGCCGCGTCATTGGTTGTGCAGTGAGCGGAGGAGCGCCATCTTGCATAAAGATGATCCAACCAGCACTTCCACAATGTGAAGGCTTGGAATGACGATAGTGCGCGAAAGAGTCTCACAACGTTTAGCAGTGACGTCAAAGGTAACAGGACCCGCAGGATTGATCTCCTCGCAAAAATACGCCCCCACGATAAACAATGCCGTCAATCCATACCACACGGTCATTATTGATACCGGCTGATGTACGTATGGATTTCTCCATTGCCCACATTCTGCAATTCTGCGTATTGACATGTCCTTGGAAATGAGCTTCATCTGTCCACAGAATGTTCCATGGCCATACGTTGTCCACTTCCACGCCAGCAAGAAATTTCATAGCGGCCGTTTGTCTTGCTGGCAGTCCTTGAGGTGACTTGAACGTGGGTGACTTTGCTTGGATAGCAGTGCAGATGTAGTATTTTATGCACCCTGCTCGCACGCATGTCGAAAGTTCGGGCAATTCTCGTACACTGCAAATTTGCACACCAACGCTCGAACCTTCCTGCAGTGTTCGTGGCCACATCTTCAACAAAGGTCGGATCAGCTGCTTTCCTCCCTCTGCTACACTGCAGTTAAGGGGCTCCGGAAAGGCTCAAAATCATGAAAAGTTCAATTATTATTTTTTTGCGTTTTCTGAATCTGGAGACTATTACCTTTTAATGGATATATAATTTATTCAATTCCGAAGACTACAACTATTTTTAAATTTTTTTTGAAATGTGTTCTACATGGGCGTGACCCACTGTGGCGCTGTTAAACTGCTGTCAAATGGTGTTATTATTAACGTCCGTGTTCATCAGGTACATTTTAGTGATGTGAGATAAAGTATGTGTTGTGGCTAACCTGTGATGGTTCAATATATATCGCTGGTGTGATTGTCGATTGTTTCATGTTTATTTACTCTGTCGTTATATCGAAAATATTTGTAATTAATTCTGTTTCTTGAGTCTCTGTTTTGTTGAAGTATAATAATGAGTAAAAGTAAAGTTATTAGAAATCCTCTGAAGGCTTTTAAGAAAAGGAGAAATGTTGGAAAGCCAAAGGTATGTGTTATTACTGTAAACAATAAAGACGATAACCAAGTGAGTGAACCTAACCTCTCAAGTACACCTGCCCATAGCAGTCAAAGTGGGAAAGAAAATACTTCACAGAAGAAGCTTGGTTCAATGAGTGAAAACTATGAATGTTTTATGGGCGAATCGGATGTGAATGAAATATTTGATATGTCGGTTCTCAAAGGAATTTTTTCAGACTGTGTAAGATGTATTCATTGTAGTGAAGTTGGTCTGGAACTCTCCATAATAAAGCACGTAGGACTTCCTAGTGAAATACAACTGAAATGTAATAAGTGTTCATACATGACCACCTTTTGGAACAGTGTTGCAGTAACTGCAACTGAAGAAAATGGTAGCAAAATCTACGAACACAACAACGAGCGATGCTTGCTTTAGACAAGGAACGCCTTCGGGCTGCAGACAGGGCTGTAAAGAGTCTAGAAATACAAGCAAGAGTAAACAGGAGGAGGAACAAGAGGAAGCTGGAGGAGGAGTTTGCAGAGGGTGAAGATAATCCATCCTATGGACCTGGAATGCACTAAAAAGTTAATCCAATCTTTGTCGCTCGATTCCCAAAACTTTTATTTTCTCATGCTAATTACATGTTTTCTAAGGATCTTCCAAACATATTTGTTTCAAACTTTCAGTAAATGTTACACAGTACCTTCTGCATCATTTAACACAGCCTTTTTCCAAAAAACTGTATATTTTTGAATATATAAATAAAAAATTGCAAAAAAATGTTGTGAATTTTCATTACAATTGAAAAAAGCTCATTTTTAATAACCGAACTAAAATTTTGTAAAATCCCTGTGTTAAGTTGTAGCCCATATTCCAATAAATAATCTGTAAAAAGTTCAACTTCCTACGTCAAATACTTTGTGAGGAAAGATGTAATTTATAAGCGTTATTTTTACATTGCAAGTATATGGCGTTCCGGAGCCCCTTAAAAAGAACCTGTCTTTTCGCATTTTGTATTCATTTTCTCCAGACCCTTAGTACACATCGAATCAACTTCTTTTTTTCATGACATAGAGTATCCGGAGCTTCCGCAAGGTTATTGGTGCACAGTCACCTTTGTTGTGAAAGAGCTTTGCCAGCGGTGGGCGATCCTTCATGGATATAGTCATGCCGGGAATCTTGGACGCAAGCTCAGGAACAGATGAGTGCGGCGATTCTGTTGGTATGCATATTCTGTCTCTTACAGCACCGTCTATTGGTCAAATTTTTGTTAGTTCATTTTTTTCGTGGCGTTTCCATCTAAGTCAATTATACACTGTTCAAATATGACGTTATTCTGAGCAGTGGTGACTAAGAGAAAGAAAACGAAACTGTACATTTTCGCAGCACAGCATTTTCGTTTTTCGCGATCGTTTTCAACAGAAAACCTATACAGTGTTATTTAAAAATATATGTATACTATGTCCGTAACCCGTAAAAATTTGGAGTAAGTCCGTACAGAACTTTTAGAGTTTTATGCTAACAAGTTTTCCCTACTATACATATTTAATACAGTACGAACAGTATATTAGGAATATATAGCCAGTGTCTGCTCAGATAGAGCATCTTGTAAAAACCTGACGTAAATCGGCCAAGAGTTTTCTTTTATTTTGCGAACAATGTTTCCCCTGAGAGCTTTGGAGCAAAGCGAAGCAGTTCTGTGAATATCAAGAGCTCAGGCGGAAAACCAGTCCTAAGTAAAGAAAGTAAAGCAGAAAGGTGGAAGGAGTATATAGACGATGTATACAAGGGAAATCAACTAGAAGGCAACGAAACTTCCTGGCAGATTAAAACGGTGTGCCGGACCGAGACTCGAACTCGGGACCTTTGCCTTTCGCGGGCAAGTGCTCTACCAACTGAGCTATCCAAGTACGACTCACGCCCAGCCCTCACAGCTTTAATTCCGTCAGTACCTCGTGTCCTACCTTCCAAACTCCACAGAAGCTCTTCTGCGAACCTTGCAGAACTAGCACTCCTGGAAGAAAGGAGTTTGGAAGGTAGGAGACGAGGTACTGGCGGAATTAAAGCTGTGAGGACGGGGCGTGAGTCGTGCTTGGGTAGCTCAGTTGGTAGAGCACTTGCCCGCGAAAGGCGAAGGTCCCGAGATCGAGTCTCGGTCCGGCACACCGTTTTAATCTGCCAGGAAGTTTCATATCAGCGCACACTCCGCTGTAGCGTGAAAATTTCATTCTAGGAACTAGAAGGCAGTTTTATTGAACTGAAAGAGGATGAGGAAGAACAAGAAATAGAAGATACGATACTGCGAGAAGAATTTGATAGAACAGTGAAAGACCTAAGTCGAAACAAGGTCCCAGGAGTAGATGACATTCCATCAAAATTACTAATAGCCTTGGGAGAGGTAGCAATGACAAAACTCTTCCACCTGGTGTACAAGATATGTGAGAAAGATGACATACCCTCAGACTTCAACAACAATATAATAATTCAAATTAGAAGAAAACAGGTACTGACAAGCGTGAATATTACCGAATTATCACTTTAATAAGTCATGGTTGCAAAATAATAAGACGAATTATTTACAAAAGAAGGGAAAAACTGGTTGAAACTGACCTCGTGGAAGATCAGCTTGAATTCCGAAGCAGATCGAGGAACGCGCGAGGCAATATTGACCCTACGACTTATCTTTGGAAACAAATGGTTCAAAAGGCTCTGAGCACTATGGGACTCAACTGCTGAGGTCATTGGTCCCCTAGAACTTAGAACTAGTTAAACCTAGCTAACCTAAGGACATCACAAACATCCATGCCCGAGGCAGGATTCGAACCTGCGACCGTAGCGGTCTTGCGGTTCCAGACTGCAGCGCCTTTAACCGCACGGCCACTTCGGCCGGCCTTTGGAAACAGTTTAAGGGAATGCGAACCTACATTTATAGCATTTATAGATTTAGAGGAAGCTTTTGACTGTGTTGGCTGGAGTACTCTCTTTGAAATTCTGAAGGCAGCAGGGTAAAATACAACTTGTACGCAAATCAGACGGTAGTCATAAAAGTCGAGGGACATAAAAGGGAAAGAATGGTTGAGAACGGAGTGAAACAGGGCTCTAGCATATCGCCGACGTTATTCAGTCTATGCACTGAACAAGCAGTAAAGGTAATGGAACAAAAATTTCGAGTAGGAATTAAATTTCAGAGAGAATAAATAAAAACTCTGATGTTTGCTGACGACATTGTAATTCTGGCAGATGCAGCAAAGGACATAGAATGGCAGCTGAAAGGAATGGACAGTGTCTTGAAAGGTGGCTATAAGATGAACGTTAACAGAAGTAAAACAAGGGTAATGAAATGTAGTCGAATTAAATCAGGCGGCGTGAAGGAGTTAAATTAGGAAACGAGACACTTAAAGTAGTTGATTAGTTTTGCCGTTTGAGCAGCAGAATAAATGATGATGGACGAAGTAGAGAAGATATACAACATACACTGGTTCAAAATTGTTCAAATGGCTCTGAGTACTATGCGACTTAACTTCTGAGGTCATCAGTCGCCTAGAACTTAGAACTAATTAAACCTAACTAACCTAAGGACATCACACACATCCATGCCCGAGGCAGGATTCGAACCTGCGACCGTAGCGGTCGCTCGGTTCCAGACAAAGTACTCTGGCAATGGGAAGAAAAGCGTTTCTGAAGAAGAGAGATTTGTTAACACGGAATATAAATTTAAGTGTCAGGAAGTCTTTTCTAAAAATATTTATAGGTAATGTAGCCATACATGGAATTGAAACACGGACTATAGACAGTTTAGAAGCAACAGAAGCTTTTGAAATGTGGTGCTACAGAAGAATTCTGAAGATTAGATAAGGAGATCACATAATTAATGTGGAGGTACTGAATAGAATTGCGGAGGAAAGAAATGTGTGGCATGCTGGTCCGTAGTTTCAGGGGCCCTTACTATCGGTCATCTATCCCTCTATACATTGTGATCGGACCCTACAGCCCACCGTTTCTTGTGCATAGTGTGATCGCGGAGAGTTTCCTACCATGATACTTGGCTTGAAACATTTTTTTTTTTGCATTCCTTGGTGGATACTGTCTTGAAGTAACATTCCAAAATATTAATTCGCTGTTTTAATGCAGACTGGCAGACTTCTGTAACATTTCATCAACTCGAGCTTCTCACAACAACTGACGCACGAACTCAGCTGCACTCAACTTTGCGAGAAAATACAGTGTAGCCAACTTTCGAGACAGCGACTAGAGATAATTAACCGGTACGTGAGTGTGCCGCTTTTATGTGGAACTCCTACTTTTGATCAGATAGTATATTTAATATTGTATGATGGTATATTGTTAGATCAAGTTGCTTCGTACTCCGAAAGCATGGAAGACTTACTGGACCAGGAACGCCGAATGTGGATTATTACTGCAGCGAGGGAAAAGTACTGTGCACGATTTGGATTGTTTGAGTGGCAGCGAGCCATTAATTACTCCATTTGTAGAACGGGGGCTGAGTGCGCTGGAGCGCCGATAGCTGAGCGGGCACAGTGGGGGCGGATGATCCGCGCGCGGCAGATAAGGCGCACAGGTCTGAGGGGGGCGTAATCCAGACCGACTGCTCCACCCCCGCACCGCCTCGCACCGCTAAGCGGATTGCTCACGGCTACCCTTTGTTTCAAAGATTCCGAAGCCAAGCAGGCGGCAGTTCTGCCTTAAAACGGCCTCTGACGCCGGTCCACGCGTTAGAAAGGGTGGAGGGCTTGGCAGGACAATGAGCGATTAATGCCGTTCGTGGTCTGAGGAACGCATACACTCTCTTGTGGAGAGAGTGCCACAGCATTGTAGACAGCCAGTGGTCTAGGTCTAGTTCCATCCGTGAAGTTATTAGGCTCTCGCCCATCTATAGGTCATCGCCTGAAGGTGATGTCACATGAATTACATTTCGCCAATGTAAAAGCTTAGTCTTCATTATTACAATCGCTGCATTGTCGGTCCACTAATTTAACGTGAAAATGGTACAGTCGCACAATCGAGAAAACTCTTACTGGCTTACAAAGTCCCAACACAAACACTGACTACAAAGCCACCAGCTACCAAAGTGTAATCCACAAGTTGACCATGAACATGGGTTTCGTCGGTGGTGACTGTACACTTGACATCACAGAAATTCGCGGTGGCTTCAACTGTATTTCATGTTACGCAAGAGTCAATGTCGTTGCAAAAAGTACAGCTTGCTCATCAAAGTAAATGACACTTGATCTGATGGAATTACTTTTTCCTGGAGATACGAGTCTCGACTTCACCTTCAGCAAGGATTGAAGTTGAAGCAGTATATCAAAGTTTCTGTGAAGGCCAGGAGTTGAACCTAGGTCATCTGTTTACTAGGCAGATGAACTAACCACCACACCACCGTGGCATTGTTGTTACCATACCTGCACATGTCTACAATAGTGCAATGTTCATGCTGAAGGTATGAATTGAAGTTTGTGTTATGGGGGCCGTAGGACTAGCTTAGTCTGTGCAGCTATGAGAGCCAAAAATCCAAGACAGTGTAGTGGTTGGCACATCTCCTTAGTTAAAAATAAATAAAAGCTGCAATATTCAACAATCAGTTCGAAGGTATGTATTGTGGCGTCCGCAGACCAAGTTACGAAAACAATGTCGAACAAATGAAGAAAAAATGCGATCAAGCCATTAGAGAAAAAAAATTCGGGCTTCTCAAATACTCATAAGGAAATTTACCCAGTGTTATTCATACGATTTTGGACGTGGAAAAAGTAACTGTAGTCAACGGTAGAAATTGAAGTAACAAGTACGTTAATATCGTAGTAATTGGCGTAGTCTGGCAACGTAGGCAGCAATGCACTGTTTTTTTCTGCGTGTGATTCTGCAGATAGGTTAAGAGCTGAATATGACGATGAAGATATCACATTCAAGCCAGCAACACGTTCAGCTGATGGAAGAAAATGCTTAGGAAATCATGCAAAATTACAAACAAAATACTGCGTTTGTACTAATACATACACAGAAACAAAGTATTATTTAGTGTTTCGGTGGATTCTTTTGTCATCGAAAGTGAAAGAATTTTATGCTTTACATTACACGTCTAACTTCGTGCTGTGAACAGTTTAATTAACAAAAATTTCAACAAATAATTTTCATCTAAAACCAGTATTAACAAATAATTTATATCATTAACAAGAATATCACATGGTCTCTTTCTTGTAATACAAGTGAAATTTTTATTTTAGGAAAATAACTATTCTGTGGAAATTCTTACAGTTCTGCAGATAGTTTCATTAATTTACATCTAACAGCAGTTCAACTGGTACATCAACATGGCACAGAGAATATGTTCTAGAACAAAATGTAAAATCAGTATATGTGTTAAAAAAATATGTTCGTGTGAATACAAATTTGTACACTGGTAATGCCTCCTTCTTCAAATAACTTTTTTTAAAGTTATTTCCTTGTTTAATATAGTTGCTTAAAGGATGTATTGGTAGTAATTACGTTCTGCATCAATATTGTACAACGTTGCAATTCCTTTCAGAATAACAAAAGATTTTAATTTAATTGGACTTCCTTGTTTCACTGCGCCAGATGTTCTATAGAAAACACCAGAATAATAGAATCAATAATTCTTAAGATTGTTTTCGGTCCTCAAAACAGCATGTGGTTTTTGTACGAATTAAGATCCCATCCCAAGGACTCCCATTTTAGCAAATATTTGTATCATGCTAAGAAGGGAGCCAGTGAGGTAAGTAACAAATTTGCATTTTCTGCCAGCTCGTCCCAGCAATACACTCGAAAGCTCATCGCAGGTTACGGCAAGAAAAAGGAATAAAAGTGAGATAGTGTTAATACTTTCTTCCTTCTTTACCTCCTCTGCATTACTGCAGATGACGTGTCACTGAGCACATTTGTACTGTGCATGCAGCACACGTGAGGTGCCTAGTTGTTTCCACTGCCCTGTGTGGAATACATAAGTTCTTGTACACTTCACTGACCTGCTGTCTTCATGATGATGGTGTCCCCAGCGCAGAAAACAGCACGGAGGTCGTGGATTCTTTTTCTTGAGGCTGAAATTAACTTCGCAAGGAACTGCTGCTACGAGTAAACCATAACTCATTTGGGATGCCACTCGCGTCTTTATTGATATAGACACGAGAAACTTTTCTTGATCATAACGTATTGAACATATCTTTCCACAGTCATTATATCTGGTTAAAATAACGTGAAATACATCCTGCCACAGACAACATGTCTGTCTACTGGAACCGTCAGAACTGGAGAATAAAATTACATGAATCAAATACTACTATTACAGACAACATGTCTGTACCCAGCGACGGTCGAAACTGTAGTAAATAAAATTGTATGAAACAAATATTGCTATAACAGACAACATGTCTGTCTACTGGAACGGTCAGAACTGGAGAGCGTGACCCGAACGCCACCGAAGTGCATCGGCAGTAATATCGTCAGTCTTTTGTTTTAGTAATACTTTGATTTTAATAATTTTGAAATGACTGATTGATAGCTGGCTGTTGAGAGACGTTTATTTAAAAAATGAAGTAATTTCGATGACAGGTTTAATTAATAATAGCAACTAAAGTTTAACGTTTTGGCGCCCTACCGCCGAACACAGCAGCCAATCACAGAGCAGCAGCATCATGCAGGCGGTCTTTCTCACGGGAATGGTACCGAATCTAACATCTGACACCGGTACCTCATCCCACATTGCGTCATCTCTATGCTTCTTGCATCTCCACTGCCCTGGGAATAGCTTCCTGGAGCCTAATATGATGGCAGAATAAGCCAGAAATATTACAAGATTCTTGGCGTGGTCTCAGGCCATTTATCTTGCGTGTACCATACGTTTGTAATGAGGCTGAGGCTGGTACAGAAAGATTCGAGGGGAAAAGTCTCTTTCTATTCCGAAAACCACTTTTTCCTTGTAGGTGACTTCTTTATAGGAGGCTGGTCCTGCTGGAAATCCCTCAGGGTACCGTTGTCACACTACTTGGACGAAAACTGTACCCAGTATGAGTGCACTTGGCACCATAATCTCAGACATCTAAGGCGAAGCATCCCAAGTCCACGGGAAGACATCCGGCCCAAAACTGCCACAGAGACACGGGCACAGCGAGCTGGCTTACGAATATATCTGACATCGAAACGGACACAGTGAGATCTATATACTTGTACAAGACCACCATTTGCTGTGGAAAATACCGATTCGTTCAAAAATATGAAACTGCGCCAGTTACTGTATATATTTTCATCAACGAAGGATAATTGGTAGGTTCGATTATCACCACTGATTTTCGCGTCTGCGGCTGCAGGTTTGCTCTGTATCCCACTCTTCCAAAACTGTTCGATCCGTCGTTGCGCAGTGTTCCCAGCAATCCTAACATCCACCGCTGTCAAATTTCCTTCCTCCACAAGTGCAACGACGCTGTCACGAACATGTTGTTGATGATGACTTACGGTACATAGACGTGTTGATGAGAAAGAACATCACAGAAAACAACTGGTGGGTAAACACTTCGTCTGTGATCACTTCCGCTACGAACCCCAAATGCGTAGACTAATATTTGCTGATAAATCAAAGAAAAGGCTCGTGATAAACCTCAGCCCTCATACTACCAGGATTTTCTTGCTTCACTGAGTACCGCTGTAGTAATTGACACTCGATATATTGGCAGTATTTTAATGAACTAACATGAAAACAGATTTCTGCTGTTTAGAGTAACAATCGTCATTATATGTTCACAAATATTACGCTGATAAGCAAAATGAAATTTATACTGGAGTCATATTGACCCTAGTGGTACTGATTGTCAGTGTAAAATACCATGAGTCACTTTTAAAGTATTGGAAATATGAAACTGAACAAAACATCTTAGGATAAAAACTGACTCAGAAGGACAATGTCATATGTTCCGAAAATAGTAGTGGTCGAAAAGTCAGTATAAATTTGAAAACTGAATAAATCACGGAATAATGTACATAGAGAGGTACAAATTGACACACATGCTTGGAATGACATGGGGTTTTATTAAAATCAAAAAAATACAGAAGTTAAAAAATGTCCGGAAGATGGCGCTTCATCTGATCAGAATAGCAATAATTAGCATAACAAAGTAAGACAAAGCAAAGATGATGATCTTTACAGGAAATGTTCAATATGTCCACCATCATTCCTCAACAATAGCTGTAGTCGAGGAATAATGTTGTGAAGAGCACTGTAAAGCATGCCCGAAGTTATGGTGAGGCATTGGCGTCGGTTGTTGTCTTCCAGCATCCCTACAGGTGTCGGTCGATCACGATACACTTGCGACTGCAGGCAACCCCAAAGCCAATAATCGCACGGACTGAGGCTCGGGACCTGGGAGGCCAAGCATGACGAAAGTGGCGGCTGAGCACACGATCATCACCAAACGACGCGCGCAAGAGATGTTTCACGTGTCTAGCAATACTGGGTGGAGCGCCTGGTTCCATCGAAACCCCATGTCATTCCAAACATGTGTGTCAATTTTTACCTCTCTATCTACATTATTCCGTGGTTTATTAAGTTTTCAAATTTATACTGACTTTTTGATCGCCCGGTATATTTCCAGTGTGCTTATAGGGTCATATTGACCTCAGTACTAGTACCAGGGTTAATATCAATATCTGGTGCTTCCAGACGGCCCCCAATTCATCTCCTCGTATCAAAAAATGCAGAAAGTTTGTCATTTTTACTCTGTTATATATTTGAAAAGGCACTAGAAATGTGTATGGATTTGTCTAATCGGTAACTATTTTTGTGGAAGCGGAAACAAAGGTAGCTGTATTTTAAACCAAAGGATGTCTTCATCTCGGTGTTTTATCAGCCCATTGTGACTATTCGTCGTGTCAAAAAGGGATTACAAATTGAAACGAGATTACTAATTGAAATTTCCTGGCAGATTAAAACTATGTGCCGGACCGAAACTCGAACTCGGCACCTTTGACATCCGCGGGCAAATCCTCTACCATCTGAGCTACCCAAGCACCACTCACTTCCCGGCCGCACAGCTTTAATTCCGCCAGTATCTCGTCTCCTACCTTCCCGAGTTCGAGTCTCGTTCCGGTACACAGTTTTAATCTGCCAGGAAGTTTCATATCAGCTTACACTCCGCTGCAGAGTGAAAATTTCGTTCCACATTAAATGAAACAACAAGTTTACTGTTACCAATCACCGTTCTATTTATTTCCACGACGCGTTTCAAACGTTTAAACCTCCATCATCGGGTGGATTTAGATTAGTTAGTATGACATTTGTGTGTGTGTGTTTGTTGTGTTACGATTTTCTGGAGGAACTTGTGGCACAACACACACACAAATGTCATACTAACTAATCTAAATCCACCCGATGATGGAGGTTTAAACCTTTGAAACGCGTCGTGGAAATAAGTAGAACGGTGATTGGTAACAATAAACTTGTTGTTTCATTTAATGTCAATAACAGTCACGGTAAAGCCTAACCTAAAATGTTGGCATTTAAAGTCGTTCCCGATTATTAATTTCTGTAAAGTAGCAAACGATATTTGAAATGCGAGATTTAAACGGAAGTATAAGACAGAAAGGTTATTATTCCGTATGAATGGGGACTTCTTGCCATGTAGATAATAATGATGGTGACGACGATGACGCCGACAATAATGACGGTGGTGATGATGGTGATGATGATGATGATGATGATGATGATGATGATGACTGTGACGGTGATGGCTTTGGTGTTGGTGGTAATGATGATGATTATGATGATTATGATGATGATGATCATCATCATCATCCTGATGACAGGACTGTTGGGTGCACGACGTCGAGGCTGTAAGCTTCCTGTTTAAAATAGGATGAAATGTGGTTGGTTAAAATAACTAAAAAATTAAAAACTAATAAAAAAGGATATTTTTCCTAAAAGTTCTTATGTACACACTCACATAATACGCATTAATCGTACGTTATGTCTTAAAATTTCCGTTTAAATTAGAGCTCAGTGAAGAAATTATTAAAATACTAGGGCAGATATATGCTGCTGGCTGATGTTGTTGTTGTTGTGGTCTTCAGTCCTGAGACTGGTTTGATGCAGCTCTCCATGCTACTCTATCCTGTGCAAGCTTCTTCATCTCCCAGTACCTACTGCAACCTACATCCTTCTGATTCTGCTTAGTGTATTCATCTCTTGGTCCCCCTCTACGATTTTTACCCTCCACGCTGCCCTCCAATGCTAAATTTGTGATCCCTTGATGCCTCAAAACATGTCCTACCAACCGATCCGTTCTTCTAGTCAAGTTGTGCCACAAACATTTCTCCTCCCCAGTCCTATTCAATACCTCCTCATAAGTTATATGATCTATCTATCTAATCTTCAGCATTCTTCTGTAGCACCACATTTCGAAAGCTTCTATTCTCTTCTTGTCCCACTAGTTATTGTCCATGTTTCACTTCCATACATGGCTACACTCCATACAAATACTTTCAGAAACGACTTCCTGACACTTAAATCTATAATCGATGTTAACAAATTTTTCTTCTTCAGAAACGATTTCCTTGCCATTGCCAGTCTACATTTTATATCCTCTCTACTTCGACCATCATCAGTTATTTTACTCCCTAAATACCAAAACTCCTTTACTACTTTAAGTGTCTCATTTCCTAATCTAATTCCCTCAGCATCACCCGATTTAATTCGACTACATTCCATTATCCTCGTTTTGCTTTTGTTGATGTTCATCTTATATCCTCCTTTCAAGACACTGTCCATTCCGTTCAACTGCTCTTCCAAGTTTTTTGCTGTCTCTGACAGAATTACAATGTCATCGGCGAACCTCAATGTTTTTACTTCTTCTCCATGAATTTTAATGCCTACTCCGAATTTTTCTTTTGTTTCCTTTACTGCTTGCTCAATATACAGATTGAATAACATCGGGGAGAGGCTACAACCCTGTCTCACTCCTTTCCCAACCACTGCTTCCATTTCATGCCCCTCGACTCTTACATCTGCCATCTGGTTTCTGTACAAATTGTAAATAGCCTTTCGCTCCCTGTATTTTACCCCTGCCACCTTCAGAATTTGAAAGAGAGTATTCCAGTTAACATTGTCAAAAGCTTTCTCTAAGTCTACAAATGCTAGAAACGTAGGTTTGCCTTTTCTTAATCTTTCTTCTAAGATAAGTCGTAAGGTTAGTATTGCCTCACGTGTTCCAACATTTCTACGGAATCCAAACTGATCTTCCCCGAGGTCCGCTTCTACCAGTTTTTCAATTCGTCTGTAAAGAATTCGCGTTAGTATTTTGCAGCTGTGACTTATTAAACTGATAGTTCGGTAATTTTCACATCTGTCAACACCTGCTTTCTTTGGGATTGGAATTATTATATTCTTCTTGAAGTCTGAGGGTATTTCGCCTGTCCTGGCTGATAGCTGAATTAAAAATGGATGAGCCATCATCTCTCCTACACACTAACACCAATATACGACTCTAGGCAGGAGTCCAGAGTCCAGACCATTCACAAAATTTTCCGTGTAGAGTAACTGAGGCAGAAATTTCCGACCTGATGTATCACGTGACTGTTGAATGTGGAGCAATGAACGATAATACCCAACAGCCGTCCATTAGATCAGGACTGACTAACCTTCAACTCATATTCTTGCAGAGGGAGCCTCTTGAGTTCGATGCGTAGGAGGTAAGAGAGACACGTCATACGTGTGAAGCGCACGTGTCGTGAGCAGTGGGAGTAGGGGGGCAGTCCTCGGACGCTGCTGATGCTCGGCTGCCTGCCAGCCGTCATCCATCAACGGAGCCGCTATCGATCGATCGCCAGGAGAGAGCCGGTCGAGAGCGCGCACTCGCGAATATCGAGGTCGCTCGTCGCTGTCTCCGGCGTTGCACGCACGGGTAGATTTACGCCGCCGTGTGGATACCCCGCGGAGAGCTGAGGCTTTCGAACGAAGGAGGATTAGGGCGCAACGTGCCGTCGACGACATGGTCATTAGAGGCGGAGCACAAGGAATAAAATCGGCCGTGTCATTTTCGAAGGAACCGTCCCGACGTTTACCTCAAACGATTTAGGAAAACTGCGGACTAAATGATTCGGAATGGCCGAACGAGGAATTGAATTGTTATTCTCTCTACTGCGAATGAAGTAACTTTCCACAGCGTATTCTTTGGTAGTTTAAAAAAATATTGCTGTAATGATAATAATAGGGTTGAAGGATTCTCTAGGAAAACCTTTTATTTGCCAAGATCGGAAGGATCGATATATCGATTATTAGTTTCGACCAATGAAATGGTCATCTTCAGATCTGAAAGCTGTCTACAGGCCTGTATTCATTATATAAGGAAATTGATCATTTCGTAATAGTTGTAAGAGTACATACGATACCACAGAAAACAGTGTCTGCAACGGCTACTGAAGCAAGTCCAATGGGGTGGATTAATATAAAGACCAATAGAAAACAGCTATTTCAGCCAATGACAGATAATAAAGGAAACACCAATAAAGCATACCTTTCACCCCTCCTCCTCCTCCTTCTTTTACAGCCAATCAAGTAACGACACGGTTTTCTCGTGTAGCTATTTAAGGAACCAAGTGTGTTCATTTAGCAGTTAACGTAAGGCCCTGATGAAGGCTAGCTGCAACGCTGGCCGAAACGTTGGCGCATTTTAAAATTATGACGATGCGGTCTGATACCCTGAAGAATTTTATTGAAGAAGACAACTGCCGCGGAAGCCTACGCTTACATTTAAGTCCAATGTATTGCACTATCTGATTTGTCAATCTCTACCACCTACACCTTCATTGGCCCTATCTCTGCAACTTTCGAATTCCTATGTATAAAACATTGTAATGTACTCTACTTCTACTATTTGTTAAACTACGGCATATCTTTTACATTATTTTGTAAAAGTGTCGTATGTTTACTAAACTGCCATCCGGTGGAAGCTTCAATGACTCAACAGTCGGTATACACAATATCGGTCACTCTGCCCAGTCGCGCGGTTCCGGACTGAAGCGCCTAGAACCGCTCGGCCACACCGGCCGGCTGTAGACCCTTCGCGTGGTCCTCTGGCAGCCTGTATGTGTATAACAATAACAATAATAATATTATAAAATATATCAGGAGTGGTAACATACACATGCGGTACTGCCAATTAGTGTTATCAGTTGTGATACGTCACGCTTTGATTGTTGACACGTGTCTACCTTGTAATTACTTCCATAACTAATGGTTCAAATGGTTCTGAGCACTATGCGACTTAACTTCTGAGGTCATCAGTCGCCTAGAACTTAGAACTAATTAAATCTAACTAACCTAAGGACATCACACACATCCATGCCCGAGGCAGGGTTCGAACCTGCAACCGTAGTGGTCGCTCGGTTCCAAACTGTAGCGCCTAGAAACGCACGGCCACTCCGGCCGGCTCCCATAACACCTCAGTTTAGATAAAAAGTTGTCGTTTCAGCTTCAAATTTGGTTAAAATACCAAGCTTCCAATGACTGTCTCGCTCACTGTCGTCTGGTTTTGATCCGACTGTCGTGCAACTGACAAGGCTCCCACTTTTATGCCCAGAAGACCGTATGTGTTTGGCTGTATTACGTCATAATCACTTCATGGTGACGGCCCATGATGAAATGTCGCACCCTGCGTTCCTAGATTACGGCTGCACCCGTTTTTCTTGCAGCGTGACCACTCAGAACAGGTAGTGAACTGCATGAAGATTAGCTGTATATTGTTTCTTTACAAGCACACGGTTCCATGTGTTGCTATGTGCGTAATCAGCGGAGTCTGCTGAATTTATCGCGTAGTGTAATTCACACCGCTTCCGTAATCACAGAGTCTGAATAATTTGAAGCTGGATTCCAAATCCTTATCTATCCAAACTTAACCATGTGTTTATTCTTAAGACTGTGCTCGGCAAGCACAGATTTTTTCAAATATCTTAACTTCATTTTCATGTCAAAACAGAGATCCCCAATAGTCTGTTTAGACTGACCCCACGTAACTACCACACTCACAACGAATATTACTAATCCTTGCTGTTCTCAGACCGAGATTATCTTTAATAGGTCGCAAAATTTCCTTCATTTTCCTCAGTGGCTTGAGGGCCGTCTGATTTAGTGAGTGTGGAAGACAAAAACTAAAATCGAAACTCCGCCCGAACAGGCCATCAAAGCCCAATGGTACCGACCGGCCGCCGTGTCATCCTGACCCCACAGGCGTCGCTGTAAACGGACATGGAGGTGCATGCGCCCATATTATTCGTTGCTGCAACGTTGAATGGAAGCCGCTCTGTGTGTTGGTCCCCTGGGCTCGATCGAACGGCATCACGTCTTGACTTCCGCGGTAGACTTGATCTGATATCAGGGACTGAATCCCAATTCCTTCGGAACGTCGTCGTAAGACGATTAGTATCGGAGCCGAGGTGATGTATGTCCGAAATAATCCTGGCTCTGTGTATGAGACTGTTTAGCAAATTTGAGATGGATGGTCAGAGTTACGCCCGATGGGATAGATGGCCGCATGCTTCGATTATAGATGCACATATTGGTAGTCTCGAAGAACTACGTGACCATAATCATTAGTTCATCTCTTACTGTCAGCTATCTATGCAGATAATGATCGAGGGAAACAATCATGCGCCGGCCGGAGTGGACGTGCGGTTCTAGGCGCTACGGTCTGGAGCCGAGCGACCGCTACGGTCGCAGGTTCGAATCCTGCCTCGGGCATGGATGTGTGTGATGTCCTTAGGTTACTTAGGTTTAATTAGTTCTAAGTTCTAGGCGTCTGATGACTTCAGAAATTAAGTCGCATAGTGCTCAGAGCCATTTGACCCATTTGAGCCAATCATGCAAGTGCATTACAGCGTTCTGAGCTGCCAGTGAAAACTAGTCCGTTCAAATTTTCGCTTTCTCGGTCTTCCAGTTTCAGATTTTCTCCACTGTTCACGTTAGACATTAGATGCAAGATGCACTTCAATTTTGCTGATTTTCCAGTTCTCTGTGAATGACAAATGTCAGAAAGCCTATAGCACTGCTGCTTATTCTGTTTGACTGCTAACGTACAGACCAAGGCAAACAAGCTGACTAAAACGAGATGGAAAATGGAAAAAAAAGTGTGAACATTTCCAAACAGAAGCTCACGCATCGAAGGAACAATGGAGCGAAGGCGTATGGAGATGAGAAATTGTATGGAAAGCCCTCGGGTGAATCTGTTGCATCATTCATAAGAAATGCAAAATGAGATTCCACCGCGAGAAAGTTACAGGAGGAAAAATCTGAACCACAGCAATCTCTGATGCTGAAACAAAAACAATAAGAATCTGTTAGCCTCCAGTTGTAAGGTGAATGCTGTCAATCTGACACATACAGAACTGCAACAGCGCCGTGCTCTAACTAGTCAAAACCACGTTAATACTCTAAAATGTGTTGTTCGCACAACGTACTTAAGGACTTGAAAATATCGAACACTTCTGAAACAAGTAACAAAAGCGTTTCGAAAGCATTTGAACCAAGTAACACTATCTAACATTCTGCGTGGTGTCTGTTGTTCTATGTCGTGTCTCCCTACCACTTTCGCGCAACGACGCTCTGAGCGTGTTTTTTAGGGAATTGACTAGTTTGAACCTGGGACCTGTTGCTGGTAAGGAGACGCCAGACCACACATGACATGTAGAGTTCAGAAGATTTCAGTGAGACTAGCGATGATATAACCAAATACTTAATGATTTCAGCGTCAGCTCCACTGCACTCCCTGTAAAAGAATTTTAATACTAACTAAATATAGTAAAAGGGGTTCAAGGCTTTCCTATTTTTAGTTAGCTGGTAAAATAGCGCCGAAAAAGCAGTTAAGTTTGCCATTGGAAATTTTATTCTACTCACAAAACATTGTTTATAAATTGCACTATTGATAAAACGAAATGTTATAATACAGGATGATAAAAAACAACTGCGTTCAACAAAAATGTGAACGAATATTCCCTGAATGGGTTTCCAAGTTCTACAATTGTTTCGAAGGATGACCTATGCCATACCACATCTATAATCTAGGTTTAAATTAAGTTTCACAAAAGAGAAAACTATCAAAATGGTCTACAGTGACCCTCAATTATCTTTAATTACTTATCTAACTTGTCGTAAATTACAGTGGCTGACGTGGCTTCTCAATAATTATATAACAGAAAAATCATAGCGTTTCAGATTTTAACTTACGTAGCAAATGTGAATACCATGACCTTTAATTGACGATCGACACTAGTATTACGCAAAAAGGGGGTGTAACAGATGAGACTTCTGCAGTTCTGAGTGAAGCTTTATGCGCTGTTATGCCGCACCTCGTGCGTTCATTACCTTGTCGTTGGTTAGGCAGTGTCAGGGGTCGTCGGTCGGCACAGCTCCACGCACCTCGCCGACTCGGAAGCAACTCTCTCCTAACTTCTCCTTACTACAATTTACCGAAGTTGGTTTAAAAAAAACCTATCTGGCTGTGTTTTTAAAGTTTGCAACGTAGCAGAGACGCGAAAAAGTCTCACGCTAAAACTTGCAGCTGGTGTGGCCCTTTTAGTATTATCGTAAGATCTATACTGTTCTTCTGGAGGGCTCTATCTTTTAACATGGGCTGGGGGGTGGTCCTGGCGGTTACTTTTCGTGGTGGGGGAAATGTTTTTAACGTTTGCAACGTAACAGAGACGCGAAAAACTCTCACGCTAAAACTTGCGGCTGGTGTGGCCCTCTTAGTGTTATCGTAAGATCTATACTGTTCTTCTGGAGGGTTTTAGCTTTTAACATGGGCTGGGGGGTGGTCCTGGCGGTTAGATGGCGACGTGGGCGTCCCTCCCTTATCGTAGGGCTTTCTATTTTAACACGGTTCTGCTCTCGGCTTCTGTTCTCGTTTCTCCCCTCGGAACTGCGTCTGTCTCACGGTGGGAATGTATGACATGCATTTAGGCATTCTTGTTTTAGTCTGTGGTATTCCATTTGCTCACTCGTTACTCGTATTACTTTGGTTAATTTAATGTCACGATTTATTCGGAGCTATGTGACATACTACTGGATTTGCTTATCATGTCAGTGTTTTCATGAAAGGTGTGGGATTTGCCTGACACCTTACAACTAACTGGAAATAAGTTACCCTAGTTTATTAACAGGACAACTGCTATTTAAAGAATAATTGGTTGAAGCTGTGTCTGGCCCGATATCTAATGAAATCTTTGCTGGATAGGGCACGTTGCCATGAAAAGACGAAAATACTTTTGGTTATCCTGTGTTCGCCAAACTTAACATAATCGCTTTATTGCCCATTTTTTCAGAATCCTGTAACGTTTTTTGTTCATTCTAAAATGACTGTTCAGCAAATACATTTGAAATTGCTTCTACTGTGTAGGGGATGATTTCTTCCGTTTTCTTCAGATTTACTATTTTTTAGCTTTGTAAGCTAGTGATTTCGAAGGAAGATAATTTTATTTTGTGCCGCTTTGGTAGAAAACATTATTCAAAATCGAGATCAGTGAAATTATGTGCTGTCTCATATAAATGTGGGTAAGCTATGTAAGAAAAGATTTGCAGTACACCCCTCAATACTGGAGCGAAATTCAAGAAAAGACTCTTAGTATATTTCCGTATGGGCACCAATAACCAGAGGTACATTTCATAGAGCCAGTCTAAAAGACTCAGATTATCAGTTGCCGCAGATATTTCTCCCATCTGTTCATAATTACCGCCTAAAATAGTATTATCTAATAGCATAAATAAAGCCAACAACTTACCATAATAATTTCTTGGTACTTGAAAGATACGTTTACCTCTTTTATCATAATTCGGAACTTAAATTAATTTTAAGAAGAATGATTAAATGCACTATCATCGGATTAGCTGCTGCTTGTGCAAGCCGTATCAATACGTAAGCAGTGAACATCTTTCCAAGAAGTCTAAAATAGGCCGGGGCTAGTGGTGACGTCACCACTACGTGGAACGAGAAGGAAATGCCATTGGAGCAGGTCACAATCGCAGCGGAAAGTCAATACGCCTCAGTTATTTATGATTGATTAAGTCGAGAAGGTTGTTATGAAATGAACACTACGATCGTTATTTTCTAGTATGTTCAGACTGCTGACCTACCAGCATAGCGAATCCTTTTCGTTTTCTGAATTACATTGATTTTATACATTACGAATTGTAGTTGAAGTGCTGCGACTCTAAATAATCTCGTCTTCAACATAGAATAAAAAGCGTTCATATCTGGTAGTCTCGATTTTTATCTGGCACACGAGGAATTTCGTATGGTAATTTCCTTTCGCAACAGATTTTTTTGTTATTTTACAACTTGAATACGATTTTTACGTTAGTGTGAGCTTCTGCATTGTTCTAGTAATCTCACACTAATTTAATTGCGAATAAATTAATCGTTATTATTGTTTCTTGCGCGATTCATTTAGTGAGAATATGAAAGTATATTGTCCTTACGTAATTTGAAGTGCAGTCTTACTGAGATATTGTCACATGCTTATCATCAATCACGCACATTCCTTCCGTTCATTTGCACACGACGAAAACAGCAACAAAGCTGTGACATTACGGTTGGTGTAAGGTGTACTACAATCGATAGTAGTATGACGTAGTACATCGTACCCCTTACGCATCATCGGGTGTCTGGAACTTTCGGAACCGAGCGGCCTTTTCGGCAGGGGTCTTTCTGTTACATTCGATAACGTCCAAGCGCTAGCGACCACTTGCTTGAATGCGAACAGGCAGTTGTTAAGATTTCGTGCGAAGTTTCGCATGTAGTTGCGTCGCAGCAAAATTCTTTTAGCAGTTTGTTAAAGTAGTGACTTATGAATTTGGAAGTATTACGTCGATTCGTAGGATGACAATGAGCAATGATTCGGTATACTAGCGGAAAGTGGGCGTAAAATCAGCGATCGAAGCAATATCATCGTTTTAGTTAGTAGCTTCCATTGGCAGTACTTGTTATTATTTAAAAAGTTATTAAGGGGCTATACCGGATAGGTATAACGTGAAATGTTGATTCGGAATAGCAACATAGTAATGGAAAAGTGCAGTGTGAAACTGGAATACATGAAACTTCTAATTATAGAATGGCTTGGTTTAAACATTGTTAAGAAGTGTGTTACTTGCAAAAAGTTAATAGGTGAATTAAAATGATCTGTATTGTTATCATTCCAAATCAAAATTTCCTGCCCAAAATTTTGAGGAACTTAAATATTCATATAGAGACGTGTTTTCGTGTTAGGCAATACAGTCAATTTTTTCTTACATCGATACGTGTTCTTTCTGTTAACCATACTTGTCCTTTCAACGAAAATTAATATAAAGGCACGTAAGGGAGACGTTTCCATTGTCAACACAGCCTGGAGGCAAAAACATTTTAGTAAGAAATAACCATCGGTTTATCTCTATTTTATTTCTGTACGCTCTCGAATATTACGAAGGAATCTTTTAATTCGCCTTGGAGAGTTACTTACCCTTTATAAATGGGATAAGTAAACATCACCAGTCACAACTCTATGGCATCTTGCCAATGTGGCTGTAGAGAAACTAATACATTTTATTCAGTCTGTATATTTCTTCAAAACATTGTCCCATTTCCCCCAATGAGTGCTGTGGCTTGTGTATAATAATTCATATGCATAGTTCTCGGCCACGTTGTACCTCTTTTGAGCACTTCTGTGTTCTGTGAACAAGACCAGTGTCAGTAAAGTTATTTTACTGGCTTGAAAATCAGGATTACAGATCAAATCAGTAAATCAGAAAATAAGGGTTACAGATCAAATTGTGAACTACGATTTCCTGCAGTTGTGCCACGTGTTAGGAAAGTTTTACACTCCATGAAACGTTTCTTAACAATGACGAAAATTAACTCTTCTTCTTTTCCTCCAGCTGTCTTTATTGATATTAATTATAAGTGCTACCTATTTCAAAACTCGATAGAATCATCTTCAGGGGCCTTGAAAGCATTCATGAATCATTTGCGATCAGCAAACTTGAGCCGTTTCATTCAGACCCGGTGTGTACATTCCGATGCATATTTCCAGCAGTTTTATGGTTGCATCAGGCTTCAAGTAAAGTTGGTATTTATAGATCGGAAATGTATACCCTGGGTATGACGAGTATGTGTGTGTCGATTCTCGAGTTTCGAAACCTATAGCGTTCAGAACCCACACCAGCGAATTCAGTTGAAGGGAAAAAAATGTCTTTTATCAATATTAAGCAGATGACGTCCATTTACCTTTGTCCACCGAAGGAAGAAGATTAGCATATCCTTTTGTCTTCTGATATGGGGTAGCTACCTATTTCTTCTATTCCTTTTATTTTGTCGAACATGGGGCTGAGGGAACCCTTATATAATTACATAAGACATCGCGATTGAGAGTTTCCTGAAAACCATTGTGTACAAAATAAATGAAATAAATAAAATTTGTACCTAGGAACAGGATAATGTAAACGAATCCTGAACTGCTATTGCCACTGAAAAAATCTCTGGCAAATTCTTAATTAACGTCTTTAGACAAATTACTACTGTATTACACAAACCGAATGACCGACGATTAGGTAACATGTCCCCAAGAGATACGTTACACACAGTTGTAGATCAGGTAAACCGGCTTCTGTCCTGGAAATCCGATTAGTTACGTAGTATCAACATAACTCTGGGAAACTCCACACGCATAAAAAATCTGTGAAAGCAATCTCTGATACAGGTAATGAAAACTGTAACAGCTATTTTGTATTAAGTATCTAGATCGATTGCTCCCTGTTCTTTGTGTCCCGAACAGAAAATTTAATATAAGCGGGCAATTTCGTGGAGCCGGCGTTGCGTGCGCAAGCACAGAGTTATCTAAACAGGGGGAGGGCAATAATTCATAGCCGCGGACACGCCTCTTTCGGCCTTCAGTCTGCTAGCGATATAATTGATGAATAAAGCATGCCACGGAAGGATAGGTGGGTTGTTCCTGCAGTGACCAGAACGCACCGAGAGAAATTTCAGCGCGCAGTTCACCCCCGTGTTTGATTTGCTCGAAGCACATAATAAACAAAAAAAGAAATTGGTAGAGGAAGTGGTTTACGTAATCACGAGCAATTACAATTAGTATCAACTGACGCTCAATTAAATTAATCACGGTGTCTCGCTTTATGTGCTGTCAACTCGCGTCGACACACAAAAATATCTCTAATTGCTCCGTTTATTACTGGGACCTCTCTTCGCTCGAAGCTGGATATTTGACCGGGGGGGGGGGGGGGTTTCGCACAGATTCAACCCCAGTGTCTGCTGTAACGCTGTTTAAAACCTGCCGCAGTTCCCTATTTTGTGTGAGCTGCCGTGTCTCCGCCTTCATCTCCTCGTGAAGGGTACGAATTTGGTGGTCGCTGTAGTCCAGATGTCTTCGTAAACAGTTTGTCGAAATTATGAAAATGGTGTCTTCCTAGACGATTGCTGTTATTGTCTCCTCCTACGAGGTCTAAGATTTATTCTGTTATCTCTTCTTGCTGAAAAAGTTACGAGGGGCGCTCAGTAGGTAATGCAACATTTTTTCTTCTGAAAGCGCGATGGTTTTATTCAGGATTTCAATACGCCGTAATACACTACTGGCCATTAAAATTCTACACCACGAGAATGACGTGCTACAGACGCGAAATTTAACCGACAGGAAGAAGATGGTGTGATGTGCAAATGAGTAGCATTCACACAAGGTTGGCGCCGGTGGCACACCTAAAACGTGCTGTCATGAGAAAAGTTTCCAACCGATTTCTCATACACAAACAGCAGTTGACCGGCGTTGCCTGGTGAAACGTTGTTGTCATGCCTCGAGTAAGGAGGAGAAATGCGTAACATCACTTTTCCGACTTTTAGAAAGGTCGGATTGTAGCCTATCGCGATTGCGGTTTGTCGTATCGCGACATTGCTGCTCGCATTGGTGGAGATCCAGTGACTGTTAGCAGAATATGGAAGCGGTGGGTTCAGGAGGGTAATACGGATCCCAACGGCCTCGTATTACTAGCAGTCGAGATGACAGGCATCTTATCCGCATGGCTGTAACGGATCGTGCAGCGACGTCTCGATACCTGAGTCGACAGATGGGGACGTTTACAAGACAACAACCATCTGCACGAACAGTTCGACGGCGTTTGCAGCAGAATGGACTATCAGCTCGGAGACCATGGCTGCGGTTACCCTTGACGCAGCATCACAGACAGGAGCGCCTGCGATGGTGTACTCAACGACGAACCTAGGTGCACGAATGGCAAAACGTCATTTTTTCGGATGACTCCAGGTTCTGTTTACAGCCTCATGATGGTCGCATCCGTGTATGGCGACATTGCGGTGAACGCACACTGGAAGCGTGTATTCGTCATCGCCATACTGGCGTATCAACTGGCGTGATGGTATGGGGTGCCATTGGTTACACGTCTCGGTCACCTCTTGTTCGCATTGACGGCACTTTGAACGGTGGACGTTACATTTCAGATGTGTTACGACCCGTGGCTCTACCCTTCATTCGATCCCTGCGAAACCCTACATTTCAGCAGGATAATGCACGACCGCATATTGCAAGTCCTGTACGGGCCTTCCTGTATACTGAAAATGTTCGACTGCTGCCCTGGCCGGCACATTCTCAAGATGTCTCACCAATTGAAAACGTCTGGTCAATGGTGAAAATGTAATCACATGTCAGTCTAGTATCATATATTTATCGAATGAATACCCGTTTTTCGTCTGCATTTCTTCTTGGTGTAGCAATTTTAATGGCCAGTAGTGTATCTCCTATTTTTTCAGCGTGATATTCATTAAATTCGACTGCCTTACGCCACCTTACTGCAAGGGCCAGTACGCCCACATGTACCAGTCTACCGGTTCACGCCGAAACCAACGTCGTGCTGCATCAATAACTACCCCGTCATCCACCTATTGCTTCCCATTAAGTGCATCTTTCATTGGGCCATACAGACGGAAGTCTGAAGGTAAGAGATCTGGACTGTCGGACGGATGAGGAAGGACAGTCCAACAAAGTTTTGTGAGCTCCTCTCTGGTGCTCAGAAATGAGCCGCAAAGTGTTGAATTGCGATCTGTCGATCACCATTAATGAGAGTGTCCTTGCGTTTTAAAACTGCAGCAATCACAGCCGTGTGCGGCTGGCCGGAACGCGGATGATCGGAAAGGTTTTCGCGGCCTTGATGCGATGATGGCAGACGCCTCGCCCACCGACTCGTCGTACTTTTATTGGCTGCCACTTCTCCGTAGACAGTCTGCAAGCGCCTGCGACGCTATGGTTTTCTGCGAAAAGAATAGAAACTCAATATGACAGCTCTCTCTTCAGAACGGACCTACGTTACAGATCCCATTGTGAATGCTCCTTATAGCGCCGCCGTCTATCGGAACTTCTTGAAACTATAGGCGCTGGAGTGGATATAGTCCACGACGTTCCACAACAGATATCGCTTTTTTCAACCGGAACTGCCCGAGAAAAAATGTTTTGGATTACTTCAAATGGTTCAAATGGCTCTGAGCACTGTGGGACTTCACAGCTGAGGTCATCAGTCCCCTAGAACTTAGAATTACTTAAACCTAACCTAAGAACATCACACACATCCAAGCCCGAGGCAGGATTCGAATCTGCGACCGTAGCAGTCACTTACGAAATATGATCTATGGAACAAGGATTAATGTATGTATGTATGGAAATATTGTACCTCAGATCATAAATCCAGACACAGGTCCTGTGTGTCTAGCACGTAGACAGTTCGGTTGCATGCTCGCATACCGAGCGAGGTGGCGCAGTGGTTAACACATTGGGCTCGCGTTTTGGAGGACGATGGTTCAGTCCCACGACCGGTCATCCTGATTTAGGTTTTCCGTGATTCCCCTAAATCGTTTCAGGCATATACGGGATGGTTCCTCTGTAAGGGCACGGCCGACTTCCTTCCACATCCATCCCTAATCCAATGAGACCGATGACCTCGCCGTTTGGTTTCTTCCACCAGATCAACCCATTCCATGCTCTCAGCTGAGGTTCTTCTAACAACACACGGCCATCACCGGCACCGTGGCAGAACCAGCTTTCGTGGAAAACACAACACGCCTCCATTCTGCCTTTTACCCTTCCCTCCACCATGTCCTTCATATCAACTCACCAGGGGCAATCTGGAAGGTAAGTAACGTTCGCGACCGTTACAGTGGCAGCATTAAAGCAAACCTTATTTACATCCTCATACTCTTACGCGACTGGCTCGAAACTTGACATCTTTCAGATGTAAAAACACGCCTACAAATTTTCGTTTATATCGCACAGCTGCTTCTGGGCGCTGTGATTTTTTTTCCCGTAAATGTACATGACACGAATAGAATGGTGGGTAGTCTTGAACGACACCGAAGTGCGATCTTTACCTGCGTCGGGTATACCTAAGGCCACCATTCTGTCGCCACCAGTGCGGACGATTTTTCTCCCCACCCCTTCCATTCCCCTCCCCCTTCCCCCCTTGCGCGCTCATTCACTGCTCTCAACATCAATTCCGCCCTCTTTATCTCGGCCTTAACACGGATTTCCCTTTTCCCCTGCCGCATCCCGGGTCTATTATGTCTTCCTGCACACTCTTCTTTCCTGCTTTTCGCCCCCCTCCCCCGCCCCTTTTCCTTTCTTGCTGCGGATTTCTGCACGCGCTTACATCCCAGCACGCAGCTGAGCTCCCGGCGTCCCTTTTGTTGCGCAGAAAATTTATTTTCATTGTGCTTGTTTATCTGTTGTTCTGCGACTCATTTACTCTGGTCCACGTCGCTCAGATGAGTCGACGTCATCCGCTCTGTTACAGTCTGTATTCCGAACAGATGAGATGCAAAAGAATTTCTGGCGGTTTCTGTTTACAAGATCACCTGTTTGTCTGTTTCCTTTTTGAACCAATGATACAAATAGTGTTAAGTACCAAAGAGAAATGTAATATTTTTTATGTTACAAGTAAAAGTGGAATTTTAAATGTACCACAGACATCGGCACGTAATTTCGTGCTGCGGGTAGGTCATTACACTATGTATGTAAAGTAATTTGTTAATAGTTGTGTGATGAAAAGAGTGCAGCAGGGTCAACAGTATCTACCAACAATGATGTCCCAAATAATTACAACCCAAATCGCGCGTCGCCCCTTCAACAGATGTGGACGAGGTAAGTTAATTAAAAAAAATCACGAAATTACCTATATCACGAAAATACGTTCCTATCCCTTATACTAAGGTAGTGACATAATTACCTTACTCCCGATTTCCGAGATACAGATCTCGACATAGCGCATCATCGAACCAGTCCTGCAATAATACAGCGGATGCAGTCAATAAAAACTGTTTTGTTCCCTTCACTAGGAAGTGAATATAACCACGAAAAAACAGAAATAACTAGAAACAATTTGTGTGAAGGTAATAGGAAGTTAAGGCTGTTAATTGTTTGAATGTGTAAATACCATCCTCAAATGAACGACCGGCCCCGAACCCATTTCGGTCTTCTAAGTTATTAAAATGTTTCTAAATTCTGTTTTTTAATACTTCTCCGGAGTGCTCAGCCAGCGAACATAATACACTTACATTTCTGTAGGTTCTACAACCCTTTCTAGTTCCTTTCTTAAACACAGCGAATGTAATTGCTTTCATCTATTAAAAAAAACTATTCAAGAATTCAGTAAAAATTATTTCAAGGACTTCCACTAAGATGTCCGATGCTGCTTCCAGTAGTTCACAGGTAACATTCCATGGACCAACAGGAGTGCCATTTTTCAGTCTGTTAACACTTTGCCTTACTTATACTGTTTCATGCTTCTCCCTTGCATTCTTCTGTTTCTTTTCGTAGATTTTCTTTCTGGAATACACCTCTATTCTGTCACAATATTCTGATTGATATTTGTCTACTCCTTGTCATTAATTTTACTTATTCCTGCTATTCTAAGTTGTGAGGTCTTTAATAACTTCGCAAGCGTTATTCGTTCTTGCGTTCCCAGTGCGTTAAAGATACAAAGAGCTGAAGATAACTAAGGGCGTTGTTTTGTGAAGAAAAGAATAAATCGCACTTATTTTTCCGTGTCGATCACACATCTCATTCGGTTTCTTTTCTTTTCCTGACCCCATTTCACTCCTATTCCAGAAGCACTTGGACTGCCGTTTGATGTCTGCAGAGAATCTGCTATAAGTATTCTGTACTGATCTTTTCGTCCATGACGTTTGCAGTAAACTTCCACCTGCTTAAGTCGTTTCCATTCAATGTGAGTCCTTTCCCTTCTAAAGAAGGCGCTGAAGATCCATGAGTCACGAATTGACCACTCTGACAAAACGATAGCAGAAAATTGGCTTCATCTTTCTCATTTCTGTTACAATACCCCTAGATGTTGGCAGCGTTCTTGTTGTATATGATACGGTGTACACTGTCTTCTTTGATGGGGCCCAAGATTTTTATCATATTCCTTCTATTCTTTCGTACTAGTTTCCTGAATTGTTTACGCCTTCTGAGATATACAGTAATGGAAGGCTCACTATGACGTAATGTCCCAGTCTTAGGTCGAGGAAAAGGAATTTAGATATGTAAAATTTTCAATAGGAGTAGTAGGGTCTTTGCAGTTTGCTGCATCTATTGTTCATGTATAGATCCTCATACATGTTACGGGTTATCCGTTTTCCAGGCATATTTAGGTTAAATATTGCGTTACCTTCTGGCATCGTCTCGCGTGTATCTCCGATGTCTGTGATGAATTTTGTCTTAGTTTTTCCGTTGCGATGTTATGTTTTATGATTAAGTTAACGAAGACTGCAAATTCGCCCCTTTCTGTTCACGGAGATCTGGTCAGCATTTCGAGATTTTCTGCGCAACCGAGAAAAGGCGAGATGAAGAAGTGGCCTACAGCCTTCTCTTCCACCGAGCTCCCAAAAATGGTAATCTCGTCATCGTGTGGCTTGCTTCGTTCAGTTCACGTTTGGTTCAATTTATGGCTCACTCTCGCTTCTTCCTACTTACCTATCTTATCCCCAAGATTGTTGATGTTTTCTATTCGATCCTACAAGCTAAATATAGCTCTCCCCCTTCGGAAAAAGCGATCACATGCATTTGTTTCGAGAGATGTGTTTACAGAGATCTGTGTTTTACTTTAACATCGATTGGTTTCTGTGGCATTTATGTCGTCATTTTCGTGCTGGTTAGGCCTATATACTAAATAACCGCCGGCCGCAGTGGACGAGCGGTTCTAGGCGCTTCAGTCTGAAACCGCGCGACCGCTACAGTCGCAGGTTCGAATCCTGCCTCGGGCATGGATGTGTGATTTAGGTTTAGGTTAGTTAGGTTTAAGTTGTTCTAAGTTATAGGTGACTGATGACCTCAGATGTTGAGTGCCATAGTGCTCAGAGCCGTTTAAACCATTCGAGGTGGCGCAGTGGTTAGCACACTGGACTTGCATTCGGGAGGACAACGGTTCAATCCCGCGTCTGGCCACCCTGATTTAGGTTTTCCGTGATTTCTCTAAATCGCTCCAGGCAAATGCCGGGATGGGTCCTTTGTAAGGGCACGGCCGACTTCCTTCCCCATCCTTTCCTAATCCAATGAGACCGATGACCTCGCAGTTTGGTCTCTTCCCTCAAACAACACAACCCAATATCACCAATATTCATTCCATTCACATGTATAGTTACACCTACATATTTTAAATAAAAACAAAAATGTAATAATAAATTTTCCAACATGTAAATCATGCTCTTTTTCATACCCACTATCGTATATTCAGTTTTCTGTTTAGTTTCAAACTCCACGTATCACATTAGTTAAACAGCTCTCTTAGCAGAAAGCTACAGTCGCCACTATCTTCGGTAAATATCACCTGGTCATCAGCCAATAACATACGCCGCTGACAATCCCATTGTGCCATCCTGGACACCAATTAGACTTATTCCTGAACTTTCAGCATTGCAGCGCGTCAGCAATCTTAAGTATCGAAATAATTATGAAAAATCCGCCTCGATTGCAAAAACTACCTGGTGTTTACCTAGATTTCAGCGTGGATAACCACGCCTTCTTCAATCAATTTTAGCCTTCGACTATGCCTATTTAGGCAAGCTGTTTTATATTTGTTTTGAAGAAGGCGTGGTTATCCACGCTGAAACCTAGGTAAACACCAGGTAGTTTTTGCAGTCGAGGCGGATTTTTCATACTTATTCCGGAACCGTTTAATTATTTTCCAAGCTTTATTGATTCCTATAATCCCAAAACAATTATCTTCTACACATGTAACTTTCCTATTGTCCCAAGGTTGTTAACGTTTCTTAGTAATTTACACATCTTCTACACATGTAACTTTCCTATTGTCCCAAGGTTGTTAACGTTTCTTAGTAATTTACACATAAAAGTAAGAAACGGGGTCCATTACTCCTTGTTGGTAGACAAGTGCTTTTTGCCACATCAGCAGGTGAAGCTTTACCCGGTGTATACAGTGAGGTGTACGAGCGAAGAGAGGAGTGGCAACGAACGTCGGACCAAGGCTGGAGCTCATAGTCAGCAGGTGCGGAAATAGGAACTGTGACTGATGTGGAGAATGGGCGAGAGAGAAGAGCGTGTAATCTCCGCCCCACTGTAACGTGATTGATAGTGCGACATTCCAGAGGTATTTCTAGTCTGAACAGACGATGGATGGTGCTTCGAAGATGGGTGACAGTTTCAAAGGCCATGTTTTCGTGAGTGAAACATAAATCCTTTGGGATACATTTAGCTACAAACAGAACCATCGTCTTCTTAGAAATCGCTGCGTAAACACAAAATAGATTCCTATATGCGCATTAGTTTCTGACCAGTAAACCCCGCATGTCCATTCTTTAAATAATCCAATTCCCGTAACAAAACAGCTTCAAACGACTGATTAGTTTACAAATGAGTTAACGTGTTAAATGCTTACGTTAAGCGTCTAAGCGAGAAAAAGTTTTGCAAAGTTTAGAAATTCTATTTGAAGTTTTTTTGGAAGTCGCCAAGCGCCCTCATTATCATACACTGGATGAATACAGTCTGGGTAATTTTCGCTCCGTTTTAAGCGGAAGCTAATTTTTCATGCACCTCAATGTCTGTGGTGTCATACTTCCTAAACTGTGTGTCACACAATGATATTATTTTGCAGAGACATCCAGTGGTGTATGCGGATACTGCCCACAAACTGTGTTGCGAATATAGCCCGTAGTAAAACAGTAATAAATTAAAATGTGATATCTGATAGTGTAGGTTTACAGCACTTATTTTCCTTGCACCATTATGCGGAGGGGTGTCAACGAAAAAGTGTTTCGTAAAAAGTTTCACATTACGTTTCAAATTTGTCGGAAGTCGCTAAGTTTTCTTATTCTCAAATACTGCATCAATTTGTCTGGATACTTGCGAGGCGTCTGTCACGCTGCCTTAAAAAAGAAAAAAAATTGTGTTTGTATACTTGTTTCATTGTGTTAAACGTTTAACAAAAGATAATACCGCTTAATGTGTAGATTATGACAGAATTTTAGATTTTTAAATTCGGCCATTAATTAAGAAAAATTTTGAAACTCACATTTTTGTTGAAAGGGTACAGTACCGCCCGACTTTGAAAATAGGTACAACATACTTCATTATTCTCGTCTGAACAACATATTTTTTTTAATAATAACTCAATTTCAATTAATACAGCGAAGCCGGATACCAGTGTGGGAAAGAATGACAATTTATTTATTTAATTGATCACATGTGCACTCCCACAAAATAAATCCCTACATCCAGTTTGGTGAGATCTGTGAAATGAATGAATGTATGGTCGTCTGCTAACTGCAGATAGTGAATGTGAATATATGATCATCTTTGAGACGATCCTTTGGCCACCTTTGGTGGAACCAAAGAGATGAAACTTACTGGAGCTTTGAGCGCCTGAAATGTGGCTGACCAATACGGTAGCAAGGTGCTCCCCCCACTTCGACAGAGGTGTGAGAGGACCTAGAGAACGGCCATGTTTCAGCACTCTGCCGCTGGATCTTGTGCTGTTAAGACCTGTCTTACGTGTGCTCCGTAAAGACAAAAGAGTGGAGACATAGTATGCATGTGGAATACTTAAGAGTAGTTTGAAATAATAATTTCTCTATTTCAGGAACTTTTGTGGGGAGAATGAAATGTCAGGCAGGTAATATTAATGGGATCGTAGTAATCTTCGGAAGTGACCAACGGTCACAATGAAACCACGTGTAGCAATAAGTTGAAATACTTCTGTGTGCTTAAGTTAAGCTGAATTACTAGCGTGTGTACTATAAGTTGAAATATTTAAGAAATGGCGTGTGCAGGACTTGAAATTAGAGACGAGTACTTCCACGTGGTGAGTACTGTGTGAGTCTCAATCTGTGTGTGAGACAAAGGATAAAGAGAAGTACTCGTCCATGGTATCAGTTGAGGACTCGCGCGTGTGACGAATATGATCTTACTATTACTTTGCGTGATATGTTTCCGTGTGACGCTAGATTCATACTCTGAGAGAGAAGCAAGGTGAGTCAGCCGTCTATCCAGCAACGCCACTTGGCTTGCATTGCACAGGAAGACGTGCATGTATCTCCAGAGTTCATAGTAGGAAAGTAGAATTACGAAGTGGGGCAGTGCCGTGTGAAACTGGGATAAATATTAATTGAAGTGGGAAAGCTGAAAGTGATAATGTTGTGACTGTTCCCTGTGTTGTATTTCATGTTGTAGTGTGGTGTATGTCATGTAATTTGAGTATGTGTGGTTTTCATGGGAGAGTAGCAAGGTAGTTTCAGAGCTAGTGGGTTATGCGTGTTCCTTTTGTACCGCTCGGTCTGGAGGAAAGTTTCGTGATGATGGTTGTGAGAGTCGAAGTGTGAGATATAGCAAAAGATCCACCATCCTATCCAGAAAGTGCACTGTAGCGTTAAATAATTACGAGACCGTAAGGTAGAGAATCACCAATGTAAAGCCATGCCCATTGGGCGGAATTTCACATGTGTTATTGTTGTAGGTTATAGAATTTGTGTGTTTAGGTTATAGAATTTATCGGAATAAATAAGATAATGAAAAGAAAAAGATTGGTGGCCTTTTCCTTCGAATTGTATGTTGTCATGATATCCAGAATTTATAATGTGTGCGCAACTCATATTCAGTGCGATGGCCACGTGTTGATAAAAGCCGTTAAATAAAAAAAAAAAGAAAATGTGGTATTACCAGTGCGTAGTGAACAGTCAGAGTTCTGTAAATTACTGATAGTCAGATGTGCGTTTCCGTTGCGTATTATTCATATAGGAGGATAATTTGTAACTTAATTGTGAGTACGAAAGTTCATGTTACTCGATAAATAAGTATGAATCCACTCGCTTGGCAGACCACTCATCTTGCAGGCCTGACTGCTTGATGCCACAATATGAGCAAGGCATGTGGGTGCCTCTCATTGTTACCCCTGAAAACCGTTAGATAGGCAACCTGTGGCCAATATCAGTTTCTGGTTTCCGGGATAGTTGCTTAGAAATATAGATGTCCTCCTTTAACTGATTCTTTAGCTTTTTTGTGGCATGCAGACCTCTGGTGGGGTAGTAATTTCGAACAATCATTAAATTAATTTTATAACATCCGTAGTGAATCATGATTCTCTCCGTTATATCAGAAGGCGAATTTTACTTGCAGGTCCGTAGCTGACAAATTTTTTTTTTCTGAAAATAACAGTTCTACAGTTGATCCTCTTTTTTTATTTTTTTTTAAATTTAAATATTCGTTACAACTGCTGCACTCCGTTAACAAAGTAATTGACAAAAGTGCTGCAGCTTTCAGTATAGATAAAAACGCTGTTGTGACGATTGGGAAGGAAATGTTCGACAATGAAAAGGAAGCTGAAGAACCATCGAAACTTAACACCCCTGGGAAAAAAGTCGTACTGATAAGCGGATTACAAATATCGCTTCGTTTCCAGAGCATGCGATTCGTCATCATGTTTATGATTATTATCGCAGAAAGGAACATCCGATACTCAGAAACTAACTGGCCACACTTCTCCAAGGCAGTCACACATCCTTGTCCACAGTTTTATACAACATAGGCTTTCGCCGCTGACGTTCCCGTGGCCGTAAGGTGTTGATAGAAAGGGAGGTTATACCTGCTTGGCACATTTACAAAGTGTTTCGAAGACTCACTAATACCAAATCTTGAAAAATCGTACCATTGTTCTGTGTAATGCTCCTCACCCCTTAGTTGTTGTTGAGAAGGTACGTACCATGGCAACCGAAAGGAGGTAATGACTGGTTGGCATCAGCGTTATAATGACGATGTAAGTGATGACGTGACAAGATGGACCTTATGTAAAAAATATCTCTCCATATGCCGCAGTTCCCCCTATACGAAATCGACAGACTGGTCGAAAAAAGAAAAGAAAACCATGGGCCTGCAGTCGTTAAGCTACCAATTCGTCAGTGCCATTTCAACCCAGTGCGTTAATATGGTCCCAATATAAGATTAAGTTGCCAGGAGTAATAATAAATGTACCTTTGTGCAGTAGAAGCATTCACAAGAGAAACTGTCAGGAACGTCTCCTCTGATGATCGGAAGAAAGCCGTCAAACATACGCAGAGCATGGCAGAACGAAGCTCTTTTAGGAAATTCAGTAAAGGAGATGATAATTTTATTAAATGACGACAGTGACGGTTACAACGGTAATGACACTTCAATAATCCGTCATAATGGAGTTTTCCATTATTCTCACGGAAATGGAGTAGAGGCTAAATGTTTGGCGAACGTAGTTTACATCAGTGCCTGCATAACAAAATTATATCGTCGTAAGTTTTGAAATTTCAGTAATAAGGCCTTAATAGCAACTAATTCCAAAAGAAGTTCATCTCAGAAATACAGAAATAAAGACGAGTATTACTGTTTACAGTTTAACTGCTGTAATACAGACCCTTCAATTGTATCGTTTTTGTTATTTCTGAACAGTAGAAGTTGGCCTATTTAAAATTTGCTTTCCCATCGTGATAAACACATTTAATCTTTTGTTGTGTTAGAAATAAGTAGGTGGATCAGAAAAAGTAATAAACAGTTTCATTACGAACCTACAGTGATGTGTTTCTCGTCTTGAAACCCTAAGGGCGCCTTTTTAGTATTTGAGGGGGGAATGGACCATTGTGCGTCATATTTCACTCAAATTATCTCGCTCTAGAGATCTCAGAGGTCTGGTTACGAAAATACTAAAAGACAATGCATTCTTAAAGTTTCATTCCCACATTGTTTACCTAACTTCAATAGCAGAAAAGTTTCCCACATGACGAAAATTCGGTAACTTCGTGAGAAAATGCATTTTCGTAAGCTGTCCTTATATCATCTTAATAATCAAAATGTTATGTAAAACACCGAGGCAATCTCCATATTTACAAAATGAATTGTTTGCTGTTAGAGAGAGTTGAATGAAATGTAAGATTACGTGTGTGTTCCGTGCAGGACTTGGCAACTTCGTTCCGTGCCTTCACGTCCTCCTGCCGAAATGTCAATCCTAAAGTAATTTTGGACAGACTGTGGCTTCAAAATTCGGGATAAATGGTATGAAGTGGCAATTTTCCAGTCGTCTCTTAGCTTGCACCCATTTTAATACCGTCTTATTTTTCCTACCGGCGGGGCAGAGTGGATCAGTTCTCCAACCAATCATGCAGACTTCCATTCCAAATATTTCTAAATAATATCACGGAATATTTCCTTACAACAAGCTACAGCCGACTTTCAGATATCGTTGCGCACTTGATTCTTCCCCTTTCCTTGTGTCCAATTGTTTTTTGTGGCTGTTATTTAATTTTTTTGCCTGTTTGCTTGGCACATGTACTATTTATGATTAAGGCCATTTTGTTCTTCACTACAGTTTCGCAATGATCCTTTATATTCAAAGTTACCATACAGCTGGGGCTTTGAAAGAAAGAAAGCTCACTGTTATAACCGCGTAATCGATAACGAACGAAAAGCAACATCTTAATGGAGATAACAAAAAAGCGTCCACTTCGTATCTGGAGCATATTATATTCTGTTTTATTGTCACTGTTTTGGTTCGAGCAAAACAAACTCACCTGTTCTCTCTTAATGTGGTGCGCTCTGCTGAAAAACAGGGAAATTACAGCGGTTCTTAAAGGCGAAAATTTAATTTATAACGTCCTCCGTGCTAGTTCTTTCAGCGAAGTTTTATGCTAGCGGCAAATTGTTAAAAGGCTCTTAACCCGGATTATAGCAAGACCCGTGATTGCCTCTTCGCATATTTGGCGACGCCCGAGAGGCTAAAAAATTAAAGGAGAGACGGAAAAGAGAGGCAGAAGAGAGAGCGTTCACGGCGGAAAGCTGGCAGAAGCTGCTAAACGAGGTGCGCGGGTTGCAGAGCTGCAGGGAAGGGGAACCCCCCACCAGTCCGAGCCGCTTCTCCGCTGCGTCCGAATCGCCGGCGGAGGCGGCGTCGCATAAAGGCGTTAATTAGCGACGTCATTAAATTATCGCTGTCAAATTAGGCAGTCGACGGCGGAGGGGTCGGCAGGGTAAGGAAAAGACGTCGTCGGGGGCGACGGCTTTGACCGGCCGCGGCGCAGAGGCCACGTCGCGCACCACGGCTGCTATAATTAGCATCACGTCCGGCTGAGGGGTGACGCGCGGCCGGCGACCAATCACGGCGCGCCCCGCCGCAGGCCCGCGGCCAATTAGGGGCGGCCGGCCGCTCACCTGGCCGCGCTCGCCGGCTCGCCACCAGATTAGCTCCATTCGATATGCCGCGCCGGCGCGCTAATTGTGGCTACTGTTGGGCGCGCTAAGTGCATTATTTAAAGCGGCGATAGGCCCGCCGGGTCCGCGGCGACAGGTGGCGGTTGGGACATTAGATGGTATCGCCCGCTCAGATTGGACAATATTTGCGGACATGCGTGCGCCGTGCGGTACCGTGCGCGTTCAGACAGTCGTCTGATTCAGCTGCGTTCACGAAACGGTCACCAACTTCTGTAAGTCGGAAATGTACATTAAGGTGTCTATAACTTACAATATCTCCGCAGAAGGGTCGAATGGTTTAGAGGAGGAGGAGACGACAGAAGGATAGAGAAAAAATTAAAATCGCTCAAAAGAGAAAAGGCCGCTTTACCTGATGGGATACCAGTTCGATTTTACACAGAATACGCTAAGGAACTTGCCCCCCTTCTTGCAGCGGTGTACCGTAGGTCTCTAGAAGAGCGTAGCGTTCCAAAGGATTGGAAAAGGGCACAGGTCATCCCCGTTTTCAAGAAGGGACGTCGAACAGATGTGCAGAACTATAGACATATATCTCTAACGTCGATCAGTTGTAGAATGGAACACGCATTATGTTAGAGTCTAATGACTTTTCTGGAGACTATAAATCTACTCTGTAGGAATCCGCATGGGTTTCGAAAAAGACGATCGTGTGAAACCCAGCTCGAACTATTCCTCCACGAGACTCAGAGGGCCATAGACACGGGTTCCCAAGTAGATGCTGTGTTTCTTGACTTCCGCAAGGCGTTCGATACCGTTCCCCACAGTCGTTTAATGAACAAAGTAAGAGCATATGGACTATCCGATCAATTGTGTAATTGGATTGAAGAGTTCCTAGATAACAGAACGCAGCTTGTCATTCTCAATGGAGAGAAGTCTTCCGAAGTAAGAGTGATTTCAGGTGTGCCGCAGGGGAGTGTCGTAGGACCGTTGCTATTCACAATATACATAAATGACCTTGTGGATGACATCGGAAGTTCACTGAGGCTTTTTGCGGATGATGCTGTGGTATATCGAGAGGTTGTAACAATGAAAAATTGTACTGAAATGCAGGAGGATCTGCAACGATTTGACGCATGGTGCAGGGAATGGCAACTGAATCTCAATGTAGACAAGTGCAATGTGCTGCGAATACACAGAAATAAAGATCCTTTATCATTTAGCTACAATATAGCAGGTCAGCATCTGGAAACAGTTAATTCCATAAATTATCTGGGAGTGGGCATTAGGAGTGATCTAAAATGGAATGATCATATAAGGTTGATCGTCGGTAAATCAGATGCCAGACTGAGATTCATTGGAAGAACCCTAAGTAAATGCAATCCGAAAACAAAGGAAGTAGGTTACAGTACACTTGTTCGCCCACTGCTTGAATATTGCTCACCGGTGTGGGATCCGTACCAGAGAGGGTTGATCGAAGAGATAGAGAAGATCCAACGGAGAGCAGCGCGCTTCGTTACAGGATCATTTAGTAATTGCGAAAGCGTTACGGAGATGATAGATAAACTCTAGTGGAAGACTCTGCAGGAGAGACGCTCAGTAGTTCGGTACGGAATTTTGTTGAAGTTTCGAGAACATACCTGCAACGAGGAGTCAAGCAGTAGATTGCTCCCCCCTACGTATATCTCTCGCACTGGACTCGCATTCGGAAGGACGACGGTTCAATCCCGCGTCCGGCCATCCTGACTTAGGTTTTCTGTGATTTCCCTACATCGCTCCAGGCAAATGCCGGGATGGTTCCTTTGAAAGGGCAGGGCCGACTTCCTTCCCTGTCCTTTCCTAATCCGATGAGACAGATGACCTCGCTGTTTGGTCTCTTCCCCCAAACAATCCAATCCAACAATCCAATCCGTATATCTCGCGAAGAGACCAAGAGGATAAAATCAGAGAGATTATAGCCCACACAGAGGCATGCAGACAATCTTTCTTTCCACGAAATATACGAGACTGGAATAGAAAGGAGAACCGATAGAGGTACTCAAGGTACCCTCCGCCACACATCGTCAGGTGGCTTGCGGAGTATGGATGTAGATGTAGATTAAAGAGGGAGCACAAGCTCGGAACAGGGAAGGATGGGAAAGGAAATCGGCCGTGACCTTTTCAAAGGAACAATCCTGGCAAATCTAAATCTGGATGGCCGGACACGGGTTCGAACCGTCGTCTTCCCGAACCCAGGTTCAGCTACCTCGCACAGTTCGAACGATTCATTTATCTTTTATAAAGTACAAGCTGAAAAGAATCTGTGCAAATATGCTCTCAGACTGTAACACGGCCAGGGCTTAAAATAAGTAAACCTGTTGAAACTTCCTGGCATATGAGTGCCGGACCGAGATTCGAACACGGGACCTTTGCCTTTCACGGGGAAGCGCTCTACTAACTGAGCTACCCAAGCGCAACTCAGATCCTTTCCAAACGCATTACTTCCACGTAACCCGTCTTCTACCTTCCTATCATCTCCAGCGAACAGTTGTAATATACCAGGAACTTTCACATCAGCGCACACTCCGCTGCTTGAAAATTTCATTCTATCTAAAATTGTAGTTCTCGCTCACTCGTGTATGCTACAAAAAGTTACGTAAAACGCGGGAATTCGGATTAAATGTTTTACGACCCTGTGCCTAAATGCAGCTTACCTGGTTTCTTCCCCACAGCGGTTGTCCTCTTCTTTCTCCTACTGCCAGCTGAAGACAGACTAAAATGGCTCTGAACACTATGGGACTTAACATCTTAGGTCATCAGTCCCCTAGAACTTAGAACTACTTAAACGTAACTAACCTAAGGACATCACACACATCCATACCCGAGGCAGGATTCGAACCTGCGACCGTAACGGTCGCGCGGTTTCAGACCGAAGCGCCTAGAACCGCTCGGCCACTCCGGCCGGCTTGAAGACAGACTTCTGCAATGATATTAGTTGTCGCAGATTTGGGAAACATGCACCGGTAGTTATCGCAGCATATAAACTCCTCGGCTGGCTGTGAAGGCCCAAGGGATGTCTGCTGGCCGCCGTGTCGTCCTCCGTCTTGCAACATCTTGTGGATCCGGTACGGAGGGTCATACGATCAGCACACCGCTCTCCTGGCCTCCTGGCCGTTTTGTGGACTTTCCAGGCCGTGGAGCCGCTGTTACGCAGTCAAGTAGGTCCTCAATTGGAGTCACGAGGTTGAGTGCCCCCTTCCCCTCCCCCCGTAACAGTCCTCCCACCAAGCAAAAATCCTTCGTAGTACCGTGAGTTGAACCAGGGTCTTCTGCATGGCACCTATCTAAGCTGACAACCCAGCTACGAAAGTGATCACGTATCTTTTTTTTGGAGTCATCAGTCTTCTGATTGGTTTGATGAAGCCCGCTACGTATTCCTCTCCTGTACAATCTCTTCATGTCGGAGTAGTCCGCCCCCGCTAGCTGAGTGGTCAGCGTGACAGAATCTCTATCTTAAGGGCCCGGGTTCGACTCCCGGCTGGGTCGGAGATTTTGTCTGCTCAGGGACAGGGTGTTGTGTTGTCCTATTCATCATCATTTCATCCCCATCGACGCGCAAGTCGTCAAAGTGGCGAAAGGTCTACTAGACGGGAGGCCCTAGTCACACGACATTTGCATTTCTTTTATCTCAGAGTAGCTCTTCCAACCTACACCAACGCCATCAGAATTTCGAACATCTTGCACCACTTCAAATTGTTCAACACTTTAATCTTGCTTCCATTATCAACCACAATGTCAGTATTGCCTCTCTTATGCCTTTACCTTTCCTAAAGCCAAACTGATCATCTTTTAACACATCCTCAATTTTATTTTCGTGGTCTATTGTACCACAAAAAGATAATTAGGCTCCACTGTTCACATTTATTTATTATGAAGGAACATAGGAAAAAAGCGACACGTATATCCACTCAGATCGTAACACACCCAGGGCTTAAAATATGTACCTGAAATTCTTATTCTCTGTCACTTGTGAAAGCTGCAGGAAGTTACGTAAAACACAGGCACGTGGATTCTTACTTACAGTGCTGGTTTTGTATGTAGCTGCCAGTACTGGCTAAAATACGTGGTATTTTGGAAGTTATAACTTGTTTTTACAAATATGTTGTTGAACTTTCAATATACGTTTTTGGTATTGCTGGGGCTGAATGTGATAACACTAAATATCACAGAAAAACTGAAAAGGAGTTCTAGTATTCAAATACATACTCTGGTAAGCAAACAAGTGATCTTTCTGCTGAAATTTCTTTTACAGCCCATGTAAATCTAAGTAAATACAAGAACAAAGCTAAATTTAGCGTTCGTATTGAAATACAGTGTGAAAGTGAAACATGGATAGATGCATAGTTCACCAGTACGCTCCCGAAATCACGTGCTGGGATTGAGTTTTTGAGTGAATTTCAGGAAAATCCTTCGTAAAAACACACTCTGTGAAAGTAACACGATGAACGTGTTATCTGAAACGTCACCAAAAATTTATTAGTTCTCATCGTCTGTCGACTCGCCATGGAATTTGTAAATTATTTGCTCCAGAGGTTTCTCATCTTCACTGTACATTTTGAACACGACATCAACACGAAAGCACACACAACGCACGAAAACAAAGAGAATTTGATATTAGGTAATGCTTGGGAAGCAAGAGACGATAACAAAGGTTTCAAAAACGACGAATTTTTCCAGTGGTACCGCTACTACCACAGAAAAAAAAACTGTAAAGCCTCAAGACCTGCCATACGTTTGCGGGAGCCGTTAATATACGTTTGACACTGTGTAAAAACTTCACAACTGGCGCGACGTTATATTACGTCCGCCACACCTTTTCATTTCCCGCAAGCGCCCTAATATTACGTCAGCCGCACGCTAAGTGTCAAATATTCTACGGCCGCGCGTCTAAAACCAACGTACGTGGTTTCTTCCCACGACGGTTGCCCTGCTTCCCCCACTACCAGATAAAGAGTCCCGCAATGTTATTATCTGACGATGTTACTTATAATACGATATGATATCTGTGTCTTGAAAAGAGGATATAAGATTTACATCAACAAAAGCAAAACAAGGGTAACGGAATGCAGTGGAATTAAATTGGGTGATGCTGAGGGAATTAGATTAGGAAATGAGACGCTTAAAGTAGTAAATGAGTTTTGCTATTTGGGGAGCAAAATAACTGTTGATGGTCGAAGTAGAGAGGATACAAAATGTAGACTGGCAATGGCAAGGAAAGCGTTTCTGAAGAAGAGAAGTTTCTTAACATCGATATAGATTTGTCAGGAAGTCGTTTCTGAAACTATTTGTATTGAGTGTAGCCATGTATGGAAGTGAAACATGGACGAAAAATAGTTTGTACAAGAAAAAAATAGAAGCTTTCGAAGGGTAGTGATACAGAAGAATGCTGAAGATTAGATGGGTAGATCACATAACTAATGAGGAGGTATTGAACAGAATTCAGGAGGAGTTTGTGGCACAACTTGACTAGAAGAAGGGATCGGTTGGTAGGACATGTTCTGAGGCATCAAGGGATCACGAATTTAGTATTGTAGGTCAGCGTGGAGGGTAAAAATCGTAGAGGTAGACCAAGAGATGAATACACTGAGCAGATTCAGAAGGATGTAGGTTGTAGTAGACACTGGGAGATGAAGCAGCTTGCACAGGATCGAGTAGCATGGAGAGCTGCATCAAACCAGTCTCAGGACTAAAGACCACAACAACAACAACAGTGTCTGGCTGACAGTTTCATCATCTGACGTGTTTCACCTTAAGTGATACCATGAATACTTTTATGAATCTGATGATGGTCAGTCTGGTTGTGTAAAACCAGAATTTTATCAGCAGCTCAAGGCGGTAACATGTCATTTATCACGTATTTACGAGCTGTGGGGCACGAACTCCTGAAAATATATTGGGGAAATATTCATAGAATGATAGTGACGAATAACTAAAAAAATGGTTCAAATGGCTCTGAGCACTATGGGACTGAACATCTGTGGTCATCAGTCATCAGTCCCCTAACTAATCTAAGGACATCACACACATCCATGCCCGAAGGAGAATTCGAACCTGCGACCGTAGCAGTCGCGCGGCTCCGAACTGAGCGCCTAGAACCGCGATACCACCGCGGCCGGCGACGAATAACTGGTAGACATCGTAGTACAGGGTGTTCCCTTTTACTGAAGACACTGACATACAGCGAAAAGTACACACCAGATCGAAAAAAGTTATAATGTCAGTTTGATTTTCCTCTTTAATTCAGTATTGCGCAGTAAACTGCAGTTACAGATGATGTTAATTACCCTGTTAAGACAGCTTGAATCAAATCAACATTCACAAAAGGTCATCTGCTGAGGCAGTCAGGACTTTTACTTAGTAAATAACGAAAACTTGCACACACTTTTAACTGCTAAGAACACCACACTTTGAAGGCACAAGGTTTTACCAGCCACAACTGGCCACAGACAGAAAGTGGCACAGCAAAATCCAACTTAAGGTGAAAGTAACCCTTTAGCACGCAGGCGAGGAATTCATTGACAAATCGTGAAAGTAGCAGTCCACTCAGATAAGATACAAATATGCCCTATATCGACCACAACTGGCAGAAAACAAGAATTGACAGCGATGTCACCCAGATCACAGGTCACTTAATTCCACTCGCGATTACCAATGATGCAAACTCAGTACTCAAGTGATTTAGTAGAACATCCCTCGCACAGACAGAGTGGCCTGACAGATCGATCACAGCTTGAGAACAATCCACTAGACAAATAGCTCACCATTTAAATAGCTGCCATAGGTGTACAAGCCAGGCCACATTCCGGGGGTCTCGTCGTAGCGCGAAGGTGGAACGACCCTTGAACAGAGACTATGTTCACTGGTCATTACAGCCACAGTCCACTTCCGCTCGCCAACAGTCACCGGCGCCACAATGACGACACCACTGCGGCACAGCCATACACCACGCGCCAGCTGACCCCTGTGATGCCTCGAGCAGACTAGTCCGTACTCCGCCCTCCTGCAGACCATTGGGCACCGCATATCTACATCTACATCTTCATTTATACTCCGCAAGCCACCCAACGGTGTGTGGCGGAGGGCACTTTACGTGCCACTGTCATTACCTCCCTTTCCTTTTCCAGTCGCGTATGGTTCGCGGGAAGAACGACTGCCGGAAAACCTGCGTGCGCGCTCGAATCTCTCTAATTTTACATTCGTGATCTCCTCGGGAGGTATAAGGAGGGGGAAGCAATATGTTTGATACTTCATCCAGAAACGCACCCTCTCGAAACCTGGACAGCAAGCTACACCGCGATGCAGAGCGCCTCTCTTGCAGAGTCTGCCACTTGAGTTTGCTAAACATCTCCGTAACGCTAAGACGCTTATCAAATAACCCCGTGACGAAACGCGCCGCTCTTCTTTGGATCTTCTCTACGGATCCAACACTGATGAGCAATACTCAAGTATAGGTCGAAAGAGTGTTTTGTAAGCCACCTCCTTTGTTGATGGACTACATTTTCTAAGGCCTCTCCCAATGAAACTCAACCTGGCACCCGCCTTACCAACAATTAATTTTATATGATCATTCCACTTCAAATCGTTCCGCACGCATACTCTCAGATATTTTACAGAAGTAACTGTTACCAGTGTTTGTTCCGCTATCATATAATCATACAATAAAGGATCCTTCTTTCTATGTATTCGCAATACATTACATTTGTCTATGTTAAGGGTCAGTTGCCAATCCCTGCACCAAGTGCCTATCCGCTGCAGATCTTACTGCATTTCTATGCAATTTTCTAATGCTGTAACTTCTCTGTATACTGCAGCATCATCCGCGAAAAGCCGCATTGAACTTCCAACACTATCTACTAGGTCATTGATATATATCAATGACCTAGTAGATAGTGTTGGAAGTTCAATGCGGCTTTTCGCGGATATATATATATATATATATATATATATATATATATATATATATATATATATGTAAATACTTGAACGTCTGTAGACGTCTCTCCATTGAGAACAACATGCTGCGTTCTGTTTGCTAAAACTCTTCAATCCAGCCGCATAGTTGGTCCGAAATTCCGTAGGCTCTTACTTTGTTTATCAGGCGACAGTGCGGAACTGTATCGAACGCCTTCCGAAAGTCAAGGAAAATGGCATCTACCTGAGAGTCCGTATTTAATATTTTCTGGGTCTCATGAACAAATAATGCGAGTTGGGTGTCACACGTTCGCTGTTTCCGGAATCCATGTTGATTCCTACAGAGTAGATTCTTGGTTTCAAGAAATGACATGATACGCGAGCAAAAAACATGTTCTATAATTCTACAACGGATCGATGTGAGAGATATAGGCCTATAGTTTTGCGCATCTGCTCGACGACCCTTCTTGAGAACTGGAACTACCTGTGCTCTTTTCCAATCATCTGGAACCTTCTTCTTGGAATATGGCATATGATTGTATAGTCTCCAGTGGAATGTTATGCTACTTTTCGATCAGAACCTCTTCTATCTCCCGTAGTGACGAAGGAGGCGGAAATCTGCTCCAGAGTCTGCACTCCAATACCGCCCATAAGGCAAGACGCTGCAGTTCAGACGCATACTCCTCATATAACGATTGTACTGTCCTAGCTGTGTGAATGGCTGCGTTATTGTTGCATCATTGTTGCGGAACGACATTTGAATAGAGTGATGCAGCTGATCACCTAAAATGTTCACATTATCGTTGGGTGTAACACAGCCTTTGAGAGTAATGATATGGCTGCCCACACCATCACACTTCCAGCTCGATGCTTAGTCGCTGGAATCAAGCAATCAGGATCGGAGGCTTCTTTTGACTTTCTTCAGACGTAAACCCGGCCCGATATTGGAAATAACGAGAACGTTGACCCGTCGGACCATATGACGTGTTTCCACTGATCAGCCATTCAGGATTTATGCTCCTGACACCGTGTTTTACGCTTCTTTGCGTTGGTTGTCGTCACTAATGGTTTTGGCATAGCAGCTAGTCCGTGAATATTCGCTTTATGAAGTTCTCGGCGGACAGTGTCAATTAAATACGGGGTCTCGAAGATGGCTGCTGAGCTATGCGTTACTTTAGCCGTCGTAGTTTTGTGTTGTTTTGATACATTTCGTGTTAGCGTACGACGATCTCTCACATGTAGTTTTGATTTGTACCCATTATTACGTTTACACGATGATGTCTTTCCATATTTTGTGTAGCCTGTCATGATTGTTGAAACAGTTCCTCCTAAAATATTGAATAAGTTAGCTGTCTTGGTTATTGATGCTCCAGCTAATCGGGCCCACATAATCTTCCCTCTTTGGAACTCTGTTCGGTCTTTCATTGCACGTCGACCTCGGCCTCTGAGCGCAAATACGAAGTGCGCTATACTCGTAAACAACTTGCAGTGATGTCTAGTCCGTACTGAACACCGACAGTCCAGCGCAGCACATGCCTTACCTGCAGTGTTAACCGTCAAACACAACCATCCCATTACTACACTGTTCTCATTATTTTGCCTATCTCCTGTATGGTTTAGACAGAGAAAACACCGCAAAAGCAAGAGCATCGGAGGAAGTCACGGCACAGTGATACACTACTGGCCATTAAAATTGCTAGACCAAGAAGAAATGCAGATGATAAACGGGCATTCATTGCACAAATGTATTATACTAGAACTGACATGTGATTACATTTTCACGCAGTTTGGGTGCATAGATCCTGAGAAATCAGTACCCGGAACAACCACGTCTGGCCGTAATAACGGCCTTGATACGCCTGGGCATTGAGTCAAACAGAGCTTGGATGGCGTGTACAGGTACAGCTGCCCATGCAGCTTCAACGTGATAACACAGTTCATCAAGAGTAGTGACTGGCGTAGTGTGAAGAGCCAGGTGCTCGGCCACCATTGACCAGACGTTTTCAGTTGGTAAGAGATCTGGAGAATGTGCTGGCCATGGCAGGAGTCGAACGTTTTCTGTATCCAGAAAGGCCCGTACAGGACCTGCAACATGCGGTCGCGCATTATCCTGCTGAAATGTAGGGTTTCGCAGGGATCGAATGAAGGGTAGAGCCACGGGTCGTAAAACATCTGAAATGTAACGTCCACTGTTCAAAGTGCCGTCAATGCGAACAAGAGGCGTCCGAGACGTGTAACCAATGGCACCCCATACCATCACGCCGGGTGATATGCCAATATGGTGACGACGAATACACGCTTCCAATGTGCGTTCACCGCGATGTCGCCAAACACGGATATGACCATCATGATGCGGTAACCCGAACCTGGATTCATCCGAAAAAATTACGTTTCGCCATTCGTGCACCCAGGTTCGTCGTTGAGTACACCATCGCAGGCGCTCCTGTCTGTGATGCAGCGTCGAGGGTAACCAGGGCCATGGTCTCCGAGCTGATAGTCCATGCTGCTGCAAACGTGGGCGAACTGTTCTTGCATATGGTTGTTGTCTTGCAAACGTCCTCATCTGTTGACTCAGGGATCGAGACGTGGCTGCACGATCCGTTATAGCCATGCGGATAAGATGCCTGTGATCTCGATACGAGGCCGTTGGGATCCAGCACGGCGCTACGTATTACCCTCCTGAACTCACCGATTCCATATTCTGCTAACAGTCATTGAATCTGGACCAACGCGAGCAGCAATGTCACGATACGATAAACCGCAATCGCGATAGGGTACAATCCGACCTTTATCAAAGTCGGAAACGTGATGGTACGCATTTCTCCTCCTTACACGAGGCATCACAGCAATGTTTCACGAGGCAACACCGGTCAACTGCTGTTTGTGTATGAGAAATCTGTTGGAAACTTACTTCATCTCAGCACGTTGTAGGTGTCGCCACCGGCGCCAACCTTGTGTGGAAGCTCTGAAAAGCTAATCATTTGCATATCACAGCATCTTGTTCCTGTCGGTTAAATTTCGCGTCTGTAGCACATCATCTTCGTGGTGTAGCAATTTTAATGGCCAGTTGTGTATTTCATCATTTAAAATTTTCATTGTGTGCTCAGTAAATGTATAAATAGCTGACTCGGTAGAATGACCCTTTTGAGATCGAAGCCGTGATTGGCGAAGTACCCGATTAAGAACCTTTCTCTACCTGTGTTTTATCGCTGCTATCCACAGTATTTCAAAGAGTGCAGTCTGGTCGACGATGTCAAAAGCTTGGCCGGCCGCTGTGGCCGAGCGATTCTAGGCGCTGCTGCTGCGGTCACAGGTTCGAATCCTGCCTCGGGCATGGATGTGTGTGATGTCCTTAGATTAGTTAGGTTTAAGTAGTTCTACGTCTAAGGGACTGATGACCTCAGATGTTAAGTCCCATAGTGCTTAGAGCCATTTATTTGTCAAAAGCTGTTTGGAGATTTGGTTGGTGACTGGAAGAAACCGGCCGTCTTTGACCGATTCCGGCGCCGCTCCACAGCGACCGCAACCAAAAAGCTGCTCGCTGCCTGAAGCCGGGTCGCTCCGCAGGTGTCTCGCAGGCGTGCCGGGGAAGCAAGCGCCCAGACGGCTGGCCGACACCTCCGGAGGCGCCGCCGCGGCCACAGCTGCTGCTGTGCTTTGATTTACGGCCGCCGTCTCGCGAGAGGAGACGCCTGCCTCTCGCTTCGCCTCATTAGTCAAACCGATCCGCCCCCGCGTCCTGACGCCTGTCAGTGCAACCAACTATTCGTAAAGAAAAAAAAAGAAACGGTGACTCGAAGCTTCATAAAGGAGGCCGACCGCCGCCTCGGCTCACTTGTACCGGAAATAGCGGCCAGACGTGAAGGATGGTGGCTCTAGCGTTCATCGTGCGCGGCGTCTTTGTTGTTCCTCTAAGTGGCTCGTAATGGCTCCGCGTGGCGGAAACTTCGAGCCAGCTCTGCGGCATCCCTCGCTTGAAACCTGCCTCACGAAAATAATGTGTAACATAATACACAAGTAAAAGATGTTGCGATATCCTCCACGATAATGAGGGTTACACGTCACAAACCTCGTGTAGGGAATGAACCGTGGAAACGCGTACTTCGGATAGTGAGAGATGACAGCGGCAGCTGGAGGGGCACCAGTTAGAGGCACATTGGTTTGCACAAGTGATGCAGCGCGGTGTGGTCCGAGTCCCATCCACAGCTGAGCGAACTCCCGCCGAGGTAGCGTACGGAGCCGTCTGATCAACAGACGACACTTCAAACCCTGCTATTGGCGGAATATAGGGGAGCATGTAGTAAGCGCAGTGATGGGCTCTCGACCATGGGTTTCACTTCTCTGCCGACAAGACCTGCGTTTTGCACTTCTGTTGGCGATGGACAGTCCACCCTGACCCTGCCCTTTTCCTTGATGACCATCTACTGCGGGTAGTCGAAACGTATCGCTTTTTAGGACTGGTTTTCGGCGCCCGACTAACATGGCTCCCCCACATTCTTCAGCTTAAGTGAAAGTGCTGGCAGCAACCTAACGCCCTCCGCAGCCTGAGCTACACCACTTGGGGGCAGATCGCTCTACATTGCTGCGGCTCTACAAAGCCTTAGTTCAGTCGCGACTCGACTATGGGAGTGTCGTATATGGTTCGTCAGCGTCCTCGGCATTAAAGCTGCTTGATCCTGTGCACCACTGCGGTGTCCGTCTAGCGACGGGCGCTTTTCGAACGAGTCCAGTGGCCGGTCTCCTCGTGAAGGCTGGAGTCCCTCCATTGCACATCAGGCGCCGCCAAGTGCTCGCCCACAAAGCAGCGCACGTCCATAGCTCTCCTCAGCACCCGAACTACCGTCTTCTGTTCCAGAGCAGTGTGATTCCACTACCGGAACGGCGGCCACAGCCAGGGATGACGATCGCTGTACGTGTTCGTTCCATACTGCTGGAACTCATTACCTTTCCAGCGTCTCGTGCGGGTCCATTCACAACTGCCACCATGGTGTATACCTCGGCCGAAACTACGGCTGGACCTATCGCGCTTTCGTAAGGACTCTGTTCCTCCTGAGGCACTCCGCAGTCACTTCTTATCCATTCTTGACGAATCCCAGGGATCTGAAGTCATCTATACTGACGGCTCCCTGGTTGATGGTCGCGTAGGCTTTGCCTATGCTCACTCGGCCCATGTTGAACAGCGCTCCTTACCGGATGGCTGCAGTGTCTTGACTGCCAAGCTGGTGGCCATCTCTCGTGCCCTTTGAAACGTCCCCTTAGAAAAATTATACAAGACTGTGCTTATCCTGACACACAATATTTTTAGCGCAACGCAATCTGACTTTCAAAAATACCTAAAAAAAAAAATGGCCCTGACTAACATTAAACTATGCGTTTCACAAATCGCTTACCTCACAAAAATCTTGGTTACTCGAACTACTGCAATAAAGAAGCGCCACTACTGCCAGCTAAATAAAAGATTCAAACTATGGAAGGCACTAACTACTGATAGGCATAGTTAGCAAATGAAAGATTTTAATAGAGAACAAACAATGTATTTACCTTAATAATGTTGAAAACTCATAATATACATATCAGTTCATGACATCCAGTTTTTAAAATTTCAAAACTCCGCCATCTCTCTCCCCACATCCACCACTGCTGGCGGCTCACCTCCAACTGCGCAACGCTACGCGCTGTTCACATCCAGCTGCCGCTGCCCAACACTACAATGGCAGACAACAATGCAAACTAGCCACAGACTACACACAGCACAGCCAGTGATTTTCATACAGAGCGCTATGTAACGTTGCCAATAAGAAAATATAAACAGCCTACTTACATAGCCCCCATGCTCCCCACAAAAATTTTACAAATTGTTTTGGGCAGTGGCAAATAATGATTTGATAAAATTTTCCATAATTACAATAACAAAGAAATCAAATGCACACACTTATTGATACAATGTTGGTCAAAAGCTAAAATTTTCTCACAGTCCATAAAGACAGTCCTGATCGTTCATCACAGTAAAATAGCAGTGTTTTTCTCAAAGTCTGAGCAGTAAAAGAAAATGCACACAGAAGTAGGGGATTTCCATGCTGTCTTGAAGAAGTAGTGTTGTCCTTCCAACGGAAAGACAATGCTGACTCTTGACATGCAGACAGGTAATGGGCCACAACAGAGCAAACCCACAGCAGAGTCAGTCGAAGTTTTGAAGAATATTGGTAGGTAGGTCATCACAGAGCGGACCCACAGTAGTGCTGCTAGAAATTATGGTATTGGTGGGCCACCAGAGGTGCAGACCCACTGTAGTCCTTGTAGAAATAATGGTATTGGTGGGTCATCAAAGATGCAGACGCACTGTAGTCCTTGTAGAGATGGTCAGCAGCCATCTGTTGTGACTGTGCAGGTGCACAATCACCATTGAAGAGTCTTGCGGATAATGTAGCAAGTCCATAACCACCAATTGTGCACTGACAAAGATTTTGGAATTGTCCTCAGAACCAGCAATGCTGTTATCCAGTCCCTTGCTGAATTATTAACACATCTGCAAACACTAACAGTCCCTACTTCTCACATATTGTCCATATACTATGACCAACAGAAACGTGTGCAGTGAAATGTAACTTACAAGTTACTTAATCTGATGAACTGGTGTCCATTACAATTTTATAACATAAGATTACAATTACAAAGATACAGAATACATCATTAAAGAACATAACAATACAGATAACATTTGTAGTAATAGGGGCTTTACAAAAGAATAAAAATAAACATATACATCAGTGTTACAGGAATTATGACATAAGTAAATATATAAAAGATCAGAATAATTATTGAAACATCAACTTCACACATGAGCATTAAAACAGAACAGAACAAATAATGTTTAAACATCTTTACAAAGTAAATAACATAGTATTAGAAAAATTCTACAACATAACAACATCAGCTAAACACACAAAGACAGGAAAAACACAAATACACAAGGGAACACAAACACATAGTGGGATAACACAAGGAAAGGACAGGGTTTCTTTTATTGCAGTATTTTGCAAACAAAACTTTCTTTACTTCTCGGAGATCTCCCTTCGTTCCTCATTATTTCCAAAAAGTCCTATCTATACCTGCTTTCTGTACTTTTTTCGTATGACTTATCAATGCATTTCTTCCAATTCATCGCAACCCATTCTCTTATATAGTCTACCCCCTCTTAAGCTAACTTAAATCTACTGAGCTCAGATGCTAAACTAAGGGACGAGGCAATGCAGCAGCACAGAACAATTAACACAAACAGCAATGACAAAAAATACAAAAGGCAAAGCAATCAGCGTAAATTACAACTAATATAAGGCAATGAGCAGCAAACAAGAAAAAAAAATCAGTAGTAAAACTGGCTTAAAAGAATAATACAAAGTGAAATTTAGTAGCACTATGCCTGGCAAACAGCAGCAGCAAATGCAAAAGCTTATATCTAAACATGACATAGCTCAAGCAGAAAAAATATTACATTAAAGACAACAATGCAGACAAGGGACTCCGCCATCTCTCTCCCCACATCCACCAATGCTGGCAGCTCACCTCCAACTGCGCAACGCTACGCGCTGTTCACATCCAGCTGCCGCTGCCCAACACTACAATGGCAGACAGCAATGCAAACTAGCCACAGACTGCACACAGCACAGCCAGTGATTTTCATACAGAGCGCTATGTAACGTTGCCAATAAGAAAACATAAACAGCCTACTTACACCTTGATCATCTTCGTTCCTGCCCCGATGTGTCCTACATGGTATACAATGATTCGCTGAGTGGTTTACAGGCCATTGATGAGTACTACCCACGCCATCCTCTGGTAGTTTCCATCCAGGGGTCGGTTTATGCCCTCGAACGATCTGGTCGGTCAGCAGTCTTTGTATGGATCCCGGGGCATATCGGAATCCCGGGAAATGAGCTTGTTGACAACCTGGCCAAATAGGCCACTGGTAAGCCGCTTCTGGAGATTGGAATACCCGAACCTGACCTCCGTTCGGTGTTACGCCGCAAAGTTATAGGGATTTGGGATGCTGAATGGCACAGCTTAGTTACGCCCAATAAACTCTGCTCCATCAAGGGGCGCACAAATGAGTGGAAGTCTTCTCTGCGGGTTTCTCGCAGGGTCTCTGTGGTCCTCTGCCGCCTTCGCATCGGCCACACTTGGCTGACGCATGGCTGTCTTCTCCGGCGTGAGGCGCCACCATGTTCTCGCTGCGGTTCACGTTTGACAGTGGTCCACCTTTTGGTGGGCTGTCCACATCTCTCCGCTCTAAGAAGGAATTTTAATCTCCCTGACCCCCTTCCTTCTATTTTAGGAGGCGATGCCTCCATGGCTAACTTGGTTTTACATTTTATACGTGACGCTGGTTTTTATTCTTCAGTTTAAGTTTTACTTCCTGTTTTTTGTCTCCCCGTGCTTTCTATCCTAGTCCTTTTAGGTTAGAGATTTTAATGTGTTGCAGAGTGGCTGGCTCATCCTTTTTTATCAGCCAGCCCGGGTCATCTGCTCTACTGTTTTAAGCTCTTCTGCCTATTTCTTGTATGTCTGCGCTTTTCTTGTCTTCTATTGCCCCTGGTGTGTTCCGCTTTGTTCTTTATTTTTTATTTTTTTGTCCATCTCGCCCTCCTGTGGTGTCTCTTGTATGTTTTCGATTTTAACCCATGGACTTGGTGCAATGGAACAAGGGACCGATGACCATGCAGTTTGGTCCCTTTCAACCTCAAACGCACCATGTAGTAAGCGCAATGGTTCTGCGAGTGGTTTTTCCGTTGCGAGTGGCCGTTATTGGCCAGCGCGCGGCGTGAGGATGCCGCCATGGCTCATACTCAGACGCCGAAAATTACTTCCTCACACCTTTGAAGTAAAATCCATATCAATAAAGATACAGAATAGGAAATGATACTACGCCTCCTTCCTCAGTCCAAATTCCCATTCACGTCTTAGCCCACCTGGTTGCATCATAGATGTTTGAGACTTGAAAAGGTCCCTGAACCGTATAGTTTCACTCGCAAGTAGTGGAGCAGAGACGAGCACCAATTCATTGTAGCGACAGTGCTGGACACAAACGGGGAAATCCAGTGACAAAAGCCACTTTGACAGAGGGCACTTCGTTCTTGCACAACGCCTGGGAACAACCATCTCGGAAGCGGTGAAGCTGGTCTGCTGTTGTGCTTCTGTCGTGAGCATCTATGACAAGTGATTGAAGGCAGTGAAACGGCAAGTACGCGATAAGGTGTCGTGGAGATCGAAGGCTTGACCACCATGTAAAGCAGCACTGATTGCGATCTGTGGCAGATAGAACGACAGAGTACAATTCTGGTACAGGCAAAACTGTATCGGAGCACGCCGTTAGGTGCACAGTATTGAAAATGAGGTTCCACACGGACGATCCCTTCGTGTTTTCGTGTTGACTCAACGACATCATCAGACACGATTGCAGTCAGCAGTGGATCGTGGAGATTGGAAACGTGTCGACTGGCTGGATGAACCTCTATCCTTTTCACACCATGCCGACGTTCTTGTGCAGATACGCCTTAATACAGGCGAACAGCTGTTCGTAACAAGCAGGGTATACCGCAGCCCAGTCTGAGCACGTTTATGCTATAAGCGAAGTTCACCTCTGTTTCCATAGGACCTACGGTAGTATTCGAAGGCACTATACTAGCTGTGTGTTATCGTGCACCAAGTACGTCCTTTCAACCTCGATGTCTTTCCGGCGGAGGTGCCATTTTCCAGCAGGATAGCCGTCAGTGTCTCCAAGCCAGAATCGTGCTACAGCGATTTGAGGATTGTTATAGAGCACTTGGGCGTCAGATTCATCTGATATGTACCTGATAGAACATGTCTTGGACGCGATCTACATCCGCTAATCGCCGGCCCATAATTTACAAGAATTCGTAGACGTATGGGGCCACCCACCTCTGTAAACTTGTCGAATATAGCCAACGCAGAATTGCTACCGTACTGTGTTCCAAACGTGAATCAACCAGCTGTTCATAATGATGCGGTTCAACAGTGTATGACGCGTGTAAAAGCTATACAGATTCTTGGCGACATTGAATACAATGGATAAATTCAGGATACGACGCTGGCAGTGTAATAAATCGTGGACAGCGTCGAACTTGATAAAAACTATTGAAAATTGATCAAGGATCAAAGTGGTATTTGCTGTACTATCTCTATCAGCAGCTGTGCTCGATGACGACTACCAATGAACCCGATTAATTTACACATCGAGGCAGCGCATGGTTAGCATAATGGCCAACCATATTCAGGTTTTTCGTAGTTTTCCTAAACTGTATAAGGCAAATAATGAAGCGGTTCGTTTGAGAAGGACACTGCCGATTTCTTTCTCCATTCTTCCCCCACCCGAATTCTTCCCCCGCCTCTAGTGAGATCGTCGTCGACGTTTTGTTTCATCCTTCCTTCCAAGTTTAATTTCCAACAGCTCTACTACTTATATGGAGTGATGGATCTCAGAGTGAAGTCAGTCAGCCGTCGGAGGAAATAATTTGTTATGTTAGTCCTAAAGGCTGATCTACTGCCGCAGAGAAAGAGTTGTACATTCATAACAGCCTCCGAGTTCCACAAGACGACTGCACGAAAACGTCAGGAGACAGAGAAACCTGCCACATCTACATCTATATCTATATCTACATCTGTAAGGTGCGTGCCGGAGGGTACCCTGTACTTATCATTTTCCCACCTGTTCCACTCGCAAACCGAACGAGGAAGAAACTACTGTCTGTACGCCTCCGAATGAGCCCTAAATTCTCTCATCTTATCTTCGTGGTCCTTACGCGCGGTGAATGTTGGCGAGAGCAGAATCGTTCCGCAGTCAGCTTCAAATGCCGGTTGTCTAAATTTTCTCAATAGTGTTTCCCTTAAAGAACGCCGCCTTCCATCCAGGAATTCCCATTGAGTTCTCGAAGCATCTCCGTAACACCTAAGTTTTGTTAGGAGCTACCGGTAACAAATCTGGCAGCCCTCCTCTGAATGATCATATAAAATGATCATATAAAATTAATTGTTGGTAAGGAGAGTGTCAGGTTGAGATTCATTGGGAGTGTCCTTAGAAAATGTAGTCCATCAACAAAGGATGCGACTTATAAAACACTGGTTCGACCTATACTTGAGTATTGCTCATCAGTGTAGGATCCGTACCAGGTCGGGTTGACAGAGGAGATAGAGAAGATCCAAAGAAGAGCGGCGCCTTTCGTCACAGGGTTATTGGGTAAGCGTGATAGCGTTACGGACATGTTTAGCAAAGTCAAGTGGCAGAATCTGCAAGAGAGGCGCTCTGCATCGCGGTGTAGCTTGCTGTGCAGGTTTCGAGAGAGTGCGTTTCTGGATGAGGTATCAAGCATATTGCTTCCCCCTACTTATACCTCCCGAGGAGATCACGAATGTAAAATTAGAGAGATTCGAGCGCGCACGCAGGTTTTCCGGCAGTCGTTCTTCCCGCGAACCATACGCGACTGGAAAAGGAAAGGGAGGTAATGACAGTGGCACGTAAACTGCCCTCCACCACACACCGTTGGGTGGCTTGCGGAGTATAGATGTAGATGTAGAATTGCTTCCATGTCTTCCTTCAATCCAACCTCGTACGGATCCCAAACACTCGAGCAATACTAGAGAACAGTTCGCACCAGCGTCCTAAACATGGTCTCCTTTACAGATAAACCACTCTTTCCTAAAATTCAAACAATAAACCGAAGTGAATCATTTGCCTTCCCTACCACAGTTTTCACATGCTCGTTCCACCTCATATCGCTTTGCAATGTCACGCCCAGAAATTTAAACGACTAGGACACTAGTAACACTACATCCGCACAGTACAGGTTTGTTCTTCCAATTCATTCGCATTAACTTACACTTTTCCACATTTAGGGCTATCTGTCATTCATCACACCAACTGGGAATTTTGTCTAAGTCGTCTTGTATCTTCCTACAGTCACTCAACTTACAGCACACTACGGCATCATCAACAAACAACTGCGGACTGCTGCCCGCCGTGTGCGCGAAATCATTTATGTACATAGAGAACAACAGTGGTCCTGTCACAGTTCCCTGGGGCACTCCTGACGGTACCCTTGTCTATGATAAACACTCGCCGTCGAGGACAACATACTGGGTTCTATTACTTAAGATCAGTGAACACAGCTTCTTTCCAAATTTTGATTAATAACACGCGTTGTGGCCTGGTTACGGAACCCACCACCAGAGGGCAGACGTTTCAGAGCATGTGGACAAATCCTTCACTCCGTATTGTCGCATTTATTCGCAAACAGATTTCCACAACGGACTGCTGTCGTTGCACACGCGCACATGTCGCACACACTTGTTCACGTCTGATGCGTCACAATTAGTGCCTGTAGTGAGCACCTGTAATGTGAGATTCTGTGTCCACCGATATGTGTGTATTGTCTATTGTCTTGTAGTTGTGCAGTCGTCTTCTGAGACCCTGGAGGTACTCATGAATAATCACGTCTTGCTCGAAGAGGTGGATCACGCACAAATCAGTTTCGAGACTGCAGGGATTACTGAACTTGAAACAAACGTTTACCATCTTATCAATGTATTTCATGAAATACCGGATCTCTCTGTCCGAATATGAAACATCTATTCTAATCCTACAAAGAATGTCCAGTATTCTGCGCGAACTTGCAATATTTTTCAATTATTTTGACACGATGTGTGGAATCTTTTTTTAGATTTCATAAGTGATCCACAAAAAAAAAAAAAAGTTTCAAATGGCTCTGAGCACTCTGGGACTTAACATCTGAGGTCATCAGTCCCCTAGAACTTAGAGCTACTTAAATCTAACTAACCTAAGGACATCACACACATCCATGCCCGAGGCAGGATTCGAACCTGTGACAGTAGCAGTCGCGTGGTTCCGGACTGAAGCGCCTAGAATCGCTCGTCCACCGCGGCCGGCGCAGTGATCCACACATTAGAAAAGTGTTTATATTACAAACTCATCGCTCTGCTAAAGGACCGACTACGAAACCATATCAAAGCGTTTCTAGTCACTTACTAACTCTTCCACTGTCACCAAAGCTACGAACGAACTCACTATATCTCCCAACCCTGCCACTATTCGTTATCGCATAAAACTATTTTAAAAACACATTACGCACAGAGAGAAAGCCTTGGCCGTTTAATTTATTTCCACTTAGCAGCTAATGTGTTATGTTAATTTATCTATTTCGTCCTTAGGTTTTGCAGTATTGCAGAGCAGTGTATTTTTGTCGTTTTTTTAGAAGTGGGTCAGTGTGAAATTACGGTAACACCAGCAGTCACCGGATCCCTAATAGGATGGCAGTGCTTTGTGCCGGCCGGTCACAGAGTTTTGAGACGGCAGCCGGGCCCGCGTCATCTGCAGGCTGCGCTGATTAGCTGGCAGGCGTCCTGGCCGCCATACAACGTAATGAATAGAGCGCCGGCGGCCATTCACAGCCTAATTACGCTACTTAGCCGCTTCTGTGCACAGCCGGCGCAGGCAGCCCGCCAAGCGGCGCTGTACGGCGGGCAGCCGGCGCTCGCCTTTCAGGGGCGCTCAGGGGGAGGGAAGGCGGCAATCGTCGCGTCGTCCCCGGCTTACTGTAGAAACACACTCCCCTAAGACAGTAGCTCTAAATGGAGGACACTCCGAGTGAATATGATTCTGTTCCTTCAGTTCTCTAGTCCCATTTCCAGATATGAAGACCTACGTGGTGAATCGGTGCAAGAGATGGGACAAAGAAGAAATAGGAAATAAAGGAGTGACGGAGGAGGAGATGGAAGAGGAGACAGAAGGAGGAAGAGAAGATAGTAACAGGCGAAGGAGGAGAAGGTAGAAGCAGTAGAAGAGGATAGGTGAATGAAGTGTTGGAAGAAGAGAAGACAGAAGAATGATGATGAGGTGGTGCATGAGGAGGAAGCAGAAAGGATGTGCAAGAGAAGAAGGAAGAGGATAGAGGAGAAGTTAGAAGAGGGCAAGGTAGTAGAAGAAGGAGAAGAAAGGAGAGGAGGAGGATGGAAAGGTAGAAAATACAAGAAGAAAGGGGAGGATGAGAAGGTGGACAAGAATAGGTGTAGGTAGAAGACGCTGTTGAAGTGAAAAAAAATAGATGGTAGTAGAACCAGGAGGATGAGGAGGAGGAGAAGGAAGAAGAGAAGGAGGTATGAGGAGAAGACAGTAGAAAGAGAAGAAGAAGGAAGAAGTGGAAGAGGGAAAGGTAGTAGTAGAAGAAGGATACAGACAGGAGGAGGAGGGGGAAGAGAAGGAAAGGGAAGGAGAAGGGCCAACTGAAGCAACCATCGTGTGTAACAGCTGTAGACTGAGGTGACAAAAGTCAGGGGATATCTCCTAATATCGTATCAGACATCTTTTTTTCCGCCGCAGTGCAGCAACTCGACGTGACATGGAGTCAACATGTCGTTGGAAGTCCTCTCCAGAAATATTGACCCATGCTGCCTCCGTAGTCGTCAGAAACGGCGAAAGTATTGCTGGTGCAGGATTTTGTGCTCAAACGCACCTCTCTATTATGTCTCAAAAATGTTCGATGAGATTTATGTCGGGTAATCAGGGTAGCCAAATCGTTCATTCGAACTGCCCGGAATGGTCTTCAAACCAGTCGCGAACAACTGTGGCCCGGTGGAATGTTTGGGAACACGAAGTTCATGAATGACTGCAAATGGTCTCCAAGTAGCCGGACATATTCGTTTGTAGTCAATGATTGGTTCACCTGGACCAAATGACCCAGTCCATTCCATGTAAATACAGCCCACACCCTTATGGAGCCATCACCAGCTTGCACAGTGCCCTTTTGACAACCTTGGTCATGGTTTGGTGCGTCTGCGCCACACTCGAACCCTACCATCCGCTCTTACCACTGAAATCGGGAGGCATCTGACCAGGCCACCGTTTTCCAGTCGTCTGTAGTGCAACGCATTTGGTCTCGAGCCCAAGAGAGGCGCAGCAGGTGATGTCGGGTTGTTATCAAAGGCACTTGAGTCGGTCGTCTGCTGCCATAGAAAATTAATGCTCAGTTTCGCCGCGCTATCCTAACAGATACGCTCGTCGTGAGTGTCACATTGATTTCCGCGGTTATTTCACGCAGTGTTGCTTGCCTGTAACTACTGAAAACTCTACACAAACGTCTCCGCTCTCGGCCGGTAATGGAAGGCCGTCGGCCACTATGTTGTCTGCAGTGAGAGGTGATGCCTAAAATTTGGTATTCTCGGCGTACGCTTCAAACTGAGGATCTCAGAATGTTGAATTCCCTAAAGACTTCCGAAATGTAATGTGCCATGCGTCTAACTTCAGCTACTATTCCGCATCCAAGATTTGTTTATTTCCGTCATGCGGCCATAATCATGTCGGAAACCTTTTCTCGTATGAATCGCCTGAGTACGTATAACAGCTCCGACAATGCACTGGCGTTTTATACGTTGTGTACGAGGTACTACTGCCATCTGTATATGTGCGTGTCGCTATCCCAGGCTTTTGTCACATCAGTGTACATCTGAAGTACGAAATTCGGACGTAAATAATTCTGACACGCACGTGACAAAAGGAGACCAGAAGGAAAGATTGAGCAGTTAGCTGTAGAACTCCTACTGAACTATTATTAATTTAGGGACGTTTGTAAAGTATCTGAATCTCTTGTAAAACAAGGTGTAGTATTATGAAACATTTTCGACCAGCTGTTCTCCACAGGTGTAAAATTTTATGAAAATCATATTGGAAAACACATCGACATCTAGTAAGGATCGTTCCACCAGATCAGTCATAGAAATCATCAGTCATCATAACGTTACCACGTGGATGTATAATTCATAACGATTTCAAAACGGAACCTTCTGCCGCGTTAAAACATGTTGGTTGAAACAATCTTTTAGGATAAATCTGACTTTTTTGCGCTGGAAACAGTTCTTACAAGCACCAACCTCAAGTATAAGGGTCTGCCCTATACACATTTTTCGCGTATACGTGAGGAGCGAGACTAAATAACAGCTGTGGCAGTTATTAAAATTGACCGAATGCTTACATGAAAGGGAGCAGTTTGCATCTCTGGTAAGGCGTTACGATTGCTTGAGCTTGCAGTCTAATGGTAGCCTGGACCTCTGGTGGAATGATGGATTTCATTGCGATTTCGTGGAGGTAAAGCGTCACGCGGAAATCCATCTAACGTTTACTAGAGTGGCTGTAATGCTCAGGTTCTTGGCCGCGAGATTCTGTGCAGCTTGCAAATAAGACCGTCTTTATTCCGATTCTCTGATTCAGTGCCCTATCTGCGCACCAGAGGAGATGTTCATTTGAAATGGAACTGACGAAAAGTAATCAGTTCCGAGTCTCAAGTTTAAAACTCGCTAATAAATCTCGCGAGCGCACAATGGCGCTGGCTTGGCCATTCTTCTCCGAGCTCTATGTGCCCCACCCCAGTACGTTCTCTACTTCATCCGCTCTTCTCTTCTTCTTTCCTATCTCCCATCTAATTTGGTTTTACTGTACCCTTAAATCCATTTATTACATGCTCAATAGAGACACAATTTCTTACCTTCCTGGAGAATTCTTCTGGTCTGTCGCAGCAAACTCCCCTTGTTTCATTTGTTTGCTACAATAGGTGACAAATACTAGATTTTCAATGACGCATTCCTTGCTATATTATGATTTAACGTAAACTGACACCGTGAATGATGCTGCGTGTGTTTGAATTTCTGCGTGGTGAAATAGGAACGGTACTTTGAGAATATAAAAAGGCGTCTGCTGTGAAAGAGAAACAGAACAGCACATACGCAGACATCACATCCAATGTACACACCCACTACACTCTAAAATGGAAATAAATTTCTGAAATTTGACGTGGTATCCATGGAAAAAACCTAACGGGTGTGATACTCTCTTACTTAAATTATTATTGACGTAGTTACGAGCTGACCAGAAAAATTGTTTGTAACGGATGAAAAATTGTAAAAAAAAGTGATGTTGAATGGATACTATTTATTCATGCAAACTTCTGTCACTTGTACTGTTCTCTGATTCGATCTAATCCGTAAACGTGTGAATGCTTTCTGGGGATTTCTTAGGAAACTCATTTTCTTGCAGACGTTCAAAAATTGCTTTCCGTTATCAATTACTATTGGTTTTTTCATATTAAGCTTACTATAATTAAAGAGTATTTTCCCCATACGCATAACACTTTTACTTATAATGTATTTTCTGTGACAGGTCTGCAAAGATCGATAAGTATAAATCTCTGCATTTTGGTATTTATAGATTAAAAATGTTATTGACTTAAAAGTTAGTGTACAGTTTACTTACGGCGTTTCTGAATCTCGTCATATAACATTCGTCATAAAACCTATATTTTTACAAAACCTCAGTTGCAGGGCATGCGAACAGTCCTAATAATTTGTATGTAGTTCAGCGTCATATGTTAACTGCATCATAATTATATTGTGCAGAAAGCATCCGATTTATGCATTACGCACTGTGTTAACAGAGTTAAGCACAAAAGTAGCGTATTCACTTGCATTTGAAAAAAACTGTGTCACATATTGTAGAAGTCATCCCAAAGATGTACACTATGGGTAAATCAATTACCATGCAAGGCGTATCTATGCTGTCAATGAAAATTACCGAAAGGTAGAAAAAGAGTTACACATTAGATGTAGTATGTCAAAATTTGTAGTTAGAGAGACATTGACATAAATCATAACGTTATTTAAAAAAAGAATAAATGAAGTAAAATTGATGCTGTTAATACGTAACGGTTACCTAGATACAAATGATCATGACTGGACGTAAGTCCTATAATTAATATGGTTTTTTCTAATTGTGGGTTATGTGACAAATAACGATTGGGTTTGGTTTGTTATCATTCTGCCTATTTATGGTTTTTTCGCTGCACTTAAATGCCGATTATAGTTTTATTGAAGCTAATAATTTTTCAGAAATATATGAAACCAGCTACCGATACAGTTTCGCATGGGAGGCACTAGATATCTACGGCCAGACTACTTTTTCGTAATTTTTAGCGATTCCTCGTGAATCATTCTGTCTATTAACGAAAACAATCCCCGCAATAGTTTCTGAGATTCGCCATAACAGACAGACAGGAAAACGCGACAGAGGACTTTAATTTCTATTATGTATAGAAGAGGCGCAAGTTTGAGAACCAACCAAGAGACTAGAGGATAAGGACAGAAAACAGGGAAGGGAATCGGGAGTTGGAGTAAAGACTGGAACATTTAAAGTGAACAGAGAGAAGAGCAAAAGTTGAAAGCAGCTTTCCGGCTATCGCCCTGTTAGTTACTCCTCGTAAATAACTTACGATTTTATACTCCCTCCTACAATTCCATTAGAGAAAGGAAAGGAAAAAAAATATTAGAGGAGGAGGAAGGATTGAGGGTAGGAGATGGTGGAAGGGTGGGGAGCATGGGCGGGGGAGGGAAGGAGAAGTGAACGTCCACAAAAACGGCTCTGCCTTTGGACGGCGAGCGGCGCACAAGTTTGTGGAAAACATTTTTGTTTGCAGTGTAAGAATGAAAACTGCATTCTCGTCAGATGAGATTAAAAAGTTCCCTCCACGCCAGCGGCAGGTACATCCTGCCCGTTACTCCGACTGGCGTACCTCTCCAGAGGAAACTGTCAGGCGCAAATCCACGTCTCTTGCTGGAGCTTCGGCTCATCTCCAAGAAGACAGAAAGTCTCATCAGTGGCGTAGTTTTCACAGGCTTTCGTATAAAATGTGATATCGCTACGTGCTGAACGAGAACACAGTTGTACATTAAATAATAAATCTTGAAGATGTTTGCCGTTGTTGTACACAGCCACTGCCGTCCGACAGTGGTGTATTTGTTCACATCCTTTCCTGTAACGGACGCCAGGTACAACTGATCCTAGCGACTTTTCTTTCTTTTGAAACGTCCCCCTAGAAAAAATTTATGAATTACTGTGCTGGTAAACTTCTACGTTATTTGATACAGAGACAGCTGAGTAAAACTGAACGTACTCAGACATTTCTCTCTTTACTTATTCTGATCACCAATAAACTGACACACAATGTTTTTAGCGCAACGCAATCTGACTTTCAATAATCACTACAAAAGAATGGCTCTGACTAACAATAACCTATACCTTTCATGAATCACTTACCTCACAAAAATCTTTGTTACTCGAACTACTGCAATACAGCGAGCGCCAATACTGCCAGCTAAATAAAAGATTCTAACTACGGTAAACACTAACTACTGACAGACATAGTTAGCAAATGAAAGATTTTGATAGAGAGCAAACAATGTATTTACCTTAATAATGTTCAAAAGTCATCATATATATATCAGTTCATGATATCCAGTATTACAAATTTCCCCTTTCTGACGGACACACGTCCAGATCGTCCGCTCTCAAAACTCCGCCATCTCTCTCCCCACATCCACCACTGCTGGCGGCTCACCTCCAACTGCGCAACGCTACGCGCTGTTCACATCCAACTGCCCAACACTACAATAGCGAATGTTCCAACAACGCCAATCAGCCACAGGCTGCGCACAGCATATTCAGTGATTTTCATACAGAGCACTACATGGCGTTACCAACATAACAATCTCAACAGCCTACTTACACTTTCTTTACTTTTATCTACTCCAGGGATCTGTATTGCTTATCTATCATGTTGCACGCTGGTGACTGTCAGGACCTAGTCTTCTCAAATTATTTCAATCTACAGCTGTATCCCGTGAGCCCCCTTAAAGGGGTGGCAGAGGTTACTTTTACTACCACTATTATTTGTTCCCTCTTTCCCTATTCCATATGCGAATGGTGAGTGAGAAAGACGACTGTCGATAAATCACCATAAGAACTCTAAATTTTCTTATTTTTCCACAGTCCTCTACTATTTGAAAAATGACAATATTTTCAACCTGGAATATAGTACTCCTTGTGATAACTACAATCTAATTCACGACATCTATGCCAGTTACTTTCACTGCACGTCTACCAATAGAGACATTTGGCAACCCTTATGTGCGCAGGTTACATGAATCGACAATGGTTATTGCTAGTAAGTGCCATGTTTTTTATATCAGTGTCGAATACTTGTGTCCTACTATCCATATATATGCAAAGATGGTTGACAACATGAAAGGAACGCTTATGTATTCACGCACATTATATTGAGATGTCAGTTGCAGGAAACCGAAGCCGTGATAGTGTGTTGATACATTTAGTAACAGCCTACAGTAGAACCCCTCTAATCCGTCAGCTTCGGGACCGGGACCATGGTCGTAATGAAAAAAAAGTCGGATTATCCGAAAAATCTAATACTTATTGCAAAAAATATAAAAAGACATTTAGTACAAAACGTTAAACAATTTAAGAACTATAAGACGTCTACAGTAATATAAAAAGATGTTTTTCACACAGTGTTAAACAATATTTTAACAAAAAAACGTCTACACACACTATAGTATGTATTGGTTTTAAAAGGAAAAACGACAAACAAATCACAGTACTATACTGTACTTAATAACGTATAAACGATATATACTGTAAACTAAAAAATGTTTATAGCACTTTATATAAAAAAGAAATTTTTTACAAAGAAATAAACTACTGCACGTATAAACTAAGAAATGATTATACTGTATGCATTGTTTTTACATTAAAAACGAAAACAAATTACTTGGGAAAAAAAGTCAGTGATACATTTTTGTTTATCAGATGTTATTCTAGATTTAGCTGCAGTGTCCCTCCATTTTTTTATCCACAAAACGTCCATTGGAGTTGAAGTTGGATTCTACTCGATGTATTGAAGGGCGACGTCAAAAGCGTTTTTTGCATCGTTGTGTGAAATCCAAGTCCTCATTCACAGTTTCCTGGCTAACAACGGCAACAATCTGGTCGTCATTGAGCTCTTCAGACGTGTCACAGTCTTTGACACATTCGTTGATCCACTCTTCAACTTCATTGGGAGGGACATTCGGCTCCAGAGCCTGTAGATCTTTAATGACTTCTAGTGCATCGTTGTTTTGCTCATCTTCGGTATGCTCATTTTCAGTCGTAACTTGTGGCCAAAGCTTACGCCACGATTTACGCAGTGTGTCAGGTTTCAGTTCATCCCATGCTGCAGCGATTGTGTAGATAGCATCTTTGATATTCAGGGATTTCACTGCCTCAAATAAGTTATGACTTCCTTCAGATTTTTGCAAGATTGAGCTGATACACTTTATGCGATATTGCCGTTTTAACCATTCGATAACGCCCTGATCCATTGGTTGAATGAGTGAGATCACATTAGGAGGCAGAAAGAGAGCTTTTATGTCCCCTTTCACCAAATCTTCCTCAAATGGATGTGATGGTGCGTTATCGAACAACAGTAGAGCACGAACAGGCAGATTTTTTTTGCTTCAAGTCTTTTTCGACCGATGGCACAAACTCGTCGAAAAAAATGGTTCAAATGGCTCTGGGCACTATGGGACTTAACATCTGTGGTCATCAGTCCCCTAGAACTTAGAACTACTTAAACCTAACTAACCTAAGGACATCACACACATCTATGCCCGAGGCAGGATTCGAACCTGCGACCGTAGCGGTCACGCGGTTCCAGACTGAAGCGCCTAGAACCGCACGGCCACACAGGCCGGCACTCGTCGAAAACCCAGGATTTAAAAAGGTTGCAGTATATCCAAGTAGATTTTTGATTGTGATTTGCCAATGACAAGCAAGGGGTGCTTGTGGGTACCATCTGTGTTGCTACAAGCAATGACTGTTATTCTGTCTTTTATAAGTTTCGTTCCTACCACGGATTCATTTGAAGCTGCGAGCGTTTTTGTTGGCAACATTTTAAAGTTTTGCCCTATCTCGTCGATGTTATACACTTGGCAGGGTAACAGTTCATTTTATTCTACAATTTCTCGAAACAACAGAAAACTCCTTAGCAGTTGCGGCATCGGCAGATAGTTTTTCACCGGAAATACACTCCTGGAAATTGAAACAAGAACACCGTGAATTCATTGTCCCAGGAAGGGGAAACTTTATTGACACATTCCTGGGGTCAGATACATCACATGATCACACTGACAGAACCACAGGCACATAGACACAGGCAACAGAGCATGCACAATGTCGGCACTAGTACAGTGTATATCCACCTTTCGCAGCAATGCAGGCTGCTATTCTCCCATGGAGACGATCGTAGAGATGCTGGATGTAGTCCTGTGGAACGGCTTGCCATGCCATTTCCACCTGGCGCCTCAGTTGGACCAGCGTTCGTGCTGGACGTGCAGACCGCGTGAGACGACGCTTCATCCAGTCCCAAACATGCTCAATGGGGGACAGATCCGGAGATCTTGCTGGCCAGGGTAGTTGATTTACACCTTCTAGAGCACGTTGGGTGGCACGGGATACATGCGGACGTGCATTGTCCTGTTGGAACAGCAAGTTCCCTTGCCGGTCTAGGAATGGTAAAACGATGGGTTCGATGACGGTTTGGGTGTACCGTGCACTATTCAGTGTCCCCTCGACGATCACCAGTGGTGTACGGCCAGTGTAGGAGATTGCTCCCCACACCATGATGCCGGGTGTTGGCCCTGTGTGCCTCGGTCGTATGCAGTCCTGATTGTGGCGCTCACCTGCACGGCGCCAAACACGCATACGACCATCATTGGCACCAAGGCAGAAGCGACTCTCATCGCCGAAGACGACACGTCTCCATTCGTCCCTCCATTCACGCCTGTCGCGACACCACTGGAGGCGGGCTGCACGATGTTGGGGCGTGAGCGGAAAACGGCCTAACGGTGTGCGGGACCGTAGGCCAGCTTCATGGAGACAGTTGCGAATGGTCCTCGCCGATACCCCAAGAGCAACAGTGTCCCTAATTTGCTGGGAAGTGGCGGTGCGGTCCCCTACGGCACTGCGTAGGATCCCACGGTCTTGGCGTGCATCCGTGCGTCGCTGCGGTCCGGTCCCAGGTCGACGGGCACGTGCACCTTCCGCCGACCACTGGCGACAACGTCGATGTACTGTGGAGACCTCACGCCCCACGTGTTGAGCAATTCGGCGGTACGTCCACCCGGCCTCCCGCATGCCCACTATACGCCCTCGCTCAAAGTCCGTCAACTGCACATACGGTTCACGTCCACGCTGTCGCGGCATGCTACCAGTGTTAAAGACTGCGATGGAGCTCCGTATGCCACGGCAAACTGGCTGACACTGACGGCGGCGGTGCACAAATGCTGCGCAGCTAGCGCCATTCGACGGCCAACACCGCGGTTCCTGGTGTGTCCGCTCTGCCGTGCGTGTGATCATTGCTTGTACAGCCCTCTCGCAGTGTCCGGAGCAAGTATGGTGGGTCTGACACACCGGTGTCAATGTGTTCTTTTTTCCATTTTCAGGAGTGTAGAAACAAATCAGACACCATGACGAGTTTTCCATCGATCAATCCAGCCTTCACTGGCAGCAAATTTACTTTCGGTTTCCAGTTTTTTTGTGCAAAACTGTCGCTTTTTCTTTTAGAATTGGCCCGTATATTGGAGTTCCTTTTCTTCTTTCTTGACAAAACGACATCCACAAGGCGTTATCAAGCAGTTCAAGTTTAGGCTTTTTTAATGTTTTGCGATTCTTCTGAGTGTTTTCACCATCAGTCGTAACTGTATAGGATTCAATGTCTTTCCGATTCTTCCTCCTATCCTTAATTGTCGTAACACCCACATTCAGTACTTTTGCAGTTTTTTGGAGCGATTCTCCTTCGTCCAGTCTTTGTAGGACAGCTAATTTTTCATTTAGTGAAAGAGTTACGTGTTTACGTTTGAATCCAGACATGTTGAAAAACAGACAACTGTACACACAATGAATCTACAGTAATAAGTACTGTAGAGAACACGGAATAAAGCAAACAACCACGTTTTTTAATCCCAGCAAAGGATAAAACTGCACAATAACGTACAGTATAACAATACGCACAGCGATAGACACCGCAACAATGGCCCGACAGGCGTCCAGTCAGTGACAAGTCGGCACAGGCTCGCGAGCCTCAGCATGGTCGGACCAACCGGAGTGACGAACCATCCAAGGTCGGATTAGAGGGGTTCTACTGTATATGGAAAATAGTGCCGTTTTATTTTTATCACTTTCCCGTAGTGTTAATTTTGCGAAATCTACGTGGAAGAAGAAATATGTTGTCCTACTTCTCTTGCAACGTACGCACTCGGAGTTTCAACAGTAAACCTCTCCGTGACACACAACACGTCTCTCGTAACGTCTACCATAGGAGTATGTTGAACTTTTTGTAGCTCTGACGCCATTACTGAACGATCACGTGACGAAACTTGCCGTGCCGCTGTTAGTCGGATCTTCTCTGTCGCTTCTGTTAATTCAGTCTTGTAAGGGTCCCACAGGGTTGAGAAATAATCAAGAACCGGTCTCACAGTTCTTCTGTAAGCCACTCGTTTCGTGGGTGAAATACTTTTTCTTAATAATCTTCCTGTCAAATAAACATGTAAGCTATATTTCGGTCACACGCCTGAAGACAATTATGTCAGAATATAGAAATTTTTGTTTGCTCTTTATGATGAACGCAATACACATAAAATTGACAGGGAGAAATTTTCTCTAAAACGTCAGAAGCTACATAAAATGACACTAATACTGTGAGGAGTGAGGGTAAGCAAAAGATATGTGGAGACAACGCAGCAAAATTTTCTTATCTGGAAAGCTCACGAATTCAGAGTAGACAAGACGAACGTGACCAAAAATTTTAATCAAACAGGAAACACAAGTTGCGTGGTAGAACAAGAAAGTTGCGAGTTGATTAGGATAAGGGTCGTGCTACCGCGATTGCGAAACATTTCGCCAAAAATTACCTAGGATGTGCCAGACAGGAGCTGGGAGAAGAATCCCACAAAATCTCTTCTCCACTGTCAAGTCCCAACTTTCAGAAAAATCTCCACATAGAGAGGATGACTCACTGCTGTTGCATATGTGACTAACAAGATAATAGCTTACTTAACGAAAAACCAGGGGAATGTAGCAGAAACATCTCACTCTTAGTGTACGAAAAAAAAACACATTAAAAAACATGAGGTTGGTTCTGGTCTGTGTCTCACCAGTTGGTCAACCAAGGTGGTGGGAGTGACTCATTCGACTGGATACCACAAAAATTGAAAGGTTCCGATCTTCGTATGCTGCTTGGGCGTCGCCATGTCCTTTGATGTCTGTAAAGAAAAGGCAAGATTGTCAGGCTCAATTATTCTCTGGGGACAGCAGTAGCGACACGGCAGTTTCTGCACTCAGCGAGAATACGCGCCGCCCCCAGCCAGCAAAAGCACGGAGTGGGCTGCGGCCGCACTTCCGCAAAACTGCTCAACTTCCTGGGGATGCTCGCCTCTTGTAATGAGACTCCCAGTCCCCTTCTGCCAACAGACACCCCGCATCTCGTGGTCGTGCGGTAGCGTTCTCGCTTCCCACGCCCGGGTTCCCGGGTTCGATTCCGGCGGGGTCGGGGATTTTCTCTGCCTCGTGATGGCTGGGTGTTGTGTGCTGTCCTTAGGTTAGTTAGGTTTAATTAGTTCTAAGTTCTAGGGGACTGATGACCATAGATGTTAAGTCCCATAGTGCTCTGAGCCATTTGAACCATTTGCCAACAGACAGGAGCTAGAGACCACACCGGCAGTCAGTGTTGCCAACTCGGTGATACTTAATGTTCCAAAAGCGATTTAAAGTGTCGTCATTTTTAATCAAAATTCCCTAAAAAATTTATAAATAAAAATAAAATATCAAGTTTCGCTTAAAATGTGTTATAATATTTAAACGAAATTAATAATGATAATCAGATACAAACTGAAGTAGAGCGTTTTTTTAAAACTTAACATTTACGTGAAGTTCTCATCCTCACTTCCATATTCCTCCGTTCTTGAAGATGACTGTTTAGATCCGGCGGCTCCATTGTCAGGAGCAGATTGTCTCGTGTTACTTGACATTGTGCCTATCAACTTCAACACGGAGTCAGGTGGTTCGTATGAATAACAACGCTTTCCTATGCACTTTAGTTTAGAAGGATTGCACAGTGCAAGTTGCTCTAGCTTCTTAGGTGGTGCAATACAGGAAGGATTCGCTTTCATTTACTCAGCAAACATCTTACTGATTTATTTTAGTATGTAAATTGAGGAGGGCCAGGAATAAACTGAAATAAGACTTACTCACCTCTTACAATGGGAAATTCTTTCTTTTTCTTCACGAACTGAAGAACCCACAATCGCAAGAGAGAGATTTTAAGTGCTTATTTTCACCGTACGCCTATCTACATTATTGCAAAATTATTATAGAAGTGCCGAATATAGAGTATAATTTGGGAGTTATGGTAGCGAAAACTCTTCAAATGTTCCATAATATATCCAAGAAGAACCAAAAAAAGTCACCAATCTCAAACATGAATTTTAGCCGCTGTTATGGTTTTCAAATACCCCATATTTAAATACTTTTCCCCCAAATTGGTAACACTGCTGGCAGTGCACCTTTCCTGTGAAAAAAAGGGGAAATATTTCCTCCCAGGCAAACATGCCCATTACTCGCTCATGCTGGTGACAACAGGCGATCTGCAAATATTCAACTTGAAGGAAGAGAACACCTCAGCCAAGATTTCATTTTCAAAACCTTTGCTTATGATGATTATTTTCGGTAAACAAAGTTACCATTTTCCGATCCGTGAATGGCGTACATGAAGTGTAAAGCATATTGTAAAAAATAGTATACAATGTGCTAAACGTAATACATAGTGTGAATTATTATTACACATACTGTCGTGGAAAGCCCACGTTCAGGATCTTGTTCGAAGACTTAACGCTGGCATTTTTACTATTCTAACGGTATCTGAAGTAAGAGGTCCTTCGACACGAAAAGTAGTCTACTTTGATCATTTTCATTCGCAAATGTCGCATGGTTTTATATTTTGGGGTAACTCTTCCCGTTTTCAAAGAATATTTTTGCTCACAAACGGGCAGTTCAGGCAATAAGTGGTATAAGTTTGCGAACCTCTTGTCGACCCCTGCTCACTAGTGTGGGTATTCTGACATTGGCCTCTCACTAAATTTCTTCTTTACTGTCGTTTCTTGTGAACAATATCACCTTACTCCCAAGAGTTAACAGCTTTCATTCAGTTAATACTAGGCAGAAATCCAATCTGCATTTGGATCGCACTTCCTTAATTCTTGTGCAGAAAGGTGTGCAGTATACGGCGGCATCCATTTTCAATACGCTACCCCAAGAATTCAAAAATCTTAGCAATAATCCAAGCGCTTTCAAATCGAAACCGAACAGTTTCCTCATGAGTCACTCCTACTATTCTGTTGACGAGTTCCTTGGAAAATTAATGTGATTCCTATGTTATATTATTGATTGCGTTTACTTAAACTTATGGCTTGACTTTTTTTGGGTTCATAAAACATTTTATTTTATCTGTTATTACCTTTATGTTATAGTTTCATGTACTAACACGTTCCATAACCTTGGAGATTTGCTCCTCAATTTGGTCCTGCGGAATTAGACGTGTAAATAAAAAATATCTATAATGCTTAACACAAGTGCCCAATTAGAGATATGGAGTACATTTAGCTCTAATTGAGCACTTGAATTAACCTTTTCGAGGTGTAGGAATAACACTCTGTGTTTTATATGTATGACGTATGCTTTGCACGCTATGTTCGCTATTCATGGATCAGACGATGATACCTCTGTTTACCGCCGGCCACGGTAGCCGAGCGGTTCTAGGCGCTTCAGTCCGGAACCGCGCGACTGCTACGGTCGCAGGTTCGAATCCTGCCTCGGGCACGGATGCTTGTGATGTCGTTAGGTTAGTTAGGTTTAAGTAGTTCTATGTTCTAGCGGACTGATGACCTCAGATGTCAAGTCCAATAGTACTCAGAGCCATTTGAACCATTTTGAACCTCTGTTTACCGAAACCTGTCATCGTAAACAGAGGTTTTACAAATGCAATCTTGGCTGAGAAGTTGCCTCCCTTTAAGGTGAATACCCAGTAATCTCATCAAAATGACCATGCAGTAATGGCAGAAAAATGACAGTCGTGTCACAGCTTGTAACTCGTCCTACTTTAGGGGTACTTATGTTGCTCTCCAACGCCCGACCCGTCAGTCGGCAGAGCTGGACAAAACCAGGAGCACCTCTGAAGGCGTCCAACGCTGCTCTGGGCGAAACGTCAGAAGCTACAAAGCCTACCACCATACTACCCGAAAGATTCTCCAGCAACGAAGTCAATCTGTCGTGACAGCTTTCATTGTATGCACCCTGTTAACTTAATCGGACCTTCCTCATCAACCCCCTTTAGGTCCAAACCGTTAAAAGGCGGTCATAGGACGGAGAACGTTTCCAGAAGCCAGGGGTACTTATTCTCCAGGAAAAGACGCAGCTCCGAGCGCATCCAGCACCTGTTCTAGATTGCCGTGGCGCTGCAATCGCCGTTTTACTCCGCTACACTCGCCTGCAATAACGGCCCGGCGCCTCGAACCGTGTTTTATTACGGCTCTGTTTAAAAAAGAGGGTATAAAAAGAATAAAGGAGGCGGGCGAGGAAAGGCGCCGGCGAGCATTAATATTGCATGGCCGCCGTAAAACAGTCGCTCGGCCGGCGCTTCGCCCTGACTCTGTTACGCCGCGCCCCGGCCAGACAGACAGACCTGTTACTGGGGGTGGGGCCTTCCCAGCCGCTACACTACACACCAACTCCACGCCTTCTCCTTCTCGCACGCTGAGCACTCAGAAAAACTGATTTGCGACCGAAATTTCTGGGCTACTGTGGCCAGTGTCAATCTCATTAAACTCCTTCCTGGTGTACTGGCGCGTCATCTTGTAAAATACTTAAAATGCTAAAACATTACATAACGATTGAAACGCCCTGCTAAACCCGCAGGACAGGACAGGTAGTTGGAATTGTGGAAAGGGGCCAAAATGAGCGGCTTTCAGCTACACTCGAACACATATAACTTTATTTATTTGACCAAACATTACAGTACAAATTCTTGAACTTAGTTATCGGCTGAATACGCCACACTATCTTATGCCTTAAGGGTACAACCGCTTTTTTTTTTTTTTTAAGCCATTAACTCAAAATTCAGACGCCAAAGAGAATATTTAGAGGCCAGAAGGCCTCACGTTAAGTAAGTTCTACAATTTGGCTGAAGGCCCAAAATCTTACACTTGAAAACCAACAAGCTTAATTTAAAGACGGGTGAAGGCCTATGATTTAAGACTCAAGGCAAAATTAAATAAAAAAAAAACACTAACAGTCTGATGCTCGAAAGACAAAGGTCCTCAATTTAAAAACGGCTAAAGGCCCCATAACTTAAAGTCAAGGTAAAATAAATTTAAACATCAAAGCCTTATCTTAAATTAGGCTGAAGGCCCCAAGCAATCGAATATTTGACAAGCAAGGAACTTTAATTTTAAAACGGCTGAAGGCCCATGACTTAAAAACACAACTAAAATAATTTTTAGTAGGCAGAAGGACCAAGGCTTTATCTTTAAACAATATATTAATCAGGCTGAAGGCCCAAGCAATCTAACACTTGACAAGCAAGGAACCAAAATTTTAAAGCAGCTGAAGGCCCATGAGTTAAAACACCACTAAAAACAATTCAGCTTTAATCTGCCAGGAAGTTTCATATCAGAGCACACTCCACTGCAGAGTGAAAATCTCATTCTGAATTCAGCTTTAATTCAAAACCATCGGCTATGAGCCATACAAATACACACAACAGAACATAAGAAAGGCAGGGTAACTAACGGCGCTCAGAAGTTTCGGGGGTCGGCCAGCACTTGAAATACTAATGGTCACTTAGGTGAGACAGGCAGTCGGCCCAACCATTCCTGATCCGACGACAACCCAACCAACAGACAGTCAACAGACCCACCGACAAGGTAACTTGCGCTCCACTCGACCAGCACACAACCGGGAGTTCAATGCAAACGTAAAATGCCTGGACGCCCACAACCAAGCATGCATTAAGCTGTCGAACTACACACCGTGCCGGACAGCAACAACACGGTGAGGAAAGGACACTGCCTAAATTTATGTCAACGGCCAGGGCAGGTAACCGGAACGTTAACGGCCACAAGGCAGAAAAGTCCGCTGGTTCACTTCAATTGCAAATAACCAAATACATTTAGACTACACCGGACGGTGGCTAAACCTTCGCCAACTCGAACACACACGTTGTTGTTCACGGGAATGTCCCAACAGCCAACAACGAGAACCAGACGGTACAATGTGAACAGTCTTGACTTGCTGATAAATTAAATCCGAACACAACTTTCGTGTCCAGCATCGGTCAGCCACGGACCTCATAGCAATGGGAACAGCCCCACACACTCCGACACTGCGTAGAGATCGCCAGAGGGCCTGGCCAAACTATGTCCCGCGGAGATTTCCTCGCTGCTCCACGCCAACCGACCGACTGCCACACATCAGCACGGAGACAGCACTAAAATAACTGAGCAGTCGACATCACAAGCCACACACAGTTTCACGAACACGTGCACGAAAAACTAGACAGTACTAACGGCAGCGACTCTGCAGTAACAACGACAAATCACGAGTCGGCACATGCAGGCAACCCGTAAGCGATCGCCGGCCAACATACACGTCGTCTAACAAGAACGACCGACCGACGACCAACCAAGGTGGTCCTCACTCAAGCGATATGTATCGGCAACCGCCGGGCGAGTCACGGCTGTCCGGACCTCACTGCAGCCGCGCCCCGATTGAACTTCTGCCGCGTCCTAAGAAACACTGCCAGGTCCGAACTGCACTTCTAGCGCCTCCCAACTCACTGGCAGATCCGAACTAACTCCGAACACACGACAATCGGGAAGTAACAGAAGTAAGCAAAGATAATACGCCAGGACTTATATCGATAAGCCCCACTACTGCCGCTCACGGGCAGGCAAGGCGGCAGCAATTCAGTCACACCAGTAATTGAAATTAACATAACGACGTGGTAGTAGAGTAAAAACAGGATCTCAAATGAGAAATGGCACGAACACGCACCATGTACGGCTCATCGATGTTTCGGTCGTGTTGCAACAGCCTACCTCTTAACGTAGATTGATTATCTGTGGCTATGGTGCTTCGACATATCGCATTTCTGATGGTGTCGTAGGACCCCTACAGTTGCATTTCTTGAAACTTTAGTCTCCGTACAATACCACTGGTCGATATTAGGTGAGCAGACTATTTGAGAATTGCATGGTTTCTGGCAATTGGTAGTTCGTTAATAATCAGCAACAAGCTTTTGATAACCACGTATGCCTGCTGTAATTGTGGATAAACAAGCCCAGTTGTGTATGCTTTATTTGCTTAGTCCGGTAAGACCACTGCCATGCGATTACACTTGGTCCGTCGTACGGGGATTGCTGCCAGAGCCGTCTTCCCAGCTGATATTATCAGGCTTTCAGTCGTCTGTCTTATTTTACGAACGCGTATCCACGGCTACCTTTTATTCTAGCTTCTTGGAACTTAACCCTCCGGTAGAAAGCCGGGGTGCAGTAGACCCCACGGGCTGTACTTTTGTGTATAACGCAGAGGTTGAGGCACGGGCACTGCTGAGGTTCTGAATAGCTGTTAGGGGTATTTACCCAGGTACGACCCACGCCGCAGACCGCTGTGGCAGAGTGATTCTAGGCGCTTCAGTCCGGAACCGTGATACTGCTACGGTCGCAGGTTCGAATCCTGCCTCGGGCATGGATGTGTGTGATATCCTTAGGTTAGTTAGGTTTAAGTAGTTCTAAGTTCTAGGGGACTGATGACCTCCGAAGTTAAGTACCATAGTGCTTAGAGCCAGTTGAACCATTTTTTCGATCCACGTGTTTTCCTCATTCGTGCACTAGAACGTGAAGGGTAAACATCTTCGTTCTCTCCGTTGGGGTTTATTGCACCTCACTTTTCCGTACTTGTTGCCTGGATTCTCAACACTGCTGCGCCAGACCTAAATGACAGATACTTTGTAGACCAGTAGTACTTTATCGTAATACATTACTACAACAGTTTTATACTTTCTGATGTAAATAGAATAATAAAGAAGAAGGTTGCGAAACTTCCCGGCAGATTAAAACTGTGTGCCGGACCGAGACTCAAACTCGGGACCTTTGCCTTTCGCGGGCAAGTGCTCTACCGACTTTTTTTTGTATCTCATTTTCTGCATTATTGCTCGTTTCATTCGTTCGGGGTGGACGTTGAAGTTCATTGTTGATCCATTAACTCAGTTTTCTTATTACAGAGGGCAGCTAACCCTCCTGCAGGAGTGCTCCTGTGAAGTTTGGAAGGTAGAAGGCGAGGTACTGGCGGAACTAAAGCTGTGAGGAAGAGTCGTGAGTCGTGCTTGGGTAGCTCAGTCAGTAGAGCACTTGCCAGAGAAAGGCAAAGGTCCCGAGTTCGAGACTCGGTCCGGCACACAGTTTTAATCTGCCAGGAAGTTTCATATCAGCGCACACTCCGTTGCAGAATGAGAATTTGATTCTGGAATGAAGGTTGTGATTACTCTCTTCACCTTTCACCCTCATGACCATATAGACGAATGGGACCAAAAAGCAGCCTGAGGTGATAACCTACTACAATAAGACCAAAGGCGGTAACGACATCGTCAATCAGTTGCGCGGAGCCGAACGCCGAACGCGCAGAAGATGACTACTCAGGATCTTCTTCCCGCTACTCAATGTCGCTGGAATCAATGGGGAAGTGATCCACTTCTGCAACTCGCAACTCCTCAAAAACCTCGCCCTCACCCTTCTTCAGCATCACATGTGCCAGGGGGCATCCATTCATCTTCCTAAACCGTTGCTGCAGCGCCTCATTGTCTGCGTTCCTAGTTCCAGCAGCCAAGCCGTAACACCTCCTCCACCAAAAAAGGTGAAGAACAACTGAAGGTGTGGGCCATGCGGCTGCAAGAAGGACAGAAAGACGAATTACGTACGCAAAGCCTGCGGGCCTTACATATCTCTCGCCGAACATGCGACATTTCTTTGTCCCGTCTGCGTCGCTGAAGTTGAAGCCCCTGCCAACTGACTCCAAGGCCACTCTGCGAGTCAAACTCAGGCACAGATATAGACCTTGGAAGTTTATTATGTAAGCACTAATGTGTTCATTGTCAAATTTTATAAAGATAAAGAAGTTGCACTCTGTAAATTGTTATTAAGACGTGTAATTTGTTCATTGTAAAATGTTCTAAAGCTATAACGAAGTTTGAAAAAGACATGAAACGTAAAACAAAAGATTAGTAGAGGTCTTACACGGAAAATCAATGAGGCGCGATAGTTGTAGGCATTGGGGTGTACTGCACCCCACCTTTGTATTGCTGGTATAGGATCTGCCTTTCAAACGGAGTGTTAAGAGCCTAACACAATCGCAACGGTGCTCTGCTTGCACCGATGTGTTGCACAGCTCAGAACCGAACATAGCCTAACTGGATTTACAATGCGTGGAGGTGCGCCATCATGCATAAAAATGATCCCATCCACACACCCGCGCTGTTGGAGAGCTTAAATGACGTGGTTGTGTAAAAGACACTCATAGCGCTTAACCTGTCTTCTTCTTCTGCTGTAGTGGTCAATCCAAGGATTGGTTTGCAGCAGCTACAATGGCAGCTTGTCTCCATTCTGTGCGTTTTCCACTTTTCTCTTCATTTCTTTATAGGTGTTACATCCCACATCTTTCACGATTTGATCCATGTACCTCAGTCGTGGTCTTCCTCTTGGTCATTTTCCCTCGACATATCCCTCTATGATTGTGTTCAGGACTCCTTTCTGTCTTAATAGATGGCCTGTAAATTGCACTCTTCTTTTAACAATGAAACTCCAGAAGCTTCTCTTCGCACCTGCTCTTTCCAGAACCACTTCGAAAAAATATGGCCCTATGATAAGTGATGCCGTAAACCCGCATCACACAGTGATATTTTCATGATAAATTGGTACTGGTTGATTTGCGTGTGGATTTTCGTTAGCCGTATTCGGCAATTCTATGTATTGACATATCCTGTCAGATGGAAGTGGGCTTCGTCTGTCCACAAAATCTGCCACGGCCAATCATTGTCCACTCCCATGCGAGCAGGAACTTCTAAAGCAAAGGTCTCTCTTGCTGGCAGGTCAACAGGAAGCAGCTCGTGCACATAGATAATTATGGATGGATAGGAAAGAAGGATGTTTCGTAGGATTTTACGCACCGTGCTCACTGGTATGTCCAATGTTCGGGCAATTCTCCGTGCACTACACGTTTGCACATCACCACGCGTCTCCTCCTGCATTGCTGTGGCCACTGCTTCCACTGACGTCGAATCAATTCGTTTCCTCCCTCTACCAGGTTGCACAGCAAAACAACCCGTCTTTTCGGATTTCCGAATCATTTTCTCCAGAACCACAGCAGTCATCGGACCCACGCCTTTTTCCAAACACTTCAGTGTCCGGAAATTCTGCAGAGCGACGTGTGCACAGTCATTATTCTTGTTATACAGCTTTACAAGCAGAGCGCGATCCTGCATTGAGAGTCATGGCTAACGTCGCAGACGCGAAAGGAGGAAAAGCCGTGTACCCGGATTGTTTATACCAACTGCAGTGGGTCTTGCACATGACAAGTGTTTTCATTTACGTATTCTGATACATACAGCGCCATCTATTGATCAATTTTCACACTATTTTTTTTATTCTGCCATACGATTTCCCCCTTGTCCGATAATATTCCATTGCAATTTGACGTCATTCTGACCAGTGTTGTTATTTCCACAGCGTTTTGAAAGTTTAATTATAATCGCCCTGTATAATACAACATGTACTGAGGAAAATATAAGTGAGGGCTGTTTTTAACTTACAACAATAGAGTATGTAAGTTGAATCTGCTCCAAAAAATTAATGTTTATATTATTTCAAGCCACTGATGAAGTCTTAATAAACTGAGGTGACAAGCTTGTGGTAAAATAATATTGTCTTTATTCAGTTGCATACAGAAGGTCCTAACCTAAACTAATGCAATTCGTAGATTGTGACTTTCTAATGGCTACCGCAAAACGGCAATGCCGTCGAAAGCGAAGGGATGTAAGCTTTGCAATACACCATAGGTGTTAAAGCAGCGCTGGAACTTCATATGGCCGAGGTAGTCACATAACGGATGTTAAGTGTAGTTATGGAAAACGTTATCATGTTGGCCTGTGTGTCTAATTGTTGTCTAGGAGAGTAGTTGCTAAATGCTTTCCTGTAAAAGTAATTTCACCAGTACCTGTTTCTTTTAACGAAATGTTTATTCACGCGCGTATTAACGAAGAGCCGGACCGTTTCCATATATTTACCTCAAAATGTCTTCAGGCATCATTGTAAAATGAGATTAGTAGTGAACCAGAACATGTTCTACGTTTAAATTGTAAGCTAATTAAATGTTTTCGTCCTGTAATTATTGCAGAGCAAAGTCCAGGTGACGATGAAGGAATTAGCCCCACCCAGATACAACTATTTCATCACGGCGTACAGAGGAAGAGTTTACTGCGCTTTTACAGGCTTTTGGTTCCTAATTGGACACGCGACTTCAGGAACTTGCTCCTCTAAAGACACTAGAGACTTTCAAAGTTACCGGACACCACTTTGCAAAGGGCTGTAGTGTCTCGTAGAACGCAGTGTTGGCAAAATATGATTACAGAGGACTCACGTTGTCGCTCGCACCCAGCTGTTAGTCAGTGAAGTTGCCAGTTTTCTTACTCATAATGACATCGTTACGTCAAGAAACAGTTTAGATGTGATGTCTTCGGAACTGAGCCATGTGCTAATTATTCTCTGTTCTATAATTTGCACATGTTTCATTACATCTACCTTTTCTTCCACCAGAAACAACAGTTTTTTTTTCTTACTCGGTAGATGACACTTCGAGTATGAAGGGAAGCCTGTTTGTTTTCACTCTCTAGGGTGCCTAGTAGTCTGGAAAACCTGAAAAATCTGGGACTGGGACTGTGGGGGAAATTGAGCGTACTGAAAAAGTCAGTGAAACCTCTGGGAATTCTGAAGGACGCAGGAACTTCTGAGAAACTGCAAATCGCTCTGAGATTCTACATTGGAAACAATCGTTATCGAGTCGTGTCAGAGAAGGCGAAGAAAGGCATTGACTGTATGTAACGTCTGTTGCTCGATCGTGGCTGCCTCCGACGTACTCGCTGACCTCTGGAATCTCCGTCGATGTCCGTGCGTTCTCGGGCTTCAGGTCTTTTTCCATTTTCAATTTTATACAATACATATACTGATCAATGTTTGAACACATTTTATTTGTAGATCAGAAATAGTTACGCTTCGTTTTTTTTTGTTTTTGTTTTTTTTTACCACGGTTTTATTGGTCGCCTTCTTGTCTATCAGTTCACAAATTTTGAAATTAATTTTAAGCGCCAGATTTTAAACATAGCTCAAAACTGGATGACAATGTTATGTTAACTCGCCTTCTGGTCTGGTGTGTGGTGGTGGGTACTTTGTAAACCAAAGCCGTTTCTGTGTTGTCACGGTCCTCGCGGCTTCCCAAGGCGGAGGTTTGAATCCGCCCTCGTGCATGGGTGTATGTGTTGTGCATAGCGTAAGTTATTTAAAGTTAGATTAAGTAGTGTGTAAGCCTAGGGACCGAAGACCTAAGCAGTTCGGTGCCATAGGAACTTACCACAAATTTAAATTAAAGCTGTTTCTCTCTTTTTCTTTTCCACTACCGAATGGATAGCGGGAAGAACGAATGCTAGTAAACTTCCGTTTGAGCACGAATCTCTCTCATTTTTAGGTCCATGGTCTTTTCGTGATATGTACGTAGGACGAAGCAATACACCGATGGGGAAATATGCAGATAAATCGACTGAAAAATGTCACACACACAAAACTGGAAAGCAGGATCTTCTCTATCTCCTCCGTCAAACCGATCTGGTACGGATCCCACACTGATGAGCAATACTCAAGTATAGGTCGAACGAGTGTTTTGTAAGCCACCTCCTTAGTTGATGGACTACATTTTCCAAGGACTCTCCCAATGAATCTCAACCTCGCACCCGCTTTACCAACAATTAATTTTATATGATCATTCCACTTCAAATCGTTCCGTTCGCATACTCCCAGATATTTTACAGAAGTAACTGCTACCAGTGTTTGTTCTGCTATCATATAATCATACAATAAAGGATACTTCTTTCTGTGTATTCGCAATACATTATATTTGTCTATGTTAAGAGTCAGTTGCCACTTCCTGCACCAAGTGCCTATCATCTCCTTGCATTTCGCTGCAATTTTCTAATGCTGCAACTTCTCTGTATACTACAGCATCATCCGCGAAAAGCCGCATGGAACTTCCGGCACTATCTACTAGGTCATTTATATATATTGTGAAAAGCAATGGTCCCATAACACTCCCCTGTGGCACGCCAGAGGCTACTTTAACGTCTGTAGACGTCTCTCTGTGGGACATTCCATTTCGGTAATCGTTAGGGACTTCAATATTCCGAGGCCCACAGTGCAAAGAGTGTGCCGAGAATACCAGAGTCCAGGCATTACCTCTCACGCAGTGGCCGACGGCGTTCACTTAACGACTGATAGTAGCGGCGCTTGTGAAGAATTGCCAGTGCAAACAGACAAGCATCACTGCGTGAAGTAACCGCAGAAATCAATGAGGGAACGTATCCGTTAGGATAGTGCGACGAAATTTGGCGTTAATGGGCTATGGCAGCAGACGACCAACGCGAGCGCCTTTGCTAACAGCACGACATCTCCTGCAGCACCCTTCCTGCGCTCATGACCATATCGGTAGGACCTTGGATGAATGGAAAACCGTGGCATGGTCATATAAATCCCGGCTTCAGTTGGTAAGAGCTGAAGGTAGGGTTCGAGTGTGGGGCAGACACAACAAAGGCCATGGATCCAAGTTGTCAACAACCCACTGTGCAAGCTGGTGGTGGCTCCATAATGGTGTGGGATAAGTTTACATGAATGAACTGGTTCCTTGTTACGTTCACCTACTTGGAGACCATTGCATCTGTTCATGGACTTCATGTTCCCAAACAACGATGGAATTTTTAAGGATGGCAATGCGCCATGCCACTCGTCACAGTTGTTTGCGATTGATTTGAAGAACATTCTGGACAATTTGAGCGAATGATTTGGCCACCTACATCGCCCGACATCGTTCATTTACGTTACATAATAGAGAGGTCACTTCGTGCACAAAATCGTGTACCTGCAATACCTTTGCAGTTGTTGACGACTATACGGGCAGCAAGGCCCAGTATTTCTGCAGGGCACTTCCAACAACTTGACGACTTTTTGAGTCCATGCCACGCCAAGTTATTGCGCTATCCCAAGTTAAAGGAGGTTCGACATAATATTAGGAGGTACCCCATGACTTTCGTCCCTTCAGTGTATGACCTACTGCAAGCGCCTCACGTTTTTCGTTTTAATTTTTATAACTATTTTCTTAGCTTTTAGAAATTCACAATCGAAAATTTTCAAACTATTTTATAAGTTAGGAATCTGTATGGGGCTATGAGAAATTGTCTTACACTTTTAGTCTGATTGAAAAACATGGTACATTAAAAACTCGTTCTTATTTAAAATTTCAGTACAAAACAAGTGTTTGCTATCTCACTCGCAGCGTCGTGCTGCAAGTCAGTCCAGTTTAAAACATGCTGCGTCACTGGTATCAATGTGCGATATTACAGTCCAGTGGAAATAATGTGAAAGCGTCCCTGCCATGATTTCTTACACACCTAACGGATTTTTATTAATTATTTTATTTAGTTATTCGTACAGAGATCGTCTGATAATGATATAGAATCTGTCGTCATAGTACACTGAAAACAAACAGCTCAAATGTCCTGACGCATTTAAGAACGCTTTTACGAGGATAGGACAGGTGGTCGGCCTTGCCCTTACTGAAGAAACCATACCAGCATTCGCCTGATGTGATGTAGGGACACCACGAAAAGCTAAAATCAGGTGGCCGGACACAGAAAAGTCCACTCCCCCGAATATGAGAGCAGTATTTCAACAACTTTCCCATTCGGTTAACCCATATTTTATAATATCCTTTTGTTCAACTACAACAAAATGACTTATCACATAAAAAATACTTTTCCGCTGTTTATTCGAATCTCTCCAAAGTATAACTACACACACTGGAGAAACCTGCTGGTGTCTCCAGCACAACGAACAAACTGCTGCGCCACTTGCACTTCCTTCAGCCTGTCTGGAGAACGGACTCTAGGGCCATAAACATGTGACTATTTCCCTTGAACATCTCCATATCCTCCTCCTTCAGGCCATCTGGAAAACAATCAACATCCCCCTGACCCCCCCCCCCTCTCTCATAATGAGTGGGATGTTGAGCTCCTGATAATAACAAGACATTCGTATTATGCTCTGTAGAACTTCTACATCGCACAACGACACGATGTGGCACGGAATGGTGTTCGGCGTCGTTAATGAAGTAATTTCCAGAGACGGCAAGAGCTTGTAACAACAGAATCGTTGTTACGGCTCTAAATCACAGCTGAACTCATAATAATCACTGAACAAGCGACGAGACATCTCAAGAAATACCATTTGCGGCCACGAATACTAGCAAAGTAATATCCGCTAATTTACATGAAAAATTGGTTGATGAAAATTGCGAATTTCAAACAAACCTAACTTGGACATCTTTGGGAATTGTTTTTATAAAACGTAGTCACAACAGGAGTCTCGAGTGTTCGCACTACGAGCTGCCTTGCTGGATGTCGGTGACGCAATCCCCTGCGCGCAGACAACCCGTACAACAGGCCCGCGGCGCGGTGTGGGCTCTGTAATGGCACTCGGGCCAAGTCGTGGATAATTAATAGGCGGCTGTCTGGCCAAGTTTGTTAATGTGTCTACTTAAGCCGGCAGAAACAGATCGAGTTAATTCGCAAGTTGCTCTCACTTTCCGCCGCGGCAAGAGGAGCGGTTTTGATTCAATATGAGCGTGCCACGTCGTCGCTTGAGAGTCCCCAAACGCCGGCTGCGGTCTGAGCGTTCGTCAACGTCCCCAAGTACTGCGGAACGAAAACCACTTTAACGTCTCGTATGTCGAGGGAGCTCGCCCTGGTTCAGAGTGCAAGTAAATCATTTACCTGCATACTCTGCTGATGATAGGCAACAGGACAAAACTTTTGAGTGGTTTACGATCTGCCGCGCGGGATTAGCCGAGCGGTCTAGGGCGCTACAGTTATGGACCGTGCGACTTATCCCGGCGGAGGTTCGAGTCCTCCCTCGGGCATGGGTGTGTGATTGTCCTTAGGATAATTTAGGTTAAGTAGTGTGTAAAGTTAGGGACTGATGACCTTAGCAGTTGTCCCATAAGATTTCACACACATTATATTTATAAGTTTACGATCTTAGCTGAATGAGTACAAAAATAATAACAGGACTGCATCTGCTTTCCTGTTATCAAGTGCGTTAGAGTTTATACTACATCAATTTTAATACTAAGGATGTAAATATTAATCATTCTGATGGACAAAACTTGCATTCTGGTCAGTAGGATAGACATGCTAGAAATTTAAAATTTTGGCTTCATACATTATTAACTTCTGGCAAAGTGGTTAGCTGTTTATAAGAATGCGGTTATTAAAGAGTAAATCATTCTCACTAACCGTCGTAATCTTGAAATATGACACATTTTGGTTTGACAACAGTATACACTAATCCCATTAAAAATGCTACACCATGAAGATGACGTGCTTCAGACGCGACAATTTAACCGACAGGAAGAAGATGCTGTGATATGCAAATAATTAGCTTTGCAGAGCATTCACAAAAGGTTTGCGCCGGTGGCGAAACCTACAACGTGCTGACATGAGGAAAGTTTCCAACCGATTTCTCATCCACAAACAGCAGTTGACCGGCGTTGCCTGCTGAAACGTTGTTCTTATGCCTCGTGTAAGGAGAACAAATGCGTACTATCACGTTTCCCACTTTGATAAAGGTCGGATTGTAGCCTATCGCGATTGCGGTTAATCGTATCGCGACATTGTTGCTCGCGATTGTCGAGATCCAATGACTGTTAGCAGAATATGGAATAGGTGGGTTCATGAGGGTAATACGGAACGCCGTGCTTGATCCCAACAGCCTCGTATCACTAGCAGTCGAGATGACAGGCATCTTATCCGCGTGGCTGTAACGGATCATGCAGCCACGTCTCGATCCTTGAGTCAACAGATGGGGACGTTTGCAAGAAAACAACTATCTGCACCTACAGTTCGACGACGTTTGCAGCAGCATGGACTATCAGCTGGGAGACCATGGCTGCGGTTACCCTTGTCGCTGCATCACAGACAGGAGCGCCTGCGATGGTGTACTCAACGACGAACCTGGGTGCGCGAATGGCAAAACGTCATTTTTCCGGATGAATCCAGGTTCTGTTTACAGTATCATGATGGTCGCATCCGTGTTTGGCGACATCGCGGTGAACGCACATTGGAAACGTGTATTCGTCATCGCCATACTGGCGTATGACCCGGCGTGATGGTATGGGGTGCCATTGGTTACACGTCTCGGTCACCTCTTGTTCGCATTGACGGCACTTTGCACAGTGGACTTTACATTTCAAATGTGTTACGACCCCGTGGCTCTACCCTTCATTCGATCGCTGCGAAACCCTACGACCGCATGTTGCAGGTTCTGTATGGGCCTTTATGGATACAGAAAATATTCGACTGCTGCCCTGGCCAACACATTCTCCAGATCTCTCACCAACTGAAAACGTCTGGTCAGTGATGGCCGAGCAACTGGCTCGTTCCAATACGCCAGTCACTACTCTTAATAAACTGTGGTATCGTGTTGAAGCTGCATGGGCATCTGTACCTGTACACGCCATCCGAGCTGTGTTTGGCTCAATGGTCTCCGAGATGATAGTCCATGCTGCTGCAAACGTCGTCGAACTGTTCGTGCAGATGGTTGTTGTCTTGCAAACGTCCCCATCTGTTGACTCAGGTATCGAGACTGCTGGCGATACGAGGCCGTAGGGATCCAGCACGGCGTTCCGTATTACCCTCCTGAACCCACCGATTCCATATTCTGCTAACAGTCATTGTATCTCGACCAACGCGAGCAACAATGTCGCGATACAATAAACCACAATCAAAGTCGGAAAAGTTATGGTAAGCTTTTCCTCTCCTTACACTAGGCATCACAACAACGTTTCACCAGGCAACGCCGGTCAGCTGCTGTTTTTGTATGAGAAATCGGTTGGAAACTTTCCTCACGTTGTAGGTGTCGCCACCTTCGCCAGCCTTGTGTGAATGCTCTGAAAAGCTAATCATTTGCATATCACAGCATCTTCTTCCTGTCGGTCATCTTCGTAGTGTAGCAGTTGTAATGACCAGTAGTGTATTAATATCGTCTGCAAGGACATTTAGATAAAAGGTGAACAGTACGAGGTCCCAATATAGCTCCCTGGGGCGTACCTGAAGTTTTGCGTAAAACGGAAAAACCACTCGGTTGAACATTTCGGAGCGCAGCATTAATTGGATACGGAAAATTGTGACATATTTCAGGTTTGGGAGTTGGAGCCAGCAAGTGTTGCCAGGAAGACAGTGTTTTACGAGCAGTGGAAGGGCGCCCTGCTCGCGTCAATACACGCGGAAGGACTCTCATTAGGCGGGGATAGTAGAAACGGCATCCCAGTGCCCGCATTGTGGGGCGGTCGCGGCCGCTATGACACGCGCGCTCTGCCGAGGTGGAGGCGGCTCTGAATAATTACTGGGGGCGGGGTTTACTGTGGTTCGGCAGCCCGCGGCACACCTGACATATGCGCTCGCCCTCTGACAGAAAACAATCACGCGGCCGTAAAGCCATATAGCCGTAAATCTTGGCCGCGCTGCGCCGCGCCGGAACACTGCCGGCGTCGGCCTCCTAAATCGCCGGCGTTGTTTTAATTCGGGTTTTATCAAAGCTGCCCGTGTTTAGGCCGCCGCTCCCCCGCCGAGCTCCATAAACCGGGAACCCGGCCGAGCCTGCGTGGCCGCGCGGCGGCGTGAAGAGAACACGGCCATATACTGCCGGCCTCCCGCCCGTCGCTGAAGCTATGGTGGGGAATCACCCACCGGTCAGGCATCAAAGCGTCTGCAGCTTCAGTTCTTCGTGGAGAAACGGGGCTTCAAAAGTCAAGCGGAAGCGTTGTGGGATCTAAGGAATGTGCCCTAGATGATATCCGAATGTTGTGGCTATATGTTGCGTATGGCGCTGTAAGTAGGCTGTTTAGGTTTTTATATTGGCAACTGGCCGAGCGGCTCTAGGCGCTACAGTCGGGAACCGCGCGACCGCTACGGTCGCAGGTTCGAATCCTGCCTCGGGCATGGATGTGTGTGCTGTCCTTAGGTTAGTTAGGTTTAAGTAGTTCTAAGTTCTAGGGGACTGATGACCTCAGAAGTTAAGTCCCGTAGTGCTCAGAGCCATGTTTTTATATTGGTAACGCTACGTAGCGCTCTGTATGAAAATCACTGGCTGTGCGGTGTGCAGTCTGTGGCTGGTTGGCATTGTTGTAATATTCGCTATTGTAATGTTGGGCAGTTGGATGTGAACAACGCGTAGCGTTGCGCAGTCGGAGGTGAGCCGCCAGCAGTGGTGGATGTGGGGAGAGAGATGGCGGAGTTTTGAGAGCGGATGATCTGGACGTGTGTCCATCAGAGACAGTAAATTTGTAAGACTGGATTTCATGAACAGCTATATATATTATGACTTTTGAACATTATCAAGGTAAATACATTGTTTGTTCTCTATCAAAATCTTTCATTTGCTAACTATGCGTATCAGTAGTTAGTGACTAAAGTAGTTAGAATCTTTTATTTAGCTGGCAGTATTGGCGTTCGCTGTATTGCAGTAGTTCCAGTAACGAAAATTTTTGTGAGGTAAGTGATTCATGAAAAGTATAGGTTATTGTCAGTCAGGGCCATTCTTTTGTAGGGATTATTGAAAGTCACATTGCGCTGCGCTAAAAATATTGTGTATCAGTAAAATCAGAATAAGTAAAGGGCGAAATGTCTGTGCACGTTCAGTTTTGTTCAGCTGTTTGAAAATCAAATAACGTAAGGGGTTTATCAGCACACTAATTCATTAATTTTACTAAGGGGACGTTTCATAGCGCATCTGTAACAGACGTAGTCATAAGCTTCGGTCTCTTTCACTATGTGACGACATGATGTACACGTGACAAATTTTATAGAATTTTCATGATATACGAGAATGTAGTCTTTCTCGGCGAACTTCATTGATAAAATCTTCTTCAGTTATCAGCCGAACTGTGGCGTCTTTTTGTCGTAACTGTTGCGCAAGTTTCCTAGTCTACATATTCAGGTAAAGTGGAAATGGGCGTTTGGCGTCATTGGCCTGGAGACCCCTTACGGGGCAGATCCGGCCGCCTTGGTGCAGGTCTTATTACGTACGACGCCACATTGGGCGACCTGCGCCCTGTATTGGGGTGAAAATGATGACGAGGACAATACCCAGTTCCTGAGTGGAGAAAATCCCCGATCCAGCCGGGCCCGTAGGACGGCAATCCGTCACACTGACCACTTCGCTATCGGAGCGGACTTAAGGTAATGTGCCTGAATATGACGAGTAGGAAACTCGTCGAAACGCAGCGACAAAACTATGCCATTTTCATGACGTTCGTACACATACAAACGAAACTGTTTGTGGGTTTATTACCACATATGAAGATGGGAATAATATGCTGAAATGCATAATCTGTACATTTGTGGTAATTAGGCAATCTTGACGTAATAAATAATCGTATGAACACAAGCTTTCAACATTTATTTATTTATTTATTTATTTTTGTATTCGCAATGGCTATAAATAATGTGGCAGTTCAGTCCGTCTTTTGCGACTGTAGTAAACTAACTGACTTAGACCAGACATTAACTTCATACGTTGTTCTAGACACAGAAGTTTGATTTTTAGTACACTGCACTGATACACAACATTTTTTCGTTCGCATCCTTTCATTTTTTTATGAAAAAAGAATGGCGTTTTATAAAAACACTTAAACGTAAAAATTATTGTGCATTAGTGCAGTACAGTGTATTAAATATCAAACGCCTGAAGAACGTACGGAAATAAACGGTGGTCCCAATAAGAAGTATATTACAGTCGCCGGCCGAAGTGGCCGTGCGGTTAAAGGCGCTGCAGTCTGGAACCGCAAGACCGCTACGGTCGCAGGTTCGAATCCTGCCTCGGGCATGGATGTTTGTGATGTCCTTAGGTTAGTTAGGTTTAACTGGTTCTAAGTTCTAGGGGACTAATGACCTCAGCAGTTGAGTCCCATAGTGCTCAGAGCCATTTGAACCATTTTTTTATATTACAGTCGCAAAAGAATGAATAACTTCCATATTACTTGTCAAACCGAGACTGCAGAAGAGAGACCTCAAAAACGAAATGAAAACAGGTAATTACGTAAGAATTCTTTTCGAAGCTACTATTAAAAGACTGTGTTCATGTAATAATTAATTATATCAAGATAGCCTGACTATCGCAAATATTCACATTACCGGTTTCAGCATGTTATTGCCGTCTTCGGAGGTTTCGTTTCTATCCGTACTGAATATGGTGAAAATGACGTTTTGTCGCAACGTTTCGCATCTTTAGGCACTTCATGTAAAGACGGTGAGTAGGAAACCTCTCGAAACTTTATGACGATTCGATTACTAACCCGAGAAGATTTCATCGGTGAGATTCGCCGAAAAAGCGTGCATTCCCATCTAGCACGAAAATGGTCTGAAAACATGGACTAATTCCCGACTGCGACTGTAGAAGAGACAATATTAATTACGTAATTATTTTCTCGAAGTTTTAATTAAAAATTAATATCATAGCATCTCAAAAACTATACAAGAATCTGAATTTCCGTTTTAACCGGTCTAGAGTGGATAGTCAACATCGCAGAGACCATAATTCCATACGCATCGGAAATACTGGACCTTTCCAATACGAGCTTGGGCGCTTTGTAAGTGGTCGTATTGAAAACACGGCGTTTATCACCTGTTACGATGCCCCTGGCGGCCTATCTTTTCGTACCACTTCAGTGTTCCACTCTCCAATCTAACTGATCGTCAGTGAATGAGTGGGGCACAAAGCGATAACAAATGGTTCAAATGGCTCTGAGCACTATGGGACTTAACATCTGTGGTCATCAGTCCCCTAGAACTTAGAACTACTTAAACCTAACTAACCTAAGGACATCACACACATCCATGCCCGAGGCAGGATTCGAACCTGCGACCGTAGCGGTCACGCGGTTCCGGACTGAAGTGCCTAGAACCGCACGGCCACACCGGCCGGCAAAGCGATAACAGATCTCAGATCTTCTTAACTAAATGTTTAGTTAAAATGCGATGCAGATTTGTTTTACGAATTCCACTCAACCCTTCAATGAACCTGGTAGAAGCAAAACAGTGGTTTCGAAGAATTCAGACATTTCTTGTACACTGTCATGGTGCTCCAGGACGTGAATCATCTTCAGTGCGCTCTTTAGCATCACGTAATCTCGCAAACACTTAAAACCCTTTTTTCGACTCATCGCTTCACTACCAGAAACAGTTTGTCTGATTTCAAACGTGTCTGTGGCACTTTTATCCAGTTTAAAACAAAAGTTAATGTTCGCACGTTACTCCATTGCTTCTTTCACGACCCAAGTTCAAAACGCAATGAAACGTATCATTTGCAACGAGCGATATAGGTGTCAGCACTGTTAAATTTAGAACTAATCGTAGTCGAAATACCACGCTAGTCAGTTCATGCATCCGTTCACTGATGGCATTAGTAGTTACGCGAATATAAAATAAGTCATTTATAATATACATTTCAAGAGTTCTAAACTGCTAGTTGTTTTTAGTACGTACAACATGATATCGACATCACAGCCATATAATTCCATGCTGAGACTTACAGGTGAATGTCCACTCAATCGACTATGAAATACAGTGACAAAATTATGCACAGCCGAAACTGCGGCACTTGGTACAGCAACGCTATTAACCAAGGATGATGAAGAGTACTAACACTCTCATGGGTGACTGTTGCCCGTGGAGTAGATCGAAACATTTTTTTTCCTTTTTGGGCTCTAGTAGCGCAGGTTTACGGTATCTGTATTACAGACTAGACCTTTGGCAGCCGATGGTATTCCAAAACATCGTATTATAACAATTAAAGTGCGAAGCAACAATACTTACTGTCATTGTTCCTATACGCACTCGTTATCCTTTTACATCTTTCTTTCCTGCCACATTTTCCTCATTTCTCATTGTTCTTAGCTGGTGCAGTCTCCTTAAATTTTCTTTCCCTAGAACTCGCTGTGTCAGAAAGTATCTATTTTGTACACCTATACAATCGCTTATATCTGTCACTATCATAATGATTATTATTATAATTTTTTTGAGTTGTTGGAAGTTGAGTACCTAATAGAAATTCGAAGTTTCTACGGAAAGGGCATGTGAGTAGAGATGTAAATCCACAATCAAAAACACATTGGAAACAAACATCTTATTGTAAACCGCAGGAATTAAGGACAGAAAACCAGTCGTAAAAAACGGTGGTTTTCAAATAACCTTGACCACGGTTTCGACGGATCTAACGCCGTCTTTTTCAGAAGAATAGACCTTGCCAATTCGATCCGAAGTGAACTGGAACAGTGTATCCGCGCGGTAACCTCCTCCGCAGTATCACCAGTTGGCTGTGCTCGTATCTGCAGTTGATAAATAAACTATCCTTTTTTTAAAAGAATTCAACCAGAGCATCCATGCACCTACATGAGACCAATCCTAGCGTCTGCACCTTCGTATATAGTAGCTCTGAATTCACTCCAGCCAAATAATCCTGTAGAATTATTAGCGCAGGAATCATTCCTAACTGATATGTTGCTGCGCATTGTGGAATATGAGTTGGTATTGCTAGGCTTAATAAGCTGAACTTTATTCACAGTCGTGCAAATCTTTGCAAAATGTTGTGGGGTAAAGTGGACTTGCTCAAGAAGGTCCATTCATCAGCAATATATTAGTTAGGAATGATTCCGACTCTAATAACTCTACAGGTTTGTTTGGTTCGAGTGAATTCAGAGGTACTATATATCAAGGTGCAGACGCTGAGATCCGTCTCATTCAAGAGCCTGTGATTGAATTATTTTAAAAAAGAATAGTTAATTTACTGCAGATACAGACAGCCAACTGATGGTACTGTGGCGGAGGTTACCGCGCGGTTACTCATTGTTTTGGATAGACTGTTCCAGTTGTAACGCCGCTACTATTTGGACACAAAAATGAAAAATATAAACCTAGTCCTCACACCCCCAATACAAGCCCCAAGCCCAAGATCCAAATTTCATTAAAAAAAACAAAGTCCCTCTGTAATGACATTGCATAACTAATAGCAAGTAGACTGAAAATAAAGTAATATAAAAAGAAATAGAAAAGAATCTTGGTAGCAAAGTAACTTAATGTTTTGAAAAACAATAAAAAAGAAATAGAATCCATTAGTTTCAAGATAAAATAATAGTAGATCGCAAAGTAGTAAACTTGTAGATCACGGAGTATAACAAGTGACCTCAAACAATATTCCTTGTGAGTACTCTTTGAGGACACTGCGAAATACAGAGCTAAATTTGTACGTTGTTAATGTGCTTCTGGCGCTTGCCTTGTCGTGTCGTAACTGAACTTGTGCACTCGTTCGTAATATTGGTAGGCGGTACGAGATGATTTGTTACATTTTGATGATATACGGTCTGATAGAAATGATTAAAAACTGAAAGAGGTAAATCAGCAACTCTGAAAAATCTTTGAAGTAATTCAAGCTAGGAAAATAACCGAATATATTGTCTTAATTTGATTATTATCAACGAAAGACTGAACTTAGGCCCAATACGATAGACAAATAATAGTTCAACTGATAGGAAGTGATGAATAGTGTAAACTGTCAGGAATATACCTAAACTGCGTTAAAGTAAATAGCGTAATCTGGATCTTGCGGTAAACGCTTTGGCTGAATTTACGTGATTAATTTCTCCCATCTGAAAGAAAGGTTACTACTTTAAGACAATAATAGGATGTGCATAGACTAGAATAAATGGTGCAAATTGCTCTGAGCACTATGCGACTTAACGTCTGAGGTCATCAGTTGCCTAGAAATTAGAACTAATTAAACCTAACTAACCTAAGGACATCACAGACATCCATGCCCGAGGCAGGATTCGAACCTCCGACCGTAGTGGTCGCTCGGTTTCAGACTGTAGCTCCTAGAACCGCACGGCCACTTTGGCCGACGACTAGAATAAACCAACACGAAGTGAATTTACAGTGTTTGACATTTCTTTCAACCTATTTAATATTACGTGCTCATGAAACATTTATCTGTGCAACAACATAGATTATCAACAGAGCCCAACATTCACAGGTATTCTTTGGCGCTCTAGAGAGTTGTCGTACTGATTCAGACTATTTACCTCATGCGAATTGCAAACGTTCGTAGACAAACTCTGGAAGTAAATAAGCTATAAACATGATCAGGGCAATAATCTCAGTTTGTATGCATTTACGTGTACACGCCGTACACGTCGAGGAGCAAATATTCATCTGAGTAAGCCGGTACAACTAACACGCACTCGGCGTAAATACAGTGCAGCAAAACAATTCTTTTTTGTGACTTTCCTCGCAAACATTCTACTGTGAGCTAGCCGGAGCCTGAGCGTCATTCATTAACAAACAATCAATATAAAAAGGGTTAACTTCGGAGCGAATTGGCGAGGTCTGCCCTTCTAAAGAAGACGGGTTTCGATCCGTTGTAACTGTGGTCAAGGTTATTTGAAAACCACCATTCTTTGCATCTTGTTGGCTGTTCTGTATTCCTGCTGTTCTGTAATCGTTACTGTAGTGCAGCCATGTTCAAAGTATCATTGTCAACTAATGTTATCGCCTGCCACTCCATTTACGTTCATTATCCCCTGCATCTTATTCCACCTTACGCCGTCGACGTCTTTCTGAATGTCCGGAAATACGCCTGGAGTTTGGCTAGGGCTGCGATTGGTGGCCGTGCGCTGCTTAGTTGCAGCGTCGCCGGTAGGGGGCAGTGCGGTCGGCCGGGGCTTCCCCTGGGGACGCCATGCTGAGCTACGGCCGGCGCCCGCCGTGACGAGCCAATGTGGCGGCAAACGGCTCTCGCCCTCTCTCTGTCCAGGGTCCAGCTCCAGCGCTGGAGGGCGCTCCCCCTCGCCGCCCCCACCCCCTCCCGACGCCACACAAGTAGCCACCGGCCCTCGCGGCGTCCTCCGCAGCTGCTCTCTCCCTACTCTCCGGCGGCTGTACAACTGGTGGACAAAATCAGTTTCACCACCACCTTAGCGTTTACCGTTGCCAAACTACTACCCTCGACATCACACGACGCTCATTCGCACATTTACACTCATGCGTTTCAAGTTTACGCAGAATTCTTGGATCCCAAGCAGCTGGAAAAAAAGCACTGGTGGGTCTTTGTGTGTAAGAAGGTCAAAAGAACGGTCTCGTAAAATTACATTCCAATATCATTAACGTCGGTTAGCGGCATAATTATACAGCTAATTCTAAGTTCCAAAATAATATATTTTCTGCAGACTGGAAAGCTTCTGTCCACAAATCGGCACGAGCTTGGAAACTATCGCTCGTACGAAACTCAGCTTGTCGTCTTGCAGCACGATACCCTGCGAACATTGGATGAAAGGCCAGAACTCAAGAACAGGTTGCACGTGAATTCTGTACACGTTCGCCTTTATACATGAGAAATACATTCGAAAAATTCTCCCTGTAAGCAGAATATCATTTGTATACTTAGAAAAAGCTTTTGACAGTTAAGTAGACAGTTCACTGGAACACGCTGTTTCAAATTCTGAAGGTGGCAGGAATAAAATACAGGGGGCGAAAGGCTATTTACAATATGTACGGAAACCTTATGTCAGTTATAAGAGTCGAGCTGTACTAAAGGGAAACAATGGTTGAGAAGTGTGTGGGACAGGACTATAGCCTATGCCCGATGTTATTCAATCTGTATATTGAGCAAGAAGTAAAGGAAACAAAAGAAAAATTTGGAGTAAAATTTAAAATCCAGGGAGAAAAAAATAAAAACCTTGAGGTTTGCGGATGACATTGTAATTCTGTCAGAGACAGCAAAGACCTTGGAAGAACAGTTCAAAGGAGTGGGCAGTGTCTTCAAAGGAGGATATAAGATGAACACCAACAAAAACAAAACGAGGATAAAGGAATTAGTCGAATTAAATCGGGTGACGCTGAAGGAATTAGATTAGGGAATGAGACAGTTAAAGTAGTAGATGAGTTTTGCTGTTTGGGCAGCAAAATAACTGATGTTGATCGAAGTAGAGAGGATATAAAACGTAAACTAGCTATGGCAAGGAAAGCGTTTCTGAAGAAGCAAATTTGTTATCATCGAGTATAGATTTAAGTGTCGGGAAATCTTTTCTCAAAGAATTTGTATGGAGTGTAGCCATTCATAGAAGTGAAAAATGGACGATCAACACTGTAGTCAAGAAGAGAATAGAAGCTTTTCAAATGTGGTGCTACAGACGAATGCTGAAGATTAGATGGGTGAATCAGGTAACTGAGTAGAAATGGGGAGGAGTTTGTGACACAACTTTGACTAGAAGAAAGTACCGGTTGGTATGAAAGGTTCTCAGACATCAGGGGATCTCCTGGGTAAAAATCGTAGAGGGAGGACAAGAGATGAATACACTAAGCAGATTCAGAAGAATGTAGGTTGCAGTAATTACTCGGAGATGGAGAGGCTTGCACAGGATAGAGTAGCATGAAGAGCTACATCAAACCAGTCTTTGGACTGAAGACCACAAGAACAGCAAGCTGAAGTTGACCTTTCGTCTTGCCTACAACTGAGCTTATGGGCTCGTTTCATTTCACGTCTTTTGCTATGTTACGGCTACATACGAGGGTTGGAATTTTAATAGTGGCAGCTATTTATTTACAACTAATGTAAAATAGATACTAGTCTCAAGGTTTTACTGACCTTCAAAGAAGTCATCCGTTTCCAGCAACAAGGAAGTTGTAGGCATCAGTGCCAGTTCTGTTGATAGTTCGAGTGGAACGTTTTATTGCCCCACGAATCTCTCTCGTAGTTCTGAAGTGAATGCCACGACGTGCTTCAATTTAGAAATGAAGCTGGAGTTACAAAGGCTTAAATCTGGGGAGTGTGTTGGGTGACACACCACTTCCCAGCCTCGTCGATCGAACAAATCAGTCGCAACTGGCCCATTATGCGCCCGAGTATTATCTACAAAATGATGGTCGTGTACTGCTAATTTTTTGAACACAGCCTGCGACCAGCTGAGGGAAAAATCCGTGACACTCTATACAGGAAAATTCGTTTTGCGGGACAATGCTGATGGGTAAATGGCGAAATCGTGATTTGGTCTAAGGAGGGGGCTGTGAAGTGCTGCACCACCCAGCACTCTCCACGGACTTCAGCCCCTGTGACTTCAACTTCATGTTAAGATGAAACAGTTCATGGCACTTGCTCCAGAGCTGTTCCATCGAGCGAGATGGCGCAGTGGTTAGCACACTGGACTAGCATTCGGGAGGATAACGGTTCAAACACGCGCCCGGCTATCCAGATTGAGGTTTCCCGTGATTTCCCTAAACTGCTCCAGGCAAATGGCGGGCTGGTTCCTTTGAAAGGGCACAGCCGATTTCCTTCCACATCCTTGACAGGATCTGAGCTTGTGTTCCGCTTCTAATTACCTTGATGCCGACGAGAAGCTACATCCAGTCTTCCTTCCTTCCTTTTTTAGAAATGTTACAAAGGTTCGTCAGAATACAAACTGCTCTATTCGATCTGTCAACATAACTGGTATTGTTAAGCGTGTCCTACGGTTCCTTATTACTGGCAACGGGTTATATACAGTGCTAGTGACTACTTTGAAGAACAGTTTGAAACATGTTCCCGTTTAGCACTACTTGTTGGTGCTGCTAATATTCCAACACTCGTACATCTACAACTAGAAAAACTGTAGGCATATAGTATCCATTTTTATGGTGTTTGCCTACCTTATTAATGCAGATTACCTCTACATGGTTCTCTTAATGATGAACTTGACTGTTTCAGTAATATTTGAAGCACAGCTAAGGAATCGTGTATCACAACTATGTAATTATAAACCATAAAGTTCCTGATCAACTGAATGCGACTCTTGCTTTGGTTGCACATTCATTCTGACGAAGACACATAAAACGGCTAGTTGTTTTTGTAAAGAGTAATAAGGAGAAGTATTAACACTCAAAGTAATTTCCATTACCAGAATTTACTGTTTTGATACACGCATTGTGTACATGCCATTCCCAATGCAGTCGAGACTACCAGCGATATAATCGGCGAAGAAGCGCTGTTTCGAGCAGAAATTGTGACGCACAGTGGCGTCGCCCGTTTCTCTGACGTCGTTTCCCTTTCCGGCATTGTGTCGGCGGACAGGTACCTGTGAGAGGCATAAGTCAAGCCGCGTTTTGACAGTTCGCCGATGGCCCGCGTGGCGGCGCCGCCGTCGCCGCGGCTGGAATTGTCGCGCGGCTTGATTGCGCCGTCGAACCGCAGAGAGCCGGGCATGACACGCCGGTCTGTTGATGCGTGAGAAATGACACGAGCGGTGCGCTCGAAATACCGCCAGCACTTCGGAAACACCACGCCGCCCTCTCCCCCCTCCCTCCGTTACTCACGCCTTCGGCCGTCATATGTCACGAATGCTACACAAGGCGACGCCGCAGCTCTCATGGAATTTCCCCACACTGTGCAGGTCGACGCTCACTCATCCCTTGTTAGCAATGAGGCCACTGTCTAACAAACACAGTCGCCTCTCTGCAGTTGATTTTTGTTACATGCCGCGACAGCAGCGTGCTAAGCGGCCACTGAGCCACACTGTCGAATACGATATCTGATCAAATTACAGTGTCGAAGGACATCAGTGATAAGGTTCTCTGAAGACATTGCTGTCCCTAGCAGAAGTAAATAATAATTGCTGAACACATTGAAATGGAATGAACAGTCTAATGAGTACAGGATATGGACTGAGAGTGAACCAAACTAAGAGAAAAGTAGAGAAGTGGCAGAAATGGGATTAGTAAGAAATTTAACATCAAAACTGTGGATCACAAAGTAGACGAACTTAAGGAAAACTGCGAAATAAAACATGACAGACGAAGCCGGAAGGACATAAAAAGTAGATTAACACAGTCAAAGAGGCTATTCCAGGCCAAGAGAAGTCTGGTAGTATCAAACAAAGGCCTGAAGGTGCGGTTGAAGCAGAACATTCTATGGTATTTGAGACTGTGGGAAGACTGGGAAGGAAGAGAATCTAAAAGTTTGAGACGTGATGCTAAAGAAGGATGTTGAAAATTAGGTTGGTGAGTACGGAATCGGCGAAGAAAGAAATGTATGGAAAACACTGACGAGATGAAGAGACAGAATTATACGAAAAGCTTTAAGACATCGGCGAATAACTTCCATGGTACAAAACGGAGCTCTAGAGGGTAAAAACTAGTGGAAGATAAAAACTGGAATATATCCAACAAATACACTATGTGATCAAAAGTATCCGGACATCTAGTTGAAAATGACTGACAAGTTCGTGGCGCCCTCCATCGGTAATGCTGGAATTCAATATGGTGTTGACCCTCCCTTAGTCCTGATGACAGCTTCCACTCTCGTAAGCATACGTTCAATCGGTGCTGGAGGGTTTCTTGGGGAATGGCAGCCCATTCTTCATTCAGAGCTGCACTGAGGAGAGGTATCGATGTCGGTCGGTGAGGCCTGGCACGAAGTCGGTATTCCAAAACATCCCAAAGGTGTTCTATACGATCAGGGCTCTGTGCAGGTCAGTCCATTACAGGGATGGTATTGTCGTGTAACCAATCTGCCACAGGCCGTGCATTACGAACAGGTACTAGATCGTGTTGGAAGACGGAATCGCCATCCCCGAATTGCTCTTCAACAGTGGGAAGCAAGAAGGTGCTTAAAATATCAATTTAGGACTGTGCTGTGACAGTGCCACGCAAAACAACAAGGAGTGCAAGCCCCTCCATGAAAAACACGAAAAACACGACCACACCATAACAGCACCGCCTCTGAATTTTACTGTTGGCCCTACACATGCTGGCAGATGACGTTCACCGGGCATTCTCCACACGCACATCCTGCCATCGGATCGTCATATTGTGTAACGTGATGCGCCACTCCATACAACGTTTTTCCACTGTTTAATTGTCCAATGTATGCGCTGCTTACAGCAACCGAGGCGTCTTTCGGGATTTACCGGTGTGATGTGTGGCTTATGGGCAGCTGCTCGACCATGAAATCCAAGTATTCTCACCTCCCGCCTAACTGTTATAGTACTTGCAGTGGATCCTGATGCAGTTTGGAATTCCTGTGTGCTGGTCTGGATAGATGTCTGCCCTCTACAACTGTTTGCGGTCTCTGTCAGCCAACAGACAAGGTCGGCCTGTACGCTTTTGGGCTGTACGTGTCCCTTCACGTTTACACTTCACTATAACATCAGGAACAGTGGACCTAGGGATGTTTAGGAGTGTGGAAATCTCGCGTACAGACGTATGACTCACCTAATCACCTGATGAAAATGCCGTGTGGCTAGGGCCTCCCGTCGGGTGGACCGTTCGCCTGGTGCAAGTCTTTCGAGTTGACGCCACTTCGCTACTTGCATGTCGATGGGGATGAAATGATGATGATAAGGACAACACGACAGCCAGTCCCTGAGCGGAGGAAATCTGCGACCCAGCCGGGAATCGAACCCGGGCCGTTAGGCATGACATTCTGAGTTTAAACACTTTCGCTAGCAAACAAACTCACAAGACATGAACATTATTGAGCATATCTGGGAAGCCTTGCAACGTGCTGTTCAGAAGAGATCTCAGCCCCCTCGTACTCTCACTGGTTGATGGACAGCCCTGCAGGATTCATGCTGTCAGTTTCCTCCAGCACTACTTCAGACACTAGTCGAGTCCATGCCACGTCGTGTTGCGGCACTTCTGCTTGCTCGCGGGGGCTCTACACGCTATTAGGCAGGTGTTCTTTGCCTCTTCAGTGTAAATTACAAGATCTTTTAAATTTGCTGCCACTTTTCCCTTGAGTGGGCGACCCACTGATAATACACATAATCTCTTGTACACCTAAGACTGTTGTTCTCGCTGTGGCGATGTTGCCGTTGTGCACATTGGCCACACTCAGTGGTAATTGTCTTATTATTCAGAGAAGATAACGATCTTTGCATTCGCTCGTCTATTTTGGTTAGAAGTCTGTTTACTGATAGGGAGAGATGTGACGATTTCCCACAGGATTGTAAGTTTGTTGTTTCCTCACCGCCTGGCTAACGACGTAATAGTATAACATTTTTAAGCGACCTCATACGACAAGCAGGCCTAAGGGCACTGCCCACGCAAACAAATTACACGTTCAACATAAATTGTTTATACTTAACATCTTCAACTTTTGTAGTCCTGTCTTCCTCAGTTGCGTGTAATATTACGGTATATTGATAATTTTTGCTTATGGGCCGTCTGACAGCAACTGAATAAAACACAATTTTAGTGCCATTCGCGTTTCGCCTTTATTTTCTGCAAGGCATCATCAGTGGCCTGGAATATGTACATATGTTTGCTATTTAATTTACATTTTTGTCACTGTGCCTATAGGTTATAAACATACATAGGCATGACATGCAGGAATTTTGAAACACGATACAAAGAACATATCAGATGTTGGAAGTACGAAACAAACCATTCCACATTTGCAGAGCATTTAAAACACCATAACCATCATCCTACAAACATGGAACAAGAAATGAAATTAATGAGAATAAGCAACCATGACAAACATCTCATACAAACGCAAGAAAACTTCCACATCCAGAAAGCCATAGCAGAAAACAAACACGTGATAAATGGACAAAGAAATATCAGCACAGGGTCCCTACTAAAGGAAATGATAACATAAAACAAAAAAACTCGTCCCCCTTCACCATCTGGACACATACACACACACAGCTCACAAAAAAATTATTCCACACCAAAACACACACACACACACACACACACACACACACACACACACACACACAGCCCACAAAAAAATTATACCACACCAACACCAAAAAATACACTCACACACACACACACACACACACACACACACACACACACACACACACATACACACACATAAGCAGAGCCCACAAAAAATTATATATATATATATATATATATATATATATATATATATATAATTTTTTGTGTGTTCGTTTCTGTATATGTATGTGTGTGTGTGGTATATATATATATATGATGCCTTGCAGAAAATAAAGTCGAAACGCGTATGGCACTAAAATTCAGTGGCCTGGAATATGTACATATGTTTGGTATTTAATTTACATTTTTGTCACTGTGCCTATAGGTTACAAACTGTTCTGGTGGTTGGTATTTCCTATTAAGTAGTAATGTTTTGAACTGTACTTACAGGTTGCGTGGACAGTTTCTTACATATTACGCTCCTGTTGTATTTTTGGTGTTGTTCTTCTTCTTTTGAATGCCAATTTGCGGTTTTTTTCCACATTCCACAGCACTATGAACTGAACGCTTGTTTCAATGCAATGTTTTGGTTTTCTGTTGCCGACTGTCAAATGTTTTTGCCAAAGATCGAATGTTATTGCCAAACTTTCGAGTGTAACTATTGAAGTATCTGTGACCTGTTCGTATATGCATTTGTGTTGCATTTGTCTATGTATATATATGTGTGTGTATATATATATATATATATATATATATATATATATATATATATTTTTTTTTTTTTTTTTTGTGGGCTCTGCTTATGAGTGTGTGTGTGTTTGTGTGTGTGTGTATCTTTTGGTGTTGGTGTGGTATATACATAATTTTTTTGTGGGCTCTGCTTATGTGTGTGTGTGTGTGTGTGTGTGTGTGTGTGTGTGTATTTTTTGGTGTTGCTGTGGTATAATTGTTTTGTAGGGTGTGTGTGTGTGTGTGTGTGTGTGTGTGTGTGTGTGTGTGTATATATATATTTTGGTGTGGTATAATTTTTTTGTGGGCTGTGTGTGTGTGTGTGTGTGTGTGTGTGTGTGTGTGTGTGTGTGTGTGTGTGTGTCCAGATGGTGAAGGGGGAAGAGTTATTTTGTTTTATTCAGTTGCTGTCAGACGGTCCATAAGTAAAAATTATCAATATACCGTAATGTTTATGCATAATTTGCGTGCCATGTCGGAAGGTTAACGACCAGAGTTCGAAAAGTATCGTATTTACATAAGACCAACGAAACAGGTTTTTGCGAATGGTAGCTGCCACGAGAACCTCGGCCAGCAGGTGGGGTCGCCTCAGCGCTCCGGAGCGCACGAGTGTCGCCCCCTTTGTGTCGCCCCCGACACGTACATTAATTACATCCTCAAGGAATGTAATTCGCCGTCGGCCGGGCCCCTAAACGCCGGAAGCTTTTTGCGGTGACCCGGAGGACTGGGCAGGCAGCACTTGCTGATGAAGTGCGCGCTTTGCTGCCTGCACTGGCGCCAGCTCGCTGGCGGGCTCAATCTCAGAGCGGCCTTTCTCAACGTCCAGCGCATTACTCTCTCTTACCTGTAAATGCGCGGACGCCACGTGCGAATTCTCTGTCAGATGCACTCGATCCTCACACTGGCAGTTGCAGGGAAGGCGAATCGGTTTCTAAGGTTTATTGAGAGTGTTCTGGCAACCCTTATGCGACCAAGTCTTGAGTATTGTTCGACAGTTTGGGAGTCACATCAAGTCTTGATAAAGGATGGCATCGAAACAATTCACAGCCGTACTATTAGATTTGTTACCGAAAGTTTGTCACATTAAATAATTGCACAGGGTGTTCGGAAATTCCCGTTACATACTTCTAGGACTTGTAGAGAAGAGTGAGTACATAATATTGTGAATGGGAACCGATGTCCAGAAACATAACGTTTCCATTCTACGACTGTTTCAAAAATGTATATGAAATCTTATGGGACTTAATTGCTAAGGTCATCAGTCCCTAAGCTTACACGCTACTTAACCTAAATTATCCGAAGGACAAACACACACACCCATGCCCAAGGGAGGACTCGAACCTCCGCCGGGATCAGCCGTACAGTCCATGAGTGCAGTACGACTGTTTCAGTTCAGATGTTTAACTCGTCCACTTCTGCTTGGGGAACTGAATTAAGCGAGACGCAGTTCAGATACTAGGCAGCAATTCGAAAGGAAAAATAACGAAACATCCATTTATCACTTAAGCACATTTGTTTGTATTAAAAATAAGCATTACGTGTTTGCACGGTGACAATTATTTAACTATATGAAATAAAATCGTCATAACTTCTTAACGGTTTGTTTCAGGACATTCAAACCGCACGGTTGGCCGCAGGGCTTGATGGGAATTAGTATGCGGTGTATGGTTTGGTTTAGCAACGAAGCCGACTTTCATTCGGATAGGTTCGTCAATAAGGAAAGTTTGCACATGTGGCGGACTGAGAATATGCACTTCGCGATCGAAAAATCTATTCACCCTTAACTGGTGACGGTGTGTTGTGCAATGTTCAGTCAAGGAAAAATCGGTGTGTTGTTCCTTGATGGGACGGTGACTACCAAACAATAGGTGAAGGTTTTGAAAAATAGTTTCATCCCCATTATCCAAAGTGACCCTGACTTCGACAAGATTTGGTTCATGCAATACGGAGCTAGACCCCACCGAAGCAGAAGAGTATTTAATGTCCTGAAGGATCACTCTGGGGTACCCAGATGCCACTGGTACGGACCTCGATTGGCCGCCATATTCACCGGATCTCGACACATGCGACTCCTTTCTTGGGGCTATAATAAAGACAAGGTATACAGCAATAGCACCAAAACCATTGCTGAGCTGAAAACAGCCATTCACGAACTCATTGTCAGCATCGAATTTGACTATTCGTCTGCGCCACAACATCTACAATGATGGCAGGCATATCGAACATCTCATAACCTAAATCCGAATATCTGTAGTGACATTTACATGTGCACTTCGTAGTTTGTAACTAATTTACAATTTTTTCATATAGTTCAATAATTGTCACCCTGTACATTATTCCAAAACAAAAAAGAATCCAGATTGCTGTACGTAGAGAACAGTACAGATGCATTCCAACAGCGACTCAATGCGGCGAACACCACCGTTGTCACACACATTGTACATACGAAGCATGTTCTGGTGCACACTCTCCATCCCACCTCTTGCCTCTTCAGTTTGAAGTTTTGTAAATTAAACTTTGCATACGTCAAGTAACATCAAGTGACTGTATGACGTAGCACACGTCATCCTGTCTACCCGATTTCATACCAGGACAAGCAACTCGAGACTTTTCACTTTCTCTCAGCGAACGTGGATGGGTTACACATCTGAATTCAAACCGTCGTAGGACGGAGGCGGAACGTTTCCATACGTTATTTCCTATTCAAAATATTATGTACTCACTCCAATCTACGAGTCCTAGAAGTTTGTAACGGGAACTTCCGAACACCCTGTATGTATGAAACCACAACTCTCTTGAAATATTTATCGTGCTGCGACTAGTTTTGCCAATTCTATGTCGTTATTCAGCAGACGTTAGAGTTTAAAATGTTGCACACCCAATGTCCTTTATTTTAAAATGTGATACATATATTGCTTATTGTGTGGAAGTACGTGGAGTACGCCACACCATCATCTATACAACCCTTATGTGGAAAACACCATTTTAAAGTCTAAAATCACCAAGAACTGGTGAAACAGACTATTATTTGCTATCGAAACTATCGTCAAAAGCACACTTGAACTTAACGGAGAGGTCCCGTGGGACACAACTAAGAGTGCAGCGAGACATAGTGGAAACGCTCACGTAGCTGTCATACCACTATTCCTAAATCCTCGCAAAATATTATTACAGCAACCAATATCTGCATGTACATCTATATTTGTGCTTCGCAAGTAACATTACGGTGTGTGGCGGGGGGTACTTCAATTCCTTCTTTTACTGTTCGAGTAACGAACGGTTCGCGCCAACAGTTGTTGGCAAACCTCCGTGGAGCACAAATCGAATTTTACCTTCATGATCGTTTCGTGACGTGTACGTAGGAGGAAGTAGTGAATTGTACTGTATTCTGTTGTACATTACCCGGGGACCTAGAACGGAGAGGCTCCGTCCCCGCCGCAGCCGCAGTGGTCCACAACCCCACGACGACTACCGCAGTCCACCCCTCCGCCGAGTGTAACCCCTATGTTTGCATGGTAGAGTAATGGTGCCGTACGCGTACGTGGAGAACTTGTTTCAGCAACCGCCGGCATACTGTAGCTGAGGGGGAATAAGGAGAACCAGCCCGCATTCGCCGAGGCAGATGGAAAACCGCCTAAAAACCATCAACAGACTGGCAGCCTCAGCGGACCTCGACACAAGTCCTCCGGGCGGATTGATGCCGGGGACCAGGCGCTCCTCCCAAGCACGAAAAGCCGTGCGTTAGATCGCACGGCTAACCGGGCGGGCTAAGTAGTAAATTGGTTGACTGTTCTAGGAACGTACTCGCTCGGATTTTAACAATGCACACCGTGATGCAGAATGCCTCTCTTGCAGCGTCTGCCACTCGAGTTGGCTGAGCATTAACGTGAAGCTATCGATCTTACTAAGTGAAGCTGTAAAGAAACGCGCTGCTCTTCTTTGAATCTTCTGTTTCCTCTACCAAGCCTTTCTGCTATTGGTCCCAGACTGACGAGAAATGTTGAAGAATAACTCGAATGTGGGTTCTGTAAGCTACTTCATCTGTGTGTACACTACACCTCCTACGAATTCCACTAATGATTAACAGCCTGGCATCACCCTTACCTGCAATTTGGTTTATGTGATCGCTCCACTTGAAATAGCTCCGTACTAATAATCCTAGATATTTTATAGAGGTCCTGCGATTGTCATGCAATCGTGGAATCATGCAGTGATGGCTCTGTCTGCCTATTTATGCGCAATTTGTTGCAGTTACTTATGTTGACGATCAATCTTCCTGTCAATAAAGGTACGAGACAGTACTAAAAAGTAATGCCCCGAATTCTTTATCTGTAAATCTTTAAATAAAACAAACTGAAGCTTATATCGCTCCTGTCTAGAGCCTGTGTATAGGGAGAATGACTCATGCGTACACAGTGACAGGTGGTCTGAAGCGGGTTCAGTCGAATATGTAGCTCTAATGTTCATCAGATAGAGGACAGTAGTGCACAGAGACATTCGAGAAACAGGTCAGGAGAATGTTTTTGTGAATTGTTCTGTTTATATCCTGAAGGTTTTTTGTTTATTTATGTTTTTACAGTTGTGTATATTCTTTTAGTAGTGTGAATGGTGCGTGAATGTGGTCTAAAGTAAACATGTAGGTCATTGTTCTATTAATAAATGCTGTACCAACTAGCGTGATAATTTTTAAGACAGCTGAATGCAGACGACGGGGAATTTTGTATCATAATATGTTAAATAAGTTTATGGTAAAAGAAAAGCTAATTCGACTGCAAATGAAAATAGTTAATAACGTATAGTATAAAGAAAATATCAAAATGTTAAATATTTACTTCGAGAAAAAGTAAAGTTCGAAAGTCTGTTATTTGTTGATTGGTAAGTCATGAAAAGCGCGGACTAACGCGGGAGAATAATGTTTTTTCTATTGACCTTAAAGACAACTGTCAATCAGGATGGAGTATTCTTCGCGCGTCTGTTCTATTGGAGATATAGAATGCTTACACCATCTAAAGGAGTTGGAGTCCAGCTTTTCAATGGTACGGTCGTGTGTAATATGAGCTCCGAAGGAAGTTATAATTTGCCAGTTTTAGTTTTGCTACATGTTTTAAAGTGAAGACATTTTTATTCCTGTGTGTTTTTTAGAAAGTATGAATTTTTTAACTAATATTGTGTATGACAAAAGACAGTAATTCCACGTGTCGTATTGAGCAGATCGGTGACTATAAACTTGAGCGCATTAGACACCGATAAACTTAAAATAGTACGGTGAGCATTTTCATTTAAGAACAATCCGTGCTTAGTAGCTGCTCAGATTTCGGGGAATGCGTCACCAAAAACGGGATAACGTGAATGAAATGGTTTGTGCATGACTTTGTTAGGATTAGCACGGGCTTGGAGTGAACGTGTACATTATCAAGGTTCAGAATATACGGAAGTTTTGCCAGTATTTCCACCTTTCACTGAAAATTAAGACCTTTTCCCGATTCTTGGAATAGTTACCTTGTATGCAGCCTGGTGCGAGTCGCAGTGCGGTAGGTTTCTGCTCGGCTTTCCTACTGGCGATCTGCTGCAACGAGTTCACAGGTAGGTGCAGGTAAAGGACGGAAGGAACCGCGACAACCTTCTCCTTCATTTCTAAATATTTCCAGCGCCCTGCCGCTGGAGGGCACCGAATTCTTGTGCGTCAAATTTCCTTTACTTTACGTCTATGGTCACAAAACTTTTGTCATCAGACTACCGGTTTCGGTCTAGAATGACCACCTTCAGATCTGTTTTACAAAAAAGGTCTGAAGATGGTCATTATAGACCGAAACCGGGAGTCTGATGACAAACATTTTGTGAGCATAGACGTGAAGTAAAGGAAATTTATTCTATGAATATAGAATATGGTCGCTGTTTTATTCGCGACCGTGTCGCAATTTGTAAATTTTGTGTGTCAAATTGCGGTGTGTAACATAACTATGTCGGTGCGTGAGGAACAGCGGGGTGTAACAGAGTTTGGTCTTCATTCATCTACAGATGGAACATTACCTCCTGCAGCATGGCAATGCCGGACCACACATGATCGCTGCGACATATGCCTTGGGTTGACTGTCATATATCATCCCCCATACAATCCCGACTAGACACCATCCAATCTTCGTTTGTTTCGTAAAGTTAAAAAAAAACACCATCAAGGACTTCACTTTGATATTGATAAAGAGGTGCAAGAAGAAGAGAGGCTGCGACTCTGTTATCACGGTCGAACATTCTAGAGTGACGGTATCAACAAATTGGACTCTAGTTGGCAGAAATGCGTTCGTCGCCAGGGTGATTATGTTTGACTGATTTATTTTAAAAGCTTTTAGAACTTTCACATAGAAAATTCGGAGGCATTGTATTTCAGCACCCCTTCGCAGAATGATTAAAAGAAACCTGCATCACTGAGAATCTAATGCAACTGCCAGTTTTCAAACATACACACGAAGCAGCTGAATATAATGCGTTACTACAGAGTTACCTATCGTCAAAAGTAATTAAATTACGCTGATGGATCGAAACATTACGACTACCTATGCAAAACAGCAGAGATTCTGCCTGGCATAGATTCAACAAGACCTTAGTAGAATGAAATTTTCACTCTGCAGCGGAGTGTGCGCTGACTTGAAACTTCCTGGCAGATTAAAACTGTGTTCGAGTCTCGGTCCGGCACCAGTTTTAATATGCCAGGAAGTTTCAAGTCCTTAGTAGGTTTCCGAGGGTTTGTGACAGGGCACTGGATGTCTATACAAAGTCCATGCAATCCACGTAAATTATGGGCTGAGGTTTGGGGTGCTGAACTGGCACGCAATACCATCTCAGATATGTTCCACCGGATACAAAGAGGCGAACTTGTTGGTCAGGACGTCAACGTTGCTGCACTGCCATTTTGGTGGCTAAGATGTCTATGCTACCTGTAACATGCTCATCGAATCACTATACCACCATTCTGTCGTGTGACATGAAGAGTTATCCTGCTGGAAGATACCACCATCGTGGGCAACAACAACAAGCGTGAGGGGATGCAAGTGGTGTGGAATCACGTCCACAGGTGTCATGGCTACCACCGGTCCAACGGAAGCCTAAGTGAATTCCACCACAGCATAATATTGCCCTCACCATCATGCGTTCATGGTGCAGTCCAAATTCCGAGCAGGCATTCACCTGTCATGAGCGTCGATGGCTGATGTAACAAGGATCATGAATCATCCGACCAAGAGACAAACATCCAATGGTACACGGTACAATTTCGATGATCCCGTGCTCACTGCAGTCGTGACTGCAATGTCGTTGGGTCACCATGGGAATACATAGCAGCCGTCTGCTGTGGTGTCCTATGTTCAACAGTATGCGCTGAACTGTATGATTCGAAACGGTTGTGCCTGAACCAGCATTGTACTCTGCCATCTGATCTGCCACAGTGAGGAAACCTCCGCCCTTGGCGTTGATAAGGCGTGGAGGTCCAACACCTGGTCGCCTACTGGTGGTTTCACAGATGCACATGATAGCGGCATGCGAACAGTCGCTCAGCGTCACCGTTCTCGAAATGCCCATTCCTAGGCGCCGGGTCATTACAATCTCCCCTTTGTCGGAAGCCCTAATCCGTGGATTTCGCCATTTTAGGCCCTTACCGTCGCTCGAATGATTCTCCATTCATCTCTGCTCTGCTTACATATTTCCTAACCGCATCACGTGTCCGCAACACAACCAGGCATCATTCAACCTCAGTCTCTGCTGAGTGGTCACAATGTTTTGATCATCAGTGTACTTATTACACTGATTCAGATTCCTTTCCGTTATTTGGAGTGCGCTCCGCACCGTGAAGAACATAACAGCTGAATTCTGTTTACAAGTTGTTGTAAACATTTAAAGTTTGGAAGGTAGGAGACGAGTTACAGTCGGAAGTAAAGCTGCGAAAACTGAGCGTGAGTCGTGCTTGGGTAGCTCAGTTGGTAGAGCACTTGCAAAGGTCCCGAGTTCGAGTCTCGGTGCTGCACACAGTTTTAATCTGCCAGGAAGTTTCATATCAGCGCACACTCCGCTGCAGAGTGAAAATCTCATTCTGGAAACATCTCACAGGCTGTGGCTAAGCCATGTCCCCGCAATATCCTTTCTTTCAGGAGTGCTACTTCTGCAAGGTTCGCAGGAGACCTTCTGTAAAGTTTGGAAAGTAGGAGACGAGGTACTGGCGGAAGTAAAGCTGTGAGAACTGAGCGTGAGTCGTGCTTGGGTAGCTCAGTTGGTAGAACATTTGCCCGCGAAAGGCAAATGTCCCGAGTTCGAGTCTCGGTCCGGCACACAGTTTTAATCTGCCAGGAAGTTTCATATCAGCGCACACTCCGCTGCAGAGTGAAAAATCTCATTCTTGTTGTAAACAACTTGCATAGTGGCTATTGATGCTTAAGTAACGAATCCAATAACACCTCGTTTTGGATTCTCTTCAGTACATGTTGTATAACTATGGGCTCTATGAACATTTCTGACAGACCATGTAAAATACACTTGACAATTCTTGACAGTTATTGGTATCAGTCGATCCAATTAGTATGACAGTGTTACGGAAGTGCTGCTCTGATTAGATGAGAATCCTTGGAACAAAGAATACGTTTTCTCTAGTTCTCTTACGTCAAGTAGTGGAGATTGTGCTATATTGGATAAAAAACACCAATGAAAAATACTTCTGGTAGATACTAAAAAAAAAATTCGAATCGGCGTACCTATACCCGCAAGCTGATATTGTCCGAAGGATGAGAAAAAATTTTATAATATGGACTGGACACCTAATTATGATGGAAGAAGGAAGACTATCACGAGTTGCATTCTCAGGATCCTTGGAAGGTAAAAGGGACCGAGGAAGGCCACAGACAAGTTGGAAGGATGATATCAACAGGGATAAGGGGCGATGGCTTGAGGAAAGCAGAATCGACCGCGATAGCCAGGAGCAGAAGTGACTGGTAGAGGAATATAGAGGACTCATATGGTCTCTCAAGCCAAAGTGAGAAATAAGAAGAAGAAAGAGAAGAAGAAGGAGATGTACCGTCAACGGCGCCACTGAGGGAGCCTTTCCAGTGTTATGCCGAAGTTCTTATCAGAAATCCCTTCTTTATTTATCCAGTTTCATGGATCCCAGAAGCAGAATTTCCTATTTGTGTAAGAAGTCAAGAAATACGTTAAGAGTGACAAGCAACTTCACTCACTATCTGCTATAATAGTTGGTTGCTTATGAGATGATAATAATGGAAATTTGCTTAACAACTGATTTATAGCAGTCTATTTAATGTTTTGATGCAGACCAATTATTTCTGTTGTACGCCGCCCCGTAAATGTTTGAGCACAAACTGCACACAATTTTCTCAATCCTGTTGTGTTATGTGCGTCATTTTTTGATTCCTCAAGCATTTTTTCTCCTGTACCAGTTCTGCATGCCTTAAAACATGTTCCTTTCCGTCGTTACAAATTTTCTAACTACTTTGATCTTCGACTTACCACCGAACTTCTTCCTCGTTATTTACACATAGAATTAACTTTATCGAAGCGTTTTGGAGCTTTTACTTTGACAGTAGCTGACAATTTCAACTGCTGTTTAGTAGGTGAATGCAGTTTACATTTATGTCATGTACACCGACACAAGTTAGTCGAAAATAAATATTATTGTAATGCAACAGTGGAGACTAATTTTACATTGAAAATAATTATAGCGCTAAACGGAATTTTTTAAGACATTGATTTATAGAATCGATCAATAAACGATGAAGGACTTCTGGATTTTGAAGAATTCCAGATTTTTCCATATTGTGCGTAGGCTGAACTAAAGCAAAGTTTTAAGCTTTTCGTGGTTCAAAGAATAATTGAAAATGCTTGTACGGCACGTCTACTGCCCGCTCTTACATTTTATTTTTTTATTGATGGGTTCTTCATGAGAGAGCCACAGGGTATACAGAGTTATAGTATTTCGACTAGATTGTGACTTTCTGATCAAATCCCATAACGACTTTTCGCAGCATTAATGAGAAACCGTTCTGATTTTGCAACGTGTACATCCCCCATTCAGTAAAATAAACACCTTTCTCCTACCTACTTTTTCAAGCTCCTTTCACTGGACTCTAAGATCTCTTTACCCGTATACAGACAGTAGACGCGTAAAGCCGAAAACCGCAAACGCCGCATCTGACAGCGCGCATTTGCTAAACGATGATCGATGTTCCCACTTTAATAAAGCCGATGTCTTGATGTGAGATCCGTCCATGATAGCATTTACCTCCCGTAAGGCGTGAAAGTTCATTCGTACACATTGAAATTAATGGCCTTCACGACTGCTCCATACATCATCAGACGAGTTAGGGCTGACGAAAAAAAAAAAATTCCTCAAAAAAAAAAAAACCATTTCGTAACAAGTAAATGCTCTGTAAGAAATGTAATCAGTGTTCAGTGCAAATTGCACAAATTATTACAATATTATAGCGGCTTTCGATCCGGATAGCAAATTATTCTGATAATTCCTAGAAACGGAGAGAGAGAGCACAACGCTCAAAACGCAGGGCTTGGGAGAACTTGGACTAAAATCCCCTTATAGTGACACAGGCTAGTAACGTTTTGTTGTTTCCAAAAAACAAATTAAGGCAAATACCGATATAGTTTCTCTGAAATGGACTGTCTGAACAGAGCTGAAGAAATATTTAATCAGATATAAATAAGATTACAAAGTATTGCAAAGACCGGCAACCTGTTCTAAATATTGCCGGCCGGAGTGGCCGAGCGGTTCTAGGCGCTGCAGTCTGGAGCCGCGCGACCACTGCGGTCGCGGGTTCGAATCCTGCCTCGAGTGTGGATGTGTATGATGTCCTTGGGTTGGTTGGGTTTCATTAGTTCTAAGTTCTAGGGGACTGATGATCTCAGAAGTTAAGTCTCATAGTGCTCAGAACCATTCATTTGAACCATTTTTTTGTTCTAAATATTCAGGAATGTGAAACTGAGCACAAAGGGAAAAGAACTCACTGTCCTTTGACTGCAGTATCAGTAGCTCACAATTAGAATCAGACAACTTACACAGTACCAGAGTGTAACAATTTGTGGATACGTAATGGGATGGTCCCAAAGGCTCATCGTAGGGATGGTGGATGGGAGACTTCGGTTCTTTAGCAGGACAGTGGGAAAATACAGCCAGTCTACAAAGCAGACTACTCAGAAATCACTTGTGCATCCCATCTTGCATTGTTCCTCAAGTGTGTGGGGACAACACCATACAGGAATAACAGAGCCAATTGAACGTATACAAAGACCAGAAGAATAATGTTCATATCGGAGCACAAAAAGGCGAAGATGCTCCTGTTTAAAAGTCTCTGACTGGAAAATTAAGTACTAGCTGCTCGTTCCACCTTCCTGGTCATCTTTAAAAAAATTTCCCACAAATTTTAGAGTGGGAACTTATTCGCGCGCTTTTTAATATGCAGCTAAATGTGTCTCGCTCACACCCACTATGCCATCGCTGTGAGTCACTCATGCCCATACACTCCCACTTTCTCATTCTTGCTCTGTCGTTCAGCCCAACACATTGTCATTATCTGTGTCTCTCTGTCACGCCCTGTATCGCAGCCTGTCTCCCTCGTTCTGTCCTACTACTACACTCTCCTCGGAGTGTCACTGTCTCCCACCGAGAGAGGTGGCACAGTGGTTAGAACACTGGGCTCGCATCGGGAGGACGACGGTTCAATCCCGCGACCGGCCATCCTGATTTAGGTTTTCGGTGATTTCTCAAAATCGCTCCAGGCAAATGCTGGGATGGTTCCTTTGAAAGGGCACGGCCGACTTCCTTCCCAATCCTTCCCTAATCCGATGAGACTGATGATCTCGCTGTTTGGTCTGTCCCCCCAAAAAACCCCAATCGCGCCCCCCCCCCCCCCCACCTCTTGTTCTCTCTTACTGATACAGTCTCATCTGCTGCTGATGTCTCTTCTCGCTGTCACTATCTCTCTCTTCCTCGCTGTCATAAAATATACTGAAGCGCCAAAGAAACTTGTATAGACATGAGCATTCACGTACAGGGATATGTAAACAGGCAGGATACGGCATGGCCGTCGCCAACACCTGTATACGACAACAAGTGTCTGGCGCACTTGTTAAATGGGTTACTGCTGCTACAATCGCAGGTTATCAAGATTTAAGTGAGTTTGAACGCGGTGTCGTATAGGCGCACGAGCGATGGGACACAGCATCTCCGAAGTACCGATGAAGTGGTCATTTTCCCATCCGACCGTTTCACGAGTGTGCCGTGAACCCGGCAAAACATCAGATCCGCGTATCGCTGCGGCTGGAAAAAGATCCTGCAAGAATGGGACCAACGACGAAAGAAGAGAATCGTTCAGCGTTACAGTAGTCCGACTCTTCCACAAATTGGTGCAGATTTCAATCCTGGGTCATCAACAAGTGCCAGCGTACTAGTGTCCTGTTGATGACTGTACGCCACAAAGCCTTACGCCTCGCCTAGGTCCGTCAACATCAACATTGGTCTGTTGATGACTAGAAACACGTTGTCTGGTCGGATGAGTCTCGTTTCAAATTGTATCGAGCGGATGGAAGTTACGGGAATGGAGACAGTCTCATGACTTCATGGACCCTGCATGTCAGCAGGGAACTGGTGCAGATGGTGGAGGCTGTGTAATTGTGTGGGGCGTGTGCAGTTGGAGCGATATAGGGCCTCTGATACGTCTAGATACGACTCTGACAGGTGCCATGTACGTAAGCATCCTGTTTGACCACCCATTCATGTCCATTATGCATTCCTACTGACATTCTATCGGGACATCCCACACGTCCAGAGTTGCTACAGAGTGGCTCCAGCAATGCTCTTCTGAGTTTAAACACTTCCAATGGCAACCAAACTCCCCAGACGTGAACACTATTCACTAAATCTGGGATTCCTTGCAACGTGCTGCTCAGAAGAGGTCTCCACCCCATCGTACTCTTCCGGATTTATGGACAGCTCTGCTTGATTCATGGCGTCAGTGTTCCTGGGGCCACTCTGTAGCAACTCTGGACGTGTGGGTTGTCCCGCTAGAATTGCTCACGTCAGTCAGAATGCACAATAGACATGAATGGGTGGTCAAACAGGATGATTACGTACGTGTCAGCTGTCAGAGTCGTATCTAGACGTATCAGAGGCCCCATATCACTCCAACTGCACACGCCGCACACCATTACACAGCCTCCACCATCTTCAACAGTTCCCTGCTGACATGCAGGGTCCATGAATTCATGAGACTGTATTCATTCCCGTAACGCCCATCCGCTCGATACAATTTGAAACGAGACTCATCCGACCAGAAAAGTGGTTCAAATGGCTCTGAGCACTATGGGACTTAACATCTAAGGTCGTCAGTCCCCTAGAACTTAGAACTACTTAAACCTAACTAACCTAAGGACATCACTCAACACCCAGTCATCGCGAGGCAGGGAAAATCCCTGACCCCGCCGGGAATCGAACCCGGGAACCCGGGCGTGGGAAGCGAGAACGCGCTACCGCACGACCATGAGCTGCATACAATTAAACATCCGACCAGACAACGAGTTTCTAGTCATCAATGATGGACCCAGGCGAGGGGTAAAGCTTTGCGTCGTGCAGTCATCAAGGGTACACGAGTAGGCCCTCGGCTCCCGAAGCCTATTTCGATTATGTTCCTTTGAATGGTTCACACGCTGACGCTTGTTGATAGCCTGCACTTCTGTCATACTGAGCGATTCTCTTCAGTCGTCGTTGGTCTGTTTCTTGCAGGATCTTTTTCCGGCCTCAGCGGTGTCGGAGATTTGATGTTTTAGTGGGTTCCTGATATTCACGCTACACTCGTGAAATGGCCGTACGAGAAAATCCTCATTTCGTCGCTATCTCGCAGATTCTGCGTCCGATCGTTCGTGCGCCGACTGTAACACCACGTCCAAATTCACTTAAATCTCGATAATCTGCCATTGTAGCAGCAGTAACCGATCTAACAACTGCGCCAGACACTTGTTGTCTTATGTAGGCGTTGGCATTCGCAGCACTGTATTCTGCGTGTTTACATACCTCTGTATTTGAACATGCATTCCTATACCGGTTTCTTTGGCGCTTCTGCGTAAAATCAAAGTGTCCATAGTAAACAAGCATTGACGTTTACTATAACAATGGAGATTATTTATGTATTAGAGATAGCAGCAATTATTTTCTGCACGAGACCATGAGTGCGGTTCTTTCTAGAGATATTTTCATAAGCCTCCATTCAGAAGACCTTTAAATGTTACTTTGCAATAATTTTTTGATAACATTGTACAAGCTTTCCTTCAACAAAAGAACTATTTCAGCAATCGTAAGCACTGTTTTCTGTAATTTGCGAGCTTATCTACTACTCTACTGCCTAGCTGATTTACATAACGGACCGATGCCCTCAGCAGTTTGGTCCCATAAGACCTTACCACTTCGTAACATTCCATGACTTTTTTCTGCCTGCGCAAACTGTGCTTCATAATTCCTAACATTTAAATTATCTTTGACCCTACTAGGCCTGAAACCTCATCTCTTTCTTCTGTTCCACTGATAGGGGAGTACAATCAACTTGCGTTATTTTGCACTGCGGGGGTAGTGGGGGTTGGGGGTGAAGAAAAGGCATTGCACTGTTTGCGATTCAAACAATACACCGGCACGGTTTTGTATAATAAAGCTACCTCCAAGAATGAAATACTGCTGTTTTATCAGCTTGACATACAAATTAGCTGTCGGAAACAAATTAAGAAAGCCGCATGCAGCCTGCTTTACGATAAAGCCGTGTACTGTATTTGCAGCACCAGGTAGATCTACTTTTTCCGTTCTGTTTCCAGATCTCCACACAAAAAATGTCGCTACGCGCAAGTGCGTATCACCGTTTCGAGTTTGAAATATAACACAAACAGATTCTTGTCGCTTAATTGGACACCGTGACTCCTGAATGGTGGAAAGAAAGCTCTTTGTTTCTCCAGGCTGACGGAAAGCGGCATTTTGTCGCGCGCCTTCCCACACAATGGTCTATTCATAACAACATTAACATTGTGCCGAGACGGGCATGCGGCGGTTAAGACAATTAATGTATAAATAAGTCCGGAGTGTAGACAATGCGGGGCGAATACCTGAGGCTGAATCATTGTTCCGCTCTGTTCCTTCCTTTAGTTCTCAAATTAGTTCTAACGAAGCATCCACTTGGCTTCTGAATGGTTTATCTGGGCCTCCAGTAATGTACGGCACAGCACCGTTGCACAGTTATTAGTTGCGAGCGGCGTTTGTTTGGTCTTGAGCTCACGTAGCAGGTAATGCCTTTGTGAGCCGTGTCTAACGGGAAGGCTCTTTGGGATTCTCACAGAATCGCTATGCAGAGCATGGACACAACTTCTTCTTCTGCTCTTTAAGGCTTAGGCAATATGCCTGTTCCGGCTTCACATAATTAACTCCATCTCTTTCTTTGAGTTCCTACTACCCTTAATCCTGAGGACATGTATTTCTATACAGTGACTGGAATTCTTTCATCAATCCGCTTGAAGTTCACCTTTGACAGTCCTTAAAAAGTCTCATTTCTGCTGACTGTATGTCATCTCTTTTCATGACAATCCAGGATTCGATGCTATAAAATAACACACGAACCGTCATTGTTTTATATAGCATGTATTTTGTGGCTTTTCTATCTTTATTGTTTGGAGTTTTTCTTACACTTCCACATAGAACTCTATGTTGAAATTTGTTGGTTCTCATTTCTGTGTCTTTGTCTATGTTCATACTTACGACACTCCCTAAACAACTGAAACCAGAAACTTGCTCAAGTACCTTGATTTCGATAATAGTCTTAGACTGAACCGAGAATTTTCCGTAGTAGGCAATAACATCTTTTTTATTTGAAGATTTTTTAGATTTTAATGAATCTTCGTAACTTATATACCGAGACTTTTGCAAATCTGTCTCTATTTAGAAATGCAGTTGACCATTTATATACAGCGTATCATTTATGAGTAGATGCTACTTCCTTTTCAGCTGTGTATCTTCATGGACTCCTTCCAGTTTCTAATGAGGTCTTCGAAATAAAGGGGATAGGCAAAATAATGTGAACACCTGCACTTACTTGGGAATGGCTTATTAATAAGGGGTGGGCCCTATTTGCCCGTAATACAGCTGCGGCTCTTCTTGGAATACTGGCTTACAAAGATTGAAACGTCTTCTGTAGTGAAGAGGCAGGCGGAAATCTGATCTGGAGTCTGCGCTCCAATACCGCCCACAAGGGTTCGATAATGTTCAAGTCCGGAAAATGGAAATCTCGTGTGGCTAGGGCCTCCCGTCGGGTAGACCGTTCGCCTGGTGCAGGTCTTTCGATTTGACGCCACTTCGGCGACCTGCGCGTCGATGGGGATGAAATGATGATGATTAGGACAACACAACACCCAGTCCCTGAGCGGAGAAAAATCTCCGACCCAGCCGGGAATCGAGCCCGGGCCCTTAGGATTGACAGTCTGCTACGCTGACCACTCAGTTACCGGGTCGGACACAAGTCCGGAGATTGTGCTGACCAGAGAAGATGCTGCAGTTCAGTTGCGTGCTCCTCATACTATGAAGGTACCGTCCTGGCTGTGTAAATGGGTGCATTAAGGTCCTGAAATATGGCACCATTGTTCGAGAACAACATTTGAAGCATGAGGTGCACCTGATCACCTAAAATGTTCACATAATCGTTGGCTGTAACACGACATTTGAGAGTAAGGATGGGACCAGCAGAATACCAAGAGATGGCTGCTTGCAACATTTCCACCTCCGTGCTTAATCGCTGGAATCAAGTAATCTTGATTCTAGTCTTCGTTTGGCGTTCTCTAGACGTAAACCCTGCCCGATGTTGGAAATTCGGAAAACGTTGAATCGTCGGACCATATGACGTGTTTCTACTGATCAGCCGTCCAGGACTTATGCTTCTGACACCATGTTTTACGCTTCTTTGCGTTGGTTGTCGTCACTAAGGGTACAACAGCTCGTCCATAAATATTCGCTTTATGGAGTTCTAGGCGGATAGTGTCGATAAATACGGGGTCTCGAAGATGGCTGTTGAGCTATGCATCACTTTAGCCGCAGTAGTTTTGTGTTGTTTGGCACATTTCGTGTTAGCATACAACGATCCCTGTCATTTAGTTTTGATTTGCATCCACTATTAAGTTTACACGCTGTTCAAATGGTTCAAATGGCTATGAGCACTATGGGACTCAACATCTGTGGTCATCAGTCCCCTAGAACTTAGAACTACTTAAACCTAACTAACCTAAGGACATCACACACATCCATGCCCGAGGCAGGATTCGAACCTGCGACCGTAGCAGTCGCGCGGTTCCGGACTGAGCGCCTAGAACCGCTAGACCACCGCGGCCGGCCTTACACGCTGTCTTCCAATGTTTTTTGTAGGCTGTCATAACTGTTGAAACAGTTGCTCTTGGAACACTCAATAAGTTGGCTGTCTTAATTACTGATGCTCCAGCTAATCGGACCCCCACAATCTGCCCTCTTTGGAATTCTGTTAGGTCTTTCATTACACGTCCACCTTGCCCTCTGAAAGCAAATACGAAGTGTGCACTACTCATAAACAACCTGCACTGATGCCTAGTCCGTACTGAACACGCACAATCCAGTGCGACACGTTCCTTACCTGCGTTCTTGATCGTAAAACGTAACCATCCCACTGTTCACACCATTTTGCCTGTCCCCTGTAGAGGTTAAAAAAGCCAGTGACATGCTAGGTGCCTGTCTGATACCATCCTTTATCGTTATCCTACCTGTTTTTGAAGTGCCATTGATTACGATTATGTTGGTCTCTTCATAAATGCTAATGATTACGGGCATAAGAAGAGTAGGGTATCCTCTCTTGTCCATTATTGTCCACAGTCTGATGAACGAGTCAAACGCTTTCTCGAACTCTATGAAAGCAATGTGTGTTCCTACATTGAATTCTCGTCGTTTTTCTAAAAATGCCTCGACGCTAAAAATATTATCGCTGCACGAGACTCCTTTCCTAAACACACTTTGCACTCCTGGCGAATATGCGTCTGGTATCACTCTCAAGCGTTTATTACGAGGGTAATCCCAAAAGTAAGGTCTCCTATTTTTTTATAAGTACAGAACTCTGTTTGTGTGGCAGTTGGTCACACTGTTATGAAGAGTGCTTCACGCGCTGTGTGTAAACATGCGCACGCCGCGCTGAGGCAGCCGTTGAGAATGGAGCTCCCGTTGGATGTTACCGCCAAGTGCGAGTTGCGCGCAGTTATTTGGTTTTTGAACGCAAAGGGCACTGCGCCGATTGAAATCCATCTCCAGTTGACAAAAGTGTATGGTGAGTCGTGCATGGATGTCAAAAATGTTCGTAAGTGGTGTAGAGAGTTTGCAGCTGATCGGACCGAAATTCACGACGAACAAAGCAGCGGGAGACCGTCAATTTCTGAGGAGACAGTGTTGAAGGTTGAGCAAAGCATGCTTGAAGATCGGCGGATCACCCTGGATGATCTCTGCACGTTGGTTCCTCAGGTTTCCCGAAGCACCGCCCACAGAATTTTAACGGAAACATCGAACTACCGGTAGTTGTGCGCACGATGGGTGCCACGCGTGCTGACCGAGGACCACATGCGGTAACGAGTTGATGCTTCAAGCGCATTTCGTCACCTCCTTGCAGCCGAACAGGAGAACATTCTGGACTCAACAGTCATGGATGACGAAACCTGGGCATACCACTTTATACCTGAGATCAAGCAACAATCACGCCAGTGGCAGCTTCCTTCTTCGCCAAAGCCGCGGAAATTCAAACAAACAGTCTGCCGGTAGAATCATGACAACCGTTTTTTGGGATCGGGTGGGGTATTGTTGGTCGACTTCATGCCCACTGGGAGCACAATTAACGCTGACAGGTACTGTGAGACTCTGAAAAAACTCAAACGGGCAATTCAGAACGGGAGAAGAGGAATGTTGAGCAAGGGCGTACACATTCTCCATGACAACGCTCGCCCACTCATCGCTCGGCAAACCGTTGCTCTCCTGCAACAGTTTCAGTGGAACATAATCACCCACCCACCCTATAGTCCTGACTTGGAGCCCAGTGACTGTCACCTGTTCCCTATGTGAAAAGAACATTTGGCCGGAAAGCGATTCAGCTCAGACGACGAGGTGAAAGAAGAGGTTCATAACTTTCTGAAGAGTATGGCGGCGAACTTGTATGACATGGGCATACAAAACCTGCCACAACGTCTACAAAAATGCATCGACAGAAATGGTGATTATGTCGAAAAGTAGCTAAACGTTCAAGCTGTAAACTGATGTAAACCATGTAGAAATAAACAGGTCTATGTACTTCTAAAAAATAGGAGACCTTACTTTTGGTATTACCCTCGTATATGAGACAAAACAGGTATCGTGGCAGTTGTATACGTGATACTTTCACCTCTGCTTCTGAAAGCCTGAGGCCCAAGTCCACCGCTGAAAGAATAGCCAGAGCCTTCAAATAATTCTTCGCTTCAATTGCCGTCTCTAAATAGCACTGTTGCTGACATAAGCACATAACAGTAAACAAAATTCCGCATCTGACGCAATGTCAGTTATTAAAAGATACACGAATTAATACTTTATCTTCAATTACTTTAATGTGGACTATTATATCAGATACTGCTAGTAGGTCTTCTGCCAGTACAACTTGTTTGGGAAAGGCTAGAATTTTGGATGCCGATGGTAGTTGTTGTTGGTGGTCTGAGACGTATTCACACACTCTCGTTATTTGCTATCCTTCTTGGTGTTGCACTTTCAAGTTCCAGCAGTGTAACCGCGAATGGAGTAAGGGAATTGGAACCGGTGCAGTACATGCCTTAGCATTCGTATTCTGGAAACGAAGAGTTTGTGCGGATGAAAGAATATTTGGACTCAGGGCTTTTTAAAATACCGGCAAAGCGACTCCAGTTTTTCCTCTGGAAAACCATCTCGAGAAAACTGCAGCTACTCCCCCTAGGGCCGTTGCCTGGAAGATTTCACTGTACTCCTTGCAGACTGGCTCAGCCCCCCAGAGAACACACACACAAGCAGGGCCGAGCGTCGGCGCACATACGGATCACTGAAATACAATTTGGTGGATGCCGGTTTTATGGGGACGTTTACGAGACGGCCGGCCCTTGTGACGTCGCGTGACGCGCCTAGGGATGCCTGAAGGGGCGGACAGACCCGCCCCCGCCGCCCCCACCGCCTCCTGCAGTGGTGCAGGCCGAGAACCGCGTTGCTTTCTGGCCCACTGGTTCGCTAACCGCCCCCTCCCCCGTGGATCGTCCTGATTTATTACGCTGCTCCGCTTACGACTGTTGCGGTCGCATGCCTGCTACAGAATCGAGATATCTCTATCGTCCAGAGCATCATCCTTGTGTTTTAATATGGCTTCCTGGAAAAGAGCGTATAAATAATCTCGTAATGCCATTCCCTACTTCACTTGTTTGATGTAAATTTCAGATTTTTATATACCTTCTTTCTCACGAATTCCTTGCTGCAGAAGGGAATATACACTGAAGCTTCAAAGAAACTCGTATAAGCATCCGTATTCAAATACAGAAATATGTAAACAGGCAGAGTACGGCGGTGTGGTCGGCAACACCCATATAGGACAAGTGTTTGGTGCAATTGTTAGATCCGTTACTGCTGCTACAATGGCAGATTATCAAGACTTAAGTTAATTAGCACGTGGTGTTATAGACGACGCACGAGCAATGGGACACAGCATCTGCGATGAAGTGGGGATTTTCCCGTACAATCGTTTAACGAGAGTAACGTCATTGTCAGGAATCCGGTAAAATATCAAATCCCCCGACATCGCTGCGGCCGATAAAAGATCCTGCAAGAACGGGACTAACGACGACTGAAGAGAATCGTTCAACGTGACAGAAATGCAAGACTTCCTCAAATTGCTGTAGATTTCAAAGTTGGGCCATCAACAAGTGTCAGCGTGCGAACCATTCTACGAAACGTCATCGATATGGGCCTTCGGAGCCGAAGGCCCACTCTTGTACCCTTGATGACAGCACGACGCCGGCCGGAGTGGCCGTGCAGTTCTAGGCGCTACAGTCTGGAGCCGAGCGACCGCTACGGTCCCAGGTTCGAATCCTGCCTCGGGCATGGATGTCTGTGATGTCCTTAGGTTAGTTAGGTTTAATTAGTTCTAAGTTCTAGGCGACTGATGACCTCAGAAGTTAAGTCGCATAGTGCTCACAGCCATTTTGACTGCACGACACGAAGCTTTTCGCCTCGCCTGGGCCCGTCAAGAGCGACATTGAACTGCTGATGATTGTAAACATGTTTCCTAGTCGGATGAGTCTCGTTTCAAATTCTATCGAGCAGATGGACGTGTACCGGTATGCAGACTATCTCATTAATCCATAGACCCTGCATGTCAGCAGGGGACTGTTCAAGATGGCGGAGGCTCTATAATGGTGTGGGGCATGTGCAGATGGAGAGATGTGGGACCTCTGATACGTCTAGATACGACTCTGACAGCTGACACGTACGAGTACATAAGCATCTATTCTGTTCACCTGCATCCATTCGTGTCCATTGTGCATTCTGGCGGACTTCGGCAATTTCAGCAGGACAATGCGACACCACACACATCCAGAATTGCAACAGAATGGCTCCAGGAATACTCTTCTGAGTTTAAAGACTTCCGCTGGGCACCAAACTCCCTGACATAAACATTATTGAGCATATGTGGGATGCGTTGCAACGTGTTGTTCAGAAGAGATATCCACCATCTCGCACTCTTACAAAGTTATGGACAGCCCTGCAGGATTCATTGTGTCAGTTCCCTCCAGCACTACTTCAGACATTAGTCGAGTCCATGTCACGTCGTGTTGCGACACTTTTGCGTTGCCGCAGGGACCGTACAAATACACTCCTGGAAATGGAAAAAAGAACACATTGACACCGGTGTGTCAGACCCACCATACTTGCTTCGGACACTGCGAGAGGGCTGTACAAGCAATGATCACACGCACGGCACAGCGGACACACCAGGAACTGCGGTGTTGGCCGTCGAATGGCGCTAGCTGCGCAGCATTTGTGCACCGCCGCCGTCAGTGTCAGCCAGTTTGCCGTGGCATACGGAGCTCCATCGCAGTCTTTAACACTGGTAGCATGCCGCGACAGCGTGGACGTGAACCGTATGTGCAGTTGACGGACTTTGAGCGAGGGCGTATAGTGGGCATGCGGGAGGCCGGGTGGACGTACCGCCGAATTGCTCAACACGTGGGGCGTGAGGTCTCCACAGTACATCGATGTTGTCGCCAGTGGTCGGCGGAAGGTGCACGTGCCCGTCGACCTGGGACCGGACCGCAGCGACGCACGGATGCACGCCAAGACCGTAGGATCCTACGCAGTGCCGTAGGGGACCGCACCGCCACTTCCCAGCAAATTAGGGACACTGTTGCTCCTGGGGTATCGGCGAGGACCATTCGCAACCGTCTCCATGAAGCTGGGCTACGGTCCCGCACACCGTTAGGCCGTCTTCCGCTCACGCCCCAACATCGTGCAGCCCGCCTCCAGTGGTGTCGCGACAGGCGTGAATGGAGGGACGAATGGAGACGTGTCGTCTTCAGCGATGAGAGTCGCTTCTGCCTTGGTGCCAATGATGGTCGTATGCGTGTTTGGCGCCGTGCAGGTGAGCGCCACAATCAGGACTGCATACGACCGAGGCACACAGGGCCAACACCCGGCATCATGGTGTGGGGAGCGATCTCCTACACTGGCCGTACACCACTGGTGATCGTCGAGGGGACACTGAATAGTGCACGGTACAACCAAACCGTCATCTAACCCATCGTTCTACCATTCCTAGCCGGCAAGGGAACTTGCTGTTCCAACAGGACAATGCACGTCCGCATGTATCCCGTGCCACCCAACGTGCTCTAGAAGGTGTAAGTCAACTACCCTGGCCAGGAAGATCTCCGGATCTGTCCCCCATTGAGCATGTTTGGGACTGGATGAAGCGTCGTCTCACGCGGTCTGCACGTCCAGCACGAACGCTGGTCCAACTGAGGCGCCAGGTGGAAATGGCATGGCAAGCCGTTCCACAGGACTACATCCAGCATCTCTACGATCGTCTCCATGGGAGAATAGCAGCCTGCATTGTTGCGAAAGGTGGATATACACTGTACTAGTGCCGACATTGTGCATGCTCTGTTGCCTGTGTCTATGTGCCTGTGGTTCTGCCAGTGTGATCATGTGATGTATCTGACCCCAGGAATGTGTCAATAAAGTTTCCCCTTCCTGGGACAATGAATTCACGGTGTTCTTATTTCAATTTCCAGGAGTGTATAAGGCAAGCGTACCAGACTTTTTTCTTTTTTTTTGGGGGGGGGGGGCTCTTCAGTGTAGTTTGGTATCTTCCAGGATACCATAAAGGAAAGAAGTCTCAACAAACAAATTAAGACGGGAGCTGTATGTGAATACAGAAACAGCCTCGAGAATTGAGATTCGCAAGGCATGCAATGAGTATGGATGGCGGCGTATTGACCGAGAAAATACCGAACATAACATTCTTCAACGGGAACAATTGTGTGAAAGACGTGAAACAGAACTGCGAAGGCCGGCCGAAGTGGCCGCGCGGTTATGGCGCTACGGTCTGGAACCGCAGGTTCGAATCCTGCCTCAGACATGGATGTGTGTGATGTCCTTAGGTTAGTTAGGTTTAACGAGTTCTAAGTTCTAGGGGACTAATGACCTCAGCAGTTGAGTCCTATAGTGCTCAGAGCCATTTGAACCATTTTTGAGAACTGGGAAGAAAATGGAATAAGTGGGATTGTGTCCATAAACAGCTATGCAGGACAGTTCTATCTTCAGAACAATAGTGGATGATCAGAGGCGGACTGGTACCAGAATCAAATTTATAATCACAGAAGAGCCGAAATAAATAAGAGGTATTGTAAAGAAAGACGTTGTAACGAACTAGCTACATGTAATCTTATAGTGTCGAAAGAAACCATATAAGTTTTGTATCCTTCATCTGATACAAGTAAATCTTCCTTTTTTTTATTTCACAGGTAATCCACTATACAAAAATAATTCAGACGACTTTTGTACTAATAATGTGGAACTGGTGAATTTACAGGCTACGTGCTGGTCGGTTACAGGTTATTAACGACCATAACACAGTCGATTTAATAACGAAACTGTACAAATCCCTTTTTGAGAGCACTGATGCTCAGCAAAACTCAACACTTCATTTCCGTCGGTAGGGGAAGGTCGGGTAATGCCAGACACGTAACTTTTTTCCAAATTGTAATATTTTTTGAATGTTGTATTGGAATATTCTTCACGCTAAACAGTACTGTTATAGGTTATTGCAGAATTACAAAACTCGTTGTCATAAGCATATATGTTCGTTGATTTTTTAATTCTTTTCCCATCCTTTAGCTTTTGATGGTATAAATTATTGAAGGGTTGTATTGGACATCAAACTTTAATGTGCAAAACTGTCATTTCTGTCCCAAAAAGTTTTAAAAGGCGTTTGGCAAGTAGCCGTGATAGCATTCAGACTAAATTACCAAAACAAAGAACATCGAAATTTAACAGTACGTCTCAGTTGGCCAAAAGATTTTCAAGTCAGTTACCAAAACATAGAAAGCACCTCTTGAACAGAAACCTTTAGGGTACAACGCCCTTCACTGGGCTGTAATTGAAGATTTCAGATTTTCTACAATGTCAAGTCTCATAAACAGTAAAAAGATGCCTGAAACACACGAAATGTTTTTAAGATTTGAAATACTACTTCGACATCCGCGCCAAATTAAACTTGAATTTGAAATACACAAAGCAAATCAAATAATTAGTCTTCAGACAACAAAACAAAAAAAAGGGTACACCAAACGGCCACCAGGGTGTGAGGCAACAAGAAACAAAATATAAACACAGGTTAACGCCAAAACTGCACAGAACAAGTCTTATGCCACGTAATAATAAACGTGAACATTACTTCTGTTTAACTGGTTTCGCGCAGTTTTATGCAGAATGTATACAGAAGTAATATAGATTATATACGGATAATGTCCACACGCCAGCCTACTGCACGTATGCTGATGTTGCGACCGTCAACCAAATGTGAGGCAAAATTTAACAAGAAGTAACACACTTACCTATTACAAGAACCAATGCGCCCACACAGGTCCCGAAACAACAGTACTGCAGCACGAGTGACTGGATAACCTGTATGGAGGAACCTTATAGCAGAACACAGGGATTTTCCAGAGTTCACCTTCCCGACACCCGACCCTTAGAACTCCATTGCCACGTGAAAATTTGCACATCCTTCACTCTGCATCATCATTAGCTAGTACATTAATAGCTTGACTGATTAAGCTCGACAGTCAAATTTGGACGTAGTTTATTACCAAAATTTGATTTTCAAATCAGCTTCACTTTTCAGTTTGTCGTAGTAATAAGGTACACTACAAGAAACAGTAATACAATCGAGATGAGGTAGGCTTACGTACGGGAAAGGCCCTCTTCCGTCGCCCCACAACCTTTTGACCGCTAATCTGTGATCTTCTGCTGCTTTATGGTCGTAGCTCCACAGGGCTTAATACACAGACCGTTCTTCTTCAGTATGTCTACATTTTTTATGCCACAAGCAATTAGAAACAGATTCTTTGTGTATTAGGAAATTCTGCCACTTCCTTCTTGGCTCTCTGGATGATCGCCAGCTGTCGGCAGAATGTTTACGACCAGTGTTCTTGGATGATGTCTTTAATAATAGATGCGACAACCAGACCATCCACATTTTGACTTCAGCACAACTCAGCAAATGGAAGGAGATAAAAAAAACGAAACCGGTAGTAACTCAATAAATTGTAAAAATACAGCTGAGATGGTTTTCATTTATCCTTAACAGACAATAACGTCTTCTAATCTGCAACAAGCCTAATATTGAGGGAGGGGAGGAGGAGGAAATTAGTGTTTAACGTCCCGTCGACAACGAGGTCATTAGAGACGAAGCACCAGCTCGGATTAGGGAAGGATGGGGAAGGAAATCGGCCATGCCCTTGCAAAGGAACCATCCCGGCATTTGCCTAAAGTGATGTAGGGAAATCACGGAAAACCTAAATCAGGATGGCCGGACGTGGGATTGAACCGTCGTCCTCTCGAATGCGAGTCCCTAATATTGAGAGCATTTGTAGTACTGGAGTACGTCTCCCAGTATTCACTGGGTTCTTTCACCTCCTCACGTCACGCAACGCTAAAAAAAAAAAAAATAAATAAATAAATAAAAAAAAATAAAAAAAGGCCGGTGGAAGCAGCCCCATTTGACGCCTGGCTCTGGCTCTTTTTGTGAGTTGAGGTGAGGTCTGGGGTGGGGAGTGTAACCAGATGAGACTCCGGGGTGGTCCGGTAGACAGCGCGACTGACGTCCGCCTTTTATCTGTCATGTATCGCCTTCCCTCCCCCCACCCAGCGCTCTCCTAATCTGAGTGACGCGTGTCATTTGCCTCTGGGAGCAGCCGCCACGCCGCCGTCTGGCTCCCTCTTTCGGTCCACTCCCCCACCGTGTCCTTCTCAATGTCAATTTCGCCACCAGACGCTGCTTCGGAAGTTATCTGTGACACGTAGGCGGGTCTCCATTTGCTGCCAAACTGTCCAGAACTGTCTGTCATCTGCGCCTACACTTTCTTTTTAACAATTTGCAACTGAATTTCAGTTCCTTCGAATTTTAGTCAAGTCAACATTGAAAAACGTGCAAATTTATTGGTCCCATCATTAAGAACCTTCTTACAAACGGTCATATCGTCGGTGAAATCAGTGGCTCTGAGTAGCGTGGGACTTGTCGCGTTTACATCGTCACATCTTTATTTGGTACATTTCCTTCGCATAATGTGTACAGCGCTTAACTGTTAAGATTTTAAAAATAAGTCAGTTTCTTGTAAATGATAATTCTAACAATAAGAAATAAAATCCATTAGAGAAACATTTGGGCCACGCGGTATTAGCCGAGCGGTTTAAGGCGCTGCAGTCATGGACTGTGCGGCTGGTCCCGGCGGAGGTTCGAGTCCTCCCTCGGGCATGGGTGTGTGTGTTTGTCCTTAGGATAATTTAGGCTAAGTAGTGTGGACTGATGACCTTAGCAGTTAAGTCCCATAAGATTTCACACACATTTGAACGTTTGAGAAACGTTTGGTGTGCCTTTAAATGATGCTTGAAATAATGCCCAGCAGCTGAGATGTTCATACGTTAGTAGGCTAAGGAGACCACTGGCTGAAATCCCACCAGACTTTATACTTCCTGAGTTAAGCACTGAACTTTAAGGTCTCAATCGGTGCTTCATTTTCTGCAAATGATTTCGAGTAACATTGAAAGACGCGCCAAACGTTTCATCAAAAGGGCGTGCCTAAAAGTAATGTCTCCGAAGTTTTTATGCGAAAACTTATAGTTATTTTTTTTAGTAAACGATATTAACATGCTATGTCTTTATATTTCATGTCTATATACACTGAAGAGCCAAAGAAACTGGTGCAACTCCCTAATATCGTGTAGGGCCCCCGCGAGCACACAGAAGTGCCCCAGCACAACGTAGCATGGACTCGACCAATGCCTCAACTAGTGCTGGAGGGAATTGACACCATGAATCCTGCAGGGCTGTCCATAAATTCATAAGAATACGAGGGGTGGAAATCTCTTCTGAACAGCACGTTGCAAGACATCACATATATGCTCAGTGATATTGGTGGCCAGCGGAAGTGTTTAACTCAGAAGAGTGTTCCTGGAGCCACTCTGTAGCAAATTTGGAAGTGTTGGGTGTCTCAGTGTCCTGCGGCAAGTACCCAAGTGCGTCGGAATGCACAATGGATACGAATGAATGCAGGTGATCAGACAGGATACGCACGTGTCACCTGTCAGAGTCGTATCCAGACGTATCAGGGGTTCCGTATCACTCCAATTGAACACGCCCCAGAGCCTCCACCAGCTTGAACAGTCCCCTGCTGACATGCAGGGTCCATGGATTCGTGTACGTGCATCAACGCGATACAATCTAAAACGAGACTCTTCCGACCAGGCAACATGTTTCCAGTCATCAACAGTCCAATGTCAGTGTTGACGGGCCCAGACGAGGCTTAAAAATTTGTGTCGTTCAGTCGCCAAGGGGACACGACTGGGCCTTCGGCTCCGAAAGTCCATATCGATGATATTTCGTTGAATGGTTCGCACTTGTTGATGGCCCATCATTGAAATCTGGAGCAATTTGCGGAAGAGTTGGACGTCTGTCCTGTTGAACGACTCTCTTCAGTCGTCGTTGGTCCCGCTCTTGCAGTATCATTTTACGGCCGCAGCGATGTCGGAGATTTGATGTTTTGTCGGATTCCTGATACTCACGGTACACTCGTGAGATGGTCGTAGTGGAAAATCCACACGTCATCGCTACCTCGGAGATGCTGGGTCCCATCACTCGTGCGTCGTCGGTAGCACCACTTCCAAACACACTTAAATCCTGATAACCTGCCTTTGCAACAGAATTAACCGATCTAAGAACTGCGCCAGACACTTGTCTTATAAAGGTGTTGCCGACCTGTATTCTGCCTGTTTACATATCTCTGTATTTGAATAGGCATGTATATGTCAGTTTGTTTGGTGCTTCAGTATACTTTATGTCTACATATTTATTTCTCAACATAGTCACCCTGGCAACAAACACATTTCTCCCAACTAGATACCAGTGTGTTGATACCGTCGTTATAGAATGCTTCACTTTGTTGACGGAGCAACAATCTCATTTTGCTTGCACCGCTTCATCACTTGGAAAGCGAAGTGCGACCGCTACGGTCGCAGGTTCGAATCCTGCCTCGGGAATGGATGTGTGTGATGTCCTTAGGTTAGTTAGGTTTAAGTAGCTCTAAGTTCTAGGGGACTGATGACCTCAGAAGTTAAGTCACATAGTGCTCAGAGCCAGGTAGCCAACCGAATGAACTGCGCACACGTATTGGTATTTTCTGCGTCAAAACCGATGCTCGTTTTGGGCACCTGTAATTTCAGTCAAAAATTTTGATGCTGTGTCCACTGACGTGTGTCTGTATTGCAGTTTCCACGCATTGTCCTCCTGAAACCGCGGTGGTACCGTGTTTACTGCGGCAGTGCGGGGGTGAGTGACGTCACGGGCAGAGGCCAGCAGCGCCTCCTTCCCACGCACAGCGGCCGGCCGGCGCAAGTTGCCCGAGCGGCCGAATTAGTGGCTGACCGCGGCACAAACAATACGGACCGCGAAATTGCGACACAGCGCCTCCGCCGGTGCCTCCAATTAAGCGGCGCAGCTGGCCGCTACAAACCGCACCGCGCCTGCCCTGCCGCCGTTATTAATGCAAATCGAGCCCTGCCTTTGTGACCGGCCACCGCGTCCTCCGTCCAACTCCGCCGTCTCCCCCCGCAAATAAGGCTAAGTGAGACCCACTCAGCAACAGTGTACTCGTACGCAAATGGTGCAGATCTGAGGAGCCGCTTAAGCGGTTAGCTGTTAAGAGCCCTAAGGAAAAATCACCACTTCCCCGCCGAGACCTAGAACTAACAATGAGCAACGACCGAACGTACATTATAGCCGGTTCCTGAAGGGAACAGGATGTGAACAAGTAAGATTTTCACCACATATTTTCAGAATGCGTTACGCTTTGAAACTTCCCCTTTGAATGTAAAGAATGACTCTGCTGGTAAAACTTCTACGTTACTTGATTTTCAAACTCCAGAGTGAAACTGAACGTACTGAGACAGTTCTCTCTTTACTTATTCTTACAATCACTAAACTGACACAATATTTTTAGCGCAACGCAATCTGACTCTCAGTAATCCCTACAAAAGAATAGCCTTGGCTAACAATAACCTATACCCTTCATTAATCACTTACCTTACAAAATCTTCCTTACTAGAACTACTGCAATGCAGCGAGCGCCAATATTGCCAGCTAAGTAAAAAATTCTAGCTAGTGAAGGCATTAACTACTGATAGGCATAGTTAGCAAATGAAAGATTTTGATAGAGAACAAACCATGTATTTACCTTAATAGTGTTCAAAAGTCATAATATATACCGGGTGATCAAAAAGTCAGTATAAATTTGAAAACTTAATAAACCACGGAATAATGTAGATAGAGAGGTAAAAATTGACACACATGCTTGGAATGACATGGGGTTTTATTAGAAGCAAAAAAAAAAGCACCCCATATTGCTAGACGCGTGAAAGATCTCTTGCGCGCGCCGTTTGGTGATGATCGTGTGCTCAGCCGCCACTTCCGTCATGCTTGGCCTCCCAGGTCCCCAGACCTCAGTCCGTGCGGTTATTGGCTTTGGCGTTACCTGAAGTCGCAAGGGCATCGTGATCGACCGACATCTCTAGGGTTGCTGAAAGACAACATCCGACGCGAATGCCTCACCGTAACTCCGGACATGCTCTACAGTGCTGTTCACAACATTATTCCTCGACTACAGTTATTGTCGAGAAATGATGGTGGACATATTGAGCATTTCCTGTAAAGATCATCATCTTTGCTTTGTCTTACTTTGTAATGCTAATTATTGCTATTCTGATCAGATGAAGCGCCGTCTGTCTCATATTTTTTGAACGTTTGTATTTTTTTGGTTCTGATAAAACCCCATGTCATTCCAACCATGTGTGTCAATTTGTACCTCTCTATCTACATTATTCCGTGATTTATTCAGTTTTCAAATTTATACTGACTTTTTGATCACCCGGTATATCAATTCATGACATCCAGTCTTACAAATTTCCTTTTTCTGACGGACATACGTCCAGATCGTCCGCTCACAGTAACCTCTCAAAACTCTGGCATCTCTCTCCCAACATCCACCACTGCTGGCGGCTGACGTCCAACTGCCCAAAGCTACGCGCTGTTCACATCCAACTGCCCAACACTACACTAGCGAAAATTCCAACAATGAGTCCAACCAGACAGACTGCACACTACGCAGTCAGTGATTTTTATACAGAGCACTACGTGGCTTGACCAACATTAAAACTTAAACAGCGTACTTACAACTTGATTTATGACACTTAGGGCTTTGTGACTTCATGCAAAGTTGTCGAGATTCTGAAGAACCGAAAACATTAAAGTGTTTAGTGCTAAACTTTGATAAATCCTAGTACGGAACCCCCAGCAATAATAATCTGACAGAAATTCCATAATCAGCTTAAACAATTGGCCGAACGTTGGATGAAACTCACGTACACCATCATCACATGTCATTCCATCATTCGCATCACTGCTACTTAGACATATGTTGGTGGTCTCACATTATACACAACTAATATTCAGCTTTTTAAGCCCTTCAATTACAAGCACTCTTATGATGTGCTTACTGATAATGTTCCCATAACTAGAAAACCTTCTCCAATCCAGACATTGACATAAACTTTGAAGCCAACTCTGCGATATCCTTTCACCCTTGGGAATCCCGCCTGGCTACCAGGCTTAGAACAACGCGCCTCTGCCCATTTCGCAGATTTTCACAAAATGTTTTGGCCCTCTGCTCACCTCCCCTGTCACTTCAACCCCCATGCTGGGAAGTTATCTCTGAATTTCACAAGCAGTGACATTGTCGCAAATGAAACAGTGACCTGTATATACAATAAGTTTCCTTTATTTTACGTCTATGGTCACAAACGTTTTGTTAACAGATTACGGTTTCGGTATATAATGTCCATCATCAGATCTGCATTATAAAAACAAAGTCCTAATGTACTGTAGGCATAGTGGCATCGTCAGATGTTAAATGCATGTCTGCAGTATATTAGGACTTTGTTTTTATAAAACAGATCTAATGATGGTCATTATAGACCGAAACCGGTAATCTGTCAACAAAACGTTTGTGACCACAAAGGTAAATTGAAGGAAATTTATTGTTATCCCTGAAAATGACCCACGGCACCAACTGAAACATAAAAGGGGCAGTCGCCGCGCAGGATTAGCCGAGCGGTCTAGGGCGCTACAGTCATGGGCTGTGCGGCTGGTCCTGGTGGAGGTTCCAGTCCTCCCTCGGGCATAGGTGGCTGTGTTTGCCCTTAGGATAATTTAGGTTAAGTAGTGTGTTAGTTTAGGGACTGATGACCTTAGAAGTTAAGTCCCATCCGATTTCACATACAGGCTGTGGCTAAGCCATGTCTCCGCAATATCCTTTCTTTCAGGAGTGCTAGTTCTGCAAGGTTCGCAGGAGAGCTTCTGTAAAGTTTAGAAGGTAGGAGACGAGATACTGGCAGCAGTAAAGCTGTGAGTACCGGGCGTGAGTCGTGCTTCGGGAGCTCAGTTGGTAGAGCACTTGCCCGCGAAAGGCAAAGGTCCCGAGTTCGAGTCTCGGTCGGGCACACAGTTTTAATCTGCCAGGAAGTTTCATATCAGCGCACACTCCGCTGCAGAGCGAAAATCTCATTCTAAAAAGAGGACTGTTAATCTGTACCTTGTGGAAAGAGGACGTGTTGCTAGGCCGTCGCTCAGAACGTATTGTTACATTTAATGAAAATTGATATCTTAGTGATAAAACCGAGTAAAGTATGTGTAAGAGTTTCCAAACATTTATGTATACAAATTTTCTGGAAGTGAAGATTAGGAATACCTCGTTTTTGGAAAATGAGGTAAACTTCATTGTCGTCGCCGTCTATCAATCGACAGAATTTAACTGGATTATCTTCTCGTACAATAGTATGGTGCTGAACTCCACTGACCAATTTTGATGTAGCAGGACGTGTAGTTTGAAGGAAGTTTGTGTGCTAAGCAATCTCCTTTTCTCACGAAAAGCAGATTGCTGTTTGATCTTATTTACTTACAACAGTGGTCCATTAGGTATGAAAAGCTACGAAAACTTGGGCTCAAAGCTATCCGCAATACGGCCAAGTAACTAACAGAGTCGTATTTTAAACCTTAAAGAACAATGACTTCCTCCAAATTGTAATACGTCTGGTGCAGAAGCTGATCATTCAAGGAGGCAGCAACCAAAATTCAGGTAACAGTTACGACTTAAAGTAACAATCTCAATCAAAAATCAATCTCTCTCTCTCTCTCCAAACAAATATATAAATATATTATAAAAAAAGTCATTTTATAGCTGGCCTCGTACGTAAGTGACGAATGCTGTTTGGCACGCCAACGTCGCGCTCTGCACGGAGCCGAGGCATTATGATGACGTAGTGCCGCTACTGTGTCCGGTGTTATCGTAGGACACACCTTTGTCTGCACGCTTCTCTCTCGAATGAAGTGTCAAGGGAAGCCACAAGAATGGTATCCGTGCAGATTGTCTGTCGTGCCCTAACGTCGTCGCTCTATCCTTATGGATATTTGTCAAGCTGCAAAGAAACCCGTTTCGTGAGGCTAATCAATTCTGTTAGTGATTGGCTTTTTATGGTCCTGAGCGGTCGAGTGAATAATATGTCTGTCCTCTTCAGCGCTAGTTGCGTAGGGCTGTTCAGATTCTGCATGGCATTGAGTATGCCGTCGGCTCGATATTCACATTTTAGTCGATATTTCTCGACTGACGCGTACAGCAGTATCACGAGACGTTAAAATGTAGCCTGGATCGACCGCGATCTGTCGAATTCTGGCACGTTGTGTTTGGGATTTCTTTTTCTTATATGTTTCTTGTCAGGAGGTACTCTTGAGGTGGTAATGATGTGGGAAGCAATTTGGTCTGGTGTTACTTCGGAATTTTTTCTGCATGCTGGTGCACTTCCTCCCATCACAATCAGATCTACTCCAGTTTATTGGCTTCCACTGTTAACCGGTATAATGCCTCCTGATCTACGCAGATGTACTGCCCTTATGAGAGAATTCCACAAGATCTCCAGGAATTCTAACCTACCCGTGCATAGCGACCTGCCACTTTTAAATCGCAAGAGACTGAAACCACGTCATCCAACTCTGTGCGATGCTGCTGACATGGTTTCTAAGAATTTCAAACCTCTTGAAGAATGGAAAGGTCGGTTGGAAGCAGTGACAGATGTGCACCTGCATAACATCTTCTCAGGTGCCAAACTTCCAAGTGGATTCGACTTACCACGCAAGACGTGGTCTACTCTCAACAGAATCCGTACCAGCCATGGGCGATGCAGGGATGCTCTCTTTAAGTGGAAGAAGCTGCCTGATCCAGCTTGTGACTGCGGGGCTCCATACCAGACTGTTCACCACATTGTCAGTGAATGCAGGATTCGAGCCTATCACGGCGCCAAAGAGGACTTCCTGCTAGCAACTCCAGATGCAGTGCGCTGGATTGAAGGACTGGATATTCAGTTGTAAAGACAAACTTAAGTTTCTTGTGTGTCAATATGTACATATGTATATGTAATTTCATGATATGTCTGTATTAGCCATACGCTAAATAATAAAAATTTTCTTATATGAGGCATAACACAATCGTTTCAATAACAACCAAAATAAAATGCAATTTCTGAATGAGCAACTAACTGCGTAAACTTACTTTATACGTGGTGGCCAGAAACAGTCTGAAAAGCCTCTAAGGGTGTTACAGAGGAGGTTGTGCTCAGAAATAATTGTTAAGAAACAAATCTATACGTTGCGCCAATCAGGTCGCTGAGCGCTCAGAGACAAGCGGCCCGCCAGAGACGATGTCGCCAAAAATGTTCTCGTTTGGTTTCCAAAAACCGAACCAGAGAAGCATACAAAATTTGGGCATGGGACGATAGTAAGGGTCGAATGCAAACCAAAGCCTGAGCAGTCTGGTGCGGTATCATCTGCGGTATGAGAGTGACACTAGCGTTGGCCGTTCAAATTTGTGCGCGTTGATTGGCTAACTACAGTACTGAATAATCCGAACACGGCGCAACACCTCAAATTTTATTCTTAACTGTTGTTTCTCAGCACAACTTACTCTGCAACACCCTCACAAGCTCTTCAGACTTTTTCTGACCATCCTTTGTACAGAGTACAGATGGTATTATCACTGCATTTTTGGTGCTGTTGTGCTGTAATGCTAATCATTTGCATATTGAAGTAAGTAACATGTACAATTGATGCCAGTTTGACGTTTGTCATGCTGCTTCATGGTGTTTCAATTTTAATCACCAGCATTGTACTCGTAATTAACTACACGTTTCTCTTGACGGGACATCCACAACTGTTAATCAGTGTCAATGATTAAATCCGCTACAGTTCTAAAGATTATTTATTTCTAAAAAGGAAAGCACTATCCTGTTTCAGGATTTATGAGTCTACAGAGGACGCAAAAGAAGTACGCACTTTTTAACATATTTTAACCCTAGTTTTTCCTTTTTCTTTTGTACTCATATATCAATACGCACCTGAAGATGGGACATGTCCTGAAACCCTATACTGCTTTCCTTTTTAGAAATAAATAAGTTTTACAACTGAAGCGGATTGTATCCTTGACTATGTTAATTTTCTGTTTTAATAGCAATGTCTTTATCGCTATCATTGTCGACTTAGACACGTAAGAAAGTTGAAAAATTATATTTAATGCAAAATTAATGATTATTTATATTAATGTTACTCCTTTCCTTTGTTTCAGGTGAGTGACAATTTTCTAGAACTTGCTGCTACACATGTAAGTTACGTAAATTTAGAATTTAGCTTTAACTTGAATACGGATAAAGATTTCACCACGGCTGGACTCAAAATACTGTTTGTAAGCAACGACTGGCATCGATACATGCGTCTTTGTTCAAGTGGTACGCACATTCAAGTATGTGCGATGTCTTGAAAATTTTGCTTCTCACAGTAAATTCTCCCCTGTTCTTCTCCTTTGAAAAGTGACACTTGTTCAAAACTAGTCACGGTTTAAAATATTACGAAATATGAACTTATCAAAAAAAGGTTTCGCAGTACACTCACGTCCTTCGACGTTTGTCAATTTTCTGGCGAAATCTCTGTCGTAAGGTTATTACATTCAGACCTGAACTGCCAGTCAGTTCAGTAGAGAATGCTGTCTCTACAACTGTGAACGGCACAACATAAATGCCTTGTGTTCACTTTCAAGCTCAGACCGTGCGCCGGTCGTCACCTAAAGGCAAGAAGGGCTGTCCGCAATGGGAGTTCCGATAAAAACGATATAAAATGGAACGAGCACGTGAGAACTGAGGTAACGAAGGCGAATGGTCAACTTCCGTTCATTGGGAGACGTTTTGGAAAGAGTGGTTCACCTGTAAAGGAACCCGCATATAGGACGCTCGTGCGACCTGTTCTTGAATACTGCTCGAGTGTTTCGAATGCCTGCCAGGTCAGATGGAAGGAAGATATTGAAGCAATTCAGAGGCGGGCTGCTTGATTCGTTACCAATAGATTCCAACAACACGTGATACGGAGATGCTTCGGTAAATCGAATGGGAATTCATCGAGGGAAGGCGAGGTTCTTTTGGAGAAACACTTTTGAGAAAATTTATAGAAACGGCACTTGAAGCTGACTGCCAAACGATTCTACTGCCACCAACATGCATTGCGCGTAAGAACCACGAAGATAAGTTACGAGAAAATGACGTTTATAGGGAGGCATATAGATATTCGTTTTTCCTCCGCTCTATTTGCGAGATTGAGCGGGGAAGGAATGCACCAGAAGCGGCTTCAGGTCTGCCAACCTGACAAGTTCCATGCGGCTTTTCGCGGATGATGCTGTAGTATACAGAGAAGTTGCAGCATTAGGAAATTGCAGCGAAGTGCAGGAAGATCTGCAGAGGCTAGGCACTTGGTGCAGGGAGTGGCAACTGACCCTTAACATAGACAAATGTAATGTATTACGAATACATAGAAAATAGGATCCTTTATTGTATGATTATATGATAGCGGAACAAACACTGGTACCAGTTACTTCTGTAAAATATCTGGGAGTATGCGTACGGAACGATTTGAAGTGGAATGATCATATAAAATTAATTGTTGGTAAGGCGGATGCCAGGTTGAGATTCACTGGGAGAGTCCTTAGAAAATGTAGTCCATCAACAAGGGAGGTGGCTTACAAAACACTCGTTCGACCTATACTTGAGTATTGGTCATCAGTGTGGGATCCGTACCAGGTCGGGTTGACAGAGGAGATAGAGAAGATCCAAAGAAAAGCGGAGCGTTTCGTCACAGGGTTATTTGGTAAGCCTGATAGCGTTACGGAGACGTTTAGCGAACTCAAGTGGCAGACTCTGCAAGAGAGGCGCTCTGCATCGTGGTGTAGCTTGCTGTCCAGGTTTCGAGAGGGTGCGTTTCTGGATGAGGTATCGAATATATTGCTTCCCCCTACTTACACCTCCCGAGGAGATCACGAGCGCGCACGTAGGCTTTCCCGCAGTCGTTCTTCCCGCGAAACATACGTGACTGGAACAGGAAAGGGAGGTAATGCAGTGGCACGTAAAGTGCCCTCTGCCACACACCGTTGGTTGGCTTGCGGAGTATAAATGTAGATGTAGATGTAGACTAGTAGTGGTACACGGTACCCTCCGCCACGCACCGTCTATGTAGACGTAGAGGTAAACGTTGCTCGCCAAATTGTAGTCGAACACAGCGACGTCATTCGAACATTCAAGAGCTGTCGTGGGACACTAAATATTGCAGATCTATGCAGAATTGGTCGCTCGCAATCAACAACACAAGCTGATCTACGTTTCTTCGCAGGTACCCTGAGTTTCTGCCTCTGTAGCCGAGTGGTCAGTGTAGATGGCTGCCTTGCGGAGTACCTAGGTTCGTTGCCTGGCACTCTCTAGCTTTTTGCCTTGTGGGAGGACTAGAACCACGCCCACTCGGCCTTATGTTCGCAACTGAGAAGCTGCTTGACCGAATAGTAGCGGCTTCGGGTCTGCCAACCTGACGGGAGAGCCGCGTGCTGGCCACACTCCTCTTCACGCCGCATCCAAGTGACGTCATTAGTTCGTGGACGACTAGGCACCGATCGGAAGCGACTGTCTCGTCTGTTGCCAGAAGGATGGAGCGTCAGGTACCCGTACGACAAGGCACCAGAAGTAAACTGCGTTCTTGGAGGCTACTGCGACGGCTGTGTCGATCCAAACAGAACTGTCACCGTACGATCAATCTGACCTTTAACCAGCGACTAACGACAGTACAAAACTTCCAGCTCTATAGTACGCAGAGAAGTTAGAAGACAAAGCGGCTATCTTAAATATTCGTAAGCAATCATATGTTATTAGACACTTTCTTTGAGTTGTCAAGGCTGTACGCCTGGTTGGTTAGGAAAGAGTTGAAGTTTGTGATGTCTGAAGATGGATGTAATCCCGAAGCGCGTAACATGTTCTAATAAAAGAGTCAATTGAACATCTCATTAGTTTATTGCGATTGTACAGCATTGGCTGCCAATTATTAACATAAAAATGATCGCAGGCCTCAACGGGATTTTATGTCCTGTATATCAGTAACAATGCGGTCCAAAAACTCCTCGCCACCCTTGTCGTACTGAATGAGAAAAGCCAGTGCAGCTGCCATCCGTTGTTTTTTGTACTCATCTGATAAAAGTCGAGCAAGCCACCTGTTACCCAATCTTAGACAGTCCAGGACGTTAAAACACTTCGATAAAGAACTAATAGTGAAATTTCAGGAAGGCCACAAAACTCGACCCATCAGTAGTAAAACCTCTATATTATTCAATTTTTTCGTCATTCCCTGATTCGTCAGTCACAACTGAGGATCGGCCTGGTCATCATCATCCGTACGCCATTAAAGATGATGCACAATTTTCGAACTGAAGATTCTTTCCTCACATTTCAAGAAACTTCGATTATCTGTATGTAAATTTCTATCAGGCAGGCCTTTTTTGTTAGGTTACGAAACCGTGTTATACCATATATCTCACACTTGTCGGGATCGTTCATTTTGTCAAAAGTTATAAAATCACTGAAACAGGTGTAAACGACCGTTCTTGCTCACTGTTAACGCTGTACTGGCGCCAGAAGGTCTGTGACACGGTGGCAGAAATGGGAAGAGAATAGCGTGACTCGTCGGATGAAAATGTCCCTTACAAGAAGAATGATCCTCTTATAAGAGGACGTGAAAGATGAAATCTGTGTTTTATGAACTTCACAAATTAATGTCAAACTGTTGTATATCTTATTGTAACCTCCCCATCACTTATCGACCTTAATGACAGTGAAAGATTAAACCGCGTGTACCTAATGGAAATTTGGGAAAAGTAATCGTCATCGAAGTTAATCTGGCGGTAAAGAGGGAGGAAAGTGATACATCTAAGTGAAAGGAAAAAATGTGAATGAAATTGGTGGAAATTAATTTTGAAATAGGGCAAAGTTAGTGAAGAAAGTAAATGTGCGGTCGTTACGTTAACAATTAACTGGCGTTAATTAGATATTTGAGATTTGGGGAAAATTACGGTCGCCAGTCCTATGGACAACTACAATAATAACCGGATAAGAAAGATTAATGCACATATAATTAGCACTAAAAGCGTGGCAACTGAAGGTTGACGCGTGTTGTGTGAAAACTGAATTTTTGTCAGAAGTAATAAATTTCCCTACACTCTGACTTAATTTAGCAAAAGAATTATAAAAACCGGAAAACTGAAAGTTGATTTAGTGACTCAAATTAATGGTGAACTTTGTTTCTGAAGCACGACGAAATTAAATAAAATAAGGTTAGTCGACCTCAACAATCATTTCAAAAGCAACTTGAATCTACGCAATTTAGAAATAAGAGATTTAACTTTGAACTTGCATTAAATGATTTTGAACAATTAACAACAGTAAAATTTAGTACGTACCAAGCTGAGCTGCAGTCACAGGTAAGCTAAAATATGGTAACAAAACGCGCACTCTTAATTTGTGCTTGTGTAATCTAAATATTGTAGCGATCTATGAATACTTTAACGGAACTTTGAAATTAAAGCAGTGAAATGAAATGATATTACTTTAATGCTGGCGTTTGAATATCAACGACACACGGGTACATTTCGGAAAAGGAAGGGACCCTGCTTGGTAATGCAATTGGGACAATGAGCAACAAAGGTTCATGCTAAGTTGCTGTATTTTTAGTGATGCAAATGGAACAGTTTGAAAATCTGAGGTCTGCCATACAGTTCGAAGACTTTACGTGCTTCCAGTCTTCGTTGTTGGTTGATTGAAGGTTTGAAGTCGTCGATCGAGGAGGTGGCGACAGTCACTCATTGTCGGCCGTAGCTGTTGCAGAAGCTGGATGTTGGCGCGCCTTCTTCTCGACACAGTCACCAGGCGAAACGGGCTCTTGATGTGTGCCAGCTAATGCTTCCCGTCCGCGACACCGTGCAAGAAACTAACATAGCAAGTCGAGCGCAATTACATGCTGCCAAACCCAGGAAGCGCGGCAACTCGTGGGAGCGTCACTCAACACACCTGCTCCACCGCCCTACTCCAGCCAGACTCTGCTCTGCCCGCGCTCCACGCGGCAGAACCAACACTACCAAAGATCCTAAGCACTTTGGTTCTGCACACGACCGATCGATGTAATCGTTCGATAGCATAGTTTTCCCTAGGCAAGATCCAGCGTAAAAATACAAATAATATTTACAAAACAAACCAATTATACATCGACATAAATGAATAAATATATATACACAAATTGTAAAACAATTACAATATATAAAGACACAGAAATGTCGACCGAGCGAGGTGGCGCAGTGGTTAGACACTGGACTCGCATTCGGGAGGACGAGGGTTCAATCCCGCGTCCGGCCATCCTGATTTAGGTTTTCCGTGATTTCCCTAAATCGCTCCAGGCAAATGCCGGGATGGTTCCTTTGAAAGGGCACGGCCGACTTCCTTCCCCATCCTTCCCTAATCCGATGAGACCGATGACCTCGCTGTCTGGTCTCGTTCCCCAAACAACCCAACCCAACCCAAACAGAAATGTCATTTCTTCAGGTAACAAAATAAGGAAAAAATTTATAGTACAATAGATGGAAATAGGAGGATATGCATTTCCGGCGTTACATTATTGGTAGGGATTAACGAAGGAAACTAGGGAGAGCAGACGTCTGCGAAGACGCTCACAGCCCTCTTCAGAGTAGGAGGGTTCGGCTCGCGCAGTGTGGAGGAGGGCCGTCCGGCCCCTTGGTCTACCGCCTGGCCCCGCAGTGATTGACGAGCCGCTGACACGGAGACACGCTCTGATTGCGCCAGTAATTACTCCGCCGTGATTGATGCCTGCCGGCGGGGGAGGACTGCAGAAACTCCGCGAATTATAAGTGTGGCCTCGCCATTCATCAAGGGAGAGGAGATTAATTCGTTTCCACGGCGAGCGGCAGCTGGCGTTCTGTCCCGAGTTAACAAAAACCAATAAATGTCTTGTCCTCTCCTGTCCACTGTGGCCAGACTGGAGAGAGCCCGTAGAGGCCAATGTGCTGGCTGAATGAGGCGACCCTTCAGGGCAGGGGGCGCGCTTTGAGGCACTTTTATTGGAGTACGTTAGCGAGCGAGGAGTATTAAGGTACCAGGCCACAAAAAACACAACACATCACCCACAAAGGAACTATTTATTTAAGAAATTGTGAAATTTAATAATCGCAAATGGATGTGGGAGCAAGCGTAAGGAACATTTCTCTACGTATGTATCTATGTATAAACGCCTGAAGATGAACAAAACATGTTCGAAACGCATTGCACTACGTTAGATTAAGCATAAAATAAAAAGTGACTGGTAGCAGAAACTTGAAATAAATAACCGTAAGTGGAATGAAATCGTAGGAAAAGCAGATGCCAGACTGAGATCCGTAGGAAGAATCTTAAGGAATTAATTAATGCACTGAAGAAGTGGCTTAAATGACGCTCTTTCTATTACTGAGTATTATTCATTAGTCTGAGATCCTTACCAGGTAGGACTGATGGAATAGATAGACAAGATCCAACGAAAAGACACGCGTTTCATCACGGGAGATGATTATCATTTACTCTAGAGAAGCTGCACTGTCAACAATGGTATCTGTTCTTCCGAGAACAGTTACTACCTTCATATGTAGTTAAATGGCTACCTGGCCATTGAACTTCGTCTGTGCGAATGTGCACAGGTTGCCGGAATTCTTACGGGAATCGTCACCTTAGTGTGCCCGAGTAATGAGGGGATGGGCTAATATCTATTAGGAACATTACGTTTGTACATCGTGGACAGTTGGGAATGTGGGTCTCACGAGAAGCGTGCAAGGAATAATTCCCTGCAGGCGCGCTATTCATCTGTGTCCTCCGTGGTTCAGATGGATAGAGCGTCTGCCGTGTAAGCAGGAGATTCCGGGTTCGAGTCCCAGTCGGGGCACACATTTTCAGCTGTCCTCATTGAGGTATATCAGCAACACCTGTCGGCAGCTGAGGACTTCAATTAATTATCATTTAATCTGTAGGGAGTTATAAAACAACTTACAATATGCGCTTCAAGGAAATCAGAGAAATGTTATCTCAACACTTTAAGTAGGATGCAAATAACAGGCTACTTCTGTATATGTATCGAAAAATATAGACAAGAACGCCCACGTGCCTTCGACAAAAACAACAGGTAGTAAAACTGAGTACAAACTAAATTACATAAAACCAAATAAATAACAATAATAAATTACCAACCTATAAAAAAATTTAAGCAAAGTTAGTTAAGAAAACGGGAACCGATAAACTCTTTAAATAAAATGGGCGTTAATTCAAACATAAACGTATAATATAAAGAACTCTACGGTACAGCAGACTGTCTACACTCTAAGGCGCTCACCAAACAAGCGCCGATGACTACGACTCTGTAATCAACTTTTCCCTTGAATTCTGTAGACATGAAACAGTAGACAAACCTCCCAGGCCATTTCCACCAAATTCGAGCAACGTGAACTGACAACACATGTCCTCGGATAGCCACCCTGCAATCACAGTTGGTAAACGACTGAGCCATATTGTCTGACAGGAACTTTGTGACTCGTTACGATTATACAGCGTTTTCAGAGGCGTATATAAACGTCTTCATATTTAAAAATACCGCATATACTAAGCGCATCGCCGTTAGGTAAGTATGAGAGAGCGCATACCTTATGGCGGGACACGAAGGTAGCAGTTACTTAGCTACACAGGCAAAGAGTTATTTCATTCATCAGATTTCGTATCGAAACGCGTTCGGGTCATTTATCACGTGTCTCAAAGGGTGCTACGAGAATTTGTAGTGTAAAACTCCATGCAAATAAGCCATGGCCTTACATTGTACAAGTTTTGAACAGTTGTTGCATTGTCAGGTAACAGTTTACGGCAATATGACAGTTGAGGAACCGTCTTGGTACAAACCCTTTGTGTGCTACTCTAAAGTTTCAGCAATAGCTCGCCATTATCAGCGGTGCCACACAGCGAAAGACATTAGTTGTAATGAGTGACGTGATTAGTACCATTCTAATATCAAATTCATTACCTTGAAATTTCCTGTTCTTTATGCACTGATGAGCCAAACCATTACGACCACTGCTCCCATTGACACTGAATGATTCCTGGTGGCCTTACCGGACATGCAACGGTGCAAGCAGATTATACAGCGTGTGACTAAATTTCCCTTACAGACGTTGAGAACTTGTAACGAGAAACAATACCGGTAAGTTTAGCATAGGAACTCACGTGCGGAGACGTACCGCTTTCCCGCTACAACCAAAATACTACAACAAACGTTCAAATCTCCCCCATTTTCAGCTCCACTGACTAGGGTACGTCGTTGCCGATCAACTGATGTCTCATGCCTACCACATGCCATTGAGCTGAGCTTGTGACCTGTACCTGCTGTTTTCCTTGTGGTCTTCGTTCATTCTGCCCCACCGTACAGTAGCATTCATACACTACATTACAGTATGCAAGCTGTACGTACATTTCATTCTTGGTGTGTTGCTGTTGATCATTGTGGGCTGCACGTTTGGGGAATACGTCGACGTGATGCTTTTTTACGGCGAAATGTCGGTGCATTGGAAGAACTCGTCCATTGCAGGCGGGGCGTTTTCCACACCGACAGACACCTTCGCACTCCCTCTTTGCTACTGTGTACCAGCCGGTCTCGGAGACAGGTGCATTCATCACCAGCAGGTTGTTACGCTCCAAGATGGCTCCGCACACCCGAGTTTGCAGAGGTTGTACTTCCTATAATGAAAGACGACGCGACGAAGACTAACTGCCGGCCGTTGTGGCCGAGTGGTTTTAGGCGCTTCAGTCTGGAACCGCGCGACCGCTACGGTAGCAGGTTCGAATCCTGCCTCGGGCATGGATGTGTGTGATGTCCTTAGGTTAGTTAGGTTTAAGTAGTTCTAAGTGCTAGGGGACTGATGACCTCAGATGTTAAGTCCCATAGTACTCGGAGCCATTTGAACCATTTTTGAAGAGTAACTTAAATGTAGCAAACAGACTGAACGTGGAAACTAAACTGTCTAGCACGTTCTGCACGAGCAGCAGCTATACCTGTACCACTCCCAGAAGGTTCAAACAAGGCAGCCACAGAATTTTGCCCCACGAGTCCACTTCTGCAGGCGGCTTTTGTACCATCGTGTGGACGAGCCGAACATCATATGGAGGATCCTTTTCACGAATGAAGCCAAGCTCACCACGGAACGTGTTCTCAAACCCAAGTGCTGAGCACCCATATGGGTTTCAGAAACATTTGGGCAGTTCCTGGATGGACATGGGTGATACCTTCTTGCATCAGATCTCACGGATTCCGCGTACTTGCGGTTCCTTGACGGTGTACTGCGTGCTTCTTGAAAGATATGCCACTGCTTGTGCGTCAGAACATATGGTATCAGCATGATGGCGCACCACCTCATTTTGCTCGTGCTGTCCGTCATCATCTCTACCAACGATTTGGGTAACAGTGGATAGATCGTGGTGACCCCCTTGCTTGGCATTCACGTTCTCCCGACTTTAAACCGTTAGCCTACTACCTTTGGGCTCACATGAAATTCTTGATTTTGGGTCTCCTATGGTTTTAAAGCTGTGGGGGATGCTAGAGGAGCAGAAATTGGTGATCACGTGTATCGCAACAAGGTTAGGGGGGGGGGGTGCCACATCTGTACTGATGGCGGCGTTCGTCACATCGAACCCTCCTTGTAAGTGAGCCCAGACGACAAGCAGTAGGAGTCAGAGAGCAACGTGTGTTGTGGTGTTTTGTGTAGCGAGAAGGCGGTACTTTCCGGACATGAGTTCCTATACTAAACTGAATCTTGGTCCCCACTACAAATCCCCAACGTCTATAAAGGAAATTTAGTTATTTGTGGGAAATACTCATCATAACCGACTTTGACAAAGGGAAAATTCTTACGGTCCGGAGCACGGGAATGAAAATCTCCGCTGATCACATACTACCGTCGCGAGCATTTACGGAAAGTGGTTAAAGGACTTTGAAAGTACGAATAGGCGCAAGCTGTTTGTTCTCCACGCCTCATGAGAGAACGTGGAGCTAGGAGGCTTGTCCGCTCTACAAAACAGGATACGCGCTGGTTGAAGATCTGACAGAGTTCGACGCTGATGCAGGCCCAAGTGTTTCGGAGCACCCCGTTCAGGGCGTATTGTTGAACAGGGTCTCCCAAATACGTGTCCCCGTGTGGACCCAACCACATCGTCAATTACTCAATAATATACCATCGCCTTGAGGCTAAATTCTCTCGATCTAACGGCATCATCAGACAGATGTTATAGATACATGGTATCCAGTAAAAGTTAACATTTTATACGACATCAAAGACCTATTATTAGGAGGTTATCTCACTTCCGACTGTATATTCTTATTGTCTCCCCCCGACCTATCCTCGCGATAGCGGCCGGCTGACTCCTCATTTCGTGAGCTACTAAAAAAGAAAAAAAAAAAAGAAACCAGACGAACACCGTCCAAATAGGCCTTTCAGGTACCGACTGGACTCCGTGTCATCCTCAGCACATAGGCGTCACCTCCTATCCACGAAATTATTTTAACATACCGGCCTTTTGCCCAATCAGCCTCCATTGGCCGTTTCCCGCCACAAACCAGATATCTATCACTGGAGATTTGGATTGTTGGATGGTTTTAGGGGAGGAGACCAGACAGCGAGGTCATCGATTTCAACAGATTAGGAAAGGAAGTCGGCCTTGCCCTTTCGAAGGAACCATCCCGGAATTTGCGTGGAGCGATTTAGGGAAATCACGGAAAACCTAAATCATGATGGCCGGACACGGGAGTCACTGGAGATCACAATAGCGATCAGGTGTGGCCGACAGGGGTGGCCCAGGTTCGACTGCTGGTTCGATACACGCGGCTGTAATCCCTCTAGAAACTTCATCGCTCTTATCTCCCGTGACTGTTGTTTCGAGAGTAGTGCAACCCTCAGCCAACTTACTAAGCCTGAGCCGAGGTGATAACACATGCTGTAGTTGGCTACTTGCCCTTGACGTGTTGCGAAGGCAGCGCTGATTTAGCGGGCGCACATAGGACTTGCGAGTCGCGGCACGGACGGCTGTTAAGAGTGCCACGCGACGCCGCAAGGAATCCAGTTAAGTAGAACTCGATTTGGCGCCTTATTAGATTCCCCCGGGCTCTGAACGCCGGCTGCTCGCCGCATACGGCGCGTTATGCTAAGCGACCGCAGCGCGCTGTGCTGTCTGTGTGGGCGTAGCTTCCCCACGCCCACCTCCATGTCTGCCTCCAGCTACCCCTGCATCCAGGAAGTCAGTTATCGCTGCGATAAAGTAATTATGGCTAACACTAACGACAGGTGTTTGTCTCCGAAGAAAGCTTTGAATAAACACTTCAGGAGATGAAACTTCCTGGCAGATTAAAACTGGGACCTTTGCCTTTCTCGGGCAAGTGCTCTACCAACTGAGCTACCCAAGCACGACTCACGCTCCGTCCTCACAGCTTTAATTCCACCAGTACCTCGTCTCGCAGGAAAGCTTCTGTGAAGTTTGGAAGGTAGGAGACGAGGTACTGGCAGAGGTAAAGCTGTGAGGACGGGGCGTGAGTCGTGCTTGGGTAGCTCAGATGGTAGAGCACTTGCCCGCGAAAGGCAAAATGTCCCGAGTTCGAGTCTCGGTCCGGCCCACAGTTTTAATCTGCCAGGAAGTTTCATATCGGCGCACACTCCGCTGTAGAGTGAAAATTTCATTCTGGAAACATCAGGAGATATCGCGCTAGTACCGTCTAACGCGGCCCGTAGGCTTGATAATGGTGTCCGTTCGTGGAGCAAGCTTTAGAGGTACGCTATCTGCAACTGAAGCCACTTGTTGGTGATGGAGATGAGCAGGAAAAACAATCCTGAAATGTTCGATTGCAGTATTACACTGAGGTGACAAAAGCCATAGGACCTACTTTTCCCAGCGTTGTGCAGCGCCTTGACGTGGCATGCACTCAACAAATTGTTGGAAGTCCCCTGTAGAAACATTGAGCCATGCTACCTCTACAGCTGTCCATAATTGCTAAAGTATCTCTGTGCAGGATTTTGTGCACGAATTGACCTTTTGATCATGTCCTATAAATGTTCGATGAGACTCATGTCGGGCGATCTGGGTGGCCAGATCATTCGCTCGAACTGTGCAGACTATTTTCCGAACCAGACGCGAACGATTATGGTCCGGTGATATGGCGCATTGTCATCCATAATAATTCCATCGTTGTTTGGGAAAATGAAGTCCATAAATGGCTGTAAATGGTCTCCAAGTAGCCGAACATCCATTCCATGTAAATACAACCCACACCATTATGGAGACACCACCAGCTTGCACAGTGCCTTGTTGACAATTTGGGTCAATTGCTTAGTGGGGTCTGCGCCACACTTGAACCAAAATCGGGACTCATCTGACCACGCTACGGATTTCCAGTCGTCTAGGATCCAACCGACATGGTCAAGAGCCCAGCAGAGGCTCTACCAGCAACGTCGTAATGTTAGCAAAGGCACTCGTGTCGGTCGCCTGCTGTTATAGCCCACTTAGCCACACTGTCCTAAAGTATATGATTGTCGCGGGTCGCACATTGATTTCTGCGGTTATTTCACGCAGTGTTGCTAGTCTGCTAACACTGACAACTCTACGCAAATGCCACTTCTCTCGACCGTTAAGAGAAGGCCGTCGGCTACTGCGTTGTCCGTGGTGAGAGGTAAAGCCGTCGGCACACGGACCGTGCTGTCGAACGTTAACGTTGAGCGTGCCGAGTTCAACGTGCCGCTGAACGCTCAGGAACGATGCGACTTGTGCATACGGTACGTGGGCCCCAACGTGGTATACGCCATCGCAACGCACTAGTTGAGGGATGTTTCTAGTTCGTAATCACACTGTTCACTCAACGGGAGCGCTTAAAATTCCCGCGTTAGCTCTATTAAAACGCACATTTCCTCCATCGTCCACGAAAAGGAAAGTACCATGTCCAATCAATAAGGACACAGGCTTATAAAAGTTCCATTACAAACAGTGCGGTACAAATTTGGAATACTTCTCCGCATAAGATAAACATTATTTCATCATTCCCACATTTTAGTAAAATCCCACGATCAGTCTTACTTGATCACCGTTCCTACCCAGTAGCAGAATCTTTGCAACATGTGAATTACGAAGCGTAAAAGAAAAAGGAGCAAAATATCTTTATACAAATAGCGCAAGCTGTCCTGTAATTAAGCTAATCGAACCAAGTCACTCCTCAAAAAAAGGTGAACTTATATTTACATAACATCAAATATTATAGCATATACTTACATTAAACTAATAATAAAGTATCAGAACTAAATAAAAACGCGAATGTTAGGAAAAAGAATTTGTAAGTATTGGGTCGCGAACCACTGCCCCTACAAAAGCTTGTTACCAGACAGAGACGCTACTCATTACGCTAAACTAACAATTGCTTACTGTATTTTAAAAATATTATTTTCCCTCTTGCTAAAAACGTTAATCGTAGATAATTGTTATTAATTGAAATTTAATTATAACAAATTCTACGAAGAACCATGCATTTTGGGTGGATCTTCAGTGTGTCGCTGCCTTCAAATAGCCTACTCTCATAATACGCAAGTTACAATAATTCTTTTGCCACGAATATGATGTTTCTCATTATTTTATTGGAGCGAATCACACAATTAACAACGGGTTTTCCAGTGATTCTCAATTTGCTGGTGCTCACAAACGGAATATATACATACAGGCTTGAAATGAACGCCAATATGGCGCCTCACAACTCTGTACTGAAGGCAGACGGCGTGGTTGTGACGTGGGTGGCGTTGTGCCATCTCATTGGTCAACGGTCAGACGCACGCTCAGAATATCTGACATGCCAAATATTGCTCTGCACGTTCGGAAAGACTCCCGGACGTGCTGTTCCACGCTATGACGTCAGAAACTCTGCACGCTCAACGCTCAACGTTCGGATGCACGGTCCGTGTGCCGACAGCTTAATGCCTGAATGTGGGATTCTCGGCACGCTCTTGACACTATGGGTCACAGAATATTGAATTCCCTAATGACTTCCGAAATGGAATGTTCCATGCTCCTAGCTCCGACTACCATTCTGCGTCCGAAGTCTGTTAATTCACATCGTGCAGCCATAATGCCTTCGGAAACATTTTCACATGAATCACTTAGATACAAATGACAGCTCCGCTAATGCACTGACATTTTATACTTCGTGTACGCGTTACTACCGCCATCTATATATGTGCCTATCGCTGTCTCATGACCTTGTCACTCCAGTGTAGTTTTGTGCTGCTTGATATAGTCACTAAATGAAATATCTAGGTGCAAATTCGCTAGCATAGTTATTGAACCAATTGCATTACACATGCACTTCGAAAATTTTCGGGCAAATACTTTTGAAATGATATAGCTATGTGAATTGTAGTTCCTTTGTAGATACGCCCAAGTTATGTACTAAGAGCTGATGTAAAGAAACTATTTTTCCAGTGAAACACTTTTTTTCCTTTCTTTTGACCTACTACGCAGAACAATTTAAATTCTTCCTCACCAACTATATTCTTCTCAAATATTCTTAATCTTTTCACTATGTCTCCGTTTTCTTTTTCCAGACTTCTTCACACCTGGTCTTTTATTGCTTCTGCCTCACAATCCTTCTAAACATAACGCTTTCCTTTTTCAGCTTTAATGTTGTGTATTTCCAATTTTTTTTACTTTAGGATCCAGCATCTTAAATAACTGGTTTTCTTAAGACAGATTTGCAGATCTGTTCTTTATGCTATTGTCATGAATCCTGTATAACTGTCTAAAAAAAATATCACTCTTCGCTTCCTTAGATTTTCCACTATTTTTCCCATATGTTGATATGTTTCATCGTTGTTTCTTAATTTCCAGGAAACTTTCCTTTTTATTGGACCTCAAAATTTCTTTCCTTATTCTTCTCTCTAATAGTACCAGTTTCTAAAATTTAAAATTCAGACTTAGGTGTCCACTGGAGCATTCTGGTTACACTACTGTGCCACAGTGCATTACTTTCGCTTTTATTCATATGCACTTTTTATTGTACATATTACTGTTACGCTTTAAGTTCTTTCCATTTTGTGTATCGTGTCCTTGATAGCAGAGTGTTTTTAACCTATTTACTTGAAGTATTTGTCCACGACATTAAACTTCTTTAACTTTGTTGTGTGACTAATGCCCACCTGTAAAAATTTTGGTACATTACTTTCTTAGATAACTTCCGCAATCTCTGCTTATCATCTATTCCAAGAGATTGACAGGTGTTCCTGTAAGTGCTACTTATTTATATTTTATTGTTATAATTTTTGGAATCCCGCGCATTTTCCTTTTGATTCTTTTCTCTAACATTTCTAGTTCTTATAATTTATGATTGAGCGGTAGGCATTCCCTACGTAGAGGTATTCTAGTTACACTGCCTCGTTACAATATATTATTTTCGCATTTCTTGATATGCACTTTAAGTTATAGGCATTTCTGTTATTCCATATTAGTTATTTCCATATTAGATATTCCATGTTACATATTTCTGTTCACATATTGGATTTGCAGTCCTTGTATTTTTTCCATGTTTGCAGTAAAAATTATTGGATATAGGTTCCGCCTTTTATGCAAAAAACACTGAATTTTCCTTCTTACCCATACATGTTTCGGCACGTCTGTACCATCATCAGTGGGTTTAGTTTATTGAAAACCTTAAAAAGTGAACGTAGTTTAGGTTCTAGCTGATCTAACAAAGAGAGACCTACAGGTAGAGACAGTTATTGTTCGTTTTTGTTCTTACCGTGATTTCACATTTCATGCTTTTACAGGACCATCTTTATGGTGTCCTACACTGATAGCTTGTCGTCTACAAACCAAACGACGTAAATGTGAATTTTATTAGCCTTTTTTTGAAAAAAAAGGAAGGGATGTTTTAACTCGTTGATAAAATTCACGTTTACAAATGGTTCAAATGGCTCTAAGCACTAAGGGACTTAACATCTGAGGTCATCAGTCCCCTAGATTTAGAATTACTTAAACCTAACTAACCTAAGGACATCACACACATCCATGCCCGAGGCAGGATTCGAACCTGCGACCGTAGCAGCAGTGCGGTTCCGGACTGAAGCACCTAGAACCGCTCGGCCTCAGCGGCCAGCTCACATTTACATCGTTTGATTTGCAGATGTCAAGCTATCGGTGCAGGACACGATATAGATGGCTCTTACAAAACCATGTAACGGAAAATCACGGTAAAAGCAGAAACGTATAAAAACTGCCTTTAGGCTTCACTTCGTTAGATGAGCTAAGACCTAAAATATGTTCACCTTTTACAGTTTCCAACAACAAAACCGACTGATGATGGCGTAGAGGTGCCGAAACATGTTTGGGTAAGAAGGAAAAACAAGGATTTTCCAAAAAATTGGGAACCTATATCCAATAATTTCTACGCATTCCTGTCTATTATTGCAGAGCTCTTAGGCCTATTTTCTAGACTTATTTCTCCTTGAAACTTGGATTTTTTTATACTTCCTATTTGAACAATCTCTGAAAAATTTTTGGTGATTTTTTGTTAGTGATAAATTCTTTTATCTCCGATTGCTATCTGTTCCAAGCGACTGCCTTTTATTTCTGCATCTGCCACAACTACATATTTTATTGTTACAGTTATTAAAAATCCCACTCATTTCTGGCACTTTAAAAGTGGTGGTCGTAACGGCGAGCTACACTTGTGCTAAAAAGAGAATGGGGGACAGAATCTGTAACACCCGTCCCCTCCCCTTCCCAGACCGAACACCTGGATACTCTCCTGAGAGATCTCGTCGTTTCTCTCAAGAACCTCGAACTTGAGCTGTATAATCTGTGCTAAGCGGTCTGGCTACTGCTACGGCGCAGATAACAGGACAAGACTCGGTATGCAGATGGTGCTGTAGGCCGCGGCGGCGGTTCGCAGAGATTCCACCACCTGCTCTCTAACAATGAGCGCGGCCGGCAGGATTAAAAGATACGTCGCACAGATTGGCTAATCGCCGTCCGGGCACTCCGACTAAATTATCGCCGAACGGCAAAAAATTAATGGGAAATACTATCCGCCGATCTCTCTCCCTGTCCCTCTCTCTTTTTTTTTTTTTATACGAAATTCTCCCGGCGGCTTTCGGTTTGAATTTAACAAGGGGCACTGTTTAATTATTCATCCACCTGGTTGCAGGCCGGCGGGTTTTTTTCAGAGATAAAGCGCTAATGATGGTAGTTGAAATGTCCCGTGCTTCGGTTTCCGGAGATTGTTACACAGCCAGACCGATTCGGCTCCGCTCGTTAGTGATTCCGCACGGAATTTGCCCGATCTCGGGGATTGCTAAATTTTATACGGCCGGAAAGTCTCTAATACTTTAAAGCTCTTATGCTGTCTGGACGCAGCTTAATTTCTGGATTCATATATCTGAAACAAATTGCTCCTACAGGAATTCCCTGTGCTTCTACAGGCGTGCGCTGTGGATAAAGCTGCCCTGTAGCAGGCAGTTGGTGAAGGGTCGCTAATTGGTTCATATTACTGCCTTCTAGTCACCACCCAACCGTAGCAAGATCGCTGTGAATTATACTCTCTACATCGTTTAACGACCTTGCTTTATTACATTACGACTACAGTACAGTATCACAATTTATGAAACACAGCGTCAGTTTGCATTAATCTCTCTAACGAAGCGGGGCGGAGTAGGGTAGTTGGCGTTGTACAGGAGGACAAAGACTGGAAAATGAGAAATAAATTATTTAGAAAACATCGTTCTTGTGAAACACAACTAGCTGTTTGCACACGCAAAGTGTTCAGTGCTGTTAACAAGGGATTTCGAATTGATTCCGTATTTCTAGATTTCCAGAAGACTTTTGGCATTGTACCACACAAGTGGCTTGTAGTGAAATTGCGTGCTTGTGGAATATCGTCTCAGTTATGTGAATGTATTCGTGATTTCCTGTCGGAGAGGTCACAGTTCGTAGTAACTGACGGACAGTCATCGCATAACACAGACATGATTTCTGGCGCTCTCCAGGCAGTGTTATAGGCCCTCTGCTGTTTGTTAGCCATATAAACGATTTAGGAGATGGTGCTATCGTTTATCGTCTAGTAAACTCATCAGAAGATCAAAACAAATGGCAAAACGATGTAGAAAATATATCTGAATGGTGCCAAAATTGGCAGTCGAACCTAAATAACGAAAAGTAGGACGTCATACACGTGAGTGCTAAAAGGGATGTGTTAAACTTCGCTTACACGATAAATCAGTCAACTCTTAAGGCTGCAAATACAATTAAATAACTAGGAATTACAATTGTGAACAATTTAAATTGGAAAGAACACATCTACTAAAGAGACTGCCTACACTACGCTCGTCCGTCCTCTTTCGTTGTCCTGCTGCGCGGTGTGGTATCCTTACCAGATAGGATTAACGGAGTACATCGAGAAAGTTCAAAGAAGAGCAGCACGTTTTATGTTATAGCGAAATAGGGCAGAGAATGTCACGGGCACGATACAGGATTTGGAATGGACATCGTTAAAACAAAGGCGTTTTTCGTTGCGGCGGAATCTTCTCACGAAATTTCAATCACCAACTTTATACTCCGTATGAGAAATTATTTTGTTGACGCCGACCAACATAAGGGGAAACGATTATCAAAGAAAAAAAGGGAAACCATAGCGCTCATGGTAAGATGTAGGTGTTCGTTTCTTCCGCATGTTGTTCGAGGTTGGAATAATAGAGAATTCCTATGAAGCTGGTTGGATTATCCCTCTGCCAGGCACTTAACTGCGATTTGCGGAGTATCCATGTAGATGTAGGTTGTAGTAGTTACGTAGAGATGAAAGAATTACCACAGAACAAAAAAAGATGGAGTGAGCGTCAAAATATATTTGATCTATTATAGGCACAGAGCAACAGTCAGCACAATAATTTTAATATAAGTTTAATTTCAGTCAGTGCTCAAATAAGTTGTTCAATGGCGACAACCGTTAGCCCATATCTCCTCCGACAGGAGCCTAGAGGAATTATTGACACCGTGCTTTGACGCAGCCATCGACCAATAAATATTTACGGGCTATGGCCGATTAAACGTGATAATTCCTATTCCAAAGAAGGCTGTTTGTTGCGTACACGGGAGAAAAATCACAGAACCGTCACTTCAATAAGTCGCGGTTGCAATAAATTGACACGAATCATTTACAAAAGAATGGAGAATCTCGTGGAAAACGACCTAGGGAAAAATCAGTTTGGGTTCAAGAGAAATGGAGGAACGTCTGGCAATACTGACCCTAAGACTTATTTTACAAGATACTGATAGACAAACCTACGAGGGGCGTCCAATAACTAATTCTAAACTTTTATTCCGGAGAGTATGTTGGTTTTATTCAGGATTCCAATACACTGTTTATTCACCAATCTTATGCTACAAAATCCTAAATTCCAACATACTCTCCGTTCAATACGGCGGCTGTCTGCCCCGATAGCTGAGTGGTCAGCGTGACGGATTGTCGTCCTACGGGCCCGGGCTCGATTCTCGGCTGGGTTGGAGATTTTCTCCGCTCAGGGTCTGTGCGTTGTGTTGTCTTCAACATTATTTCATCCCTATCCGGCGCGCACGTCGCCCAATGTAACGTCGAATGTAGGAAGACCTGCACCAAGGCGGCCGGACCTGCCCCGCAAGGGGCCCCCCGGCCAAAGACGCCAAACGCTCATTTCCAATACGACGGCCTTACGCCACCTTAGTGGGAGAGCCTGTGCGACCGCATCGGACCATTCTGCTGATCGAAGTCGGAGCCAACGTCTTGCTGCATGAATAAGCTTCCCGTCATCCACGTATTCCTTCCTCTGCTTCCTGAAGAGTGCATCCTTCATTTTGCCACACAGATGGAAGGTGCGAGATACTGGCTTTAGGAAGAATGAGAAAGAACAGCCCGATGAAGTTTTTGTGAGCTCCTCTAAGGTGGGCATTGTGTGAGGCATTGCGTTGCCATGGAAGAAGGAGAATAAGCTGAAGTCGTATCTTCAAAGGGTAGCACAATACCCTTCAGAGTTGACTGTTGCACCTTGAGGGACGACTTCACACAGAATAACCCGTTAAGAGTCTCAGAAGGCCGTTGTCATGACTTTACCGCCAAGGATGCGGCTATGAACTTTCTCCTCGGAGGAGACGTGATGTGGTGCCACTCCATGAACTGCCGTTTTGTTTCCAGTTCGAAGTGATGTACCCATGTTCGACAAAAAATCGTCACCAACAGCCTCGTAAAGAGCAAGCGATTCCGCACAAAAAAATTGGTCCTTTGTTGCTGTTTATGGTTTTCTGTTAGGCGGCGAGGAACACAGCGGCCATAGGCCTTTAAGTACCCGGACTGGTGGACCAGTGTGTCGCCATTACAAACGGAGACGTCCATTTGGGCAGCGAGTTGTTTGACTGCGATCCAACGACCACCTCGAATGAGAGTGTCCGCACGTTTCAACATTGCAGGAGTCACAGATGTGTGAGGCCGGCCAGAACGTGGGGAAACGGACAGGACTGCACGACCTTGTTGCGATGATGACAGACACCTCGCCCAACGACTCACCGTGCTTTTGTTCGCTACCAGGTCTCCGTAAACATTCTGCAAGCGCCTGTGAATATCTGCAATGCTCTGGTTTGTCGCCAAAAAGAATCTGAATGACAGCTCTCTGCTTGGGACGTACCCTTGTTACAGACAACGTTTTGAAGTCTGCGTATAGCACAGCCACTTATCGGAACTTATCAAATTATAGGGGCTGAAGCGGGAATATTCCACAAGGCCTCGCAATAAATACCGCATTTTTTCAACCGAAATTGGCTGAGGAATTAAAAATGTTTTGCATTGCTTATCGAACAATCACTGTACATTAACAGTATTTGTTGATTTAGAGAAAGCTATTGACAACAATGCCTGGAATGAGCTCTTTGAAAGTTTGAGCGAAATGTTATCTACAACGTATGCAAAAATCAGTCTGTAGTATTAAGAGTCGAGGAGCATGACAAGGGAATAGTGTCTGACGAAAGAGTAACACACCGTTGTAGCCTCTTCCCGGTGTTATTTAATATGCACATTAAGCAAGCAGTGAAGGAACTAGACTAGGATAGAGACACTAAGAGTACTGGATGATATTTGCTATTAGGATGGCAAATAACTGGTATCTGAAGTGGAGACGATGTAGACCCATACTGGCAATGACAAGAAAGTGTTTCTGAAAAAGAGGAACTTGTTAACACCTAAAATCAATTTAAGTGTTAGGAAGATTTTCTGAAGGTATTTGTCTGGAGTGTAGCATTATATGAAACTGAAACGTGGACGATAAGCAGATCAGACAAGAAGAGTGCAGAAGCTTTTGAAATGTAAATCGTTTAAAACTGATATATGCGTGTACAAGCATAGGCAAAGGCACAAATAATTATAAGTTACAAGACTCTAAAGTTTGGTAAGATCATATCAGAGAAGGTCGTACCCTAAGATCATAAAATACATACATAGACTTATTTTCCGCCTAAAATGAGTTGTTATAAAATACAAGTCCTCATATTAAAAATACTTGTACCTATAAAAATAGTTCCATTAATTGTGTGCTATTTATAAATTTTTAGGTCTAAATGAGTCTTTATATTTTTATGGTTCTACAGTCATAAGGCATACACTTAATTTTTATGTTTTATGTAATTTTTTAAAAATTGCTTAAAAAGTTTTTAAAGTTCTGTAATTTTTATTATTTGTGCTCTTACCTATGCTTTTTTTCGTAATACCAGTCTTAAATGATTAAGAGTATCTTGATATCTGCCTCGGTTCGACTACATTTTTTCCCCTCTCTCTTTATATACTCCCTCCGTTTTCCTGCAAACCTCTCTCCCATGCCTTCTACGCAATATCTGAGGGCAATATTTTAATTTCAGTCTTTTATACCGCGTGACAATATGATCTGCATTTACTAAAATATTTTAGTTGACTTCATGACGCTCAAAGTGACCAATTGTATTCGTTATGCATTCTGTTCGAAGTTCTTTAGCTGATGTATTCACATCTGAAGATGTTATAAATACCTGACACTGTCAACTAGAGAACGTTCAATGAATCCAATGTCAAGAAAGCTTCTGGTACGAAGATTTTTTGTTTCCTTGACTGCGTGTATATACACTACATTACTAGTTTCGACGGGATTAAGCTACCATCTTCAGATCTACAGTGTACAGGTTGTGAAATCATTCTGGGCGATAAACTGCACGTTTGTTTTCGTACAATCGTAACGGACTCGTAATAAAAATAGACATGTAGTGAAACGTCCCCTTAAAAATATTTATGAATGACTGTGCTGATAAACCTCTTACATTATTTGATTTTCAAACAGCTGAGCAGAACTGAAGGTACTCAGACGTTTCTCTCTTTACTTATTCTGATCATCATTAAACTGACACACACTATTTTTGGCGCAACGCAATCTGACTTTCAATAATCTCTACAAAAGAATGGCGCTGACTAACAATAACCTGTACCTTTCACAAATCACTTACCTCACAAAAATCTTCGTTACTCGAACTACTGCAATACAGCGAGCGCCACTACTGAAGGGACTAACTACTGATAGGCATAGTTAGCAAATGAAAGATTTTGATAAGAACAAACAATATATTTACCTTAATAGTGTTCAAAAGTCATAATATCTATAGCAGTTCATGACATCCAGTCTTACAAATGTACTGTCTCTGATGGACACACGTCCAGATCATCCGCTCTCAAAACACCACCATCTCTCTCCCCACACCCACCACTGCTGGCGGCTCAGCTCTAACTACACAACGCTACGCGCTGTTAACAGCCAACTGCCCAACACTACAATAGAGACTATTCCAACAATGCCACCCAGCCACAGACTGCACACAGCACAGCCAGTGATTTTCATACAGAGTGCTACGTGTTGTCACCAATATAAAAACCTAAACAGCCTACTTACAGTAGTTGTGTCTTCATGGCAAGACAAATCCATACAAGTGTTGCACATCACGAATTTCCGCATATGTCTGTGTTGACTGCCGGCTACAGGTATGGCTGGCTAGCAATGCAGATTACATACACGCGGTCAAGGCAATAAAAAGCTTCATATCGCAAGCATTCATTAGATATGAAGATGTGAATATTTTACATATGTAATAGCAGTCGTGACGTAATAAAATATTATACAGTTATCTTCCCCACATCTGTTAAATTTAGTTTCAGTTACGCAAATTTTGAAGTGCAGTAATACATTTTCATGTCTTGATAATTGAAACGATTTTTACGTAACCGCCGGCCAATGTGGCTGAGCGGTTCTAGGCGCTTCAGTCTGGAACTGCGCGACCATTTGAACCAAGCAACGTTCGGGGTTGATGGATTCTTCAACATGCACAATTCGTATGTTTGGAGTGAGGATAACGCACATACCACAGTTACTAGCGCTCATCAAGTGCCGTTCTTCGTTAATGTGTGGGTCGGTGTTGTTGGGGACTGTTTAATTGGGCCGTATCTGCTACCTAGGCCATTAAATGGCAGGCACTATTACAATTTTCTCGCCAGAGAATTGCGAGAATTGCTGGAACACGTCCCGCTCCCTACAAGACAACGCATGTGGTCCCAACATGACGGGGCGCCGGCACATTTCAGTCGTCGTGTGCGTCGATTCCTGGACCGACGGTCCCCAGAAACGTGGATTGTCAGAGGTGGTACTGTACCATGGGCTGCTCGATCCCGAGATATGTCCCCTCTGGACTTTTTTGTGTGGGGAGGGATGCGCAGCCTTGTTTGCGCAACTCCTGTTGCATCAGAAGAGGATCTGGTTGCCCGGATAGTAGCAGCAGCAGGAACAATGCAGGATACTCCTGGGGTTTTTGTCCGTGTCAGACAGAACACGATCCGACGGTGTAACCTTTTTTTACGTGTCAGTGGAGGCATTTTTGAAAACCTACTGTAATTGAAATTGGGTTTTGTTAATGTGTTGTCTCTTGGTAATACAAAATTTAAAAAATGTTTGTTGGTTTAATTAATTTGCCGCCAGAGAAATCTTCCTCTATCGGTTTAAATACTCCTCATAGGAAAAAATGACATTACGGAAAAAATATTTGTTTTCATGTCCCCTACAGTCTCCCAGAGTTTGTCGGTTTAAATACTTTTCTCGCTGTATGTGCGTGTGTGTGTGTGGAGGGGGGGGGGTGAGTGAGTGGGTGGATTGGTGGCTGGGTGAGCGTGTGGGCGTGTGCACGCGTTAGTGTGAGTAGACAGTGAAGAGAGATTAAGTGCGGAGCCAGGCGTGATAGAAGCGGTCGCGGTCCAGCAGCAGCGGAAGCGCAGCGTCGCAAGTAGGGGCGGGCGCGACGCTAGCGCCACACTCCCAGGCGGCCGACAATCGAGTTTAGGAGGCAGCCGCTAGCCAGCGGTCTACCGAGCCGCCGCCGCAAACTGCCTCCGCTCGGACGAGCCCAGAAACTGGGCGCAGCTCCAGCCACCGTAGCCGAGACCGTGTTTTACGAGCGACGCCCTGAACACTGTGTGCGTGTGCGTGCACGAGTGTGCGTGCGTGCGTGTGCTTGTTCGTTGACGTGCATGCGTGCGTGCGCGTATGTGCGAGTGTCTGTGTGTGGGTGCGCGCGCGAGAGTGTGTTCGTACGTGCTCGTGTTCATACGTGCACTTGTTCACATATACGAGGTTCACTCCAAAAGAAATGCACACTATTTTTGTAAAAATACAGTTTTCATTCTGCATGTGTGTAGATACCACAGTCTAACATAACAGTCGCGACACTTCGCCTCGATTTTGTTGCCTACAGCGCCAGCAGCGCCCCAAGCGGCTGGTAGGTTGAACTGTGAGTTCGGCGCGATCGTGAAAGCGAATAGTGATTGATTATTTTGATTTATACAATGGTTTATACCATCGGGAGCGTTTGTAGCGCAATAAATTGCAGCAACAACAGGAAGAAGACACCACAGCTGTCTCTTGTTAGGTTTCCTAAGGATCCTGAGACGTATATACCATCATGTTACTAAACTGTATCGTCAGGATTCACTTGCAAACTATGTGTATATAAATGATGAATGTATCGTTTTAGGAGCAGAAAATGGCTTGTTAATAGCAGACGAGAAGACCTTATGAAGAAAGACCCACTTTACCCGCATAATAATATTAGGTTTTGTCCGCTACATTTCGAAGAAAACAAGTTCATGAACGCAGACAATAACAAACTCGTGTGGAATGCAGTACCCACACTGTTTGACATCCTAAATAAGCCACCTCAACTGACGATGAAGAGGAAACTGCCACAAAGATTCGACAGTCAATCTAAAGCTGTAAAACAGTCGTATGACACAGAAGCAGCCAGTTCAGCTCTCCATGTATCAGTGCCAGCTGTTCATGTCTTACAAAAGCGTGTGAAGTGTCAGAATGTGCAGATCGAACGAAACTATTACGGGACAAGGAAAGTGCCAACAGACAGATTGTTTGAAAATTATTCAAATATTTGGTTTTTCGTGAAATGTAATGTAATCGGCTCATTATAATGTTTTCAGCATATTTCTGCCACTATTTGGCAGTTGATTTACCCACTTTGAATAATATAAAGATTTAGGTCGTACTTGTGGCAACAGGCAACAGTGACACACACAGTAGGCCTACAGAACGATAAACGAGCTGTCGATCGCTTTTGTATGTAGAGGTACATGTCTGTGCTTCTTACATGTGAATCTGTGTGTTTATATTCTTTTGATATCAACGTGGTAAGCTGCAATTCTGTCCAATGTCACAAGTGTTTCTTCACGAATGTGTTGTAGCTTGCCACTCTATTCATGGTTTTTGTCCATACTTGCGCTTATTTTAGAATCATTAATAGAAACATATATGCCTTCCGATACTAAACAAACCCTTGGAGGCAAGAAAATAACTCGAATAATTCGGAGATTACGTAGGAAATGGATGTAAACAAACATTATGCTTACAACGCGTCTGACGTTCACCTTACCTGCCGCTTGGAGCGCTAATGTCGCTTCATCTGTCAAACGGCAACAACTTTTACAGCAGTGAGTGTCGCGACTGATATGTTAGACTGTGGTAGATACATCCTTCCCGCTTGTTTTCAAACTTAGTTCAACCTGTTCCCGTGAGTGGCGTCGTCACAGCATGTCTTCAAGATGGCTGCTACACTTGACGTTCGTCAGAAGCAACGTGATGTCATAGAATTCCTGTGCTGTGAAAACGACACAGTGAGAAACATCCACAAGTGGTTGAAAAAGGTGTCTGGAGATGCTGCTGTCGATTGCAGCATAGTTAGTCAGTGGGCAAGCAGGTTACGTGCTGAAAGCGGGCACGGCAGTATTGAGGATTGTCCTCGCAGCGGCAGGCCTCCTACTGCACACACTCCTGACAATGTGCAGAGAGTTAACGAATTGGTGACTGCTGACAGACGCATCACAATGAACGAATTGTCACGCTACGTTGGGATAGGGGAAGGAAGTGTTTGCAGAATACTGAAAGTGTTTGGGTTAAAAAAGGTTTGTGCCAGGTGGGTTCCTAGGATGTTGACAGTGGCTCACAAGGAAACAAGAAAAACGGTGTGCAGCGAACTTTTGGAACAGTACGAGAATGGTGGAGATGAATTTCTTGGAAAAATTGTGACAGGTGATGAAACATGGCTCCATCATTTTCCACCAGAGGCGAAGAGGCAATCAATGGTTCAAATGGCTCTGAGCACTATGGGACGTAACATCTATGGTGATCAGTCTCCTAGAATTTACAACTACTTAAACCTAACTAATCTAAGGACATCACACAACATCCAGCCATCGCGAGGCAAAGAAAATCCCTGACCCCGCCGGGAATCGAACCCAGGAACCCGGGTGCGGGAAGCGAGAACGCTACCGCACGACCACGAGCTGCGGACGGCAATCAATGGAGTGGCATCATGCAAATTCACCCAAGAAAAAAAATTCAAAACCACATCTTCTGCTGGAAAAGTTATGGCTACAGTGTTTTCCGATTCCGAAGGACTCTTGCTTGTGAACATCATGCCAAGTGGAACCACCATAAATTCTAATGCATATGTGACAACACTGAAGAAACTTTAGGCTCGACTGAGTCGTGTTCGACCACATCGGCAAAATCAGGATGTTTTGCTGTTGCACGACATTTAACGGCCACACGTCAGTCGAAAAACCATGGAAGCGATTACAAAACTCGGCCTGACAACACTGAAACACCCGCCTTACAGTCCTTACCTGGCTCCATGTGACTATCGTCTCTTTGGGAAACTGAAAGACACGTCAGTCGAAAAACCATGGAAGCGATTACAAAACTCGGACTGACAACACTGAAACACCCGCCTTACAGTCCTTACCTGGCTCCATGTGACTATCATCTCTTTGGGAAACTGAAAGACTCTCTTCGTGGAACAACGTTTGAAGATGGTGGCTCCCTTGTGCACGCTGCCAAACAGTGGCCCCAACAGGTTGGTCCAGAATTTTACCGTGCGGGTATACAGGCGCTGGTTCCAAGATGGCGTAAGGCAGTTGAGAGGGATGGAAATTATGTGGAAAAATGAAAAAACTGTTCCTAAAGGATGTATCTACACACTGTAAAACTTTCAAACATGTAGAATAAAAGATGGATTTTAAAAAAATAGTGTGCATTTCTTTTGGAATGACCCTCGTGTTAATGTATCAGTACGTACGCGCACTTGCTTTTGACAGTAGGATAGCTCTTATTTTAACGTTTTTCCTTTCTTGTCTGTCTGTTTGGTGCATTATTTTGCCTCTTATTTTAAACTAGCGTACCAACGAATTAGAGATTTGAAATTTTAAACATTGCTTATATCTGGAAGACAATGCAATATTAACTCGGTTTGTTATTGGTCTGTTCAGTAGGAGTCGCGGTGGGACTAAAAAAATGTTTGGTAAGCGCTGACATCTCGACTTCCCTGCAGAACCTGCGTGCTGTGTGGATAGTATTGACATGAGTTCAGTTAGTATGCGAGTGGATGAACACAGCTGAGTGGGGAGAGGGGAAAAGAGGAGATGGACAGAGAGGGGTAGTGTATGAGATGTGTGTGATGTATGTGGGATATGTATATACATGTGAAGCTTCATGTAAAAAGCAAATATATACATAAATAATATTGTAACGCAATTTTTATATTCTGGCTGTATATTGTAATGTAATTTTTATATTCTGGCTGTATATTGTAATGTAATTTTTATATTCTGGCTGTATATGCCACTGTACGTAACTCTCTCGGCGTAAGCGCCACCTGCCTTTTTGATGTATAACTACATTAATTTTACCAAGGCTCCCATACTGTTATAACGGGAGTGTTAAACGCGTTCCTTCTTTTTATTGTTACTTTATCTAAGGATATTATTAATACTGATAATTTACACGTTGCTTTTGTACGCTAATCGGCACATGGTTCGCGCCATGAGCGCCACCTGCCCTGGCCGCAGAGTAACTACGCTGGCCGATTACACTCAGTCGCTTGTGAGCTCTGCAACAGCCATGTACTAATTTATATTTACGTGACAAACCCTATTTTTAGGGCTATATTTTAATTTTGACAAATGGATCTATGCAGACATTTATAAAAACGGCGATGATACATCTGTCCATACTAATGTAAAATTGTAAGTACCAGTCGTCGTTCTCATATTTTTGTAATGCAAGAGCTCTCTAATTTGTGTTAAAATACATTCTTGACTTAAGTTCCATACCTTTCTAATGTAAGCTATGATGTTCATTGTCCTTAGGCCACCTTCTGAAGAAGACAAATTTAAATTTGTTGAAACCTAGGTAACGAATTCTTTATCCATTGCAACTGGTCGGCTGTTTATAATTTTATTACGCGGAACCGTTGCTGTTGTGCAGCTATGTTTAAAATACTGAAATTATGAAAATAAAATATATAATCTCATCAAAATGTTTAAAATACAAAGAGACAATTCAGACGCCCAAAACCAGAAACCAGAAAATAATTATTCAAACAAAAATAAATTTCTAATATAATAAATTTTTTAATTATATTAAAAAGTATAACATCAATGGAAATCCCTGGGTGGAATAATATATAAAATAAAGGAAAGGAAATGACTCAGCTATAGCCGACTGATGTGTAGCACATAGAAAGTCGCAACAGAAAAAAGCATTTACACTAGCTTTCAATCTCTTGCACTTTCTGTAGTTGAAGTACACACAAACGCGTAAACAACCACACGCACACACACACACACACACACACACACACACACACACACGGTCACGGTGAGACAAATGGCTCTGAGCACTATGGGACTCAACTGCTGAGGCCATTAGTCCCCTAGAACTTAGAACTAGTTAAACCTAACTAACCTAAGGACATCACAAACATCCATGCCCGAGGCAGGATTCGAACCTGCGACCGTAGCGGTCTTGCGGTTCCAGACTGCAGCGCCTTTAACCGCACGGCCACTTCGGCCGGCACGGTGAGACAATGAGAATAGTTGCCTTTTCTTTATTTTACGTACTTTTCTTCTTTTTTTGAGTCATCAGGCTTCTGACTGGTTTGATCCGGCCCTCCACGAATTCGTCTCCCGTGCCAACCTCTTCATCTCAGAGTACCACTTGCAACCTACGTCCTCATTTATTTTCTGAACGTATGCCAATCTCCGTCTTCCTCCCCTCTACAGCTCCCTCAAGTACTATGGAAGTCATTCTCTGATGTCTTAACAAATGTCCTATCACCCTATCCCTTTTCCTTGTTAATGTTTTCCACGCGTTCCTTTCCGCCGGCCGCTGTGACCGAGCGGTCGTAGGCGCTTCAGTCCGGAACCGCGCTGCAACTACGGTCGCAGATTCGAATCCTGCCTGGGGCATGGATGTGTGTGCTGTCCTTAGCCTAGTTAGGTTTAAGTAGTTCTAAGTCTAGGAGACTGATGGCTTCAGATGTTAAGTCCCATAGTGCTCAGTCATTCGAATTATTCCTTTCCATTCCGATTCTGCGCAGAACCTCCTCATTCCTTATCTTATCATTCCATCTAATTTTCAACACTCGTCTATGGCACCACTTATCAAATGTTTCGATTCTCTTCTGTTCCGGTTTTCCCACAGTCCATGTTTCCTACCACACGATTCGGTGCTCCAAACGTACATTCTCAGAAATTTCTTCCTCAAATTAAGGCCTGTGTTTCATACTAGTAGACTTCTCTTGGTCAGAAATGCACTTTCTGCCAGCGCCAGTCTGCTTTTGATGTCCTCCTTACTCCGTTCGTCATTGGGTATTTTACTGGCTAGGTAGCGGAAATCCCTAACTTCCCCTACTTTGTGACCACGTACTAAAAGGAATAAAACAATTTCTTGTAACCCCATACTAGGCAACGGCCTTGCCACAGTAGATACACCGGTTCCCGTGAGATCACCGGAGTTAAGCGCTGTCGGGCTTGGCCGGCACTTGGATGGGTGACCATCCAGCCGCCATGCGCTGTTGCAGTTTTTCAGGGTGCAATCAGCCTCGTGATGCCAATTGAGGAGTACTCGACAAAATAGTAGCGGCTCCGGTCAAAGTAAACCACCATAACGACCGGGAGAGCGGTGTGCTGACCACACGCCCCTCATATCCGCATCCTCAACTGAGGATGATACGGCGGTCGGATGGTCCCGATGGGCCACTTGTGGCCTGAAGACAGAGTGCTTTCTAACCCCATACTGATGTTTAATCTCTTACAGGTCTTATGAAACTTTGTAAGTTTTTAATATGTACGAAAATACTTGTAAGATTTCTAACGAAAAATGTGGAGTGAATGCAGTAGATAATAATTCCGAAGTGGAATGCATCAATCATGCACTGCATGGACCCCATGTTTTGTCATCAATCTTAGAAACACAAATTTTCAGAACTGATCTGTTTGTTGCTAGAAAACATTATTTTATACTCTTTAGTCTCATTTAACAACATTATTTCAAATAAGATTTATTCCTTTGTCCCACCACGTAGCTTGACTCCACAGTAAAAAAAAAATTAAAAAAAAAATTGTGGCCCATTTGACTTCCCACCCATCTAGCTGGTCGTGACAGTGTAGGTTACGTGCTCTAGTTCTGCCATATGGCACGTGTGGCGCCGAGCTGGAGAGCCAGTGACATGCTGAGCCTTTCTGCGGTGGCACCAAATAGTGTTTCGTAGCTAGAAGCACTGAGCTGAAGCACACACCTGATCTGAAAGCCAGAGCTGGGGAATCAACTGACGATTCTGCTGCACGTCGCCGGAGGCCATTCCTTGGAGCGACGGCCGAGTTTGTCTGCAGTCTGTGGTCTGTCCCTGGATGTGCCGGCTCAAGAGCCTTCAGTACTGAAAGGAGGCGGCCAGATCAACTTGAGCCAGCACTGGAGGCTGCTGTGGGCAGCAGTGTGCAAGTCGTTGTCCTTGTATAGCGTGTCGGCCGGGCTTGTTTTGCTTCGGTGTAACTGGCCCCAGTAGTTGTTGCAGGACGGATTCTGGGCGCCGAGCGGTTCTATGCGCTTCAGTCTGGAACCGCACGACCGCTACGGTCGCAGGTTCGAATCCTGCCTCGGGCATGGATTTGTGTGATGTCCTTAGGTTAGTTAGGTCTAAGTAGTTCTAAGTTCTAGAGGACTGATGACGTCAGATGTTAAGTCCCATAGTGCTCAGAGCCATTTTGATTCTGGTGGAAAAGTAGTTCATTGACAACCACGAAGAAAAGAAGAAAACAAGACCTTGAGAAAGGAGTGTGCTGCGGGGCCGAGAGTGGTGTGGAAGCAGGGGCAGTGGTCTGAAACAGTAATGCGGACATCGTCGACCTTTGCTAGCAGATTCCGGTGTCCAGAAGAAGATGGCAGCTTATAGACAGTGAGAACGGACGGTGGAGAGTTCCGTTTTCGGCAGTACAGAGCAGAGAATAAAATTATGTGACGTGTGCTTCGGTGTGCCATAATCTTAGCTGGCGGGCATTAGTAGTTGTGAGAGTTTCGACCGACTAAAATACAGTGCGACAGTGTGGGCTGGGATCAGTAAGTCAGCCTCATGTAGTCGCATGTTGCGAAGAACGGCAAGGCCTTGAGGATTCGGGTTGTGCTGTAACTGTATTTATGTGTGAAACTTCCTGGCAGATTAAAACTGTGTGCCCGACCGAGACTCGAACTCGGGACCTTTGCCTTTCGCGGGCAAGTGCTCTGCCAACTGAGCTACCGAAGCACGACTCACGCCCGGTACTCACAGCTTTACTTCTGCCAGTATCTCGTCTCCTACCTTCCAAACTTTACAGAAGCTCTCCTGCGAACCTTGCTCAGATAATTGTCCTAAAAGGACAAATTATCTCGGCAGGACAGTGACGCCGCCATCCGGGCGTGAGTCGTGCTTCGGTAGCTCAGTTGGCAGAGCACTTGCCCGCGAAAGGCAAAGGTCCCGAGTTCGAGTCTCGGTCGGGCACACAGTTTTAATCTGCCAGGAAGTTTCATATCAGCGCACACTCCGCTGCAGAGTGAAAATCTCATTCTGGAAACATCCCCCAGGCTGTGGCTAAGCCATGTCTCCGCTATATCCTTTCTTTCAGGAGTGCTAGTTCTGCAAGGTTCGCAGGAGAGCTTCTGTAAAGTTTGGAAGGTAGGAGACGAGATACTGGTAGAAGTAAAGCTGTGAGTACCGGGCGTGACTCGTGCTTCGGTAGCTCAGTTGGCAGAGCACTTGCCCGCGAAAGGCAAAGGTCCCGAGTTCGAGTCTCGGTCGGGCACACAGTTTTAATCTGCCAGGAAGTTTCATATCAGCGCACACTCCGCTGCAGAGTGAAAATCTCGTTCTGGAAACATCCCCCAGGCTGTGGCTAAGCAATGTCTCCGCTATATCCTTTCTTTCAGGAGCGCTAGTTCTGCAAGGTTCGCAGGAGAGCTTCTGTAAAGTTTGGAAGGTAGGAGACGAGATACTGGCAGAAGTAAAGCTGTGAGTACCGGGCGTGAGTCGTGCTTCGGTAGCTCAGTTGGCAGAGCACTTGCCCGCGAAAGGCAAAGGTCCCGAGTTCGAGTCTCGGTCGGGCACACAGTTTTAATCTGCCAGGAAGTTTCATATCAGCGCACACTCCGCTGCAGAGTGAAAATCTCATTCTGTATTTATGTGTGTTTGCATCGTGTGCCCCTGGTCCTAGCTGAGTGTACCATTATAGCTTTTTAGCTGAAAACACAGCAAGACCGAAGTGAGATCATTGTGTATCAGCTGTAAGTCATTGTACTTTTGGATTGTTTATGCATTTTCCGTGTAGATTCCGTAGTGGGCTGTAGATGATCGTAGATAGTGTTGTCTTATCCGTTGACTGTCTGAAATGTGGTGGGCGTGTTGCTAGTAGTGCGTTGTACATCATTACAGCAACCTTTCTCGATTTTATTTTGGTGCCCTCTTGCAAAGTCATTTGCAGACAAAAGCAATATGGTCTTATTTACATAGTGTGTGCCTGTATCTTCAGATAAGTTTAAACTGTATACCATTGCTGTCCAGCTTGGAGATTAGGTTCTTTTATTACTGTGGAGCTAAAAATCGTTTTATTTCTTTTTTATCTGATGTTTTGTTATGGTGGGGCGAATAACTGTTTTATTTCTTTATTATCTAAGCTTCTGTATTATAGGAGGTTCAGCACAACGGTTTGCTGTATTCATTTGTGCTTTGGTTCTGCAGAGCGTTTTTTAATAGATTGACAGACCAACATTGAACAACTCGCAGCCAGCCTCCAATCCCACCCAAATCCTGCGTCACTAAGTATTACACTGGAGTAGCTGATTAAACAGCTACTTTCAACTTAATTATTAAATCTGTTGTATTAACTTTTACTGTATATACAGTTTGTGAAGTCAATAAGACTAGGAAATCAAGTTTCTTTTTATAAATCCGTATTCTTTCTTGTGAAATTTATCAGATCTATTTAAAGAACCTGACATTATAGAGAGAATTAATGTTAAAAGGAGTCAGTGGATGGGTCATGGGATCAGATCACAAAATACAGGTCATATAGATTCATCAAGGTTATATTAGAAGAATCTCCAGAAGGCAAAAGTCTCAGGCGATTGAGAGATCAGATTTTCAAATATTCAAATAACTTGGAAAACGACTAAGTTTTCTGAAATTCACTCTTTGCAGTGACTAGCTTGGCAACTTGTTGCTAATCCAGCAGCAAATTAGCTTGCATATCGTGTTAATACTTTAAACTTATTCCTTAGTGTAAACTCCTGCACATTTGACTACATTTCTTAAGCATTTACTTATTTTCAGCGGTTTCCCAATTAGCGTCAAACTTGACGATATTTTTAAAAAGCATTGTACTTCGTTTTTTTATTTCTTTTAAAATTAAAAAAAAAATTTCTCGGGTTTCAGCATTTAATGGATTAAAGACACTTTCGAAATAAACTTTTCAAATGCTCCGCAGTTCACGCTTAAATGTCAGACAGAGGTTCTTGAAGCCAGTCACATACAAAAAATAACTTCTCCATTCCTACTGGACTTAGCCTACAGACAACGAATTTCTTTTATTACTTCAAAAAATACAGCAGCTAACTATTTTGTACATATTTTTATTTTTAGTTAATTGCATGGACTGGTATAAATAAAAATATGTTTAGTGTGTCTGGTTGTTCTATTTCCTAAAGTAATATAATCTACAATCATAGAGACCAACAGCCAGTAAGCTGGCTAAATCAAACGTATTACTTTAGGGATAAAATTGGTCCCTCCTTGAAGTTATTTGAGAATATTACGGTGTAGCGGGCAGTTGAATGGCGTCACTGCCGTTCGCAGGTGCGTGTTTAAGACAGAAACATTGGATGGCAGTCGATCTATAAAAGCAAACGAGGGAAATAGTGGAAGGAAAACGCCAGATGTCTTCTCAAGTTGTGACGAAGGGTCGCAATGTCGCAGACATTTTAAACAGATGATGAGGTAATTTCAGGTTGAGTACGACACAGATGTTTATAAACGATGTCAGTAAAGCTATGTCGGGACCATTACGTAACAACCCAATTCACGAGTGGACGGCGCGTTAACGATAGCTCAGTAATGCGGAAGCGTTCGATATCATCCTCCGACTAATTCATCAGACGACAACGGATTCTAACTGCAGACGACTTCTTGGAGTCAATTTCCACGCCGCGAGATAATAAGACAAGGTGTGTCCCCTTCCGAGCCTAGCGTGACGATTACAATTATTTCAGTCGGGAAACAATAACATCGCCCGGTCTCTCCACAGCCAACAAATATCAGATTTTCTCGGAAATTCATTCAGGTGAATACAGTAGGCGACAGGCCATACTTCTTGAATGAAATCACTGCCACCATTTAACAGGAAGTTTTTATTATTGATTTGTTTCACTATCGCGATTTAGGCTGTAGAACCATTTTCGAGCGCAGTGGTCAAAAAAGTCAGTACGTAACTATAAAACCATGTCTGAATGACTGTCAGTAAATAACATACATGTCTGAACTGATACTTCAGGGAATTCTTTTATTCACAAACCTATGTATGTACAGACCCACTGTAAGTGTAAATTATCGACAGATGACATTGTATCCGTTTCTATTAGCGGTCGAGAAATTCCTATGAAGTTTTAACTGATACTTGTTGGCAAATTAAAACTATATGCTGGATCGGGGCTCGAAGCCTGAGCTACCCGAGGACGTATCACATCACTGCACACTCCGCTGCAGAGTGAAAATTTCATTCTGGGAATTTCAATTGGTTGGTGATACGGCGCTCAGTTAGTAACGCAACACACTTATTTTATCAGCCAATTTCGATGGTGCGGTATTTGTTGTGGCACGTCGTGGAATACTCCTACTTCATAATTGCGTAGGCTTCCGCGGCCAGAGTCAGACGACATAAAAGTTTTCTGGGTTTGGTACCGCGTCATGATGTAAAAACTACTGCTGCTGGAGGAAAACCAATGTATCGGCCACCATTGCAGCGCCCTTCTTCTGGGTCTAACTTTTATGTCGATTCCTACTTCAGTCCGTGTACAGGGTTATTACAAATGTTTGAAGCGATTTCACAGCTCTACAATAACTTTATTATTTGAGATACTTTCACAATGCTTTGCACTCACATACAAAAACTCAAAAAGTTTTTTTAGGCATTCACAAATGTTCGATATGTGCCCCTTTAGTGATTCGGCAGACATCAAGCCGATAATCAAGTTCCTCCCACACTCGGCGCAGCATGTCCCCATCAATGAGTTCGAAAGCATCGTTGATGTGAGCTCGTAGTTCTGGCACGTTTCTTGGTAGAGGAGGTTTAAACACTGAATCTTTCACATAACACCACAGAAAGAAATCGCATGGGGTTAAGTCGGGAGAGCGTGGAGGCCATGACATGAATTGTTGATCATGATCTCCACCACGACCGATCCATTGGTTTTCCAATCTCCTGTTTAAGAAATGCTTCTGCTTTAGCCTTTTCCGTAAGATTTTCCAAACCGTCGGCTGTGGTACGTTTAGCTCCCTGCTTGCTTTATTCGTCGACTTCCGCGGCTACGCGTGAAACTTGCCCGCACGCGTTCAACCGTTTCTTCGCTCACTGCAGGCCGACCCGTTGATTTCCCCTTACAGAGGCATCCAGAAGCTTTAAACTGCGCATACCATCGCCGAATGGAGTTAGCAGTTGGTGGATCTTTGTTGGACTTCGTCCTGAAGTGTCGTTGCACTGTTATGACTGACTGATGTGAGTGCAATTCAGGCACGACATACGCTTTCTCGGCTCCTGTCGCCATTTTGTCTCACTGCGCTCTCGAGCGCTCTGGCGGCAGAAACCTGATGTGCGGTTTCAGCCGAACAAAACTTTATGAGTTTTTCTACGTATCTGTAGTGTGTCGTGACCATATGTCAATGAATGGAGCTACAGTGAATTTATGAAATCGCTTCAATCATTTGTAATAGCCCTGTAGTTTCATGATGTTCCGATAGATTGTGGCACTATACGTAGCCTTCAAAGTGGTGTGTGTGTCGGAGGTAAGTTCCAGGCAGAGGCCTCTCATTCAGTTTCTTTTGGCGAAAAACCAGAGCATCGACAGATATTCATAGGCGCTTGCAGATTGGTCACAGTGACCTAGCAGTGAACAAAAGCACGATGAGTCGTTGGGCGACGTGTCTGTCACCGTCGCAGCAAGGTCGCGCAAACAGGTTCGACGCCACGGGCGCTAGCCAGCCGCGTACAGCTGTGACTAGTGTAATGTTGGAACGTGCGGAAATTTTATTGGATGTGTTCGACGGATCACAAACAAACACCTCGCTGCACAGCTGGACGTCGTTGTTGCTGGCACAGTCGTCCCCCAGTTGTAGTACTCAAAGATGTGTGCTCGCTGGGTTCTCGCATTTTCCGACATCCATCTTTTTGGCGCAATGAAGGATACGCCCCGCAGGGAGCGGTACTTGGATGATGGAAGTGTTACTGATGCAGCAAGATGTCGGCTCCGACATCGACCAGTAGAGCGGTACTATGGGGGCTTACAGGACCTCCCTGTATTACTAACAAGTAGCTGATTAAACAGTTACTTTCAACTTAATTATTAAATTTTTTTATTTTACTATCTACACAGTTTGTTGCCTAGTCTGAGGCTCAGTAAGACGCGAAAGCCGTCGCATTGAACGAAGATGATGATGAAAAATAGCGTTTTGTAGCCAAAAGAGTACTATTTTAATCCTGAATAAAACCAACCTACTTTCAGAAAAAAAAGTTGCATTTCTTATAGAACGCCCCTCGCATTTAACTATGGTCCATTGGGAAAGACGAGGGCTACTAGAAAGCCTTGGGTAACAGAAGAAATATTAAATTTAATTGATGAAAGGAGAAAAGATAAAAATGCAGTAAATAAGCAAGCAAAAAGGAATAGAAACGTATCAAAAATGAGGCCGACAGGAAGTGCAAAATGGCTAACCAGGGATGGCTACAGGACAAGTCTAAGGATGTAGAGGCATATATCACTAGGCGTAAGATAGATACTGCCTACAGGAAAATTAAAGAGACCTTCGGAGAAAAGAGGACCACTTGTATGAATATCAAGAGCTCAGATGGAAAGCCTGTTCTAAGCAAAGAAGGGAAAGCAAAAAGGTGGAAGGAGTATATAGAGGGTCTATACAAGAGCGATATAATTGAGAACAATATTATGGAAATGGAAGAGCATGTAGATGAATATGAAATGGGAGATATGATGCTGCGTGAAGAGTCTGACAGAGCACTGAAAGATCTAAGTCGAAACAAGGCCCCGCGAGTAGACGACATTCCATTAGAACTACTGATAGCCTTGGGAGAGCCAGTCCTGACAAAACGCTACCATCTGGTGAGCAAGATGTATGAGACATGCGAAATACCCTCAGACTTCAAGAGGAATATAATAATTTCAATCCCAAAGAAAGCAGATGCTGAGAGATGTGAAAATTACCGAACTATCAGATTAATAAGCCACAGCTGCAAAAGACTAACACGAATTCTTTGCAGACGAATGGAAAAACTGATAGAAGCCGACATAGGGGAAGATCAGGATTCCGTAGAAATTTTGGAACACGACTTATCTTAGAAGATAGATTAAGGAAAGGCAAACCTACGTTTCTAGCATTTGTATACTTAGAGGAAGCTTTTGACATTGTTGACTGGAATACTCTCTTTCAAAAAATGTTCAAATGTGTGTGAAATCCTATGGGACTTAACTGTTACGGTCATCAGTCCCTAAGCTTATACACTACTTAACTTAAATTATCCTAAGGACAAACATACACACCCATGCCCGAGGGAGGACTCGAACCTCCGCCGGGACCAGCCGCACAGTCCATGACTGCAGCACCTTAGACCGCTCGGCTAATCCCGCGCGGCTACTCTCTTTCAAATTCTGAAGGTTGCAGGGGTAAAACACAGGAAGCGAAAGGCTATTTAAATTCATACAGAAACCAGAAAGGGAAGCAGTGGTTGCGAAGGGAATGAGACAGGGTTGTAGCCTCTCCCCGATGTTATTCAGTCTGTATATTGAGCAAGCAGTAAAGGAAACAAAAGAAAACTTCGGAGTAGGAATTAAAATCCATGGAGAAGAAATAACAACTTTGAGGTTCGTCGATGACATTGTAATACTTTCAGAGACAGCAAAGGACCTGGAAGAGGAGTTAAACGGAATGGACAGTGTCTTGAAAGGAAGGTATAAGATGAACATCAACAAAAGCAAAACGAGGATAATGGAATGTATTCGAATTAAATCGGGTGATGTTGAGGGAATTAGATTAAGAAATGAGACACTTAAAGTAGTAAATGTGTTTTGCTATTTGGGGAGCAAAATAACTAATGGTGGTCGAAGTAGAGAGGATATAAAATGTAGACTGGCAATGGCAAGGAAAGCGTTTCAGAAGAAGATAAATTTGTTAACATCGAGTATAGATATAAATGTCAGGAAGTCTTTTCTGAAAGTATTTGTGTGGAGTGTAGCCATGTATGGAAGTGAAACATGGACAATAAATAGTGTAGACAAGAAGAGAATAGATGCTTTCGAAATGTGGTGCTACAGAAGAATGCTGAAGATTAGATGGGTAGACCGCATAACTAGTGAGAAGGTATTGAATAGAATTGGGGAGAAGAGAAATTTGTGGCAAGTTCTGAGGCATCAAGGAATCGCCAATTTAGTATTGGATGGTAGCGTGGAGGGTAAAAATCGTAGAGGGAGACCAAGAGATCAATACACTAAGAAGATTCAGAAGGATGTAGGTTGCAGTAGGTACGGAGAGACGGAAAAGCTTGCACAGGATAGAGTAGCATGGAGAGTGCATCAAACCAGTCTCTGAACTGAAGTCCACAATAACATGAACAACAACATTGGGAAGTTATAGAAGTTAGAGATATAACAATCTTTTAAATAAATGGTCACTGATCTTGTGGAAAGCCGACAAAAGATTTCTTCTCATCTTCTGCAGTCACCCTGGCCCCCTCACTCAGCATCTTGTCGTTTGAGTATCTCTTTTGATAGGATAATCTAATGCAACGTGCTGCTCGGCCTGTTGACTTCGGCTGCTGATGAGGTTCAAAAATGGTTCAAATGGCTCTGAGCACTATGGGACTTTTCATCTGTGGTCATCAGTCCCCTAGAACTTAGAACTACTTAAACCTAACTAACCTATGGACATCACACACATCCATGCCCGAGGCAGGATTCGAACCTGCGACCGTAGCAGGTTCCGGACTGAGCGCCTTAACCGCGAGGCCACCGCGGCCGGCTGCTGATAAGGACTTAGCTGCTTCTCAGCGCGCGGTGCTCGATCAGCCTCAAAAATCCGGAATTATGCATCCGCGGACGTTAAATCTGCCGTTTCCGCTGGAATTATTCTAAGTCCGTTATCAGTCACTTACGTTATACAATTTAGACATTGCTACATAAATAACACACTGTTGCTATGTAAGCGTAGACTTCCGCGGGCGTTGTCACTCCCAGTAAAATATTTTCTGAGCTGTTGACCGTATTGTCAATATATAAAATTGTCCTCGGTCGACCGCTATAGCTAGTGACCTTCCTCAGCGCTTCGTATTGGGCTCAGCATAAAGCCCTGAGGAAGACGCTTTCAGTGACTACCGAGGTCGCTGATATGCAGTACCTAGCAGTAGGTGGCAGCACAATGCACCTAATATGAAAAACGTATGTTTTTGTGGGTGTCCGAATACTTTTGATCACATAGTGTATGTACTTCAATGTCGCGACAAGATAAACTACTTCTAACATCAATAAACACGCCACCGCCAACCGTGTTCAGCATATTATTTCGGAACACAGTTAGGTTCTTCGCAAAAATTTCGGCTGAAATTATTTCCGGCTTTAGCCAGCTTTCAGTGCCTATAACGATTTGAGCATCAGTGCTTTCTATTAGCGCTTGTAGCTCTGGTACTTTCCCAACACAGCTACGACAATTTACAACTGTTATACCGATGGTTCGTGTATCTACATTATTCCTGTGTTCGGCCTGCACCTTTTGCGACTGAAACCTTTTTTGTGTTTTCTCGAGACCCTCTAACCTAAAAAATCCCCCAGTCCACGGCGCACAGCCCCGGCTACCCGTGTAGCAACCTCCTGCGTGTAGTGTACTCCTCACCTATTCAGTGGAACTCGAAACCTAACCACCCCATGGCGCAAGTCGAAGAATCTGCAACCAACTTGTCTGAGCCTCTTATTCAGACCCTCCACTCGGCTCTGTACCAGAGGTCCGCAATCGGTCCTGTCGACTATGCTACAAATGGTCGGCTCTGCTTTCATCTCTCAAGCAACGTTGGCAGCCTTTACCACTTCTGTTAGCCGCTCGAAACCAGAGAGAATCCCTTCTGATCCAAAGTGATACACATCATTGGTACCGCGTGCTCTTCATGGTATCCGGAAGGACCCGTTCCACGTCTGAAATGACTCCATCCGGTATGCTCGCGGAGTGTACATGGGCTTTCTTGCCCTTCTTGGCAGCCGTGTCCCAAAGGATTCAAAACTGGCTCCGAGCACTATGGGACTTAACTTCTGAGGTCATCAGTCCCCTAGAACTTGTTGTTGTTGTTGTGGTCTTCAGTCCTGAGACTGGTTTGATGCAGCTCTCCATGCTACTCTATCCTGTGCAAGCTTCTTCACCTACCAGTACCTACTGCTACCTACATCCTTCTGAATCTGGTTAGTGTATTGATCTCTTGGTCTCCCTCTACGATTTTTACCCTCCACGCTGCCCTCCAATGCTAAATTTGTGATCCCTTGATGCCTCAAAACATGTCCTACCAACCGATCCCTTCTTCTAGTCAAGTTGTGCCACAAACTTCTCTTCTCCCCAATCCTATTCAGTATCTCCTCATTAGTAATGTGATCTACCCATCTAATCTTCAGCATTCTTCTGTAGCACCACATTTCGAAAGCTTCTATTCTCTTCTTGTCCAAACTGGTTATCGTCCATGTTTCACATCTATACATGGCTACACTCCATACAAATACCTTCAGAAACGACTTCCTGACACTTAAATCTATACTCGATGTTAACAAATTTCTCTTCTTCAGAAACGATTTCCTTGCCATTGCCAGTCTACATTTTATATCCTCTCTACTTCGACCATCATCAGTTATTTTGCTCCCTAAATAGCAAAACTCCTTTACTACTTTAAGTGTCTCATTTCCTAATCTAATCCGCTCAGCATCACCCGATTTAATTTGACTACATTCCATTATCCTCGTTTTGCTTTTGTTGATGTTCATCTTATATCCTCCTTTCAAGACACTGTCCATTCCGTTCAACTGCTCTTCCAAGTCTTTTGCTGTCTCTGACAGAATTACAATGTCATCGGCGAACCTCAAAATTTTTACTTCTTCTGCATGAATTTTAATACCTACTCCGAATTTTTCTTTTGTTTCCTTTACTGCTTGCTCAATATACAGATTGAATAACGTCGGGGAGAGGCTACAACCCTGTCTCACTCCTTTCCCAACCACTGCTTCCCTTTCATGCCCCTCGACTCTTATACCTGCCATCTGGTTTCTGTACAAATTGTAAATAGCCTTTCGCTCCCTGTATTTTACCCCTGCCACCTTCAGAATTTGAAAGAGAGTATTCCAGTTAACGTTGTCAAAAGCTTTCTCTAAGTCTACAAATGGTAGAAACATAGGTTTGCCTTTTCTTAATCTTTCTTCTAAGATAAGTCGTAAGGTTAGTATTGCCTCACGTGTAGTATTGCCTCCTAGAACTTAGAACTACTTAAACCTATCTAACCTAAGGACATCACACACATCCATGCCCGAGGCGGGATTCGAACCTGCGACCGTGGCGCTCGCGCGGTTCCAGACCGTAGCGCCTAGAACCGCTCGGCCACTCCGGCCCTGGGCTACGCGACCTCCCATTCGACCACAGGTGAGGGGTCAGCCTCAGTGCGAGCACTAACTGGGCTGGACACTAGTAAGGACTCTGCATCTGCACTCAACAGTCACAGTCTTCATCCATACTAACAAGGGAACCTCCCCATCGCACCCCCCTCAGATTTAGTTATAAGTTGGCACAGTGGACAGACCTTGATAAACTGAACACAGATCAATCGAGAAAACGGGAAGAAGTTGTGTGGAACTATGGAAAAAATAAGCAAAATATACAAACTGAGTAGTCCATGTGTAAGATAAGCAATATCAAGCAGAGTGTCAGTGCAGGAGCGCGGTGGTCCCGTGGTTAGCGTGAACAACTGCGGAACGAGAGGTCCTTGGTTCAAGTCTTCCCTCGGTTGAAAATTTTACTATATTTATTTTCGCAAAGTTATGATCTGTCACTTCGTTCATTGACGTCTCTGTTCACTGTAATAAGCTCACTGTCTGTGTTTTGCGACCGCACCGCAAAACCGTGCGATTAGTAGACGAAAGTACGTTCCTCTCCAATGGGAACCGAAAACATTTGATCGCAAGGTCATAGGTCAACCGATTCCTCCACAGGAAAACACGTCTGATATATTCTATACGACACTGGTGACGGCATGTGCGTCACATGACAAAAATATGTTGTCATATGGTTCAAATGGCTCTGAGCACTATGGGACTCAACTGCTGAGGTCATTAGTCCCCTAGAACTTAGAACTAGTTAAACCTAACTAACCTAAGGACATCACACACATCCATGCCCGAGGCAGGATTCGAACCTGCGACCGTAGCGGTCTCGCGGTTCCAGACTGCAGCGCCAGAACCGCGCGGCCACTTCGGCCGGCTAAAATATGTTGTCGACCCACCTAACTTGTACACTTAGCGAATGGGTAAAAAGATTCTTCTACCTTGCCCAATTTAGGTTTTCTTGTGGATGTGAGAATAACTCCCAAAAAAGTGATGAAAACATAAGAGTTTGTCACATAAACTGCAACAAATGAATGCAACAGTTTCACAGTCACACAGTTTTCCCTGTGCTCTGTCAAAACATATGTTTTTAACGTTTTCCAATTTTTTCCGTGTGTAGACCGTCAAATCCTGCATATGTCCAAGCAAATCTGAACATGACCTGGAATTTTCGAGAGCGAAGTTGATTGTGTGAGTGCCTGAACTTTGATAATTGACACACGTCAATTGCTAGAAAATAAAAAAGTTAAAATTTTTACTCGAGGGAAGACTTGAACCGAGGTCCTCTCGTACCGCAGTTGTTTACTGCTAACCACGACACCACGGCGCTCTCCAGATCATATTGTCCTTCATGCGTCGTATGTTACACATCGACTACTCAATTTTGTATATTTTGCTTATTTTTTTCATAGTTCGACAAAACTTCTTCCTGTTTTATCGACTGATCTGTGTTCAGTTTTTCAAGGCCTATCCACTGTGCCAACTTATAACTAAATCTGAGGGGGGTGCGATGGGGAGGTTCACTTGTAAGTGCCGCTGAAAACTAAACTACCCAGGTAAACGGACTATCGGCACGTGCTGCAGAACTCTACTACAGACGGTGATGAAAACGCATGAACTGTGTCTAATAAAGTAGATTAAGACACAGAGATTCAAAAACCTAAGTACCGAAGCTCTCAGGTGAAACTAAATAATTCGCCCCTGATTAGGAACTTGTAATGTGTCACAAAATCGTATTACTTTCCGAGGCAAACGAAAACGCGAGAACTGTGGCTGTTAGATTTTAAATTAACACGTAGAACCTCAAGAAACTAAACTACTAAAGCACTCAGATGACATTATAAAATTCGCTCCTGGTTATGAACTCGTAAAAGTCACAAAATTGGTTACTTCCGGCAGAGCGGTTCTAGGCGCTACAGTCTGGAACCACGCGACCGCTTCAGTTGCAGGTTCGAATCCTGCCTCGGGCATGGATGTGTGTGATGTACAATCAAATTCTTTTAGTGGAACAAAGAAGTTCCTATGCTCTCCTTTGTTCCTCTAACAGAATTTAATCGTTCAATATTTTTACTTACGATACAAATCGATGCGGGCACGCTTGCCCCTATTCATAATGCTGGCGAACACGTTTCGACACGAAATTGCCGCTATCTTTGTATGCTCATGGACGAGCCGTGTATGGGCTGCAATTGTTAAATCCGCGCGATCTACCGTAGAAACGCTAGAACTAATAGAGGCCGATATTGCCGGACTTCCCCTCAGCCTTTTCTCACTCCCTACACAATTTTCGGCCATTACTATTATTTGTGTCACGAGCTCCCCCCAACAACGGCTATAGTGTTACAGAATACATTGTGTTTGTTACACGTATACATTATTCTTAGAGACTAGAGATAATTTCTATGGCAAAACAACGTTTGCCGGATCAGTTATAACATGTAAAGATTTTCGGAGGCGGAATGAAGTTCACTGCGTATAGCTAGTGTGATTCTAAAGTAACTGAAGGAACGACCAAACAGTATCTTGTGTTCCCATGTACATTAAACTGTAGCTACAACACTCTCCATACGAAACCCTTTTAGAAGTACTAAAATGGATAAGTGCGGAGAGAAGGCTACGAAACGTACTCCTCCAGAAGAAGGGGGAGTTTAGTGATAAGTCCATATATAACTAGGCGCTGGAAGGGGTAGCACTGGAGAGAAGTAGCAGAGACAAATAAAGACTAGAATATTCGAAACGTGTTATTAGGTAGAAACTACGACAGGTTGAAAAGATAAGCACATTATTGAGAACGATGGAATACCTCACCAAGTCATTTGAAAGAGTGGTGACTTAGAAAAATGATTATCGCACTTCGAAAAACCGGACATATCTCTACATGAATACAATCAGCCAGCTTTCGTCCTCCGTGTGTTTGGTACGTAGACCAGATTCACTGAAAAGCGATACGCACGTGTGGTTTTACTATATCACTGGGTCGATATTTGGATGTATTATTCCGGCAGAATGCTGTGTTTCAGTTTCCACAGGGACGATGCAGTGTTTTCCATTGATATTTCATCGTCCTGCCCGGCACGCACGTTGGGCTGCATTCTCCGCTCGCTGAGGGACACGTGTGCTTCAAGCAGATGTCACAGGCACGGCGTCCATCCAGAGGACTAAGCAATCCGTAAACCGCAACTCCGTGAAGAACACAGGCGACTGTAACAAACATTAGGTCATGTGTTAAACACACGACAGTTTAAAAATGATTAGGGTTCTGAGTTTTTCAAAGCGACATCCATATACAGGGCCAACCCGAACTCCTGAGACATAATTTGTGAGGTTGGTCAGGAATATTTTGTGAATATGAAGATCCATTGGAAGAATCCTAAGGAAATGCAATCCGAAAACAAAGGAAGTAGGTTACAGTACACTTGTTCACCCACTGCTTGAATATTGCTCACCAGTGTGGGATCCGTACCAGATAGGGTTGGTAGAAGAGATAGAGAAGATCCAATGGAGAGCAGCGCGCTTCGTTACAGGACCATTTAGTAATCGCGAAAGCATTATGGAGATGATAGATAAACTCCAGTGGAAGACTCCGCAGCAGAGACGCTCAGTAGCTCGGTACGGGCTTTTGTTGAAGTTTCGAGAACGTACCTTCACCGAGGAGTTAAGCAGTATATTGCTCCCTCCTACGTATATCTCGCGAAGAGACCATGAGGATAAAATCAGAGAGATTAGAGCCCACACAGAGGCATACCGACAATCCTTCTTTCCACGAACAATACGAGACTGGAATAGAAGGGAGAACCGATAGAGGTACTCAAAGTACCCTCCGCCACACACCGCCAGGTGGCTTGCGGAGTATGGATGTAGATGTATTTTGGGTTGTTTTCCTGCCTAGGTAGCGGAATCCTTTACCTTCATCTACTTCGTGACCATCAATCCTGATAAGTTTCTCGCTGAATTTGTTTCTGCTACTTCTCATTACTTTCGTCTTTCTTCGATTTACTCTCAGTCCATATTCTGTACCGATTATACTGTTTATTCCATTCAACAGGTCATGTAATTCTTCTTCACTTTCACTGAGGACAGAAATGTCATTAGCGAGTCTTATCAGTGATACCCTTTCTCCTTGAATTATGATGCCATCCTTGAAGGTTTCATTAATTTCCGTCATTGGTTCTTCGCTGTATATCCTGAACAGTAGGGGCGAAAGACTACATCCGTGTCTATCCGTGCAATTCGTTCTTGGTCTTCCAGTCTTATTATTCCCTCTTGGTCATAGTACATATTGTACACTACTGGCCATTAAAATTCCTACACCACGAAGATGAGGTGCTACAGACGCGAAATTTAACCGACAGGAAGAAGATGCTGTGATATGCAAATGATTAACTTTTCAGAGCATTCACACAAGGTTGGCGCCGGTGGCGACACCTACAACGTGCTGACATGAGGAAAGTTTCCAACCGATTTCTCATCCACCACAAACAGCAGTTGACCGGCGTTGCCTGCTGAAACGTTGTTCTTATGCCTCGTGTAAGGAGGACAAATGCGTACCATTACGTTTCCCACTTTGATAAAGGTCGGATTGTAGCCTATCGCGATTGCGGTTTATCGTATCGCGACATTGTTGCTCGCGATTGTCGAGATCCAATGACTGTTAGCAGAATATGGAATAGGTGGGTTCATGAGGGTAATACGGAACGCCGTGCAGGATCCCAACGGCCTCGTATCACTAGCAGTCGAGATGACAGGCATCTTATCCGCATGGCTGTAACGGATCGTGCAGCCACGTCTCGATCCCTGAGTCAACAGATGGGGACGTTTGCAAGACAACAACCATCTGCACGAGCAGTTCGACGACGTTTGCAGCAGCATGAACTATCAGCTCGGAGACCATGGCTGCGGTTACCCTTGACGCTGCATCGCAGACAGGAGCGCCTGCGATGGTGTACTCAACGACGAACCGGGTGCACGAATGGTAAGACGTCATTTTTTTTGGATGAATCCAGGTTCTGTTTACAGCGTCATGATGGTCGCATCCGTGTTTGGCGACATCGCTGTGAACGCCCATAGGAAGCCTGTATTCGTCATCGCCATACTGGCGTATCACCCGGCGTGATGGTATGGGGTGCCACAGGTTACACGTCTCGGTCACCTCTTGTTCGCATTGACGGCAGTTTGAACAGTGGACGTTACGTTTCAGTTGTGTAACGATCCGTGGCTCTACCCTTCATTTGATCCCTGCGAAACCTTATATTTCAGGGGGATAATGCACGACCGCATGTTGCAGGTCCTGTACGGGCCTTTCAGCATACAGAAAATTTTCGACTGCTGCCCTGGCCACCACATTCTCCAGATCTCTCACCAATTGAAAACGTCTGTTCAATGGTGGCCGAGCAACTGTCTCGTCACAATACGCCAGTCACTACTCTTGATGAACTGTGGTATCGTGTTGAAGCTGCACGGGCAGCTGTATCTGTACTCGCCACCCAAGCTCTGTTTGACTCAGTGCCCAGGCGTATCAAGGCCGTTATTACAGCCAGAGGTGGTTGTTCTGGGTACTGATTTCTCAGGATCTATCCACCCAAATTGCGTGAAAATGTAATCACATGTCAGTTCTAGTATAATATATTTGTCCAATGAATACTCGTTTATCATCTGCATTTCTTCTTGGTGTAGCAATTTTAATGGCCAGTAGTGTATATTATCTGTCTTTCCCTGTAGCTTACCCGTATTTTTCTGAGTATTAGTTGACATTTTCGCACTCTTTTTCCAGGTCGATAAATCTTGATTTTTCTTCAGTCTTGCTTCCATTATGAATCGCGACGTCGGAACTGCCTCTCTGGTTGGTGCCTTTACCTTTCCTAAAGCCAAACTGACTATCATCAATACATACTCAAATTTCTTTTCCAGAGACTATCTCTCTTAATAGATAGTTTATGAAAAGTACATTTTTACTTTGTTCCGTCCCCGTTATGACTAAAATTTCTGAAAGGAGTGCTATTCTACCAACAACTTGGCGAGAGCTGAAAACCTTTCTCCCACCATTTTAAGAGCTGCATAGAAAATTCAGAAAGAACTAAAAAAAAAAGCTATCCTCGTCTGGCGCGTTGTGCTCCCGGATTAACGAGCACTTACTCCCGCTGTCTAATGCTGCGACGCGCTCGCTAGCTGAGGCGAGGCGGACACGCCAACGCGACGCACTTTTACTCACGTGTGTTCGCCGAACACGGACGACGAACCTTAAAAGCGGGCTAACTACACTGAAACGGTTTCAGGCGAAATTAATATTCATGAGCGCTAATTCGGCCATTAAATAAATTAACGCGCGCGCAGGCGGGCTCGACTCGGCTGCCCGGCCGCAGAGAGCGGCGCGTGTCGGCTGGAGCGGCGCTCCACAGAGGAGTCGCAGTCGAGGGCGGGCGCAGTGTTTTTACTGCGACAGCCGCCGGCGCCGAAGAACGCAGAGCACGGCGGAGGTAGGCGCCTCGTAAAGCCGCCTTCCTTCCTTCCGGTCCCTTGGTGGACGGGGCGGGGTTTAGAGTGGCAGGCACATCTGGCCGGCATTATGACGTACTTCGAAGGAAGCGAGCTTCTCCTAAGGAATGAACACCGATTCATCGGAAAAAAGACATTCGTGTGAATCACAGCTTCATTCGTTCACGATATACTACAAATTATGGATACAGGGGAAAAAGTAGGTTTTTATACAGTACTGGCCATTAAAATTGCTACACCAAGAAGAAATGCAGATGATAAACGTGTATTCATTGGACAAATATATTATACTAGGACTCACATGTGATTACGTTTTCACGCAGTTTGGTTGCATAGACCCTGAGAAATCAGTACCCAGAACAACCACCTCTGGCCGTAATAACGGCCTTCATACGCCTGGGCATTGAGTCAAACAGAGCTTGGATGGCGTGTACAGGTACAGCTGCCCATGCAGCTTCAACACGACACCACAGTTCATCAACAGTAGTGACTGGTGCATTGTGACGAGCCAGATGCTCGGCCACCATTGACCAGACGTCTTCAATTGGTGACAGATCTGGAGACTTTGCTAGCCAGGGCAGCAGTCGGTCATTTTCTGTATCCAGAAAGGCCCGTACAGGACCTGCAACATGCGGTCGTGCATTATCCTGCTGCAATGTAGGGTTTCGCAGGGATCGAATGAAGGGTAGAGCCACGGGTCGTACTACATCTGAAATGTAACGTCCACTGTTCAAAGTGTCAGCAGTGCGAACAAGAGGTACCGAGACGTGTAACCAATGGCACCCCATACCATCACGCCGGGTGACACGCCAGTATGGCGACGACGAATACACGCTTCCAATGTGCGTTCACCGCGATGTCGCCAAACACGGATGTGACCATCATGATGCTGTAAACAGAACCTGGATTCATCCGAAAAAATGACGTTTTGTCATTCGTGTATCCAGGTCCGTCGTTGAGTACACCATCGCAGGCGCTCCTGTCTGTGACGCAGCGTCAAGGGTAATCGCAGCCATGGTCTCCGAGCTGATAGTCCATGCTGCTGCAAACGTCGTCGAACTGTTCGTGCAGATGGTTGTTGTCTTGCAAACGTCCCTATCTGTTTACTCAGGGATCGAGACGTGGCTGCACGATCCGTTACAGCCATGCGGATAAGATGCCTGTCATCTCGACTGCTAGTGATTCGAGGCCGTTGGGTTCCAGCACGGCGTTCCGTATTACCCTCCTGAACCCACCGATTCCATATTCAGTTAACATTCATTGGATCTCTACGACGCGAGCAGCAATGTCGCCATACCATAAGCCGCAATCGCGATAGGCTACAATCCGATCTTTATCAAAGAAACGTGATGGTACCCGTTTCTCCTCCTTACACGAAACTCAGAACAACGTTTCAGCAGGCACGGTCGGTCAACTGCTGTTTGTGTATGAGAAATCGGTTGGAAACTTTACTCATGTCAGCACGTTGTAGATGTCGCCACCGGCGCCAACCTTGTGTGAATGCTCTGAAAAGCTAATCATTTGCATATCACAGCATCTTCTTCCTGTCGGTTAAATTTCGCACCTGTAGCAAGTCGTCTTCGTGGTGTAGCAATTTTAATGGCCAGTAGTGTATAAGGCTGGGCGGCGAAGATATCAGCTCGCGGGCCGTTCCCGGTAACAAGTGCCAAAGCGCTTAGCCTCACTGCACGTTTCCCCCACCACCAAGCCACGCTGTCTGAGCGCGAAGAGGGGTAAGCGGGGAAAACTGCGAACGCGCCGCTTATCAACGGCAGTGCAGTCGCCCTGCATACTACTTGGTTTTATATTTCACATTTGAAAACAACATAGGTCACAAACAAAAGAAATTTTCATTATTATTTAATTAGTTTTTGCGCGCTAAAGGCGTAATATAATTCTTAGCAGGTGCAAACTGCTGGCACATGGACACACGCAGGCAATTTCACAGTTTCGCACTCAAGTTCCCAAACAGTTGCGACTTACACTACTGGTCATTAAAATCGCTACACCACGAAGATGACGTGCTACAGACGCGAAATTTAACCAACAGGAAGAAGATGCTGTGACATGCAAATGATTAGATTTTCAGAGCATTCACACATGACATGAAGAAAGTTTCCAACCGATTTCTCATACACAAACTGCAGTTGACCGGCGTTGCCTGGTGAGCGTTGTTGTGATGCCTCGTGTAAGGAGGAGAAATGCATACCATCACGTTTCCGAATTTGATAAAGGTCGGATTGTAGCCTAACGCGATTGCGGTTTATCGTATCGTGACATTGCTGCTCGCGTTGGTCGAGATCCAATGACTGTTAGCAGAATATGGAGTCGGCGGGTTCAAGAGGGTAATACGGAACGCCGTGCTGGATCCCGACGGCCTCGTATCACTAGCAGTCGAGATGACAGGCATCTTATCCGCATGGCTGTAACGGATCGTGCAGCCACGTCTCCATCCCCGAGTCAACAGATGGGGACGTTTGCAAGACAACAACCAACTGCACGAACAGTTCGACGACGTTTGCAGCAACATGGACTATCAGCTCGGAGACCATGGCTGCGGTTACGTTTCACACTGCATCATAGACTAGAGCGCCTCCGATGGTGTACTCAATGACGAACCTGGGTGCACGAATGACAAAACGTCATTTTTTCGGATGAATCCAGGATCTGCTTACAACATCATGATGCTCGCATCCGTGTTTCGCGACATCGCGGTGAACGCACGTTGGAAGCGTGTATTCGTCATCGCCATACTGGCGTATCACCTGGCGTGATGGTATGGGGTACCATTGGTTTCACGTCTCGGTCACCTCTTGTTCGCATTGACGGCACTTTGAACAGTGGACGTTACATTTCAGATGTGTTACGACCCGTGGCTCTACCCGTCATTCGATCCCTGCGAAACACTACATTTCAGCAGGATAATGCACGACCGCATGTTGCAGGTCCTGTACGGGCATTTCTAGATACAGACAACAGATACAGAAAATGTACTGCCCTGGCCAGCGCATTCTCCAGGTCTCTCACCAATTGCAAACGTCTGGTCAATGGTGGCCGAGCAACTGGCTCGTCATAATACGCCAGTCACTACTCTCGACGAACTGTGGTATCCCGTTGATGCTGCATGGGCAACTGTACCTGTACACGCCATCCAAGCTCTGTTTGACTCAATGCCCAGGCGTATCAAGGCCGTTATTACGGCCAGAGGTGGTTGTTCTGGGTACTCATTTCTTCAGGATCTATGCGTGAAAATGTAATCACATGTCAGTTCTAGTTTAATATATTCGCCCAATTTAATACCCGTTTATCATCTGCATTTCTTCTTGGTGTAGCAATTTTAATTGCCACTAGCGTATATTTCTCATTTTTAAACAACATAGGCCACGAACAAAACAAATTTTCATTATTATTTAATTATTTTTGGTACGCTAAAGGCGTAATATATTTCTTACCCGGTGCAAACTGCTGAAACATGGACAGTCAGAGACAATTCACAGAGAATCGAAAAAATATCTTTCACAGAAATATGTTGCTCGAAATATTGTGGCACTTTTGCAGTCTGCCTGCGGAAAGGAATTTAGACGTTCTGGACACTTTTAGCGTGTAATCATTTGTCATTAAATCGGAATTACGTTGTAGGTGAATCAATTATATCTGCACTTGTCCAGGTGGGGTTTTAACTGAGACAGCAGATGGTCTCGAAAACACGTAGAACAGATGAAGTCGAGTGTTCGAAGGAAGCGCTTGAGTATTCACGACATTCAGAAACTGATGGCCCCAGTGCGCCAATATCTACAATTACTAAGAGGTGCATACGGGGCGTGAAGATGGCATACCGAATAGCCGATACTGGTAGCGAAAATAGAATAACTCCTCGATATGCACGGCTGTTTGTCGAATTTCTTTGTTAAATAAAAGCTATAAAGAGGCGTTAATATTGACAATGTCATCAAAACTTTTAGGAAACTAACTTTGTAATTCTTTCAAGACCACAATTAATACCTGAAACTTCGCGTGTTCTTTGATGGCGGGTGAGTGTAGGGAACTGAACGTTCTTTGTCAAATGATTCAAATGGCTCTGAGCACTATGGGACTTAACATGTGAGGCCATCAGTCCCCTGGAACTTACAACTACTTAAACCTAACCAACCTAAGGACATCACACGCATCCGTGCCCGAGGCAGCATTCGAACCTGCGATCGTAGCGGTCGCACGGTCCAGACTGAAGCGCCTAGAACCGCTCGGCCACACCGGCCGGACTTTCTTTGTCAGAATGTGTCCCTACTACAACGCGATTTACTTTTTAAATGCATCCCCATCAGATAAGAAAGAAGTTACTTTGTAATGTCTTACTCCGGGCAGTGTGCTGTCCAGTCCACTTAAAATGCGAAGTCTGGACTCCATTCCGGATGTTCTAATTTTCATTCTTGCAGTACTTTTTCCATAATAAATTCTACAGTTGCGAGATTTAAATCGAAAAATCGTTCCAGGAATGCCCTTTAACTTGACCTCTGTACTTTTCAGTAATATATGAAGTCTCCATACCCTTCGTTCAGTTTCATTGAAAAGTGTTGCAGCTAGCAATGGAATAATGCGTGTGACGTCAAAAATTTTACTAATCGTGCCATTAATTTTTTCACCACCTCCAGGCCTGTAAAATTAGCGAAATGTGCTTATTGATGTGCAGAACATTGAATCGCTGCAGTTGATTGTTATAATTTTTTTCTATTTCATTATCAACTAAATCTACCCTGCATGGTAAATTTCAATGTTGTACCATAGCGAATATGCAGTACCTGCCTCAGGCGCCTATCCACGGTTAGCGCGGCTGCCCCCGTCGGAAGTTCGAGTCCTCCCTGTGGCATGGGTGTCTGTGTGTGTTACTAAAATGTAGACTTTCACGGCCGGAAATATCATGTCCATTATAATTATCCGGGCTGTTATGCCGTGGTCGGTTGACTAATTCTGTGTCGATTCCCAACGTTTCGTCTCCGACTGCGGGAGACATCTTCAAGGGGGTCCGTAGCACAATGGAAGGTCCAACACACCCACTGGCTCGCTACTGACTGCCGCTAAATTCCATGTCCGAGCGCTCCCCCGCCGCGGCGTGACGTCACGTGTTTTGAAAACGTCAGTGCAATTGGCCGCTGTCCGTCGCCGTCGATCGATGTTGCCATCACCCAGTAGTGGGCGGGTGGTACACAACTTCTTTAACACCGGCATCCATATGCCGGATTCTGTAACAGCTGAAGAAATCCGTATAGAAACAGTAAGAATATGAGCCAATGCAAAACCGCCGAAAAGTAATATAACTGTGGGTGAGAGAAGAGCTTTAAAACTCCTGAATGACGACGATAATATTTTGGTTCTCCCAGCTGACAAAGGAAGCGCAACGGTGGTTATGGATGTGGCCGACTATCGGAGAAAAATTACTGATCTGCTGGATCCGCAAGCATATAGGAAGCTGAATAAGGACCCCACTGACAACGTTCTCAGAACTGTGTCGCGGTTAATAAAAAAGTCCTCCATTGAAGAGAGTGTACAGAAAGGTCTCTGCAATTCGGTTGCGCTACCACCGACGTTTTATGGATTGCCCAAAATTCATAAAGAAAATCTGCCGTTAAGACCGATACTAAGTGCCATTGGTTCGCCCACCTACTCGTTGGCCAAGTTTTTGACTACGTTGCTAAAACCACATGTGGGCCGTTCGGACTCTTATATAAAGAATTCGACACATTTCATCAGCAGATTGAATGGCATAGTGGTCCAGCCGGAGGACATATTGGTCAGCTTCGATGTGGTGTCGCTGTTTACCATGGTTCCACTTAATGATGTATTGGAACAGCTGGATCGAATTTTTCCTGTCGGTATTTCAGAACTGTTTAAGTGTTGTTTGACGACCACATACTTCAAGTGGAATGAACAGTTTTATGAGCAAACGGATGGCGTGGCTATGGGAAGCCCCCTAAGTCCCGTAATTGCAAAATCCTTTATGGAGATATTCGAAGAACAGGCCTTAGGTACTGCCAGCAAAAAACCAAATGTATGGTTACGATACGCGGATGACACGTTTGTGCTGTGGAGACATGGTAGGGAGGAACTAAGCCGGTTCCACGATCATCTGAACAGTATAAACTCGAAAATTCAGTTTACAATGGAGGAGGAGGTAGACGGCAAGTTACATTTCCTCGACGTGCTTGTTTTTAGAAACGAAAATGGTAGTTTGGGCCACTCGGTATACCGCAAACCCACGCACACGGATCGTTATTTGCACCGGGATTCGAACCACCACCCACAACAGAAGCGGGGTATTATCAAGACGTTAGCGGACAGAGCTAGAAATATTTGTGAACCTGAGTTGCTCGACGCTGAGATGGAACATCTCCACAATGCACTAATGAAGAACGGATATTCGTCCGCCGAAATAAAACGTGCGTTGAGGCACCCACGCAGAAATCATACTGACGTACAGGTTACTGCAAAATCTAAGGCTTTCCTGCCGTTTGTTAAAAATGTAACGGAAAGAATAGGGAGGATCTTGACGAAGCGGAATATTACCCTAATTTACAAGCCCACCAGGAAGCTACAGGAATACCTTAAGCCTGCCAAGGACGCTCGCAAACCACTGGAAAAAGCTGGGGTGTATAGGATCCCATGCAGCTGTGGTGATGTTTATGTGGGTACCACTAAAAGAACTGTTTCTAAACGTTTGGAAGAGCATAAGGGAAATTGCAGAAGAGGAGAAACGGAACGATCAGCTGTTGCGGACCATGCTTTCCAGCCAGGGAACCACAATATTCGTTTCGAGGAGACGCAAGTACTAGCAGCCACAAGCGGATATTACGAAAGGCTCTACAGGGAGGCAATCGAAATCGCTAAACTCCCTAATAATTTCAACCGTAAGGAGGAGGGTGTGAAATTAAAGGGCATATGGATGCCGGTGTTAAAGAAGATGTGTACCACCCGCCCACTACTGGGTGATGGCAACGGCGATCAACGGCGGTAGCGTTCTCGCTTCCCGCGCCCGGGTTCCCGGGTTCGATTCCCGGCGGGGTCAGGGATTATCTCTCACTCGTGATGACTGGGTGTTGTGTGATGTTAGGTTTAAGTAGTTCTAAGTTCTAGGGGACAGATGACCATCGATGTTAAGTCCCATAGTGCTCAGAGCCATTTGAACCATTTGATCGACGGCGACGGACAGCGGCCAATTGCACTGACGTTTTCAAAACACGTGACGTCACGCCGCGGCGTGGGAGCGCGCGGACACGGAATTTAGCGGCAGTCAGTAGCGAGCCAGTGGGTGTGTTGGACCTTCCATTGAGCTACGGACCCCCTTGAAGATGTCTCCCTCAGTTGGAGACGAAACGTTGGGAATCGACACAGAATTCGTCAACCGACCACGGCATAACAGCCCGGATAATTATAATGGACATCGTCTGTGTGTGTTGTCCTTAGCGTAAGTTAGTTTAAGTTAGATTAAGTAGGGACCGATGACATCAGCAGTTTGGTCCCATAGGAACTTACCACAAATTTCCAAAAATTTCCAAAACGCGACTGACCCGAGAGGAACACGTTGACTATTTCATCACCTTGAGGGAATTATCGTGAAACTTCCTGGCAGATTTAAACTGTGTGCGAGACCGAGACTCGAACTCGGGACCTTTGCCTTCCGCAGACAAGTGCTGTACCATCTGAGCTACCCAATGACGACTCAGGCCTCGCCCTCCGAACTTCACCTCTGCAAGTACCTCGTAAGACTACCAGATGTGACCAGCGAAGACGACAGTCTCACGCGAGTAACAAAATACGATTGTCAAATGTGACTATCACAAGACCACTGTAAACTGCAGCCACCAAGTTCCATTACTGAAACATGACTGCCAAATGTGGCAATTTTACCACAACAACTTCCAACCATACTAGTGGAATTCTCTCTAAAATCATCAACACTAAAGACAAATTTCCTCTTTTTTATTTTTATTTTTATACATCAGTTTATATTTGGATACTGTGATATGCAAAGCACAGCAGGCAGTCGAGTGGAATCGTCGTACTGTAGTAGTTGAAATCCCTAAAACACGAAGAATTTCTGTCATATTTATAACTCAGTCATTTCTGTAATCTGCGCGGCAGTTGCTAACAGGTTTGAGCTGTTTTATTGCTCACTTTTTTGCAGCTGATATTGCATCCTCTCTTGTTTGTTACCTCTGCAAATGTAGCATTCATCGGTGAAGTACATGTAAATTACTTGTCCCTGGTATCTCAAGTTATTTCGGAACATTGCGAGCGCATAATTCGCTGAAATTAATTGCGAGTGAACAGTCCCTCAAAATTTATAGCCTGTTAATTGCATTTTTCCGCTAGCATATCTACGGCTGCACGACGCGATTTGCTTCGTCCGCTCAATGCACGGGCTGTATACATTATGGCGTAAACACACAGGGGACAGAACCCGTACTTTAGCGCCTACGCATCGATTCCCGGCTGCTGAAAGCACTTGATTAAAATAATTAAACCACTTTCGACATAAATACATCAGCCATTTACGGTCTGCGCCAGCGAATTAGCAACCGAATTGCCCGTATAAAAGCTTCTCCGCGCTTGTTATTCATATTTATGGCGGGCGCTGCATTTGCATCAAATTCCTCGGAAGCCACCTGCGATCTCTGGCGTAAATTCGCCATACGTGGATTCCTCAAGCTGCTTTTGACATCAGCTGGAATCCACGCGTCACGTCCTGTCAGTCCAGGAATCAATGATCAACTTGAACGGATGTCTTGTGACGTCCACCCAGACCAAACGCAACTAACTACATCGAACCAAAGGGGAAAAAAAACAAAAAGAGGGGGGACTAGCGTTGCTGCCTCTCGATCACGGAGTCCCGGGTTCGATTGCCGGCCGCGTTGAGGATTTTCTCTGCCCGGGGGCTGGGTCTTTGTGTTATATTGTCATCATCATTGTCCAGATTGAACTGTGTAAACATTGGGACTTTGTATGGGCGCTGATGACCGCGCAGTTGAGCGCGTCACAACCCAAACATCAAAATCATCACAGACGAATGTTGAAAATTAGATGGGCTGATAAGGTAAGCAATGAGGATGTTCTGCGCAGAATCGGAGAGGAAAGGAACACTGACAAGGAGAGGGAACTGGTGACAGGACATCTGTTAAGACATCATAGAATGAGGTGTAGAGGGTAAAAGCTGTGGAGGGAGACAGAGATTGGAATCCAACAAATAATTGTGGACGTAGGTTGAAAGCGCTACTCTTCAAAATGGTTCAGATGGCTCTGAGCACTATGGGACTTAATATCTGAGGTCATCAGCTCCATAGAACTCAGAACTACTTAAACGTAATTAACCTAAGGACATCACACACATCCATGCCCGAGGCAGAATTCGAACCTGCGACCGTAGCGGTCGCGCGGTTCCAGACTGAAGCGCCTAGAACCGCTCGGCCACAGAAGCCGGCCACTGTGGGTCTCGCAGCATTGAATTACCTAACGATTTCCGCAAAGGAGGGAAAGCAGAAAGGTGGAAGGAGTATATAAGAGGGTCTATACAAGGCCGATGTACTTGAGGACAATATTATGGGAATGGAAGAGGATGTAGATGAAGATGAAATGGGAGATACGATACTGCGTGAAGAGTTTGACAGAGCACTGAAAGACCTAAGTCGAAACAAGGCCCCGGGAGTAGACAACATTCCATTAGAACTACTGACAGCCTTGGGAGAGCCAGTCCTGACAGAACTCTACCATCTAGTGAACAAGATACATAGAGACAGGCGAAATACCCTCAGACTTCAAGAAGAATATAATAATTCCAATCCCAAAGAAAGCAGGTGTTGACAGATGTGAAGATTGCCTGTAAGTTTAATAAGTCACGGCTGCAAAACACTTACGCGAATTCTTTACGGACGAATGAAAAAAGTGATAGAAGCCGACCTCGGGGAAGATCAGTTTGGATTCTGTAGAAATATTGGAACACGTGAGGCAATATTGACCCTACGACTTTCCTTAGAAGATACATTAAGGAAAGGCTAACATACGTTTCTAGCATTTATAGACTTAGAGAAAGCTTTTGACAATATTGACTGGAATACTCTCTTTCAAATTCTGAAGATGGCAGGGGTAAAATACAGGGAGCGAAAGGCTATTTACAACTTATACAGAAACCAGATGGCAGTTAGTCGAGGGGCATGAAAGGGAAGCAGTGGTTGGGAAGGGAGTGAGACAGGGTTGTAGCCTCTCCCCGATGTTATTCAATCTGTATATTGAGCAAGCAGTGAAGGAAACAAAAGAAAAATTCGGAGTAGGTATAAAAATCCATGGAGGAGAAATAAAAACGATGAGGTTCGCCGATGACATTGTAATTCTATCAGAGCCAGCAAAGGACTTGGAAGAGCAGTTGAACGGAATGGACAGTGTCTTGAAAGTAGGATATAAGACGAACATCAACAAAAGCAAAACGAGAATAATGGAATGTAGTCAAATTAAATCGGGTGATGCTGAGGGTATTAGATAAGGAAATGAGACACTTAAAGTAGGAAAGACGTTTTGCTGTTTGGGGAGCAAAATAACTGATGATGATCGAAGAAGACAGGATATAAAATGTAGATTGGCAATGGCAAGGAAAGCATTTCTGAGGAAGAGAAATTTGTTAACATCGAGTATAGATTTAAGTGTCAGGATGTCGTTTCTGAAAGTATTTGTATGGAGTGTAACCATGTATGGAAGTGAAACATGGACGATAAATAGTTTGGACAAGAAGAGAATAGAAGCTTTCGAAATGTGGTGCTACAGAAGAATGCTGAAGATTAGGTGGGTAGATCACATAAGTAATGAGGAGGTATTGAATAGAATTGGGGAGAAGAGGAGTTTGAGGCACAACTTTACTAGAAGAATGGATCGGTTGGTAGGACATGTTTTGAGGCATCAAATAATCACCAATTTAGTATTGGAGGGCAGCGTGGAGGGTAAAAATCGTAGAGGGAGACCGAGAGATGAATACACTAAGCAGATTCAGAAGGATGTAGGTTTGCAGTAGGTACTGGTTGATGAGGAAGCTTGCACAGGATAGAGTAGACTGGAAATCTGCATCGAACCAGTCTCAGGACTGAAGACCACAACAATAACGTTTTCCCAAATGGAATGTCCAATGTGTCTAGCTCCAACTTCCATTCTGCGTTCAGAGTCTATCAGTTCACGCCGTGCGGCCGTAATCACGTCGGAAACCGTTTCACATGAGTCACGTGAGAGCAAATGACGGCTCCGCCAATGCACTCCCCTTTTATACGTTGTGCGCGCGATACTACTGCATATTGCTGCCTCAGGGTTTTTGTTACGTCAGTGTCTGTTTATCGTTTTGTGCTCTTTTTAGGTAATTGTTTAGATTTTCTGACTAAGGCACCCGTAGTCGGTGACGAAACCAGGTTAAAGTGAAATCTTTTTGCGACGGTCGGCTGTGTTGCACAAATCAAAATCTTGCCACGAGCTCTCGGAAAACTCAGATTGATGGTGAGGGCTTGGCCAGTGGTAGCAGTTAAGAAGCCAGCAGTGCCCATCTCCAGAATCTCCTCTGTTCTGCGAGGGCCGCAGCGTGGCAGAGGTTGTGCCTGGGGACCCGTTTCGGCCGGTGGAGTAACTTTCTCATCAGGGCAGAGGAACGAGGAACGACGCGGCGCGATGGACGGCCTTCGTTACGGCCGGCCGTGATTGGCGTTAGCCGGGTGGCGAGCTTCCGTTCCCTCCGGCAGCTGCTGCTACCCAGCCGGGGGAGCCTGCCCCCTGTTGCTGTCGCTACAAACACACAAGTATACTGGTGGCCGTTAACAATACACTCCGATAAATGATAGCAAACAACGAAATTTTACTTATAATGTGTATACTCAGTGGTAGCGAGAACACATGATTAACTTTGCAACTGAAACCGCGCTCGAGAGAAGAAAGGCCACTGGACGTGACGGGTCACCAGACACAGAACATGACAACGAACTTGTCCCTCTTCTAGCAGCAGGAGCGATGTGTTCCAGGTGATTTAAAAAACAATCACAGGTCATTCCTGCCTTCAAGAACAGCCGTCGAAGAGACGCCCAAAACTATAAAACCTTACCTCCGAAGTCAGCCTGTTGAAGAATTTTGGAACACTTTCTCTCGCGTATTACGACGTCCTTCGAGACTAAATCTCTCCTCTGTAGGAATCAACGCTGGTTCCGAAAAAAACGATCTTGTGAAACCCACCACGCTCTGTTCGTCCACGAGACCCAGAAAGCAGTAAATAGTGGTGTCCAGGATAATGCCGTGTTCCTCGACTTCCGCGGGGCATTCTACATAATTCCGGAATGCCGCTTATTGAACAAAATACGAGCGAGAATGAGATTTTCACCCTGCAGCGGAGTGTGCGCTGATATGAAACTTCCTGGCAGATTAAAACTGTGTGCCCGACCGAGACTCGAACTCGGAACCTATGCCTTTCGCGGGCAAGTGCTCTACCATCTGAGCTACCGAAGCACGACTCACGCCCGGTCTCACAGCTTCACTTCTGCCAGTATCTCGTCTCCTACCTTCCAAACTTTACAGAAGCTCTCCTGCGAACCTTGCATAGGTCCCGATTTCGAGTCTCGGCCGGGCACACAGTTTTAATCTGCCAGGAAGTTTCAAAATACGAGCGCACGGAATATCAGAGTAACTGTGTGATTGAGTTTGTAGCAAACGGTACGCAGCTATATATATATATATATATATATATATATATATATATATATATGGTGCGCCCCGCAAGCTGAGTGGTCGGCCAGGGGTCTGTCACGCCAAGGAGCCCGGGTTCGATTCCCGGGGCTGCGTCGGAAATTTTCTCCGCTCAGGGACTGGGTGTTGTGTTGTCCTCATTATCATTTCATCACCATCAGTGGAAGGCAACGGGAAACCACCACTGGAATCACTTCCCTAGACGCTCATGTGGTGGACCCCTCTGACGAGGCTTCCCCCATGGCAAGACCTGCCGTAAGGCAGAACACAGAGTTAAAACAAAATGTTGGAACTTCCACGATGCTTTCCGTGGATGATCCTGTTGTATACAGAGTAGTACGACGCTAGAAAACGGTAGCGCAATGCAGGAAGACCTGCAGAGGGTCGACGTTTTGTGTAGAGTGTTGCAACTGACCCCCAACATATACAAATGTAATGTATCGCAAATACGAGGTTTGGAACTTTAGTAGCTGCAACTATTTATTTACAGCTCGTACAAAATAGATACGTGTTTCAAAGATGTTACTGACCTTCAAAGTAGTCACCAGCATTGTGTATAACCCGTTGCCTGCGATTTGGAAGTCGTAAAATACACTCCCGGAAATGGAAAAAAGAACACATTGACACCGGTGTGTCAGACCCACCATACTTGCTCCGGACACTGCGAGAGGGCTGTACAAGCAATGATCACACGCACGGCACAGCGGACACACCAGGAACCGCGGTGTTGGCCGTCGAATGGCGCTAGCTGCGCAGCATTTGTGCACCGCCGCCGTCAGTGTCAGCTAGTTTGCCGTGGCATACGGAGCTCCATCGCAGTCTTTAACACTGGTAGCATGCCGCGACAGCGTGGACGTGAACCGTATGTGCAGTTGACGGACTTTGAGCGAGGGCGTATAGTGGGCATGCGGGAGGCCGGGTGGACGTACCGCCGAATTGCTCAACACGTGGGGCGTGAGGTCTCCACAGTACATCGATGTTGTCGCCAGTGGTCGGCGGAAGGTGCACGTGCCCGTCGACCAGGGACCGGACCGCAGCGACGCACGGATGCACGCCAAGACCGTAGGATCCTACGCAGTGCCGTAGGGGACCGCACCGCCACTTCCCAGCAAATTAGGGACACTGTTGCTCCTGGGGTATCGGCGAGGACCATTCGCAACCGTCTCCATGAAGCTGGGCTACGGTCCCGCACACCGTTAGGCCGTCTTCCGCTCACGCCCCAACATCGTGCAGCCCGCCTCCAGTGGTGTCGCGACAGGCGTGAATGGAGGGACGAATGGAGACGTGTCGTCATCAGCGATGAGAGTCGCTTCTGTCTTGGTGCCAATGATGGTCGTATGCGTGTTTGGCGCCGTGCAGGTGAGCGCCACAATCAGGACTGCATACGACCGAGGCACACAGGGCCAACACCCGGCATCATGGTGTGGGGAGCGATCTCCTACACTGGCCGTACACCACTGGTGATCGTCGAGGGGACACTGAATAGTGCACGGTACATCCAAACCGTCATCGAACCCATCGTTCTACCATTCCTAGACCGGCAAGGGAACTTGCTGTTCCAACAGGACAATGCACGTCCGCATGTATCCCGTGCCACCCAACGTGCTCTAGAAGGTGTAAGTCAACTACCCTGGCCAGCAAGATCTCCGGATCTGTCCCCCATTGAGCATGTTTGGGACTGGATGAAGCGTCGTCTCACGCGGTCTGCACGTCCAGCACGAACGCTGGTCCAACTGAGGCGCCAGGTGGAAATGGCATGGCAAGCCGTTCCACAGAACTACATCCAGCATCTCTACGATCGTCTCCATGGGAGAATAGCAGCCTGCATTGCTGCGAAAGGTGGATATACACTGTACTAGTGCCGACATTGTGCATGCTCTGTTGCCTGTGTCTATGTGCCTGTGGTTCTGTCAGTGTGATCATGTGATGTATCTGACCCCAGGAATGTGTCAATAAAGTTTCCCCTTCCTGGGACAATGAATTCACGGTGTTCTTATTTCAATTTCCAGGAGTGTACTATTAGCAGTGCCAATTGTGTTGACAGTTCGAGCGGCGCGGTCTATTGCCCGACGAATTTCTAGCAGTTCTGAAGCGAATGCCATGAAGTGTTTCCTTCAGTTTAGAAATCGACTTGAACTCCTCGAGGGCTTAAGTCAGGACAGTGCCGTAGGTGGTATAGCACTTAGCATCCCAGTCAGTCAAACAAATCAGTAACAGCTTGCACTGTACGTGCTTGAGCATTGTCCTGCAAAATGGTGGTCAGGTCCTGCAGAAAGTGTGATCACTTCTGTCTCTATGCTGTTCATGTTTGGAACACAACCTACGACCAGCTTAGAGACAGAAGTGATGAGCGTAACATGTAGCCCGGTGAGAAGATTCCAAGAGATAAGAAAGCACCGAGATGATAGGTAAACGGATAGCCGACATTTAAAAATTTGAAAGATCGAAAATGTTTCGTACGTTTGAAGATAGTAGTACACGAAAAAGCCTACGAGAGACCTTTATCCAACAACGGGCGTGAAATGGCTGATGATGAACAATACATTAGAAAATTATTTTAAGTGCTTATTTCTTTTATCACAATCAGAAGTTGTCACGACCGGAACTCCAGAGTCCGTGTAGATGGTGCAGCCTACCATTTACGGAACTGTTTACAAACTCAACAACAAGTATACAATATTTTGTGTATACTGTGCCTCACAGTTGGAAAAAATTTAAAATGAAATATTCGTCAAAATAAACTGTTGAGAAAACATTCGGCGACTTCCCAACCAATTGTGATAAGGCAAGAGGGGTTTCCCACTTCAGAAGTTTTGGTGGTGGCTACGTAGTCCCCGCGTTTGCTTTACAATCAAGGACCACAACCCGGAAATCTTCGTCGGCACCTATCTGGGATGATACGTTACTGTAGTGCTCGTGCGACTAGTTTGTGTGTCTCCGTGTGTTGAACTTGCTGTTTTACATTCGTTGCAATGGTGACGTACTATGCTTTTTAAAAAACTTACAGGGTTTTTGAAAGGACTCGTCGTATTTCACATGACTATCTTCTACACGAATACAAAACTTTCATACATTTTATTTTCAAAAGAATCATCCTATTTCATTTGCATGCACACATAATTTTAAAACTATGTGCAGATTAAAACTTTTCAATTCCTTTTCACAATAGTGTGTCGTCCACCTGGCGGACAGTGAATGAAATCGGACGAATCTTTTTCATTTACGCTGTTTTAGAGTGGGATGTTAGAGAGCTGGTTCAATGTAGAGCGCACTTCTTCTAGGCTAAATTCCAGAGAGCTCGAAGTGGGACTGTTGTTCCCAGTCAGGAACAATTGAGAGCGCATTTCCACTTCTAGTATTTTCCATACAAAAAAAGGAGCCCCTGTCCCATTTTGGTAGGAAATGGTGTGTGTTTGTAATTTGTATATCCGCGTTTGTGCCAGTAAGTGACTAAATCCGATAACTTTCTCAACGTGTGCAGGTTTTCATTTTTTTTTTAATTTAAAGCGGACACATGGAGAGCTTAATGGCCTGTAATGAGTCAATGTACCTAAATACATACTTTTTAAGCTGTGGGAGGTCCAACTGATTGTGGAGCCCAGTTCTTTCCGGCCAAATACCACACGAGCTTGTAAGACACTAATTGAGAATATTTGGTAACTGATTTCCAGTTGTATCGTTTACATTACAAACAAGACCTACCTCCTTAATGAGCTGTATTTAATTTATTTCTACGACAATACGTCCCAGATTCATGTTCTTGAACATGGTTCATTTTGAACTACCCTGTTCCTCGTGTACAGGAGAAATATCCGCGACTTCCTTAATATACATAGCGTACCTACCCACGCACTACTCTTCAGTAAATTTTTACATCTTTCGTGAGAAATGTAGAGCCAAGGCACTGAACTGTGATAAACAACCTGAAAGATTCGTATTACTCACAACGATATCAGCACACTTCGAGTTCAATTGCAAGTGGTGTTCGGGAATATTGCTCTAAGTCTGTATGCGGAGGGTGAATAAATAGCACGTCGTTTACAGGTGCGCGTAACCGAATCCCTACCGTTGCAAATTGCTTGTGAGGGCGTTAGAAAGTTGGTTAGATTTCTTAGCTTCCCGGTGAGGTACCTAATGTCACAGCTGTTACATTAAGGCCCTTTTAATTTTCCGGAAAAAAAACAGCTGCTCACAGAAGAAACTTTCTTTCCAAGCGCGTCCCTCTTTCTCCTCTCCACTAGACTTCTCTGGCCGTTCTCAGAGACTCGCCAGGCGTAATAGCTTTAATTTGCCAGGAACGCTCGCACTTTTAAACTTTAACTTATTTCGCCAGATTGAACTCGTCGTCTTAACACGGGCAGGGCTTTTTATCTGCACCCTCACGCGACAGCAGGTAGGTAGGTAAGTAGGTGGTGCCCTCTGGTCTATGAGGCACTCTGTGTGTGTGTCTGTGTGTGTGTGTGTGTGTGTGTGTTTGGTGGGCGGGCGCGCTTGTTTCTGTTTCATTAGCATCGTATTTTAACGTAATTAAGCCGCGAGGACAGGGCGCCATAACTCACCCCCGCGTGCCCCTGCGCTGTGGGCGTGGTGGGGGTGGTGAGGGGCTGGCGGCAGCGCCCTTGTTAGACCTGTCTCGCGCCGCCAAAATGCCCCCGGGCTGCGCAGTGCCGCATAACGAAACCTCAACCACCTCTTAGCTTTAGTTTTGCTTTGCTAATTGTACATGGCAACTGTTGGCGGAAAAAGCAGCCAGCAAAACAAAAACACCATGCCAAGAGAGCACAACACTCGCAGACCAGCTACAGGAAATTCTATATGGTGATGGTATCATCACATTTCAAAACCATCGTTTTCTATTATTTCTGGAACGCCTGCAAGATTCGTTTACTAACGTGTCGTCACAACCGAACAATCTACACAGTCCTCACATTGCATCTCAACACAATCAGAAATTCATTCTGACATTTTCTCATCGTAGTAAACCTGAACCGTCTCTTTTCAGTCTTCTCCTTCCTCCACATATTTTCTAGTATGCTTCAACCCTTCCTCTCTATCTCCGATCGCCCATCCACTAGCCAGTCCCATCTCCTCGTTGCACTCCTTCCTCTCACTCCTCATTTTCTCTCACCTAGTTTCGATTCTCCCTGTCTCCTCCCGTCTTAATATCTTCCTTTCCCTTCTTACTTCTTTTTCCATGCATCCTCCCCATTACACTCCATAACTTTTATCTTCTTTGTTTTGCTCTTACATATTCCCTTCTCCTTAACTCTTCCATTTTGTATTTACTTACGTCTCTTCACGACTTTAGTCTCTTCCTTCTATAATCTTTGACTAACTTTCTCTCCTCTTTTTCTCACTACTACTTAAATCATATTTTAATTTCATCTCTGTCAAAGTTCTCTTCGTTAATTCCACATTTTTATGCACTGCTCAGCCCTTGCCCATATGGTAGCTACCTTCATTTAATCAATTCTGTCCTCATAAACAGTACCACATCGATCATTAACATTATACATACATTTTGGTGCAACGTGTTTGCTAAGATATCGCTTCGAAGAACAGACCCAACCTTCTACTTCCTATGTTCAGAACTGCATCAAATAATACACAGCTGTAACATTATATTGTTAGAAACGATCGATTTCGATCAAGGATCGGACCATCATCGAATCCAAAACCAACCTGAGCTATGAATTTCCGTAATTAGCTTAACAGATATACGTTGTTCTATCATTGATATTGGCTGTAAATACGTAACATTCTGTCCATTTAACCTCATAAATACCCTACTGGCCATTAAAATTGCTACACTAAGATGAAATGCAGTTTATAAACGGCTATTCATTGGACAAATATATTATACTAGAACTGACATGTGATTACATTTTCACGCAATTTTAGTGCATAGATCCTAAGAAATCAGTACCCAGAACAACCACCTCTGGCCGTAATAACGGCCATGATACGCCTGGACATTGAGTCAAACAGAGCTTCGATGGCGTGTACAAGTACAGCAGCCCATGCAGCTTCAACACGATACCACAGTTCATCAAGAGTAGTGACGGTGACATATTATGACGAGCCAGTTGCTCGACCACCATTGACCAGACGTTTTCAATTGGTGAGAGATCTGGAGAATATGCTCGCCAGGGCAGCAGTCGAACATTTTCTGTATCCAGAAAGGCCCGTACAGAACCTGCAACATGCGGTCGCGCATTATCCTGATGAAATGTAGGGTTTCGCAGGGATCGAATGAAGGGTAGAGCCACGGGTCGTAACACATCTGAAATGTAACGTCCACTGTTCAAAGTGCCGTCAATGCGAACAAGAGGTGACCGAGACGTGTAACCAATGGCACCCCATACCATCACGCCAGGTGATACGCCAGTATGGCGATGACGAATACACGCTTCCAATGTGCGTTCACCGCGATGTCGCCAAACACGGATGCGACCATCATGATACTGTAAACAGAACCTGGATTCATCCGAAAAAATGACGTTTTGTCATTCGTGCACCCAGGTTCGTCGTTGAGTACACCATCGGAGGCACTCTAGTCTATGATGCAGTGTCAAACGTAACCGCAGACATGGTCTCCGAGCTTATAGTCCATGCTGCTGCAAACGTCGTCGAACTGTTCGTGCAGATGGTTGTTGTCTTACAAACGTCCCCATCTGTTGACTCAGGGATAGAGACGTGGGTGCACGATCAGTTACAGCCATACGGTTAAGATGCCTGCCACCTCGACTGCTAGTGATACGTGGCCGTTGGAATCCAGCACGGCGTTCCGTATTACCCTCCTGAACCCACCGATTCTGCTAACAGTCATTGGATCTCAACCAAAGCGAGCAGCAATGTTGCGATACGATAAATCGCAATCGCGATAGCCTACAATCCGATCTTTATCAAAGTCGGAAACGTGATGGTACGCATTTCTCCTCCTTACACGGGGCATCACAACAACGTTTCACCAGGCAACGCCGGTCAACTGCTGTTTGTGTATGAGAAATCGGTTGGAAACTTTCTCATGTCAGCACGTTGCAGACGTCGCCACCGGCGCCAACCTTGTGTGAATGCTCTGAAAAGCTAATCATTTGCATATTACAGCATCTTCTTCCTGTCGATTAAATGTCGCGTCTGTCGCACGTCATCTTCATGGCGTAGCAATTTTAATGGCCAGTAGTGTACTACTGAAGTCTTTATTCAGCCTCTGTACAGTGTCTGATAATACAGTACTTCTCCAGTTCCTGCGTTCAGTTTTAACATGTCATGAGATTTAAAAATTGCGCACAACAGACTGGATGTTGTAGCTTAATCATTATATCAACGACAATCAAAATATTTCAGAACTTTGAAACATGACCGTTAGCCGTGGTTATTACCATTCAGTTGTTTTGCACACCGGTTATTGGAATGTTACGTCTCCAATGATGTGGACGGTAGTCGATGTACTGCGCTTTTTGAGTCACACAAGGATGAGCAGTTTAAACAACCCTTTCAAGCTGAAATAAAGGAGGATTACGGCAAGAAAGGAAGAATGAATTGACTGTTGGTGTTAATAACGATCATCCTCCTTTACCACCTCTGCATTACTGCAGATGATGTGTCACTGAGCACATTTGTTCTGTGCATGCACTACACATGAGGCACCCAGTTGATTCCACTGCACTGTGTGGAATACGAAGGTTCTGTTATAGTTCACTAACGTGCTGTCTTCAAGTTGATGTCCCCAGCGCAGAAAACAGCACACAGGTCGTAGGTTCTGTATCTTGAGGCTGAAACTGACTTTTAGCGAGGTCCTGTTCTGAAATAATGTATCACATCTTTGGGATGCCACTCGCGTATTTTAATATAGCCACACGAGAAGACTACATGATCTTTAATACAGCACCTTCTGATACAGCAAAGTACATGATCAAACACAATGTTTACGAAAATGTGTCTTTACACTATTTGTGGCACGTGTCTGTGCCTCATGACTACCGGAGTGAATCATTTAATACTGAATACTGGCAAACACATCCTGCCACAGACAACATGACTGTATATCTCGAGTGCCTAATCCAGAGTGACGAACAGGAACTTAAATAAAAATAGGAAACACATCCTACGACAGACAACATGTCTGTTCTTCTCGACTGCCTAATTCAGAGAGACGAATAGCCCGAAACATTTCGCGCGCCATAACAGAAAAGGCGTGACCCGAACGCTTCCGAAGTGCTTCGTCTGCAATTTCGTCAGTCTTTTGTTTTTGATTTAAATTGTTATTAATAATTCTAAAATGACTGATTGATAGCTCTTGAGCGATATTTATATTGAAAAGTGAAGCCATTCCAATTAGTAGTTTAACCAATAATAATAACTATACTTTAACCTTTTGGCGCCCTTGCTCCGAACACGGTAGCAAATCACAGAGCAGTAGCATTATGCAGGTGGTCTTTCTCACGGGAATGGTACCGAATCTAACATCTGTCACACGTACCTCACACCACATTTCGTCATCTATATACCGGGTGATCAAAAAGTCAGTATAAATTTGAAAACTTTATAAAACACGGAATAAAGTAGATAGAGAGGTAAAAATTGACACACGTGCTTGGAAGGACATGGGGTTTTATTATAACAAAAAAACAACAACAAAGTATTGCTAGACGCGTGAAAGAGCTCTTGCGCTCGTCTTTTGGTGATGATCGTGTGCTAAGCCGCCACTTTCGTCATGCTTGGCCTCCCAGGTCCCCAGACCTCAGTCCGTGCGATTATTGGCTTTGGCGTTACCTGAAGTCGCAAGTGTATCGTGATCGACCGGCATCTCTAGGGATGCTGAAAGACAACATCCGACGCCAATGCCTTACCATAACTCCGGACATGCTTTACAGTGCTGTTCACAACATTATTCCTCGACTACAGCTATTGTTGACGAATGATGGTGGACATATTTGTCTTACTTTGTTATGCTAAGTATTGCTATTCTGATCAGATGAAGCGCCATCTGTCGAACATTTTTTAACTTTTTTTTTGTTTTGTTTTGGTTCTATTAAAATCCCATGTCATTCCAAGCATGTGTGTCAATTTGTACCTCTCTATCTACATTATTCCGTGATTCATTCAGTTTTCAAATTTATTCTAAGTTTTTGATCACCCGGTACTTCTTGCATCTCCACTGCTCTCGGAACATCTTCTTGGAGCCTAATATGATGGCTGACTAACAAGGGGAGGCCACCAATTGTGAAATTCAGATTCGATCCAAACTGCGCATAATAAAATCTCATGGCCAGAGGTGTAATGTGGCAAAGCACCAAGATGCACTTCTCAGCCGTTGTCGAGAAAATCGACAGTTAAAAGAAACCGTTGCGGTGAAATACTCTCTACGATTAATAGTTTTCTACAGCGTCGTGGCAAGGCGGTAAGGGCTCGAGTTCGTATTCCGAAGGTCGCCGGACTGAATCTCGAGCCATGCAACTTTTTTTTATTATTTGTTTTTTTGTAATTCAGATGTATATATATATATATATATATATATATATATATACACACACACACACACACACACGGCAATCAGTTGCAAGAATTATGCATATAATAAGTTGTTGAAAGTCGTTTGTCGTGGAAAAATAAAACAGAATATCACAAATAGTATTCAAGTGGATACAATTTATTGAAAAGTACGGTATACAGTCGCACATAATTAACAATTAGTGACCAGAAGTAGCTGGAGTATCGCACGAACCAGAGTGATAGTTGTCATAGAAACATGGAGAGCAGGAAACAGCACGACATCGACCACATCTGATAAACGATGCATTTTTACAAGAACAATTGTTTTTTAAATTATCTGTTCGGAAACACACGTGATTGACATTCTGAAAAATTGTTCTATCGTTCGTCAGGCTCGATGCATACCACGCGTATCGTATCATATCGGCAAAAATCGGAGAAGACAATTGGTGGTGGACGATGGATTGAATTTATTTCGTGTGTGTGTATATACATTTGAATTACAAAAAAACAAATAATAAAAAAAAAAGTTGCACGGCGCGAGATTCGATCCGGCGACCTTCGGATTACGAATCCGAGCGCTAACCACTGCGCCACGACGCTGTAGAAAACTAATAAGCGTAGAGAGTATTTCACCGCAACGGTTTCTTTTAACTGTCGATTTTCTCGACAACGGCTGAGAAGTGCGTCTTGGTGCTTTGCCGCATTACACCTCTGGCCATGAGCTTTTATTATGCACAGTATGAATCGAATCTGAATTTCACAATTGGCGGCCTCCCCTTGTAAGCCAGAAATATTATAGGATGAGCGAAAGTTCTGATGAGAGGAAATCTGAACCATAACTACCATGCAGCGTAGGCTATTCAGGGGTTGTTTCAAAGTTGAAGTCCAGTCTGAACTTTTCTCGTTTTAATCCCAAAATTATAAGCTTTAAAAATACATTCCTGAACTTTGAGCGTTTTTACGCTTCGATATGCACATTTTCGGTTTGCTGTTTACAGAAGAGTGCATTCGAACCCGCATCGACAAATGAATAAGTCAGCAATCCATTATCCACTGCATACGCACGCACCCTGTTGCGCATTTCCCCGTTTTCAGTCCAAAGTTTATTCATCGAATGTAATAATCACCGACGTATTAACGATTCATGAGACATAATAACTAGACCGGCATCGAGACTCCGCGAGCGGCTAAACCCCACGTGCATAATGAAACAAGACTGTATTTAGCGGGCATGTAAAATTAACCGGTGTCCGGCAATCCCATTTCCGGCGCACAGTGGCGGTATTAATTTGCAGCGCATTGTTCGCCTTGTGATCGCCGCCGACGTCTGGCCGCCGGCTTTGACACTGACGGACGCGGCAGGCGGCGCTGGAACGCCGCTGCGCCCCGCGCGGGGCTCGATCGGCGTCCCGCCGTCAAAGCGCGCCGCCTCAATGGCGAGCCTTTGTGTGGGAGGGCGGCGCTCTCCGTAATGAATTGCCTGCCGCGCCGTCCCCACGGGACACTTGTTCAGCGCAGAGCTCTCGCCGCTCTCTCAATCAGCTGCTGACGTTATTGCGCCCTTCACGAGCATTCCAGTCGTCACTACTATCGTGACTCTGCCTACCACCCTTACACCATCATTTGCACCATCACCACCACCACCACGATTACTGACATCGGCGCAACCACTAGTACATCGAAATAAATTCTCAGAATGCGAATAACTAGGCGTTAGCTGCTGTTGACTAATGAAAATTTGTACCTGATCGCGACTCGAACCCTGATTTCCCGCTTACCGTCAGCGGTCGCCTGACCATTAGGCTACCCGTGCACGCTTCCCGGCCCAAATTTCGAATACCACGCTGTCTACAACCCTACGCCATAGTCTGTTACTTCCATCTGTATTCCTTAATCAGTGAAAATAAAACTATCAATGATCTAGACCCATGAATAAAACTATGAGGAATGAATTATCATCTAGTGACCGCCTCAGATTGTAATATTTACATTGATGGTGACTGACAGCCTTTCGAAATTACGAGGCGTGTTTATTAAGTAACTACCGTTTTGAAATTAAAAAAAAGACGTTTTGCAAAAACAGACATAATGTCTTATGGGATAACAGCAATCAGTGATTTTATAATGTTACTTAAAATCCGTCTTGATTGCAATTTTTTTATTATTATTATTCATATGACCGGTTTCGGTTTATTCAGAATCATCTTCCGATCTGATATTTCAGTTACAGGAGTAACCCGTCCAAATCCAGCAACTTTCACATGCTACGTCACATCACAGATGGTTCTGAATAAACCGAAACCGGTCATATGAATAATAAAAAAAAAAAAAAATTGCAATCAAGACGGATTTTAAGTAACATTAAAAAAAGACGTGCTAAGATATCTCAATAATTTTATTTTTACCTGAAAGCCTGTACCTTAATCTACTTTTCTACATAATTTCCGTCAATTCTGAGGCACTTGTCATAACGTTGTACCAGTTTTTGAATACCCTCCTCATAGAAGTCTGCCGCCTGGCTTCTTAACCACTGCATCACCACTGTTTTGACTTCGTCATCGTCTTGAAGACGCTGACCGCCCAGGTGTTTCTTCAAGTGCAGGAACGGATGGTAGTCACTGGGCGCAAGATCGGGGCTGTATGGAGGATGATCTAGAGTTTCCCATCGAAAAAATGTCATGACATCTTTGGTCTGATTCGCCACATGCGGACGGATATTGTCTTGCAGCAAAACGATGCCCTTGTTCAACTTCCATGGACTGTTGCTTTGATTCTGGCGCGTAACAATTTGGCTTACGAAATCATCACCGTCGTTGTGGTACCGCTCAAGGAAAGTCAATGCACTGTCTAAACGTTTGGTTTCGTGCACATCCGTCAACATTTTCGGTACCCAACGTGCTCGGTCACAATGCCATACAAAACACTACAGGAAACATTAAGAAAGTCATCCCGCAAGGAGGAAATCGTAAAGCGTCTGTTTTCTCTCACCTTATTGTCCACTTCCTGCTCCAAACTTTCATTAACGACCGAAGGATCCCCACTCCGTTTCTCATCATGCACATTTGTGCGGCCATCTTTAAATGCTCTCACCCACTTTCTTACCATTCCATCACTCATAATGTTTTCTCCGTAAACTGCAAAGATCTCACGATGAATATCGATTGCTTTTGGGCCTTTAGCACTAATAAATCTTTTAACAGCCCGTACTTCACAGTCGGCGGGACTCACGGTTATCGGAGGCATCTTAAACACTCAGTACACAACGTAAACAAGGAAGAATCAGACTGTAATGGTGTTAGTGTGTAGATTAAGGTATAGGCTTTCATGTAAATATAAAATTATTGAGATATCTTAGCACGTCTTTTTTAATTTCATAACAGTACTTACTTAAAAAACACGCCGCGTAGATGGAAGTAAGAGATTATGGAATAGGGACGCAGACTGTGTGACATATAGGAGATTGCGTTGGTCCAAGGAGCGTGCACATATAGCCTAATGGTAAGGTGACCGCTCGCGATAAGGGGGAAATCCGGGTTCGTGTACCGGTCCGGCACAAAATTACATATGGAACCAACAGGTAGATCATCTGTACCTAATACAGGTGACGACAAGTTAGTCACATGCACCGAATTTGTTTCGATCTAATTTCGAACAGCTATCATTCGTCACCAATGTAAATACAACCACTATTGTTTTCATCTTTGTCATTACCAGTTACCGGTCTACACTGCCTGACAAAAAATGTGAAGCTCCCGGAAGGAGAGGAGTAAGCAAAATGAACTAGTTGAGACGGTTATGTTATGTTATTACGTTTATTAGAAAATTAGTCAAATTTTAGAAGTAACTTGGCAGTATGAGCCCAGTTATCAGTATGGCCTAAATTCATGCACTAATTCGGCTGCGAAGGATGCCATAAACCCTCTGTATCTTCTCCAGAGGCACGCTGGTCCTTACCCGTTGCAACTGGACTCCGTTATCCTGGAAGCTGGCACTGGGACGCAATTGACGACCGAGCTTGTCCTCTCACATATGTTCTATTGGAGACAGATTTGGAGATCTCAGTAGCCACTGAAGTATCTCAGCATTACCCAGACGTTTCAAAGAGACACCTGCCGTGTGTGGAAGAGCATTGTCCAATTGGAAAATGGCACAACAATCCTGTTGCTTGAGAGGTAACACATGAGGAAGAAGGATCCGCGCGACTTACTGTTGTGCCGTCTGATTTCCCTCAGTCACTACCATTCGTAGTCTGAAGTCATACACTATGTGATCAAAAGTATCCGGACACCCCCCAAAAATACATTTTTCGTATGCGGTGCATAGGGCTGCCACCTACTGCCAGATACTCCATATCAGTGACCTCAGTAGTGATTAGACATCGTGAGAGAGCAGAATGAGGCGCTCCGTGGGACTCACGGGCTTCGAACGTGGTCAGGTGATTGGATGTTACTTGTGTCATACGTCTGTACGCGAGATTTACACACTCCTAAATATCCCTAGTTCCACTGTTCCCGTTGTGATAGTGAAGTGGAACCGTGAGGGGACACGTGCAGCACAAAAGCGTACGGGCTGACCTCGTCTGTTCACCGACAAAGCGCCGACAGTTGAAGAGACTCGTAATGTGTAATAGGCAGTCATCTATCCAGACTATCCTACAGGAATTCCAAACTGCATCAGGATCCACTGCAAGTACTAGTCAGTTAGGCTGGACGTGCGAAACGTTGGAATTCATGGTCGAGCGGCTGTTCATAAGCCACACATCACGCTGGTAGATGACGAATAACGCCTCGCTATGCGTAAGGGGCGTAAACATTGAACGATTGAACAGTGGAAAAACGTTGTGTGGAGTGAGGAATCACGATACACAATGTGGCGATCAGCTGGAAGGGTGTGAGTATGGCGAATTCCCGGTAAACATCATCTATCAGCGTGTGTAGTGCCAACAGTACAATTCGGTGGTGGCGGTGTTATGGTATGGTCGTGTTTTTCACGTAGGGCCCTTGCATCCCTTGTTGTTTAGCGTGGCACTAGCACAACAAGGGCCTACATTGACGTTTCAAGCACCTTCTTGCTTCCCACTGTTGAAGAGCAATTCGGGGATAGGGATTGCATCTTTCAACACGATCGAGCACCTGTTCATGATGCACAGCCTATGGCGCAGTGGTTATACGACAATAACATCCCTGTAATGGACTGGCCTGCACAGAGTCCTCACCTGAATCCTACAGAAATCCGTTGGGATCTTTTGGAACGCCGAATTCGTGCCAGGCCTCACCGACTGACGTCGATACCTCTTCTCGTTGCAGCACTCCGTGAAGAATGGGCTGGCAATCCCCAAGAAAACTTCCAGCACCTGATTGAACGTATGCCTGCGAGAGTGGAAGCTATCATCGAGGCTAAGGGTGGGCCAATATCATACTGAATTCCAGCATTACCGATGGAGAACACCGCGAACTTATAAGTCATTTTCAGCCAGGTTTCCGGATATTTTTGATCCCATTGTGTACGTGATGACTCCCAGAGACAATGACTCCCACAGCATGACTCCAGGAGTAACACCGCTGTGCCTCTCCAAAACATTAGAAGAATGGGACCTCTCTCCAGTTCACCAACATACTTGTCCACGATGGTTATCTGGGGAGTGCAGAAAGGTGCTTCATCGCTGAACAGTGTGATGCCATTCACCAGCAGACCCGCTTCCTGGTCCGCAACTACTCAAGAGGTAGCCGTTTGTGTTGTGGGATTAACACCAGCCTACGCAAGTACATTCTGTGCTAGTCTCCAACAAGTCGTATAGGATGACACAAAATGTTGCAAGAAGTCCACTACCTGCTCTACGACGGCAGGCGCAGACCAGACGACGTACTTGGTACACAATACGGTGGTCCTCCATTCTGGTGGTCACAAGTGGGAAGTAGAACCTTGACAAAGAGTATGCCTGCCGTCACGTTCCCATGCAGCCCAACATCGGGCCATTGTCATATCTGAATGCCCCACAGATCTAGATACTGCCTGATTCGGCCAGTTCGGCAAATAGATATTAACAATTAGGCCACTTTCACAATACATCAGGTATGGATAACACTGTCTCACAAGAGTGTGTGGCATCTCCGTGATCACTCAATATCTGATTCTGTTCACGCCCTTTATACCCGCTACAATACTAAAGCAGTCAGGCATTACAGAGAATTGCAACTCTAAATATTTACATACCCGCCGATGGTGTCTACGTGTTCAGATATGCATTGATATCAGTCCATGCTTTCTGGGTGCTTCACTTGTTTTCTCAGGCAGGGTAATTAGGATCCCTACAAACATAATTAATAAACACCATCTGGATCACAGCTTTTTATTTCCTCATTAGTTTTATCATTATTGTTGACAAACTGAAGTTTGCGGTTCTAGCTAGACCTGAAGATGATCTGTAGTGTCGAGTGAAACCGGTAGTTGGTACAATAAAAGTTGGGAACCAGAGTGTGTTTGTTTATTTATTGTAACAAAAGGGGTCAAGGTTAATAAACATAGCGTCAATTGATCCCATAATGACTCATAACTCATACGCATACTGGGCTATAAATTAATCACCCACAGCATACGTCACCCTGCTCATGAAACGTCGCCTCTAGTCATGATAATGGGCTCAGTTCTCCGAGGAAGAAAGTCCGCAAGTTTATTCATGAATGATGAATCCACTCATTGAAAAACAGATCCCGTAGATCAATCAGATTGCGGGGGTATTGATTGCAACGTTTCAGCCACAGTTCCAAACAGTCCCAGACATTTTATGTAGGATTAAGGGTCGGGTGATTCCGACAACCAGTCGAATGCAATAGAGTACCTGAGTGTTAGTCAAACTAACGGACCTGTACAGCCCTGTGAACACGGCTGTTCTCGTCCTGGAGGTTGGGAATGCTTAGCGTAATCATGAAGACGTAGTAGAAAGGTCAACATTTGCTCACTGAGGATCTTGAAACCAGAATCCTGGTTCATGTTCTCGGTGAACAGAGGGAGTGGGCTCAAATCATGATACCTACAGCCGACTAGAATCACACTGTGTGGAGTGAAGGGTCACATGTCAGTCTTATACTAGTTCACTACTGTCTACAGCACTCGAAAACGACCGATGCGCTCTCACAGTGGCATGATGAATATTTTGACTGGTCAGCTAAACATCATTGTTGTCATCATCAACAACAATAACAACGACAACAGCTCCTACAACAATAACAACTGCTACTGTTACAGCATCAGCAGCAGCACCAGCGTCAATATCAGCGCAACCATTACCATCAGCGCCACCACCATGATATTTCGGATGTCTGTCTCACTCAGAAGCTGACGATATTTGCCCTTTGCTAAGCATTCCTACAGTTCTCTGGTTGCACCCCATCTTCACAACAACGAATCCTATTACAACCAACCCCTCCGTTATCGTCTTTACCATCGCTGTTACCAAACTCCTCAACAACATTAGCTCCACCATTATCGTAACTGTCCGGCTCTGTAACCAGGTGGTCAGCTTTCCCAGCAGCCATTCTGAGGACCTGGGTTCAATTCCTCGTAATGCAAGGGATTTTCCCTGGTGGAATGAGGTCCACCAATGGCCGTGTAACGTGTGGTACAAAAAGACTCATTGACAAAATGAAACAAATAATGAGTAGGAAGGCGCATCTCAGAAGAAATGTGCCAACTGTGATTTCTAATTACATTCATACGATATCTTCAGAAATCCTGTAACTGCTTTCTTTCATAAGGAAAAAAAACTGTTCCTTCTTTAAAAGGCCTGGTGCCCCTTTGATCCTCACGTGTTTCGTCCTTCAGCTCTCGCCTGTGTATTTCCTGCCTCTGCAGCTTACAGAATACTTCCGTTCATTGAACTGATTCCTTCTAAGAAATATGGAAACATTGAGCAGTACAATATATTATGAAATTTGGTCTCTCTTCAAAAGAAAATATAGATCATAATGTCCGAATAGTTTATAGGACCGGGTAAAATCCTCGACAACTGCAGAAATCTTCATCCTTACCTCGCCAGACTTTCTCCGGTATTCCCGTGAACTATTCCAACAGTGTAAGTCTGGAATAACTAAGAGTTCACATAAATTTTAATATCTTAATGATTCACTGATTCAAGTATAGCTTTCATTTTCGTTCAACATAATGAATAATGACGAACTTTGCATGAGAACATTGAAGCTAATAACCAGATTTCCTGCCCAGTTATTATCGACTTGAATGACGCTGAAGAAACAAATGTCGGCATTAACTGGTAGCAGGGATCGGTTCTCTCGTTCGTGTGATTTCTAGCGGATGTAAAGAAAGATACTACGCCACTTTCTTGCCCGGTAAAGACTATGACACCAGATCTGAAATAGGCGAAAGCTCTAAAAACATGCTTACTCAATGAAATTATTGTTTTTCCTTTGTTGTTGTTTCCGATTTTTCCAGTATTCCCTCATTTTCTCCCCATGAAGTCTCTTCCTTTCTTCTGTCCATGTTGTTCCCGATTTTTTATTTCTTTTGCTTTGAAAGCCTTCCAAATTTAGTATTTTGTTTTTAAAACGGTTTCTTTCTGCTGTTTCTGATTCTTTGATGTCGTTTCTTTCAAGATCTTTTCTTACTTCTGTAATCCATGCTATTGTCGATTTCTTCTTCCAGAAATATAGGAGTATTTGTTTCGTACAATCTGAGAAACTACATACTGAAATACCCTTATTTTTGTTTTATTACTCAACACAAAAGTCATGTTCCACCCTACAATTGGTTACCGCACTGCCGAAAAATAAAAATGTAACACCCTCAAGAAGACCATTTTAGTGAGGACTGGGGTAACATGTAGTTTATCATTGTAGGAGTATATGATAACAAATTCAGACCAAATGAAACACACATGTCACAGCAAAGGGTGCCCAAAGAGTCGCATCAGTCTGTCGGCAACGCAGGCGTGTATTCTGGCTACAAAAGATCACAAATGTGCCGCATGGCATCCTGCGACAGACTGTCCCAGGCATCTTGCGCCTTTTGTAGCAATTCGGCAATGGTTCTTGAAGGCTATTTGGAGCGAGTAACTTCCCGCTTCATCATGACCCTGCGTAAATGTTCAATTGGCGAGAGATCTGGTTATGTTGCCGGCCAGGGCAGTTGTTTGACTCCTCGCTCTTTGCCTTGCACACTGCAGTTTGTGGATATGCATTGTCCTGCCGAAAAAGCACACACCTCCTGTCTAAGAAATGGCAGCAAGAGAGGGGTAACAACTTGTGCAACGTAGCGGGTACTGGTTACTTCACACTGCAGAAACACCAAATGTGATGGCGAATTGTAACTTATGTCCCCACCACCACACACACCATAAAGCATGGATGCACTCTGGAATAGGCCACTAACCAGGTATATTCTGTACAAGTTTACGTTAATCACTCGTATACAGACCGAACACATCCCGTTACTGAAGATAACAGTGTGCCATTCCACTCTCCATTCGAATGCGACTCTGTTCAAAATACTGAAGTTGTTCAACTGGAATAAGTACTTGTTGGTGTACCTAAGAATGAATTTTGCGAACGCCGGCCGGAGTGGCCGAGTGGTTCTAGGCGCTACAGTCTGGAACTGCACGACCGCTACGGTCGCATGTTCGAATCCTGCCTCGGACATGGATGTGTGTGATGTCCTTAGGTTAGTTAGGTTTAAGTAATTCTAAGTTCTAGGGGACTGATGACCTCAGAAGCTAAGTCCCATAGTGCTCAGAGCCATTTGAGCCAATGTTCCGAACACTGTTTACAGCTACATTGAGCACAGTTTGCGGTGCGGCACGTTTCTTTTTACCGCCCTGCCAGTGTCCAGCAGTGTTCATTTGTCTAGGTGAAAGCTGTAGTTGAAAATACTAGACCACTACTGTCTACTGAAGGTCGCAACATACCTAGAATTGTATGGTAAACGGGATGTGGCTACTACTGAAATAAAAGTTTTAACTTGGCAATATAAATTTTCAGGTGTATTTTTACGATAAAGATCACAGATAATACTGCCAAGTCCGTACTAAGTGAAACACAATGTAAAGTTCACACGCAATCCACAATCACACACGTAGCCAGTTTGTGGTATTTACACCCATTACCGAAGTTAATAGAGTTGACTAAATCGTTTAGTTATGAAAATGCTCGCTCAAATGTTGTGCACTCTGCTCTACACGTAATACCTGTTCCAGTCTTAGATCGTACAACACGCTACGCGGTTTTAACTAACAGTCAAAAGCAGTAATTTTGATATTCCGTCCGAAATTCCACACAATTCCACTATACCGTTCACTTAAATACACTTTGTACTATTTCGCGAACTCGTAATTAGCATTTTTCCGTGATTTTACAGTACTTTCGTCGGAGCTGCTTTCAATGAGATGTTACTAGTTCGAATCCTCAGCCCCGACTTACTTACAAGGGAACCTCCCCATCGCACCCCCCTCAGATTTAGTTATAAGTTGTCACAGTGAATAGGCCTTGAAAAACTGAACACAGCTCAGTCGAGAAAACAGGAAGAAGTTGTGTGGAACCGTGATAACAATTAGTAAGATATACAAACTGAGTAGTCCATGTCCAAGATAGGCAACATCAAGGAAAATATGAGCTCAGGAGCGCCGTGGTCCCGTGGTTAGCGTGAGTAGCTGCAGAACTACAGGTCCTAGGTTCAAGCTTTCCCTCGACTCAAAATTTTACTTTCTTTATTTTCGCAAAGTTATGATCTGTCCGTTCGTTCACTGACGTCTCTGTTCACTGCAATAAGTTTAGTGTCTGTGTTTTGCTACCGCACCGCAAAACCGTGCGATTAGTAGACGAAAGGACGTGCCTCTCTAATGGGAACCGAAAACATTTGATCGCAAGGTCATAGGTCAACCGATTCCTCCACAGGAAAACACGTCTGATATATTCTATACGACACTGCTGACGGCATGTGCGTCACATGGCAGGAATATGTTGTCGACCCACCTAACTTGTACACTTGGTGAATGGGTAAAAAGATTCTTCTACCTTGCCCGATTTAGGTTTTCTTGTCGATGTGAGAATCACTCCCAAAAAAGTGATGAAAACATAAGAGTTTGTCACGTAAACTGAAAATAAAAAATTAAACTTTTCACTCGAGGAAAGACTTGAACCTAGGACCTCTCATTCCGTAGCTGCTCTCGCTAACCACGGGACCACGGCGCTCCTTGGCTGCTAGGCTTCGTGATGTTGCCTATCTTGACATGGACTACTCAGTTTGTATATTTTACTAATCTTTTTCACGGTTCCACACAACTTCTTCCTGTTTTCTCGATTGATCTGTGTTCAGTTTTTCAAGGTCTATCCACTGTGCCAACTTATAACTAAATCTGAGGGGGGTGCGATGCGGAGGTTCCCTTGTTAGATCACGCCAAAGGCTTTGTTCCCGGCATAAATTGGCGCGAGCCTGCATTTTTCTGATTGGCTGATATCACAAACAGCAAATCAGGTTGCAGTATTATCCCGCGCTAACCCGCGATTTACTTCAATGACCAATCATAGTAAAACATTTCTTTCTGTGGCAATTGCTAAAAAAATAAATTTAGAAAAGTATCAAATATAAAATTACTCCTTCCTAAATTACCGATTAATTTGTGTTCTACTCACGATTTATTAGCACCATAAACTGACTGCACATTAATTATAGTAAATCCCCTGTATAACTGGTACTTCATGAATAAATAAAATAATTTTCATTTACTTCTGTTCTTCTTCACTCGTACAACACACACTGCTAATTACTACACATATAAAATAATTATAATTATGCAAATACATTAAATATTAATCAAACATAACTTTACAACATTGTTTTGACTACGAGTGCTAGCACTGTCCGTCAACTGCTGACCTCTGCCGCCTACTAGTACAACTACGTGCAGCTCTGTAACTCAGGTCCATGTCAGCTGGTGACATCTGTCGATGACTCATGCCTATAACGATATCGTCCTAACAAGTGACAGGAGCGATGCGAAAGCGCTACGCCTCAAGTTGCTGCCTGCAGAGTAAAAACACAGAGCGCGGGCACAGGCCTAAACTCTGTCTGATCTCCAATGACCATGACAAATGAATCACGAACACTACAACCGCTCAGTATCCACTTTTCATAACCTGATACCACTGTCCTTGAGGATGTTGCATTTTTTCGGCATAGTATTTTAGTACTATTGCCTGGTATACTCTCGACAGAACAAGCTAAAAAACTTAAGCAGTTACCTGCTACAAAATTCATTAAATGAAACTGAATGAGAAATCAAGGGAAAGCTGGTGTATAAAACATCTTGTAACCACTGCGTGCGTAACCGCTGGTGACCAGTGCTGCAGTAAACGCAGGTGCCAACTATTCACGACACAAAGAAACTTCTCACATAGCACGGTTATGTTCACTCTTCGGGTATGGAGCTGACTTCTGTAGGAAAGCAGCTTTTTCCTCCTCCTGTATCCCGTATTACCTCCTTTGTAGCAACCGCTCCCTTCTCCCGTCTGTTTGCCACGCTCCGTCGACACAGATTCCTCTTTGTTTGCGTGAGTTATGGCTTAATTTCAAGGACTACTGAACGTCCTCCGAGTATCCCGGACTCCCTGTTCATCATTCTGTCACGCACATTCGTTTCCTTTTTGGCAACAGCGTTGTGTTGCCTCTTCCCTCACCCTTCTACATAACTAGAAGACTCGAGACGAGACTGCGAGACTAGAAACAAAGAGGATATCGTGCTTCACTGTGATGTTATCGCATGCTGTCTACTGCACCCTCTGACACTTCTACAGGGATTTACATTTGCATTTACATATATGCTCCGAAAGCCACTTGCAGGAGTCTCTGCATGTCCATCTTTCTGACTGGAGGTTTGAGGGACTTCGGTTTTTCACTTATGCAATAAAATAGAATACCTACAGTCGTCCTGACAATGTTATTTATTATCTGGTTACCAGTTTCGCTTCTTCAGTACCCGATCTTCAGGTGTTGACTGACTCTGAGGGGGTTAACTCCAATCGTATACACGATTCCATCAGTGGCCAACGTGTATGAACTGGTTTTCGGAGACTGTCTGTAACAACGATGTTGTATCTCCTATCAGCAACTAAAAAGTTGATGGAACCGGGTATACGATCGGAGTTAAACCCCTCAGTGTCAGCTAAGATCTGAAGATGGTATACTGAAGCACCGAAAGTGGTAGCCATATAATAAATAGCATCGTAAGGACGGCTGTTCCATTTTATTACATAATTGCGGGAGTGTACGTAGTACCAATATCTTCGAATTTTCTTTCCAGTTGCATTCCTGTACTGTGCGAGGGAAAAAACGAGTCTACAGTCCACTGAACACTGTCTCTAACCTTTTTCTGATGTTCCATATGCGAGATATGCGATGCTGACAGCATAATGGTTACAAAGTGTACTTCGAATAAACGTTCTCTTAATATACACATACAGGGTTCCGCGGCAACTAGGTCTTCTTCCAAGGATTCCCATTTAGGTTCTCCTAACCTTTCTGTTACACATTGCGAATGAGCTATACCGACCTCCTAGCACTGCCTCTCTGAGTTTGTTCGAAGTTTGTCGTCATGGTTACTTGATAAGCTATCCAGACACTGTAACAATATGCTATAATTTTTTACGCTACCATTTGTTTCCATATTGATCGTATTCTGTCACCTAATGTAGCCGGTTGCCCGTTTGGGTATGGCAATTATTTTGTTGCGTACCAAATTTGTGCGTTTGGACTAGGGCGGGATTTCTAACAACCTAAGTTCAACCGCTATCTTTCCAAATACGATGCAACTTGCGTCTCTCTGATGCGTTTTTGAAGCCTCCTATCGCATCGTGTAAGTACCTAGGGACAGTATTACAAATCGATATGAAATGGAATGAACACCTCATATCAGTAGGCAGAAGACCATTGGAAGAACAAGATTAGTTGGGAGTTTACGAAGACATATAATGACACACGTGAACCCAGGCTGGATACACTTTGAAATTCAGAAGAGTCAGGGAAGAAATACAAGATGCAAAACGTTAACTGCAACTTAAACAAAAATTGCTCTACACTTACAAGACTCGAAGGACATGAAAGGGACGCAGTGGTTTTCAAGGGAGTGAGGGAAGGTTGTAGCCGATGTCGTATGTTACGTATTTTAAAGCTTTTGTGTACGCCATAACAAGCAAAGACATGCACACTTTGTGTGAGAGATGTATAAAAGCGCTGTCAGAAAAATAGTGACAGCAGTGGATGAAAAAGTTGAAACTTTGCCTGGATAAACCTTAATATGGAGCCGTCTTTTCCAACACCAAATTTCTGTTTGATTTCATAGTTTGTGGAATACGTTGCGCCTACACTCGTTTTCCTCATATCGCTTATTGTCATAAATTGCAAATATTCATTTACAAAAAGGATAAAACAACATTTATTTTGCAACCGAGGAAATAGCTATACATATCAGATTAAGTTTGATACATCGAAGTGAAAAGCGCCGGCCGGTGTGGCCGTGCGGTTCTAGTCGCTTCAGTCTGGAACCGCGTGACCGCTACGGTCGCAGGTTCGATTCCTGCCACGGGCGTGGATGTGTGTGATGTCCTTAGGATAGTTAGGTTTAAGTAGTTCTAAGTTCTAGGGGACTGATGACCTCAGCTGTTAAGTCCCATAGTGCTCAGAGCCATTTGAACCATTTTTGAAGTGAAAAGCGCTTTAAACAAGAACAGCTGGTTTAAAACCTATTTTGAATATCCAAATTTCGTGCTCCTGTACCACAGTTTACTCTGAAGAACGTTCTCCCTAAAATTGCCTTACTTTTAGTGTGGCTCATATTCCTCCCCTTTTCAAAGAAGTAACTTACTTCTACCCTTGTAATTACTCATCTCGTCAGAGTTATATTCCGTCGTAGACACATTTCTGCCCGTCTTAAAGCTGTTCCTCGTCCTCATAAGCGCTCACAAATGATTGACAAGAGGGGCAGTGTTTGAAAAGCTCATTACGGAAAATCCTAATTAAAACTTCTGAGCGTTTACCCATTACTCACTCAAAGTCGTCACATCGCCTGACGTTCTTTTCATGCCTTCCCCAATCTGGATCATTTATCTACAGCAACATCTGTGAGATATATTGCATCTTAGGAAGCGACAGACGCTTTTAAGTTTATTTCATTAAACAAGTGTGCAGCAGTTAATTATGTGGATTAGGAATATTAATTGTAACTTTGCATTCCCCTAGTCACCACTCCCCAACCCCACAAAAGCGAATTGGAAATTTCATATTTAGTGCAGTTCAGCTTCAGCATTGCACCCGCCTTTTCACCATATGCCACCAATTCTCGATTTGCGACAAGTCTGGTGATCTGGAGGGCCAGCGCAAAAGGCTGACATCCTGTGACACCAAGAAGGCACGTGTTCGTGTAGCAACACGTGGTCGTGCATTGTCTTGCTGAAAAATGCGTCTGAGGTGGCGTACAGAAAACGGTAAGGCTGCAAGTCGCTCGATGTCATACATATAGGTCACACTTGTCACAGTGGCCTGGAGACGCACCAAATGTGATTTATTCTTCGTATATCCATAATTGAGATGGACGATTTGGGACGTCAGCTAGTATAATATGTTTTAAAAAATGTTGCAACATCATCTCCGGGACCTGAATACAACATACCATTCTTAAACAACCAATGCAACAACAGTAATTTATGAGTTATTATGCAAAACACTTATATTATAACCATATTACATAATGGGTAATTTTAATGAACTAATTATATTTTTGGTCATTTCCGTTAAAATGCCATAACTCTGGATATTAACCATTTACGTGGAATCACTAAATACAAATGAAGCTGTATATGCACAAGAGTTTTATCATAGGTTAATATCAGGTACTTCGACCATCATCAGTTATTTTTCTCCCCAAATAGCGAAACTCCTTTACTGCTTTAAGTGTCTCATTTCCTAATCTAATTCCCTCAGCATCACCCGACTTAATTCGACTACATTCCATTATCCTCGTTTTGCTTTTGTTGTTGTTCATCTCATATCCTCCTTTCAAGATACTGTCCATTCCGTTCAGCTGCTCTTCTAAGTCCTTTGCTGTCTCTGACGGAATTACAATGTCATTGGCAAACCTCAAAGTTGTTATTTCTTCTTCATGGATTTGAATACCTCCTCCGAATTTTTCTTTTGTTTCCTTTACTGCTTGGTCAATATACAGATTGAATAACATCGGGGAGAGGCTACAACCCTGTCTCACTCCCTTCCCAACCACTGCTTCCCTTTCATGCCCCTCGACTCTTATAAGTGCCATCTGGTTTCTGTACAAGTTGTAAATAGCCTTTCGCTCCCTGTATTTTACCCCTGCCATCTTCAGAATTTAAAACAGAGTATTCCAGTCAACATTGACAAAAGCTTTCTCTAAGTATACAAATGCTAGACACGTAGGTTTGCCTTTCCTTAATCTAAGATAAGTCGTAGGGTCAGTATTGCCTCACGTGTTCCAACATTTCTACGGAATCCAAGGATTAGCGATAGTAAAGGCTCAAGGGCGGGTTATGATTCGTGCCTGTATAGCACGATAAGACCATTGGCCGCGCAAAGAAAAGTTCCAGGTTCGAGTCGCGTTCTGGCATAGCTTACATCTCCTAGGTCCTTTCAAGACTGCTTTTTCTTTTAGTTCTGCTGTTGCAAACAATTTTCGTGGATCCAGGACAGACGAGAAGAGAACGTGTACAGCCTCACTGGAGCTGTCCTCCGGTTAGCGCAGAGCAGCCCGGAGGCCACAGAGAACGACGGGTTCCCCTGGAGGCTCGGCAACCCGCGCAGCGGAGGCGGCGCCGGCCATTAATCTGTGCGTGCCGACAGACACACAGACAGCGCGAGGGCGGGGGCGGCAGGTAATAAATAGCGAGCGCTAATTACCCGGCAGGCCGCCGCGCCGCGCCGCCAATCGATCCCTCGACCCAGCCGCGACTATCGATTCGCGAGTCGGAGACTGCCACAAGCCTAAGCGCTCCGCGTCTGCTGACCTTCACGTAAAGACACTTAAAGGTACCCGTCTCCAGCAACAGACACCTGTGAAGCCGGCAGGGTGGGCATTCGAACACAACTAGTGAAATTCACCAGCGACGTAGCATTATCGATGACTACCAAATGCACTACTGGCCATTAAAATTGCTACACCACGAAGATGACGCACTAAAGACGCGAAATTTAACCGACAGGTATGAGATGCTGTGATATGCAAATGATTAGCTTTTCAGAGCATTCACACAACATTGGCGCCGGTGGAGACACCTACAACGTGCTGACATGAGGAAAGTTTCCAACCGATTTCTCATACGCAAAAGCAGTTCACCGGCGTTGCCTGGTGAAACGTTGTGATGCCTCGTGTAAGGAGGAGAAATGCGTACCGTCACGTTTCCGACTTTGATAAAGGTCGGATTGTAGCCTATCGCGATTGCGCTTTATCGTATCGCGACATTGCTGCTCGCGTTGACGAGCGAGATCCAATAACTGTTAGCAGAATATGAAATCGGTGGGTTCAGGAGGGTAATACGGACCGCCGAGCTGTATCCCAACGGCCTCGTATCACTAGCAGTCGAGATGACAGGCATCTTATCCGCATGGCTGTAACGGATCGTGCAGCCACGTCTCGATCCCTGAGTCAACAGATGAGGACGTTTGCAAGACAACAACCATCTGCACGAACAGTTCGACGACGTTTGCAGCAGCATGGACTAGCAGCTCGAAGACAATGGCTGCGGTTACCCTTGACGCTGCATCACTGACAGGAGCGCCTGCGATGGTGCACTGAACGACGAACCTGGGTGCACGAATGGTAAAACGTCATTTTTTCGGATAAATCCAGGTTCCATCATGATGGTCGCATCCGTGTTTGGCGGCATCGCGGTGAACGCACATTGGAAGCGTGTGTTCGTCCTCGCCATACTGGCGCATCACCCGGCGTGATGGTATGGGGTGCCATTGGTTACACGTCTCGATCACCTCCATCTTGTTCACATTGAAGGCACTTTGAACAGTGGACGTTACATTTCAGATGTGTTACGACCTGTTGCTCTACCCTTCATTCGATCCCTGCGAAACCATACTTTTCAGCATGATAATGCACGACCGCATGTTGCACGTCCTGTAGGGGATACAGAAAATGTTCGAATGCTGACCTGGCCAGCACATTCTCCAGATCTCTCACCAATTGAAATCGTCTTGGCTATGGTGACCGATCAACTGGCTCGTCACAATATGCCAGTCACTACTCGTGATGAACTGTGGTATCGTGTTGAAGCTGCATGGGCAGCTGTACCTGTGCACGCCATCCAAGCTCTGTTTGACTCAGTGCCCAGGCGTATCAAGCCGTTATTACGGCCAGAGGTGGTTGTTCTGAGTACTGATTTCTCAGGATCTATGCACCCAAATTGCGTGAAAATGTAATCACATGTCATTTCTAGTATAATATATTTGTGCAACGAATACCCGCTTATCATCTGCATTTCTCCTTGGTGGAGCAATTTTAATGGCCAATAGTGTATGTACAAAACCTTTTTAAGTTAGTACTTCGCGGAATACGAAAATACGTCACGAGAGCAAGTCATTATTATTTGATATCTTGTAACGGTCTAGGTATAGGGTGACAATTATGGAACTATATGAAAAAACGTAAATTAATTACAAACTACGGCGTGTACACACTTTATTCAACATGTAAACGTCACTATAGATATTTGAAGTTATGTCATGTGCGATATGGCTGCTTTTATTGGCTATGGCTCTGAGCACTATGGGACTCAACTGCTGAGGTCATTAGTCCCCTTGAACTCAGAACTAGTTAAACCTAACTAACCTAAGGACATCACAAACATCCATGCCCGAGGCAGGATTCGAACCTGCGACCGTAGCGGTCTTGCGGTTCCAGACTGCAGCGCCTTTAACCGCACGGCCACTTCGGCCGGCTTTATTGGCTATGATGTGGCGCAGACGAATAGCGAAATTCTGCATAACCCGCTTAAGTTTCGGAACATCGGTGCTGCCGATGATCTCCTGAATGGCTGCTTTCAGCTCAGCAATGGTTTTGCGGTTATTTCTGTACACCTTGTCTTTAATATAGACCAACAAAAAGAAGTCACATGTGTTCAGATCCGGAGAATATGGTGGCCAGTCGAGACCCATGGCAGTATCCTCTGGGGACACTGCAGCCAGGATGCTTCCCCAAATTGCTCTTCCAGGACATCAGACACACTCCTGCTTCGGTGGGGTCGAGGACCGTCTTGCATAAAGCACATCTTGTCGCAATCAGCGTCACATTGGATAATGGGGATGAAATCATCTTCGAAAACTTTCACGTGCCCTTCGGTAGTCACCGTGCCATCAAGGAATGTCACACCGACTATTCCATGAGTGGACATTGCATAGCAAACTGTCACTCGTTGAGGATGAACAGACTTCTCGGTCCTGAAATACTCTCAGTCCCCCAAATGCGCTAGTTTCTCTTATTGACGAACACATCCAAATGAAAGTGGCCTCCATCGCTAAACCACACCATGTTCACATCAAAGTCCTGTTCGTAAATTCTGTGGACAATAGTGTTGGCGAAAAACAACCGCTGTTCCGTAGTCCTGGGTCTTAATGACTGATGGATTAGAATTTTGTATGGGAAGAGACGCAGGTCTTCAACAACAGTGTGTACCGGTTGATTCCCACCTGTTGTGCCGCTCGTCTGAGCGATTTCCTGGGCCTGGTTTGAAACATAGCGAATGTTTTCTAGGTCTTTTCGGGCGTTTTCAACCTTTTTGGACGACCGACATCGCCAACAATTTGATCCCGATCACTACCCGTTCTCTAAAACATGCGAATCAAATTCTTGATAGTTAGCACACTTGGACGGGTTATCTCCAGCATGAGCTCTGTTGCAAACTTCCTTTAAGCCGCAGTTGGGCTGTTATTGTTAGCGTAGTAGGCCTTCACAAGCGCTACACGCTCAGGCACGCTGCACCGTGACATTTTCAAGTGTAGGCAACAACAAGGCACGTGCGCTTGCACATACAAATTCCCAGTTTGCCCCGCTGCCAACCGTGCAGTGTGAACGACCTAATTCAAACCGTTCAAATTTATGACGATTTTGTTTCATATAGTTCAATAATTGTCACCCCGTAAATCAGCTGTTTTCTGTTCGCACCATAGTATTACATTAAAACAGGAGAGAGCTTATGACAAATTAATTCGTCATGGAGCGATAGCACAAGGTGGAACAAGCGGGAAAATTTCCTTTATTAATCAGCGTGATCAAGCACTTCATATTGATGGCTGCCAAAGAACCTATGACCTGTCGCCAGAAGCACACGCGGAGCATCTGGAAAACTGATGTGAATGTGAGAAACGCTAGTTCTCGTTGCCAACTCTGGTCTTGTAACTAGTACTTGATTCGGCATACTACGGCACAGTGTCGGGACGAGGAGTAGTTACACTTTCCACTCCTAAACGTTTTGGTAATGCTTTAGCATAGCGGCATAGCGTTTCTGGATTTTGGGTGAGAAGAACTTAGAAGGAAGTAGAAGCTGGCAAGTTGTTTGTGAACCGTCTTCGAGTGGCTCAGCTGGAAAGACGCTGTCCACGAAACTCCGGTGTCAAAAGCTCGCGACTCCGACCTGTTTTTGTTGCAGTCTTAAGTAAGACAAAGACAACACACACAGCTAAGCGCACAGAAAACACACACGCACACACACAAAGATAAAATGGAAACAAAATTCAAATTTGGCGCCGAACTCTCTGGTGGAGAAATGAACACTGACTGGGCTGGGGCACACAACAAACCACAATCACACTGTTTTTTGGTGTAGTGAAAAGTGTTTTACTACGTTATTTGTGGAAAATACTTGCATAGTTACGTGTGCATCACAACACCTCAGCATGATGCGAAGAATGAAAGTGCTTGCCACACTAAAACGTAAGTAAAAACGAATATAGGCGCGAAAACATCGCGACAAACTAAATTACATTCTAGAAGATAGGTTAACCCCTAGAAAAACTTTTTTAACAACATCGTTTGGTTGCAGATGACAAGCTACCTGTAGTAATCAATACATAAGCGATCCAGAAAATTCATCCACACCAAATGTAAACTTATTTACAAAAATAAACGATCTGTTCTTTGAACTAAAAATGCACATAATTTTATAATCATTTAACAAAAATGTTCACACTGCAAAATAAATAAAAACGAAAACCCACTGATGATAGCACAGTGGTGCTGAAACATGTTTGGGTACTGAAAAAAAGGTGTGTTTTGCATAACTGGAGGACCTCACATCCAACAATTGTAAGTAGGAAAGCTGGTTTACTTTGAAAATCCAAGCCTACAACCCCAAAAGTAAGTGAGATCAAAACACAAACTAACCGCTATAAAAACGGTTCCAGAGCTACAGTCTCAATATTCTGGAAACAAAATTTAACAGAAGACATCTGACAGCGTTAAACCCTGAGCGTACTGAGCGTGGTAAGTGCATAGATTCACGACACAAGCAAAATAACACTTTCAGATTGCGAGTGTGGCGCAACAGGACAGTCCATCCAGCATACTCACAAAGTGTGTCCTTGGCGCTCGTATAAGGGAAACTGGACTGACTTCCTGGAGGAAACTGTATCGGCGGTAGAATGGGTTGAACATCTTGACGCTGACATATAAGTTCTCTCATGTTTATATTGCTTGTGGAAATTGTTAGTTCAAATATGGTTCAAATGGCTCTGAGCTCTATGGGACTTAACTGCTGTGGTCATCAGTCCCCTAGAACTTAGAACTACTTAAACCTAACTAACCTAAGTACATCACACATATCCACACCCGAGGCAGGATTCGAACCTGCGACCGTAGCAGTCGCGCGGTTCCAGACTGTAGCGCCCAGAACCGCTCGGCCACCCCGGCGGGCGAAATTGTTAGTTCTTTTACACTTTTGTGTACTTTCTGCTTATTATGTCTGTACCCCCATTTGCATTTAATGCCATACGCTAAATCAATAAATAAGTAAATACTATTTTAGTGTATCTCTCCTCACTGGACTTGTCCTGTGGAAGCCTCTTTACCTCTGTAGAACTGCTGCGACCTGCTTCTGCAGACAAGCCTTCGGTCTCTCTCTATAATTTCAACTCCCTACACTTCCTTCCATTACGAAACTGACGATTCATCCATCCGCGTGATGCATCCAGACAACCGTCACCATCTTTTCTTAAAGTCGAGACATAAATTTCGTTTCTCTCTAATTCTATCTACCCATCTAATCTCATCAGAAAAGCTTCTATTGTTGTGTCGACCACTTGTCGTTCACATTTCATTTCCGTACATTCCAGACATATACTTCCAGAAAACGATTGCTTTATATTCGATGTTAATAAATTTCTCTTTTTCAGAAACATTGTTCTTCGTTTTGTCAGTCTACATTTCACTTCGCCAGTTTCCAATTCCTCATCTAATACTCTCAGCCTCCACTGATCTAATTGAATCACATTCCGAAATCTCATTTTAAGAAACTACACATTCCGTTCAACTAATCTTCTATTTTATAGCCTTGATCGGTTGTTGTTGTTGTTGCTGTTTTCTTCAGTCCGAAGACTGGTGTGATGCGACTCTCCATGCTACTCTATCCTGTGCGAGCCTCTTCGTCTCTGAATAACTATTGCAACCTACATCTTTCTGAATCTGTTTACTCTATTCAAATGGTTCAAATGGCTCTGAGCACTATGGGACTTAACATCTGAGGTCATCAGTCCCCTAGAACTTAGAACTACTTAAACGTAACTAACCCAAGGACACGACACACATCCATGCCCGAGGTAGGATTCGAACTTGCGACCGTAGCAGTCGTGCGGTTCCGGACTGAAGCGCCTAGAACCGCTCTGTTTACTGTATTCATTTCTTGGTCTCACTCTACGATTTTTACTCACCCCCCCCCCCCCTCCGTCTCCCCACACTTACACTTCCTCCGAATACCAAATTGGTTATCCCTTGATGTCTCAGAATGTGTCCTGTCATACGACCCCTTCTTTTGGTCAAGCTGTGCCAAACATTTCTTGTTTCTCCAATTCTATTCAGCACCTTCTCATTAGTTAAGTGATCTACCCATCTAATCTTCAGCGTTCATCTGTAGCACCGCATTTCGAAACCTTCTGTTCTCTGTACAAACTGTTTATTGTCCATGTTTCACTTCCAATCCGGGCTTCACTCCAGACAAATGCTTTCAGCCAGCCGCGGTGGCCGAGCGGTTCTAGGCACTTCAGTCCTGAAACGCGCGACTGCTACGGTCCCAGGTTCGAATCCTGCCAAGGGCATGGATGTCTGTGATGTCCTTAGGTTAGTTCGGTTTAAGTAGTTCTAAGTTCTAGGGGATTGATGACCTCAGATGTTAAGTCCCATAGTGCTCAGAGCCATTTGAACCATTTGGAATGCTTTCAGAAAAATACTTCCTAATACTTAATTCTATATTCAATGTTGACAAATTTCCCTTCTTCAGAAACGCTTTTCTTGCCATTGCCGGTCTACATGTTATAGCCTCTCTATTTCGGCCATCATCAATTATTTTGCTGCCCAAATAGCAAAAGTCAACCATTACTTTAAGTGTTTCGTTTGCTAACGTTTCTCTCAGCATCAAGTGATTTAATTCGACTACTTTTCTTTATCGTTGTCTTGTCTTTGTTGATGTTAATCTTATAACCTCCTTTCAAGATTATGTTCATTCCATTCAACTGTTCTTTCAAGTCCTTTTCTGCCTCTGACAGAACTAGAATGTCATCGACAAACCTCAAAGTTTTTATTTCTTTTCCCTGAATTTTGATTCCTACTTCAAATTTTTCTTTGGTTTCGTTTACTGCTTGTTCAATGTACAGATTGAATAACATAGGGGATAGGCTACAACCGTGTCTCACTCCCTTATCAGCCAAATGAGCACCCTTCTGTTCTACCTCCGTGTTGGTGTTTTCAATCGAAGCACTTCAAAATTGCCTTTCTCTTGGCAGAACACGAAGGTACAGCTAACAAAAACAAAAGACACCTCGGTCTGAATAGCCGCGAGGTGGAGAGCTGAGACTGAAACGCGCCACATATCACTGGCAGTGAATCTCTACGTCGACGCAACCGCGCTGGTTCTAGAGAGGTGCCTGTATACTTCTGATAAAGCGATCCGGAGGGACTTTCACGCCGCCTGCTGGCGGGCTTTCAGTGGCACAAACGAACGCCAGAGCGCGCGGCAGGCGACTCGAGCTTTCAGGACGTCTGCGCAGACCCCCGGCCTGTGAGGGCGGCAGCAATTAGCCAAATTAGGCGACATTCAGCCGCCGGCTGCCACGCAGTCGTCAAACGCCGGGGGCCGTGACGGATGGTCGCAAACCCAACGCTGCCAGTGTTTGCGTCAGGCAAGGCGCTCTCTCACGGGCTGACCTCCTTACTCTCCTTGCCTTTCCACTTAAAGCTTCACCTAAAACTTTATGGTCGTTTCTCTAACTTCCAGATTCTTACTACTACACTTGATTCCGCAAATAAAGGAAAACTCGCAAAAATAAAGAAACGTCCACTTCTAAGTATACAGAACGAGCCATTGAAATTGCAACACCAGGTGTACCAAGCGAGGTGGTGCAGTGGCACAAGTGATTCGCATTCTGGAGGACGACGATTCAAACCCGCCTCTGGCCATACTGATTCAGGTTTTCTGTGGCTTCCCTAAATCGCTTCAGGCAAATGGTTTCTTAGAAAGGGCGCGGTCGACTTCCTTCCCCACCCTCCCGTAACCCAATGGGACCGATGACCTCGCTGTTTGGTCCTCTCTCCCAAATCACTCAACCGACCAACACCAGGTGCGCCATACGCAGCACTATATCGATCAGGCCTTCCGGATTGACATCGTATCTTGCGTCTTGCAAGTGTGGTTTCTATCTCTGGATAGCGAATTTTTATGCAGCCCATCACCTTCAACCTCCATGGGAATTTGGTCCAAAAATCTGTTGAAAGCACCACGTCTGTTGTAACTTGTAGTGACCCCGGTCGCGGGGTGGCCGAGAAAGCCCGGCGGGACCAAACGGAGAGCGGCCAGCGAACAAACAAACGAACGGAAAGGACGGACACGAAACAACGACGGACGATCGAGAGAGACCTTACGACGACAACACGCAAGAAGCAACGGAGTGACAGAGAGAACCAAACGACTCCAAGACGTCCACTAGTAATGGAAACAAAGAACGATAAACACGCTGTCTGTTGTCGAGGAGATGTGTCGAGACTCACGCAACGATTGGACTCGCTGGCTGAGCTTTTTTTTTTCCTTTATTGAATTTCGATTCCCCCCGAAGTAGGCGGGCTGGCAGCAGCTTAGTATGCCGCTCTTCAGCCTACAGACTTTGTTAAAAAGATGAAGAGAATAAATAATAAAAACTGGCGATAAAATCGGAGACTTAAATAGTAACAGGGATAAAAAAATTGTGGAACTTAAAACATAGAACAAAGGGGTGATGATGCTAATAAAATACATACGAAGCAGACAGGTAAAATAATAGACAGACAATTAAAAAAACTCGGCGACAGCCTGGTTTCTGTTCGCAAAAGACATAAAAGTCACACCCAGCGACAGCATGGTTTCTGTTCGCAACTCTAGAAAGACGAACAACACTGAACATTCAGTGGAACACTGCGCTAAAAAGTTGGCAAATGTGACATACCACAGCCGAGAGCAGTTGGGGGGAAACTGGACAGATGATGGAAAAGTAAAAAAGGAGGGGAAGGAGAGGAAAAGCGAAGGGGGGGAGGGGGAAAGGAGCCGATGGAGGATGAGGACCCACAAGAGGGGTGGGGGGTGCTGGGCAGATGCGACAGGGAGTGGGGAAGGCACAGGAGTGGAATACAAAAGGACTCAGGGGGGGGGGGGGGTGGAGAAAGAAGGTAGGGAGAGGGAGAGGTTCGGCAGGGAGAAAACAGGATGGAAGGGGGGGGGGGAAGAGGGAGCCCAGGGAAAGGACGGAGGAAAGGAGGGGAGGGGTGAGGATCAAAGTTGATAGGAGGGATAGATGGAGGGAGGGGGAGTTGATGGAAGCCACCTTGGGAAAGGAGATGAAGGGTGTAGAGATGGAGGGTAGGGGGGACACAACAGTGAAGACGTAGCAGGGGGCGGGGATGTGAGAGGAGAGCAGCAACCAGGGGGTGAGGGGGGATCAAGGCGGTGGGAGGTGTAGAGGATGCAGATATGTTCGAGGAATAGGAGCAGATGGCGGAAAGCAATGAGGTCATAGAGGATTCTCGTGGGGGATGCGACTGGCTAAGCTTTTTTTATTATTATTGATTTTCAATTCCCCCCCAAGGTGGCGGGCTGGCAGCAGCTTAGTACGCTGCTCTGCAGCCTACAGACTTTTTTTTAAAAAAAAACAGAAGAAGAAAAGAAACAAGAAAAACAGGCGATAAAACGGTGACTTAAAGTGTAAAATGGCGGAAAAATGCGGAAAGTTAAAACAGAAAGCAAAAGGGGTTGACAATGTTAATAAAAGACACAGGAATCAGGCAAGTAACATAGTACACACACAATTGAAAAATACGGCGACAGTCTGGTTTCTGTTCGCAAGAGATAAAAAGCACACCCAGCGACAGTATGATGGCCGTTCGCAACACTTCCCAAAAAACACAACACGGAACACTCACTGTAAAACACTCACTGTAAAACACTGCACGAAAATGGCGGCACAAAGACGACACTCCCGAGCGAAAGGCAGGTGGGGGGGGGGGGGGCCTGGAGGAGGGGGAAGAACAAGGAGGGAGGAAGGAAAAAACGAAAAGGGGGGGGAACCAAGGAGGGTGAGGACTCATAAAGGCGGAGAGGGGCAGGGTAGACACGAGAGGGAATGAGAAGTGGCAGAGGAGGGAAATGCAAAAGAACCCGTGGGAGAGAAGGGGGCAGAGAGAGGGGAGGTGGGGAAAAAAGAGGATGGAAGGGGGGGAGAGGGAGCCTGGGAAAATGACAGAGGAAAGGAGGGGGAGTGAGGATCAGAGTTGATAGGAGGGATAAATGGAGGGAGAGAGGGCATCATCCGGGAGGGGGAGTTCATAGAAGCCACCTTGGGAAAGGAGATGAAGGGTGTAGAGATGGAGGGTAGGGGGGACACAACAGTGAAGACGTGGCAGCGGGGCAGGGATGGGTGAGGAAAGGAGCAAGCATGGAGTGAGGGGGATCAAGGCGGCGGGAGGTGTAGAGTATGCGGATACGTTCGAGGAATAGGAGCAGATGGGAGAAAGGAATGAGGTCATAGAGGATCCGCGTGGGGGATGCGACTGGCTGAGCGAGAGGGCGGCGCTCTATCGGGGGGCGCCGCTATTGGCCGCTGGAACCACGTGTTCCACTGTGGCGCCCTCACACTAAATGCGGGCCAGGAGGCGCGCGCCGCCACAGCTTACGGCGCGATAGTGCAGAGACCTCTAGGGGTCTTCGACGTCCATGACGTCTGGTGGGGATTCAAATTCCGCGGCGTGCGGCACCAGAACGTCCATGTGGCCATAAAAAGAAGGCATCATCCATATATCTCAAGATGCACGTTGATTACAAGGCCGAAGTCCTCAGTGCCATATCCTGGGATGCTTCAATTCTTGGACGTTATGGCCTACAGAAAGCCATATGGTACTCTGGGACATAGTGTTCACCGAAATCCAACGCACACAGATCGGTATCTGCTTGCTAAAAGTTGTCATCCACCATACCAACGCAGCGGCGTCCTAAGGACTCTGGTACTCAGGATATATGCCATTCCGACGCTATCGGTTTAACTCAAGCACTTGTGCTTTTGATGGTTTTTTAAGGAAAATGGATACTCGGAGAAGCAGACTCGTCGGGCTTTGGAGGTTGTTCCATCACCGGAGGTGCATAAAGAGGATCGTAGATCAGTGGCCTTTATTCCATATGCTGAGGCGTATCGTTCAAGATTGGAAGAACTTTAAGGAGTTTTAGCATTAAGAGTGTGTTCCGTCCACCTTCCAAGATTAGGGCACAACTCGACTTTGTGAAAGAACTTTTCGACTCTGTAAGCGCAGAACAGGCTATCAGTGATCACAAGACCGTTGCAGCATCCCTGAATATGGAAGTAAATAGGAATATAAAAAAAGGGAGGAAGGTTTATCTGTTTAGCAAGAGTAATAGGAGGCAGATTTCAGACTACCTAACAGATCAAAACGAAAATTTCTGGTCCGACACTGACAATGTTGAGTGTTTATGGAAAAAGTTCAAGGCAATCGTAAAATGCGTTTTAGACAGGTACGTGCCGAGTAAAACTGTGAGGGACGGGAAAACCCACCGTGATTCAACAACAAAGTTAGGAATCTATTGCGAAAGCAATGTCATTGCAAGTTTAAACGCAGCCAAAACCTCTCAGACAAACAGAAGCTAAACGATGTCAAAGTTAGCATAAGGAGGGCTATGCGTGAAGCGTTCAGTGAATTCGAAAGTAAAATTCTATGTACCGACTTGACAGAAAATCCTAGGAAGTTCTGGTCTTACTTTAAATCAGTAAGTGGATCAAAACAGCATATCCAGCCACTCTGGGGTGATGATGGCATTCAATCAGAGGATGACACGCGTAAAGCTGAAATACTAAACACCTTTTTCCAAATCTGTTTCACAGAGGAAGACCGCACTGAAGTTCCTTCTCTAAATCCTCGCACGAACGAAAAAATGGCTGACATCGAAATATGTGTCCAAGGAATAGAAACGCAACTGAAATCACTCAACAGAGGAAAGTCCACTGGACCTGACGGGATACCAATTTGATTCTACACAGAGTACGTGAAAGAACTTGCCCCCCTTCTAACAGCCGTGTACCACAAGTCTCTAGAGGAACGGAAGGTTCCAAATGATTGGAAAAGAGCACAGGTAGTTCCAGTTTTCAAGAAGGGTCGTCGAGCAGATACGCAAACCTATAGGCCTATATCTCTGACATCGATCTGATGTAGAATTTTAGAACATGTCTTTTGCTCGCGTATCATGTCATTATTGGAAACCCAGAACCTACTCTGTAGGAATCAACATGGATTCCGGAAACAGCGATCATGTGAGACCCAACTCGCTTTATTTCTTCATGAGACCCAGAAAATATTAGATACAGGCTCCCAGGTAGATGCTATTTTTCTTGACTTCCGGAAGGAGTTCGATACAGTTCCGCACTGTCACCTGATAAACAAAGTAACAGCCTACGGAATATCAGACCAGCTGTGTGGCTGGATTGAAGAGTTTTTAGCAAACAGAACACATCATGTTGTTCTCGATGGATAGACGTCTGCAGAAGTTAAAGTAACCTCTGGAGTGCCACAGGGGAGTGTTATGGGACCATTGCTTTTCACAAAAAAAATGGTTCAAATGGCTCTGAGCACTATGAGACTCAACTGCTGAGGTCATTAGTCCCCTAGAACTTAGAACTAGTTAAACCTAACTAACCTAAGGACATCACAAACATCCATGCCCGAGGCAGGATTCGAACCTGCGACCGTAGCGGTCTTGCGGTTCCAGACTGCAGCGCCTTTAACGGCACGGCCATTGCTTTTCACAATATATATAAATGACCTAGTAGATAGTGTCGGAAGTTCCATGCGGCTTTTCGCGGATGATGCTGTAGTATACAGAGAAGTTGCAGCATTAGAAAATTGCAGCGAAATGCAGGAAGATCTGCAGCGGATAGTCCATCAACAAAGGAGGTGGCTTACAAAACACTCGTTCGGTCTATACTTGAGTATTGCTCATCAGTGTGGGATCCGTACCAGGTCGGGTTGACAGAGAAGATAGAGAAGATCCAAAGAAGAGCGGCGTATTTCGTCACAGGGTTATTTGGTAAGCGTGATAGCGTTGCGGAGATGTTTAGCAAGCTCAATTGGCGGCCTCTTCAAGAGAGGCGCTTTGCGTTACGGTGTGGCTTGCTGTCCAGGTTTCGAGAGGGTGCGTTTCTGGATGAGCTATCGAATATATTGCTTCCCCCTACTTATACCTCCCGAGGAGATCACGAATGTAAAATTAGAGAGATTCGAGCGCGCACGGAGGCTTTCCGGCAGTCGTTCTTACCGCGAACCATACGCGAGTGGAACAGAAAAGGGAAGTAATAACAGTGGCACGTAAAGTGCCCTCCGCCACACACCATTGGGTGGCTTGCGGAGTATAAATGTAGATGTAGATGTAGAGTGTTAATCACTTATTGGTGGTACTATTCGCTTCGAACATTGTTCCCGGTTGTTGCAATTTTCATAAACGTCTGCTTCAGATGCCTGCCCACAGTAGCGACGCTACCCGGCAAACAGCCGCGGCGGCCGGCGGGCCGGTGTTCCACAGGGCAGCTTCCTGTGTCCCGCGCTAATTATTAAGCACCCGCGGCTACGGCCGCGCAGTTGCCGGCCACCGCCGCCTCCGCCGCCCCCGCCGCCCGCTCCACACCACCTGCGCCATTTACATTTAGATGAGCAGTCGGCAACCAGGAAATAAACGCCGCCTCCCCGCGTCCCGAGTCCTGCGTGCATACGTGCGGATCCCCCCATCTCGCATCCCACATGCTGGATTCCCCGTGACAAATGGCGCGCGTACGTTTTTAATACATCCCTAAAGCGCTGGAAATATGCCACTTCCAGTAACGACCTGAATATTTTACAGCACAGGCGCGATACCGCACCAATGTTTGCATATCTTATCCAGACACTGCGGTTCAATACCTTTCGGATGGTGATACGCAGTGGGTTTATTTGTCCTATATAAACAGTTATCTACACACCACGGAAATTTAAAGGGTGTCATTTCGAGAACACTACAACCCTCCGCGGAAAACGTCTCTTTATGAAGCCGGCCGCTGTGGCCGAGCGGTTCTAGGCGTTTCAGTCCGGAACGGCGCTACTGCTACGGTCGCAGGTTCGAATCCTGCCTCGGGCATGGATGTGTGTGATGTCCATAGGTTAAGTTTAAGTCTAGGGGACTGATGACTTCAGATGTTAAGACCCATAGTGCTTAGAGTCATTCGTCTCTTAATGATCACTAAGCACAGTGGACAAAAAGTTTTTCAGCCCAAGGAGACATGATGCTAAACCTCTAGGCTTGATAATGGCACCAATTCACCGAGAAAGAGTGTCTATAAGTGAAGTTAAAATCTTCTGGGTTATTACGCCGAGTCATGTTTCTTCTAAAATGTTCGACGTTTCGACCCCTCTGCTGCGATCTTCCGTAGGATCTTTTGGTTCCATTACTGCTAGAACACTCCTGAGGGAGATCCCAGCAGAGGCGTCGAAACGCCGAAAATTTTAGAAAAAACATGACGCGGCCTAATAACTCAGAAGATTTTAACTTCAGTGACAAGCCTGCAGATTTACATAGAGTCTATAAGATTCTTCAAGTATGCCACATACAGTTTGTGACGTAAAAGGAAGTGTAGTTCTGAGTGTAGCTGTGAGTGATCATAATTTAGAAACTTTTTTTAACAACGAGGCACAGATTTTATATCACAGCAACACTTTAAAAAAACCTGTAAGAGCAATGAATTAAAATCCAGAAAAACAGTGGCTGAATAATAACAGATATTCAGTAATTGATTAATATTCTCTCAATCGCGATGAAAATCCAAAACCCATAACAAGCCCCAAAGATACTACCCATGGTATCATAAACAACTGACATGTAATTTGTCTTCACGGGTTTGCCGACGGATCACGTCGTGCAAATTCCACAGTATTTCCTCGCAGCAACTGTTTGACATCTTCAGGCGGTTCAAACTTGCTGGCGGCTAGGTGCGACTGACGGTATCAGCACGCCGACGCCCCGTTTCTGATTTTGTAAATTTGTGGTATTATAGGACCAAACGGAATGGATCGTGTCTTGAAAGGAGGTATAAGATGAACATCAACAAAAGCAAAACGAGGATAATAGAATGTAGTCGAATTAAGTCGGCTGATGCTGAGGGAATTAGATTAGGAAATGAGACACTTAGTAGTAAAGGAGTCTTGCTATTCGGGGACCACAATAACTGATGCTGGTCGAAGTAAAGAGGATATAAAATGTAGACTGGCAATGGCAAGGAAAGCGTTTGTGAAGAAGAGAAATTTGTTAACATCGAGTATAGATTTAAGTGTCAGCAAGTCGTTTCTGAAAGTGTTCGTACGGAGTGTAGCCATGTATGGAAGTGAAACACGGACGATAAATAGTTTGGACAAGAAGAGAATAGAAGCTTTCGAAATGTGGTGCTACAGAAGAATGCTGAGGATTAGATGGGTAGATCATGTAACTAATGAGGAGGTATTGAACAGAATTGGGGAGAAGAGAAGTTTGTGGCACAACTTGACTAGAAGGAGGGATCGGTTGGTAGGATCACCAATTTAGTATTGGAGGGCAGCGTGGAGGGTAAAAACCGTAGAGGTAGACCAAGAGATGAATACACTAAGCAGATTCAAAAGGATGTAGGTTGCAGTAGGTACTGGGAGATGAAGAAGCTTGCACAGGATAGAGTAGCATGGAGAGCTGCATCAAACCAGTCTCAGGACTGAAGACCACAACAACAACAGGACCAAACTGCTTAGGTCATCGGTCCCTAAGCTTACACACTACTTAATCTAACTTAAACTAAAGTATGCTGTGGACAACACACACACCCATGCCCGAGGGAGGACTCTGAACCTCTGACGGGGGATTCCTCGCGGACCGTGACAAGACGCCAAGGTGCAGAAATCACGCATGCGCAAAGATTTGCAGATATATGGAGCCGTACTCAAACGCCCTCTGCCTGTACTAACAGTGCGGCCAGACATTACTCGCCAAAGACCGTACTAGACCAATGTTATGACGGATCTGTTATCGAAAAATCTCGATTTTCGAGTCGTGATACAATAGCAGCCGATGCAGGGTTCCAGGCTGGGCTCAGTTGAAATGCCTCATACCTGTTGATGAGATTATCGGCTGTACCGATATGTATTGATTCCTTAATGACGCGATTCCAGAAAGATGACGCCGGGGATAAAACTTCCGCCTTTTCATAAATCATGCGATGTCTTGCATTCAGACAGTGATCTGCAATTGACGACTTTTCCGGTTGACGAAGGTGCGTATGACGCCGATGTTCATCGCAGCGTTCTTGCACAGCGTGACAAGACTGGCCTATTATGCTGCCCCACATTGACATGGGATCTTGGACACATCACATTTCCTGAGGCCAAGATCATCCTTAACCGAACTCAACACATTCCTCAGTTTTGCAGATGGCTGAAAAAAAAACCACTTAATGCCACATCTTCCAAGGACTCTTCCGATTCTTGACGACATGGCACCAAAATTCGGAAAAAAGGCCAAAGTGGTGGGTGTCTTCGTATCTTCATTCTGCTCCATAGACTGAACTCGCTTGGGCCTGAGTGCATTACGTATCTGTCTCTCAGAATAACAGTCTTGTCGGACACTATCTTCAAACGTTTTATTTCACTCGATAGGCTTTCAGGATGTGCAGGATGATGGCAGCTTTTGGCCTGGAGATACAGCTCTGTATGCATTGGCTTGCGAAAGACGCTGTGCCCCTAGGTTGTATCTGCTTTCCTTCGTATCAAAACATGAAGAAAAGTTAAAGTACAATCTTTTTCCACTTCCATTGTGAAGTTTATATTCGGATGGAGCGAATTCAGATGCTGAAGAAACGTGGGTGGGGTATCAAGTCCATGTGGCCACAACACAAATGTATCATCCACAAACCGCAAAAAATAAGAAAGTTTCGATATGGCTGACTGTAGTGCTTTTTCTTCAAAGTCCTCCATTAAATAACTGGCCACCACAGGAGACTGAGGGCTTCCAAATTCAAATGGTTCAAATGGCTCTGAGCGCTATGGAACTTAACATCTCAGGTCATCAGTCCCCTAGAACTTAGAACTACTTAAACCTAACTAACCTAAAGACATCACACAATCCATGCCCGAGGTAGGATTCGAACCTGCGACTATAGCTGTCGCGTATTTCCAGGCCGAAGCGCCTAGTACCGCTCGGAAACACCGGCCGGCTTAGGGTTTCCCATGGCGACACCGTCAACTTGTTCAAAATATTGGTCATGAAATGAAAAGTGTGTTGAAACAAGCACGTGTTAATAAATGCTACTACGTCCTCCTCAACCTTGTTGCTAATGAGCTCTAATGAGTCCTGCAAGGCACCTTTGTAAATAAAGACATATCATCGGAACTTAGTAAGAGATCCGATGATTGCAATCGGCTGCTACTAAATCATCATCATCATCATCATTTAAGACTGATTATGCCTTTCAGCGTTCAGTCTGGAACATAGTCCCCCTTATAAAATTCCTCCATGATCCCCTATTCAGTGCTAACATTGGTGCCTCTTCTGATGTTAAGCCTATTACTTCAAAATCATTCTTAACCGAATCTAGGTACCTTCTCCTTGGTCTACCCCGACTCCTCCTAGCCTCTACTGCTGAACCCATGAGTCTCTTGGGTAACCTTGCTTCTCCTATGCGTGTAACATGACCCCCACCATCTAAGCCTGTTCACCTTGTCTGCTACATCTATAGAGTTGGTTTCCAGTTTTTCTTTGATTTCCTCATTGTGGACACCCTCCTGCCATTGTTCTCATCTACTAGTACCTGCAATCATCCTAGCTACTTTCATATCCGTAACCTCAACCTTATTGATAAGGTAACCTGAATCCACCCAGCTTTCGCTCCCATACAACAAAGTTGGTCGAAATATTGAACGGTGCACAGATAACTTAGTCATGGTACTGACTTCCGTCTTGCAGAAGAGAGTAGATCGCAACTGAGCGCTCACTGCATTAGCTTTGCTACACCTCGCTTCCAGTTCTTTCACTATGTTTCCATCCTGTGAGAATATGCATCGTATGTACTTGAAACCGTCCACCTGTTCTAACTTTGTTCCCCCTATTTGGCACTCAATCCGTTTTTATCTCTTTCCCACTGACATTACTTTCGTTTAGGAGATGCTAATCTTCATACCATAGTCCTTACATTTCTGATCTAGCTCTGAAATATTACTTTGCAAACTTTCAATCGACTCTGCCATCACAACTAAGTCATCCGCATATGCGGGACTGCTTATTTTGTGTTCGCATATCTTAATCTCACCCAGCCAGTCTTGTTTTCAACATATAATCCATAAATAATATGAACAATAGTGGAGACAGGTTGCAGCCTTGTCTTACCCCTGAAACTACTCTGAACCATGAACTCAATTTACCGTCAACTGTAACTGCTGCCTGACTATCTATGTAAAGACCTTTAATTGCGTGCTTCTAGTTACACCTCTTTGTCACCTTGTTTTCAGCCCCCCACCCCATCTCTCCTATTGCAGGTAGATGGTTCTAGCTCCACTCTATTGCCTTGTCATCCTGTTCCGAACTATGCTTAAAATTTTAAGTCTCAAACTAAATCACGTTAATATCAGTTGTAGAATTTATACAGCACAGACGGACAGACAAGAAAGCGACTTAATGAAAACGTGTTAAAAATGGGTAAAATCGAGCAATCTATATATGCTGGAAGGTGGCTTTCTAAAGAAATTACGCCTTCAGCAACATCACGAAAATTTTAGCTTATCCGTAAGAAGCTTAACGCCGTTAGCTGCTCGAATATCTTTCCTTTCCTGCATTCCGCATTGCGGCCTCATCAGCCGTTTTATAAGCTGGTAGACACCAGCACGAGTAGACGTCAAAGGGAAAGCCGAGCTTAAATATCTCATGTAGCCCACTTACCTGCTTATCCGTTCCCACGAAAAGCTGCAAGCAGTATTCGTAAATTATATATCACCGCAGACGAGAGGTATATTCTGCTGTTCTTACGTTCTGCTTAGTCCATTACATTAATTCCTCGCGATTTTCATCCAAAGCGCCTTGAAGGATTTTCTTCCCTAATCTGAAGCAGGAAAGAATTACGCTGTCGAGCGAATGGACGGCGGATGAATTTTCCTGTGCCTCGACTCTCCGGTACTTTTTTTGCGTACCGCGGCCCACGAAAGAAAACTCAACAACAGTGGTCTTGATAACGGTACCTATGCTAACCATAGAAAGTTATAGAAACAACGAAAAAGAGACGGAGCTGGGAATGGAACCGCAACGAAAAACGACTTACCTGAAATGAACTATCTTCAGAGGTTGAACGAATTAATCTGCAATATTTCCAATCGACATCTTGACGTTTCACAGTTCTGCGTGTTAACGTCCCAAACTTTACTTTTACTTATTTGTTTAACGCGGATATTGTCTATGAAGATCCTAAAGTTCACTTCACTCTTGCGGTTTTACGTTAATGAAAATAACGCAGTTATTCTGTTTTTATTGAATGTAGGACCGAAACCTATTCATTTCTTTGATGACTAGCATGAATCATTTTGTTTACAATGTATCCTTACCCGATTTCCACTTAGAGGTGCCATCCATATCAATGATTTCTCAGTAATTTCTCTACACTTTGTTATATTGTTGCATGTTTATTGAAACTTCAGTACTATATATTTTTTTCTCCGACAGCACAAAATTATACATGCACGGTACTCTCCGACTGCGGATTGTGAGATTGCTTAATAAATGTGTGTAGTGACGAAAAAAATACAGTAGCAACATTACTTGAGACAGTAACTATCATTAACGCTACGGATACATAGCCCAAATGAAAAACTGAAAAAAATTGTTAAAATGGCTCTGAGCACTGTGGGACTAAACATCTGAGGTCATCAGTCCCCTAGAACTTAGAACTACTTAAACCTAACAAACCTAAGGACGTCACACACCCATGCCCGAGGCAGGATTCGAACCTGCGACCGTAGCGGTCGCGCGGTTCCAGACTGTAGCGTCTATAACCGCTCGGCCACTCCGGCCGGCCGAAAAACTGAGTTCGATTTCTTTTTCAATGGGTAAATCATGACATGTAGTCTTCTGGGAGATAAGATTACCTCCATGACTCTTATTTTTATTTACAAGTGCAAGCAAGAACAAACAGTATTTGATAATAGCAAAGGACTAATTTCACGCAATCTGAGACGAAAAAAAAATTAAAACATAAAATCTAGTATTAGATCAGTAATTCGTAATTAATCAAAAAAATGAGCAAATGAATGGTTCCAGTGAGGACGTGACGATTGACTGATTCATTAGTGTGCCACCAGTTTCGATTCTGAAACAAGACGCTTGTACACTATAGAAACATATCTACATTCTGCTAACCATTCTTATCACCCCCGCCCTTTCGTCCTGGCAGCAAGATCTTACCATATTTCCTTTCTGCTGCAGTGTGGGCTGCATTGGACGTCTTGCCACGCACAGTTCCTGTCAGATTCAGGATGTGATCCCCGTCTTAAGATTACAGTCTCAGAATGCGTCTCTGTTAGTCGTCTGAATACCTCCTAGCCTCAAATTGAAGTACTAAGTGCAATGTCCGCAAAATGCTCTCTGCTCGCGGAACCCTCGCCAAGACACACTGCAAATATTTCCGCTAAACTGATGTAAAAATTGCCTGCAACCTTGCGAACACTGTATCGCTGTTAAGTCAGGGCTACAATAGAAGATATCACGTTCTCCATTTATACGTGTGCTAAAAGATCTCAATGTGTGATTGTTTCTAAAGAAAGCTAAAGAGCTACGCCTTCTGAAATATTTCGGAACAGGTATGACAGTAATCTGTCAGACACAGTTACCATAAATACTGTCGTCATAAACTTGAATATCACCACAGTATTTGGCCATTTCTCAGTTTTTCCACACCTGTCTAATTTCAGTACTTCTTTCTAACATCCCAAATAGACTTGCCGCCTTTCCATTATACAGGGAACACGTATGAGGCCAGCCAATACCTCCATTTTTCATTGTCGCCATGTTAGTTGCGAGCATTCGCTGCTGGAACTATAAAAGTAATGGACCTTTTGAGTTACGTAGAGCACATCGGATGAATTCAGCAAATCTCACTCTCCCCGAATTAGTCAGTTGTGATCATTCGGTACAGACGAACGCAATGTACAGGGTTATTACAAATGATTGAAGCGATTTCACAGCTCTACAATAACCTTATTATTTGAGATATTTTCACAATGCTTTGCACACACATACAAAAACTCAAAAAGTTTTTTTAGGCATTCACAAAAGTTCGATATGTGCCCCTTTAGTGATTCGGCAGGCATCAAGCCGATAATCAAGTTCCTCCGACACTCGGCGCAGCATGTCCCCATCAATGAGTTCGAAAGCATCGTTGATGCGAGCTCGCAGTTCTGGCACGTTTTTTGGTAGAGGAGGTTTCAACACTGAATCTTTCACATAACCCCACAGAAAGAAATCGCATGGGGTTAAGTCGGGAGAGCGTGGAGGCCATGACATGAATTGGTGATCATGATCTCCACCACGACCGATCCATCGGTTTTCCTATCTCCTGTTTAAGAAATGACGAACATCGTGATGGAAGTGCAGTGGAGCACCATCCTGTTGAAAGATGAAGTCGGCGCTGTCGGTCTCCAGTTGTGGCATGAGCCAATTTTCCAGCATGTCCAGATACAAGTGTCCTGTAACGTTTTTTTCGCAGAAGAAAAAGGGGCCGTAAACTTCAAACCGTGAGATTGCACAAAACACGTAAACTTTTGGGGAATTGCGAATTTGCTGCATGAATGCGTGAGGATTCTCTACCGCCCAGATTCGCACATTGTGTCTGTTCACTTCACCATTAAGAAAAAATGTTGCTTCATCACTGAAAACAAGTTTCGCACTGAACGCATCCTCTTCCATGAGCTGTTGCAACCGCGCCGAAAATTCAAAGCGTTTGACTTTGTCATCGGGTGTCAGGGCTTGTAGCAATTGTAAACGGTAAGGCTTCTGCTTTAGCCTTTTCCGTAAGCTTTTCCAAACCGTCGGTTTTGGTACTTTTAGCTCCCTGCTTGCTTTATTCGTCGACTTCCGCGGGCTACGCGTGAAACTTGCCCGCACGCGTTCAACCGTTTCTTCGCTCACTGCAGGCCTACCCGTTGATTTCCCCTTACATAGGCTTCCAGAAGCTTTAAACTGCGCATACCATCGCCGAATCGAGTTAGCAGTTGGTGGATCTTTGTTGAACTTCGTCCTGAAGTGTCGTTGCACTGTTATGACTGACTGATGTGAGTACATTTCAAGCACGACATACGCTTTCTCGGCTTCTGTCGTCATTTTGTCTCACTGCGCTCTCGAGCGCTCTGGCGGCAGAAACCTGAAGTGCGGCTTCAGCCGAACAAAACTTTATGAGTTTTTCTACGTATCTGTAGTGTGTCGTGACCATATGTCAATGAATGGAGCTACAGTGAATTTACGAAATCGCTTCAATCATTTGTAATAGCCCTGTACTTCAGATGCGATGTGGCGAAGTTTGTCAGTATTCTGACAAACGTACACTGAAGAGTCAAAGAAATTGGTGCACCTGCCTAATCTAATGCTGGGCCCCCGCGAGCACGCAACACGACGTGGCATGGACTCGACTAATGTCTGAAGTAGTGCTGGACGAAATCGACACCATGAATCCTGCCGGGATGTCCATAAATTCGTGCGAGGGGGTGGTGATCTCTTCTGAACAGCACTTTGCAAGGCGTCCCGTACCTGCTCAGTAATGTTCGTGTCTCGGGAGTTTGGTGTCCAGCAGAAATGTTTAACCTCAGAAGAGTGTTCGTGGAGCCACTCTGTAGAAATTCTGGACCTGTGCGGTGTCGCATGGTCTGCAACCTTGTGAACACACACGGAATGCAAAGGCCGCGCTGGGTAGCCGCGCAGTCTGGGCCGCCTTGTCAGGGTCTGTGCGGCTTCCCCCGTCAGAGGCTCGAGTCCTACCTCGGGCACGGATGTGTGTGTAGTCCTTAGTGTAAGTTAGTTTAAGTTAGATAAAGTAGTGTGTAGGCTTAGGGACTGATGACCTAAGTAGTTTGGTCCCATAAGACCTTACCACAAATTTCCAAATTTTTTTCGGAATGCACGATGGACATGAATGGATCCAGGTGATCAGACAGGATGCTTTCGCACGTGTCACCTGTCAGACTCGTATTTAGACGTATCAGGGGTCCTATACGACTCCAGTTGCACACGCTCCATACCATCACAGAGCCTCCACCAGCTTGAGCAGTCCACTGCTGACACGCAGGATCCATGGATTCATGATGTTGTGTCCATGCTCATACACGTCCACCCGCTCGGTACAGTTTGAAACGAGACTCGTCCGAACAGGCAGCATGTTTCCAGTCATCAGCAGTCCAATGTCGGTGTTGACGGTACCAGGAGAGTCGTAAGGCTTTGTGTCGTGCAGTCATCAAGGGTACACTAGTACGCTGACACTTGTTGATGGCCGGCCGGTGTGGCCGAGCTGTTCTAGGGGCTACAGTGTGGAACTGCGCCACCGCCACGGCCGCAGGTTCGAATCCTGCCAAGGGCATGGATGTGTGTGATGTCCTTAGATTAGTTAGGTTTAAGTAGTTCTAAGTTCTAGGGGACTGATGACCTCAGAAGTTAAGTCCCATAGTGCTCAGAGCCATTTGAACCATTTGAACTTGTTGATGGTCCAGGTTTGAAATCTGAAGCAATATGCGGAAGGATTGCACTTCTATCACGTTGAATGATTCTTCTGAGTCGTCGTTGGTCCCGTTCTTGCAGGGTCTTTTTCCGGCCGCAGCGATGTCAGAGAGTTGATGTTTTACCGGATTCCTTATATTCACGGTACACTCGTGAAATGGTCGTCCGGAAAAATGGACTTCATCGCTACCTCGGAGATGCTGTGTCCCATCGATCGCACGCCGACTGTAACACCACGTTCAAACTCACTTAAATGTACATAACCTGCCATTGTAGCGGCAGTAACCGATCTAACAACTGCGACTGGTACTTGTTGTCTTATACGGGCATTTCCGACCGCAGCGCCGTATTCTGCCTGTTTACATATCTCTGTATTTCTGTATTTTAATACGCATGCGTATACCGGTTTCTTTGGCGCTTCAGTGTATATTACCTAATTGGAAGTGTCCGGACATCGGTATATGATGTGGAATTGACCACCAGATGTCAAGAGAGGTTGTCTGACAATATTAAACGAGGCTTGAAGTATTGTCAGTAGAGGAGCGAATGGGTCCGTCAGGGCAGCTCATTGACTCCGAGCGCCTAGTCATTAGATGTCAGCTAAGTAACAAATCTGTCAGTGGAATTTAAACACTTCTAAACCTGTGCAGGTCGATTGTTGGTATCGTGGATCCGAAGTGGAAACTCGAACGAACAACCGGAGTTAAAACGAGACCAGGCAGAGTTCGTGTACAGACAGAAGCGAGCGTCAAGCAGAGCGAAGGATGATTGTAAAAATCGCATGAAATCAGCGCGGAAGAAACCACTCGCGAGTTTCAAAGTGCTAGCAACAGACCAGCTAGTACAATGCCAGCACGCAGTGAATTAAAAAGATTAGGATACAAACTGCAAAAAGGTGGGAATTTGAGGAGATGGGACCTGGATAAGCTGACTAAATCAGATGTTGTACAGAGTTTCAGGGAGAGCATAAGGGAACAATTGACAGGAATGGGGGAAAGAAATACAGTAGAAGAAGAATGGGTAGCTTTGAGGGATGCAATAGTGAAGGAAGGAGAGGATTAAGTATGCAAAAAGACTAGGGCTAGTAGAAATCCTCGGCTAACAGAAGAGATAATGAATTTAATTGATGAAAGGAGAAAATACAAAAATGCAATAAATGAAGCAGGCAAAAAGGAATACAAACGTCTCAAAAATGAGATCGACAGGAAGTGCAAAATGGCTAAGCAGGGATGGCTAGAGGACAAATGTAAGGATGTAGAGGCTTATCTCTCTAGGGTTAAGATAGCTACCGCCTACAGGAGAATTAAAGAGACCGTTGGAGAAAATAGAACCTTTTGTATGAATATCAAGAGATTTGATCGAAACCCAGTTATAAGCAAAGAAGGGAAAGCAGAAAGGTGGAAGGAGTATATAGAGGGTCTATACAAGGGCTATGTACTTGAGGACAATATTATGGAAACGGAAGAGGATGTAGATGAAGATGAAATGGGAGATATGATACTGCGTGAAGAGTTTGACAGAGCACTGAAAGACCTGAGTCGAAACAAGGCCCCGGAGGTGGACAACAGTCCATTAGAACAACTGACGGCCTTGGGAGAGCCAGTCCTGTCAAAACTTTACCACATGGTGATCAAGATGTATGAGACAGGCGAAATACCCTCAGACTTCAAAAGAATATAATAATTTCAATCCCAAAGAAAGCAGGTGTTGACAGATCTGAGATTTACCGAATTATCAGTTTAATAAGTCACAGCTGCAAAATACTAACGCGAATTCTTTACAGATGAATGGAAAAACTGGTAGAAGCCGACCTCGGGGAAGATCAGTTTGGATCCCGTAGAAATATTAGAACACGTGAGGCAATACTGACCCTACAGCTTATCTTAGAAGCTAGATTAAGAAAAGGCAAACCTACGTTACTAGCATTTGTAGACTTAGAGAAAGCTTTTGACAATGTTGACTGGAATACTCTCTTTCAAATTCTAAAGGTGGCAGGGGTAAAATACAGGGAGCGAAAGGCTACTTACAATTTGTACAGAAACCAGATGGCAGTTATAAGAGTCGAGGGACATGAAAGAGAAGCAGTGGTTGGGGAGGGAGTGAGATAGGGTTGTAGCCTCTCCCCGGTGCTATTCAATCTGTATATTGAGCAAGCAGTAAAGGAAACAAAAGAAAACTTCGGAGTAGATATCAAAATCCATGGAGAACAAATAAAAACTTTGAGGTTCGCCGATGACATTGTAATTCTGTCAGAGATGAATACACTAAACAGATTGACAGGGATGTAGGCTGCAGTAGGTACTGGGAGATGAAGAAGCTTGCACAAGATAGAGTAGCATGGAGATCTGCATCAAACCAGTCTCAGGACTGCAGACCGCAACAACAACAGGATACATTTCTGCAGTCGGTGCTATACGGCGCATGAGGTGGTGTAAAGAGGAACCCCATTCGATAGTGGATGACTGGAAACGAGGGACGTGTAGTGATGAATCAAGCTATATCTTGTGGCAGTCCGATGGAATGGTTGAGATTTGGTGAATGCCACCTGCCACCATGTGTAGCGCCAACACTAGAGTACGGAGGGCGTTTCTCTTGGCTGAGATGTGGCCCCCTTATTGCTCTTCAGAAAATGCTAATTGAGAAAGGATGTGACCAACTTTTAGAGCATTGTTATACCAGAGGAACAGTTTAGAGACAATGGTGGTGTGAGTATGACAGTGGCCCGTGTCATAAGGCAGCGTGTATGTCAGGCAATGCTTTGTTGACAATCCCTGAAGTGGACTGGCCTGCCAAGAGCCCCGACCTGAACCCAATGGAACGCATTTGGAATGAGCTAGATGTTCGACTTCGAACCAGATCTTCTCTAGTTTCGACTGATGAGTAACAACGTGCTGATTTTCCTTCACAGACATTCAGAATCCTTATTGAAAGTGTCTCCAGTGGATATCAAGTCGTCTTAAAGGTGAAGTGCGAACACACCCCATATTAACTACTGGCCATTAAAATTGCTACATCAAGAAGAAATGCTGATGATAAACGGGTATTCATTGGACAAATATATTACACTAGAACTGACATGTGATCGCATTTTCACGCAATTTGGGTGCATAGATCCTGAGAAATCAGTACCCAGAACAGCCACCTCTGGCCGTAATAACGGCGTTGATACGCCTGGGCATTGAGTCAAACAGAGCTTGGATGGCGTGTATAGGTACAGCTGCCCATGCAGCTTCAACACAATACCACAGTTCATCAAGAGTAGTGACACCATTGACCAGACGTCAGAGACTGGAGTATGTGCTGGCCAGGGCAGCAGTCGGACATTTTCTGTATCCAGAAAGGCCCGTGCATTATCCTGCTGAAATGTAGGGTTTGGCAGGGATCGAATGAAGGGTAGAGCCACGGGTCGTAACACATCTGAAATGTAACGTCCACTGTTCAAAGTGCCGTCAATGCGAATAAGAGGTGACCGAGACGTGTACCCAACGGCACCCCATACCATCACGCCGAGTGTTACGCCAGTATGGCGATGACGAATGCACGGTTACAATGACAGTTCACCGCGATGTCGCCAAACACGGATGCGACCATCATGATGCTGTACACAGAATCTGATTCATCCTAAAAAATGACGTTTTGCCATTCGTGCACCCAGATTCGTCGTTGAGTACACCATCGCAGGCGCTCCTGTCTGTGAATGCAGCGTCAAGGGTAACCGCAGCCATGGTCTCCGAGCTGATAGTCCATGCTGCTGCAAACGTCGTCGAACTGTTCGTGCAGATGATTGTTGTCTCGCAAACGTCCTCATTCTGTTGACTCAAGGATCGAGAGGTGGCTGCACGATCCGTTACAGCCATGCGGATAAGATGCCTGTCATCTCGACTGCTAGTGATACGAGGCCGTTGGGATCCAGCACGGCGTTCCCTATTACCCCCTGAACCCACCGATTCCATATTCTGCTAACAGTCATTGGATCTCGACTAACGCGAGCAGCAATGTCGCGATATGATAAACCGCAATTGCGATAGGCTACAATCCGATCTTTATCACAGTCGGAAACGTGATGGTACGCATTTCTCCTCCGTACACGAGGCATCATAACAACGTTTCTCCAGGCGAAGCCGGTCAACTGCTATTTGTGTATGAGAAATTGATTGGAAACTTTCCTCATGTCAGCAAGTTGTAGGTGTCGGCACCGGCGCCAGCCTTGTGTGAATGCTCTGAAAAGCTAATCATTTGCATATCACAGCATCTTCGTCCTGTCGGTTAAATTTCGCGTCTGTAGCAAGTCATCTTCGTAGTGTAGCAATTTTATTGGCCAGTAGTATTTTTACTTTGATCAGTTAGTGTACAAGATAACAACCCAAGAATCAAAGAAGATCAGAGTTCAGAAGTTAGTAGAAATAGAGGACAAGGACAGATGAGAGAAAGAAGGTGAAAGTTATCGGCGGCAACTCGGCATTTGCTTTGAAGTGTTTAGGGATACCACTTCGGTAGTCTAAGTGAAAGTATGGCAGACGCATGGTCATCCTCCCTCTCTGTCCGGAACTCTATTAAAAAAAAAAAAAAGAAACCGGCAACACGAACACGTCGTGCTGCGTGTGTGTGAGTGTCAGCAGCAGTGTCTGATCCCACAGCTAGCGCAGGCGCCGTTGTCGCCAGAAAGGAGCGTTTATTTCGAATGTAGTAATTTAAATGGAAATCGTCGGGAGGGCGCCGCTCTACACTGCGGCTCCGGAAAAGCGTAGCAGATAGCTCTTTTATCTGCGAGCGACTCCATTGTGCGGAATATAAATAAAGAACTTCGCAGACTATTTTAGCGCAAATGTTTCCAGCCTGGCACTGCACGTCCTCCGTCAGGCCTTTCCTCGCGATTTTTTTTCCGTCCTAGTTTCGCCCTTTCCGTTTCGCCCTTTCCCCTCTCCCTACCACCATTCTTTTCCCTCTCTCTCTCTCTCTCTCTCTCTCTCTCTCTCTCTCTCTCTCTACATCCCCCAGCACGTCCGCGACTCGCCTATACTGCCCCCATAGCAGCCGTCTATCGCCGCTCGCTCCTAGCACGAGAGCGCCGCAGGCCTGCCAACTGTTGGCGCTGTAGTGTACAGTGGGGCGGGTGATTCCCCGCGCTTCAGCCCCCTCTCATTATTGCCGCAAATTCGGACGGCGCCATAGACAAACAGCGGGTGCGCGGGCGCCGGGCGAATGATACAACAATATTTAGAGAGGCGGCGCGGCGCTAGACGCCCGCCCGCGGCGCCGGGCGTCGCCGCCGCCACTGCCGCCGCCGCCGCCTCCACGTTCGCAGCGCGACGGGTTTCTCGCCAATCGCGCCGGATTTGTTTGCTTTGCGCCGGCTCCGCCCGCAACACGGTTCTCGTGCCCGGCAGACACTGCCAGTTACACTGCCGACGTGCGATAACTCTGCACAAAGTCTATGTTAACAAGTTAATGGACGCCGCTGCCTAAAATACTCGTACCGGCACAGTACTCAAAATCTTGAAGCAACAAACTGCGATCTGTGATACGATGTATCCCCGTGTGTAAGTCCTGAGTCACTAGTAAAATGAAAAAAAAAAAATGTATCCGTCTACTATTCAGCCGATAGACGTGTCTGCGAAATGAAACGTATATGAATATAAGACCCAAATGGGAAGCTATTACCAAGCAAAGAAGGGAAGACTGAAACAGGAAATAATATACAGAAGGAATACAGAGGGGTCCAAAAAAATGTATCCACTGTTTAAAAGTCCATAACTTGCAAACTAATTAACGGAGTTGTCTCATTTTTGGTGAAAGTGTAGCTTAAAGTCCAACTTAAAGATATCACTGCAAGTGTTCGAAATGGTCACCATTAACATCCACACACAAACGATGCCGCCGAACTGCAGCACGAACTACTGACTGCAACATGTTCAGTTGGATATTTGCACATGAATGTACGATGGATTCTCGAAGTTCATCCAATGGGCGTGGCTTTTGTCGATAAACGACGTCCTTCAGTGTTTCCCACAGGTAAAAGTCCAGAGGAGTTAGGTCTGGGGAACGTGGTGGATACTCCACAGCACCTCTACGGCCTATCCATCTTCCTGGTAAATTTTCGTCGACACACGCCCTAACACAATTTTGGTAGTGGGCTGGGGCACCATCTTGTTGAAAGTAAACTCTTCCGTCTCCATACAAGTCTCGGATGGCAGGTAAAATGGATGTCTGAAGCTTCTGAAGGTACACCTCACCGGTAACTGTGCCGTCAAAGAAGAATGGCTCAATCAAGCCCCGGTAAGACAACCCACACCACACATTTACTCCTGGCAAATTCACGGCTTTGTCTACTGGACGTTCGGATTTTCGGCGGCCCGGTAGATGCAATTGTGGCGATTTACTGTACCATTGAGTTTGAACTGTGCCTCATCAGACCACACAATCATCTCTGCAAACTCTTCATCGTTGCGCACCATGTTAGTAAACCACTCTGGGGCGTCCTCGTTCATTACATGTAGCAATCGTGGGATGTAGCACTTCCACTTTGCTGTCTTCAAAATTCGCCGAACACTTGAGCGACTCACTCCAGTTTCACGGGCACACTGTCTCACAGACTTCTGTGGAGAGCGAGTGAATTGTTGTAAAACACGACGGGAGTTAGCTGGTCTTGTTACTGTTACAGATCATCCACAGCGTTGCTTGTGTACGTCTTTAACACAGCCTTCGGCTTCAAATTTGTCTCGAATGCGACGAATCGTTAAACGTGTCGGTGGCTCTGTTTGATACTCATTTCGCCATTGCCGTTGAACCTCATTAATGTTTTCGGACTTAAAATACCACTTCAAAACTGACTTCCTTTCATCGAATGCAAGCCTTGCGCCAGCCATGTTTACTCGAGTAACTAGGTGCAACTAAGAACAAAACACTGACTATCTGGCGACTGTCATCTGACAAAACAAAACAACGCAATACAACGCTTGTGTGGCGATTGCCGGATCTACAAACTATTACACTACCAAAGACGAGACAACTCCATCAATTAGTTTGCCAGTATGGACTTTTAAACAGTGGATACATATTTTTGGATCCCTCTGTATACACAGGAAAGAAGAACGTTGAAAATCAGGTGGACTGGTAATATAAGGAATGAGGAGTTTCTCCACAGAACTGGCGAAGAAAGGGACACATGGGAAATTATGCCATGAAGAATGTACAGGTTACCAGGACATGTGTTACGATATCAGGGAATAACTTCCAGGCCTAGAAGGAAAACTATAGGGGAAGGTAGAGATTGGAATACATCCAGCAAATAACTGAGAACGCAGGGTGTTACTGTGAACTGCTGGCGCTGAAGACGAATTCCAGGCGGGCCTCAGTAAGAAGACGAGTCAAAAAGAAAAAAAAAATAGGAAGCGCGAGAGCAACATGAAGACAGATTTGTGGAAAGGGAAGAGGGAACGGATGAAGACGCGATGGGGGTGCAATACTGCGTAAAGAACTTCACAAAGTAGTGAAAGATGCAACAAATAATAGGGCCGGTGATAAAATGTAATCTCGCCGTAAACGCACAACCAGAGGCAACTTGCTTACCTCGCATCCTCTACAGATGTCCCATAGCCGTTGCCCCACATGGTTTGTTCTCCGTCAGTCGTGAGCTGTAACGCTTGCGTCATAAACACTGCATAGTAATGTGTCCAAGTGGGCAGGTTTAAATACTAAGCATAGTAAGACTCGTAAAATTTTAGGATGCCAACTAATTTTGTTTCACTTCATTAATCGCAAAATTAGTAAAACAGTTTCTAGTCAGTCTATTGTTAATATTTATAACAAGATTCCCGGTCATTAATCATTAGTTCCCGAGCACCGTAAGAGTAAAAAAAAATTCAGACGATTTTCGAATCAACATGAGATCGTACAAATATTTTTCCGAGACACGTTTAACAATTAATTCCGTCTTTATGCGGAGTTGCACTTCACACACTGGTCCGCGCGTTACCACCTCGAAAACCGATCGTGGAGTGCCTTGAATTAACAACAACATCGCATAAGTACGTCATCCAAGGCAGTTTGTCAACCAACTGTACTGTCTTTGCTTAAGATCAGATTTCATGCACGGATTCCTGTATTACTTCCTCGGAAACCGATAATACACTATTAGTAAACTACCTTTGCTGTTTGCCGTCTGCCCTCTGAGGGCGCACTTGTGATTGGTTCATCGTTTCCATTAATAAGTGCTGACAGTAATTAAAATTTGTAATTATCATTTCGCTATTAATTGAATAATTATAATTAACAATTCTCAGTGCAAGTAACGTCATCAGCACGGTTGGAGCTGTATACTAACATCCAAAGAGTAAATATAATGAAAGATTCGCCTCTTGACGCCCGACGTTATTGGTGCATCCCCTCTGCTCCAGTAAGATACGACTCTTGCTCGTCCGACCGTTCTCACTCTGTCTGGCCATCTGGCGAGGGCCAACCTCCCGTAAGAAAATCTTCCTATGCCGTGTATTAAAACACAGAAAAAAATTGTAGTAAACGTGGGCCGGTATGTGGCATAAACGCCACAAAGACCAAAGTCGAAACGAGGTACGAGCAGCAGAATTACTTATCCCCTTGGGGAACATATCGTGACAGGTCTGTTCCATCTAGTGTGCAAAACGTATGAAACAGGCGAAATACCATCAGACTCTTATACGCATCAGGCTGGTGCCAGAGTGTGATTTCATTCTGGTTGTCATTAACTATTTGTCGACCACGTGATATATTTTTGCCTTTTTTTGATTAATTCAAGCTTTGATATCAAAATGCGTAGTACACATGGTTGCAGGGATCAGGCCATCCCTCTACAAAGTAAATCTGATTAACTCTGAGTGCCAGCCGCTGTGGCCGAGCGGTTTTAGGCGTTTCAGTTCGAAACTGCGCTGCTGCTACGGTCGCAGGTTCCAAAACTGCCTCGGGCATGCATGTGTGTGTGATGTCCTTAGATTAGTTAGGTTTAAGTAGTTCTAATGCTAGGGGAAAGATGATGTTAAGTCCCAAATGCTTAGAACTATTTGAACCATTTTTTTAACTCTATTTGCAGTTTGCATGTAGTACTAGGATGGAGAATGCGGGTGAATCTTGGGACTTACCCGTGTAGAAACAACTTGCTAACCAGTGGTCTGGGAGTTGCCCCCAGGGACAACTCAACCTGAGACATGGGAGACCCTCTGTCATGTGGAGCTGGGCAATGTCCCGCAGAGTGACCGTTTACGTAGGTCAGAGGTCACCAGGCCAAAGCTGCTGCGTAATCGGCGCTGCAAAGGCGGGTCCGAGGCTTTTCGGAGAAACTGGGCTGCCATCTTTCAGGCGTGCGTCACTGAATGGACCTTAGCGATAGGCACTAAAAAGAGAGCTGCGACAGCATGAGTCCTGTGCATTTCTTCACGTGTCGTCCTATATAGCTAGAATGGTCTCACATGGTGCTTGCTGGCCGCAAACCAAGCGCTGGTCTAAAGATGACGTGAGCGTGGCCGGAAAAGTAGATAAGATGTGATTTGGATCGCGAAACTGTAAAACTCCTATTCGGGAATGGATTGTCTGCCGTGCTCTGTAAAAAGCCGGTGTCCCGACAGTCTGTCACCAGGCTACAAATTTTGTCGACCAGAGTACTCCAGAAATCAGCGGGAAAAACGACGATTGGACAGTGCCTAAGAAAACGAGCATTACCGAGGGATCGGCTGGCGTTTCCCGCGGAGATCAAGCACATTCGTTAGCCCAGAAATGTTTTCCATGATCGGGAGACAGTTGCTAGATCGTCAAGACTTTGCCACTTTGCAAAATTACCAATTGGCTAACGTGTTAAGGAGAAGAGAGCGCAGGAGGAAAGAGCGTAACTCTGCTACGAGGTTTCCCATTGAGAGAACGACTGACAAACTTTCTTTTTAGAATAAGATTTTCGCTCTGCAGTGGAGTGTGCGCTGATATGAAACTTCCTGGCAGATTAAAACTGTATGCCGGACCGGGACTCGAACTCGAGACCTTTGCCTTTCGCGGTCAAGTGCTGATGGTGGAGCACTTGCCCGCGAGAGGCAAAGGTACCGAGTTCGAGTCTCTCCCCGGCACACACTTTTAATCTGCCAGGAAGTTTCAACTTTCTTTTTTCTTGGAAGATGAGTGTATCTTGGCGGGGTTTCCGCGAACAACTGGGAGCAGAGAGCATTTTGCGGACTCTGCACTTGGTACTTGGACTTGAGGCTAGGAGGTATTCAGACAAGGAACAGAGACGCATTGTGAGACTGTAATCTTCAGACGGGGCTCACATCCAGAATCTGACAGGAGCTGTGCGTCGCAAGACGTCCAATGCAGCCCACATTGTAGCGGAGAGGAAATATGGTAAGATCTTGCTGCCATGACGAAGGGGCGGGGGCGATAAGATTGGTTACCAGAATGTAGTCATGTTTCTATAACTTACAGGCATCTTGTTTTAGAACCGAAACTGACGGCACAGTAATGAATCAGGCAATCGTCAGTCCTCAGTGGAATCTTTAATTTTCTCTTTTTTTGATGAATTACGAATTATTGATCTGATACTTTTCTTTACCCAAACCTTCCGGTTTTGTCGTTAGTATAGTCGCATATAACTGAATGTCTTTAAAGATTTTATGTTTTAATTTTTTTTCATCTCAGATTGTGCGAAATCAGTACTATGCTATTATCAAAAACTGTTGTTCTTGCTTGCCCTTATGAATACATTACAATAAAATTTGTCATTGTAGTCCACTCTTTATTTTGTGTAGCTAGATGAACCGCACGACCTCAGATTACTACTGATTTTTGTGAGAGTCACATCCTGGACATATCTGTTATTGCCATTAATATTGTAACATTTCCATTGTGCGACGGTTTCCCAGTTTACATCTGAGTCGTGGGGAGCCATCTTCACCTCGATAGGGTTTATTCGATGGATATCAGAGTGACAGCTACTAATAGGCCAGGAATGCCGAAGATTACATGGATCAATCGAATAACTAATGAAGTGATGCTGAATCGAGTTGCTGAGAAACGTTTCTGACTCAGCTTGACTGAAGCAATGGATAGGATCACTTGATTGGACACATTCTGGAATATCAAAAAACAGTCAGTTTGGTAATTGGGAGGGGGGAGTGTGTATGTGTGAGAGATAAACACTGTACATGGACACCGAGACTTAACTACTGTGGGTAGGTTCAACTGGATGTAGGCTGTAGCAGTGACATGAAGAGACACTGCATAGCGTGGAGAGCTGCATAAAATCAGCCTAAGGAATAAAGAAAACGGTAACAACAGCATTTTCCCTTATATTTTCAGTCTAATAATCGTCTAACTGAAATGCGATAAAAGGAATCAATAGGGTTGATCTCATGTTCCAAGATGCTACTCCAGGCGGGCGTAAAATTAATGTGCGCAACGGGAAATAATAAACGCTAAATGAAGATTTGGCCCTGTCTGACTACCCCCTGAAGCAGATCTTAGGATCTCTTAGTTGTATAAATTACAATCTAAACACAAATGAATAATTAAGGCCATTAATCCTACTAAATGATAAACGCTGTTCCTGCTCATATATTTATTGTAGATTTAAAAAAACCTTTAGATTACAAAGTTTACATTTCCTAAGTAAAACTACTAATCAATTGCCCAACTCTGCCCCTTATTATGACTAAGCGGTCTAATATCAGTAACGCGAATTGACTGACATCATATACATACCAAACACTAGAACACACTACTTTCGAAGATGATGCGGTGTGGTGTGAACCTCAGTGGAAATAAACTAACGTGATCACAGCTGTTTAACTTTTATAGCCCTAATAAGCGCGAAGCAATTTGCGATGTCACCGTATGTACTGCGTCCGGTGCGTCGAAGTGATGGTTCTCGTACTCGTCTGCGACGATGGAAAAACTCCAGCCACAATAAACTCTTTCAAACACTAGAATGTCATAAGTCGGTCCTCTGACTAATATACTCTAATACTGTATTCTCCTCTCTGTGTTCTACAGACGATAAACGCTAACTTCCAGCCACAAGGACGGAGTTCAGATAACGTCTCAACGTAAGTATAGGCACAGGAAGTGCTCTCAATTACTGAACGCTGCGTACTCATCGACGACTTCCAACCCAGAGGTGAAGTCCAGAATCGTATAGGTTCGCAACAGTACAGTGCCTAACTGTTCTAACTATAAACTCTCCTGAGAGCAAAGACAGCAAGTCCGTCTGTACCAACAAAGCTGATATCGAGCGACCGTCGCACACGGGCGCTCAAAACGGAAGGCCTCGTCTCTCCACCACTGGCCTCCCAGCAAGGCTATCGAATATATTGCTTCCCCGTACTTATACCTCCCGAGGAGATCACGAATGTAAAATTAGAGAGATTCGAGCGCGCACGGAGACTTTCAGACAGTCGTTCTTCCCGCGAACCAGACGCGACTGGAACAGAAAAGGGAGGTAATGACAGTGGCTTGTAAAGTGCCCTCCGCAACACACCATTGGGTGGCTTGCGGAGTATGAATGTAGATGTAGAAGGCTCTGCTCCCCACCCTCGTAATTCCGAAAACGAATCATATTCCCAAAACCAGGGAATATTCTCCCTCTCTGCAGATTCTTCCAAACGCCGACCAACCATATTTTAGTCTTTTGTCGTCCAGTGCGGAAAGTTTGCGAGGAAATACTTATACAATTGTACGCTTGTGAGTAAAAATCCTCGGAAATAACCCAGCCTGCGTGGTTTCCAAGGTGCCGCTTCTTCGTTCCTCTCACCTGCGTCCAAGATTTGCAATGTTCGAAAGTATTTCCGGTTATCCTTACGGCCCTACTACAATAGCGGCCGATAACGGCCGGCCGCCACTGTATTGTGTCTTCGCGCTCAGGTGTCCAGACTGTCCGTCTTGGCACTTCTTGTGTGGAGCTGAACCACCACACTTGTGTGGGCCTTCCACCCAGGGCTTGAGTTCCGCCTGCTGTTTCATTGCCTCCGGCGTTCCAACCTCTACCAGCATAGGCAATCACTCATTACGCCATTCTGATAATAAAGACACTCCGTGACCTTTCATGCAATAAGCCTTAACAATTATTTACAAGGCATACGTGACAATGTCATCTCCTTTAAATATTCGTATATACAATGTACAACCTATCAAATGATATGTAATTGTGGTTGTAGTTCACGGCAAAGTATGTGGATGAGTGCTTGTAAGGTGCGAAATTATAGCTACCTTACAAGGTAAATGCTGTAACGCGGCAAGTGAGAGCGCTTTTTTTTTATTATTTTTTTTTATTTACGAATAGGAAATCTGTTGATTCCGTTATTATTGCTGCGAATCTAAGTCGTTTTATGCCTGCCCCTGTCGACGGTTAAGCCACATCGTCTGTCATATCCCTTCGTCTCTTGACGTACATCACAATAATGATTCATATTTCAGTAGTGATAATCTGTAAGTAATTGCTCAAAACATAACTTCTTTACACTATTCACATAAAATAAACAAAATTTTTAACGTAATTTGTACGACAGAGAAGATGATATAAAACAAAATGCAGCAGGATTTCAAATTGTCACTGGTGATCCTCTAAATTCCCTGATTTGTATCCGACATATTTCAGAACGTTGACAACCCTTGGAGAAAAGAATTGATCACGTACTAATGACTGCAGCTTGATTATATATTATTTCTCCAGTGGAGACTGACACCAGAATCATTCAACAGCACCAAATCTGAAAATCTTGTCAGAACGTTCTTCCAGCACCGAAAGCTGTATAACGTCCCGCGGCTTTACCTGTGCTATAGAGCCCTTTCTTGTCCTCGGTTACGACGCTCAAAACGGCTTTTTTTACTCATACTACCCGCCTTTTCATAGTTTAAAAAACGTAATGGTGAACTTGCACCGAGAAATCGAGAATCTCTTTTTGAAGCCCCAAATGTTCTTGTGACTACATCTACACCTGGTCAATAAACGTCTGACGAGGTCAAAAGATATTAGAAACAATTTTCTTCCCCAGTGAGGAAGAGATATCTGTATTATTGTTAGATTGTTGCGGTGGTCAGTGTAAAAGAACAATTTCTAGCATCGTACCTGAGAACTTGTTCATCCAGTGATCCCATAGGGCTCGATGGCATAAGTACATTCGTAGGACGTATACAACTTTCGATATCGGAAGAACTTTGTGAGAACACATTCAGATGTAGTTCTGTTGAATGATTATGATGTCAGTCTCCACTTGCAAACAATATAATCAAGCTGGAGTCATTAGTACATACTCAATTTTCTTCGCCAAGGCTTATCAATGTACTGATGTACTGAAATATGCCTGATACAAATCAGGACACTTAGAGGATTACCCGTGACAGTTACAAATTCTGCTGAATTCTGTTTTATATTCTTTTCCGTAGTATATATTACGTGAAGAAATTTCGTTCATTTTATGTGCATGGTGTGAAAAAACGTTACGTTTTAAACATTTCTGTAACAGATTGTCATTGTTTTAATTATTTCCTACCATAACAATGAGTTACTTATTATCTTCATTTAGCTAAATACAAGTATGTGAAACGGTAAACCAAAAATTTGAAAAAAAACATTAATGTAAAACGTAAAATAATAAAGTAAAACATAAAACAAATATGAGTAAAATAAATAATTAGAATAGTAATGCATGTCTGGATAATCATCATTTTGATTTGCAGTTCCTTGTAGTTCAAATGGTTCAAATGGCTCTGAGCACTATGGGACTTAACTTCTGTGGTCATCAGTCCCCTAGAAATTAGAACTACTTAAACCTAACTAACCTAAGGACATCACACACATCCATGCCCGAAGCAGGATTCGAACCTGCGACCGTAGCGGTCACGCGGTTCCAGACTGAAGCCCCTTTAACCGCACGGCCACACCGGCCGGCGTTCCTTGTAGTCTAGATATTTTAATTAGTATGTTGAAAATACTCCGACAGCACATTGTGTACAGCTTATTTTCCAAAAATGATACAGGATTTCAGGATCGAGCTTTGTTACACAGGGCTGTACATGACTTGAAAGCTTCTTTTATTTATGTTGAACAAAAGTTTTCATTTTTAAAATTAATTAATGGTTTTGGATTTTTTTAACATTTCAGATTATTACAAAAAGTTAAGAACGTTAATTACATAACCGCTACCAATTTCTGTACGAAAAACATTTTTTAAATATCGTCATTTCGAAGATATTCCTTCTAAACCTAAAATGCCAAATTCCCTATCAGGGAGTGTTTTACCCCTTAGGAGTATTTTTCCCCCTCTACACACCCGACTAGTTCGATCAAGATCGTTTATTGACACTTGGAAATGTTCCTGAGTTAGTCACAAGAGCTAAGGAACCCGGAAAACTCAATCCAGTATCCGTTGTCAAACCAAACAAGTAAAACCGTAGTCTAAAACCAATGTTGTGTTTTTCACTACCTCGAAACCGACTGTCATCTCATGGTAAAAATATTAAAGACAGCTGAAGCAGCTTCTTAATCCTCAGGACGATTAGTCGTAGTTGTGGCTGCACTGTCTACAAGGTTTTCTGCAAGAGGGTCGGTTGATTTTAGTTCGGAAAAATGGGTGAAAAGACAATAATTTTTTTAAATGGAACTGGATCTCTCCTTAAAGAACCTAACTGGTGAATAAGCTGTGAAGAAACACAGCTACTTCAGCTGAACAGTATAAGAAATGCTTGGAACAGAAAAGCTTTTGCTTTTCACTCATTTTAAGTCTTCACTCGCGCAACAAAATGTGTTACGAATAAGAATGGATTTTGTAAGAAGGGGGAAGAAAATTTGAAGGAGAGGTGTCTGACGATGAAGCGGAAGGCTTGTGAAGGTCAAAACCAAAGAAGGCGAATACTGGGCGTCGAAAGAATGAACCTGTTATGGAAAGGTGGAAAACAACCCACCATACAAAACAATTACTAAAAAAAAAAATGGTGAAACAGCTGTCTGGGGGAGCAGCAAGTAGGAAATCCCCGTACCGTTGCCGACCTGTCAAAAATTTTCAGTTCAAAATGGTTCAAATGGCTCTGAGCACTATGGGACTTAACATCTGTGGTCATCAGTCCCCTAGAACTTAGAACTACTTAAACCTAACTAACCTAAGGACATCACACACATCCATGCCTGAGGCAGGGTTCGAACCTGCGACCGTAGCGGTCACGCGGTTCCAGACTGAAGCGCCTAGAACTGCACGGCCACACCGGCCGGCAATTTTCAGTTGTCATGACATATTCCAAACACCACTGGCTTTCATCTGCTTATCATACAACTCTTCTAGAAGATGTCATGTCATAAAAAAGTTGATAAGAGTAATGAAACAGCACCACCATTCATTACAATGTAAAATTTCTTTTGCAAAGACACATTTCTACCTACTGGCATTACGTGCCTCGATGTCGATTTACCATCAGAAGTCGACCACCATTTTGTATGGTTGTTAGCGTCTATAAATAGCCAAGAATAGGTAAGATAACATGTTTGTCATTGTACTTCTGTTATTAGTTTGCATCCAGCATCTCTCTATTGCTAGCTATTCTCGTTATTTTGCGTTACACGTGTGAAGTACATCTCACTGCTGTAACGTATAAGGGATAATTCTCGGTAATGGTAAACTTCCATTTTCAAACACACTGGAAGCTTTGTTTTGAAAACTCCAGTTTATCTAAAGCCCTCCAGGTCACTCGTATTTTTTCTGCCCATCCAGCCCTAGCAAGCAGCATTCGTCACCGGTAACAAATGCCGTTAGCAACACCTTTTATGCTTTGGAAAATATACATGTTAAAGTCTCGGTTGTAAGGCCATTTTCAATGTATGAAGGGATATTTTTGGATTGTAATTTTTTTTCTTGTGGAACTGTGATTATCAGAAAAAGCCATTAAGCACAGTACGATAGATGTGAAAGTAGATTTTCGAATATGGTACGTCACGTTAATATCCTCGCCCAGTAGAGTCAGTTAGGTGCTGTACTTTATTGTAGGCATTGGCTAATGTCTTATCTCCTTCGTGTGTGTGTGTATGTGTGTGTGTGTGTGTGTTTGTGTGTGCCCACGTAGTCCTATTCTATTACGAAAAACCGATGATGATGCTCAATTAATAAATTTCAATGAGCAAGGGAATAATTTGTTTTCGTTAGATCGCCTAATAAAATGAAACAACCGCAGTGCCTGCAGGTCGCTAACTGCTGTTTTCTACTTACGTACAGCCGTTGTCCGCGACCATCCAACTGCGCAGCCGCGCGCTCTCGGCTTTAATTACGAACCCATTTACAAATTTACGTGCAATTAGTGGTCGGTTTCATTCGGCAATTCGCCGTACGCTCGTAGTTCACCCCATTTGGTCAGGGCGTAATTCCTTTGTCCTGGAACTCAGTGCTGTCTATAAACGCGCTTGTTCCCTGTTCATTGTTTGTATTCTTGAGCTACTTTGGGCGTCACTGTTTTGCAGCTTACACTTGGCTCTACTGTGCGACAGAATGTTTCTAATTGCTCAGAGCAAGTGTTTACTAATCTATAAACAATCCATGCGAGATGGCCGAGTGGACTAGCATCGACAGGCAGCGAGTGTGGGATCTCCAACTTTCAATTCGTTCTTCTGCAGTTGCCCCTAATTACCGGGGCTAGTTTTTCGAAAAGTGTGCTACCGATTTCCTACCGAGCGAGGTGGCGCACTGGACTGGCATTCGGAAGGACAACGGTTCAAACCCGCGTCCGGCCATCCTATTTAGGTTTTTCCCGATTTCCCTAAATCGCTTTTTTTTCCCCATCCTTCCCTAATCCGAGCTTGTGCTCCGTCTCTGCTCTTTGTCAAGGAGACGTTAAAGACTAATCTCCTCCTCCTCCTCCTCCCCCTCCCTCCACCGATTTACTCATTTACGTTTGTATATACAATCCACAATCTTGTTACAGCTTCAGTCTCGTCGCCGTCGACGTATCGTCAACCCTTAATATTCCTTTCTTCCTTTTCTTGAAACATAGAATATCCACAAGAAACGTCCATCATTTCCAAATGAAATCAGAAAACATTATGAGACACATAAGAGAGAGTCAAAAAATTTCCGTTAGAAGGCCTTAAAAAAGTCCAGCAACCAGAAAAAATCGCCGTGACGATTGAGGCAATCATCCCACCTAGTCGTCAGATTTAAGATCCCCGTATCCTTCTCCATATCGTCGTCCGACAGGAAACGTCGACCCTTCAAGGCCCTATTTAAGGCCAGTATTACACTATCAAATTTCTTTGTCAAAGATTTGATCAAAGATGTGATCAAATATTCCGTCAAATATATTTGACAAAGATCTTTGACGTAGCGCTAGAAGGGGTATTACACTGTAGTCATATTTTTCGTCAAAGTTCAACATGGCTGACAACAACTTGTTATTAACCGCAGCTGTTGCATGTACCACAATTGCACTGTGTGCACATGCGGAAGAGAAGCGGGAGAAAAAAGGAAACATACCTGGGTGAAGCCGTGGGTTTTACGACGACACGATAAAAGCATCCAATATAACTTGTTACGTGAGCTTATAGTGGAGGACGTCAAGTCGTACATCAAATACTTAAGAATGGATGAGCATACATTTCTATATGTGCTCAGTGAAGTGTATCCCCATACCACAAAGCACAATATTCACTTAAGAACTGCTACATCTGCAGAAGACACTGTAACACTCCGATTACTTGCTGCAGGAGAGAGTTAGGTTAGGTTAGGTCAGGTCAGGCCAGGTCTGGTCTCCAATTTCCTTAATCTATTTTTGCATTCAGGATGCCTCACGTTGTAAAGCGCCTCATCAGCTTCATACATCTCTATTAATTTTGTAGTTGTCGTCACATACCAATTGAATTTACCGGCAAAGTATATAAAAATGCTACAGACGACAGAACGCTGCGGCGATGCTAGCGCTCCACGTGGTAACATGTCACATTGCAGTGAACAGAAGACAAGCGACTATTTGATCAAATCTAGGTCCTCGGTGTAGATTTGATCAAATATTGGACGACAATTGACAAAGTTCCCTATAACACCATCAAATATCTTTGACAAAGATTTTTGGCAAAGATATTTGACAAAGAAATTTGATAGTGTAATACCGGTCTAAGGGACCGAAGGCGTGGTAATCGCGTAGGGAGAGATCAGGTCTACAGGGCGGGTGCCCGAGTGTCTCCCATTTGACCGTAATGGATGAGGCTAGCTTCCCATCGGCCGGCGTCTTGTACCGAACCTACTGAATGTAATCAGGGTGATTAAGAAAACCGCAGTGAATGATTTGAGAGATCATTGAAATATTTCACAAACATAGGTTCCTAGCTATGTAAATGAAGCCTCATAAAGTTCATCTACATCTACATGGATACTCTGCAAATCACATTTAAGTGCCTATCAGAGGGTTCATCGAATCACCTTCATAAATCTCGAGCGGAAAGAATGAACACTTATATCTTTCCGTACGAGCTCTGATTTCCCTTATTTTATCTTGGTTATCGTTCCTACTTATGTAAGTCGGTGTCAACAAAATATTTTCGCATTCGGAGGAGAATGTTGGTGATTGGAATTTAGTGAGAAGATTCCGTCGCAACGAAACACGCCTTTCTTTTAATGATGCCCATTCCAAATCCTGTATCATACCTGTGACACTCTCTCCCATATTTCGCGATAATACAAAACGTGCTGCCTTTCTTTGAACTTTTTCGATGTACTCCGTCAGTCCTATCTGGTAGGGAGCCCACACCGCGCAGCAGTATTCTAAAAGATGACGGACAAGTGTGGTGTAGGCAGTCTCCTTAGTAGGTCTGTTACATTTTCTAAGTGCAGCAGTATTCTAAAAGAGGACGGACAAGTGTAGTGTAGGCAGTCTCCTTAGTAGGTCTGTTACATTTTCCAAGTGTCCTGCCAATAAAACGCAGCATTTGTCTAGCCTTCTCCACAACATTTTCTATGTGTTCCTTCCAATTTAAGTTGTTCGTAGTTGTAATACCTAGGTATTTAGTTGGATTTACGGCTTTTAGATTAGACTGATTTATCGTGTAAACTAAGTTTAACGAGTTCCTTTTAGCACTCATGTGGATGACCTCACACTTTTCGTTGCTTAAGGTCAACTGCCACTTTTCGCACCATTCCGATATTCCTTCTAAATCGTTGTACAGTTTTTTTTATCTTCTGATGACTTAGTCGATAACCGACAGCGTCATCTGCAAACAACCGAAGACGGCTGCTCGGATTGTCTCCCAAATCGTTTATATAGATAAGGAACAGCAAAGGGCCTATAACACTACCTTGGGGAACGCCAGAAATCACTTCTGTTTTACTCTATGACTTTCCGTCAATTACTACGAACTGTGACCTCTATGACAGGAAATCACAAATCCAGTCACATAACTGAGACGATATTCCATAAGCACGCAATTTCACTACGAGCCGCTTGTGTGGTACAGTGTCAAAAGCCTTCCGGAAATCCAGAAATACGGAATCGATGTGAAATCCCTTGTCAATAGCACTCAACACTTCATGTGAATAAAGAGCTAGATGTGTTTCACAAGAACGATGTTTTCTAAACCCACGTTGACTGTGTATCAATAGACCGTTTTCTTCGAGGTAATTCATTATGTTCGAACACAATATATGTTCTAAAATCCTGCTGCATATCGACGTTAACGATATAGGCCTGTAATTTAGTGGATTACTCCTACTAACGTTCTTGAATATTGATGTGACCTGTGCAACTATCCAATCTTTGGGTACGGATCTTACGTTGAGCAAACGGAGCTAATGCATCAGCATACTTCGAAAGGAATCTAATTGGTACACAGTCTGGACCAGAAGACTTGCTTTTATTAAGTGATTTAAGTTGCTTCACTACTCCAAGGATATTTACTTCTACGTTACTCACGTCGGCAGCTCTTCAAGGGCTAGCTATTTTGCGAATAAGAAACTACACTGATTTGATACTTAACTGTCAACATGGTTTCCTTCGAATCAAGTACTCGTCCACTAAATACAGGACGTTCTAAGAACTGAAGACACTAAGAAAGCAAATGGAGGGTCACTAAGATCATTGAAAATAGAAAAAAAATGATAAATACAGTCAAATGATTTGTCTACAAGTAATAATCAAAATAGATTAGAGAAACATTTGATGTGCCTTTAAATGATGTTCGAAATCATGTGCAGCAAATGAGCTGCGTCAGATGTTTCTGTAATCTATGTAGTTTCTTACTTTTAAGACATCATTTCACAAAATATTTGACCCATGTTTCTTCAATTTTTTCCTGTTTTCCCACAGTCACTGATTCGTTTCCATACAATGCTATGTTCCAGACGCGCATTCTTAGAAATGTCTTCCTTGAATTACGGCTTGTGTTTGACACTAGAAGACTTCGTTTAGCAAGGAATATTCTCTCTCCATATGTCATCCTACTTTATTCATCCGTCATTTCACATTTGGCTTCCGGGGTAAAAAAATTTCTAAACTACGTCATCAATGGGCTCCTCATTTTAGATGTTTATCGCTGCTGTCATTTCTGCCATTCCTCATTACTTTTTTTCTTTTTTTACTGTACTCTCGGTCTATATCTGTGCACATTAGATTGTTCATTCCATTTAACGCATCCTATAATACCCTTTCACCTGAATTTTAATTCCATTGCTGAACTTCTTTCACGTCTCTGCTTCTTCGATGTATGGACTGAACAGGGAAGGAAGACCACAACCTTGCCATTTGTTCTTGATCTTCTGTTCTTGTTGTTCCCTCTTGGTTCTTGTGCTTATTGCACATCGCAATGTAAATCAGTTTTTCCGACAATTTTAAACATCTTGCGTCATTTTACGTTTTCGAACGATTTTTACACATTAACAAATCCTGTGAAAGTGTTTTGATTTTTATGAAATCTTGCCTCCGTTATCGAGCTAAGCGTTAGAACAGCCTCTCTGGCGCCATACCTTTCATAAAGCTAAACTCTCCGTCGTCAAATAAATGCTCTATTTTCTTTTTCATTCCTATGTCTGTTGTTCTTGTCAGCTATTTGGATGCTTGAGCTGTTAAGCTGATTGTGCAATAGTTCTCTCAGTTATCATGTTAATGGACTTTTCCGTCGGCACTTGTTCGATCCAGTTTCATAATTTTTCTGCCTTTGCTGTATGCCTGGATTCTGTTGATGGTGTTCTCCGAAAGTCCAACGATATATACCCATTCTCATAGATCCTACGTTCTAACATGCATAATCGTTTAGCTGACACTTCGCCCAGTGATTCTAGAAATTCCGAAGGAGTGTGGACATTGCTATGCTTTCTCTCTGTGGCTCCCCTAGATATCTCCCTCCCCAGCATCAAATTCACGTGCCTGGTCAGTTTATCATCCCCAGAGAGGACATGCATTTCTCACGAGTCCCCTCGCTCTCACTAGTGCAAAGAAAAAGCATTCTTCTTGTGGCGCCCTTCATCTGTTCGCACTGCGCTGGAGTACCTGTGAGTGCGCTCACAACGCGCCCTTTTAGACGCCGCAAAAGAATCCAATTTCCATCATTTTCTCCTAGTAGGATGGGAATTCTCAACTGCTGCCCTACGGAAAGGTTTCTTAACTAAAACGTCCAAGAGACCTACATAAACTACGAAACTAGCTGTCAGTGCCCTACCGCGTCTCACGTGAGCAAACAGGAAGACTCCAGCAAACTATATATATATATATATATATATATATATATATATATATATATATATATATATATATGCGTCCGTTCTTGACAGAACATTTATTCATTTATTATTGCTCACAATTTCGGCACCTATCAACTGGACATAATGCAGGTCGTACATACTCCCACATAGCTACGACTGTAACTAACATTCACGGCAATTTGTGTAATGCAGTTTAATCCAGTTCAATAAGTGATGAAATCAGTGAAATTGTATGCGTATCAATCAAATTTATCTTGTCTTCCAAGGAACATTGTGGATGTTTCACAAGCTGCGACATGGTCGCGAATTGAACAGTGACCCGAATAAATAATAAAAACCAACAGTTTTGAACAGTACTGCTGCTCACAAGATGACTCTTGTATATATTATTATTTATTTATGTTTGATGATGCTGGTGCTGATTTTGTGTTTAGCATTTGACGATGCCACTACAGCTCTAGTATTTAGGACATATTTTTATAAAACAGACCTGAAGATGGTCATTATAGTCCGAAACCGTCAGTCTGATGAAAAAAAAAAAAAAATTGTGACCATAAACGTGAAGTAAAGGAAATTTATTGTGGATGTTTTCTGCTTATACGATGTTGCAAGTTTGTTACGCCTTCTCCCGTTTTTAATCTTTTAAGACAAATGGAGCACTGTACATCATTCCTACCAAACTTTGTGAAATACTCCCAAACTATGAATAGTACCATTCTGCAATAGAACTTACGGCCACGCCAAACTTAGATAGGTACATTATTGTCTCTACAATGCTGTACCAATTCATACGTCATGTGTGTCGCAAGTTTATAACTGTAGACGGTATTAAAATAGTGCTGATCGCTTTTCCCAATTTCTATAATAATCCAGCACTTAAAAGCACCGGGAATCTTGCAAATAAACATTACTCGTTTTTCAAAAATGTCTTATTTAAAAACCAAAAATTTTAGCACTGCTGCTGTAGCAAATTGGTATGCCGGTATTTTTATCCGGTTATTAGTAAAAACCAAAAACCTGTTATAACCGGGACCAAAATACCGGTTGTTTAGAACTAAAAACGGTATCGTTTATAACCGGTCAGTTTTTCCCATCCCTGCTGTCTGCCACTTACAAGCGAACACCATTTGCTCTTAGTTCTTTAGGGTCCATCCCCATAATCACACCAATTCCACTACATCGATGTGCCTCACAGACGATTCATGGATATATCTAAGCGGATGTATTTGTACGCTGAGACTGAGAGGGAAACATTCCGTCGCAGTCAGGTTACGTCGTAGAACAGATATACGTGGTGGTACAACTGTACATACGCCGCGAAACATAACAGGCTCGGTTGGAGCAAAGAGTGGCTAACTTGTAATATCCCCTCACGTACTAATTACTGTTGCTCTACAAATACGCCGACGGGGAATGCTAATGGTGCCGTTTCCCTGGGAGCTTATCATGTGCAATTTTAGCTCGGTTTCCACCCGCTTATGTGTGTGTGTGTGTGTGTGTGTGTGTGTGTGTCTGTGTGTGTGCGTGCGTGCGTGCGTATGTGTATAGAGAGAGAGAGAGAGAGAGAGAGCGTAGAGGCAGGGGAAAACAACGCGTTATCCTGTAATAGATGCGCGTATATTAGCCCGTTGTTACACTTTAAACCAAAGAGTATCGTGAATTATTCAGAGCCGTCGACGCAAAAGCAGAGCGCGCAACCAACAGCGAGGTATAGTTTCTCGCATTACGGCGTTTAATGCGCAAGACACACGCCTCGCTTGAACTACGGTACGTGCTGCGCGGCTGCATACAACAGCTTGTACACCGGTATTCCTACACTCTACGTCACTCGTTTTAAAAATATATATATTCCTCAGTGTATGTTCGTCTCATCGTCTCACCAAAGGGCTATAACACTGAATGAAAAGGACAGATAATCACGCAGAACTAATGATTACCGCGGCTGGATTTCATTATATAGTGTGAATATCACCCACGAGAACAAACTTCATGTGGCTTCATGATAGGAAAGAGAACCAAGAAAGTCATGTCATTGAATTTTCTCATTATGAGAATTCTGAAGGGGGATCTGTTTTAGTTGTTAAAAACCATTCAAAAGCCAAGATCGCACAATATATTTTTTATTCAAGGCAACCGTTTTCAACAGTCTGAGCTTTAAACAATTTTTTTAGTAGAAAATTTTCATTTTTACGCTGACATCATGCACAAGATGTCAAGCGGATAAAACTTAGCACATTATAAACGTGTGTCGTCGCAAAAATATTTAAAACAACTGGCCGAACGGTTCTAGGCGTTACAGTCTGGAACCGCGCGACCGCTGCGGTCGCAGGTTCGAATCCTGCCTCTGGCATGGATGTGAGTGATGTCCTTAGGTTAGTTAGGTTCAAGTAGTTCTAAGTTCTATGGGACTGATGACCTCAGCAGTTAAGTCCCATAGTGCTCAGAGCCATTTGAACCATTTTTTTTTTCAAACACACAGCATCATGTCAAAAGGCCATGTCAAAATACGTGCAGCTCACAGATGCTTGTTACGCGATATAAATAGGTACCCAATAGCACATCTGTTTACGAATGGTTCATATTCCGCAGGTCTGTCCCAGACAAGTGTGTAGGGTCAGTTCGGACGTCAGCTCCGTCCGACTGTGATTATGCGGGATATTAAGGACTGGTTTACAACTGTTGTAGGCCAGCTTCCCTTAGGAGAAGATAGAACGCCTTTATGACTTATTTTCCACCTGAATCAGCACATACATCGAGGACGCAGGGGGTGCAACGTCATACTGCCACTGCCAAGTTATTTGTAAATTTGAATAGATTTTGTAATCATTGAAATAACATCACACATCCCCTCAACTCGTGAAGTTTAATATCATTTCTTCCTCCCCTTCTCGGGTTTTACGTTTTTTAATCGGTCAGTGTATTTCAGGAGCAAGTGCATATGTTAATTTTTTTTTATTTACGAGGCTTCGTGGGGCCATCCGAGCCAGAGTTACGAACTGCACCTTCGTAACTCTTCAACAGTTGGCAGCATTGGTATGCGGCAGGTACTGGCTTGTTCCGTAGCCTCTTCTCTACAGCTCCAGTTGTCGGGAAGCCTTAGCATTGAACGGTTGTGTTGTTACAGTGTGAAGTACGGAACCCTGCGATGGCGGTCGGTCAATGCGATTTAAGCAACGTGTAGTCATTGAATTCTTGACAGCAGAAGGTGTCACTCCAAAGGAAATTCATCAGAGAATGGAAGCAGTTTATGGTGATTGTGTTGATGTGAGTACTGTGCGTCGTTGGGCGAGTAAGTTTAAAGATGCTGAGGCCGCAACATCCGACCTGCGTGACAAACAAAGAGTTGGACGTCCTGTGACAGCAACCACCGAGTTTCACAAGCAACGTGTTAACAGATTGATCGTGGAACAACAATAAATTCAGAGCATTACATCACTACGCTGGAAACTCTGAAACGACGGCTAACAAGGGTCCAAAAGGAACAGGGAATTGTTTTTCTTCAGCATGAGAATGCCAAAACACACAATTCACGTGCCACCACAGCAAACCGAATCTCGGCATCCTCCATACAGTCCAGATTTAGCACCGTGTGATTTCCATCTGTTCCGATAATGAAAGACGATCTGCAGGGACATCATTAGGCTTCTGATGAAGACGTTGAGAGAACTGCGAGATTGTGCTTGCGGAAACAGAGTGTCGACTTCTTCCGTGACGGCTTCAGAAAACCTGTTCATCGTTGGCAGAAATGTGTCCAGTTGGCTGGTGATTATATGAAAAAGTGAATATTGGTAATTAAAGATCACATTCTACGGATTATTTCTGCGTTTGATTTTTTAAAATATTCCTAACCAAACCCAATTAACGAAGGTGGAGGCATTACGCTTCATTTAACCCTCGTACTTGCTGATGGAACGGGACAGTAAATAGCTGACAGAATGGCGACAGCAAATTTTATAATCGAAATATCGCCATAACACGGAAAATTGGTCAGAGAGCATGCTAATAAGTAAGACATTGCAGAGTAGAGTTCTCAACTACTGCGAGGACTTTCCCTACAAAATAGAAGAAGTGTGACACAAGGAAACTTTTTCGACTTGGACTTAATTACTTGGGGTTTATCACTCAGTTTTTTCAGTTCTATAGGAATACTACTGAAAATGAAAGCTGCAAAGTAGTGCACACCTTTCTGTACAGTACTTAAAGAAGTTTTATCCAACTGCGTGTCGTTTTTCAGTCTATTGTTCACTGAATGAATGTTGCAGTTCCTTCAGAACGAATCAGTATTGTCAAACAAATCCCACGGTGGAATACATGTACGGCGATGACAGAGCTAGACACCAGAGCCTACACGAAGATCGCGAACGGACACGTCAGATGTCTGATCGCATTTTCTGAAGCAAACGATATTCTTGGCGGGTGCATAGAGTTCATCTACGCTCAAGCTTGTAGAAATGGTCGACAGCACGCACGGATGCACCAGTCCATTTCCCCTGACAGATGGCACCACATAACTCACAAAATCTTTGTATCCATTTTTGCACGCATGTGTGATGTGGGTTCCTTTCAGAGAGATAATATTCGTACACCAGCTACAGAACAACTGTCTCCATACAGCAATGTGGCCAGCCTGAATACGCGGTCGACGCAAGATATCCTCCAGCTTAAATTAAGCCACAGCACAGTGTTATGGGTCATTCATGAAAACCGATACTGTCTCCATCACTTGTAACGAGTGCAAGCATTATCGGTAGCGGACGTTTCTCCACGAGAAAGATTTCGTCGCTGGTAGCTGGAACAAACCACCATCATTATGGCATTTCTGTCGTCGGTATACTCACCGACAAAGCGATCTCTGGTAAAGATGGCATCATAAACATACAGAATCATCATCCGAGAAGCAGAAAATCCTAAGGGAATAGTTGACCATGGACGACCATCACACAACTTGCAAAACAGAGAATAATGTTGTTTATCAGTGGCATCTACTCTGGCGAATGAGCGTTAATTAAGTAATAAATTAATACCATATAATGTGTAATGTAATGTGCTAGTAGTAATTATTGTAGACCCAGCTTCCATTTCCAGACCTACTTGATACGAACTTTTTTCGTTCCTCTTCCTGACAGAAACTACTTCCTGAATTGTCTCCTTACTTAACATTCACCACGTATTCTACTGTAAGTCGCGGTTGGATTCCGACACTGTTCAGAGTGGCAGGTCCATTTATACCTCACGGTATATGGAAGAGATACACCGGGTGATCAAAAAGTCAATATAAATTTTAAACCAGAATAAATTACGGAATAATGTAGATAGAGAGGTATAAATTAACACACATGCTTGGAATGACATGGGGTTTTATTAGAACCAAAAAAATACAAAAGTTCAAAAAATGTCCGACAGATGGCGCTTCATCTGATCAGAATAGCAATAATTAGCATAACAGCGTAAGAGAAAGCAAAGATGATGTTCTTTACAGGAAATGCTCAATATGTCCACCATCATTCCTCAACAATAGGTGTAGTCGAGGAATAATGTTGTGAACAGCACTGTAAAGCATCTCCGGAGTTATGGTGAGGCATTGCCGTCGGATGTTGTCTTTCAGCATCCCTAGAGATGTCGGTCGATCACGATAAACTTGCGACTTCAGGTAACCCCAAAGCCAATAATCGCACGGACTGAGATCTGGGGGCCGGCCGAAGTGGCCGTGCGGTTCTAGGCGCTACAGTCTGGAGCCGCGAGACCGCTAGGGTCGCAGGTTCGAATCCTGCCTCGGGCATGGATGTGTGTGATGTCCCTAGGTTAGTTAGGTATAAGTGGTTCTACGTTCTAGGGGACTGATGACCTCAGAAGTTGAGTCCCATAGCGCTCAGAGCCATCTGAACCATTTTGAGGTCTGGGGACCTGGGAGGCCAAGCATGACGAAAGTGGCGGCTGAGAACACGATCATCACCAAACGACGCGCGCAAGAGATCTTTCACGCTCCTAGCAATACTTTTTTTTTTTTTTTGTTATAATAAAACCCCATGTCATTCCAAGCATATCGCTCTCCCGGCCGCATGTCATTTTCCGAGACCGGAGCCGCTGCCTATCAATCAAGTAGCTGCTCCTGAGTGCATCCCGCTTGCCAACAGCACTCGGCAGACCGGATGGTCACCCATCCAAGTGCTGACCCAGCCCGACAGCTCTTAACTTTGGTGATCTGACGGGAACTGATGTTACCACTGCGGCAATACCGTTGGCTAATCTATACTGAATGGTACAGTCCAATTTTTGATGCCGTTACGACCGTCCAGAACACATCAGGTAATTCATTATGTGACGTGTTCGCTAGAAGGCTGTTAGGCATAGGTAACAAGCAACTAACACACTGAAGTGGGTACATACTAAGGTGCCAATGGTCGCAATATCTGCACTCATGCCCTTAACACGCTGTATAGCTCTGTCTCGTGCATTTTTTGAAGTGTAAAACGCATTAATAAAAAAGTAATAATACTCTTTAGCTTAACATTGTTACACTCTTACTAGTATTAGGGGAAGATGGGGGAAGGAAATCGACCGTGACCTTTCAAAGGCTCTGTGCACTATGGGACTTAACATCTGAGGTCATCAGTCCCACAGACTTAGAACTACTTAAAAGTAACTAATCTAAGCACATCACACACACCCATGCCCGAGGCAGGATTCGAACCTGCGACCGTAGCAGGGCGGTTCCGGACTGAAGCGCCTAGAACCGCTCGGCCACAGCGGCCGGCACCTCTCAAAGGAACCATCCCAGCATTTACCTGAAGTGATTTAGGGAAATCACAGAAATCCTAAATGAGGATAACAGGACGCGGGTTTGCGCCGTCGTCCTCCCAAATGCTGTTAAAAAAATGTTCAAATGTGTGTGAAATCTTATGGGACTTAACTGCTGAGGTCATCAGTCCCTAAGCTTACACCTTACTTAACTTAAATTATCCTAAGGACAAACACACACACACCCGTTCCCGAGGGAAGACTCGAACCTCCGCCGAGACCAGCCGCACAGGAATGCTGTTGGTTTCGGAGTTGGAGTAATGGGGCAAAGGACAGTTAGGAGAAGTAGTGTAGTGCTGAAGCAGGTAAACGATTCACAGTTCACATAAGCCGAGATGCAAGCGACTTTATGCTGTAGTGTGAAGGGAAACATCAAAATCAGCGCAAAGCTAGTGTGCTGTAATGTGACTGCAAATTAGTAATAGTTACATTATGTGACAATGACTTAATAACAGCTCGAAACAGACGTTTCATCCGGTTACACGGTGAACAGCGCGGTTAAATCACTCCCGCGAGTGTCCAATCTGGCGCGCTGTCGCCACGCGCACAAGGTCCGCGTCGGAATAACAGACGCGGCTGAGAAACTTCCTCATTCGCGCTTTAAGTGCCGCGGGGCGCGCGCGCGCACCTGCCATCGCCGCTGCAATAACACGGACAACTTTCCCCCCCCCCCCCCCATGCCTGGCGCCGCCTTACGGGAAGCGCTTATTTGAAAAAGATTGCCGGCCATAAAAACGTCGGGCCGTATAACTCAGGCGGCGCCGCGACGCACCGTACAGGCGGGGACGGCGTCAGGCGTCGTCTTGAGGCGCCCTCCCCTCTGACGCCACTACTGCACTGACTCTCGAGCTTCGCTGCCTACCGTAAACGGTCCTATCTCTTTCTTAGGGTTCTTTAGATTCTTCTTCTAGTCACAAGATGGAGTACTTCCTGAGGAAGGCCGTACCAAGGGTATGGGTTGCAGGCACAGAGGTCGCAGAAGTTGACAAGAAATAAAAAGAAATAAAGACAGTTTGAGAATTAACCGGTACATGTACGTGAGTTCACGCACCTCTCGTGTCCCCTGGCCCCTGACTCTAAATTCGTGCTTTTCTGGCTGTATCGTTTAGTCTAAGTAACCTTAAAATTGAGGATATATTACAGAAGATGCTGAGGGAATTAGATTAGGAAATGAGACTCTTAAAGTAGTAAAGGAGTTTTGCTATTTGGGGAGCAAAAAACTGATGATGGTCGATGTAGAGAGGATATAAAATGTAGACTGGCAATGGCAAGGAAAGCTTTTCTGAGGAAGAGAAATTTGTTAACATCGAGTGTAGATTTAAGTGCCAGGAAGTCGTTTCTGAAAGTATTTGTATGGAAGTGAAACATGGACGATAAATAGTTTGGGCAAGAAGAGAATAGAAGCTTTTGAAATGTGGTGCTACAGAAGAATGCTGAAGATTAGATGAGTAGATCACATAACTAAAGAGGAGTTATTGAATAGGATTGGGGAGAAGAGAAGTTTGTGGCACAACTTGACTAAAAGAAGGGATCGGTTGGTAGGACATGTTCTGAGGCATTAAGGGATCACCAATTTAGTATTGGAGGGCAGCGTGGGATGTAAAAATCGCCGGCCGGAGTGGCCGCGCGGTTAAAGGCGCTTCAGTCTGGAACCGCACGACCGCTACGGTCGCAGGTTCGAATCCTGCCTCGGGCATGGATGTGTTTGATGTCCTTAGGTTAGTTAGGTTTAAGTAGTTCTAAGTTCTAGGGGACTTATGACCACAGCAGTTGAGTCCCATAGTGCTCAGAGCCATTTTTGTAAAAATCGTAGAGGGAGACCAAGAGATGAATACACTAAGCAGATTCAGAAAGATGTAGGTTGCAGTAGTTACTGGGAGATGAAGAAGCTTGCACAGGATAGAGTAACATGGAGAGCTGCATCAAACCAGTCTCAGGACTGAAGACCAGAACAACAACATTACAGGACAATAAATTTGGATTTCGTGGTAGCAGACAGCTGTTATTAAAGCACACTGCTATCAGATTTGTTCCACGGTGTGTAGTGGAGCGGGGTCTAGATTATTGAAGTGCAGAATGTAAACGTTTATTAGTTTAACACATACAATATGTTAGTAAAAATGTTTAAGAAACAAAGCTCATGTATCATGGAATAGACCAGACCAATTCACATTAATACGGCTACTTAGACAGAGGATGCATGATGTCAATATTTTGTTCCATACTTACCACTGAATTACAGGTTACATAAGAAAATTACTCTGGTCATCTTAAAAACAAACATCATTAACACTATATGAACATGGTATCTGTTTTTGCGGACGTGTCCGAAAGGATGCCATCTTCAAATAGTTAAGGCTAACAGGCCATTGACCTTCTCCTTCTGAGCTGGATGCACACGCATTGCCCGAACTCTTTCGGGTCTTGGTAAGATTGTCTACCGCGAGTAATGGGTGTAATAGTCATGGGCACTACGAATGTAGTGTGTGGACATTAAGTTGGGAATGCGGGCCTCACGGGGAGCGTGCAAGGGATAAATCCTTGCCGGCCGAAGTGGCCGTGCGGTTAAAGGCGCTGCAGTCTGGAACCGCAAGACCGCTACGGTCGCAGGTTCGAATCCTGCCTCGGGCATGGATGTTTGTGATGTCCTTAGGTTAGTTAGGTTTAACTAGTTCTAAGTTCTAGGGGACTAATGACCTCAGCAGTTGAGTCCCATAGTGCTCAGAGCCATTTGAACCATTTTTGATAAATCCCTCCAGTCGCAATATCGTCTGTGCCCTCGGAGGCTCAGATGGATAGAGCGTCTGCCATGTAAGCACTGCCCCGTTGATGTACATCAACGCCTGTCAACAGCTTAGGGTCTTGATTTGATTATCATTTCAATATTAGCAGTGGCCAAGATAGAAGACTACAATTACTCTGTCCATCTGAAAAACAAGCAATATTAGTACTGGCAAAAACAGAAGGCTACAATTATTCATGGACTAACTTGCACCTGAGGCTATTAACTACCTTACAGCCACGTCCCAGATATAGATATTATAACCTAGCACCAAGTTAGCTCTTCAGAATACATTAACAGATCTACCAACCATGCTCCATAAAATAATTATAATATAAGGAAAATATGCCTTAAAACAAAACTCACTTCAAGTCTCAGCATTTAACAAGCTTATCAATAAAATAACTTACAATTACACGCCATTAGGGTACTACATGTTGAGCCGTACTTACATTTTAAAACCTCGAAGACAAACTGATAGGTATAAAATAACTTATAATATTAAACTACTAAACTTTACAAGATATTTTTTAAAATACTATACATAAAATTTGTACGTCTTATTCGCTGGCCACGACTGTGGCCCATAATATTGAACCAGTTAAGTACAGCAAACACTAGGACGAAACTTACGTCAACATACCACTTCCTACAATTGTGCAATACAACATTAACGCCAAACGCACACAGTGTTAACAAGTTCATAAACACAAGCCCAACGCCTAGCTAGTTATGTCACTAAAAGCCACTGTCAAACTGAAGGAACCGCCTGTGATCTCTGAGCAAATTTACCTATAAGGGACTGTCAAATGAAAACAAGGCAGATGGATAAAAAGTAAGTAAAGGGTTTATTATTTCAAAAGTAATCGGCAGTTATCCAGGTACGAGCCTACCCACAAGTTGTCAAGGTTGTTTCGAATACACTACAGAAGTTTCGTTGGGAATCCTTTACACACTTCCACACAGTCTCTTACGCAGTTCAAATATTTTTTGAGACCTGAAGAAAGACACTCGTGGCCGTCAGTGTGCTTTGCTTGAAGAAGTCCACGCCTAGGCAACGGTTAACATTTTTCCATGAAGGAATTGATCGTCTTGTCACACAGTGGAGTAAATGTATTAACAGTTATGGAGATTACTTTTGAAATAATAAACAGTTTATTTACTTTTTCCCCATTTGTCTCGTTTTTCATTTGACTACCCCTTACATTTAAGCTGAATCACACCAGTTTGGAAGTGAAACGTCAAAGCAGCCAGTATGGAATCTACAGTCTCGGAGAGAGAATACGTTCGGACACAGCCTAGATTAAACAAGCCACTTTACGTAACTGAAGAAACGTACCGCTCGTATTTCATGTTCCTCGGATTGTCGTGTATCCATTCACAGAAGATTTTCCCATCCTGAAAGTTCTGCTGTACTCATAAACTGAAGTGTCAAAGAAACTGGTACACCTGCCTAATGTCGTGTAAGGCCCCGGCGAGTACGCATAAGTGCCGCATTACGACGTGGCATGGACTCGGCTAATGTCTGGAGTACTGCTGGAGGGAATCGACACTATGAATCCTGCAGCGCTCCGTAAGAGTACGAGGGAACAAGGATCTCTTATGAACAGCACGTTGCAAGGCATCCCAGATATGCTCAATAATGTTCATGTCTGGGGAGTTTGGTGGCCAGCGGAAATGTTTAAACTCGGAAGCGTGTTCCTGCAGCCACTCTGTCGCAACTTTGTCCTGATGGAATTGCCCAAGTCCGTTCGAATGAACAATGGACATGAATGGATGAAGCTGATCAGACAGGATGCTTACGTACGTGTCACCTGTCAGAGCCGTATCAACACGTCTCAGGTGTCCCATATCTCTCCAAGTACACACGCCCCACACCATTACAGAGCCTCCACCAGCTTGAACAGTCGATTCATGAGGTTGTCTCCATACCGGTACACGTCCATCCGCTCGACACACTTTGAAACGAGACTCGTCCAACCAGGTAACATATTTCCCGTCGTCAACAGTCCAATGTCGGTGTTGACGGGACCGGGCGAGGCATAAAGCTTTTTGTCGTGCAGTCATCAAGGGTACACGATTAAGCCTTCGGCTCCGAAACCCCATTTCGATGTTGTTTCGTTGAATGGTTGTCACGCTGACACTTGTTGATGGTCCAGCACTGAAATCTGCAACAATCTGCGAACGGCTTGCACTTCCGTCACGTTGAACGATTCTCTTCAGTGGTCATTAGCCCCGTTCTTGCAGGGTCTTTTTCCGGCCGCAACGATGTCAGAGATTTGATGTTTTACCGCATTCCTGGTATTCACGGTACGCTCGTGAAATGGCCGTACCGGAGAATCACCACTTCATTGCTACCTCGGAGATTCTGTGTCCCATCGCTCGTGCGCCGTCTATAACGCCACGTTCAAACGCACTTGAATCTTGATAACCTGCCATTGTAGCAGCAGTAACCGATCTAACAACTGCGCGAGAAATTTTTCTAATACAGGCGTTGCCGACCGCAGCGCCGTATTCTCCGTGTTTACATACCCCTCGCTGTATTTGAATACGAGTGCCTACACCAGTTTCTTTGGTCCTTCAGTATATAATACTCCAAGGTATCGTAGATAACTACGATTCATACAGTGCTGGCAGCTTATACAAAATCAGGTATAAATGCAATTCAACAACGTGCAGCAGGAAGCGTGACCAAGAGTCACACCACGACCACGGCACACTTCCAGTGGCTCCGAAGCACAGACGGGATCTCCCTAACCGTAGGCTCACAACAGATTGCCCGGCCACTCCCCATTCACGTGTGGCGCTACCGCCCAGGTCAAAGATCCTTCAGACAGCGACAATGCGTCGCCAAGTGCGACGTTGCTCTTTTGCTCTTAATTTTCTGTTTTGGTTCAAGTAGGGATTGTATATTACCCGTGTTTCCTTACAACTTACATATGTTTTCCTTAAAATTTCGAACATCATCATCGTCATGTATGTTTTCAGTTAGACATCTTATGTCGGCCGGTGAGGTCGAGCGGTTCTAGGCGCTTGAGTCTGGAAGCGCGCGACCGCTACGGTCGCAGGTTCGAATCCTGCCTCGGGCATGGATGTGTGTGATGTCCTTAGGTTAGTTAGGTTTAAGTGGTTCTAAGTTCTAGGGGACCGATGACCTCAGATGTTAAGTCCCATAGTGCTCAGAGCCATTTGAACCATTTTGAGACATCTTATCGTGTTCCGAAACCAAGCAATTTAAAGCTGGTAGTCCTACCATTCTTCCATCCTTTGGTCTGTAGTTAGAGGTTTTCTTTGGTATCCTTACGTAGTAGATAGTCAGACCATTCCTTTCCACTGAATCTTTTTTACTGTTCCTGGAATATGGAACTCCCTTCTTAACTCTTGACCTTGTGATTTCAATCCTGCCAGAGATCTTGGACGTATCATTTCTTTTGCTTCAATTGTCGGCAGTTGTTCATTCATTAAAGTCCGTAATTCGGATCCGTACAGCAGTAAAGTTACAGTTGTAGTATTCTAGAGTTTAAGTATTGTCTCTTTCCTGGTTTTGCTCAGGGTTGTTCTGTTAACCGTACCTAACATGTGTATCTTTGCAGTTTATTTTCACGACCATTATCATAAGCATAAGAGATATCACAGCCCAGGTAGCTGAACATACGGACTTGTTCCAATGTGTTATTCTCGATTTTGATTTTCGCCCTAAGATTTCGTTTCCAAGAAAGGACATAAATGTAGTTTTTTTTCGTGGATACAGTTAAATTATAATGTTTTCCCATTAAATGTGGGGAACATACAGCTCAAATGTAGACTTTCACGGCCGGAAATATCACGTCCATTATAATTATCCGGGCTGTTATGCCGTGGTCGGTTGATGAATTCTGTGTCGATTCCCAACGTTTCGTCTCCGACTGCGGGAGACATCTTCAAGGGGGTCCGTAGCTGACCTAGTAGATAGTGTCGGAAGTCCCATGCGGCTTTTCGCGGATGATGCTGTAGTATACAGAGAAGTTGCAGCATTAGAAAATTATAGCGAAATGCAGGAAGATCTGCAGCGGATAGGCACTTGGTGCAGGGAGTGGCAACTGACCCTTAACATAGACAAATGTAATATATTGCGAATACATAGAAAGAAGGATCCTTTATTGTATGATTATATGATAGCGGAACAAACACTGGTAGCAGTTACTTCTGTAAAATATCTGAGAGTATGCGTGCGGAACGATTTGAAGTGGAACGATCATATAAAATTAATTGTTGGTAAAGCGGGTACCAGGTTGAGATTCATTGGGAGAGTCCTTAGAAAATGTAGTCCATCAACAAAGGAGGTGGCTTACAAAACACTCGTTCGACCTATACTTGAGTATTGCCCATCAGTGTGGGATCCGTACCAGATCGGGTTGGCGGAGGAGATAGAAAAGATCCAAAGAAGAGCGGCGCGTTTCGTCAAAGGGCTATTTGGTAACCGTGATAGCGTTACGGAGATGTTTAGCAAACTCAAGTGGCAGACTCTGCAAGAGAGGCGCTCTGCATCGCGGTGTAGCTTGCTGTCCAGGTTTCGAGAGGGTGCGTTTCTGGATGAGGTATCGAATATATTGCTTCCCCCTACTTATACCTCCCGAGGAGATCACGAATGTAAAATTAGAGAGATTAGAGCGCGCACGGAGGCTTTCAGACACTCGTTCTTCCCGCGAACCAGACGCAACTGGAACAGGAAAGGGAGGTAATGACAGTGGCACGTAAAGTGCCCTCCGCCACACACCGTTGGGTGGCTTGCGGAGTATAAATGTAGATGTAGATGTAGATGTAGAAGGTCCAATACGCCCACTGGCTCGCTACTGACGTTGGGAATCGACACAGAATTCATCAACCGACCACGGCATAACAGCCCGGATAATTATAATGGACAACATACAGCTCGTTGTAGGTCGTCTTCTGCATATGCTAGTACAACCTGCTGGTCTGCAATAAGTTATTATTGTGTATGTTAAATAGTATAGGCGATAAAGGGCTTTCTTGTCTGACTCCATCTGTTCATCTCATTCCTGTATTAACGGTTGAGCCGATGTATATCTTGATACTGTTATCAGCATATGAACTCTGAACTGACGTTATTAAACACTGAAGAACATCATATTGTCGTAAGCTAAGATTCCCCGTAACTGAGTTCTCACCACCAGTTCTAAAAGCTATATACGATGGAAGGTTAAATTCCTTATGTCTTGGTATTATCTGGTTTACAGAAAATTGTAATCCATACAAGATCTTCCCAGAACAAAACATTTTTAATCCTGTCAGAGAAGTCTTTGTTAAGGCATTTAATCTTACGGCAAATGTCTTACACGAACAGTTTAGTAAGCGTACGCCTCTGCAGTTATTGTTGTCATTCCAGTCTCCTTCTTTAAATATACAGTAGGTAAGACTACTGAGTTCCGCAAACCTTCCGGAACAAGGCCATTCTTCCAGCATCGATTTATAAAAATCTAAAGATTTTTCTTAGGCATATCGAATAAGCTCCTAATTTATTTTGTCTTTTCCTGGACTCCCTCTACTTTTCATGGACTCTATAGCATCTCCCAATCCTTCCACGCAGTCCTGGTCCACATTCACATCTTACATTCATTTTCCACTGTCAGATTGAGCTGGTGCAACACTTTCTAATTTCCCTATGCATAGGTTTTTGAAGTAATCTAGCCATGCCAGGGGCCCAGGAAATGACCTGGGGGGGTCTCTGCAGACATCATGAGACTCTGGCATAAAATGGGGGTGATATGCGATTACAAGAACTCAGCAAGAGAGTTCTCACAGCCTCTGTCACCTCAATTCTCCAACTTCCTACCTACACGTGGTGCCCCTGTTAAGCCGAGCAACTCAGCGGAAGGTTGGGTAACCAACCCCAGCGGGAAACTGAGTCGGTGAGCAGATAGGAGTTGGAGGACAGTGGAAGGCAACGGGAAACCACCACTGAACTATCCCAAGAAAACCCCATGGCTTCGCTCAGCTCAAAATGTTCCGGAGTTTCAAGTTCCCCGATCGGATCTCCGGGGGGAACCAGGTTGAGAGGAGCTTCACGAAGAGTAAGATGGTGCAAAGAGAAGCACTGCATAGGAACATGGAATGTAAGATCCATGTATCAAGGAAAACTAGACATAGTGAAAAGAGAAATGGAGAAAATTAACATCGACATATTGGGAATAAGTGAAATGAGGTGGACTGGCATGGGAGAATTTGCTTCGGATGGCCATATGGTGTATTATTCTGGGCACGATAACAACAGAAGTAATGGAGTAGCCTTCATAGTTAGTGATAAAGTGAGAAAAGCTGTGATGGGATGCAAATATAAAAATGATAGAATGATGTCCATCAGACTTCAAGGTCAGCCCCTCAACATCACAGTAATTCAAGTTTATGCACCAACAACCGATGCTGAAAAGGAAATTATTGACCAGTTCTATGGAGATTTACAAGAATTACTACTGTCAACACCAAAAAAGGATATCGTCTTCATAGTTGGAGATTGGAATGCAAAAGTGGGAAATGAAGCTGTAGAAGGTATAACAGGGAAATATGGTCTTGGTACAACAAATGAAGCTGGACAGAGACTCCTAGAATTCTGCCAAGAAAATTCATTGATAATTACTAATACACTGTTTCAACTACCAAAACGACGCCTATATACCTGGACTTCGCCAGATGGCCAACACCGGAACCAAATTGATTACATACTTTGTAATCAGAGGTGGAAGAGCGCGGTTCAGTCAGCTACAACAAGACCTGGTGCTGACTGCGGATCAGATCATGAGCTCCTGATTGCAAAATTTCGGATGAAACTTCAGAATGTACCAAAAAGTATCCCAACTTGCAGATACGACCTTAACTCTATACCCTCCGACTATGCTGCAGAGGTACAAAACAGATTTAATGTATTACAGCTGGAGGACAAAAGCTCGCAAGAGATGTGGACAGAAGTAGCTAATACTGTCAAGGAGGCAGCAGAGAAACACATTCCCAAGAAAAGGAACAGTAAGAAGGCTAGATGGCTATCAGTTGAGGCACTGCAAGTTGCAGAAGAACGAAGGAAAGCAAAAATCAAGGGAGATAGATCAGCTATGTTTGAATTAAATAAAGATTTTCAGAAATTAGCTAGAAGAGATAAAAATATATTCTTTAATGAACAGTGCAAGGAAGTTGAAGATAGTAACGTAATGGGGAAGACAAGAGATCTTTATAAGAAAATTAGAGAAATTAAAGGAAAATTCCAGGCAAAAATTGGAATGATAAAAGATAGAAATGGGAAAGATCTGAGTGAAGCGGAGGATGTTAAGGAAAGATGGGCAGAATATGTAGAAGACCTATACAAGAGAGAACTGCATCATGACAGGGCTCCTACTGCTGATGTTAATGTTAATTTAGAACTAGAGCCAGATATTTTGGAGAGCGAAGTCCAGTGGGCCCTTGAAAATATGGCCGATAACAAAACTAGTGGACATGATGAAATACCAGCAGAATTGTTTAAAGTCACTGGAAAGGATGCAGTGAAAGTGCTGCACTCAATATGTCAAAAAATATGGATCACGCAGCAGTGGCCAGAAGACTGGAAAAGATCAGTATTCATCCCCATTCCAAAGAAGAAAAGTTCTAAAGAATGCTCAGATTATCGAACAATCGCACTTATTTCACATGCTAGCAAAGTTATGTTGAAAATCTTACAAAATAGACTTCGCCAATATCTAGATCGAGAGCTGCCAGAAGAACAAGCTGGATTTAGGAAAGGAAGAGGAACTAGAGGTCAAATTGCTAACATTCGGTGGATTATGGAAAAAGCGAGAGAATTCCAGAAAGATGTGTACCTCTGCTTTATTGACTACGCCAAAGCCTTTGACTGCGTCGATCACAACAAATTATGGAACGTACTGAAAAACATGGGTGTACCAGATCACCTCATTCATCTGATACGGAGTTTATACCTTGACCAAGAAGCCACGGTGAGAACTATGTATGGAACAACGAAATGGATAAAGATTCAGAAAGGGGTCCGGCAAGGCTGCATACTGTCACCGTACTTATTCAATCTGTATGCAGAACATGTCATGAGGAATGCAAGGCTAGATGAAGGAGAAACAGGAATTAAAATAGCTGGAATAAATGTAAACAACCTCAGGTACGCGGATGATACAATCCTATTGGCAGAAAGTGAAGAAGATTTGAGAACACTCTTACTGAAGGTGAAAGACGAAAGTGAAAAGGCTGGTCTTATGCTGAATGTGAAGAAAACGAAAATTATGGCAACTACACCTACCAATTCGTGGGATATAGCAGGAGAAACCATGGAAGTAGTGACCACATTCAGTTATCTCGGTTCCCAGATCTCTGCTGACGGTGACTGCAGCCATGAAATCCGGAGACGCCTGTTGCTCGGTAGACAGGCGATGTCAAACCTTGACAAGGTTATAAGGTCCAGAGATATAACACTAGCAACAAAGATCCGTATTGTGAGGGCTATGGTCTTTCCAGTTGTGATGTATGGATGTGAGACCTGGACCATTAGAAAGGCTGAACGGCGAAGAATTGACTCCTTCGAATTGTGGTGTTGGAGGAAACTTCTTAGAGTTCCATGGAGTGCAAAGAGAACCAACAGATCAATTTTGGAGCAAATTAAACCAGATTTCTCCCTGGAAGGTCTAATCTTAAAACAAAAGCTGACCTACTTTGGACACACAATGCGAAGGCATGCCTCGCTGGAAAAAACATTAATGCTGGGGAAGATTGAAGGAACTAGAAGAAGAGGACGTCAGAGGATGAGATGGATCGATGGCATCACAGAAGCAATGTGTTCCAACCTGGAAGGTCTACGGGAGAAAGTGCAAGACAGGAAAAAGTGGCGTGATTTGGTTCATGGGGTCACGAAGAGTCGGAACCGACTAAACGAATAGAGAGAGAGAGCCATGCCAGCCCGGTTAGCCGTGCAATCTAACGCACGGCTTTCCGGATTAGGAAGGAGCGCCTGGTCCCCGGCACGAATCCGCCCGGCGGAATTGTGTCGAGGTCCGGTGAGCCGCCCAGTCTGTAGATGGTTTTTAGGCGGTTTTCCATCTGCCTCGGTGAATGCGGGCTGGTTCCCGTTATTCCGCCTCAGTTACACTATGTCGGCGATTACTGCGCAAACAAGTTCTCCACGTACACGTACACCACCATTACTCTACCACGCAAACATAGGGGTTACACTCGTCTGGTAGAGACGTTCCCTGGGGGGTCCACCGGGGGCCGAACCGCACAATAACCCTGAAAGAGTGGTTCGGTGTGGGGCGGCGGAGGGCCGAAGTGGACTGCGATAGTGTCGTGGGGTTGTGGATCACTGCGGCTGCGGCGGGGACGGAGCCTCTCCGTCGTTTCTAAGTCCCCGGTTAACATACAATACAATACAATCTAGCCTTGTTTTATCGGAGATATTATTCCCATGAAGAGTATCCTTCTCCTCTTTATAGAGTGCATCATTATTTTAAAAGCTCATATTTGTTTTCCGTTGATATCACATGCTGAATTTCCAAGGCATGTCTCCCAAATCTGCGTTTTCATTCTTCCCGTTTCTCTTTTAACTAATGCTATTTGTCTTTTGCATTCAGTGCGACCTTGTATCCTTCTTGTATGGCACGGGTAACGTACTAGGAGCGTAGCTCCCGCCGGCATAGCTCATAGTCTCATAGATGATTGAGACTCACGAGCCTCCTCGCCACGTTAAGGTGGTAGTCCTTGGGAGAAAAATTTCAAACATCTTCCGCCATTACACATAGTCTAATGCTCTTACTACGACAGTTAATCCCACGAAGATGTCTCGATTTTTCCTGATTCTTGTCTCTGTTACCAAGGATAGTGTGGGAATTGCCTCACTGGTGCCTTTTTGCTTTCCGTGAAGCTAAACTTATCTTTCACTTTTGCGTGCTGTATAACAACTCCTCCTCTGATTCCTTGTCTCTTCTAGAAAGCAAAGTGATCTCCGTCCAGCACGATTTTATGTTCTACACTACTGGCCATTAAAATTGCTACACCAAGACGAAATACAGATGATAAACGGGTATTCATTGGACAAATATATTATACTAGAACTGACATGTGATTACATTTTCACGCAATTTGGGTGCATACATCCTCAAAAATCAGTACCCAGAACGACCACCTCTGGCCGTAATAACCGCCTTGATACGCCTGGGCATTGAGTCAAACAGAGCTTGGATGGCGTGTACAGGTACAGCTGCCCATGCAGCTTCAACACGATACCACAGTTCATAAAGAGTAGCGACTGGCGTATTGTGACGAACCAGTTGCTCGGCCACCATTGACCAGACGTTTGCAATTGGTGAGAGATCTGGAGAATGTACTGGCCAGGGCAGCAGTCGAACATTTTCTGTATCCAGAAAGCCCCGTACAGGACCTGCAGCATGCGGTCGTGCATTATCCTGCTGAAATGTAGGGTTTCGCAGGGATCGAATGAAGGGTAGAGTCACGGGTCGTAACACATCTGAAATGTAACGTCCACTGTTCAAAGTGCCGTCAGTGCGAACAAGAGGTGACCGAGACGTGTAACCAATGGCACCCTATACCATCACGCAAGGTGATACGCCAGTATGGCGATGACGAACACACGCTTCCAATGTGCGTTCACCGCGATGTCGCCAAACACGGATGCGACCATCATGACGCTGTAAACAGAACCTGGATTCATCAGAAAAAATGACGTTTTACCTTTCGTGCACCCAGGTTCGTCGTTGAGTACACCATCACAGGCGCTCCTGTCTGTGATGCAGCGTCAATGGTAACCGCAGCCATGGTCTCCGAGCTGATATTCTATGCTACGGCAAACGTCCTCGATCTGTTCGTGAAGATGGTTGTTGTCTTGCAAACGTCCCCATCTGTTGACTCAGGGATCGAGACGGGTTTGCACGATCCTTTACAGCCATGCGGATAAGATTCCTGTCATCTCGACTGCTAGTGATACGAGATCGTTGGGATCCAGCACGGCGTTCCGTATTGCCCTCCTGAACCCACCGATTTCATATTCTGCTAACAGTCATTGGATCTCGACCAACGCGAGCAGCAATGTCGCGATACTATAAACCGCAATCGCGATAGGCTACAATCCGATCTTTATCAAATTCGGAAGCGTGATGGTACGCATATCTTCTCCTTACACGAAGCATCACAACAACGTTTCACTAGGCAACGCCGGTCAACTGCTGTTTGTGTATGAGAAATCGGTTGGAAGCTTTCCTCATGTCAGCACGTTGTAGGTGTCGCCACCGGCGCCAACCTTGTGTGAATGCTCTGAAAAACTAATCATTTGCATATCACAGCATCTTCTTCCTGTCGGTTAAATTTCGCATCTGTAGCACGTCATCTTCGTGGTGTAGCAATTTTAGTGGCCAGTAGTGTATTTGGATTCTTTTGTATATTATTTTGATCCTCTGTTTGTGGCACACAACATTCGTAATTATCCGCACGTTCGTCCTTTACTAACGCTACTTTTTTCTGGATATCTGGTAGTAACGGCACTCCAGTTCGACAATTCACATTAGAGCAGTGATGTTCAAGCCAACACGGTTAAGAGTTGCTTTACCCCTCACCGCGCAATCAGCCGCAGACCGTTGCAAGTGCAGTGCATACTCTATTACTGAGATAGGTAGCGCCACCGTAATGCGTTCTGGTACAACGAGCCGTCGAAACTGGACGAATAATATTACGTGGCGTCGCGTCGAACGGCGACGCCAACGGCTCGCCGTCATTTGCGCGCGGCTGACAATGCCCCATTTGAACAGAGTGCCGAGTCCGCTAACTGCGTCACGGCGTGAGCAGCAATTACGCACGCGTCCTTCCGGCGGCCGTGATTTACGCAGCGCCGCTGGCGGGACGCCAGCCGGGCTCCATCCACTTGGCTGTCCGGCGCCGCCGCCGCCGTCCAAATCTGCTGAAAGTGCGCTGCACTGCGCTCCGCTGCCGTTCCGCTTCCCCTACTCAACTTCTGCGTCCAATATGGGCCGGATGCTTTCTTTTCGCTGTGCTCGCTTCTGCCGAATTTCCGTCGACAAGTCCGCACAGAAAAAATCAGACTTTGGGGCCGACAAAAACATGAACGTGGCGCTGAACACCTCGTGACACAACATTTATTTTGACGAGGAATTATGTTGTAAATTTTTCTAGAGACAAACGAATTAATGGCATCAGCTGCCAATGGGCACTGATATAAGTCAATGGCTTAAGTTGAAAATATGAGCCGGTAATGAGGAAAATGGGCGAGGGTCACTATATTTGTGGTGTGTTGGTAAAGCCCGTCTCACACGGAGCAAGATTCGCTGTAAGTTTCCTTGCTGGCTCGCGCGACGGCTACCTTGCGGGCTCCGTCGTCTGCTAGCGGGCTACATTTCTGGGAACCTTGTACGATTTTCAGGATAGGTCCGGTGCTATTTTTCTTGTAAGGTTCCCTGAGTGCTACCTGCGTTGGCCAATCATGAGACGTTTCGTTTGTGACGTCAGACGCGGAAAGCTTGGGCGGGAAGCCTTTGTTGATAGTCCCTTTTCTGCTGTTGTGAGGTGCGGTAGGAAGTTCTTATAATTATTAAATAATGGCACCGCAGTGGTCCAAGGAAGCGACTGAAGCATTGATTTGTACTTATAGGGAAGAACAGTGTCCATACGTCGTGAAAAGCGCAAACTATTATAACAAACACTTGCGTGCAAAAGCACTCGAAAGAGTTGCAAGTACCGTGTCTTGTTCGACCATATACGACGAGCAAGGAGTGCTATAGCAAAATGCACAATTTACGTACTCAATTTAAAGTGGAGTACGCGAAATACCAATACATCCATTCGTATAAAATTTGCAAAGGATGTACGATCTCCTATCCTATAAAATAAAGTCGCATATAACAGTCATTATTGGTATATTTATAAAGTCAAACAGTAATGAAATGGTGATACTTTTCAAACAAAAGTAGGTGTTGTGCGAACTAACCTCAACTCTTTATGAAGCATGATTCGCTGTAAGTTTCCTTGCACACCTTTTCCAGCGTTTCTCCTCTTAATACAGTTTTTCGTCCATTCTTACTTTCTTCTTCTCCCATTAGCATGCATTTCTGCATCGTTCAGCACCAGAACAGCTAATAACGCCAGTTTGCTCTGAAAATCTGTACCTGAAGCAGCCATCTTTGTTCGACACAACATGCAGCCGATCACGACACAACTAGCTGCCGATATTGCACCGTGGGAGAGCTTCGGCATGGAAGATAGCCGGCTCCTTTCCCTGCAAGCCGGCAGGCATGCACGCCATCTCGCAAACTTGCGGTGAACCTTGCTCCGCGTGAGACGGGCTTAAGTTGAGAATTTGGGTCTGACGGGAGGCGTGCTATGGTAGACCGGGGGAGTACGACCACCACCGTATCCGGATGGCATGCCGGCACGGTAGCTCAGCGTGTTCGCTCAGAAGGGTGGTTGCCCTCTGTAATAACAAAAAATGAATAAAGAAATCAACGATCAACTTGAACGGATGTCATGTGACGTCCGTCCAGATCGAACGCAACGAACTATACCGAACACATTGAAGAGAAGTAAGAAAACAAAAAAAGGGTTGGTTCAGTGGTCGGCGCATCTGCCTAGTTGGGGGGGGGGGGGGGGGGGACCCAGGTTCGAAGTCCGGTCTGGCACAAATTTTCAATTTTCTCCATTGATTTAAGTCAGTGTCCACTGACAGCTAACGTCATTAATTCGTTGACTAATTCATAGTGGCTGAGGGATGGAAATTGTCTCTGTTCTTTCGGACACAGGGGCAATATTAAAAGAGACGAGATACTGGCAGAAGTAAAGCAGTGAGGACGGGGCGTGAGTCGTGCTTCGGTAGCTCAGTCGGTAGAGCACTTGCCCGCGAAAGGCAAAGGTCCCGAGCTCGAGTCTCGGTCCGGAACATAGTTTTAATCTGCCAGGAAGTTTCATATCAGAGCATACTCCGCTGCAGAGTGAAAAATCTCATGCAGGGTCAATATTCATTGCACAATGATATTTTGTCAAAAGACAGGGTGTTTCAAAAAGAATATACGTATTACAAAGTATTATTTTGTCGAAACTATCGATCGCTGCGCCTCGGCTCGGCTAATGGAGAAACAAATACGTAGTCTTGTTTATATTAACAGCCGCTAGATGTCAGTTGTCTTCTGTTTTGCTTGGTAACCGTCATATGTTTAAAATGGCTACTCCGCAGCAGAAATCATTTTGTGTTCTCGAGTTTGCGAAGTGCAATTCCGTGACTGCAGTGCAAAGACGTTTCAGGTTGAGGTACTAAACTGATCTTCCGAATTGGTGGAACATTCGCAGATGGTATCGACAGTTTCTAGATACGGGATGTGTATGTAAAGGAAAGAGTCCTGGCCGCCCTAGTGTTCCTGAAGAAAATATTGCACGAATTCAAACTGATTTCCAACGTAGTCCTTGAAAATCAACTCGTCGTGCCAGTCGGGAGTTACAACTGCCTTCAGCAACAATTTGAAGTGTTTTGAGTCGTCGGTTGGTTATGAAGCCGTACAGGTTACAGCTGTTACAAGCTCTGCGCCCTGATGACAAACGCAAACGTGTGGCATTTTGTAACGAGATTCTTGATGCTGTTGTTGTTGTTGTGGTCTTCAGTCCTGAGACTGGTTTGATGCAGCTCTCCATGCTACTCTATCCTGTGCAAGCTTCTTCATCTCCCAGTACCTACTGCAACCTACATCCTTCTGAATCTGCTTAGTGTATTGATCTCTTGGTCTCCCTCTACGATTTTTACCCTCCACGCTGCCCTCCAATGCTAAATTTGTGATCCCTTGATGCCTCAAAATATGTCCTACCAACCGATCCCTTCTTCTAGTCAAGTAGTGCCACAAACTTTTCTTCTCCCCAATCCTATTCAATACCTCCTCATTAGTTACGTGATTTACCCACCTTATCTTGAGCATTCTTCTGTAGCACCACATTTCGAAAGCTTCTATTCTCTTCTTGTCCAAACTGGTTATCGTCCATGTTTCACTTCCATACATGGCTACACTCCATACAAATACTTTCAGAAACGACTTCCTGACATTTAAATCTATACTCGATGTTAACAAATTTCTCTTCTTCAGAAACGATTTCCTTGCCATTGCCAGTCTACATTTTATATCCTATCTACTTCGACCATCATCAGTTATTTTGCTCCCTAAATAGCAAAACTCCTTTACTACTTTAAGTGTCTCATTTCCTAATCTAATCCCCTCAGCATCACCCGATTTAATTTGACTACATTCCATTATCCTCGTTTTGCTTTTGTTGATGTTCATCTTATATCCTCCTTTCAAGACACTGTCCATTCCGTTCAACTGCTCTTTCAAGTCCTTTACTGTCTCGGACAGAATTACAATGTCATCGGCGAAAACCTCAAAGTTTTTACTTCTTCTCCATGAATTTTAATACCCACTCCGAATTTTTCTTTTGTTTCCTTTACTGCTTGCTCAATATACAGATTGAACAACATCGGGGAGAGGCTGCAACCCTGTCTCACTCCTTTCCCAACCACTGCTTCCCTTTCATGCCCCTCGACTCTTATACCTGCCATCTGGTTTCTGTACAAATTGTAAATAGCCTTTCGCTCCCTGTATTTTACCCCTGCCACCTTCAGAATTTGAAAGAGAGTATTCCAGTTAACGTTGTCAAAAGCTTTCTCTAAGTCTACAAATGCTAGAAACGTAGATTTGGCTTTTCTTAATCTTTCTTCTATGATAAGTCGTAAGGTCAGTATTGCCTCACGTGTTCCAACATTTCTACGGAATCCAAACTGATCTTCCCCGAGATCCGCTTCTACCAGTTTTTCCATTCGTCTGTAAGGAATTCGCGTTAGTATTTTGCAGCTGTGACTTATTAAGGTGATAGTTCGGTAATTTTCACATCTGTCAACACCTACTATCTTTGGGATTGGAATTATTATATTCTTCTTGAAGTCTGAGGGTATTTCGCCTATCTCATACATCTTGCTCACCAGATGGTAGAGTTTTGTCATGACTGGCTCTCCCAAGGCCATCAGTAGTTCTATTGGAATGTTGTCTACTCCCGGGGCCTTGTTTCGACTCAGGTCTTTCAGTGCTCTGTCAAACTCTTCACGCAGTATCTTATCTCCCATTTCATCTTCATCTACATCCTCTTCCATTTCCATAATATTGTCCTCAAGTACATCGCCCTTGTATGAACCCTCTATATACTCCTTCCACCTTTCTGCCTTCCCTTCTTTGCTTAGGACTGGGTTGCCATCTGAGCTCTTGATATTCATACAAGTGGTTCTCTTCTCTCCAAAGGTCTCTTTAGTTTTCCTGTAGGCAGTACCTATCTTACCCCTAGTGAGACAAACCTCTACATCCTTACATTTGTCCTCTAGCCTTGATGCTATCGACAATGATAACACTTTCACACAAAGCATCGTGTTCAGTAATGAAGCGACTTTCCAAGTTAGTGGTCAGGTAAACAAACACAATGTTGGAATTTGGGGCCTACAGAACTCACATGCAGCCATTGAACATTTACGAGATTCGCCCAAAGTCAATGTGTTTTGATCGATATCCCGATCATCTGTTTGCGGCCCATTCTTCTTTGATGGAAACACGCTTAACGGTCAGCAGTATCTCGGTATATTACAAAATTGGTTGTTTCCGAGGCTGCACGAAGAACACTTCATTTTTCAACAAGACGGGGGCACCCCCTCACTGGAGTCGCCAAGGGCATGAATATCTGAATGAAACTCTACCGAACCGTTGGATTGGTCGTGAAGGAGCTGACGACTTAGCATGTCTCAGCTGGGCTCCAAGGTCACCGGATTTGACACTCTCTGACTTCTTCCTGTGGAGTTTCGTTAAAGACAGCGTTTATGTACCACCACTCCCACAGAACCTGGAAGAGATGATGAACCCGATCCGTACCGCCATAACATCAGCGACGAAGGACATGCTTTCCCGAGTATGGGAGGAATTTGAGTATCGATATGATATTGTTCGTGTCGCTGACGGAGGGCATATTGATCATCTGTAATCTGAACTTGAGAGGTTCGTAAATATGTGTATCAAGTTTCATATTCGAATGTCTTAAAGTTTAATAAATATATGCATTCGAAATACGTATATTCTATTTGAAACACCCTGTATTGCACGATATAATTGTGCGGTATTTATGCCCGGGCGCATGAGTTAGAACTCTGCCTTCGTAGAGAACATATCAGCCCTCGACGATGTGGGACTCGCATGTATTGCGGCTGAGTTGCCTGCCTTGCAAAACACGAGCAGAAATCAGGCAGAACGCACGATATTATTCTGAAAATCGGCCAGTAAACATTTCAGTGGACCAGGATTTCATTCTCTGGATCATAGATTCGAACCACAACAACAACTAATTACTGATTAAACAAGTGATACGTGTAATTTATCGTGTACATGTGCTGTTTTCTGTTTATTTCTTTACTGTTGCAAACGAAATAAAACAATTATTTACTGATTACTGATTGTAAGCTTACATGATATTACATCCGTGGTGTGGTAACTGTTGCAAGAAAAAAAATATGTATGCTGCAACAGGACGTTGTGCAGAGAATCAGCAGACAGCTTGCTGGCTATCTTTTATTTTTGTACATAAGCGTTTTCGGTTTTATTGCCTTCATCAGTATATCTGCAAACAATCGAATTTATTTATGTTTTACATAACATACTGTTCATAAAGGTTTTTGGATGTTGTGGTCACGTCCTGACGTTGTAAATGGACATATGTCAACAGCGAGAAAATGGTAGAGCTGTGCGTGGGTGTTGGACCTAATGTTATTTCACTAACGTTCTAAAGTTGATCAATGATTTGACGTTGCGGTATATTACAATACGTTTCTTTACTATTTTGACAGTGTAGAAATTCAAGTTCGACAGTTAGTTCTTTAATCAAAGATATTTATGTCGTTCTGAGTCATGTATCTGCGGAACTTTAATTGATGTGTTCGTAATCTCTGGTGTTTCTGTTATCCGTCATCCATATATAAAATTTCAATAATTTTTAATTGTGTTTGCTTGAAATCGGTTTGCTCATGGGGATGGTGCTTAGTGTGAATGTACATTTCAAATACCTACAAAATATTTACGATTGAATAAATGTTGATATTTTGAAATGTTTGGACGACGCTTTACCTATCCTTTCAGTTCTCAGTTCTCAGGAATGTAGACATATTTACCACACGACTTTGACGAGAACGTCCATTATGAATTTTGCTTTGGTCATTAATAAACTGTATTATCATTGCTTGTTCCTCAGTTTTGTTACTACGTTTCGATTTTTTCGTAAAAAGGATAGTCCCTCATTAACTCACGTTCACTGTTCAGGTGACAAACTGCGGTAGTTCTCACAACACAAGCAATTTTGCTGTTGTGTAAGCGAAATGACCACTCGGCACAAAGGAGGCTGACTACAGCAGTCAACCAGCGGCACTGCGGGAGACTCGCTTGTCGCGAGTAGTCAGTTGAGACAAGAAAGTCGATCGTGTAAAACTGGATTAAAAGGTCGCAAGCGAAGGAACTGCGAGAGCGCGAACAAATAAGTGTGTAACGGTATGGTGACAAAATGTATGGCAAGGCATAGTGGATGTAACGAACAGGCAGTTGAATAGGCCACATTACGAAGTTTATTCAGTGATAAGCTTCAAGAGGATTGCTGCAAGAAGACTGCCATTGGAGAAAATATTTTAATTGGTAGAAGAGCCTTTTGCTAGATAATTGTTGCGCCAAAACATTACATCGCGCAACTGCAGCTCCACCTCTGAGGAATACTGTGACATTTCAGGCGTTTATATGTAAATGTAGAAGACATGTCAGTTTATCGAACGATACAGCAATTCTGTAAACTTAAATCCCTATCCTGTGCTGCTTTTCCCGTACCATTATTATCAACAGTAGGGTCCTTTTTCTATCACTGTAATAACTGAGTGTCACGATATTCAAATAAAAATAAACTCTAATATAAAGATCTCGAAGGAGGCAGAAAGTATATCTTAAATTTTGCTGTTGTTGTTGTTGTGGTCTTCAGTCCTGAGACTGGTTTGATGCAGCTCTCCATGCTACTCTATCCTGTGCAAGCTTCTTCATCTCCCAGTACCTACTGCAATCTACATCCTTCTGAATCTGCTTAGTGTATTCATCTCTTGGTCTCCCTCTACGATTTTTAACCTCCACGCTGCCCTCCAATACTAAATTGGTGATCCCTTGATGCCTCAGAACATGTCCTACCAACCCATCCAGTCTTCTGGTCAAGTTGTGCCACAAACTTCTCTTCTCCCCAATCCTGTTCAATACTTCCTCATTAGTTATGTGATCTACCCATCTAATCTTCAGCATTCTTCTGTAGCACCACATTTCGAATGCTTCTATTCTCTTCTTGTCCAAACTATTTATCGTCCATGTTTCACTTCCATACATGGCTACACTCCATACAAGTACTTTGAGAAATGACTTCCTGACTCTTAAATCTATACTCGATGTTAACAAATTTCTCTTCTTCAGAAAAGCTTTCCTTGCCATTGCCAGTCTACATTTTATATCCTCTCTACTTCGACCATCATCAGTTATTTTGCTCCCCAAATAGCAAAACTCCTTTACTACTTTAAGTGTCTCATTTTCTAATCTAATTCCCTCAGCATCACCCGACTTAATTCGACTACATTCCATTATCCTCGTTTTGCTTTTGTTGATGTTCATCTTATATCCTCCTTTCAAGACACTGTCCATTCCATGCAACTGCTCTTCCAAGTCCTTTGCTGTCTCTGACAGAATTACAATGTCATCGGTGAACCTCAAAGTTTTTATTTCTTCTCCATGGATTTTAATACCTACTCCGAATTTTTCTTTTGTTTCCCTTACTGCTTGCTCAATATACAGATTGAACAACATCGGGGAGAGGCTACAACCCTGTCTTACTCCCTTCCCAACCACTGCTTCCCTTTCATGTCCCTCGACTGCCATCTGGTTTCTGTACAAATTGTAAATAGCCTTTCGCTCCCTGTATTTTACCCCTGCCACCTTTAGAATTTGAAAGAGAGTAGTCCAGTCAACATTGTCAAAAGCTTTCTCTAAGTCTACAAATGCTAGAAACGTAGGTTTGCCTTTCCTTAATCTTTCTTCTAAGATAAGTCGTAAGGTCAGTATTGCCTCACGTGTTCCAGTGTTTCTACAAAATCCAAACTGATCTTCCCCGAGGTTGGCTTCTAGTAGTTTTTCCATTCGTCTGTAAAGAATTCGTGTTAGAATTTTGCAGCTGTGACTTATTAAACTGATAGTTCGGTAATTTTCACATCTGTCAACACCTGCTTTCTTTGGGATTGGAATTATTATATTCTTCTTCAAGTCTGAGGGTATTTCGCCTGTTTCATACATCTTGCTCACCAGATGGTAGAGTTTTGTCAGGACTGGCTCTCCCAAGGCCGTCAGTAGTTCCAATGGAATGTTGTCTACTCCAGGGGCCTTGCTTCGACTCAGGTCTTTCAGTGCTCTGTCAAACTCTTCACGCAGTATTGTACCTCCCATTTCATCTACATCTACATCCTCTTCCATTTCCATAATATTGTCCTCAAGCACATCGCCCTTGTGTAGACCCTCTATATACTCCTTCCACCTTTTTTCTTTCCCTTCTTTGCTTCTATTCCAATGAAAAGACCGGTTTTACTAGTTAACTGGAAGTATAAGTTCATTTGTCTAATTTAACTACATTCATTATATTTTCAGAAGAAAACTCCTTAAATAACAATAGCACTTCTTCCGGCAAACTAAAAGTTAATATTATGATTCTAAAGTATATTTTTAATTTTATGGGTTTGTTAATATTTCGTGTTTATTTTGGCTTCGTGTTTTCGTCGTTTTCTTTCTACTGTTTTCGTCGTTTCCTTACTTAGTAGTTCATAATGGTGATGTCATTCGAATTCAATTACAATATTTTTTGGTAGTGATCTTTGATCAGTGGAAAGAAGTGATTCGTATAACCTAATGGCCGCATTTTATGGGGACGTAGCGTTTCTCAATCATTATTGCATAAGTGCTGCAATTAGTTTAGTAGTTCTGGCTTTCTATGATTCTGAAGTGTACAGTGCAATTTTAATTAACCTTCAAACATTTTATAATACCTTCTATTTTCGGCTGAACTCTCGCGCTTGTTTTGACTGTTGTCACTTATGCTCGTTTCAGTAATAATTACGTAATTTCAGTTTTAACTGAACAAATTTGTAGTTTCATAACATTTGTCCTTAATAGGACACAGTTTCAGTACATTTCCGTTTCATAATTAATAATAATTCCGCGTACTAAGCAAAATTAATCAACATAATTACACAGTTTTGGTTTCCAGTCATTATTAGCGCAGAATATTTTTCTGCCGTTGCAATCATCAGTTGTAAACTTGTCTGCATTCTTTCAGTTCATATTCCTCGGAACTGATGCCTTACCCGAACGTTAGGTATTTGAATTACGGTCGATCGATTGTATACCAAAGAAAGTAGCTCTCCATCTCGTCTTGGTCTACCTATTGATCTTTACTCTGTTGGTCAGTAACTCATTGCTGTATTATGTATTCTATTTTCACTCATTTTTGTTATGTCATCTATCTATTGAGTTTCATACTTCTTAACCAATTCATATTTCGATCCTGCTAAGCCGCTGCCATGAAGTATTTTTTGAAAGACTAAACCGCCATTTGTCTATATATTACTGTATTTTTATTCTGTGTTATCTATATGTCGCCTTGTACGCCATTATCTAGTGCGTCATATCTAGTAAAGTCATCGCAAAACCTGTTACCTGCTTTGGGCTGAGTTCACCATATTTGACGTGTTAATGATCTAAGAACTTCTTGTATTGTACTTGATAATGCATAAAAGATAAAATATGGATATCACAGAAGAAAAATATAGTAATATAGAGTCAAATGGCCGTTTATTCTTTCAAACAAATTTTTCATTAATGCATTTCAGTCTTAGTTCTTCTCTGATTGTTGTACTCCTTAATATATGACATAGTTTATAGCCAAGTGCGTTTCTTAAAAACTTCATTTCCATAGCTTGTATTTGCAGCTGTACTGACCAAGAACTCAGTACCATAAAATACAAGTGGTATAGCCACTGTTATATAGTACTGTTTATGTTTTCTGGCGTCACATTTTATTCAGTGTTCTGCATTAATATAAGTGGGTCTTTCAATTATTTTTTTAGGTATGTATTTTTCATTTGTGAAGGAGTTGGTATTTCCCTCCCTTTTTGCCAGCTGTTAATAACAGTTTTGCTTGGCACCGGGACTTGAACTTTAAAAGCTATGACTTTTGTTTTTTCGCTCGATATTGTTACTTTATACCTCTGGTCAATAATATTTAATTACAATAATATTTAATTTATAAGAAGTTGGTCATCAGTGAAAAGTGTTGTCATTGTATAATTTCGTTTGTTAAAGTTCTGGATGTAAAATAGTATTTCTTTTAGTCACAGGCTCAAGACAAAATTAAAGAAAAAACTTATCTCCCAATTTTCTGGGTGTCCCCGAAAATTGGACGGAAATTACGTATCATCGTGTCCATTGTACTGGAGTAATTTTGGGTCAAGTTAATTTTAATGCAACGCTTTTGTGACTGTAATTATTGGTGACCACTAAAATGGTGGTGACGATTAGAGAGGCTTCTTGATTTCAAGAAGGATGCCAGGAGTGCAGGGATATATGCTTGGAGGTGGTTGGCGGTTGGAAACAGTCAAGTAAGGCAGGCTAACGGACCTGGAGAGGTTCCCTCACAACTGACATGTAAGAGGAACATAGTTTTTTTTTGTAGGAAGGCCCATTCAGAGTTGCTACGGAAAATAGTGTGTACCCTGACAATCCACTGAGTCCTCGCTGGGCCCCATTTTTTAATTAGGATAGCAGGGCACTCAGCCTAACTTTCGTTAGTGCCCTGGAGGAGTCAATACGTCATTCCGCGTTGTCAGTGTCAAATCCATAAGACGTGGTTGGTTCCATGCTGGCGAAAGTCTAGCTCTAAGTCCTCAAGCGCTTTCAAACTTTCAAACTGACTGACCTAGCCGCTAAAAAAATGACAGAGCACGACTCCAAATTCCTTCTATCTGTTCATTATGGGCAGGATCACCAGGAAATTTCAGCAGTGATGATAACTGAAACGGGGAATGTTAAGGACACAAAGTCGTAAACCAGAAACAGGATAGCTTTCCAAAAATGTTGACCTCTATGTCTTACTATAACAACAGCACAGCGAAATTATTATTCAGTAGTAAAGACATAATTAAACTTTCGGCAAGTGTCATAAAAATAATGTAAAGGCATTGGGGAAAAGTATATGTTGGCTAGTCGGGAAGACTTCTGGATTGTTGGAACGCGAGAGAAATTGGACACTACGAAGGACAGATTCATTCATCCTTTGCGGAACATTTCATATCAGAAATCAGTCAACGCAATATAGATTGTGACATTTTACATACTGTTTTTTTAAAAAAAGGAAGCTGACACTGCAGAAAATACTCGTAAACAACGAACATTTGACGCAGAATGCCAGCTGTCTTTCAAATGCTCAGACAAAATTTCCCTTTTCCCCTCAGATAAATTAACTTTCAGCTACGCAAATGTCAGACAGCAATTGCAAGTTGAACTTTATTTTTATTTTCGTTAAATGGAACAATTAATGCGGAACATAAAAAATAACAAATTCCTTTCAAAATAGTATCTGATCATTTTACGTATCTATATCGTAAAATGCTGTGTTTTATCTGTGGTTGCAACATTCAATTATCATCTGACGATCTGTGTTACTGAACAACTAAAATGGTCACCCGGACGCACAAATCCAGTGCAGGTCGCGTATCGAACGTTTTCGAAGGGATACAAAAATTTGATTTTCTGTATTTCGTATAATTATTGACAGGATTTATAAAACTGAAATGCTGCCTTAATCTACTCATCAAGAAGTATAACCTTATATTAAAATTTTAACACATTTAGCCAAGTATTAAAGTTGGACACTGTCTGTACGGTTTGAGACAGAGGAACCCAAGGCAGGCAGATTACCATGACCATATTCGTCCAGTATTTGAGAACAAGATACCTAAGCGGCTTCAATAAAACCTTACACACAATTTCAAATCTTTGCGAAACTTTTTCTCGCTGACACCCTCTCAAAATGATGAAGGGATAAATGTTTACCGCTTACGACATTTTTATACATAACTGGTTGACCAATTCATACAGCATAACAGCTGTTTACACACAACTGTTAAAACAATTAAAATATAAAACTGAAAGAAAAGTCCAATAGTCCTCTGCAGCAGTATATAGCTAGGCACAGCTGTATGTGAAATAAAGCAACAGCATTCACTTTCATATTTTAATTGATTTAGCACCTGTATGTAAACATCTGATACACTGTATGAATTAGTCGATCAGTTACGTATAACTGCTTTAGCTGTGGCTGGCCTAGTTTTAATATTATTTGCCACTACATTTTTACTCTTCATGTAGTGAAATTTCAGCATTAAATACGACGTTTTAATTAATTACTTCTTTTCTACTAACTCTATTCCTAACACATTTTGGAGACAATATTTGTACATATCACTCAATGTACCTCCGAAATTCTTTCGTTGTGTGTTTCAGGTCCAAGAAATGTGACGTCGTAAACACTTAGATGCAAGGAAAACTAGGTTTTCGGAAACATAGCTATTTCATACGTGGAAGTTACTTTCTTTAAAGAATCGGGGGTAAGGGTTAGTGGTAAACTAACAAGGGAACCTCCCCATCGCACCCCCCTCAGATTTAGTTATAAGCTGGCACAGTGGATAGGCCTTGATAAACTGAACACAGATCAATTGAGAAAACAGGAAGAAGTTGTGTGGAACTGTGAAAAAATAAGCAAAATATACAAACTGAGTAGTCCATGGGCCACATAAGCAACATAATGGACAGTGTGAGATTAGGGGCGCCGTGGTCTCGTGGTAGCGTCAGCAGCTGCAGAACGAGAAGTCCTTGGTTCAAGTCTTCCCTCGACTGAAAATTTTACTTTCTTTATTTTTGCATAGTTATTATCTGTCCGTTCGTTTATTGACGTCTCTGTTCACTGCAATAAGTTTACTGTCTGTGTTTTGCGACCGCATCGCAAAACCGTGCGATTAGTAGACGAAAGGACGTGCCTCTCCAATGGGAACAGAAAACATTTGATCGCAAGGTGATAGGTCAACCGATTCCTCCACAGGAAAACACATCTGATATATTCTATACGACACTGGTGACGGCATGTGCGTCACATGACAGGAATATGTTGTCGACCCACCTAACTTGTACACTTGGCGAATGGGTAAAAAGATTCTTCTACCTTGCCCGATTTAGGTTTTCTTGTGGATGTGGTGATCACTCCCAAAAAAGTGATGAAAACATAAGAGTTTGTCACATAAACTGAAAATAAAAAAATTAAACTATTCACTGGATGGAAGATTTGAACCAAGGACCTTCCGTTCCGCAGCTGCTCATGTTACCACGAGACCACGGCGCTTGTGCGTTCTCTTCCTCCTTAATGTTGCCTATCATCCCTTGAACTACTCAGTTTGTATATTTTGCTTATTTTTTCACAGTTCCACACAACTTCTTCCTGTTTTCGCAATTGATCTGTGTTCAGTTTTTCAAGGCCTATCCACTGTGCCAACTTATAACTAAATCTGAGGGGGGTGCGATGGGGAGGTTCCCTTGTAAGAATCGGAAAGCCAAGTCATCGTTAAATAAATATTTTTCCAAGGAAGTTTTTCCGATTTAATACTAATCAAACATTATTAAATAATGACAAATAACTCGATAGTACGTACAAATTCACTGCCAAGATTTCTCGTGGAAACGTGTAGTACGACAAAAAAATTCATCGACTGCCGCTCGCTTACTAAAGAAATCGTGTGCGGACCGGTCGACGTATACGGTTAGTATTCTTATCGCAAACTCAATTTCTCGTTCCGACTAACAGCGTCAATAATTTAACAGCGATTCTGCCTCCGACGTAGTACGGAGGAAACGGCCGTTCGTGTTTTCGATTTGGCGAACGCAGTAGCCAAAAACTTTTGTTTCACGCCGCCAGCAAATATTCGCGCCTCCTCGAAGCTTGAAAGCGATTCAGAATGACAATGAGAAAGTGGCGAGAGGCGACCGCTGTTGCGAGGGGGTAGGGTAGCGGCGGGGGGGGGGGGGGGGGGGGGGGGGGGAGGGGGTATTGGAACTGAGCTACAGACAAAAAGGGGGAAGGACTGGGATTCATTTATTCCATTGGCACGGACCGCAAGTGCCATGAATCACGTCTCGAGCGGGCACCGCGATGGAATTGAACTTTGCCCGGACCGGAACATATTCTGGCGTCGTCAGTGCGTTGCGCGCGGCTCATGCCGACGCTCGTATAACCGGCGAACGGGGAATAACAGCAATCTTTTTTCCTTGTGATGGTACTGGGGGGGGGGGGGGGGGAGGCCTGGAAGCAGCATTTGGCAGGCGCACAAATGGCGATGTTATAATAGTCACAACTCAAGTTTATTGGGCGCCGGCGGAGACTGTTGGCAGACGACACAGCAGGCAATACCGCGTCCCGGGGCTTCTGCGTATTGTTTCCGGTGCGGGTTTCGGCGCGAGATGATGTGAGAACGGCGCTCCGCCTACGTTCCTGGCGCTGTTAGCTTTCCCAGCACGCTCCGCGAAGTTCTCTGTTACACCCTTGCTCTGCCAGAGGGAAACATTATTCTTAGCTAACTTTTCTCGGAGAATATGCGAGTCGATTTAAGCGGTATCTTCTCCCACGCCACCATATTCCCATCTTTTCGTTACATCTCATCTTCTTTACTTGCTTAGGCTTTTGTGACATGTGAAGGAACTTTTACTCAAAAATTTTCCTTTCTGCTCCTACTGTACTTATTCTTTCTATATCTCTTCTCGCCGCATCCTTAGACCGTCGTCGTGCTACGTGTTAAAGAAACCTTTACAACAAACTGTTGCCTACTATGTGTACAAATTACACTGATAATAATGTTTGGTTTGGGGGGCGCTCAAATGCGCGGTCATCATCGCCAATACAAAGTCCCAATTTTTACCAAAAGAATGGTTCAAATGGCTCTGAGCACTAGAGGAATTAACATCTGAAGTCATCTGTCCCCTAGAACTTAGAACTACTTAAGGGGGGTAGGACGTCAAACGGGCCGACTTGGAGCAGGAGAGGCACCACAGGACATTTTAATTTCCACTTTCTATACTTGTACAAGTAAATTCGTGAAACTTTGTCAGCATCACCAGGAAGGATTCAGGATTCACACTCGTAGCAGCGGAAGTTCAAAAACATAACAATAATTTTTTTATATGTGAAATTTCATCATTTTTTCACTTACTATTGGCTGCATTTGTTGCTATAGATACACTTCTCTTCATAAGTAAGAGAGACTGTTCGATGAATTTTGCACAGCATACAAACCATGCTTACAGGTGTCTGAAACTCTAGGATCTATTTAATTTATGAAAAAATGAATGAGCTCTTACGTTTTAAACTTTATGTTTAGAAAAAAATCAAATTTTGTAGTTAATTACCTCAATTCTTACCCAGTTTTTAATAGATTTGGAAAATTCTAGAGTTTCATACACCTGTAAGTATGGTTTGTATGCTGTGCAAAATTCATCAAAGAATCTCTCTTACTTGTGAAGAAAAATGTACCTATAGCAACAAATGCAGCCAACAATGAGTGAAAATGATGAAATTTCCTATCTAAAAAAAATTATTTTGTTACGTTTTTGCACTTCCACTGCTATGAATGTGAATCCTGAATCCTTCCTGGTCATGCTGACAAAGATTTATGAATTTATTTGTAAAAGTATAGGCAGTAGAAAATAAAATGTCCTGTGGTGCCTCTCCTGCTCCAAGTCGGCCCGTTTGACGTCCTACCCCACTTAAACCTAACTAACCTAAGGACATCACACACATCCATGCCCGAGGCAGGATTCGAACCTGCGACCGTAGCAGTCACGCGGTTCTGGACTGAAGCGCTTAGAACACGGTCCAAATTACTCATCACAAATGATCATCATGAAATGATGACGACAACACAAACACCCAGTCCACGGGCAGAGAAAATCCCCAATCCGGCCGGGTATCGAAGCCGGGACCCCGTGATCCAGAGGTAGCAACGCTAGCCACTAGACCACGGGCTGCGGACATAAACTGATAAGCCAAAACATTATGACCACTGCACACTTTAAGGTTGGATTCGTCCTGGTGGTGTTGGGGGTACGTGACGCAGTAAGAAGAGTATGTAAGCCGAGCAGAGAGGGAAGATATGTGGTACAAGCGGAGAGATCCACTCAGATAATCATTTTACCAAAGGGCGGATTATTATTACGCAGAACCTATGAACAGGTACCTCGAAAAAGGCGAAGCTAGTCGTATGTCACGTGCTACTGGCGTGAGTATCTACAGAAAGTGGCAGAAGGGCAGTGGAATTACCATAAGGCGCAGAGTGATTGGACATCCACGACTCTTCACAGAACGTCGGGTTTGGAGGCTTGTCTGCTCTGTAGAGCAGGACAGATGACGATCTGAGGCACCTCTGGCGAAAGAGTACAGTGCCGGCGGACGCACATGTTTCGGAGCACACTATTCAGCGCATATTCTGACAAGGGCTCTGCAGCAGACTACCCATACGTGTCCCAACATCGTCAGTCACGAATGTAGTAGGCTCTGTGTCATCGAGATAGGACCGTGTGTTACTGGAAACGTGTCGGCTCAACGAATGAATCACGTTTTTGCTACACGAAATCGATGGTCGTCTCCACAAACGCCATCATCGAGGTGGACGGCGGCTCGGAGTGAGCAGCGCGCCACGGCCACAGTCTGGTGGGAGCAGTATTACGCTATGGCGGTGTGGCGCTGTTCTCTATCGGCTCGATGGTGCTGGGTGTCCCAGTCGAGATGACATGGAACGGTCGTCGATCGCGACAACACCATCTGTAACTATTAGGAAAAAAAAGACTCCTTGTGTGGTCTGGTTACTTTCAGATAGAGATGGGCGATCTGCTCCTGAACTAATTCATAGAGCTGAATCTTTCAAAGGAGTGAACAATCAGTGATTCAGAAAAAAAGAACGGTAGCTCCAAACGTTTCCCACAGCAGAGAGAGAGAGAGAGAGAGAGAGAGAGAGGGAGCAAACCAGTGGGGCCTCTGCTGGTCAGAGCACACTGCACGCCACACAACACAGCCAGCGCCGGCCTCTACCCTGCTTCTGCCTTGGCTGCCTGCATTATGCAGTGCCCCATTGGATTTTGTGTTTCACACATGCCGTGCTGTCTCTGTGCTTCCTCTGCCGCGTGCAGTGTCTGGCGCACCTTAACTTAGCGTCGCACTCCGTCAGCGATCGTTTCAGTCGCACGTCCTGCCCTCTGGGCAGTTGATGCGAGCAACAGGACAGAGAGCCTCCTAGCGGAGAACATAAGAACTACTTGCAACAACCTGGCCACAAGAGAACGGACGATTTGTCTCCGAGCGGGTGAGTGGTGGCCCTTCACCGCTCCCCCCACCCTCGGAACTCGCCCGCTCAACGCTCACCCCACCGTTCTCGACTCTAGCCAGAGCGTTGAGCAAAGCAACTCAGGTGTCACTCTGGTCTCTGCGGTCTTAGCTCGCGCAGTAATACAGCTCGCGGCTCGACCTGCTTGACTCAGCGCCTCTGCATCGGAGTTCGTCTCTACTGGATATTGTTCTTCGTAGTAATACCATTATGTATATTACATAATTACGTTATGTATACATCATTTGTTTTTATTTTATTTTTATTTGTTTAAACTGATCAGATTAGGTTCCTGATGGCTCCTCTTACTATAGGATTTTTTATTATGGTCACTCGAATTTACACTTTAATTACGAGCGAACCGATAAACGTATAGCAAAAGTGATACACCAATTTTTCCTTGTTTTATTCTGCTGAAGGCTATATGCAGCACTTTGGTCTTACAGTCAAATTTATATATTTTTTTCTTATTGTAGCACGGATTTTGCGATTTTAGGCGTCTTTGGAAGGAAATGTTCACTTTAAAAATATATGGCTTGCGATGTATTTGTATGAGGTTAATGAAATTTTAATACATTATAGCCAAATATATTGTTAATGTAAATCTCAAGTTACAACATTTTCCGATCACCCAAAAAACCACGATACTGCAAAATAAATCAATAATCAAAAACTTTGTCATATCGTGGAAATTTCAATAAACAATACAAAATTCTTACTCATTATCTGTGTTACTTCAAAATAGGATCAAATAAGATCAAAATACAGGTTTAGTACTGGAATAAACCAAGTTTAAAGGGCAATGTGCCTTCCATTTATTTTCTGTTGTGAATGAGTGGTGAGTCATGAAAAAGAGCTAGTTCATTTCAGGGAGTGAACAGTTCTGATCCGATCTCTGAAAAGAACAGTTTTGCCCATCTCTACTTTCAGATACTGTATCTCGAAAATGATATCACTGTCTCGATGGAGCAGCACGCCGGAGTGTGTGTGCCAACCTTGCTTGTAATGAAAGCAATTGTGTTCGTTGTCTGTCGATCTTCTTCACTTACAAATGTAGCGACTGCACCATTTGATAACGCAATGCTTCCATTGACCTGAAATAAGCAAAAGTCCCTTGCGTTTTCGCGACAGATCCTTCAGTTTACGCGAACTTGCTGTCTATAGTTCTTATGCCCGGTTTGAGAACAGTTATTCAAACGTTAACAAATAGTGTCTTGAATCATCATTGCACCACCCAAGCCGAGGCCACATTATGAATATTGCGAGGATATTAAGTTGTTGATTACTATTCTGTCGCGTATAGAAAAACTGCACGACGTAACTCCAGAGATAACATACCCTTGAGCAACGTTCGGAATGCGTCGTAATTTTCGTGTAAAGTTCTTACTGTTCACATTTAAATTATCACTAATTCACCTAGCACTTTTATGTTATCAGAATAATCAGTTAATTTTACGAATACACTTTAAATGTCCATGAAATGATGCAGGCGACACGGAGAATTAAAGTTGAATTAAGGTTTATTGTTCTTCGAAATTATTGCCTGTCCCCACGTTGAGCACACACACCGATATGTCATTTACAGAATTATGTCCGTCAACATCAGTAATCCTGACTTTGACAATAAGTTCTGACAATATCGCGAAATTGTAATCTCATCGTGATTGCGTTTAGTTGTGGTCTACTCAAGTCTAATAATCGAGTTTATGTAGGCGATCAGTCTCTTTCTGTGTCCTTTGATGTTCGTGACTATTAAGTATCACTAAGGCTACGTCCCATCACAAATCAGTAATTACACGATTCACTTTTCGGTCACATACATCAAAATCCCGTTATGTGTCCAACAGTAAAGATGATCCTACTTTAGTCCGACTTCTGACTAATGTTCCCAGGTTATATGGTAAAACTTTAAACTTCAAGTCAGTTTTAAAACAATCTAGCAGTGCTTAAAATGCGTACTACCGTTGCCCGCGCACGTCATAGAAGTGAACATCTCCATCGCCGTGTTATATTGTAGTCACAGCGAACTTACAGCTCGATGCTGCTACAACTCTCTTCTAGGATAAATGTTATCTTTGCTCGATTTATGGTCTGGGCTTTAACCTTCGTAAATAATAATTTTTGAATTACTTTTGAATGCATTATGGGAACAGCAGTGATAATAGCAATTATTAATAATTTTTGAATTCTTTCTTTAAAGTTTCTGTTTTGTATCACATGGTATTCTTTCAATCAGTTCTATGTTCATGATAATCATTAGTATTTACATAACGTCCCTGTCAATCAAACTGACAAGAGTGTAAATTTTGCTGCCGTCACTGTCAGGACGACTAATTTTGCTATTTCTTTTGCAACAAAAGGGTGATCATTAAGGGCTATATATTTGGGGTGTTACAGCAGACATTCTCCTGCGTTTGCATGGGACCTGCAGTAATAACTGAAGACACCAGGTTAGCTTGATGTCTTCCCTGAAGACGATGTCATTTTCCAGCAGTATAAGTGTCCACGCCCAGTAACCTGAATCGTGCTACAGTGGTTAGAGGAGCGTGATAGTGAAATAACTTTATTGTCTTGGTCACCAAATTCGCCGGATGTGAATCCGACGCTTACCACCAACGCGTACACAAATCAGCAGCCAGTCGTTTACGGGAATTACTTGGCTTGTGTGTACGTACCCGATACCACGTTGCTTTACAAATCTACCATGGAAGTGTAGAATTGATGACACGCAGAATCCGTGACATATTGAGTTACAAAGATGGTGCAGCAGGCTATTAAGCAGGTAGTCGTAATGTTTTGGCTCGTCAGTTTACACTGCACAGAAAAGGTATCACTTTTTTCGAAACGATGTAAATGCCTCCCATTGCGACGCGTATGTTTGATATTTGGGTCAAAGATGCCTCCAGCCTTCCTCTGTAATGGTCAAGAGTGACGTGATCTGTGACGTCACCCTCGAGCTCGGCTACGCTTGTAACAGTAAAGAAGGGCACAGTTCAGAAGTTCATGTGAGATATAGGGTTAGTTAATGATGTCACATTGGCACCAAATTTCGTCACAGTTCTGCCCAGTGTCATCGTGGACGTGTCGGACGATGAGAATGTCGTCATATCGTCCTTTACCCACATTTCACCCATTGTTTTGTCGCCTCTGCGACAGAGGTCAGAACTTCGACACCCAGCATTCAAATAACGTAGTGTCGAATGTTGTCGATAACGTGGCTGTGTTTCTCGTCGCACTGTAAATTGCCGTTGTAGGCTGCGAAATATGTGGGAACCAGCGCACCAAGGAAAGGTGTTATTTCATTGACACCCTTTATGCCACCCACTGAACGCTTCTCGCGTCGATTGTGTGCGGTTGTGTGTCTAAAATGCTTTCCTCGGCCACCCGTAAGAAAAACAGCTTCGGCTGTTGCAGTTTTGGCCTCCATCGCAGATTCGTCAAAAGAAGGGGTGAAATGTGGGTACGACGACCTTACCATCGTACGACACGTCCACGATGACCTTGGGCAGAATTGTGGTGAGATTTGGTGCCAGTGTGACGTCATTAATCCACCGTACACGTGACATGAATTCATGGCCTTTTTCGTCGCATGTGCCGCCACATTCCTGTTTGAATGACGTCGCAGGGAGTCACGACTTTGCACCGTTACACAGCATGGTTGTAGGCATTTATGAGCCAAATTTTAAACTTGTGCACCACAATGGGAGACAATTACAGAGTTTTAATAAAGTGATACTTTTTTTCGCCGTGTTTGTTGTGTTAGTTGTAGTGGTGACAAGCTTTAGAAAAGAAACCGTGTAACACCGTAAGCTACTGTAAAAGCTGTTGTTTAATATGCAATCTGTTTTGGTCAGAAGAGACCACTTTCCTGCACAGAAAGAGCTACATTATTTACAATATCTATTCAAATGGCTCCAAGCACTATGGGACTTGACATCTGAGATCATCAGCCCCATAGACTTAGAACTACTTAAACCTAATTAACCTAAGGACATCACACACATCCATGACCGAGGCAGGATTCGAACCTGCAACCGTAGCATCCGCATGGTTCCGGACTGAAGCGCCTAGAACCGCTCGGCCACAGCGGCCGGCTTACAATATCTGTTAATCCGTCATTATTTCCTATCATTGCTGCGAACTCTAGCCAAAAGTACATTGCTGAGAAGAAATACAAATACTGTTGCACAAGCAATAAGTTGCTAGGTACAAATATCCCTTTTTGCCACATCATTCAGTGCTACAAACTTCAGCGAAACATTTTCCTCATCTGTATCGCTGAATATTGTAACTACTTGGCAGAGTTCTGCGAGGAGCGTTCAATAAGCAATGCAACACTTTTTTTTCCATTTGGTTTTATTCTGGATGCGAATACACCATATTATTCCCCACTCTTTTGGCTACAAAACTCTGGTTTTCAACATACTCTCCGTTTAATGCGACCGCATTGAGCCATTTACTGGGAGGGCGTGCATGCCCATATGGTACCACACTGCTGGTCGACGTCGGAGCCAGCGTCTTACTGCATCAGTAACTTCCCTGTCATCCACGTACCGCTTCCTACGGAGTGCATCCTTCATTGGGCCAGATTGAGGTCGGAAGGTGCGAGATCTGGGCTTTTTCGTGGATGGGAAAGAACAGATACGTGAGCTCCTCTCAGGTGCGCAGACTTGCGTTGTCATGGAGAAGAACTTCGTTTGTATTTTTGTGGCGACGACCTCTCTTAAGCCGTTTCTTCAGTTTCGTGAGTGTAGCACAGTACGCTTCAGAGTTGATCGTTGGAGCATTACGGAGGACCGAGAATTCTTCCGGGTTATATGGACGTAGTCCATGGAACTCTCCTATCCCTGACGTTTCGTCCAAAGCAACCTTGGACATCTTCGGAGGTGCTCCTGGTTGTGGTGAGTCTTGCCGACTGACGAGTCGGACGTCGAAGAACGGCCTAAATACAGTGGAAACTGTGCGTGGTCTGGGTTTCACGTGATAGCAGAGATAAACCTTGTCAAGGATAAAATATGACAGTCAAATCTACTGGGAAAACATCCGCTATGTAAACCGTAACTTCGTTAACCGGAATCATCGTAAATAAAGACACTATGTCAAAACTGACAAGAATGTCCTCAGGAGCCAAAGTTAGTCCCTTCAGTTTCTCAATGAAATGAAATGAATCTTTCCCGATTTGACTGCTCTTTTCAGACAATGTCTCACCTCTAGTCAGTTCCAGTGGGAGGATGAGTTTTATGCGCAGGTTGATGGTGTGGCCTGGGTAACCCATTGAGTCCTACAATCGCCAATTTTTACATGGAAAAATTCGAACAATTAGCTCTGGAAAAGGGAATAAGAAACCCTGTCGATAGTATCGATACGTGGATGATACATTTGTGGTTTGGTCACATGGCAAAAAAGCTTTAAAGGAATTCTTCTATTATTCAAATAGTATAAATCCTAAAATCCAGTTTACCATGGTGATGCAATATCTTTCTTGGATGTCTTCGTTATGAGACAGACTGATGGCAGCTTGAAACAAAAAGTCTTTCGGAAGGTTAAACATACCGACAGACACTTGCATAAGGATTCCAATAATCATCCAGAATAGAAAAGATGTGTAATTAAAAGTCTAGTGGACGGAGCCAAAAGGATTTGTGCGCCGTAATACCTGGACGCCGAGTTAAGACATCTAAAGCAGGATTTTGAGAAGAATGGGAACTCTAATAAGGAAATAGAGTTTTGCGACCGAATAACAGGAGGCCTAAGGAAAGCGATAGGACACAGCGATGGAAGAACACGGTTTCTCTACACTTCATCAAAAAAGTAACAGATCAAATCGGCAAGACTTTAAGGAAACTTAACGTTCGACCTATTTCCAGACGAACTAAGAAAATAGGCCAAACACTTCGTTCCGTCAAGGATAAACGTCACCCTCTGTCTGCAAGTGGTGTAGACAAGATTCCTTGTACATGTGGTACAGTCTACATTGCAACTACAAAGAGAAGTGTGAATAGACGGTTGAAGGAACATAAAAGTCTTTGCCGACTAGGGAAAACAGACAATTCAGCCGTGGCGGAACATGCTCTTCAGTCGGGTGATCACGTAGTGAAATTTTCGGAAACTGAAGTTTTATGTACTATGACGAACTATTATCCACGGCTATACAGGGAAGCCATCGAAATATATAAACATGGTGATAATTTTAACAGAAAAAAGAATCCATGAAACTCAGCGATATATGGAGCGTGGCGCTACAGAATCGATGAGAAGTTTTTTTATCTTTGACGTACTGTGATCGATAGTTATATTTTATCCTTGACAAGGTTTATCTCTGCTATCACGTGAAATCCAGACCTCGCCCACTTTCCAAGGTATTTAGGCCGTTCTTCGACGTCCGACTCGTCAGCCGGCAAGACTCGGCACAACCAGGAGCACCTCCGAAGATGTCCAACGTAGCTTTGGACGAAACGTCACGGATAGAAGAGTTCCATGGACCACGGCCCTACAACCCGGAAGAATTCTCGGCAGCTGAAACATCCGGTCGTGAAAGCCTTCATCGTATGATTACGGAGGACATCAAACATAACAACCCCTACGAGTCGCAGAAGCCCGTCCCCAAGACTTAACCGGCTGAGGGTGCGGCTCTAAACTTTTTCTTCGGAGGAGAGGTGGGTTGTCGCCAGTTCGCCGGTTCACAGTGATGAATCTATGTTTCATTGCCTGTATGATGTTCGACAAAAAAATGTCACGATCGGCCTCGTAAAGCGCAAGCAGTTCCGCACAGTTGGTCTTTCATCGCTCTTTATGGTCTTCTATTAGGCGGCGAGGAACCCAGTGGGGCGCATCTGGTGGACGAGTGTTTGAGCACTACCAACAAAGACATCCAGTCGTGTAGCGAAAGTGTCTGATTGTGATTCGTCGATAACCTCGAATGAGAGTGTCCGCACGTTCCAACACTCCAGGAGCCACAGCTGTGTGCGGCCTGTCGGGCAGGTTTCCCAGACCTTGTTACGATGATGACGGACGCCTCGCCCAACGACTCGCTGTGCTTTTGTTCACTTCCAGGTCTCCCAAGATATGCTGTCTTCGGAGACCTGGGAGTGAAAAAAAGCCCAGCCCTATGAACATCTGCAAGAAACTATAGGGGCTGAAGAGGGAATATTCCACGATGACCCACAAAAAATTCCGCATTTTTTTTTAAGTCGAAATTGTCCGAGAAAGAGATGTGTTGCATTACTCATTGCACAACCCATGTATTTAGTTCCTTATTGTTATTATCACATTGTAACCTCGAGCAATTTTTAACAATGCATTTTCTTCTTTGTTTCAGGTAAGTACACTTCACTATTCATGGAGGAAGGATTGGAGAGGACGAACGCCGAACAGAAGAAAAATGAAGGGTAACAAGTAAGTATGTTGCGCCAGAGAACCTATGGCCTTTTTACCATTGCGCCTTACTTGAGAACATTCAATAAATACAATATTATAATGGTGAATTCGTGTTTTGTAGACGTGACTTTTGGTAACAGTTCATTTTGCGCATATATCACGCATGCTTCCATACGGTACATGGGGGAGGATACTTTGTACCACTGCTACTCATTGCGTCTTCTGTTCTTCCTGCAAATGAAGCGATGGGAAAACGAACGTCTGTTTGCTTCTGTACGATTTCTGGCCGACAGAGACCGGAAGAGAGTTTCACGCCTTGTCAGTGACAATCGGTTTCAGAGCCCATGTGAACTGCTGCTCTCAGTGATTGTAGGTCCAGCTGAACGATTTTATGAGCTAAAATTTGTAGTCAGATATATCATGAGAGCTCGTTGCTTACGGTGGCACAAAGCTGTAGGTATTCAATGCGCCAAATAACTCTGAAAGTGGACGGTAGCTGACTAATCTTGATGTTGCCTCTTTCCAATTGACGCAACGCGCACAGGGCCCGACTGCCCCATGCGGAGTTTAATCCGCAGAATATGTAAGATGTCGTATAGACCAGAGGTGATTCTGTGATGTTTTGTGGGTGTTTTCTTTGTGCCATAACTTCGGCTCATTTATTTAGACTGCCCTGAATGAACAAGTGGGTGTATTTCAACGTTCTCGGTGACCAAGCGATTCCCTTTCTTCTTCATCTTCATGAGGAGTTTGCTGTGAACGTAACTGTCTTCCAACGAGAAAAAATGCTATTTTCACAGGGTGGCATCATACGTTCCAAGTCTAAGCAGCACTCAGGCACCCAGCAGTACCCTGACAGTCAGAATAAATCACATTGTCTTAATCTCATAGGACATGCCACAGCAGGTAACATCCCTGGACTGTAGCCGACATGTAATCACTATCTGGAGCAGAAGCGCTATTTCACGATATCGACCTGTGTATCCAGAGAGCGACAAATGCTTTATCTGGTGTGCTCATGTGCGTGGTTATATCTTCCAAAGTATTTCAGTAAAAGTAAGGCTGACATTTGTTAGTGATAAATGTCGTGTTACGAGGTGGTTTTATATAGAGTGAGTCTGTTTTAAATTGATACAACTAAATATTTCGGAAAACAATGTTCTATGTGAAAAGTTAATGTTAGTAAAGGGGCCATCCATCTGTGCAAACTAGCCACCTATTAATCGTCCCTCCTGCGTGGGCGGCACCAACTTCGTATTTTTTACATAGGAAACCCTCCACTGTTATTGCATATTCGCATTCTACGCCAAAAAATACGTACGGTTTACTTAAACCATTGTTTCCCATTCGTCGTGGATGGCACTGTAATCGACAAATATCGAGACTACCGCCTTGTACAATAAAGAACCGACGCATCTGATTCTACGTTTCATTTACCATGTAAATGTAAATCTTTATATTCTAACGGTTGATACTGATGTTCAAACGTTACTTAAGTGTTGCAAATGTGATTGTACAGTATCAACAATGTGGCTAGACATCGACTTTTCTGGCAGATAAGCTACCTGTATGATAACGTAGTTTCCTCATCCCTACGAGATTGATTGTGCCGAGTTTCCAAACCATCGGAATGTTCGATTTCAGTGTGTGTTTCCATCCAACCGCCGTAACTCTCGCAGTGACTACTACTGGAGGAATATTTTAATAGGGTAAAATCTCCATGAGGTGACAGTATAAGGCGCACCTGCCATGGATACTCACCGATATCTAGCACCCCCGTTGTGGGAGGTTAGGGTCTCACCGAAATCAAGCACCCCATTGGTTGTTAGAAGCAAGGGGACTACCAAAATCAAGCATTCCATAGGAACACATAACCATTACATCTACGTCGTGGCTCATGGATCAAGCTAAACGTAGTTTCTAACCATACATTGAAACGGCTAACCATATTGCACCGTATAATCAAATTTGCAACGGTAAAGTAAATACCGCACATAAATATGAACCGTTAGAACACAAATGTTTACATCTCCATCGTAAATAAAATGTAGAACCAAATGCGTCGTTTCTCAATTGAAAAAAAACAGGCACACTTGATATTTGTCGATTACAGTGCCATCTACTACGAACGGGAAACAATGGTTTGAGTTAACCGTACGTAGTTCTTGGCATAGAATCCAAATGTCTACTAAAAACTGTGAATTCCCATTTGAAAATACAAAGTTGACACCGTCCATGCAGGATGGGTGCTAAATAGGTCGGCAGTTGTAGCCCAGACAGTTGTTCTCTTTACTACTATTAACTAATCACCTAGAACATTTTTTTCGTGCCGCGAGTCGTTGCCGACCGGAGTGGCCATGCGGTTCTAGGCGCTACAGTCTGGAGCCGGGCGACCGCTGCGGTCGCAGGTTCGAATCCCGCCTCGGGCATGGATGTGTGTGATGTCCTTAGGTTAGTTAGATTTAATTCTAGTTCTAAGTTCTAGGCGACTGATGACCTCAGAAGTTAAGTCGCATAGTGCTCACAGCCATTTGAACCATTTTTTTTTGATGAGTCGTTTTCTAGATATTTAGTTCTCTCAAGTTAATATATACACTTCGAAATATACACTTTTGTTTTTGTTCTTCGTTCTACGTTTTTTCCTGTTTTCGTAGTTCTTATTTCGGCATTGAAACTCTTCAAAAATGGTTCAAATGGCTCATCAGTCCCCTAGAACTTAAAACTACTTAAGCCTGACTAACCTAAGCACATCACACACATCCATGCCCGTGTTAGGATTCGAACCTGCGACCGTAGCGGTCGCGCGGTTCCAGACTGAAGCGCCTAGAACCGCTCGGCCACACGGGCCGGCTGAAACTCTTCCAGACATTGTATCTTGTTTCGAAACATGTCCCGTTCTAACATAAGGGCTCCCGGCGTTTTGGACCTCTCAAGGTCTTTCCAAGCTTCTTTAATCCACATTCTGGCGGTCTTCTTCTTCCAGAAGTAATCAAAGATTTGTTTCGATAGTCTATTATTGTCCATTCTGAGCAAGAGTCCACGAGAAATATCAACCGGCTTTTCCTCACGGGCTCCGAGCTCTCCAGATTTTGGTAGACTTCTTTGTTGCTTCGAAGTTTCCAGCCGGCTCCAGTCTGGATTGCATCCACGATCTTTTATTGGACCCTTCTCTCCACAATCTCCCTCTTCTCTCCACCATCTCCAACTTCTCTCGTTTGTAGTTCACCGCGAGGCATTCAGTGGCGTACAGGCATTTTGTTTTGACCGCAGTATTAGTTTAGCATTCCAGGAGATGCACTTTTTGTTGTAAAATCTTTTAGTCGGCCATATTTTCTCTCCATTTTTGAGATCCAACCGTCTGTCGCATCTTTGTCTAGTCCATTTTCTTGTAGGCCTCACGAAAGTACCCGTAATCTGTTCTATCCCTTTTATTTTTCCAAGAAATTTCGGTCTATTATATTGGTCGTTCATCTTGATTTGGTCATTTCTATCGAGATCGTCAGCCCCTTTCTGCTGGCGACCATTTTAAGTGATCTTGAAATTCCTTCCAAACTTGTATTCAAAAAGAAATATTTCGTAGAGACTATAAAGGACATCCCCCCTCTATGTTAGAAAAGAGAAACAACTTGAAAAACTCTTGGACAAGGAATCCAAATCTTAGCCGTACAAGAGACCCTGGAAGAACAGGTTACCCAAAGGTGTTTCCTTTTATTTTTCGCTTTTATATGACTGTGATTAAAAACATTTAACTTGTAGCACCCTCTTTCATATTCCTGACGAAGGGATAGTCTCGAAAGTCAGTCGAATAAAAAATAATCACTACGCATCCTAAAGTGAAAGCTAAAGAAGTTGTTTATTAACAACATCCAGTCTCACAACATCACAGCCTCGTGTCGCGTCCAATTATTTCATTCGTCGTGTCGACAGAATAGCGAATAGCTCTCTGGCAACACAGCAGATGTCTCTAATTCAGTTGCTCGTAACAGTATATAAAAAAGGAGACGCGGCAGCGTGCACGTGTACCATTTGTGTAGTCTTTTGTTTTACTACTGCGCCCTCGGGTGGCCGCTTGCTCTAAGCCGATTGTCGTCGCCCGCAGCGGTGATGCGACGCAGCCGTTTCTTATGTCTTTGGGGTGGCGGGAGCGGCAGAAAGCAGACAGCTGGTTGTCATTTGCGAGACGATAGCCGTGTATCCTTCCCCTAGCCTCCCGTCAAACCACAGTGCCGAGTTCCCCTACCCCCGTTAATGATGATGGCGGCGCGGGCAGTTTGCTACGTCTTACGGCAGTGGGATTGATCGTCCTTAAGAGGGGAGAGGGGAGGGGTGGGGGTGGGAAGGTGAGGGTGAGGCAGTAAACTGGAAGCAACAGAAGGAGGCGCTGTTGCCTGTAAGGCGAGGTAGCGCGGGCTGCGGGAGCGCAGGAAGCATCTGTGGACGAGGATTGTGCACAGGGAAACTCGTTATTGTATTTTGCAGGGGACTAAGTTCCACTGCACAGTGCTCTTTGCAGCTGTGAGTGCATTATGCCGGAGCCAAGTGAACTCCAAGGTGAGAAAATTTTTCGTGTTCCGTGAACAGGGTAACCAAAGAGTTTGGTGTTAAACACCCACCGTGTTAAAGATTTATATCGCATAGAGGGAAAACGGGAAAACATCATCCGGGTAGCAGAATTGTTTGGCGTCTCAAGAGCCACCGTACTGGAGATTTATATCACATACAGGTAAAACCTGAAAACATCATCCGCTAATTCACAACGCCGATGATGGTGTGTGTGTGTAGGGTGGTCGTGACAGACGGGGGTCGAAGAAGGTTGTGGGGAAAAATAAGAGGACGACGGCTGCGAAAGTCACTGCAGAACTGAATGTCTCACTCGTGAACCCTGTCAGCATCAAAACAACGAGAAGGGAACTCCATAACCTCGGAATAACGGCGCGAGCTGGAATTTCAAGACCGCACATCAGTGATGCAAATGCCCGTGAAGGAAAACGTTCTGTCGAAGTTATAAAACCTACGCTGTGGAGTAATGAAAGAAAGTTATTTGGTCGGATGTCTTGTTTCACACTGTTTCCAACTTCTGGTCGTGTTTACGTCCCAAACGTGAAAAATCGTGGTATTCCATAGGTCCATTGCTTACTTTGGAAGGTCGCATTAATGCCAAGGATCACGTGACCATTTTGGTTGACCAGGTCCATCCCATGGTACACTTTTTGTCCCAAAAAGCATACGGCATGCTCCAAGACGACAGGACATCTGTTTAAACACCTCGCCTCGTCCAGGACTGGTTTTGTGATCACCAGGATGAATTGTCGCTTCTCTCTTGGCCATTATATCGACCAGATCTCAATATTATACAGTCTTTGTGGTCTACCTTGGAAAGACGGGTGCGTAATCGCTGTCTACCTACGTTATCGTTTCCTGAACTTGCCACTATTCTGCTGGAAGAATGGTATAAGATACCCGCTAAAACGGTACAGGACCTACATTTACACATTCCGGCCATGCCCTTTCACAGATCCTGAAGTGATTTCGAGAAATCACGGAAAACCTAAATCAGGATGGGCGGACGCGGGTTTGAACCGTCGTCCTCCAGAATACGGGTCCAGTGTGCTAACCACTGCACTACCTCGCTCGGTCTGCAGATAGGCATCCCAATTACCAATTTCACAATGCGGGCTGCTTTTGCTCCTTCCCGGACACACCGTGTCAACGACGATTACCATGTCACAAAACAAGCCCACATCGAGCACCTGTAGTGTGAGCTACAAACGTAGAGAGAAGCTCTGTCCATTGACGTGTTCTGTTTCCAACATGTTTTGTAGATTTTGCTCAGTCGTCTTCTGAAACGCTAGCAGTACTTATAAATAATCCTGTATGTGCCGCCCCCATCCCACGCCGCATCCCCATGGAAAACGGAATGGCGGGAAACATTCTTTTCATATTTTTACTTCTGACTAATATATTAACCTACCTATAAATTATGTGTCCTTTTCTAAGTCATATCTGGAAGCTAGAGAGATCTGGAGGGATTGAATAAGAGTCTCTGACCGTTCTTTCCACCAATCTGTCGTCTTCTAGAGTTGTGTTCCCAGAACAGAAGACAGTTCGTCGGTCGTGGGATCTTCTTCGGCGCTGGCTGCTACGCTGTCAAACCGGACTTGTCATTGTGCTTTTTGCTGGATTCTACTTTCCCAGGTTAGTCTCTGTATCTACGGAGGGTAAGATCTGTAGTACTGACAATGATAGTAGGCGACACTTCTCATTAATGTAACCTATTTGGTTATTATTCAAATATTCACACATTTACACTGTCTTCTACAACACTCGACATAGCTTTCTTAACTGAATGGTAACTTTTCCATACAACTTCCGAAATATTATACACATGTTCGGCTCTTGGCTGTAAACACTATGGCACTTCACATCTGAGGTCATCAGTCCCCTAGACTTAGAACTACTTAAACCTAACTAATCTAAGGACATCACACACATCCATGCCCGAGGCAGGATTCGAACCTGCGACCGTAGCAGCCGCGTGGTTCCGAACTGAAGCGCCTAGAACCGATCGGTCACAGCGGCCGGCTGTCCGGCTCTCCGGTATGCACTAGCCAGAGTGAGTATTACATATTCACAACTAAGTTACGCCCGATGTAGAGTATAACAGTCTGGCTCTGAAGAACACCCGAAACAGAGTGACTATTACATATTCAGATCTAAGTAACGCACGTTACTGAAATACGTGTCCGGCCCTCCAGAATGCCCGAAACAGAGTGACTAGCGCGGCCAAAGTGCTTCGTCTCCCAGGCGCACCAAAGCGACCCGAAGGTGTCCGAAGCACTTCGGTTGCAATATACACTCCTGGAAATGGAAAAAAGAACACATTGACACCGGTGTGTCAGACCCACCATACTTGCTCCGGACACTGCGAGAGGGCTGTACAAGCAATGATCACACGCACGGCGCAGCAGACACACCAAGAACCGCGGTGTTGGCCGTCGAATGGCGCTAGCTGCGCAGCATTTGTGCACCGCCGCCGTCAGTGTCAGCCAGTTTGCCGTGGCATACGGAGCTCCATCACAGTCTTTAACACTGGTAGCATGCCGCGACAGCGTGGACGTGAACCGTATGTGCAGTTGACGGACTTTGAGCGAGGGCGTATAGTGGGCATGCGGGAGGCCGGGTGGACGTACCGCCGAATTGCTCAACACGTGGGGCGTGAGGTCTCCACAGTACATCGATGTTGTCGCCAGTGGTCGGCGGAAGGTGCACGTGCCCGTCGACCTGGGACCGGATCGCAGCGACGCACGGATGCACGCCAAGACCGTAGGATCCTACGCAGTGCCGTACGGGACCGCACCGCCACTTCCCAGCAAATTAGGGACACTGTTGCTCCTGGGGTATCGGCGAGGACCATTCGCAACCGTCTCCATGAAGCTGGGCTACGGTCCCGCACACCGTTAGGCCGTTTTCCGCTCACGCCCCAACATCGTGCAGCCCGCCTCCATGGGTGTCGCGACAGGCGTGAATGGAGGGACGAATGGAGACGTGTCGTCTTCAGCGATGAGAGTCGCTTCTGCCTTGGTGCCAATGATGGTCGTATGCGTGTTTGGCGCCGTGCAGGTGAGCGCCACAATCAGGACTGCATACGACCGAGGCACACAGGGCCAACACCCGGCATCATGGTGTGGGGAGCGATCTCCTACACTGGCCGTACACCACTGGTGATCGTCGAGGGGACACTGAATAGTGCACGGTACATCCAAACCGTCATCGAACCCATCGTTCTACCATTCCTAGACCGGCAAGGGAACTTGCTGTTCCAACAGGACAATGCACGTCCGCATGTATCCCGTGCCACCCAACGTGCTCTAGAAGGTCTAAGTCAACTACCCTGGCCAGCAAGATCTCCGGATCTGTCCCCCATTGAGCATGTTTGGGACTGGATGAAGCGTCGTCTCACGCGGTCTGCATGTCCAGCACGAACGCTGGTCCAACTGAGGCGCCAGGTGGAAATGGCATGGCAAGCCGTTCCACAGGACTACATCCAGCATCTCTACGATCGTCTCCATGGGAGAATAGCAGCCTGCATTGCTGCGAAAGGTGGATATACACTGTACTAGTGCCGACATTGTGCATGCTCTGTTGCCTGTGTCTATGTGCCTGTGGTTCTGTCAGTGTGATCATGTGATGTATCTGACCCCAGGAATGTGTCAATAAAGTTTCCCCTTCCTGGGACAATGAATTCACGGTGTTCTTATTTCAATTTCCAGGAGTGTATATATAAAACAAAGATGCTGTGACTTACCAAACGAGAAAGCGCTGGTAGATAGACACAATAAAAAACACACAAATATCAAGCTTTCGCAACCCAAGGTTGCTTCATCAGGAAAGAGGGAAGGAGAGGGAAAGACGAAAGGATGTGGGTTTTAAGGGAGGGGGTAAGGAGTCATTACAGTCCCGGGAGCGGAAAGACTTACCTTAGGGGGAAAAAAGGACAGGTATACAGTCTAACACACACACATATCTGTATCCCAGGACTGGAATGACTTCTTACCCTCTCCCTTAAAACCCACATCTTTTCGTCTTTCCCTCTCCTTCCCTGTATCAATTCATGACCTCCATCTTAACAAATTTCCTTTTTCTGGCGGACACACGTCCAGGTCGCCGGTTATAGCAACCTCTCAAAACTCTGGCATCTCTCTCTCCACATCCACCGCTGCTGGCGGCTCACCTCCAACTGCGCAACGCTACGCACTGTTCACATCCAACTGACCAACACTACAATAGCGAATATTCCAACAATGCCAACCAGCCACAGACTGCACACAGCACAGTCAGTGATTTTCACACAGAGCGCTACGTGGCGTTACCAACATAAAAACCTAAACAGCCTACTTACAGGTCCAGAAAGAGAACGGCTGTGTACGGCGGAGTTGAACGTAGGTCTTAGAGGGAGCGTTAACTTGTGCCTCGTGTAAGAGTGCGGTGGCCCGATTAAACTCGTGGGGCCGTGTGCGTGTGTGTGTATGTGCGAGGAAGGATAGGGGCCACGCACGTGTAGTCTACAGGTGTTCGCGCCGCGAGCACACGCGCACGTTCGCAAACAGGCAGTCGTATTGATCCCGGCCGCCGCTAAATGTTTCACTGTACCGGAGCGCGGAGAGCCAGCCTGTCACTCGTGCACGAATCGGACGCTGCTCATTACGCACCGCGGCGCGCAGGATTCCCGTGCTCTTCACTGCCTGCTCCTACGCCTCACAGTCATCACTGACGTAATCGGAGCTGAGAAGCGAATCAGCACTGTACATTGACTTCTAATGCGTTGGCTGTCCGGACGAAATATTACCTGCTCCCTTCAAAGAGCACCCAGGTCATTTTGGAGCGCTGTGTATTATGCAGACCTGCTACCAGGCTGTCTTCATCCAGCGCTGACGTCATTGTAATGAAGTGGTGTACACCTGTACGTGCCAGCAGCTCGTATGGAATCAGTGCAATTGAGATGGGGTGACATGGAGACGTGACAGAATGGCAGAAAGGAACAGTCGCCTCCAGAATGAATTTTCGCTATGCAGCGGAATGTAGTCTGATTTGAAAGTTTCTGGTGGATGGAAATTGGGTGTTAGGCCGGGACTCTACGCTGTGACCTCTGCTTATCGAGACCAAATGTTCTGCCGCCCGAGCTTTACAAGCACGATTCGCATCTGGCGTTGACTGCTTTACTTCCACCAGTATCTCAGCTACCTTCCAAACTTCCCACAGTTCTACCGTAGTACTACTGGAAGGCACGGTTTAGCCACATCCTAGGGAGTTGTTACCGTAATGAATTTCACTCTGTAGTGAAGTCCTCGCTAATTTGAAACTTCCAAATGGATTGAAACTCTTTGCCAGAGCAGGACTCCAACCAGGTATCTGGTCCAGACTCGAGTCTGGCACACAGTTTTCATCCACCTGGAAATTCCAGCAGCTGTCGTGTTTGAACATTCACGTGACCACGCCGTCAGGGAGTCTGGTACCACTCTGAAGCCGGCCGGTGTGGCCGTGCAGTTCTAGGCGCTTCAGTCTGGAGCCGCGTGACTGCTACGGTCGCAGGTTCGACTTCTGCCTCGGGCATGGGTGTAGTTAGGTTTAAGTAGCTCCAAGTTCTAGGGGACTGATGACCACAGATGTTAAGTCCCACAGTGCTCAGAGCCACTTGAACCATTTTGAACTACTCTGAAGGGTGCAGTGGAGAGTGCTGAGATGACCCAGTCAAACGCTGTTGACAACAAACAACGTCGTTATTAGTAAAGCTACATATTGCTTTGTGGCTCAGTGAGACAAACACTCATGTCCTCGTTGACCCTGGCCTGGGACAGCTGGCAGTGGAAAAAACGTTTTGTCAATGCAGTAAGTGATTGATTATTTCGTAAAAAATTTTTTTGTTTATTTATAGATGCAATCACATTGTTGTGACACAGTCATAAACGGTTTCGGCCATGCAATGATAATCTTCAGATTCTAAAACAGTACAAAAGAAAATTTATGTTAAAACCTAAAAACAATTGCAATATTTAACCAGGCTTATTAATAATCTAACTTAATTTATGCGAAGTACATATAGTTCATACCTTAACGGGGATAGGACGTCAAACGGGTCGACTTGGAGCAGGAGAGGCACCACAGGACATTTTATTTTCTACTGTCTACACTTTTACAAATAAATTCATAAAACTTTATCAGCATGACCAGGAAGGATTCAGGATTCATGCTCATAGCAGTGGAGGTGCAAAAACATAGCAAAATAAATTTTTTTTAGATATGAAATATCATCATTTTTTCACTTACTGTTGGCTGCATTTGTTGCTATAGGTACATTTTTCTTCACAAGTAAGAGAGATTCTTTGATGAATTTTGCACAGCATGCAAACCATACTTACAGGTGTATGAAACTCTAGAATTTTCCAAATCTATTAAAACCGGTGGTAAAAATTGAGATAATTAACTACAAAATTTGATTTTTTTCTAAACATAAAGCTTAAAACGTAATAGTTCATTCCTTTTTTCATAAATTAAATAGATTCTAGAGTTTCAGACACCTGTAAGTATGGTTTGTATGCTGTGCAAAATTCATCGAATAGTCTCTCTTACTTATGAAGAAAAGTGTACCTATAGCAACAAATGCAGCCAATAGTAAGTGAAAAAATGATGAAATTTCACATGTAAAAAAAATTGTTTGGTTATGTTTTTGAACTTCCGCTGCTACGAGTGTGAATCCTGAATCCTTCCTGGTCATGCTGACAAAGTTCTGTGAATTTACTTGTAAAAGTATAGACAGTGGAAATTAAAATGTCCTGTGTTGCCTCTCCTGCTATAAGTCGGCCCGTTTGACGTCCTACCCCACTTAAGGCGGCATACACTGAACACAGGTTCATGCGTTGTCAAACTAGCTATAAAATGTAAAACACCGGTCTTATATAAGGTGAACAAAGTAAAAAAAAATTATATCTATATAAGACCGGTGTTTTACGTTTTAGAGCTAATTTGACAACGCACAAACCTGTGTTCAGTGTATGCCGCCTTAAGGTATGAACTACATGTACTTCGCGTAAATTCAATTAGATTATTAATAACTTATTTTTATGTTTTAATAAAAATTTTCGTTTGTACTGTTTTAGAATCTGAAGATGGTCATTGTATGGCCGAAACCGGTTGTGACTGTGTCATAAGAATGCGATTGCGTCTATAAGTAAACAAAAAAATTGTTTACAGCTGGCAGTCTACTGGACAGTGGCCATGACATCAGCGGTGCACTGCTTCTCTAGCGATGGCGACAGCCCCTCTAAAGGTCCGTCTCTAGCCAACGGCCGTTCACCGCGGTGGGACGTAGGGACTGCCCCTCTCGGGATTCGACTCGCCGTCCTCCGGGCAGGACTCAGACGGTAGCTGGCACTGTGGCACCAAGTGCAATTTAGAACTTCGTGCTGGCGGTAGCAGAAGATGGCGGCAGGCTGGCGGCGGCGCTGGGTCGCTAAGTACCACCAGGAGCTTAGCTCTGAGGGCGGCAGATGCAGCCCGGATTCGAATTCACCCCTGCGGCTGGCGATGCTCCGTCATCCAGCGGTTCGGTTTGGCCCCGGCGTCTTGGTGATACTGCAGAATTCGGGGGCAATCGTAGAAGACCTATGTTTGCAAGTGGGGATATTGGGCCGCCAAATAATTGTTAAAATTCGTGGTGAAACCTCCAGCTGTCATTTGTTTTGCAGAATTCGCTACTACACTACTGGCCATTAAAATTGCTACACCAAGAAGAAATGCAGATGATAATCGGGTATTCATTGAACAAATATATTATACTAGAACTGACATGTGACTAAATTTTCAAGCAATTTGTGTGCATAGATCCTGAGACATCAGAACTCAGAACAACCACCTCTGGCCGTAATAACGGCCTTGACACGCCTGGGCATTGAGTCAAACAGAGCTTGGATCGCGTGTACAGGTACAGCTGTCCATGCAGCTTCAACACGATACCACAGTTCATCAAGAGTAATGACTGGCGTATTGTGACGAGCCAGTTGCTCGGCCACCATTGACCAGACGTTTTCAATTGGTGAGAGATCTGGCGAATGTGCTGGCCAGGGCAGCAGTCGAACATTTTCTGTATCCAGAAAGGCCCGTACAGGACCTGCAACAAGCGGTCGTGCATTATCCTGCTGAAATGTAGGGTTTCTCAGGGATCGAATTAAGGGTAGAGCCACGGGTCGCAACACATCTGAAATGTAACGTCCACTGTTCAAAGTACCGTCAGTGCGAACAAGAGGTGACCGAGTCGTTCACCCCATACCATCACGCCGGGTGATACGCCAGTATGGCGATGGCGAATACACGCTTCCAATGTGCGTTCACCGCGGTGTCGCCAAACACGGATGCGACCATCATGATGCTGTAAACAGAACCTGGATTCATCCGAAAAGATTACGTTTTGCCATTCGTGCACCCAGATTCGTCGTTGAGTACACCATCGCAGGCGCTCCTGACTGTGATGCAGTGTCATGGGTAACCACAGCCATGGTCTCCGAGCTGATAGTCCATGCTGCTGCAAACGTCGTCGAACTGTTCTTGAAGATGGTTGTTGTCTTGCAAACGTCCCCATCTGTTGACTCAGGGATCGAGACGTGGCTGCTCGACCCGTTACAGCCATGCGGATAAGATGTCTGTCATCTCGACTGCTAGTGATACGAGCCCGTTGGGATCCAGCACGGCGTTCCGTATTACCCTCCTGAACCCACCGATTCCATATTCTGCTAACAGTCATTGGATCTCGATCAATGCGAGCAGCAATGTCGCGATACGATAAACCGCAATCGCGATAGGCTATAATCCAACCTTTATCAAAGTCGGAAACGTGATGGTACGCATTTCTCCTCCTTACACGAGGCATCACAACAACGTTTCACCAGGCAACGCCGGTCAACTGCTATTTGTGTATGAGAAATCGGTTGGAAACTTTTCTCATGTGAGCACGTTGTAGGTATCGCCACCGGCGCCAATCTTGTGTGATTGCTCTGAAAAGCTAATCATTTGCATATCACATCATCTTCCTCCTATCGGTTAAATGTCGCGTCTGTAACACGTCATCTTCGTGGTGTAGCAAATGTTAATGGCCAGTAGTGTAATTTCGGTCAGTGACCCTTATCAAGCTTAGCTGGCATAAACGGCAGAAGTAATTAGCTCTTTTATCTCCACCATAGTACGTAAATTTTTTTTCACGACAATAACTGTCGATATGGACTTGCTTCCTGACGGAAATGCACTCGCAGTTGTTATACTCAGAAATTTTTTTAGTATTTTCGTTGTCTTAAAAGAGCAAAATACTTTTGTTCAAATTATGGTATAATTTTCCCGTCGTTTGTGTCAGCTAAGGTAAATAATGGTCACTGACCGAAACTAGTAGCGAATTGTGCTAAATAAACGACAGCTGAAGGTTTCACCATGAACTTTAACACGTAGCAGACGAATAGATGGCGAACTGATGAGGAATCTCGTCTGCCTCGAAACACAGAAGGCTCGGCTACATGTGGGCGGCCTGGGTTCGATCCTCGGCTAATGTACCTTTTAAACAAAGCTACATGTTCAACGAGCATTTCCGTGGAGTGTAAAATACGTAAAGATGGAAAAAATATCGGTAGCGCTCGATCCTGGTAATCTCTGGTTCGAGTACCGTTTTGGTACTTATTTTTCCCGTTCCTTTTTAATGTCATGTACGTATTAAATTTATCAAATATATGCTAATTAACACAACTCTGTCATTTTAACCCAATTACGGGGTTTATTTTTCGCATAACTTAAGATGTGCAGGTCAAAAAATACTCAGTCCTTTTCTGTTTCCTGTAGGTGTATTTATAAACATTTGTGTATTGAAATAAAAAATGAAGTTATAATTTAACTAGTTTAATGTCTTTATTATTCAAAGTGCATAAGAGAATACTACAATAATATAATAATCGAATATGATATTTATGTGTCTCAATGTAGACAAGTGTAATGTGCTGCGAATACATAGAAAGAAAGATCCTTTATCATTTAGCTACAATATAGCAGATCAGCAACTGGAAGCAGTTAATTCCGTGAATTATCTGGGAGTAGGCATTAGGAGTAATTTAAAATGGAATGATCATATAAAGTTGATTGTCGGTAAAGCGAATGCCAGACTGAGATTCATTGGAAGAATCCTAAGGAAATGCAATCCGAAAACAAAGGAAGTAAGTTACAGTACACTTGCTCGCCCACTGTTTGAATATTGCTCACCACTATGGGATCCGTACCAGATAGGGTTGATAGAAGAGATAGAATAGATCCAACGGAGAGCAGCGCGCTTCGTTACAGGATCATTTAGTAATCGCGATAGCGTTACGGAGATGATAGATAAACTCCAGTGGAAGACTCTGCAGGAGAGACGATAAGTAGCTCGGTACGGGCTTTTCTTGCAGTTTCGAGAACATACCTTCAACGAGGAGTCAAGCAGTATATTGCTCCCTCCTCCGTATATCTCGCGAAGAAACCGTGAGGATAAAGTCAGAGAGATTAGAGCCCACACAGAGGCATACCGACAATCCTTCTTTCCACGAACAATACGAGACTGGAATAGAAGGGAGAACCGATAGAGGTACTCAAGGTACCCTCCGCCACACACCGTCAGGTGGCTTGCAGAGTATGGATGTAGATGTAGATGTGTGTGTTGATTTTTACTACACTATGCCTGACTTTTACTAACATTATTACACGCGCATGTAAGATGTTTCTTGCAAATGATTCTTTTACACTTAACACGTTTCGCTGAACTTTTGTTATCAGTTTTTCCACATATGATAACTGCCAATCTTCTTAGCCCTAGGATCAAAAAATTGTTCAAATGGCTCTGAGCACTATGGGTCTTAACTTCTAAGGTCATCAGTCCTCTAGAACTTAGAACTAATTAAACCTAACTAACCTAAGGACATCACACACATCCTTGCCCGAGACAGGATTCGAACCTGCGACCGTAGCGGTCGTGCGGTTCCAGACTGTAGCGCCTAGAACGGCTCGGCCACCCCGGCCGGCCCCTAAGATCATTTTCTTCCGATGTGGATGGTGCACATTCAAACGACGTTCTCCTATCTACATCTTCTCTTACAGCAGTTCCTCTTGGAAAATGTTCTAATCATTTCAAATGCCCATCAATTAGTTTGTCGCCAAGATTTTCTAGGAATAGTCTTCTTCGCTCTAGGTTGTTTGCTTTTCGTTGTGGGTAAATTGGCTTGTATTGCATAAAAGAGTTATATGCAGATATGTAAATGATATTTGAGTAAATAACACTACGTTATCTGTTTGCCTTTGTTTTTACGGTATAATTCACCAACATTTTGTCCAATGTTTCCACAGCTTCTTCCGTAGCTTTGTAGTCTAAATTAATTTTAGATTCTCTCTTGGTGCTATCACTGGTTTTTGCACCGTAATGCAGAGTGCTTTTCACAATAATACATTTTTTTTATTTATATCACAAGCGTTGCGTCCTTTGTGAAAGCAAATGTTGGTGATGTATAATTAGGGATCCCCATGATCTGCATTGGTTTCGTGGGATGGAAGGCTTTCGCACAGTTTGAATCACTGTGATATTTCTCTTCATCAGCATTTGTCTTAATTCATGTTGTTGTTGTTGTTGTGGTCTTCAGTCCTGAGACTGGTTTGATGCATAAGAGGTGAAAAAGTTGTCGCAGGTAATGATACGCCCTTTCAAGCCATAAGAGAAGTCGGTTACAGCCCTTAGACCTTGGTTCTTTTCAGGGCCACTACCTGCTCGTTTCTCAGTATATGGCTGAATATTACAAACATAACTTGTTACATTGTCACAAAGTGCCCAAAACATGATGCCACACTTTGCCGATTTTCTGGGCATATACTGGCGGAAGCGATAGTTTCCCCTGAATGCGTCATACTGTTCGCCTACTGCAACAAACATATTGGGATTGTATAATTTAGGTAACATCTTTACCGGTTTCTCCCACAAATCCCGTACAGGTGCAAACTTATCTTGTTCACGTCTCTTTTTTTTTCATTTTTATGTACACTACTCTTCACTGAAAATGGTTGCAGAACACACTCATTTGTTTAAAACTACACCTGAGCTGTAACTCGAACCTGAGCCTGCCACATGGCAGGCGAACACAGAGACAAGTGGCCCATAAAAAACAAGGTCTTACTTGTCTTACTTTAGGGTATTAAAGACGTTCGGAAAACTTTCAAAGTCGATTTTCTCGTGAGTTTTCTATAGTTGCATCGAATGGCTTTCGGAGATTTTACGGGCCATAAATACAGGGTGTTCGAGAATTTTCTTTGCAGACTTCTATGACTTGTAGAGGGGAATGAGTTCATAACATTTAGAATAGGAACCAATGTTTGGAAATGTCATCCAACGACGCTACAGAACGTCAAAGTTATAGGTGCCGGCGCCTGTAAATGTACGTCCCTGTACAGGAACCGAACGGCTCGCAGATTATAAGCGAAGACCGTTCTGATACATCTGACATTGGAATACGTGTAACGCTGCTGCTGGTGTTAAGCCTGTAGGGACGGCAGCTTTCAGATGTGGTAGTATCGACCAAAACAAGAAAAATTGTCAAGTAAATATGCACTCCAAACTTCATACGTTAAAAGCTGTGACCACGTGTTCGATAGAGGAGATATGTTTCGCTCTATCGAAGATCAACAAGTGCTCACAGCTCGTCTGGTATGCATTTTAGAGCCCAAGTTTACCAGACTTTTTTTTCTTGTCTTGGTTCAAACTACCATCTCTGAATGTTGAACACCCTACATTCTTAGCAACAACAGCACCGGTACACGTTCCACTGTCAGAGGTACCAGAACTGTTTTTCCATATAACTTTCGACTCATTGGTTTCCGAATCAGGGACCCTTCCCTCAGATTGACACATTTATCCGTCTCCATCATCCTTGAAAGCTTGTAACATCTTCACGGAATCACCATGTACGTACATACATTTACAGGCGCCAGTATACTTTCGACGCTCTGTTGGTCGTTGGATGACTTTCCAGACATGGATTCTTATTCGAAACATTATGTACTCACTTCCCTCTACAAGTCTCGGAAGTTTGTAAGAGGACTTTCCGAACACTCTGTATAAAAAATTACAAAAATCCTATCGCAGCGTGGTCTCCTTGTCAAGAAGGCTGGGAACCGCTGATCTATCAACTTGAAGCTCTTTAGGACCTACATTTTTTCTTATTCAGCTTAGTGAGTCCAGGTACCCTGACGACTGGACAGGATTAGATTCAGTATATCCTAACTGACATGTTGTTCTGAACGGTTCCTATTCATCAGAAGTTATCGTAGGTCTAATTATAGCACTTCCGGAAATACCTCAAGCAAGTCTTGAAAGTGCTTCACTGTACAATATATGTTTAAGGGGGCTAGGACATCAAACGGGCCGACTTCGAGAAGGAGAGGCACCACAGGACATTTTAATTTGCACTGTCTATGCTTTTACAAACACATTCATAAAACGTTGTCAGCATGACCAGGAAGGATTCAGGATTCACACTCATAGCAGTGGAAGTTCAAAAACACGAAAACATAATATTTTTTAAATGTGAAATTTCATGATTTTTTCACTTACTGTTGGCTTCATTTGTTGCTATAGGTACACTTTTCTTCATAACTTACAAACCATACTTACAGGTGTATGAAACTCTAGAATTTATTTAATCTATGGAAAAATGAATGGGTTGTTACGTTTTAAACTTCGTGTTTAGAGAAAACTCGAATTTTATAGCTAATTATCTCAATTTTTACCACAGTTTTTAACAGATTTGGGAAATTCTACAGTTTAATACACCTTTAAGTATAGTTTCTATACTGTGCAAAATTCATCGAAGAATCTCTCTTACCTATGAAGAAAAGTGTACCTACAGCAACAAATGAAGCCAATACCAAGTGAAAAAATGATGAAATTTCACATGTAAACAAAATTCGTTTTTTTATGTTTTTGAACTTCCTCTGCTATAAGTGTGAATTCTGAATCCTTCCTGGTGATGCTGACAAGGTTTCATGAATTTATTTGTAAAAGTATAGACAGTGCAAATTAAAATGTCCTGTGGTGCCTCTCCTGCTCCAAGTCGGCCCGTTTGACGTTCTACCCCCCTTAAATGATCTACTGTATAAAGTCGGAAGCTGTTCGCGGACGATGCTGTGTTGTACGTAGGGTGCAACGCCAGAAGAGTGCAGGGAATTGCAGGAAAACCTGCAGTGGATCGACGACTGCTGCATAGAGTGGCGATTGGCCACGGACATAAATAATAGCGCAAAGTAGGCGCAGAGACGCATTACTTGTCACCACGAAAGAACCGACGTGACCCCGAAAGAGGGGAACGTGCAGTGCAGTGCAGGCGGGCTCCGCGACGCCAGTAAATCGCAGCTGGCGCCAGTCGGCGCGCCAGCTACAGGTTGCAATTGATTACCGGCCACAGCCGTCAGCGACCGCCGCCCTCTGGCGCGCTTTATTAAAAATTCCTGTGCTGGCGACAGTGCTCGCCTTGGCCCGCACTGTGATCCTCCGCCGTCCTAGCGACCCGCTCCGATCCCATCCGACCCGATCCGGCCGTCATTAGCCGCTCGGGGCTTCTTTCCATATTATTGGTAATCGCTGCAGAGAGCAATCCCCCGGTGCGCCCGTTTTATTGGATATCGATCGGACATGTTAATGAAGATATTTCTCTCCTTCTCCTCCTCTTCCTATACCTGCTCTGGACAGTCTTTCTCTGTCCTCTTTCTTTTCTTCCGTCTGCGCCCGTTCTCATTCTGCCCCAACAGAGCAGCGATATGGATAGCACTGTGCAGCAGTTCCGCTATTGGAAAATTCCGTCGCATTTGGAGTTCGACTTGCTCCGAGCGAAAGTAAAACAACCTTCCACGCAAGCTGCGCTAAATAGGACCGGAAAAAATGCCATAGAATATCGGTGGCTGTCATTGCAAACGCCACATAGGACATGCTGTTAGTGTATCTTCCAGTAACAGTGATTTCTTGTTAGGGCTCATTTCCAGCCTGGCACTCAGCATTACGCCAGATGCAAAATGTTGTTGTAACCCTCCGGACGTTTCACTGCAGTGTACACAGTGCTAGTTCGTTGCTAAAGGGTACTCTGCTCGTTTCATTTCCTCTTAGCTCTTCAACCACCAGAATGACTGACAGCAATTCGCTATGCTTTTCCGTCACCGGCATTCCGGTATGTGTGGCATCTTGCCCACTAGTCGCCTTGTAGGGTGTCTAAAGGATACTGCTTTCTCGAATAACTATACAACAATTCAAGCAAATCAAGTTAATGGTTTTTATTTTAATAAAGTAGACAATACTTAACTTTGGGTTGCAATCAATTGACGACATGCAAATGATCAATGTCCTCCTCTATATACAGTGTCCATACAAGCAGTTAATGCGAGGGTTGGAACTTTAATAGTGGCAACTATTTATTTACAGCTCGTAGAAAATAGATACGTGTTTCAAAGCTTTACTGACCTTCAGAGTAGTCACCAGCATTGTGTATAACCCGTTGCCAGCGATGTGGAAGTCATAGGATACTCTCAGCAGTGCAAGTTGTATTGACTGTTGGAGCAGCACGGTCTATTGCCCGACGAATTTGTAGCAGTTCTGAAGCGAGTGCCGTGAAGCGTTTCCTTCAGTTTATAAATCGAGTTGAACTTACGAGAGCTTAAGTTAGGGGAGTGCAGTAGGTGGTATAGCACTTAGCAGCCCCATCAGTCAAACAGATCAGTAACAGCTTGCACTGTACGTGCTTGAGCATTGTCCTGCAAAATGATTGTCAGGTCCTCCGGAAAGTGTCATCACTTCTGTCTCTGAGCTGTTCATTTTTCGAACAGAACCTACGACCAGCACGACAAGCACTATGGGACTTAACATCTGAGGTCATCAGTCCCCTAGAACTTAGAACTAATTAAACCTAACTAACCTAAGGACATCACACACATCCATGCCCGAGACAGGATTCGAACCTGCGATCGTAGCAACAGCGCGGTTCCGGATCGAAGCGCCTAGAACCGCTCGGTCAAAGCGGCTGGAGTTTAATTATAACCAACCTGTATATTACCCTATAGCTAACACCTATTTTCTTTACGAATTTCGAATATCTTGCAGTAATTTACATTGTCGAGCGCTTTTTCTAGGTCGACAAAGGCCACGAAAGCTGTTCTTACTTTTGATAACAGTGTAAACTGAACAGACCGGTTGTGAAGCTGTGTGAGTACAAGTGAAAGGCGATGCTGCGTCTTGGGCGCGGCTGAGCGACGCTGCTCGGACGCTGCTGAGGCCCGGCCCTTGTGTGGGCCGCAGAGTGTTTGCCCTGGCCGGCAGAGGGCGCAGACAAACACGGGCCGGCTAAGTCGCTGGCAGTATCTTACGGCTTCCGGGCCGGGCCGCGCCGGCTAACTGGCCGCCAGCGCCGCCAACTTGTGTCTGCGCAAACTCGCGCGTCCGGTGCTGCGACAGCTGGGGTGTCGTCGGGCCCTGGAGCTTGGCACGCCTGTGGTCACCCCTCGGCTGCTTATGCAGTGTTGATACCTTTACCCGCTTATACTCCCAGAGACAAACAATGTGGTGAACTGTAGAATAAGGGCAAGTAAACAATAACGAAAATGAACAAGTGGAGGATAATGGGGTAAGATGGTGGACGGAAGGAGAAGCAACCTCTCTGGCCATATCTAAAAATGCTTCAAATGGCTCTGACAAGGGAACCTCCCCATCGCACCCCCCTCATATTTAGTTATAAGTTGGCACAGTGGATAGGCCTTGAAAAACTGACCACAGATCAATTGAGAAAACAGGAAGAAGTTGTGTGGAACTGTGAAAAAATAAGCAAAATATACAAACTGAGTAGTCAATGGGTCACATAAGCACCATAATGGACTATGTGAGATTAGGAGCGCCGTGGTCCCGTGGTAGCGTGAGCAGCTGGAGAACGAGAGGTCCTTGGTTCAAGTTTTCCCTCGAGTGAAAATTTTACTTCCTTTATTTTTGTATAGTTATTGTCTGTCCGTTCGTTCATTGACATCTCTGTTCACTGTAATAAGTTTAGTGTCTGTGTTTGGCGACCGCATCGCAAAACCGTGCGATTAGTAGACGAAAGGACGTGCCTCTCCAATGGGAACAGAAAACATTTGTCGCAAGGTCATAGGTCAACCGATTCCTCCACAGGAAAACACATCTGATATATTCTATACGACACTGGTGACGGCATGTGCGTCACATGACAGGAATATTTTGTCGACCCACCTAACTTGTACACTTGGCGAATGGGTAAAAAGATTCTTCTACCTGCCCGATTTAGGTTTTCTTGTGGATGTGATAATCACTCCAAAAAAAGTGATGAAAACATAAGAGTTCGTCACATAAACTGAAAATAAAAAATTAAACTTTTCACTGGATGGAAGATCTGAACCTAGGACCTTTCGTTCCGCAGCTGCTCGCGTTACCACGAGACCACGGCGCTCCTGCGTTCCTATCGTCCTTAATGTTGCCTATCTTCCCTTGAACTACTCAGTTTGTATATTTTGCTTATTTTTTCACAGTTCCACACAACTTCTTCCTGTTTTCTCAATTGATGTGTGTTCAGTTTTTCAAGGCCTATCCACTGTGCCAACTTATAACTAAATCTGAGGGGGGTGCGATGGGGAGGTTCCCTTGTGAGCATTATGGGACTTAACATCTGAGGTCGTCAGTCCCCTAGACTAGAACTGACCTCGGAACGTCCACTGGACGTATTGTATCGGGGCAAACGACCTACAGGAGGCTTTGGCAGAGTGGCCTTTATTGTCGGAGACTTCCTGTGTGTCTACCCCTGCTGTGTCTTCACAGAAGGGAACGTCTAGAGTGGAGTCGTCAGTGGGCGACCCGCACGGTGGAAGAATGGGCTAATGTTCTTTGCACAGATGAGTCCCAATTTGGTCTGGAGAGTGATTCTCGGTGGATTCGCATCTGGAGGGAACTTGGAACACGATTTTTAATCCAAAACATGGTGGTAAAAGACAGATATCGAGGAGGATCCCTAATGGTGTGGGCAAGGATTACTTTTTACCACTCTAACAGCTCTTCGTGAAATTGTATGTTCAAACCGGAAAAGTTTAACTACTGACAGATATCGTGACGAGATCTTGAGACCTCATGTGCGGTTGTTGCGAGACGCTGTAGGCCCAGGCTTCGTACTGATGGACGATATTGCTCGACCTCATGAAGCACGGGTTGCTGATGTTTTCTTGAAAATGGAAAATATTGTACCTATGGCGTGGCCTGCTCGCTCTCCCGATTTGAATCCCACGCCCGGGTTCCCGGGTTCGATTCCCGGCGGGGTCAGGGATTTTCTCTGCCTCGTGATGGCTGGGTGTTGTGTGCTGTCCTTAGGTTAGTCAGGTTTAAGTAGTTCTAAGTTCTAGGGGACTGATGACCATAGATGTTAAGTCCCATAGTGCTCAGAGCCATTTGAGCATCACGTCAGCATCCACCAACCACTCTCCAATACTTTCAAGTAGAGCTGCAAGAAGAATGGACGTTATTGCCTCAACATGAGACTGACGTGTCATTGACAGCATGTCACGACGTAGTCGGACGTGTATTTGCTGCCAGAGGTGGTCACACCCTATACTGAGGCACATTAACTCGCTGTCGGAATGTGTGCGCAAATCTATTAAATTGGAAAAAACGATAATTTTTGCCTATCGTTATTCATGTAGCATTTGTTTACGTCCTGTATTCATAACACTACTATACTATCACCCATTTATACTGTTTTGTGGCAAAATAAACGTAACCTTGCAAAATTTCTGTTTTTTGCTTTAATTTTGGGCATCAATGTATTGTTTGGAGGCCGAACAAACTAACTTTTAGTGTCTGGAACAACATGGATTTCGCAAGCGCCGGCCGTGTGACAGATTTCTCTGTTCGTTCACTGGACCCAGAACGCTGTAGATACCGGCTGCATGTTGATGCCCCGACTTTCAAATCGTGTTCAACATCACTTAGTAGCTACCAAACTGGTACTTCCACAGTATAGGAACCGACCGGTTGCAATGAAGATTCTGAAGATATGGCCAAACCTACATTCTGCACAAGGAGAAAAGTGACTGTTATACATTTCTTTTTCTTTTAGACTCAATCAAGGCAAATAATTACGATCATTTTATCCCTTGTAGATTCTCACAATGTACAATGTCTTGCCGATATCACTGAGCGAGGTGGCGCAGTGGTTAGCACACTAGAGTAGCATTCGGGAGGACGACGGTTCAGTCCCGCGTCCGGCCACCTTGATTTAGGTTTTTCGAGATTTCCCTAAATCGCTTCAGGCAAATTCCAGGATGGTTCTTTTGAAATGGCACGGCCGACTTCTTTCCCCATGCTTCCCTAATCCGATGAGACCGATGACTTCGCAGTTTGGTCTTCTCCCCCAAATCAGCCCTCCAACTCTTGCCGATATCGGTAATGGTTTGTGATATATCCTTTCCTTCGCTTGTACCACATGAGACGTTCACCAGGTATACCAATTAAGCAGTTTTATTTGCAGCACATTTGGGATGAACGCTTTAATTAACTTCTGAAGAACAAACATAAAATCTTTCTTGAATTAGTATATACTCAAATACTCCGAGTTCCAAAAGGTAACAATCACAGGTTGAAAGTCTATAGGATGAATTTTTTAACACTGGTACTACGTCCAGCAGTGCAGGAGTTGTAGCAAAACAGAATACTAGGTCCTCTCCACTCGGCGGCGTGCCGTTTCGCCAGTCTTACTTCACAGTAACAGTGAAGAGCAGAAGAGCTGATTGTGATAGCGCATCGTCCAGGCGACGCCCTCCAGTGCAAATGGCTACGTTGAAACTGCTGGCTGCAATCGCGGCGCGGACCTAAATAGCCGTCTCGGCGACTGCCTCCTGTCTGGCTCAAACTTAGTTTCGGCCGAAGTAGAAAATACGCTGGTGTCCAACATTAAAGCAACAAGCGCAAATTTTGCAAGGTTGCGTTTATTTTGTCACAAAACAGTGTAAGTAGGTGATAGTAAATTAGAAACAATGTAAATAACACAGAACGTAAAGAATTGCAACTTGCATAACGGTAGACAAAAATGTTCTTCGTTTTTTTCCAACTTAACGGATTTGCACACACATTCCACCAACTGATTAATGTGCTCGGCATGGGATGTGACCATTTCTGACAGCAATACAGGCCTGACAACGACGGGGCATTCTGTGAACGATGTCGTCAGTCTCAGGTTGAGGCAATAACGCCAAATTTCCTGCAGAGCTGCTCGCAAGTCTTTGAGAATGGTTGGTGGAAGGCGACGTGATGCAAACTGTCTCCCCAGTGCACTCCAGACGTGTTCTATGGGATTAAATTCGGGAGAGCGAGCAGACCACGCCATGCGTGATCTTCCATTTCCAAGAAAACATCAAAAACCTGTGCTCTATGAGGCCGAGCATTATCGCACATCAATACGAAGTCTGGACTCGCACCACCTCGCAACAACCGCAGTTGGGGTCCCAAGATCTCGTCGCGATACCTGACAGCTGTTGAACCTTGTCGATTCACCCGTACAGTTTCCTGAAGAGCTGTTCTAGTGGTCAACATAATCCCCTCCTCGATATCGGTCTCTTTCCATAATGTTTGGATTCCGAGGTGGTGTTTCATTTTCGCTCCAGATGCGAATGAGTCGAGAATTACCCTCCAGACCAAATCGGGAGCCATTTGCGAAAAGAACATCCGCCCACTGTTCGACCGTCCAGGTAGCATTTTGACAACTCCTCTCTAGACGTTCCCTTCTGTGAAGACGAGTCAGAGGCACACATACAGCAGGTCTTCGACCTTAAAAGCCACTCTGCCAAAGCCTCCTGTAGACCGTTTGCCCTGATACAACAAGTCAATTGCCGTGCAGCACTAAGGTGGTACCGCCGTGCCCTTACAGCCAAATAACGGTCCTCTCTCTCTGATATCACACGTGGTCGGCCCTGCCCTGGTCTTCGGGATACGGTTCCGGTCTCTATAAATTGTCGCCACATTCGAGGAACAGCAGAACGATTCACATTAAGCGTTCGGGCCACATCAGTTTGCGACTGTTCTGCTTCCACTCTTCTTACGGCCCTCCACCACAGAGAGTCTGGTAGGCGTCTTCATTATGCCATGTTGCACCGTCTGTGACTGTATATAATACGATTGTGGATGTGGGACTACCCGGGAAACACTACATTGTTTAATAGGTGCCCTGACGTGATCGTTGACGTGGTTGTCCGTTAACCAGAATGGCATCTTCCGTGTAGATCATGATTGTATGGACGTCTGTTGACATTTTGTATGAATTAGACCCAAAATGCAGAAATAGCGTTTTATTGCTTTAATTTTGGACACCAGTGTAGTTCGGCCTACGCACACTGATCGGGGCTCTGCGTGACCCATGGAGCTGTTACTGGCCTGGCCACTGGTGGCGCCCTCTGTTGATCTGCCAGTAAGCTGGCCAGAATGAATTTTCACCTCGAGCGGACTGGAGTACTGCCGCCTTGGTGCATGTTGTGCGGGTTGCTTTTGGCGCCTGTTCCACTTGTCGCCAAAGCACTTTGTGCTTTTGACATCTACACGTGTAATTCGCAACTCTGTTTCCCTGTTCCATTCACGAATGACGCACATAAAAAGTAACTGTCGATAAAGCTCTGCGTGTCATGCAGTTTGTCTATTTTTCTCGCATTGATCATTTCACGAGACGTATGTGGGAGGAAATAATATTTTGTCCGACTCTTCTTGGAACGTAAACCCCGTAAATTACAAAAATAAATCTCTCTGTGATGCACAACGCCTCTTTTGTAGGGTCTGCCACTGGAGTTTGTTGAGCATCTTCGTAATTCTCTGTCGCCGAGTAAACGATCCCGTGACGAAACGAGCAGCTCCTCTTTGGATCTTCTCCACCTCTTCTATTAATTCTGCCTGGTAAGGTTCCAAGACTGATGAACAGTATCGCTCGAAGAAGAGTTTAATAAGCCACTTCTTCAGTGCGGGACTTACGTTTCTTTACGATCCATCCAGGGAATCTCTTTCTCGTATCTCCTACTCGTACCATTTGTTTTGTGGATGATTTCACTTTAGATTTTTGGGGTTGGTTACTCCTATATATTTTACAGTACTTTCTCTTTCCAGTGATTGTCGCCAGTAGTGCAAACGAGCAGTAGTGAAACTCTTCGCCACTTGCTTGTGGTGAGGTTCATCTGGCAGTGCCAGCGCTAATCATCTGCCTTCTGCCGGTCTTGCTGCATTTCGCTACATTCTTCCGGTGTTGCTACTTTCCTACAGACGTTAGTCATGTTCTATGACAGTATTCGAAGTAAAGAGAGTGCCTCAAGAACACGCGATAGAATCGTTATTCTTCGTGACCTGTCGCACAACGTGTTTCGGATTCCGTAGACAATGCAGTTGTATACAGGAGACCACGTCGTTAGAAAAATGCTGTCAGGTGAGCGAAGACATGTTTATGATAAGCGGTTAATGCAAAGACTCACTCACAACATAAATAAATGCTCTGCAATGCTTGCAAATAGAAGGAAGGATCTGCTATCGTTTGACGATCGGCTATCATTGGTATCGGTCACAGTCGTCAGTCTATTAAAGTGCTACAAACTGAGTTTCTTTCAAACTGCCAAGTTCAATGCATTTCTTTATTAAACGAACGAGGATATAAAGCTGCGAACAACACCGCCCTCTGCCATGATTCCATCAGGTACCTCCACCTTAAAGTTGCTGCTCTTCCTAGAAACCCTCATGCCTGTGTGACAGCATTCTCTGTAACGGTTTCTATCCTGAGCCACAGAAGACCCAAAACATTCTCTTCTTGCTATAAGTCAAGAAGCCTCCTTGTGGAACATTTTACTAGAGACAAATTTCACTTAGAAACTTCTTACCTCTAGAAATCGAAAACGACTATAACCTGAAGTAACATTCTAGATTCTAGTTCGTACAGCATTGCTACATACAACCATTCAATTGCAACCAGCTACAGCATCCTTCCTAAGTAAGAAAAAAGAACACCGACTCCTGCATTTTCCATCAAAATACAGGTATGCCCTATGGATGTGTCCTGTTAACGTTGTTTTATCTCCTACTCAGCTGATGCTTGTAACCCATCCACGTCCCCGGAAGTTACGTCAAAATGCTGATGGCACTTCTATCCTTGCTATCCGTCCCATCCCCCATTTGCCCCAATTCCATCTCAATAATTTCACCTCCTGCTATAGCAATTGGTAGGCCCTACCTCTCCATCAATTCTACAAAAACCGAGGCAATAATTATAGAAAAAAGAGTCCTCTAACTCGCAGTCCTCACTCCTGCATTTCACTGATTCATTTGACTAAAACACTAAATACCTTGAACTAACACTTGATCAAATAGGACCAGATATGCGTAAGAAAGGCCACAATTGATTGTATTAACCAGCGGAACATGGGGACAAAACATACCGATTGAACTGTCTTCATGACAAATTTATCAGTTCCTCCATATATTGAACGATATACACTCCGCGTGCCTTACCGTATCCGCATAACCTACTCCAGCTGTATCCAGTTCCAACTGATTAACTTTCCCCACATCAGACACCTGCAGTAGGTACGTCCGCAGTCCTGTGTTTCGCGGGAGATCGGCTTCCAACTCTTCAATGGACCTCATCCTTGAACACCCTGGACTATGGCCAGTCTCCTATGACCACACTCCATCTATCTTACATCTCACACTTCCCCCTCCTTCCCCTTCTTTCTTTTGGCCATCATTTTTCTGACTGATTTGCTGCAGACGGTAACGATGTCCTTTTCTGTGCCTCTTAGAGTAACACACACAATGACGGCAGTTATTTTTTGGGTACACTCCAATATCTATCTTCCCCTAAAATATTTGTTTTCTTTGATTACCTCTGCTACTGTGGAAGCTATTCTTTGAGGCCTTAAAAGTGTCCCTTCTTCTAACCAGTGATTTGTATATTTTCTCCTCCTAGGGGATTCTGCGGAAGAACTCATTTCTTACCGGTTCACTTAAACCACAGTATCATTATGCAACACCGAGTCTCAAACGCTTCGAATTTTGTCCAGTTTTTCCACAGTCCATGATTGACTTACATGGGTTGAAGGCATAAAGTCTCAGAAGCTTCTTCTTCTAATCAAGGTCTGCATTTGATAGTAGTGGACTTCTTTAAGTGAGAAGTGCCTGTACTAATTTGCCTTTAACATCCTCCTTGCTCCATCTGTCGTGACCTATTCCGCTACCTTTATTTAATATATTACTTTGATGTTCAATTCATCGCCAGCTTTACTTCTGACACATCTCATTACTTTCTTTGATTTACCCTCAATCCTTATTCTGTGACCATTAAATGATTTAGTGTAAAAGGCCCTTTTATTCTTCCTCGCTACCAGCGAGGGTAACGGTGCTATCAGCGAATCTTATTACTAATGTCATTCCACCCTAAATTTTATGCCGTTTCACTTCTTCTTTTTTTTTTTTTTTTTTTTTTTTTTTGAGAGAGTGGGTGAGGGTGGTGGGGCAGCGTAGAAATAGTTTTGAGCTAATCTGTCAGATTTATTCTACTTCGATTTAGGTAAAACTACCCGCAATAGTGACCTAAATTTCAAATAGTTGCAACAGATATTAAATTGAAATTGTCAGTTATTTGACCGTGGATCTGTATCTGACTGCGAAGTTAATTAACTTCTTCCTGATATTAAATCTAAAATTCAAGCTCACAGAGAATAAATATAGCTTTCAATTCTCGTAGCTAACTTTCAAATAAAATAGAAAGTTGCACTGTAATTCGTTCTGCAAGCCAATAACCATATTTCATTTCTACCACACAACTAATTTCAATATACCAGCAAGAACAGACAAATATATTTTCCAATAAATCATACACGCATTGCGCTTTGTATTTTCCCTATATCCTTTCAAATATTCGATCAGATTTAAACATTATTTTCAGTAAATCATGTGGCCCTGCGCAACATCAGTCAGGAAAACGATTGAAGAATTTTAACAATTTTATTAATTCTTCTTACTATAATTAATCGTTGGCAACTACACATCAGTTTAGAAATAAAAATAAAATATGTACATAATTTAAAAATTTATATATTATTTCTACAGTTTACCATACCTGCTGTAGTTACAATAAGTAAGAGGGGTTTCCTTGATACGAGCTTTGAGGCCACTCTTCAGAAATGAAACAGTCTTCCTTGGGAAGCCACAGGTGCAATCCGCAGTGGTAGTCTTTCCCCATCTACAGAGTAATTCACCGTATCTCCCATTGTTAGACCGTGTCCTGCTGAGTGTACTTCATGTCCCCCGGGGCAAATCAAGTTCTCACTGTTTGTTGTTGGCTTGCAGAAAACTACGGAGCTCTAGTGGAGCACTGTTGTGCCGTTCTTTTGTCCAAGCTTCGGGGAGATAGAAGTTACGCTCTGCCAGGTTGATAGCTGTTCTGACTGGGTGATGTCTGGAGCGGAATCTGTTGGTTTGGACAGCCGGTATGTCCTCATGAATTCGCAGCTGATAGTTGTTGTTGATGTTATTATATTACCTCAGAAGGATATTCTTTCTTCTAAGGTAAGGAGGTGGAATGCGGTTCAGGACAGGTAGCCAGAATGATGCAGTGGATTTGACTGTACCAATAACAAACCGCCGCAGAACCCCATGTTGTATCATGTAACTTACGCAGACCTCAGTTTCTCTTTGTGTTAGCTGCTGATAAAATGACGGTGTCAAACATAACTCCAAGGTATTATGGATCTTTCTTATGAGCTAGGCTGTTACCCTCGAAAAATAATGTCCAGTTCTTGGATGGCCAGGATGTTACTCAGATGAAAGCAAGTGGATTGAGTTTTGCTAGGATTCGGTTGAAGTCTCCATTCACGAAAATATTGCCTCATTACACTTAGGCCTTTGTCTACGTTAGCAACAGTCACTTCCCGACACTCCTTGGCTGCCGGTGTGTTGTAACCCAGCTGTCAAGGCATACGCATACCCGGCCTGAAACTTCTTCCGCAAGCACTTCTGGGTACTGCGTGGCTCCGTAACAATTCTTTTTAGAACATTTTTTGGAACAAATTAATACAAGGTTTACTCCGCGCTAGTGACTCTTAATTTGGTCGCCCAGCAATGTTTCTTCTCCTCTCCTAACTGTGTTGTTTGTTAGAGGACTCAAACTGGCGTATGAATTGTCGACATAGGTAAGCCGCTACTATTTGAATCACACCTGCGAACCTTTCTTTTATTTCCGCCATTGCTTTTTCTGTTTAGAGACTAAACAGTAGAGGAGAAATTCTGTATGCCTGCCTTACACCGATTTCTCTACATCTACATCTACATCTACATTGATACTCCGCAAGCCACCCAACGGTGTGTGGCGGAGGTCTTCCATTCTTATTGTTTTCTCTTGGTTCTTATGCGTATTGTATATCAGGCTAGAGTGTTGTACTTCAGTATACTTTTCAGATCATCGCCCCTAGCCATACCAGTAATAGACGTTTCATAAACAGGGTTATTCCCCTTTAAGTTTAAAAACCTCTGAAGCGACTTAGATGTCCTGAGACAAGTAATGTAATGTAAGACACTTGAGGCCGAAAATGTCGAGAAATACTCCAAAAAATGAGTGACAAATGTTGAACATGTGACGTCACTGTATGACGTACCTCGCTCCACGTGCAGCGGTTGAGGCTATCGGTCTGTTGACCTGTTCATCCCAACCCAAGTCCAAGTATGAACTTGGCTCCCAGCCTTATGTATGCGACATCAGCATGTGGGCGTCAGGGTACGAATCATGCGTCTAGAAGGCAGCATTGTTTTCTTTGCACGAGACCATTACATGTTTATATTGTAGTATTCATTTATTAACTGAGTTACCTGTCTCGCGATCCCCATTGGTTTATCGCGAAGTACAGTACAACGGAAACCTACCACATAGCGCCACAAGTAAATGACTATAAGTTTCCGAACTGCACCATTACTAGTAAATGGCCTACTTTTTTCTTTATTACATAATGTTTATAAATCAAGAAAGTAGGAGAAAAGGAAAGAAAGCCAACATTAGAACTACTTTTACTTGGTTACAGCGAGGACAATACGTCTGTAACTTTTACATTTACAACGGATCACATGTACAAAAGATGTTCGAAATATGGACCGTTTGCTTGAATGCAAGTATAGCATTGCTCAATCATCCCTTCACGCATTCGATCGAAAATATCCTCCGTATTATGGACGTGACGCCACATGTTCATCATTTGCCATCCACTTTTGGGGTATTTCCCGACATTTGCGGCAACATGTGTCTTATATTAAATTTCTTGGCTCAGCGCCACCTACGTCACTACGGGGTTTTTAAAAAATAATAAAGGTGACTTTGTATTTCTTATTCCATTTTTAAATGACTGCATTCACTTTTAATGTCATGCTCTCTTTTTCCGAAATTACAAAAATTACTAGGGAAAATTAAGGCTCCTTCAACTGTGAAAACATGTTCCAAGATACGGCGTAGTCAAGTACCTTTTACGAAATATAATAAACTTAAAAGTGTTGCAATCGAGAAAATTTTGTCAATATTATATTTAATCGTGTAGATGTCATATTATTAATCTACTGCACACCAGTAAGTGCAATCAAATTAAGCGGAAGTATTATCAAAAACCAGTTACTATATCAAAACATTCTGAAATAGAAGGTACCGGAAAATGAAACGAGCTTCCATTTTCAAAACAGGTAAAATTGTTAGGTTATGAAAGAAACTCAGTTCATTTGCACGGACCACATTTTCTATGGTGATAGCCCTTCATCTGTTTCGAGGTGCAAGATGGTGAATGACAGACAAAGTTTGGCTAAACTGTCCACATGTTGCATAAATATTTGTAATCATGTGTAGCCTTTAGTTCGCCATAAAACTCTGTAACGGAAGAATTAACAAAATATTCCAAATAGCTGTCGTACACTGTACAGCACTTAAATGTTTGCATAGGTTGCACAAAACTCAACCTCACGTCTAACAACAAAAACAGTAGAAAATTGGGAAACTGCATATGGCGGTCTCTAGTGCGCATCCCTGTATGTGACTCTAAAATGAGTCACTAAACTGAAGCACCGACCAAGAAACATCATATTTTCCTAAGTACACTATCCTGTAGATACAACACTCTCCCCTACCTGATTATCATTATAGTTTATACCTATATTTCCAGAGACTTAACAAACATATCGCATCAACTTACGTCGTCGAACGCTTTTCCTAAGTCAACAAAACTCATTAGCTTGTATTGGTTTTTCTTAAGGTTTCTTCTATTATGAATCGCAACGTCAGAACTGACTCTCTGGTCCATTTACCTTTCCTATAACCTAACTGTTTACCACCCAATAGATCCTCAGTTTTTCTTTCCTTTGTTCGGTATTTTATTCTTGTCAGTAACTTAGATGCACTAGCTGTTAAGGTCACCGTGCGGAATCGCATTTATCAGCGAAATTCTCATCCTTTATGCCGACTTGCTGCGAATATCGTGTCTTGTGAGATATTGGCGTCGTTCGTGTGACGTGAATCACTTTGTGTGAAAAACACGAATGTACAAGGCATGCGACCATACCAACAACACACACCAAGACTTCGTGAGTTTACTGTTATTCCATTAATAAAATATGACGAGTCACGAAGTTTACGATAACAGCACTGGAAGAGCCTATAGCGGTTAAATTTCCATTCGAGTCCAGCGCATAAAACAGTTCACATTTAGCTCTTTCTGAATTGCTCATTTATAACCACAACGCATTTGCATTCCTATCCTCAGGCGCAATTTTTTAAAATGCGAAACTGTACCTGTTATCGGCGCGGTGAATTTTAAAATGGAAAAAAGCTCTTCTGCAAGTCGGCGTGGAACCGTAGGAAATATAACGTTTGTAAATTGCGAATGAAAACATTAGAAACCACAGAACAGTGTTTTTTTATGATTTACTTCGTACGGCCACAAACGTTATAGCGTGGCATTTAATTGCGCATGAAATAGAGCTTGTTCGAATGCAGTTTAGGTTAATGGTTTCCCTCGTAAAGGCTATAGCGCCAGTTACGATTACAGAGCGATCTTATTCCCCAAACAATTAGGCAATGACGTAAAATAAAGAGCCATGTTCGCTGAACGATTAATACTGTGGTTACCGTTGAACGTTTTTTCAGTATAATTCGAAGAGGGGTCGTCGGGTGCTTCTCTTTCGCGCGATTCCTCATCGTTGAACGGAAAACTGTTTTACCCTCCCGTCCAAATTAACAGCTGTAGGCCATCGACCATGGAAGACTGTGTGTTACTGCAAATAATGAAACATAAACAGTCTGCCATATTCTCCACAAATCCATCTTCTCCAGCCATCATTACCTCGCTGGAGCGAAATATCCTTCTCGAAATTTTACGCTCAACAATTAATCGTCTCATTATTTTACATATTTTTTGCCTCTCATTAGCGAAATTATATCTTTTTCGCGTATAATTCTCTTACTTCGGCGTACTGACGTTTGCCAAGTCACAAACGGTGTCCGTATTGAGCATGTGAAATCTGAGTCGAAAACTAGGAAGGGTGCTCTATCTGTATTCTGTATGTGATGTAGTTTTTGTACAAAGGTGCCCTGAAATCCCAGAGGAACTTACAAATAACTCTGTATTTCCCACTCGTCCGCGCGTTGGAAAACCAAACGGAGAGAATTTTTTTCTGGCCTGTGTGCTGACGTGGTACCACTCTACTGGTACGTCTTGCTGCGTCGACAGCCTCTCCATCATCCATGTATTGCTTCCTGCGAAGTATATATTTCATTGGGCCAAGAAGATGGAAGTCGGAAGGTGTTGGATGCAGGCGACCTTGTGGCAAGCATATGTTACGGCTTCTGCACAATTTGTTAGCAGCATACACAGTGGCTGCGCCAAAGACTGAGATGGCGTGGAGTTTTACAATTATTTATTGCACTTTCTTTACAATTTCTCCCTCGTCGTCGCTGCCCAGCCCTGAGGATCCCTCCGCCTGGCTGCAGCTGTGTAGATTCTCCTACAATGCGCGCAACGCGCGCCGCTGATCGCACTCGGGTGCCTCAGGCCACCAGTGCTCCGCTGAAGCCAGGATGCCCTGTGGTTGAGATGAACTCGTCGCCGTGAGGTCAGCTGCCGCCGCCTGCTGCACCGGCGGCTGGGAAGCCGTCAGTCGCGATGTCCGCGAGGTCCCGTCATGGACGGACCACGCGCCGAGGGGCCGGGTTGCCGTGAAGTCCGGGCGTCAGTCCCCAGCGGTGCCTGCGACCGAGACCGCGCTGCGGCCGGTCCTGCTGGAAGTTCTCGCTGTAGTTAATTAGCCATGGCGCCGACCGAACTCGGGCCGACCCCCAGAGCTGAAGTTGACATCTGGTGGCGAACGGATGACTCCTGCAAGCTGGAACAGACTTCCGGAATCGTCACCTACGAAGATTGAACATTCGGACACGGACCACGTCCGTCCTCAGATCCGAACTGCTTCCTAATGGTTTCTGTCTCGGCGGTAGGTTTTTGTTATTACTCCCGCAATATATTGCAGCGTAACTTAGCGTGCTGGCCTCACTTCCCCTTACTCAGCACTCTCCAGGCTTCACTCGGCGCTCAGTCTGTGTGCGTCCTTGCGTCAGCTTGCTGGTAGACTGCTGCTGTCAGCAAGGCTATCTGTGCCTGCCTACTTTGCAACGCCTCGGTCGCCGGCGTGCCTCTGTTTCGCCATTCTCCATTGTGTGAAGCAACGCTTACTACATGTGGCCGCAACACATAACAGATACCTCGCCCAACGGCTCACCGTGCCTTTGTTCACTGTCATGTCTCCGTAGATAAAATGTAAGCGCCTATGAATATCTGCGATTCTTTAGTTTTCTGCCAAAATAAATTCAATGAGAAATCACTGATTGGAACGCACTTCCATTACAGAAGCCATTTTGGAGGCTACGTATAGCTCCAGTTATGGAAGCTACAGGGGCTCAAACGGGAATATTCCATGATGTCGTACAACAAATTCCGCATTTTTCCAGCCGAAATTGGCCAAGAAAAAAGAAGTGTTGCATAACTTATTGAAAGCTCCTCGAAAGGTGAAGTCACATGATACTGTTGGCAGGGTGACCCCAAGAAGTGGGCTGAGGTGCCTAGTTGGAAAGGGTTTCCTTCCTCTGTGCACAATGGCTTCTTTTCATGCGGGGTTGTGCCATACGTGTATTTGTTCAGTGTAGATGAGTGTAATGGCTGCGATTATAGTCTAGTGTTGTATATGTGTTGTATGATGACGATAAGAGAAGGGAGATGACCAAACTAGGTGTCGGACAGAATCTACTACATTTGAATAGCACCACGGGGACCGTCCCCCTTAAAGTCACCATTCGATGGACGGATTATCATCAATAGCGTCACATTCCCTCAAGCCACGAGAAATTGCTGAGAGGTTCGAAATTTAATCCAGGGTACTGACGATCAGGAACTTCATACCATCACTTTCCTCCCCTTACCGGAAAAATACTGAAAGTGAAAATTTCTTACACTACCGGGATTCGGACCAGCTTACCATCGATTCGTGCGTCACCATACAGGTGTGCTTTAGCGACCTTTAGTGTCAATAAACAAACAGAACATGTCTGAAGTATATTACACGTTTTTCATAAGGATCCAGATTTTTAAAGAATACAAAATGCAATTAAAGGCAGAAAACTGTAACAAAGTAATCACTTACGCACTCCCAAAATAAATAAAAATAATTGACTTACAGTATTATGCGAAATCAAAAGAACACCCTAGTCTCCAACTCTCGAACAGAGAAGGGCCAATCGGCTTCTCAGAATTTACAGTCCCTAAGCGTTCGTAGGTGTATCCAGTCGTAACTAACATCACAGGAAAATTTTTCAGAACTGGGGTATCCCAACTGACGAGAGGATCCGTGAATACTCTTTTTAAGAAACTGGCATAATGTGTTCCATATTTCGTTTGGCGCTGCATCGTCTTGTGTTGTCCGTGTAAGTACATCCAAAATTGCAGCACGCCTACTCCGTTGCCATACATGCACGCCATCCCTGCGATCCAGTTGACCGCATAAGTTTTTTCCTCGGGAGGAAATATGTCACAGCTGGGTAAATAATTACCGCCAGTGGAACTTCCTGGCAGATTAAAACTGTGTGCCGGACCGAGACTCGAACTCGGGACCTTTGCCTTTCGCGGGCAAGTGCTCTACCATCTGAGCTACCCAAGCACGACTCACGTCCCGTCCTTACAGCTTTACATCTGCCAGTACCTCGTCTCCTACCTTCCAAATTTCATAGAAGCCCTCCTGCGAACCTTGCAGAACTAGAACTCCAGAAAGAAAGGATATTGCGGAGACATGGCTTCGCCACAGCCTAGGGGATGTTTCCAGAATGAGATTTTCACACTCCGCTGCAGAGTAAAAATCTCATTCTAATTACGACCAGTGTTATCTCTCTGTAAGTGGTACGGCTAAGAAAGGCTACGATACAACACGTCAGAGTCCACGCTTCCATCGCCTTCCTTACAAACACTAAACGGTGTTCTTCCTTTTCTATCAGCCCGCAACACGTTCAAAGGACCGAATCAACCATGTTTATTGCGTGCGATCTGTCCCGTGTCTTATGATTAACTAGGAAGTACCACGAGGACAGAGCCGCCGAGTTCAAGTACGATGATGATGACGATGATGATGTTTGGATTGGGGGGCGGTCAACTGCGCGGTTATCAGCACCCGTACAAATTCCCAACTTTTGCTCAGTCCATTCTCGCCACTTTCATGAATGATGATGAAATTATTGGGACAACACACATACCCAGTCATGTCTAGGCCGGTGAAAATCCCTGACCCCGCCGGAAATTGAACCCGGGACCCCGTGCTCGGGAAGCGAGAACGCGACCGCGGTCTGCGGCCAGTTCAAGTATGGGGGTTGCACATAATGCCAGAGGGTGGGCCAGGCCCTCATCGGGTATCGCCATTCCATCACGTCCCTGTAATGATACCGCATTAAGATAAGGTAAATATCTCACACCGACGTTTCTCTGGCAGCTCTTGACGAACATAGCTGTAGCCTATACGAAACGTTGCACTGTCAGTAAGTATCGGCGAAATGTTGCCGATTCGAACAGGCGGCGCGTAAGAGTGCGACATTAGTCCTTCAGTCAGTGCGTCCCACGGTGCCATATTCTGAGCATCGCGCTCATGAATGGGGCCGAAGCTTTAAGGCAGACGTTGGCAAGTCCAAGGCCACTGCCACACGCGCCGAGTGTTAGTGGCGTAACGAATCTTGAGTGTCATCCGATGACTGAGAAAATATCCAAATGCCACCAGCAGGCGATTCGCAGTTCCCTCGGCAGTGGAAATACGTGTGTAATGTGTGGCAACCGCGACGCAAGATGTACGTTGACATATTGCACGGCGTTTTTCCCTCGTTTTCAGATGCGCATGTTTACGGTACATCGCAGTTTAAATGCACATCCTTCAGACCTTTCAATTCCTCAAACAGATTAATTGACTTTCCTTTTTTTTCTGGAGACAGTTGAACGATCCAGCTTGTACGCTGCTGACAGTGACAGCATTTAAAGAGACATAGAGAGGTGAGGATGCGTGTGTGTGTGTATGTGTGTGTGTGTGTGTGTGTGTGTGTGTGTGTGTGTGTGTGTGTGTAAGAGGGAGAGAGAAAGGCGACATGATGTGAGTGATAAATAACAGAGTACGCGGTCGGCCGACAGAAAGAGAATTCTCCAGATATTAAAATTTTAATAACTGGGACGAGAAGTTATTTCGATACATTATTCTCGTCTCTCTCTCTATATTCACTGTCGTTGCCATGCAAGTGTTTTACACAGTCCGCCGTATGAACAGGCCCCAGTTTAAAGCGAGTAAATCGTTCATCGCATTTTTATGCGGGCAAAAAAGTCTGCAATCTCGTTCTCATGCTTCCAGTTATTGAAAAAAAAAGAGTTCCGCTTGATCGAATTCCGTTGGCAACAAATAAATGACGAACAGGCAGTGTTGTTTGCTAGTTTTGCGGGAGTACCGACTTCTCTCGTTAATTTGTTGTTCGCCCGTGCCGGAATTGATTTAGAAGGGCGCCGAAGAACCACGGTTTAGCCTAACATCGAACGATTCCCGGGGACGGGAAAAAGTTAAATCGATGTCGGAGCGACTTAGAGAGGCAGGAATAGCGTATCACCATTAAGGGGGGGGGGGGGGAAGTTGCAGGAAATGGTGATATGGGAAGAAAAGGGGAGGAAAGTGAATCCACGTAACAATCCTTTCTGGGCAGAAATAGGAGTCCAATTTATCGACATTAGGATTCGTCTATAGTAATTGGGTTTTATAAGTCTGGATGTCAAATATAACGTTAGTAATTTTTTTCTGCCTGTAGTCTACTTTTACATCGCTACTCGGCAAGTCACCTTAAGATTTGTTAGAGAGAGTTCTTCTGATTCCAAAATTATTTGTCCCATTTCCTGTTCCAGTCATGTTTGGAATGTGAGAAACACGAGTCCGTATGAGTGCTCCTCTGAATGAGTACACCTCGCGTTCGTTTAGTGAGATGTACACCGCCTGACCCGGAGGTGTGAGTGTCCATTTGGTCAACTGGTCGATGAGTGCAGTATCCAGATTTGTGGGGCATTCGGATGCGACGTAGGCCAGATGTTGGACTACATGGGAGCGTGATGCCAGGCAACTCCTCCTGTAGGTCCTGGTCGGTCAGGTCTGATCGTCACGAGGGGGGATCGCCATATTGTGCACCGAGCACATCGTGACCCCTTCACATCTGCACCTGACAAGTAGTGGACACCACTGATCGGAGACTATCAGGAGCTATGCTAGGGTGATGGTTGACCATCGTCGGCGAATATGGCGGCGAGCTAGGGAGAGGTTCCATTCTTCCAATGTTTTGGAGAGACACAGCTGTGTTACTCCTCGCATCATTGTGTGGGGAGCCTTCGGTTCTTACCTCAGATGACGGTTGCTAGTGACTGAAGGAACTCTGGTGGGACAATGGTACATCACGGACATCCTGCGTCGTCATGTGTTACCTCCCATGTGACTGTATCGTGGTGCCATTTTTCAACAGGACAGTGCTCGTCCACGTATGGCACATGTCCCTATGAAGTTACGTGACGTTAAGGCACTCACGTGTGAGTAAGATCCTTAGAATTGTGGGACCGGCTCGGATGTCAACTTCGTTTCTTTGCCGGCATCCAGGATATCATGCAGCAGTTACAACAGTTGTGGACCAACTTGCCTCGGGAAATGATGAAACGGCTTTAAAGACACCGTAACCAACTGAATCAGTGCATGCATTGAAACTGAACTCTGTGCAACGTCACACTGACAAGTGGGCTTATACTGCCAAATTCTTTGTAAATTTGACTCTAGTTTGTAATCACACACCCTTCCAACCCCTGAAGTTTCACATCAGTTTCCTCCTCCTCTTCTGGCTGCTTCACTTCCTCTGTCAGGCAACATAGGTGGGAGGAAATAACATATTTATCGACTATGGTTCAAATGGCTCTGAGCACTATGGGACTTAACATCTTAGGTCCTCAGTCCCCTAGAACTTAGAACTACTTAAACCTAACTAACCTAAGGACATCACACACATCCATGACCCAGGCAGGATTCGAACCTGCGACCGTAGCGGTCACGCGGTTCCAGACTGAAGCGCCTAGAACCGCACGGCCACAGAGGCCGCCTTCATCGACTAGTCCTTAGGCATACGCTCTTAAGTTACCAAGTCACTTCTTTCGTGAATGAATCACATTGCCTTAAGAACTGTTCCAAGGAATTTGTCATCTGCTTTCCTTACAACTGTTTCATGTGGTAGTTCCTCTTAACGTCGCAGTGTGTGGAAATTTCTGATGTTTCTGGATTTTTGTTGTGTACAGTGATTTATTGCTAGTAGTATACTAAACTGCAATATATTCGTCTTATTCGCACTGAGGTCAGCCGCCAGTTCCTGTACCAAACTATGATATTCTGGAGGTTTTCCTACATTTCGTTACAGCTGCAACTCTCTGATATACGGAAAGTGTCTTGAAAGGAGGCTACGGAGATTAACATCGACAAAAGCAAAACGAGGATAATGGAATGTAGTCTAACTAAAACAGGTGATACTGAGGCATTTTGATTAGGAAATGAGACAGTTAAAGTAGTAGATGAGTTTTGCTATTTGGGGAGCAAAATAACTGACGATTGTCGAAGTAGGGAGGATACAAAATGTAGACTGGCAGTGGCAAGAAAAGCGTTTCTGAAGAGGAATTTGTGGCACAACTTGTCTAGAACAAGGGATCGGTTGGTAGGACATGTTCTGAGGCATCAAGGAGTCACTAATTTAGTATTGGCGGGCAGTGTGGAGGATAAAAATCGTAGAGGGAGACCAAGAGATGAATACACCAAGCAGATTCAGAAGGACGTAGGGTGCAGTAGTTACTTGGAAATGAAGAAACTTGCACTGGATAGAGTATAATAGAGAGCTGTATCAAACCAGTCTGTGGACTGAAGACCACAACAACAACATTCGGAAAGTGAGATCCAATCAGGGGCGAAATGCAAACCATTGCGAAAATCAGTTAGCTATACTTTCCAGCTGCTTCTCTACATAGTAGTCGCTTCGACTTAAGACGTTTGTCGTAGCATTGTACCCACCATCAAATACTGTCGTCACAGAAGGCAGCAATCTGGGGTTTCTGCTAATTTTCTACGCTGATTAAAGCTCGTTGTCCGTGCCAAAGTGTTGTTTATCTTTATAGCCGGCGGTTTATGTAAGCATATATGAAACTCAGGACGAGCCAGTTACGGGATGTGCTATGGATGATCACACACTTCCCATCGAAAACATTGTAGGAGCATCTTTATTGCCCCTGCAGAATGCGGCCGAGAATTGTTATGAAGAAAGAAACGCATGACACATGACAGTTATGTTATGTGGTCTGGATAACATCAGGCGAAATCTCTCGTCAGGCATCTTACTTCGCGGGAGACTCCATTGCTCTAGGCATCTTTACGTGCTCACTATGCGTTCAGAACTGAAAAGAACAACGTGTTGCGATCGACAGGCGTACTAGAGAGACTGCCCAAAGCTTCGACGGATTTTCACCGTGGTTTCCATTTCGCTCCCGATCGGACCTTACTTTCAGAATAGCACTCGTACAGCTGCATCACTCACAACTGTCCCCCATATGTTTCCAGTTCCTATCAATAGCTACATCACTTCTTTGCAGAGCATCATTGACAAAAACGATAAACTTAAGGCAGCAGCAGCAAATATACAGACCGAACAGTTACAGCTTGTCTTCCCGCATGACTTATAACAGATGACCCATTTGCATCAAAGCTTCTGTCAGACTGCTCTTTTTTACGAGGTCGGTGTCCCTCTTGGAAGAACTACGTTTTTGAAATACGTGTTCCTTATGTGTAGAAGCAATATGTTGTTCCAACAGGAAGTATGCTAAAATATTCTTGCAGCTGGTGAACGGCAGACCTTAACATGACCTGTCACGATTTCTCCACGGCTGAGCTACCGACATCTTTTATTGCTGTAGGAGAGCTTCATTGCGTTCCGACCGATCGCAAAGAAACTCTTTCGCGATTTTCATCGCTTAGTCGTGATCGGCTCTCTGCTATTCCTGGCGCAGGATATTGCTTTGCTCTTCACATGTCAAAGAATAACTTCACTACGCTGCAATGTTTCGTTGTTGTTTGAAGGACGCTGTGATAATTCTCAATCCTGTCACGTATTCAGTGGTTAAAACTTACAACGCTGATTTCGAATAAACGTCCCAGAAACGGAGCAGAGAATGAGTTACGTAATATTTTGCTATCTAACTCTCGTATTTTGCGAAGAAGGTTCAAGGTACGGATTTAGATACGAATAAACAGCAGAAACTATTCCAAGTTCTCCGAGGTCATCCAGCAGGAATTATTTCACCGTCTCCGAGGTCACCCAACTGAAAATGGCGCTGTTGTTTTATGCAAGGGTACATAATCTTACAGACTTTATAGGTCTCTGTAAAGGCGGACGTGGCACCTGCCGCATGCCAGCGACATTGAATAGTCTGCTCTCAAGCGTATGTCGATCATATTATTTTAGTGGTCGGGAAACCGCAGCCAAAGTTATACATAGTGAATAATCTTCCGCACTGGCTTGACGATGATCGATGGGACTTGGCTCGTAGCATTAACCTTGCCGCGTCATCACTCAAAGACAGTTTTTTTTCTTTATAAAGAAGCTTGTGAGCACTCTGCTCTCATTATGACCCATTATGGTATGACATATCTATTTTTAAAACCATTGTAGTTCTTGAATGCTCCAATTTGTTGTACAGATCACCTGAAGACGAATCTCCACTTATGCAAAACTGGTCCTGACTTTTTAATAAAAGTATTGTGGAAGATTATTGAACATGTATATTGATCACACATTTGCCTCTAGTTAGGTGCCGACTATTGTATCTTCCTATGGAAACTTCTGCTGTAGGTAATTTTTACTTATAAATAATATGATATTCGCGTATCAGGTGATAAACTTGGACATAATTTGGTTGAATTCTCGCTACGTACATCGATTCAGTGTCACCCGATCAAATAACGACAGCTTGGTAAAGCCTTTTTTTAGTTTTAAGCACAACTTATTTTCTTCTCCCCAATCTCCCACCGACCATCCCACCCCAAACCCGCGCTCACACATTAATAATAAAATTCTTAGAACCACTACAGTAATTTGTTGTAAACTCGATTTTGTGATATATGTCTGTATATATACGTTCGTAGTACTACTGCTAGTATTCAACAGTGCGATGCCACTGGTTATTTAGTTGTAAATGTGCAGTGGTTTCTGAAGTTTTGACAAAACTTTGTATTGTCAAGTTCAAATAATCAATCACTTCCACCGTGTCCTTCGTTTTGTATTTAATGGAGAGACTAAGACAGATCTCGTGACATTCTGTCGTGTATGGGTGTGTTGTGGAGACAGGGGGGAGGGGGGAGAAGCGGAAGGGAAGGGAAGGAGACAGAATTCCTTTGGTGGAAACATGACAAGCAAACGTCGAAGTTAACCCTGCTGATGTGAGAAATCAGTGACGTGCGGTAAGACAAACTAGGCGTGGCATTTTACAGTAGTAAATAATATAGGTGATGTGAACACATCATCTAAAATTAAAAGAAGAAAATAAAATACTTGAACAATATTGTAAACGTAGCCACAATGGGAAATCATAAGATTCTCTAAAATTTGGTCTACCTAAGAGAGGCACCTTTTAAGATTTTGGGATATGACGATAACATTGTTGTAAAATTTGTGTTATGATTGTTAACACAAGCCAGTTCATAAACGGGCCGAGTAGTTTGTCTACAGTGAGTCTTTAAACAAACAGTTTTGTGAAAAATGGAATCTTAGCATGAAGATTTTCGTTAGTTAGCTTTTTGTGGTTTTCGTAAAGGTATAACAACAAATCTTCAGACTGCTTCATTCAACTTTTGGTAATCAATCACCTTCGTAAAACATTGTTTACAGTTGGTTTGCAGAATTGTCGTTATCGTGCTTTAATAGGCAATGAATTTCGTAAATATCGACCAAAAACGGTTGCCATTCAGAGAAAACGCCGGCACTGTTCACAAAACGATAGAGGCAGAAGTAGTCTGAATAATGCACAACGTCGCAGGTGTTAGTATAGTATTCTATGCAGTAATGAGTGCACTATGCGGGTGCTAAGTGAATTCGAACGTGGGCAAACTGAGATGTTTCGTGTTTGAAGAGACACCGTATGGAAGATTTCTACCGCATACAGGGAAAGCGGGAAAACATCACACGCTTAGTCCCAAGGCGGACGAAAAAGTACGTTCCGTGATCCTGACGGACAGAACTGTGACGAAAACTAAAAAGGCGGCAATTGCGAAAGTGTCGTAATCGCAAACCCTGTCAGTACCAAAACATCTTCGTAAGCAGCGAATTGCAGAGCGAGCTGAAATTCCAAAACTACACAACAGTGATGCAATTCTCGTAAAGGTAATCGTGGCGCTGAAGCCATAAAACCTAGACAATGGAGCGATGAAAGAAAGTCATTTTGTGGGATGAGCCTTGTTTCACGCTGTTTCCAGTTTCTGACCGAGTTTACGCCCCAAGATTGAAACATGGCGAGCTGGCCGGTGTGGCCGAGCGGTTCTAGGCGCTTCAGTCTGGCACCGCGCAACCGCTACGGTCGCAGGTTCGAATCGTTCCTCGGGCATCGACGTGTGTGATGTCCTTAGGTTAGTTAGGTTTAAGTAGTTCTAAGTTCTAGGGGACTGATGACCTAAGATGTTAAGTCCCATAGTGCTCAGAGCCATTTTTTGAAACTTGGCGGAGGTTCAAATGGTTCAAATGGCTTGAATTTCTACCGCCACATAGTTTTTTCGCTCTCATTAAAAAGATTGTTTTACTTACAGTAGGCCAATTAGCTTTTGCAACCTACACATTTTAAATGTGGGTACTGTGGAAAACAATAAAACGACGTATTAAAAAATACGACAGTTGTCATTGTTAAAAGTTTAAAGGTAGCTATTTCATTTCTGTTTCATGACGATACGAATTATAAGACATCTGAGTTCTACATTTTACAATTTAGTAGGCTGTGTTTGGTGGATTTTAGGGTGTCTGTGCGGAAAGCCAGTCGGACACGTGAGGCTGAAATCCTGCGGCGGCGTGGAGTTGTACCGCGGGGTTGCCTAAGTGCGAGGGGCGCAGCAGTCCGCGGCTCCCCTAACATGTGGCCGGCAGCTCGCTACATGCGTCGTCGCGTTAGCCGCTGCTTCCCCTCCCCGGTCCCCACGGACTGGCGGGATCGCGACCCTCCAGATGTCAATCTACGCGGCCCTGCGGACACGGGACTGACATGATACTCGATGATTAAATTAATTAAACAAATGATGCGTACGACAGGGGTTGCAAGGAGAAACCGGTACAGTCGTTTCCGCTGCGTCGCCGCTGTGGTTAGCCTCCTGTCAGAGGAGAGACGTAAAAACAGTATCCGCTACCGCAGTCACATACGAAGTGTTTCACGATGCGCCCTTGGAGGCGAACAGTTAGAGGAACATTTCCGATGGAAACAATGGCACCACAGTGTTGAAGTACCTAACGAAAGCGCTAAGAACTTACACATTGATTTAAAACGCACTTATGTATGGATTTATAACATCAAATCGCGTAAATAGTTCTGCACTACAGGATTTGTCTAAGAACGACGTCATAAGAGGCAGAGCACAGGCTAGAATACGGGAACGAGAGGAAGGAAACGGCCGTGTCCTCTTCAGACGACCCATCCCAGCTTTACACGTGCATTTAAATGTCCGAAGCCACCGAAATTGGAATGACCACATAAAATTAATGGTAGGAAAAGAAGAAAAAAGTTCAGTTAAACTGCAAGAATCTTAATGTTACTCGTGAGTGTAAGAACTGGGTTGAAGAGTACTTGTCATAACACTTCTTGAATATTGCTCAGGAGCCTGAAACAATTTCCAAGTTGTATTAATAGAACCGATGTAGAAGATGCAGCGGAGAGCTAGACGTTACATCATGGGATCGTTTAGTAAGGCAAGAGCGTTGCTGATATGCCAATCAAACTCCTCTTTCAAACGTTACAAGACAAGCGTTGTGTATCATACTAGGCTGTGCTGTTACAATTCGTAGATCGTCGGTCCAAGAAGAGTGTGTAACATATTACTTCCTCCCGAACACGTCTCGCGAATTGATGGCTTATCGAACATAGAATAAAGTTTGGTCTCGAATGAAAAACAGTCCACAGTTGCACTAATTATGTTAATTCTAAACCTTGGCCATGGTTTCTGCTATAATAATATAGCCTTCTTCAGAAGTCCTAAAACGTGATCAAAATAACATCTAGACCAGTAATACAATCTATATAGAAACTTCTAAAATTACGTATGTGATAACATATTACTTACATAAGCTTTTAAAAATGAAAAACGTCTTAGACCAGCGGCTGCGTCAAGATCAATACAATAAAATAACTTCAACAGACATAAGCCTGTTTCGATCATAAGTAAAACTACATATGGCACCGTATGTCCTTCGCCACTACATCTGTTATACTAAGCGCACGGTCGTCAAATGTGCTACATCCTGCACGCCGTAGGTGGCTCTTCCCACACTGAGCTACAACGCACCGTTTATCAGGAAACTAGTTGATATCTGCGATAAAATATTAATAACAAGTCTACAAGTGCAACTGAAGGACCATATACTTATTAATATCACTGTCCAACAGTTAAAATGTTGTTGCATACGATCATTAAAGTGGTCAAACGTCAACAAATTCATATAACAAGCATCATTCAAAAACGGGACTATGATGCTTCAAATAGTGATGCAAACTTTGTTATATGAATTTGTTAATGTTTGACCACGATGTCGCACTGCGAAGCGGGAGATATGTGTTTGTTCAAATGTCTCTCGTGTCCCATTTTTTCCCCCACAAAATTATGAACTCTCCGTCCTGTCATTGACGTGTCTGTTCTCCTTCTCTAGTTTTGTCGATTGTCATACTATACATTGGTTACAGAATATGAGTCATGTGGTAAAAATATATTTGCCGACTTAGGTAAACGTGATGAATAGTAAGAGCAGGTCACATGCTGCATAGACCTCTCACAGGAATGAAAACAACAAATAAACGCGTGTGAAGTATGTTACAACAAAGGAATTCAAGAGTCAAAACTTCCAAAACGGAATGCAGAAGCCATAACGTATGGTACTTATAGTAGAAAAAATAGTAGGTACGTACGTCTGGAGATCCCTTCATCACACCACGACACAGACACAAATTTGAATACAGCGAACAGACACGTCAATGACCGGACAGGCATTTCACAATTTTATGAAAAAATGTAGGGCACGAGGGAGATTTAAAGAAGAATCTCCACCTTCGTAGTCAAAGACCCTGACACATAACCGCTACGCCATGGCCGTTCGAACATATTCACTGTTGCACTTCTTGATATTTGGCCGTTGGCTGTTTCGATTTTGCTTCTTTTTTCACATTTAAGTACACCTTTTTATTGTGTTTATGCTTGACCTGTGTTCAGTTTTTGAAGGTCTATACGCTGAACCATCTTACCACTAAATCTGAGGGGGGTGCGTAGCATCGAGTTGGTCCACCTTTGGAGCGCCGTGCAAGAGCACGCGTGGAATGGATTAGACAAATCCTTGTTAGGGTTTCAGAGGTACGTGACACCAAACGTCTACGCGCAGGATACGCAATTCCCGTAAATTACCGGTGGCCACGGAGTAGGTGCCTGATACCAATCCAGATGTTTTGCATTGGGTTCATATCAGGAGAAATTGGTGGCCAAGTTATTGACATGACTTCACTGTCATGTCTCTCACAGTGCTGTTGCAAGATTCCGTCTGTGTGACAACGACACTTGTCCTGGTGTAAGATGCCATCGACATCTGAAGAGACACCAGGCTTGAAGGGATGCAGGTCGTCCGGAACAATGTTCACTTGTTGTTAAAAAACCACTTAAAGCCAAGATCGCACTTGATTCAGCGTAAAATGAACGTGTTTTCCTACGAAGAGATGGTAAGACAAGATGACAGCAAAGACTGTTGAAACCGGCTGTCTTTAAAAAATGTTTTGTGTGATCTTGGCTTTTGAACGGTTTTTAACAATTAAAACAGATCGCCCTTCTTCTTCTTCTTCTTCTTCTTCTTCTCTAGTGGTCAATCCAAGGATTGGTTTGCAACAGCTACAATGGCAGCTTGTCTCCATTCTGTGCGTCTTTCAGCTTTTCTCTTCATTTCTTTATAGGTGTTACATCCCACATCTTTCACGATTTGATCCATGTACCTCAGTCGTGGTCTTCCTCTTGGTCTTTTTCCCTCGACATATCCCTCTATGATTGTGTCCAGGGGTCCTTTATGTCTTAATAGATGGCCTGTAAATTGCACTCTTCTTTTAACAATGAAACTCCAGAAGCTTCTCTTCTCACCTGCTCTTTCCAGAACCACTTCGTTTGTGACCTTGTCGATACATTTTATTTTGAGCATGCGTCTATAGCACCACATTTCAAAAGAATTTAGCTTCTGGTCTTCCTCTGCCCCGAGAGTCCATGTTTCACACCCATAGCATGCCACACTCCACACATGCGATTTCAAAAATCTTTTCCTGATTTCAAGGTTGATGCTCTTAGATGTTAAGATGTTTTTCTTCTTGTTAAAAGCGGCCTTTGCTTGAGCAATTCTACTTCTCACTTCTACCATGCTCCTACCATCCCTGGTAATATTACTGCCCATATAAGTAAATTTATCAACTTGTTCAAGCAGTTCATTGCCTACATGAACTTGGACTTTCACTTGATCTTTTTTGTCGCATGTCACTACTTTTGTTTTTGCTTTATTAATTCTCAAATTATATTCTCCCCACATAACTTTATCCATTCTATTCAGTAGGAGATCGCCCTTCAGCAGTCCCATAATGAGAAAATTCAATGCTCACGTATTTCCAGACACAATTGTCACTCTGCAGCGAAGTGTACACTGATATGAAATATCCTGGCAGATTAAAATTGTGTGATAGACCGGGACTAGCCTCTGGGACCTTTACTTTTCGCAGTCAAGTTTTTTACTCTGGGGGGGGGATGATAATGTTTCGATTCGTAAGTGCAATTGCAAATTTTTGTATACGAATTACTAGTTGTATCAATATTCTCTTACGTCGTACAAATCTATTTCAAATGTGAAATTCAAACGTGTGTGAAATCTAAGGACTGCTAAGTTCATCAGTCCCTAAGCTTACACACTACTTAACCTAAATAAGCCTAAGGGCAAACGCACACACACACCCATGCCCGAGGGAGGACTCGAACCTCCGCCAGGATCAGCCGCATAGTCCATGACTGCAGCGCCTCAGTCGCTCAGCTAACCCGGCGCGGCAAATGTGAAATTCGTTAAAGTTAAAAAAAAATATTTGTCGCTCTTATTTTGTCATAAAGTTTTCCACGTGTCTGTTCCATTCAAATAACTGTACGGCATGAAAGATTTAGATTACAGGTCACAGCCTCGTTTTTAATTTTATATTTCTTACATGTCAGTGACATTCAACTTCATACGGAGTCAACGACATACACACAAACACACACGAACACACACAAGGGCGTGACATTTTATCTCGACTACATTGTTGGATTTACCTGTTGCCGATTTATCGAAGCGTACTTGCGTTGGCGGACTCGAGTAAGTCATATCGCTCGCTGCGTAAACAAGCCGTGGCTGCTGCGAATGTAACACCAGCGTATTTGAGTACGTAACCGAGGCGAGTCTTTACCCGGTGGCGAGAGGAAAAAAAAAAGATATTTCGTCGAAATATTTTTCTTTATTCTATCACCGCAGCACGAACTCCCGCTGCGGTATCGGAGGACTCGGTGTTGCCTATCTCTGGGTCGGCTCCACTCAGGCGGAAACCTCACATCCTCTTCTGCCATGTCGATGCCAACACGCGCTCGCCTCGCTGTCTTCGGAAGGAGGAAAAAAATGAGAGGAAACACGGTAGGGGTGAGGGGGTGGGGGTAAGAGGACAGTGGCAGGCGGTGTTACCACACGGGACGGCGGGCGCGGGCGGGCAGATAAAACAGAGTGGATGTGGGCGGGATATCCGGGCGGCGGCCGATGCGGGCTTCCCTCAGACGCTGCGCTGCGAGATCCGCTTTGCCAAACCGCGCAACGGCTTCGCTTTCTTCGCAGAACGCCGCCTTTCACCGGCAGACCTCTGGCTTCCGTATCTCGCGAGCGAGTGCCCCAGCGAACACTGGGCTAGAAGCTGCCAGATGCACCTCGCTACAGATGTGCTTTATGTGTGATATTTAAACAGAAAAACGTCACGCTCATATGTCATTGTAATGATAAGCCTTTTTGTGGAGTTGCCACTAGAGACGTGAATGAGCTTCATCCAGATCGAGAAAGTAATACATCGACGACTCCATACAGAACTCGAGTGTTGCATGGTGAACAATGAACAGTTTGGCAGCTCATGTTTTAAAATTAAGTAATTACCTATTTACAGCCATTGAAGATGTCCCCCGTTGTTCGAGATGAAACGTTAGTTTTCTTTGGCTTCGGACGTTTATCTACTCAGCCACACACGACATGCTGCAATATTTTTTTTAATATTGTGGTAAGTTCTATGGGACCAACCTGTTGAGGTCATCGGTCCCTAAGCTTACATACTACTTAATCTAACTTAAACTAACTTCCGCTAAGGACCACACACACACACCCATTCCCGAGGGTGGACTCGAATCTCCGACGGGGGTAGCCGCGCGAATCGTTACAAGACGCCCTACACCTGTTGTAAATTATAGTGGGTAAAGTTTTAGTAAATAAAAGACACAGTCCTCCCCCTCTGCTTCACACATACACATACACACACACACATACACACACACACACACACACACACACACACACACACACACACACACACACACGCTCGCACATATATACAGGGTGTTACAAAAAGGTACGACCAAACTTTCAGGAAACATTCCTATACACACAAATAAAGAAAAGATGTTATGTGGACATGTGTCCGGAAACGCTTAATTCCCATGTTAGAGCTCATTTTAGTTTCGTCAACATGTACTGTACTTCCTCGATTCACCGCCATGATTTCATAAGGAATACTCTACCTGTGCTGCTAGAACATGTGCCTTTACAAGTACGACACAACATGTGGTTCATGCACGATAGAGCTCCTGCACATTTCTCAACAACAGATTCGGTGACCGATGGATTGGTAGAGGCGGACCAATTCCATGGCCTGCACGCTCTCCTGACCTCAACCCTCTTGACTTTCATTTATGGGGGCATTTGAAAGCTCTTGTCTACGCAACCCCGGTACCAAATGTAGAGACTCTTCGTGCTCGTATTGTGGACGGCTGTGATACAATACGCCATTCTCCAGGGCTGCATCAGCGCTTCAGTGATTCCATGCGACGGAGGGTGGATGCATGCATCCTCGCTAACGGAGGACATTTTGAACATTTCCTGTAACAAAGTGTTTGAAGTCATGCTGGTACGTTCTGTTGCTGTGTTTCCATTCCATGATTAATGTGATTTGAAGAGAAGTAATAAAATGAGCTCTAACATGGAAAGTAAGCGTTTCCGGCCACATGTCCACATAACATATTTTCTTTCTTTGTGTGTGAGGAATGTTTCCTGAACTTTTGGCCGTACCTTTTTGTAACACCCTGCATATATGACTCACTTACCAGACATATGATTATATATCACTTACCAGGCATATGATAATATATTTAATCTAGGCTGTAATGGTATTAATTAAATGATAAGTTTTTCAGCTATAAAGGGTTATGCATGGTGTAACGCATGTTCTCAATAAATGGCCAGCAACCATTAGAAACTTGGTTTCAGATAAAACACGGTCTAAACAGAATTTGAAAGACTTTTTGATAGGCAACTCCTTCTACTCTATAGATGAATATCTTAACAGGGACTGTTAGACCAGCTTAAGTAAAAATGTCTGTTAGATTTCAGTTTTTAGAGCACTTGTCACAACAATCAAGATTAGATGTTTTGTGTATGATAAATTTATTACAAGTGCATAAAAATGTGTCATTCTAACAGCACATTAATTCTGTAAATATTAACAGTTACAGTTTAGTGTAATGAAATCATCTATTTTGACAGTCTCCTGACAAATGAGAAGGATAGTAAGTATTATATTCAAATGTTTTATGTTTTTTATGTTATATTTTTTGACATGTTCCACACCCACGAGAATCATCTCAATTTTTGGTCTATGGAGCAGCTCACTTCTCTTTTCTCCAAAGGACTCTTTAATTTTCCTAGAGGCGGTATCTATCCTCTCCCTAATGATACATGCTTCTCAATACTTACATTTTTCCCCTACCCATTCCTGCTCATCCATTTTACTCTTCCTGTCGATCTCTTTTTTTATATATTTGTATTCTCTGTCGCCTGATTCATTTACTGCATTTTTATATTTTCTCCTTTCATCGATTAAATATCTCTTGTGCTAGCCATGGACTTCTACTATCCCTCGTCTTTTTACCTACCCGATCCTCTACTACCTTCACCATTTCCTCCCTCCTGTATTTCTTTCCCCTGTTGTTGTCAATCGTTCCCTAATGCTCCCTCTGAAACACTCAACCACTTCTGGTTCTTTCAGATTATCCAGGTCCCATCTCCTTAAATTTCAACCTTTTTGCAATTTCTTCAGTTTTCATCTACAGTTCAAAACCAATCAATTGTGGTCAATCCACATCTGCCCCTGGAAATGTTTCACAATTTAAAATCTCGCTCCTAGGTATCTGCGTTACAATTATGTAATCATCTCAAATGGTTCAAATGGCTCTGAGCACTATGGGACTTAACATCTGAGTCCCCTAGAACTTAGAATTACTTAAATATAACTAACCGAAGGACATCACACACATCCATGCCCGAGGCAGGATTCGAACCGGCGACCGTAACGGTCGCTCGGTTCCAGACTGAAGTGCCTAGAACCGCTCGGCCACTCCGGCTGGCTTATAATCAATCTAAAATCTTCCGGTGTCTCCAGGTGTTTTCCATACAGCCTTCTTTCATGATTCTTAAACCAAGCGTTAGCGATGATTAAATTATGCTCTTGCAAGATTTTAGCAGGCGGCTTCCTCTTTCAATCCTTTCCCTCCCAATCCGTGTTCACCTACTATTTTTCCTTTTCTTCCTTTACCTACTATCGAATTCCAGTCTCCCACGACTATTAAATTTTCGTCCCCCTTAACTATCTGAATAATTTATTTTATCTCATCAATTATTTCTTCAATCATTTGCGCAGCTAGTTGGCATATAAACTTGTACTACTATGGTGGGTGTGGGCTTCGCGTCTGTCTTGGCTACAATTATGCGTTTGTTATGCTGTTCATAGTAGGCTATCCCTGTTCTTATTTTCTTACTCAATCTTAAACCTACCCCCGCATTACTCCTATGCGATTTTCTATTTATAATCTTTTATTCTGCTGATCAGAGGTCCTGTTCTTCCTTCCACCGAACATCACTAATTCCTCCTATATCTAACTTTAACCTATCCATTTCTGTTTTAAAATTTTCTAACCTGCCTGCCAGATTAAGGGATCTAATATTCCACGCTCCAATACATAGAACGCCAGTTTTGTTTCGCCTGATAAGGACATCCTCCTAAATAGCTCCCGCTCGGAGATCCGTATGGGTGAGTATTTTACCTCCGGAATATTTTACCCAAGAGGATCTCATCATCATTTAATCATGCAGTAGAGCTGCATGCCCTCTCGAAAAATTACGGGTATAGTATGCCATTGCTCTCAGGTCACAGTACCATTACAGCAAGGCCGTTTTCGTTAGTGTTACAAGGCCAGATCAGTCAGTCATCGAGACTATTGCCCCTGCAGCTAGTAAAAAGGCTACTGCCCCTGTTCGGGGACCCAAGTTTGTCTGGCCTCTCCATAGATACTTCTCCGTTGTGGTTGCACCTACGGTGCAACCATCTGTATCACTGAGGCACGCAAGCCTCCCCACCAACGGCAAGATCCGTGGTTCACGGGGAGTGGTGAGAGATAATACCTGAAATCTGGCATTCTCGGCACACTCTTGAGTCTGTGGTTCTCGGAATATTGAATTCACTAACGATTTCCGTAACCGAATGTCCCCTGCTTATCTTGTTGATTCCCGTCTTGCGGCCATAATCGTGCCGGGAAACTTTTCACATGACTCACCTGAGTACAAATGACAGCTCCGCGAACGCACTGTCCTTTTATATCTTGTGTACGCGATACTACCGCCATCTTTATATGTGCATATCGCTGTCCGATGACTCTCGTCTCCTCAGTACACAGTAGCTCGTCTCCTCATTATACAGGGTGTTACAACAAGGTACGGCCAAACGTTCAGGAAACATTCCTCACACACAAATAAAGAAAAGATGTTATGTGGACATGTGTCCGGAAACGCTTAACATCCATGTTAGAGCTCATTTTAGTTTCGTCAGTATGTACTGGCCCAATTGAAGGAAGGTAATGTTGACTTCGGTGCTTGTGTTGACATACGACTCATTGCTCTACAGTACTAGCATCAAGCACATCAGTACGTAGCATCAACAGGTTAGTGTTCATCACGAACGTGGTTTTGCAGTCAGTGCAATGTTTACAAATGCGGAGTTGGCAGATGCCCATTTGATGTATGGATTAGCACGGGGCAATAGCCGTAGCGCGGTACGTTTGTATCGAGACAGATTTCAAGAACGAAGGTGTCCCGACAGGAAGACGTTCGAAGCAATTTATCGGCGTCTTAGGGAGCACGGAATATTCCAGCCTATGACTCGCGACTGGGGAAGACCTAGAACGACGAGGACACCTGCAGTGGACGAGGCAATTCTTCGTGCAGTTGACGATAACCCTAATGTCAGCGTCAGAGAAGTTGCTGCTGTACAAGGTAACGTTGACCACGTCACTGTATGGAGAGTGCTACGGGAGAACCAGTTGTTTCCGTACCATGTACAGCGTGTGCAGGCACTATCAGCAGCTGATTGGCCTCCACGGGTACACTTCTGTGAATGGTTCATCCAACAATGTGTCAGTCCTCATTTCAGTGCAAATGTTCTCTTTATGAATGAAGCTTCATTCCAACGTGATCAAATTGTAAATTTTCACAATCAACATATGTGGGCTGACGAGAATCCGCACGCAATTGTGCAATCACGTCATCAATCCAGATTTTCTGTGAACGTTTGGGCAGGCATTGTTGGTGTCTTGATTGGGCCCCATGTTCTTCCACCTACGCTCAATGGAGCACCTTATCATGATTTCATGTGCTGCTAGAACATGTGCCTTTACAAGTACGACACAACATGTGGTTCATGCACGCTGGAGCTCCTGCACATTTCAGTCGAAGTGTTCGTACGCTTCTCAACAACAGATTTGGTGACCGATGGATTGGTAGAGGCGGACCAATTCCATGGCCTCCACGCTCTCCTGACCTCAACCCTCTTGACTTTCATTTATGGGGGCATTTGAAAGCTCTTGTCTACGCAACTCCGGTACCAAATGTAGAGACTCTTCGTGCTCGTATTGTGGACGGCTGTGATACAATACGCCATTCTCCAGGGCTGCATCAGCGCATCAGGGATTCCATGCGACGGAGGATGGATGCATGTATCCTCGCTAACGGAGGACATTTTGAACATTTCCTGTAACAAAGTGTTTGAAGTCATGCTGGTACGTTCTGTTGTTGTGTGTTTCCATTCCATGATTAATGTGATTCGAATAGAAGTAATAAAATGAGCTCTAACATGGAAAGTAAGCGTTTCCGGACACATGTCCACATAACATATTTTCTTTCTTTGTGTGTGAGGAATGTTTCCTGAAAGTTTGGCCGTACCTTTTTGTAACACCCTGTATAGTAGCCATGTGTACAAGAGCAGGCCTATCACATTTACCTGGAATACTCCTGACGAGACTGTTTTCAGCGATGAACAGGTGGGCCTGTGCCTCTGACGTGGGGCTCTGCTAGTTACATCAAAAACGGAAGGAATGGAGCCCAGAGAGACGACGTATATAGAATCGCGCCCTTTATACCCCTCCTTCCGGGCGTGTCTACCGGCCACAAAGCGCCGAGTTACCAGAGAGAAACGTAGAAAGGGAGAGACCATCGACTTTATTAAAATGTCGCCCGCACAGCGACGCGGAGGTAAAAGTCGCCCACGCGCTCGTCTCCACACAAGCGTACATCGTGTCGGCAGCGTTACGCCGCCACCTTCTGGCCGGCGCGTGTTTTCATTGCATTAATTAGCCGCCGAAAGCGTGCTGCGGGGGAGAGGGGGGGAAGGGGGGGGGGGAGCACAGCGGCGACGGCCAGGGGACCGGGGATGCCGGAATAATTATTCTGGACATGATTTCGTTTTTACAACAGCGGCGGCGGCTGTAAAAACAAGTGGCCGCGAGGGTCAGACGATGGTGGAGGGGTACGGGAGCGGGGGGGTGGGAAGCAAGTCAGACTCCGCGTGCGTTTGGGGGGGGGGGGAGGCAGAAAGGGGTGGAGTGCGGCCGTGCTTCCGTGACCGCCATTCCAAGCAGCAGTGTTTTCCTTCTGCGGTTTCTCCGTGCGTCGCGTTTTAAGCCGAGTTATCGAAGGCCCGCGTGTTGTGACTATCCCGATTGGCCGGTCAGGGGGGAAGTGGCCATTAGGCTCCCGAATTTTTCTTCTTCCCAAGTAATCGGCCCCGCGGTACTTGAGAGCCGGACCTCACTGCTGGAACGTGGCCGGCAAGGGAAAAAAATTCAGCAGCAGATTTCGGCGGGATTATGTCGTTGCGGTGACGAAAGGCACGCACTGCGTTTCCGGAAGAGCGCAGGGGGAGGGATTGTTGTCCCGCTTTACACTTTCGGAAGGCGTTCGGTACAGGTCCGTGACGTTGCCTTGTGAACAAAATGCGAGCGTACGAACTATCAGACGAGATTTGTGATTTTACGAGGAGTTTCTAACAGATACACTACTGGTCATTAAAATTACTACACCAAGAAGAAATGCAGATGATAATTGAGTATTCATTGGAAAAATATAATAGTACTGACGTGATTACATTTCCACGCAATTTGGGTGCATAGATCCTGAGAAACCAGTACCCAGAACAACCGCCTCTGGCCGTAATAACGGCCTAGATACGCCTGGGTATTGAGTCAATGGCGTATACAGGCACAGATCCCATGCAGCTTCAACACGATACCACAGATCGTCAAGAGTAGTGACTGGCGTATTGTGACGATCCAGTTGCTCGGCCACCATTGACCAGCAGTTTTCAATTGGTGAGAGATCTGGAGAATGTGCTGGCCAGGGCAGCAGTCGAACATTTTCTGTATCCAGAAAGGCCCGTACAGGACCTGCAACATGCGGTCGTGCATTATCCTGCTAAAATGTACGGTTTCGCAGGGATAAAATGAAGGGTAGAGACACGGGTCGTAACACATCTGAAATGTAACGTCCACTGTTCAGAGTGCCGTCAGTGCGAACAATAGGTGACCGTGGCGTGCAACCAATGGCACCCCATACCGTCACGCCGATTGATACGCCAGTATGACGATGAAGAATACACGCTTCCAATGTGCGTTCACCACGATGTCGCCAAACACGGATGCGACCATCACGATTCTGTAAACAGAACCTGGATTCATCCGAAAAAATGACGTTTTGCAATTCGTGCATTCATCGTTGAGTACACCATCGCAGGCGCTCCTGTCTGTGATCCAGCGTCAAGTGTAACCGTAGCCATGGTCTCCGAGCTGATAGTCCATGCTGCTGCAACCGTCGTCAAAATGTTCGAGCACATGGTTGTTGTCTTGCAAACGTCCCCATCTGTTGACTCAGGGATCGAGACGTGGCTGCACGATTTGTTACAGCCTTGTGGATAAGATGCCTGTCATCTCGACTGCTAGAGATACGACGCTGTTGGGATCCAGCACGGCGTTCCGTATTACCCTCCTGAATCCATCGATTCCATATTCTGCTAACAGTCATTGGATCTCGACCAACGCGAGCAACAATGTCGCGATACGATAAACCGCAATCGCGATAGGCTACAATCCGACCTTTATCAAAGTCGTAAACGTGATGGTACGCATTTCTCCTCCTTACACGAGGCATCACGACAATGTTTCGCCAGGCAACGCCGGTCAACTGCTATTTGTGTATGAGAAATTGGTTGGAAACTTTCCTCGTGTCAGCACGTTGTAGGTGTCGCCACCGGGCCAACCTTGTGTGAATGCTCTGAAAAGCTAATCATTTGCATATCACAGCATCTTCTACCTGTCGGTTAAGTTTCGCGTCTGTAGCATGTCATCTTCGTGGTGTAGCAATTTTAATGGCCAGTAGTGTACAATACAGCATGTCATTCTTTAAGGGGAGACGTTGATGAAAACCAGACACGATTTCAAAAATGCACTAAATCCAAAGTTTTGGAGATATAGGAATGAAATTTTGTACCACGCTTTACAGGAAACACATTTACATATAAAATCCTTTGATTATATATATTCAACTTGTTTTGGAATGAAATTTGAAGTTATATTTTCAAAAAATAATGTATGTTCCTTTTTCTCAGAAAGTATTCAAGAGATTTCTACAAAAATTTCCCTGTTTCATCCCTTTATACGTTGTATGCTTCCCTCTTGAGGTTTCTGTAATTGTTCATAATTTTTAAATTATAATTCCACAAGTATAATATTAAATTCATGCAATCAGAATTTCAAAATTTTCTCTTGTGACAACGTTTATTAGGTTTATAGAAATATGTGTACAAAATTTCATATTTCTAGCATAAATAGAATCTGAGGAAAGGGTACATAAAATTTAAAAAAACAAACTTTTCAGGAAATGCAATTTAAAGTTCAACCTAACTTTTTTCCTTATGTCCACTTCTTCAGAAGGCACCACATTTGTACTCTGGGTCGTCTTTCCCTTCAAGGCTTCTCTTCTGGTTTCTTGTTGTCTGTCATCTTTTCTCTACCAGGTCTTCAAAAGACTTTTCAGCTGCAGAGATGCGTTGTAAATCTACTTTTCTCAGGATGCCTTGAGTGAAATTTCCAATCTTGAAGCCCATTCTTCTAATACCTTCATCCTCCCGACGTTCCCATATTAAATACAATAACTGCATCATAAGTTGCAATTCTGACAACTGCAGCAGATGTAAATGTGTTTTTAGGGCATCGTTTCAATATGAGTGAATTTAGAGACTCATTTGGATTTTGCGTTTTGCCATGAACACACTTTTTGAGAAGTGCAGGATCGGCCAAAGATGATCTATAAAACCAAAGAGTATATATCATGGCCTTCTAGATGTATCCCGCACACGTTTGGTTGAAAGTAATACACAGAATCATTGTTCACTGAACTGGTATTGAAGTGCTGCTTCAAAACGTGGGTGTGGCAGGGAGGCCGCGCCACGCTTTAATTAATTTTCAGGCACTTCAGATGCGATTTCAACATTGAAACTGTGGGAACTTATTGTCTACGAATTGTACTAACAAATAAAGAATAAATCGAAAATTGACACTTCTGGTCAATTTCATCAACGTCCCCACTTAACCGAGAGAAATTTTCAGACTTAAAAGTAACGTCGTGTGTATCCCAGGCCAGTGTCATACGACCACTGTTGTTCACACCATATATATATAAAGGGTGAATCAACTAACATTCTCTGCCTCGTGATGACTGGGTGTTGTGTGATGTCCTTAAGTTAGTTAGGTTTAAGTAGTTCTAAGTTCTATGTTAAGTCCCATAGTGCTCAGAGCCATTTGAACCAATCAACTAACACTTGCACCCATATATTTCGGATTTCAGGCATGGAAGGCACTATCGATTATCAGTTTTCACGGAATCGTAGGCGAGGGTGCCTATTTGCGGCCAATACACAGAATAAAATGGTTCAAATGGTTCTGAGCACTATGGGACTTAACATCTGTGGTCATCAGTCCTCTAGAACTTAGAACTACTTAAACCTAACCAACCTAAGGACATCACACACATCCATGCCCGAGGCAGGATTCGAACCTGCGACCGTAGCAGTCGCGCGGTTCCGGACTGCGCGCCTAGAACCGCTAGACCACCACGGCCGGCCCAATACACAGAATTTGAGACATTGACGAAAGTACAGTTTTTTTGCATTTTAAGTGGGACAATGTCTACTGTCAGCAAATTATTCAAAATAGCGTAAATGATAATGTCATTGGTGTTTGTCTCATGAAGTTTAAGCAAGTCGTTTACGATTTATCGTATTGCGAGCATTGTAAACACCGACAGCTGCTTGTTCCATCCTATTGTTTACATCCCAGGCGACGATGTTATATTTGTTTACTATGCGTTGTGTGTATACTGCGATTGCATTGCGGCGGTTCAGTCACTTATTGTGTTATTGTGTACGCAGTAGAACGTACTTGGATCATGGTATTTCCCAGTGCGAAGAAAGCAGACATGCTAACGCTTTATGATGATTGTAGGAAGTATGCCTTTCGTTCGTGTACCGCGTGGGCTGAAGTGTAGCCCAATAGATGCCAACCTCTTAAAACAATTACAGATGATATGAAACGGCGTATTACTGTTGCCTGCGCTGCAATTTCCGCTGAAATGCTAGAACGTGTACAGCAGTTGTTGCGTGGCAGACAGCAAGCCTGTGTTGATGTTGGCGATAATCATTTTGAGCAGAGGATTTAGGGTAAATTGGTTCTTTACGTGACACATCTCACAGAACTATTCCGTACACCTTTGTCCTAGGCAATGTCCCATTTAACAACAGGATATCTCCGGAGACGTATTAATATCTGTGTAGGGCTGCGCATACGCAACCATGTGAAATTCAGATTCGTTTCTACTTTCATTTTCTTGTTATCAGTTTCGTGGCTGGTTTGCTGTGGCACTTGCAGCCTAGGGCCTCAATTATTTGTTGGATTTATTCCAATCTCTCTCTTCCTCTGCAGTTATTCCGTGATGTCTTAACACGTGTCCTATCTTCCTGATCCTTGTTCTAGTCAGTGGTTTTCGTATGTTGCTTTCCACACCGGTTCTGGAGAACCTTCTCATTCCTTACCTTACCAGTCCTAACACTCTTCTGTACCACAACATCTCAAAGGCTTCGATTCTCTTCTGTTACGGTTTTCCCGAGGTCCATATCTCGCTATCACGCAACGAACATTCTCAGAAATAGCTTCCTCAAATTAACACTTATGTTTGATACCAACAATCTTCTCTTGTTCAGGAATTCCGTTTCTTGCAGATACTAGTCTGCTTTTTATGTCCTCCTTGTTCCGTCCGTCATGGGCTATTTTGCCGCCCAAATAGCAGAAGTCCTTCATTTCGTCTATCCCCAATTCCGATGTTAAAATTCTCTCTGTTTTCATTTGTGTTGTTTCTAATTCTTCACTAATTACTTTCGTCTTTCTTCGATTTACTCTCAATCCCTATTCTTTACTCATTAGACTGTTCGTTCCTTTCAATACATCTTGTAATACTTCTTCACTTTCGCTGAGCATAGGAATGTCGTCAAAGAATCTTATCATTGATAACCTTTCACTCTGAATTTTAATCGCACTCTTGAACCTTTCTTTTATATCCTTTATTGCTTCTTCGATGTATACATTAATCAGTAGGGGCGAAATACTACACTGCTGCCTAAAACCCTCTTCAATCCGAGAAGCCGGCCGGAGTGGCCGAGCGGTTCTAGGCGCTACAGTCTGGAACCGTACGACCGCTACGGTCGCAGGTTCGAATCTTGCCTCGGGCATGGATGTGTGTGATGTTCTTAGGTGAGTTAAGTTTAAGTAGTTCTAAGTTCTAGGAGCCATTTGAACCAGCCAATTCCGAGAACTTCGTTCTTGGTCTTTCATTCTTATTGTTCCCTCATGCTTCTTGTACATATTGTATATTATCCGTCTTCCCCTGTAGCTTACCCGGAATTTTCTCAGAATTTAGTAAATCACCAATTTACGTTGTAGAACGCTTTTCCCAGGTCGACGAATACCATGAACGTGCCTTGATTTTTCTTCAACCTTGCTTCCATTATCAACCGCAGCGTCTGAACTCTCTGGTGCCTTTACCTGATCCTCATCTAACAGAGTCTCAATTTTCTTTTCCATTATTCTGTTCATTGTTCTTGTCAGCAGCTTCGATGTATAAGCTGTCAAGATGATTGTGCGGAAATTTTTGCTCTTATCGGCTCTTGATATCTTCTGAATTGTGTGAATAATGCTTTCTCGAAAGTCTGCCGGTATGTCTCCAGTCTCATACATTGTACACTCTGATCTTAATAGTCGTTTGTGCTACAGTATGCAACAAACATGTGTCGGTGTTTACAATATAAAAATCACGATATCTCTTGAATTGCTTGCACTAGACTCCTGCAGCAAACACCATTGGCGTTGTAAGTCCATCTACTTTGATTGTGGTACTGTCAATAGGTATTGTTCCATTGACTATTTGTACCTTTTTAAAAATAAATACACGTTTGAAACTCATAATACTTTGTGTATGGGCTGCAAAAGTGAGCCCCTACATACCATTCCAATCTGTGAAATCCGAATGTTAATGGCGCCTTCCATTATCGAAATATTTGCGTTGCAAGTTTAAATGATTCACCACCCAACTTGATAACGTTAGAAAGTTCATGAGGCTTTTCTCGGATGATACTGTGAGCTACAAAACTGAGGCAAAATGCAAGTAGACCTTCAGAGGATATACATCTGCTGCTCGTATTGGTTGTTGACCCACAAAATAAACAAATGTAACGAGCTGTGCGTCAAATATAGGCTGAGTCAAGAAAAAAGTAGAGTGGTATCAGTAATTATGCCCGAGATGAAAACGAAGATCTAACACTCCGACTACAAGATTACGGTCTCGGAATAGTAACTAACCCTCTTGCAAAGTATACAAAAATGACGTGAAGCAGAAAAAAACAAACACAGCGTAAGAAAAGTCATTAAAAAACACGAAAAATTGCGATAAGCGGTTGTGCGACAAAGTTTTCGATCTTAACCTCGACTAGCAACGAAGAAGATGGCAGCGAAATCGAGAATATTTAAACAAGAGGCAAATTGTAGGCCAGTGTTAAAAAGAAATACTGTTTATACCTATAAATACCAAAATGTAGAGGCATATAACGTATATCATTGTTTCCAGAATGACCGCAGAAGACGTTTTATAAATAAAAGCGAAACGTGTCTGGTTAAAAATTCTCTTTAACTGCAGTTAGCTTATGACGGAAAAACCAATAGCTACTGCGGAAGATGGCCATGCAAACAAACATATGTGAGTTATTTATTTTGCTTTGGAAGCACGAAAGAGAAGCTGTTCTCTACTTGTGACTTTAGCAGTCCAGCAAATATGCCGTCACTGAAATTTCTCTTTCTCTCATCTATTCATGGCGAACTGCACAACACAAGACGTTATCCAAAGACCCTCGTACTGCTAATTATCTTCTCCTCGTTAATCAGAAACGAGAGTAATAGAACGGCTGTGCTCGACAATGCAGATGTCCCCCCTTTTTCTCAAGAGAGAGAGAGATTTTGAGAGGTTTTGTTCCTAATTACTGTTTCTGGGTGTACTACGGAAAGTACACCCAGAAATTATCTTCTCCTCGTTAATCAGAAACGAGAGTAATAGAACGGCTGTGCTCTACAATGCAGATGTCCCCCCTTTTTCTCAAGAGAGAGAGATTTTGAGAGGTTTTGTTCCTAATTACTGTTTCTGGGTGTACTACGGAAAGTGCGCAGTAGTTAACGTAACTGGTAGACGATATGACGGCCGTCATCACTTTAATGCGCAGTTCGCTGCGCCGAGAGCAGAGTTGGACGAAAGCGGCCTCCCAAAGACTTCTGCTTCTGACGATTCGGGCCGGAAATATCCTCTCGTACGTCGCTGTCCGCTGAACGGAGCCAGGACCGTCCGGAAGAGCTTCCGATTGTTTCCAGAGGATCCGCTTCCAGCGGCGCTTCTGAGAGGATTCCGTCTTGTCCCCGCTCCTCTTCCAGGCCGGCACAAGCCGCTTTCAGGAATAAAAGAGTTGAACGTAATAAGACACTCCATGTAATACTTTTAATGGTCGCAAATGCTGTCTGTCGGAGAGTTCTGTATGTATATTTGCCGTTTTTTCTCGCTTTTCGTCCTCTTTGTCCGTAGAGTTGTCAAAGAGGATAAGCACCCCCGCCAGGCCATTTCGGTGTTTTATTTATTAGACGAAACGGCCAATTCCGCACGCAAAAAAAAAAGGTTGAGTCGCAGAACTGCTATTGGCGAATCATTATTTCAGGATTAGCATTATTTTCTGATACGGCTGTATAGATATATATATCGATTTTTTACTCTCTCTTTCGCTCTTTCCCCGGCCAGCTGGTCGGCAAATAACGAACAGCAGTCCACGGATAATTGGCATTTTTTTATCAGGGAAAAACGGTTTCGGGGCGGAGCGCAGGATCCCTTAATCGCATTAACGCAGAACGGGCGCTCCGCGCTGTGCGAGGTCGTCTGGCGGAGGAACGCGTGCGCGCCACGTGGAGTCCGGAACGAACGCCTGTAATGACAGCAATTAACAGCGGCGCAAGGAAAGGGAAGGGAAGGCGAGGCGACTTGTCGCTAATGGCGAAGACGTCGTCCCCGCGCGGCCAGAGTCACGTTCCGCAGGTCGCGCGGGGGCGCCAAGTGTCCGGCGGTGCTAGTGACTGGCCTCTGAGCGTCGCCGTCTGCAGGGCAGCTGCCCCGCGATGCGCACGAGCAGCTCCCCGTGGAACAACCACAGTGCTGTACATACAAAGTGGCCCAAAGCAGAGGACCACATAGGTTGTCTCCGTAAGAGCGTGCAAAAGCTGAACAGGACACAGAGGATGCACCACCAAACCGTTTGAGGAGGGGCCCTGGGGTAGCAGAAGCCAGCTTAAGGAGATAATAGGAATAAAATCACACCACTGTGTTCTTTTCTATGTACATTAGTTGCATTAAGATCATCAAAAGCAAAAGGAGGATAACGGAACGTAGCCGAATTAAATCGGGCGATGCTGAGCGGCCGGCCGGGGTGGCCGAGCCGTTCTAGGCGCTACAGACTGGAACCGCGCGATCGCTACTGCCGCACGTTCGAATCCTCCCTCGGGCATGGATGTGTGTGATGTCCGCACGTTAGTTAGGTTTAAGTAGTTCTAAGTTCTAGGGGACTGATGACCTCAGAAGTTGAGTCCCATAATGCTCAGAGCCATTTTTTGATGCTGAGGGAAATAGATTAGGAAATGGGACACTTAAAGTAGTATATGAGTTTTGCTATTTGGGGAGCAACATAACTGACGGTGGTAGAAGTAAACGGATATAAAATGTACACTACTGGCCATTAAATTGCTACACCACGAACATGACGTGCTACAGACGCGAAATTTAACCGACAGGAAGAAGATGCTGTGATATGCAAATGATTAGCTTTTCAGAGCATTCACAGTAGGTTGGCGCCGGTCGCGACACCCACAACGTCCAGGAATGAGGAAAGTTTCCAACCGATTTCTCATACACAAACAGCAGTTGACCGGCGTTGCCTGGTGAAACGTTGTTGTGATGCCTCATGCGAGGAGGAGAAATGCGTACCATCACGTTTCCGACTAAGATAAAGGTCGGATTGTTACCTGTCGCGAATGCGGTTTATCGTATCGCGACATTGCTGCTCGCGTCGGTCGAGATCCAATGACTGTTAGCAGAATATGGAATCGGTGGGTTCAGGAGGGTAATACGGAACGCCGTGCTGGATCCCAACGGCCTCGTATCACTAGCAGTCGAGATGACAGGCATCTTATCCGCATGGCTGTAACGGATCGTGCAGCCACGTCTCGATCCCTGAGTCAACAGGGTCTACAACCAACAGTTCGACGACGTTTGCAGCAGCATGGACTATCAGCTTGGAGACCATGGCTGCGGCTGCCCTCGACGACGCTGCACCAAAGACAGGAGCGCCTGCGATGTTGTACTCAACGACAAACCTGGGCGCACGAATTGCAATACGTCATTTTTTCGGATGAATCCAGGTTCTGTTTACAGCATCATGATGGTTGCATCCGTGTTTAGCGACATCGCGGTGAACGCACATTGGAAGCGTGTATTCGTCATCGCCATACTGGCGTATCACCCGGCGTGATGGTATGGGGTGCCATTCTTTACACGTCTCGGTCACCTCTTGTTCGCATTGACGGCACTTTGAACAGTGGACGTTACATTTCAGATGTGTTACGGCCCGTGGCTCTACCCTTTATTCGATCCCTGCGAAACCCTACAGCAGGATAATGCACGACCGCATGTTGCAGGTCCTGTGCGGGCCTTTCTGGATACAGAAAATGTTCGACTGCTGCCCTGGCCGGCACATTCTCCAGATCTCTCATCAATTGAAAACGTCTGGTGAATGGTGGCCGAGCAACTGGCTCGTCACAATACGCCAGTCACTACTCTTGATGAACTGTGTTATCGTGTTGAAGCTGCATGGGCAGCTGTACCTGTACACGTCATTCAAGCTATGTTTGACTCAATGCCCAGGCGTACCAAGGCCGTTATTACGGCCAGAGGTGGTTGTTCTGGGTACTGATTTCTCAGGATCTATGCACCGAAATTGCGTGAAAATGTAGTCACATGTCAGTTCTAGTATAATATATTTGTCCAATGAATACCCGTTTATCGTCTGCATTTCTTCTTGGTGTAGCAATTTTAATGGCCAGTAGAGAACATACAGCTTGAGTAGCTGACGATTTCAACGTTGCCACGTTTCACATAACAGAGACAGAGATGTTGAGGTTCGTGTCGTGTCGTGAAACGAGCAGTGGCGCGGGGCGCGGTGTTTGCAGCCTGCTGTTGCGGCGACAGTGTGGGGAAGACGCGCGTGCTCGGCGCGTGTCGCGTCGTGCGTAACGAGCGCGCGGCGCCGCGGGCTGCAGCGTCCTCAGGCGCTAGCGGGCGGCGCGAGAGCCTCTCTGCGTGGAGAGGAGCCAGGGAGAGGAGCCCCAAGTCCCCACAGGTGCCTCCGGCAACCTCGCTCTGCGCGCAGAGGAGACCGCGTTTCAAAATACCACAGCGCCGAGGGACGTCGTCTCCTTCGTGCCGGAACACCTCCCGACACAGTGATGCTGTGTAATTCGGTGCTACGTCGCGCGGAAACAGGGAAACGTGGACTATCGAAATGGTACAGTCCGTTTGAGAGACTGTTGAATTCCTCAACTTTCTAACTGGTAGTTTGTCGAATGGTACTTTTTCTTTTTTTTTTTTTTTTGCCAGGAATTCCCCTCCTGTGAAGCAGCATTTGCGAATCAATAATTTGCTGGGTGTATCAAGATATAACCAAGCTATAACCAAAAGCTTAGAGCGATCATATAAACTTTTATGTTTATGTGATCGCTCTAAGCTTATGGCTATAGCTTGATACCAGTGCCTACCAATTGTATATTGCAGCACTGAGGATGGTCACCAAGTGACCGAAAATCGATTTTGCTGACAATAAAACAACAAAATACGGCCAATGCTGATTTTCCTTCGCAAGTTGCTAGTCTTTGTATCACTTTGAAATCTTATCAAGATCTGACAGAATATTTATGAAGCTTCCTTCAGACAGTACTTCATTACAGATAACTGCATCACCTGTAAAATGTCTGAGATTGCTATTAATATTGTCTGCAAGGTTATTAATTTACAACATGAAGAGCAAGGGTCCCAACACACATCTGTGGGACACACCTGAACTTACTTATACATCTGACAGTGACACCTGGAGTTACGTCTACATCTCACGACGACCCTCTGTCCAAGATAACATGTTGCGTCCTCCCTACCAAAATCCTCAATCCAGTCATAAAATTCACTTGATACCCCACATGATCGTACTTTTAACAATAAGGGTAGGTGTGATACTGAGTCAAAAGCTTTTCGGAAATCAAGAAATAGTGCATCTACCTGACTCCCTTGATCTAAAGCTTTCAGCATGTCATGTGAGAAAAGTGAGTCGGGTTTCACATGATCGATGTTTTCGGAATCCATGCTGACTTGCACGGAGGAGATTATTCTGCTCGAGATACCACATTGTGTCTCAGCTCAGATTACATTGTAAGATTCTACAACAAAATCGATGTCAAGGATATTGGACGGTAGTTTTGTGGACCACTTGCTTGATGCTTGCATGACTCTTGATTTCACTGACTCTTGGTTGACTCTCAATTTGTTTGACTACCGATTTGTTTGACTCTTGCCAGACACTAGTATGACTCTTTCCCGGCTCCCACAGGTATCTTGACGACCTACAGTTCATGGTCGTTCACAGTAGCTGACTATAATGTATCAAGATTTCGCTCTTGTTAAGAAAGCAAGGGTGCCTTGGAGCGACGGGGCTGTCATCGATTGCTTCGTGCAGTTCACAGTGGACCAAAGCTTTTAACGTACCGGCGTAAATTAAAGACAGCAGTTCCCATCCAATTTGTAACAAACAAGTAAAAGTTCGTGTGAGCAATTCGAGTTGTGCGGACCTAAAGAAGAATGTTAGAAGCAGGTAAAATTCTTGGTAAGAACTAAATGAGTGAGCTAATCAATATATTGAGCAGTAAACTAACTGTTATGTAACAGTGGGAAACCTAAATGTAATGAAAACAGCGCAAATCCAGTGCAGAACAGTTTTTCATTTTTTCCCCTCTCGATTTCGTTTCTTTTCTTAGCGTAAGACCAACGTTGGGAATTTGTTATTCACTTATTATTATTTATTTCTCGTTCGATCTGCCAGATACATTTTACAAAGAACAGATCAGATTAATATAAATTACAATAAACGTTTGGAACTTACAATGTGGAAACAAATTATATCGGTTATTACATTACAGTTATGTCAGGGAAACTACATTATTACATTAAATGGAGCAAAAATCACATAGATTGAAGACAATTAATTACACAGTAACATTAAGATTATGGAGCCATTTCCTGGCATTGTCCATTAACTTGTGGAGCGACATCAGAGAGCCGTCTCTGCAATCATGAATGTTACAAACCAGAAGATGGTCCATTGTTTGTACCTCGCCACAGTCACAACACGAATCTTCTGTATAGCCCCATTTGGTTGTTTGCTGTCTGCATCGTCCAACTCCTGTTTAGAGGCGACCAGTGTTTCCTGTTGAGATTGAAGCCTTCAACCCTTTTGGTTGGGTCGTGGATTAGGTGATGGTTTTCCACGAAGCCTCTTCTCAGACCCTGCCATCCATTCTTCCATTCAGCATCGAGACCCTCTGTGCCCAGTGTTCTGCTCCGGACGATAGGTTTCGTGGACTCGAGTCTCATGGGTCCTCCCATGTCGGCATGTATGGGTAGCCTTGGGTTTACTTCAATTTTTTCTGCTATGTCCTGGGTTGCTTTCTCTCTACGTACGGAAGCAGGAGCGACGTTTGCCAGCACCGGAAGCCACTCAACGGGGGTCGGCCTGAGAGTGGCGGTGACGGTTCTCAGAGTGGCATTTAGTTGTACATCCACTTTTTTTGGGTGCGGGCTTCTGCTCCAGACTGGGGCACAGTATTCTGCAGCGCTATACCCCAGTACCAGTGCAGCAGTTCGTAGAGTGGCAGCATCACAACCCCAAGTGGTGCCTGCCAGTCTGTTGAGCAGGTTGTTTCTCATCTTTAGCTTTTGGGCAGTATCAGGTGTTGTCTGAAAGTCATGCTGCGATCTAGCTTAATTTTGGGAAATTCTCGTGGCTGACAGCTTTACCATTTATAACCAGGCGCAGTTCCCTTCTCGCTTCCTTGTTGTTTAGATGCATGACTGTGCTTACTGTTTTTGTCACATTGATTTTTAGATGTATACTGTTTTTTCAGTGTAGCTAGATCATCATTTAGTGTTGATTCCAGGTTTTCAAACGACTTACTTTGCGCTGTAATAGCTAAATCATCTGCTGGTGAAACCAGCAAGTGCCATATCCTAAAAAATGGTCTTCCGCAAGGATCAGTCTTAGCTCCCTGGCTCTTCAACATCTATATAGCAGATTTGCCTGATCTGCACTAACGTAAATTTGCCTACGCAGACTTCTTCTTGCGTATCTGGCCAGGCCGGGAGGCACAGAGGCGTTCGGCCATCGCTAGGTGCTGGCGTTCAGTTTACTATTCACACCTTGAATAGTAATCCAGGGGCAGGACGAGGACCAACCAGCTCACCCCCGTTATTCATACACTCCTGGAAATGGAAAAGAGAACACATTGACACCGGTGTGTCAGACCCACCATACTTGCTCCGGACACTGCGAGAGGGCTGTACAAGCAATGATCACACGCACGGCACAGCGGACACACCAGGAACCGCGGTGTTGGCCGTCGAATGGCGCTAGCTGCGCAGCATTTGTGCACCGCCGCCGTCAGTGTCAGCCAGTTTGCCGTGGCATACGGAGCTCCATCGCAGTCTTCAACACTGGTAGCATGCCGCGACAGCGTGGACGTGAACCGTATGTGCAGTTGACGGACTTTGAGCGAGGGCGTATAGTGGGCATGCGGGAGGCCGGGTGGACGTACCGCCGAATTGCTCAACACGTGGGGCGTGAGGTCTCCACAGTACATCGATGTTGTCACCAGTGGTCGGCGGAAGATGCACGTGCCCGTCGACCTGGGACCGGACCGCAGCGACGCACGGATGCACGCCAAGACCGTAGGATCCTACGCAGTGCCGTAGGGGACCGCACCGCCACTTCCCAGCAAATTAGAGACACTGTTGCTCCTGGGGTATCGGCGAGGACCATTCGCAACCGTCTCCATGAAGCTGGGCTACGGTCCCGCACACCGTTAGGCCGTCTTCCGCTCACGCCCCAACATCGTGCAGCCCGCCTCCAGTGGTGTCGCGACAGGAGTGAATGGAGGTACGAATGGAGTCGTGTCGTCTTCAGCGATGAGAGTCGCTTCTGCCTTGGTGCCAATGATGGTCGTATGCGTGTTTGGCGCCGTGCAGGTGAGCGCCACAATCAGGACTGCATACGACCGAGGCACACAGGGCCAACACCCGGCATCATGGTGTGGGGAGCGATCTCCTACACTGGCCGTACACCACTGGTCATCGTCGAGGGGACACTGAATAGTGCACGGTACATCCAAACCGTCGTCGAACCCATCGTTCTACCATTCCTAGACCGGCAAGGGAACTTGCTGTTCCAACAGGACAATGCACGTCCGCATGTATCCCGTGCCACTCAACGTGCTCTAGAAGGTGTAAGTCAACTACCCTGGCCAGCAAGATCTCCGGATCTGTCCCCCATTGAGCATGTTTGGGACTGGATGAAGCGTCGCCTCACGCGGTCTGCACGTCCAGCACGAACGCTGGTCCAACTGAGGCGCCAGGTGGAAATGGCATGGCAAGCCGTTCCACAGGACTACATCCAGCATCTCTACGATCGTCTCCATGGGAGAATAGCAGCCTGCATTGCTGCGAAAGGTGGATATACACTGTACTAGTGCCGACATTGTGCATGCTGTGTTGCCTGTGTCTATGTGCCTGTGGTTCTGTCAGTGTGATCATGTGATGTATCTGACCCCAGGAATGTGTCAATAAAGTTTCCCCTTCCTGGGACAATGAATTCACGGTGTTCTTATTTCAATTTCCAGGAGTGTATAATTAGTCCGCTACTCTTAAAAAAAACTTTAATTAAGAATGTACTAAGAGATAAATTTTCAACGTTTTTACTATCAAGCTCGACTTTTACATCTACGACAGTTGGGCATTCGTTGTATCCGTCCCCTTTTCATTTTGATACATAATCAAGCCACGTCAACAGTAATAAACCTTAATGCAGACAATAACAGATACTCTGCAAAGGACATAGCCTCGCAATCGCAACTGAATCCAAGATAATCATCCACGACGTGAAAATAAAACCGCTTTGATTATTCAAACGCAGTACTCAGATACTCCCGCAAATGCAAGCCATAATAAAAGAATAGCTAAGAGTTGGTAAAGCTAATGCTTGGTGCCTTATCAAACATTCCTCGTCCTAATAAACAAGAACCGCAGCGCTTTGAGTTCGCCGAAACAATTCGCAGGGCACTTGATTATTCTCAACTTAATTAGGCATTCCCCTTGCATCCCACTGTGCAAAGGAGAGCTAAATTTCCTTCCCGGTAAAACCTCTTCAAACACGAAACAAACAGAAATGGGAAAGGCTAATTTTAATCGTAATCCCGATATTTTCTCCACACAATTTCAAATCGTTTTTGGACGAGGAGGAGTACATTTTCACTTTCCAGAATTTTGCCAACGGCGCTGGACAAAGCCACTTTAAGGGAGCTCTTACAAAATAATAAATTCCGGGGGAATTCTCGCTGTATTATGAAAGAGAATGTACTACAGACAGCTTAAATGTGGCTTCTGAGAACGTTTATGGATTTTACACGCTCATATGGTGTTATCGAAGATTACGGAAAAACAGACGCGCTGAGAGAAAAGGGAATATGGAGATTTGCGTTATTTCTTGAGTGCAGTCTTCTCACTTGATTAACGATTTTCATTGCTATAGAAGAGATGAAAATCCTATGCCATTTTTGTTCGTTAGTTTATTTTTGTCTTTCTGTCCTCCAAGTTATATGCAGTTGTGCCTTCTCTTAAAATACATAGTGCAAGTTACACAGAATGAAATATAATAAGATGAAGGACTGCGATGGTAAGTCAGCAGTGTAAGTTGCTTATGTACGTGGTCATCATGAAGGCAAAAGGGGAAAACAAAACAGCTGGCCAGAGACGCCAGCCTACGAAATGCAGGCAGGAAATCCCTATTATTTACAAATTGAGAAAGCGTATGGTTGCAATAATCCAACGAGGAGAATGAGGTGGAAGAAGTGATTTAGTAGCCCAACCAATTTTCATCAGAGGTCTGAACGCTACATACTGTACACTCTCTAGGCGCTCAGTCCGGAACCGCGCGACCGCTACGGTCGCAGGTTCGAATCCTGCTTCGGGCATGGATGTGTGTGATGTCCTTAGGTTAGTTAGGTTTAAGTAGTTCTAAGTTCTAGGGGACTGATGACCACAGATGTTAAGTCCCATAGTGCTCAGAGCCATTTGAACCATTTGAACTGTACACTCCACCAAACAAGAGTTACACCAATAGATACCCAGAATAAAATTATCCTCACTTACTGTAGACGACGCGATCAGATGAAACTACAAAGTAAAAAATAAATAAATAAAAAAAGAAGGAATGAAGAGGCGCAGGACGAAGAGTAGATTGGTTTCAGAAAACCTTAGAAATGAAAGGGAGCGGAGGAAAAAGAAAATGGGATGCCTTCACGGCACTAACGAAACTAGAATGTACTTTTCAGCGTTATGTTAGAACGTAAACTCGTAAAAATCCGTCCACAGGCCCTGGCGGGCGCGTCGGCACCGACCGACCGCCGTGACATCCTCTTCGAACGGTGTCATTGCATGCTGTATGGAGCGATGTGGGATCAGCACTCCGCTCTCATGACCGTTGTCATTTTTCGCTACTGCTTGGTCAAGCAGCTCCACAGATGAATTGACGAGGCTGAGAGCACACCGTTCAAGTCATCAACGAAAACCCATCGCAATACCGGTAACCGAACCTGGGTTCCACGCATGGCAGTCAGCCGCGCAGACCATTCTGCTACACAGAAGGGTGTAAATCAGAACAAGAAGTTACAAATCTTTGGTAGGAAGGAGCACAAGTTAAGCGGTAGGCGAATGATTAATAATATCTTCAACAGCAAACTTTCTTTTTTTTTCTTTTTAATCATCAGTCTTATGACTGGTTTGATGTTGCCCGCCACTAATTCCTCTCCCGTGCCAACCTCTTCATCTCAACCTTCGTCCCAAATTACCTGCTAGATGTATTCCAATCTGTCTTCCTCTTCAGTTTTTACTCTCTATAGCTCCCTCTAATACCATGGAAGTGATTCTGTCATGTCTTAACAGATTTCCTACCCTTCTTCTTGTCAGTGTTTTCCACACAATCCTTTCCTCGTCGACTCTGCTGTGAACCTCCCGTTCATTAACGTATCAGCTCAGCTAATTTTCAAGGTTCTCCTGTAGCACCGTACCTCAAATGATTCTTTTCTGTTCGGGTTTCCCACTGTTCCTCATTCGCTACCATACAATGTTATGCTCTATGCCTACATTCTGAGAAATGACATCCTCAAATTAAGGCCTACGCAGACTTCTCTTCGCCAAGAGTACTCTTTCTGCCAGTGTTGGTCACCTTTCTATATCCTCCTCGTTCCATCCATCATGGGTTAAATTTGCTGCCCGTGTCGCAGAATTCCATAACTTCGGCTACTTCGTGATCTCCAATTGTGATAAGTTTCTCGCTGTTGTCTTTCCTGCTACTTCTCATTATTTTCTTCTTTCTTCGATTTACTCTCAAACAATATTCTGCCCTTATTAGTCTGTTCATTCTATTCAGTGGCTCCTTTAATCCTATTTCACTTTCACTGAGGATAACAATGTCTTCAGCTAATCTTATCATAAATACTCTTTCAACCTGAATTTTAGTCACGCGCTTGAACATTTCTTTTATTTCCGTTATTGCTTCTTCGATGAGTAGACTGAACAATGCTGGCCGGTGTGGCCGAGCGGTTTTAGGCGCTTCAGTCCGGAACCGCGCGACCGCTACGGTCGCAGGTTCGAATCCTGCCTCGGGCATGGATGTGTGTGCTGTTAGGTTAGTTAGGTTTAAGTAGTTCTAAAGTTCTAGGGGACTGATGACCTCAGATGTTAAGTCCCATAGTGCTCAGAGCCATTTGAACCATTTGACTGAACAATAAGGGCGAAATACCGCATCACTCTGTTACACTCTTTTCAGTCCGAGCACGAACCTGACGACAGACACCATTGCAGTGAGTTATGCTGCTCGGTACAGCTCACGTTTCATATAGTCACTGATCAGTTCTATTAATTACAGTGAATTCTGATATGTTACTAATTAAATTCTACGTGGCTTTTCCATTTATGCTATCAGTGTGACTTTTTATACTTACTATCTACCACCGGTAATTATCACCCAATTTCAGTTTCAAGCGGCTACCAACAGTAATTATCACCTAATTTCAGTTTAAATTCAATAGTTAACAAATATTTACCTTGTGCTCATTTATGATCTGGCGACGTCAAATTATTAACTGTAATTAAAATTTCATATAGTTTCAGCTAGATATTCAAATTTATAGCTAGCTAGAATGTATTATTGAATTCGTGACGATTTTTTTTCCAATCGTTGTCACATGCGATAGTTATAACTTGAGGTTATAATTTTTCTTCGGAATCGAAACCTTTTACGTAAAATGTGGAACGTTACGTAATAAGTATCATTAAATCTTTAACATGCCGAAGTGTGTAGGTATGTTATATACGTTCTCCCACGCAGTTCACAGTAGTTTTCAGACTAAGTACGTTCATTTACTGTACATTCAAGTGGACGTTTTGAATATTTCACGCAAAAAAGAAGAGTTTCATTTAGAATGGTGGTACATTTTTTCCCTAAATAATGCTTCCCGTTATTGACATGTAAAAGATAAAACGTTTCCGGTACCATCTACGTATAACATATATTATTACTCTCAGAGAGAGGAAAATTTCCTTGCAGACTGGCGATAACTTTTTGGTATGGCCCGTGCAACTTAAACTATCGACATACCTTCGGTGCAGCGGGTACACACAGGTGAAAAAATTAGTCCATTATAAGAAGTGAATTAGAGTAGCATCAGTTAAATCAAAATTAGACCTCTAAAATATAAAGAAAACAGTTCCGTCCAAAAAGACATAGACATGGATGACATAGAAATAGACATCCCTGGAGTTTGAAAGCAACTGAAAGAGTTGGAAACAAATAAGTTGCCAGGTCCGGCCGGAAACGCAAATCGGTTTTACAGACAGTGTGGCCGAACGGTTCTAGGCGCTTCAGTCCGGAACTGCGCGACTGCTACGGTAGCAGGTTCGAGCCCTGCCTCGGGCATGGATGTGTGTGATGTCCTTAGGTTAGTAGTTCGAAGTAGTTAGTAGTTCGAAGTTCTAGGGAACTGATGACCTCAGATGATAAGTCTCATAGTGCGCAGAGCCATTTGAACCATTTATCTCGAATCTGTCACCCAATGCAAAGTCCCAAGAGACTGGGACCTTTGTATGAGAAGGGTAAAACAATTGACCCGCAAAATTACAGACCAATATCCTTAACATCGGTTTGCTGCGGAATTCTTGAACACATTCTCAGTTCGAATGCAATAAATTTCCTCCATACGGAAAAGCTTCTGTCCACAAATGAGTAAGGATTTAGAAAGCGTCGTTTGTACGAAACTCAGGTTGTACTTTTCTCGCACGATATCCTGCGAGCGACAAGCGAAGGGCAATAGGTAGATTCCATATTCACTGGGTCTTGTGTGCTGTCCCTAGGTTAGTTAGGTTCAAGTAGTTCTAAGTTCTAGGGGACTGATGACCATAGATTGTTAAGTCCCATAGTGCTCAGCGCCATTCGAACCATTCCATATTCCTAGATTTCCGGAGAACGTTTGACACGGTGCTCCACTGCAGACTGTTAACGAAGGACCGAGCATAGGTATTGGCTTCCCAGATATGCGAGTGGCTCGAAGGCCCCGCCAATAATAGACCCAGTAAGTTCTCCGAGAGGAGGGTACCGTCATGACTGCCGCAGAGAGGTGTGATAGGACCGCTCTTGTCGTCGATATATGTAAATCATCTGACGGATTCTTTACTGTTTGCGGATGACGCCGCAGAGTACGGGGAAGAACCGTCGTTGAACGACTGTAGAAGGATACAGGATGGTTTACACAGAATTTCTGTTTGGTGAAATGAACAGCATTGGCGAGGCATTGGTCTTCATGGACGACAATTTGCGCCCCCATCGTGCAAATCTTGTGACTGACTTCCTTCAGGATAACGACATCGCTCGAATCGAGTGGCCACCATGTTCTCCAGACATGAACCCTGTCGAAGACGCCTGGGATGGATTGAAAAGGGCTGTTTATGGACGATGTGACCCACCAACCACTCTGAGGGATCTACGCCGAATCACCGTTGAGCAGTGGGAGAATCTGGACCAACAGTGCCTTGATGAAATTGTGGATACTATACCACGACGAATACAGGCATACATCAATGCAAGAGAACGTGTTACTGAGTATCAGAGGGACCGGTAAATTGTGGATACTATACCACGACGAATACAGGCATACATCAATGCAAGAGGACGTGTTACTGAGTATCAGAGGGACCGGTGTGTACAGGAGGTGTGTACAGGATTCTGGACCACCACCTCTGAAGGTCTCGCTGTATGGCGGTACAATATGCAATGTGTGTTTTTCATGGCCGGCCGGGGTGGCCGAGCGGTTCTAGGTGCTACAGTCTGGAACCGCGCGACCGCTACGGTCGCAGGTTCGAATCCTGCCTCGGGCATGGATGTGTGTGTGATGTCCTTGGGTTAGTTAGGTTTAAGTAGTTCTAATTTCTAGGGGACTGATGACCTCAGAAGTTAAGTCCCATTGTGCTCAGAGCCATTTGAACCTATTTTGTTTTTTGTTTTTCATGAGCAATGAAAAGGGCGAAAATGATATTTATATTGATCTCTATTCCAGTTTTCTGTTCAGGTTCTGGAACTCTTGGAACCGGGGTGATGCAGAACTTCTTTTTGATTTCTGTAGATAACGTTCTGAATTTAATTCAGATTACACTCACAAGGGCATGACTAGTTAGCTCAGATGCCAGCCCTAAAGTGGCCACTCTCTCTGTGTCTGATTGGCAGTCGTGTCACTGGTGATTACACGGAGCCAGGGACCACACTTCGGGTGATTGGAGAGAAGCGGTTTGTGGCACAGCTTGATCCGCAAATTTGCTCTGCGCTGTATGGACCTGCTGCACGCAGCTATCACTGCATCGGCTCGGACGTCACTACCAGACCAACGTCAACAATGCCAGTGCTAATATGCATTCAGCCGAATAACACACGCCACTGGCGCACGGCGAGCCAGACCCGCAGTATCAAAATATTTGCCTTATGTCGATAATTAACAGAGTTAATCAATCAGGAAATTCGCATTTTCATTACCCTGGCTGATCGCTTTATGACGGTATTAATAACGCTCTCGTTTACAGGTTTAGCCTAACACAGGTGATACATGCAGGGATTTTTTTTACCTACATTGTGTGCCATCCGGATCGGCTGTCTATGGGAATTAGTACTTTTCATTAATTTTTCTGGACTTTTTCCTCTATTTACGCACAAAATTTGACTTAGATGTTGAGCTGATTTCGTCGTGCGGGTTATATTGTAAGGTAGACATGTAATTTTAATTTCTGTATGTTATCGACGAGCGCGTCAGGGAGAGAGCAAGTTACTTTACTGTTAAACAATCTTTGGTCTTCTCGTGGCTCAGTCTTTGCCTCTGCGCCGTCTGATACGTTCTTAGTTGAAGTGTGGTAGGCGATGGACTATTCAGAGGTGCTGTGTTGATTTGTGATATTTGTTAGATGAAGAAAGATTTATAATAAAAGACTGCAAGGATGAATATGATGTATATACTGAAAGGCGAAAGGAAGATACATTTAGAGAAATATTCTGAGGTAACGCTACAGCACTGCGCACCTAATTTGTAGAAATGGTTATTGGCAGTTAGTTAACTTTGTTCACTTGCTCAGAGATGAGAGACACACCACCCAACTTCCCTGAGTCATCTGAGTTATGCATTAACATGTTAACTAATTAAGCTGGTCGATTTTTATAGAAATTCTCTGTTAACATTGTATCCATTTTAAACCATTGGTCCAAATGGCTCTGAGCACTATGCGACTTAACTTCAGAGGTCATCAGTCGCCTAGAATTTAGAACTAATTAAACCTAACTAACCTAAGGACATCACACACATCCATGCCCGAGGCAGGATTCGAACCTGCGACCGTAGCGGTCGCTCGGCTCCAGATTGTAGCGCCTAGAACCGCACGGCCACTCCGGCCGGCTTTTAAACCATTGCTCACTTTATTAAGCGTAGTATTCTTCAGACTAATGTTACGTGTGAAGATCTCGCGAAGTTTTTACTCAGTCTTTTGAACGCATACTTCATTCTAAAACCGTTGTCTTGGAATATCATTTCATAGGAATAGTTACTATTCCCATCCCATTGTCTAGCATTACGCTTTACCACATTGCACCATGCAGTATGTAATACTGAATATTTATTTAGAAACAGAAATCTAGCTTAGCCGCTACCTGCTTACTATTCGCTGCTGTGCTTTCGAGAAATCTGCAACAATGTCGCCAAGAGGCGAGGTAATTGGGAATTTTGATTAGGGCCAGATAATTGTTTTACTTTAGTTGCACCTTTAATACTGGGAGACGTTGTATTAAAATCAGTTACAGTTCGATTAAAATTAGGTTCTGTTAAGCCAAAGGTTAGCATACGAGTTGAAGTTGGATAACAGTTTGCTACTACATAGTTTTGGTAATACTTAGACTTTTATAGAGTCGGAGGTAAAGTTGGCTAAATTTCAGACAGAAACAAAACTATAGCGGGGAGGTCACAATACGAAGTATCTAACGCTACATTTTTACGCAGATGGATCATTCTGGAGAAATAAGGGTTAAGTTTACATGTTGTCATAATCAGCATTTATATACACTCATGAAGAAGAGGAGTTCGTGGCACAACTTGACAAGGAGAAGGGACCGGTTGGTAGGACATGTTCTGAGGCATCAAGGGATCACAAATTTAGCATTGGAGGGCAGCGTGGAGGGTAAAAATCGTAGAGGGAGACCAAGAGATGAATACACAAAGCGGATTCAGGAGGATGTAGGTTGCAGTAAGTACTGGGAGATGAAGAAGTTTGCACAGGATAGAGTAGCATGGAGAGCTGAATCAAACCAGTCTCAGGACTGAAGACCACGACAACAACAACAACAACATACACTCATGCTCATAAATCAAGGATAATGCTGATAGATGGTGAAACAACGCTGTGGTGGGCGGTTTACGGCTTTAAATCACCTCGGGGTATGACGATGCGGTGTATTTGACCTGTGGTCGTCGCACGGTGGTGTTGGCAGCAGTCCACATACGCAGAGGTGTGTTGGTGCATGTCAGAGTACGGTGCAGCTAGTAAGTGTGCAGACGTTTTCAGACTTGCTAATGGTGACCATGTGTTGAAAATGCTTCAAAGAACACATATTGATGACGTTATGAGGGGTAGAATACTAGGGTGACTGGAGGCTGGTCAAACACAGCAGGTCGTAGCACGGGCCCTCCGTGCACGACAAGTGTGATCGCAAGATTATGGCAACGATTCCAGCAGACATGAAACGTGTCCAGGCGCTACAGTACGGGACGTCCACAGTGTACAACACCACAAGGAGACCGATATCTCACCATCAGTGCCCGCATAAGACCACAGAGTACTGCAGGTAGCCTTGCTCGGGACCTTACCGCAGCCACTGGAACAGTTGTCTCCAGACACACAGCCTACAGACGACTGAACAGACATGGTTTATTCGCCCGGAGAACTGCAAGGTGCATTCCACTGACCCCTGGTCACAGGAGAGCCCGTAAATCCTGAAGCCTGGTGTCAAGAACACGTACATGATCATTAGAACAGTGGTCCCAGGTTATGTTTACGGACGATTGCAGGTATAGTCTGAACAGCGATTCTTGCCGGGTTTTCATCTGGCGTGAACCAGGAACCACATACGAACCCCTTAATGTCCTTGAAAGGCACTTGTTTGGAGGTCGTGGTTTGATGGTGTGGGGTGGGATTATGATTGGTGCACGTACACCCCTGCATGTCTTTGACAGAGGAACTGTAACAGCTGATGTTTATCGGGACGTCATTTTGCACCAGTATTTCCGCCTTTTCAGGTGTGCAGTTAATCCCATCTTCCTCCTCATGAATGATAACGCACGGCCCCACTGGGCTGCCATCGCGGAGGAGTGTCTTCAAACAGAAGATATCCGGCGAATGGAGTGGCCTGCCTGTTTTCCAAACCTAAACACCATCGATGCTCTCGGTCGACGTATCGCTGCACGTCTTCAAACCCCCTACGACACTTCAGGAGCTCCGACAGGCACTGGTGCAAGAATGTGAGGCTATACCCCAGCAGCTGCTCGACCACCTGATCCAGAGTATGCCAACCCGTTGTGCGGCCTATGTACGTGTGCACGGTGATCATAACCCATATTGAGGTCGGGGTACGCCATATGTATGGCTCTGTGAATAAGAATCATCTAAAACCCAAAGATTGAGAATTCGATACACAGTCAATCATAGATTTACAGCTTCTTTCACAACGACAGTCATTTGTTTTTTACCCTCTTAAAGGTGGCGTTGATTTATAGCTTTTAAATACATTTGAAAAGACGTGATTTGGGCGCAATAGTTAAATTTCACTTTACTGAAACTACCTATTCGGTCAAACACAGTTCGCCGTTTCTATGTACGGGGTATTCAAAAAGTCTCTCCGCAGTACCGTATGATTGTTAGCCGCGCGTGCTGTATGCCGCATTGAATATACCGGAATGAAACTCAGTGAAATACAAGTTATTAGTTTATTGAATATTCATTTTTACTTTAAAATTTTCACATCAAATGTTGAAAGCGTTCCCCCTGTTGTTGAATACACAATTCAATTCGCCTAATCATGTTTCGAAACACAAGCTGTAATATTTCTTAAGTAACAGAAGCAGTGAAAGTGGATATTGCAGTTTTCAATTCATCGATGGATTTCGGACGGATTTTATAGACAGTTGCTTTCGCTGCACCCCAGAAGAAAAAGTCAGGTGGTGTTACGTCACGCGAACGTGGAGGACAAAGTCCCTGTGAAATTACGCGATCACCAAAAAAATATCAAATGTGTGTGAAATCTTATGGGACTTAACTGCTAAGATTATCAGTCCCTAGGCTTACACACTACTTAACCTAAATTAGCCTAAGGATAAACATACACACACTCATGCCCGAGGGAGGACTCGAACCTCCGCAGGGAGCAGATCACCAAAAACATCAACAAACAGTGACATTGAAACGCGAGCTGTATGAGCGGTTGCACCAATTTGTTGAAAATAGCGGTTCAGTATTTCACACAACACAAGTTCTCCTATGAATGGGTGCAGAATATCACTGCAGTATCGTTGCCGTTTATTGTTTCGTTGAAAAATATGGGACCCCCAATCCGACGTCTAGAAATTGCAATCCAAACTCCTATTTTCACACAATGAAGTGGTTCCTCATGAATACACAATGGATTTGCAGTACTCCACATACGAGAATTTTGCGAGTTCATGTACCCGTATAAATGGAAAGAGGGCTCATTAGTGAAAAACGTTTCATTAAGAATATCCCTTCCATTTTGTTGAACGGAATTTTTGAACCATTGACAATAATGCACTCTCTTGCCATGATCAGCATTTTTCAGTTTTTTGCACGTCTGTCACTTTGTGTGGGAAAAGTTCTCATTTTTTCCTTACAGCTGTGTGGGCCGTTCCGACACTAACATCGATTTCCTGGGCGAGTTTTCTTACGACTTTTTCGGACTCATGGACATTTTATCGGAAATATCGAATAGTTTATCCTCAGACAAAACGCTAGGGCGACCACTTATCGGTGCATCTGTCACTCTACCCGTACTTTGAAATTTGTTGTCCGATCTCGCACAGTATCGCGATGTGGGAGTGTTGTCTCCGAGAAAACCGAATTACATGTTTGACGAACTGAAACTGTGTATTTACCGACAGCTTTGAACACTTGTTCGACTAAAAACACACATTTTTCTATGGTTAGCATTTTAACAGTGATAAAAACAAAACAGACGAACAAAGGAACTAAATTTAAACGTTCACGTCAACACGTAACGACGCACACCAACGATACTGCTGACGCTGGCTGAGATAAAAGAAACAGTGGAATGTTGGGAGAGTCCACTTGAAGGAAGTAACCCAGGCAGGTGAACAATTATACGACACGAGCGGCTACCAATCATACGGCACTACGGAGAGACTTTTTGAGCCGGCCGAGGTGGCCGAGCGGTTCTAGGCGCTACAGTCTGGAACCGCGCGACCGCTACGGTCGCAGGTTCGAATCCTGTCTCGGGCATGGATGTGTGTGATGTCCTTAGGTTAGTTAGGTTTAAGTAGTTCTAAGTTCTAGGGGACTGATGACCACAGATGTTAAGTCCCATAGTGCTCAGAGCCATTTGAGACTTTTTGAACACCCCGTACAAACCATCGACATTAAACTCTGCACATGTGTCCAGTCATGATCATTTCCACCTAGATCAACGTTACACATCAATTGCACCAAACTTATAGAATGCAGGAAGGCATTCAATTTATATGTAAAGCGACATGTTCACAGAGCGAAGCGCAAGGACAGACTTGAGCCCTACTGGCATATTGTCTCATGAATAAACTAGTGTCCTACATTCTACAAGTTTTATGTAGATGATGTGTGACATTGATCTATGTCATATTATGTCCTATAATTAATGTCTTTTTTCACAACTGAGGTTCGCCCGCTATTTGACTCGTACTAGTAGTTTTCATAAAATGATATATAGCTATCGTGCAAATTCAGTTTGCTAAACTGCTCTATGGTTAGGAGTAGAAGTGTATGTTACTAAATAATTTACTGTGTAAATTATTTGAAAGGTTTAAGGAATACAAGGTCATACTAAGCATGCATACGAAAGTACTGCCGTGATAAAACCACAGCAATAGAACTTGGTGTAGGACGCATTTTGTTAGTTCTAGTTGTAAATAGCTCACATACTTGCCAACTCACGGATGCAATATGGGTGTTATGACTAAGACAATATCTCGAATACTGTAGATAATTTTTGAATACGCCATAAGGAAAGTCAACGATTAGATTAGGTTATGTTAGGTTAGGTGCACTTTTTTTTCCATACTCAGGACATTCTCGAGAGTATACATCATGTCGTAAAACAAGAGTACGTAATATAGGCCTTAAAAAAAAGAAAGAAACTAACGGTCCTTTTACAGTTCCTAAGTGAAATGGTCGTCGTGGATGTGGGATAAGTCAAAATAAACACATTTTCATTCAAGAGATAATAAAAAACTTCCCACAAAACACGGCAGTGCGTAATACACTGAGAGGCATAAGTCCGCAGTACACTGAGGGGCATATGATAATTCTTAGGTGGTTCTAGCCAAGCATCGTGAAAAAGAAAATCAGTTTACAACAACTCTTTACATTGATTACATTACTGCGGTGAAGATGTGCGGAAGTAATTTGTACATAACATTAATTTTATTTGGTACTATTAATAAACTCGTATATATAGCAGTTAGTCCTACTAAGAAATTCGTCAACGAAGTAGTTGGTGCGCGACTGCTACGGTCGCAGGTTCGAATGCTCCCTCGGGCATGGATGTGTGTGATGTCCTTAGGTTAGTTAAGTTTAAGTAGTTCTAAGTTCTAGGGGACTGATGACCACAGATGTTAAGTCCCATAGTGCTCAGAGCCATTTTTTGAAGTAGTTGGTCATCAATAAATCCTTTAGGCTCCTCTTAAACTGAACTTTCGCAATAGTTAAACATTTTATTGCTTATGGTTGTTAAAATGTTATTGAAAGTACAGACTCTTGAAAACTGGATACCTTTATGGAACAAAGTATGTTACTTTATATCTTTATGAACGTTACTCTTATTTCTAATATTCGTTCCATGAACTGAACTACTGGTTTTAAACAGAGATATTATTATTTACGGAGCTTTTTGTTAAGAAATAAACACATCGTGAAGGAGTAGTTAGTATTCACAATTCCGTGAGGGAATCTCTACGGGACTTTTTTAAAAATACGAATAATTCGTATTACAAAAATGGTTCAAATGGCTCTGAGCACTACGCGACTTAACTTCTGAGGTCATCAGTCGCCCAGAACTTAGAACTAATTAAACCTAACTAACCTAAGGACAACACACACATATCCATGCCCGAGGCAGGATTCGAACCTGCGACCGTAGCCATCGCCCGGCTCCAGACTGTAGCGCCTAGAACCGCACGGCCACTCCGGCCCGCCAATTCATATTACAAGGAAAAACTGTAGACGCCCCCTGATCAGTAGAAGTATGTACATAGCATATTTCTGGTGTACTGTCAACTGATCCCCTTAAGAATGAAAAATCCTTACCCCCAGATTGCGAAGCGTACCTGAGAAAGATAAGTTGCCTACTCAGTATGAACTTCATTAAAAAGTTATAAAGATATTATCTGAAGAACTGCCTTTGTTCATAAATACTGATCAGCCACTCGGCAAAAATGTAAATGAAAGAGAGGTGATATCTACCATTTGCATTTTACACTATTGCCGTAATTGTGACCCAAGATAGAAAAATTCGAGTAATCGCCAGAGATGCGGCGTTCTTCCGGTGACAATGGAGTTCTCGGCTAAGGCACCCGCCAAGTCTGCGAGCTAAAGTGGACTTCGAAAGGCTCAAAGAATGTAATTAAGAGTAACATCTGATCTTGAGAAGTGTATTAATGTAAATTGGGTTTATGAATAACGATAATGGAGTTACAGCGGCAATTACGAGCTCGCCGGCGCGGAATTAAGCGCTCCAGGGGATAACGTAAGTTCCTTTTAATTAAAACCTAATTCAGACAGTTTCCCGGCCCCCGGGCGGGTGGTTGGTCTCTGCCAGCCGCGTACGCTCCTGCTCTGGACAGACGGAGAGTCTTGGGCCGCGCCGTGGAAATGATTCACAGATGCACGAATTTTCCCACCACGTACCAGTGATAGTCCCGTTAAACTTTTTAGCTTCCTTGTCTCCCTCCCCCCCCCCCTCTCACTCTCTCTGTCTATCTCTATCTCTCTCTCTAGCTACGGTCTTGGACCGATTTGTTAAATTTACATCTATACTTCGCAGGGTGCGGAGATAATACCTTCAGGGCAACTCATGAACCGTGTGTGGGACGAACATTTTCTGTGCCTTACTGTTAAGGAGAGATCGGAGAATCAACATTCTTCTATTCTAACTGGCCTGATGCAGCTCGCCACGAATTCCTCAAACCGAACGTCTTCAATTGTTTATTGAATGTAATCCAATCCCTGTCTTTCCCTGGAGCTTTTATCCTCTGCAGCTTTTATCCTCTGCAGCTCTCTAAAGTACCACGGAAGATATTTGACGAGGTCTTAAGACATACCCTGTCGCACCCCCCCCCCCCCCCCCCCCCTGTTCTCAGTGGCTCCAATCCGATTCTGCGGAGAACCTCATCATTTCTTTCATCATCAGTCCACCTAATTTTCGATATCCTTCTATAGCACCCCATCTCAAACGCTTCGATTCTCTTCTTTTTTTCCATAATGCATGATTGACTCTCACACAATGTCGTGCTGCAGACAAAAATCTTCAGCAGTACTCCAGAAGAGGACTGACAAGAGTGATATTTCCGATTTAAGTTGTTCGCAATTGTAGCTGGATCGACTCCATTTAAATTCGCGTGGTTTATCGTGTAGCCGAAATTTAACAGCATTTTATTACTACTCGCGTGAAGGGCCTCACACTTTTTATTGCTTACAGTCAATTGTAACTTTTCGCAGCATGCACATACCTATATTTTCTAAATTATTTTGTAATTCGTTTTGCAGTTCGGGTTGTTTTAGAATCGATAAGCAACGGCATTATCTGCAGAGGATCGCAACTTGGTGCAGGGAGTGGCAACTGAACCTCAACGTAAATGTGCAGTCACAAGACGTCACGCAGCCGCCACACATTAAGACCCATGACAAGGCAATCGTAAAATGCGTTTTAGACAGGTACGTGCCGAGTAAAACTGTGAGGGACGGGAAAAACCCACCGTGGTTCAACAACAAAGTTAGGGAACTACTGCGAAAGCAAAGAGAGCTTCACTGCAAATCTAAAAGCAGCCAAAACCTCTCAGACAAACAGAAGCTAAACGACGTCAAAGTTAGCTTTGGTGGAGGGGGTTGGTATGTGCGAAGCGTTTAGTGAATTCGAAAGTAAAATTCTATGTACCGACTTGACAGAAAATCCTAAGAAATTATGGTCTTACTTTAAATCATTAAATCAGTAAGTGGATCGAAACAGCATATCCAGACACTCTGGGATGATAATGGCATTGAAACAGAGGATGACACGCGTAAAGCTGAAATACTAAACACCTTTTCCAAAGCTGTTTCACAGAGGAAGACCGCAATACAGTTCCTTCTCTAAATCCTCGCACGAACGAAAAAATGGCTGACATCGAAATAAGTGTCCAAGGAATAGAAAAGCAACTGAAATCACTCAACAGAGGAAAGTCCACTGGACCTGACGGGATACCAATTCGATTCTAAACAGAGTATGTGAAGGAACTTGCCCCGCTTCTAACAGTTGTGTACCGCAAGTCTCTAGAGGAACGGAAGGTTCCAAATGATTGGAAAAGAGCACAGGTAGCCCCAGTCTTTAAGAAGGGTCCTCGAGCAGATGCGCAAAACTAAAGGCCTGTATCTCTGACGTCAATCTGTTGTAGAATTTTAGAACATGTTTTTTGCTCATTTCTGCTCCGTAGGAATCAACATGGATTCCGGAAACAGCGATCGTGTGATACCCAACTAGCTTTATTTGTTCATGGGACCCAGAAAATATTAGATACAGGCTCCCAGATAGATAACATTTCCTTTGACTTCCGGAAGGCGTTCGATACAGTTCCGCACTGTCGCCTAATAAACAAAGTAAGAGCCCACGGAATATCAGACCAGCTGTGTGGCTGGATTGAAGAGTTTTTTAGCAAACAGAACACAGCATATTGTTCTCAATGGAGAGACGTCTACAGACGTTAAAGTAACCTCTGGCGTGCCACAGGGGAGTGTTATGGGACCATTGCTTTTCACAATATATATAAATGAGCTAGTAGAGAGCGTCGGAAGTTCCATGCGGCTTTTCGCGAATGATGCTGTAGTATACAGAGAAATTGCAGCATTAGAAAATTGCAGCGAAATGCAGGAAGATTACATAGACAAATGTAATGTACTGCGAATACATAGAAAGAAGGATCCTTTATTGTATGATTATATGATAGCGGAACAAACACTAGTAGTAGTTACTTCTATAAAATATCAGCGAGTATGTGAACGGAACGGTTTGAAGTGGAATGATCATGTAAAATTAATTAATTAATTAATTGTTGGTAAGGCTGTTGCCAGGTTGAGATTCATTAGGAGAGTCCTTGGAAAATGTAGTCCACAACAAAGGAGGTGGCTTACAAAACACTCGTTCTACCTATACTTGAATATTGCTCATCATTGTGGGATCCGTACCAGGTCGGGTTGACGGAGGAGATACAGAAGATCCAAAGAAGAGGGGCGCGTTTCGTCACAGGGTTATATGGCAAGCGTGATAGCGTTACGGAGATGTTTAGCAAACTCAAGTGGCAGACTCTGCAAGAGAGTCGCTCTGCATTGCGGTGTAGCTTGCTGTCCAGGTTTCGAGAGGGTGTGTTTCTGGATGAGGTATCGAATATATTGCTTCCCCTACTCATACCTCACGAGGAGATCACGAATGTAAAATTAGACAGATTCGAGCGCGCACGGAGGCTTTCCGGCAGTCGTCCTTCTCTCGAACCATACGCGACTGGAACAGGAAAGGGAGGTAATGCAATGGCACGTAAAGTGCCCTCCGCCACACACCGTTGAGTGGGAGTATAAATGTAGACGTAGCTGTAGACTGGGCGGCCTACATGGTTGAGAAGCTCGGTGGCGTGCATCGCGACACAGGCGCCAGCGAGCGAAACTTCTCAGAAAAGCTAGCAGCACGAGGAGTCGGGTTTTTGACAGCGAGCGAGTATCCGTCAGGGCGACAGCTCAGTAGGGGAAGCGACCGTTCGATTTAACTGCACGCCGTCCGCCGTGGTCGACGGCAACTTGGGATGTGGCGAGAGTGCGAGCAGTTTGCTTCAGGACTGTCTAGCTGACCGTCTCCAGGTTCTGCCTCGGTAACAGCTGAATTGCTTGTGTGAATGTATCACTAGACTGGGCTGTTCTCTTGTGCTGGAGGTCTGCAGATATTAATTGGCGTTCGCTGCTCTGTGAACTGAGTGAATTCGGTCTGCGATGCAAGCTTTATAAAACCACTACTTACCTTTTAACTGTGATTCATCTCTGTCAATTCTGGATTCCCTAAGTTTTTCAGATACGTACTCTTTCGGTCACTGGAGTTGATCTCATTTGATTTTTCGCTGTGTTCTATGCAATCAGTACCCTCCTTATTTAACTTTCACGTTGCAGGTGATGCTTATTTGGACTGTACTTTTACTATAAAAATTCTGTTAAAGATTTGAAGTATAATTTGCTCCTTGCGTAATGGCTTTGTGTGTAACATTGAATATGTATGTATTTTAAATCATTTTTTTATTACGAAGGAGCACTAATACATCATGTCTTTTCACTGTAGTGGAATTTCATACTGTTACGTGAGCATTTTTGTGTTGAGTAAATTCTTCTTGTTGACTAGCTACAAGTTTGTTTGCCCGTGCCGTAACACTTTTCATCTGGAAAAAGTAACTATCTTTTAAATTTCTAACTTGTGCTATTTTTATGAGAAAATAAATATTCAGTACTTATTTAAGTTAAATTAAAATTATTTTAGCAAGGAGCAACAACCACTCACAGCCCAACCCAGTTCTACCACTACTTCTAGCGACATAGTAAACAAATGTCAAGTACTGCGAATACATTGCCAGGAACACCCTTTAATGTATGATTTGACAACTGCAGAACAATCGCTGGAAGCATTGCTTCCGTAAAAATTCTAAAAGTATGCGTAAGGAGTGATCTGAAGTTTAGCGACCGCATGGACTTAATCGCGAGCAAGGCAGAGGCCAGACTGAGATCCTCATGAAATGGAGTCCATCAATAAATGAAGAAGCATAGAAAACACTCGTTCGACCGATACTTGAATATTGCTCGTCAGTCTGGGATTCGTATCAGTTAATAGTGATAGAGGAAATGCAGAAGATCCTCTCTCTGAAGCACACCATAGGTGGTCTCCATCGCGGTTGGTACGCACTCAGAAACGAGCTGGTTGTTCACAGCAGAGCTCTTCAACGGCAGCTGTATCAGTCGCGCAAACTACATAGTTCTTTTGCAAAAATGGAGCCACATGAAACTGTGAGCTCAGTTAAAACGCATATATGTGTTCTTTCCCATATGCTAGCCATGTAGTTCAATATTCATGAAAACATCACAAGCCAAAAAGAAAGGGGTATCGTACTTTAAAAACGTTATTACAAATGGTGTGATGCAAATTTACTATAGCCTTCCACATAGGATACAACTTACTTATTTATTACCTTTTTTGGTAAAAATCTAAGAGCATTCTTACGAGATGACTGCTTCTGTTCGCTAAGTGAAATTTTAAAACATATGAAATACAGAGACGTGTGTGTGTGTGTGTGTGTGTGTGTGTGTGTGTGTGTGTGTGTGTGTGTGTGTGTACATACATGCGGACTTGTGCGTGTTTCGTGCATGCATTCATACACCATATACGTTTGTATACTTTACAGCCAATGTCACTTTGAATAAAATGATTTTGAATATTAGACCATGTCATTATGAAACACTAAAACAACTAAAATACCGACGTTTCGACCGTCTTCGTAGGGGTCCTCTTCAGGCAGTTAGTATATAGCCGCAAGAGAGCTGCCGTGCGACACAAACGTCTTGCTGCAGGAAAATTCTACCCACTCCTGAACGGAGAGCATTCTTGCATACAAATGTACATCACACTGCTTCGGAATGTACTTCCCTGTAGCAACTAAGAAAATCCAAGATTGCTTCAAAAAACATTAAATTGAATAAAAATTATACATAGGAATCAGAAAGCTCGCCTCGGCTCACTGTGAAGATGGCTGGACTCTACACAGCCGAAATATTAGAAAAATGAAATGAAATTTATGAGGCTCCACACCCGAAATTCTATGTAACAAATGTGTGTGAAATCTTATGGGACTTAACTGCTAAGGTCATCAGTCCCTAAGCTTACACACAACCTAAATTATCCTAATGACAAACACTCACACACATGCCCGAGGGAGGACTCGAACCTCCGCCGGGACCAGCCGCACAGTCCATAACTGCAGCGCCTTAGACCGCTCGGCTAATCCCACACGGTTCTATGGAACAGTCATTACGGCACGAAAATATGAAGACGTACTCATTCTGCTTCTTTATCCAGTACAGTACAAATAAGAGATGTAATACTGAGTGTAGGACTTTGATCTTACGATTTCCTGAAGGCTTTAACCACTGATGTGTCATTAACTGAAATTTGATTATAACAAATCGTTTCGAATAAACGATGGGTTTTTTTTGATAAATCTTCAGTGTGCCGGAGCCTTGAAACTACATTCACGGCAAGGTAGTTATAATACGAAAACCCTTTAACCACGTGATTTAGCACACTGGACTCGCATTCGGAAGGATGACGGTTCAAGCCCGTGTCCGGCAATGCAGATTTAGGTGTTCTGTAATTTCCCTAAATCGCTTCAGGCAAATACCGGGATGATTCCCTTGAAAAGGGACGGCCGATTTCCTTCCCCATCCTTCACACAATCCAAGTCTGTGTTCCGTCCCTAATGACCTCGATGTCGACGGGATGTTTAACCCAGTCTTCCTTTTTTGTCCTTTAACCACCGATATTTCATTTCTCGTAATATTGTTATGACAGATCGTATCAAAAACGGTGCGTTGTCTTGAGGCATCAAACTCTTTCATACACACATTTTTATTGCATTACAATTATAATATAAAAACCACAAAATTACGGCTTCAGCTGGTACCGACATAATCCAGCATGTCGTCCACTCAGTTCTTCTTGTGGCGTAGAAAGCGATCTTCCATCGCACTGGCTCCGTTCCTCTACAAGAAGCAAAAAACCTGAAGTATCTGATTCAGGCTTTCACATTTGGAAATGCTCCGAAACGTGAATTTACACGTTGTGACGTCGCAAAACCCGTCCAGCTCCGTGTCCTCGTTCGCTCTCACGCTCCGAGTGAAGAGTACGTAGATACGTGGATTCTGACCGCGTCCGCAAACATTATATGTCGCGAAGCCAAGGAAGTTCGAGAACGAGACGAAAGGCACATTTCAGTTGGTATGCTCTCGGTAGTAGATATAATTACTGCTAAACCGCTATCGTACCAATTTTTTTCTTCCACAGTAGCAGTAACGCTCTGCGATTGTTCCTCGGAGGGACGTTGAGCTTAGAATGCGCTCTCGTATCGCCGCTGGACAGAGATAGACAGTAGCGGACTGCACAAACAGCAATTTGTCGAACTGAGCGCTTCGGAACGTCCGCTTGATTTACATAGCGGCGCAAAAAACAGCGGCCGTTAATTGAGCTAAATTTATGTCGCGTGTGCTGGCACGGCAGGCGGAAGCCCAACCTGCCCCGATTTCAGCTCGGCCACCGCTTCCGACAGCACGGAAGCAACCGAAGGTCCCAATTGTCTGCATAATTGATCCGCGGTCACGACGGCCTCTGGGTTTTCGGTAAAAATACGACCCAAGCGCCCACCCCTCACGATACTAGAGTCAGGTCAGTTCATATTGTAACACTCCCCTGATTTCGGCTTAATTAACTACATCGTGATAAAATATAACTAACAGATCGGAATAACGCATCGATTCCGTACTACACTACTGGCCATTACAATTGCTGCACCACGAAGATAACGTGCTACAGACACGAAATTTAACCCACGGGAAGAAGATGCTGTGATATGGAAATGATTAGCTTTTCAGAGCATTCACACAAGGTTGGCGACGGTGGCGAAACCTACAACGTGCTGACATGAGGAAAGTTTCCAACCGATTTTTCATATACGAACAGCAATTGACCGGCGTTGCCTGGTGAAACGTTATTGTTCAAATAGTTCAAAAGTCTCTGAGCACTATGGGATTTAGCATCTTAGGTCATCACTCCCCTAGAACTTATAACTACTTAAGCCTAACTAACGTAAGGACATCTCACACACCAATGCCGAGGCAGGATTCGAACCTGCGACCATTGCTGTCGCGCGGTTCCAGACTGTAGCGCCTAGAACCGCTCGGCCACTCCGGCCGGCAAACGTTGTGATGCCTCGTGTAAGGAGGAGAAATGCATACCATCACGTTTACGACTTTGATAAAGGTCGGATTGTAGCCTATCGCGATTGCGGTTTACCGTATCGCGACATTGCTCCTCGCGCTGGTCGAGATCCAATGACTGTTTGCAGAATATGGAATCTGTGGGTTCAGGAGGGTAATACGGAACGCCTGCTGGATCCCAACGGCCTCATATCACTAGTAGTCAGAATGACAGGCATCTTATCCGCATGGCTGTAACGGATCGTGCAGCCACGTCTCGATCCCGGAGTCAACAAATGGGGGCGTTTGCAAGACAACAACCATCTGCACGAACAGTTCGATGACGTTTGCGGCAGCACGGACTATCAGCTCGGAGACCATGGATGTGGTTACCCTTACCGCTGCATCACAGACAGGAGCGCCTGCGATGGTGTACTCAACGACAAACCTGGGTGCACGAATGGCAAAACGTCATTTTTTCTGATGAATCCAGGTTCTGTTTACAGCATCATGATGTTCGCATCTGTATTTGGTGACATCGAGGTGAACGCACATTGGAAGCGTGTATTCGTCATCGCCGTACTGGCGTATCACCCGGCGTGATGGTATGGGGTGCCATTGGTTACACGTCTCGGTCACCTCTTGTTCGCATTGACGGCACTTTGAACAGTGGACGTTACATTTCAGATGTGTTACGACCCGTGGCTCTACTCTTCATTCGATCCCTGCGAAATCCTACATTTCAGCAGGATAATGCATGTTGCAGGTCCTGTACGGGCCTTTCTAGATACAGAAAATGTTCGACTGCTGCCCTGACCAATTGAAAACGTCTGGACAATGGTGGCCGAGCAACTGGCTCGTCACAATACGCCAGTCACTACTCTTGATGAACTGTGGTATCGTGTTGAATCTGCATGGGCAGCTGTACCTGTACACGCCATCCAAGCTCTGTTTGACTCAATGCCCAGGCGTATCAAGGCCGTTCTTACGGTCAGAGCTGGTTGTTCTGGGTGCTGATTTCTCAGGATCTGTGCACCCAAATTGCGTGAAAATGTAATCACATGTCAGTTCTAGTATAATATATTTGTCCAATGAATACCAGTATATCATCTGCATTTCTTCTTAGTGTAGCAATTTTAATGGCCAGTAGCGTATTTAAACCGAAATGATACGGGACAGTGTCCATCTAGTCACCAGTATTCGTATTTAAGTGAAATATTGGTCAATTTATGAAAGAATACAATTATGAGTCCTAGAAGCAGACAAGACAGATTCACGTAACATTCAGTTTTATTTGCGCTAGTATCGTTGATGATATATTTTGTTGTTGTGGTTGTGGTCTTTACTCCGAAGAATGGTTTGACGCTCTCCTCGCTGCTCTATCCTGTGCAAGCCTCTTTATCTCCGAACAACTACTGCAACATATAGATTCGTATTCTTCTCAACCCGCTCACTGTATTCCGCTCTCTATCTCTCTCTCTCTCTCTGTCTCTCTCTCTCTCTCTACAATTATTGCCTTTCACACTTCCCACCAATACTGTATTGGTGATCCCTTGATGTCCAGGAACGCATCATTATATCAACCGAGACCTTCCTTTAAAATTTCTTTCCTTTCCAAGTACCTCTTCATCAGTTTCATGATCTACCCACCTAATCTCCAGCATTCCTTTATAGCGCCACTTTTCAAAAGCTCTATTCTCTTCTTGTCTTGACTGCTTGTCATTCAAGTTTCACTTCCGTTGTCTATCATTACACATGTGCATACAAATTAGCACTTGGGATATAGTAAAAGTTGGTTACAACAGACTTCAGAATCATGAATTTTGAATATGTTGATACACAGTATCTGTACATATTACAACTTCACCCGCCGTGTTTTTCTGTCTGCTTGTGACGGCTCAACTCAGAAACCGCTGCATCGATTTTGATAACATTTTCACAAATAGATTGTTTCATGATGAAAAGATTTCTTTATATAACTCATAGTTTGTAGTAGTGATACGTGCGTAATATGTGTATTGCACCCGGAATGAATTTTTCACTATGCAGAGGAGTGTGCGCTGATAACAAACTTCCTGGCACGTTAAAACTGTATACCAGACAGGGATTGGAACTCGGGACCTTTTGAATGTCGCAGACAAGTGCTCCACTAACCGAGATACGCAAGCATGCCCCGCCACAAAATGGTTCAAACGGCTCTGAACACTATGGAACTTAACATCTGAGGTCATCAATCCCATAGAACTTAGAACTACTTAAACCGAGCTAACCTAAGGACATCACACACGTCCATGCCCGAGGCGGGATTCGAACCTGCGACCGTAGCGGTCGTGCGGTTCCAGACTGAAGCGCCTACAACCACTCGGCCACAGCGGCCGGCGCCTCACCACCTCTCCTCACAGCTTTACTTCTGCCACTATCTCATCTCCTACCTTCCAAATTCACATAAGTTCCCCAGCGAAACTTGCAGGTCTGGAAGTCCTGGAAGAAAAAAGATTACGTAGACATGGTTTAGCCACAGACTGGGAGATTGATTCCAGGACAAATTTTTTCTCTGCAACGGAATGTGCTCCGACATGTAACCACCTGGCAGATTCAAACTGTGTGCCAGATCGGGACTCGAACCCAAAAACTTTTCCTATAGCGGGCAAGTGTTCTGTTGGCTTGGCTACCAAAGCACGGCTCATGATCCAACCTTCAGCTTTACTCCCGCGAGTACTTCATCTCCTACATGCTAAACGGCATACTGTTATCTGTTCCTTATTTAGTTGACGTTCGGAGTGACATCTCGTGGCAGTGATGGTAGCTTAGAACTGGTCAGCTTGAGAGGATTCGTTATCTGGTGCGAAAAGCAGAAAAAAGAACAGTCGCCACATATCCAGAGAGCAGCGAAGCTTGACCAGAATCTACACACATTGTAAATTAAGCTTCCATGCAGCGTTCTTTTTTCTGTCTGTATGTGAAGTCTAATCTCAGTAACTACTGCAAGAAATTTTTAAACGGTTGTCACTGACACATTGATTCACGAGGAATGTTTGTGCACATCACTGTATTTTACACTACTGGCCATTAAAATTGCTACACCACCGAAATGACGTGCTACAGACGCGAAATTTAACCGATAGGAAGAAGATGCTGTGATATGCAAATGATTAGCTTTTCAGAGCATTCACACAAGGTTGGCGCCGGTGGCGACACCTACAACGTATTGACACGAGGAAAGTTTCAAACCGATTTCTCATCCACAAACAGCAGTTGACCGGCGTTGCCTGGTGAAGCGTTGTTATGATGCCCCGTGTAAGGAGAAGAAATGCGTACCATCACGTTTCCGACTTTGATAAAGGTCGAATCGTAGCCTATCGCGATTGCGGTTAATCGTATCACGACATTGCTGCTCGCGTTGGTTGAGATCCAATGACTGTTAGCAGAATATGGAATCGGTGGGTTCAGGAAGGTAATACGGAACGCAGTGTTGGATCCCAAAGGCCTCGTACACTAGCAGAAGAGATGACAGGCATCTTATCCACATGGCTGTAACGGATCGTGCAGCCACTTCACGATCCCTGAGTCAACAGATGGGGACATTTGCAAGACAACAACCATCTGCACAAACAGTTCGACGACGTTTGCAGCAGCATGGACTATCAGCTCGAAGACCATGGCTGCGGTTACCCTTGACGCTGCACCACATACAGGAGCGCCTGCGATCGTGTACTCAACGGCGAACCTGGGTGCACGAATGGCAAAACGTCGTTTTTCGGATGAATCCAGGTTCTGTTTACGGCATCACGATGGTCGCATCCGTGTTTGGCGACATCGCGGTGAACTAACATTGGAAACGTGTATTTGTCATCGCCATACTGGCGTATCACCGGATGTGATGGTATGGGGTGCCATTGGTTACACGTCTCGGTCACCTCTTGTTCGCATTGACAGAACGTTGAACGGTGGACGTTACATTTCAGATGTGTTACGACCCGTGGCTCTATTCTTCATTCGATCCCTGCGAAACCCTACATTTCAGCAGGATACTGCACGTCCGCATGTTGCAGGTCCGGTACGGGCCTTTCTGGATACAGAAAATGTTCGATAGCTGCCCTGGCCAGCACATTCTCCAGATCTCTCACCAACTGAAAACGTCTGGTGAATGGTGGCCGAGCAACTAGCTCGTCACAATACGCCAGTCACTACTCTTGATGAACTGTGGTATCGTGTTGAAGCTGCATGGGCAGCTGTACCTGTACACGCCATCCAAGCTCTGTTTGACTCAATGCCCAGGCGTATCAAGGCCGTTATTACGACCAGAGGTGGTTGTTCTGGTACTGATTTCTCAGGATCTATGGACCCAAATTGCGTGAAAATGTAATCACATGTCAGTTCTAGTATAATATATTTGTCCAATGAATACCCGTTTATCAACTGAATTTATTCTTGGTGTAGCAATTTTAATGGCCAGTAGTGTAATTTTTAATTTTTTAAGTTTCGAAATTTAGTGAAATGACAGTTTCAGAAACTTTACTGGTCTCATACGGATATGATTTTATGTATACAGACAGAAGCGGCGGGTAAAAATTTGTACCAAGATCGGAAATCGAATCGGATCTCGTGCTTACTAGGCATGTGTGTTAGCCACTAAGCCAACTTGGCACAGCGCTTCACACAATTGCATGGATTACCCTGCCATGACTCGCTCCTCGATCCAAATATTCACTGCGGCCGCAGTCTAGTTTGAATTCCCCCCTACACGAAACTGCCGAGGCTCTTCATGTTCTGAAATAGCACCTCAGCAACGAACGTAAATGGGCTATTCAGCCTGAAACCCAGGAGCAGGTACTTACACAGTTTCAGAGACTTTATCGTCTCAAACAGATATGATTTTATGTATCTAGGCCGCGCGGGGAACCCGTGTGGTCAGAGGCACCTTGGCCACGGTTCGCGCGGCTGCCCCCGTCGGAGGTTCGATTCCTCCCTCGGGCATGGGTGTGTGTATGTAGCGTAATTTATTATAAGTTAGATTAAGTAGTGTGTAAGCCTAGGGACCGATGACCTCAGCAGTTTGGTCCCATAGGAACTTACGACAGTTTTTTTTATGTATATAGACCGAAGCGGTGAGCGACAATTTGTACCAAGGCCGAGAATCCTAGTTAAGTCTCTGAAACAGTGTCATTTCATTTGTATAAGTACTCGCTTCTGGGTTTCAGGCTGGATCCCCCACTTACGTTGCTGAGATGTTATTCCAGAACGTGAAGAGCCTTAGCAATTCTGTTCCTGCGTAACGGGTATTTTAAAGTACGCTGGGGCTGCACAGAGAATCTGGATCGAGAAGATGGGTGTTCCTGTATAATCAGTGCAATTGTTTGTATCGCTGTGCCAACATGGCTTCGTGGTTAACCCACATGCCTATAAAGCAGGAGACCCTAGTTTGATTCTCGGCCTTTTCACTCGCCACTTCAGTCTATAGACATAAAATCAAAGTGTAGTGTTATTACCTTCAGTTAAGCAGCGAATAAGAATCTCAAAAACGAAGGCTGTGTTTCGTAACTCCGCTTTAGCGACACTGTGATTGATGGTATTTCCATTGCTATCCTGCAGAGAATGTTTCTATTGTGTTTTTCAGCTACCATACTTTCCATACGACCAGAACTTCTTTGGATTTCCAGCCAGGTTTCGAGACGAAGTTTGGTTGTGAAAACTATTATTGGTATCTTGCACTGAAGTCCGCGCTAAATTTCGAGCTTCTGAAAAAGATTTCCATGCTTGGGGTTTCGCGTTCGTTTAAATTTGGCATGCTTCTTTCGTTGTTTCTCCAACATTGTTTCTGGGTTCTTGGATCCTTGATATATTATTTTCCTATACACGTTTTACGTTGTAAGCCTCAATGTTACGAGTCTTTGAAGATGACTATATCATCGTTTTCTAATGTCTGTCGCCAGGTTCGGCAGAGTCTCTGTTGCTTTAAGAGATTTTCGCCTGCGCCCGTCTTATGCTTTTTTCTGCGCCAGGAGTTTTCCTCAGGACCCTTAGTTCTTCCTTGACGATGTTTCCAGATCGCCTTTTCTGATGAGAATTAAAGTTTCGCCAGTGTACAGAGCTCCAGGTTAGATCATCGTATTGTAATTCCGAATCTTTTATTTGTGGACATGTACTAGTTATTGTAGATGTCACGCGTTCTCCCTGACGCTCGCTTGTTTCTGTAATCGAACTCCCTGTGCGTCCTTTCTGTAGCCTCACTGGCTCAACACCTCACCGACATACGTGAAGTGTCTCACACTTTTGATTTGTCTGCACTTCGTTTTTAATTTCTGAACGTTAAATTCGGCGGAAACGAACTCAGTTTTTTGGTTTTTCAAACAAGATTTGTAGGCCGGCATTTCCAGCGTATTCTATGACTTCTCTCTCTGCGATTGCTGTGATTTCACTGTCCGGATTTATAATAAAGGGGACAGCGCAAAATTATATCGAACGCCTGTTGGACATGTATGAACATGGCAACATGGGCGTTGTTATCTGCGTTTTTGTGGATGGACAAACAGACCGAGCTGAGGGTGCACAATATCGCTTTTTGCTGTCATTATGAAATCTACTCTGTACAGCTTGATTCATCAGCCACTACCTATGGGTTTTATGCAACGCGCGACACCTTCCAATTCCACACACAAGATTTTCATATTCTCTCGCTTGCTATGTGCAAACTAACAGTCCAACCGAAAAATGATCGGCACCTTTTCGTAGAAAATTTTATGTAGTTAAATTTTGCACTGGTATATGTTTTACTTAGAGGCCGTAGTTTTGTAATTATTCAAGAAAAATACACAAAAGTGACCTTTAAATGCGTTTTTCTTGAAGAATTCGGAAACCGTTGCCTCCAGCGAAAACGTATACAAGTTCAAGATTTAACTACACTAAATTTACTCCAAAAATATCATATTAATTTTTTTTCTGTTGGACTAATAGTTGGCGCATAGCGAGCGAGAGGAAATGAAAATCTCACGCTTGGTTTTTGAAGGCGTTGTGGGTTACATAAAACTCATAGGTAGGGGTAGCTGAATCACTCTATGTAATGGGGTATTGGCTTGAATCCTCTGCTGAGAACCTCTCGTGCTGATTATCAGGATATGTAGGCAGTGGGTTCGTGAAATACAGAAATACGAAAACACCGAGTAATTAGCCTTCACCACTTTGTTTCATAATAGTCACATTAGTGTTTGTCGTCCTAGCACGGGATAAATGCGGTCTTATCGAGACACCATTGCGAGCCGAAAAAAGATATATTCCGCGTCCAAGCCACAGGAGATAACTCTATTCTGTCGCATATGGGATCCAGCGACTCGACAGCTAATGTGTGTGTGTGTGTGTGTGTGTGTGTGTGTGTGTGTGTGTGTGTGTGTGTGTGTGTGTGGTGGCACTCTGTGGCAGGCTTCTAGGCGCTCAGTCAGGAACCGCGCGACTGCTACGGTCGCAGGTTCGAATCCTGCCTCGGGCATGAGTGTGTGTGTGATGTTCTTAGATTAGTTAGGTTTAAGTAGTTCTAAGTTCTAGGGGACTGATGACCACAGATGTTAAGTCCCATAGTGCTCAGAGCCTTCTGAACCATTTTGAACTCTGTGGCAGGCGTATACTGACACAAGTTCGTGAGCTTTCCGAGATAGAGCTAGCTCGTGCGCGTGTACGCGCTCGTCCGACTCATGCAACCCTCTGGCGCTTACATCCATTTACTTTGCTGCAAATAGGGTTCCGATCCTTACATTGATTTTGAATCCCAAACGCTGCACTAAGGACCAACGATTTTATAGTGAAAAGTATAATTAACACTAATTAGCGTCACTACTTTGGGTTGGAAGTTTAACTAAATCCCTCATCACATCTGTGTCCCCAAAAAGGCAGATATTATTTAGCTCAAGAAACAGTAACGTGAGAGTCACAAGTGTCATACCGTTTTAACGGACTACGTAATCTTGTCGTTGCTGGGGAAAACTGAACCCTTCACAAGTTTCATGAGAAACGTCTCTTGCGATCGTTTCTAGATACTGTGTAATACCGACAGACCTGGCATCAAGTACAAACTCGTAAAACCCAGTTATTGTCTAAGTTTTGACGGAACTCTGTGCATCAGAACCTCTAGGGAGGAGAACGCCGGGACGGACGAGAGAAGAGTGGTACGTGCAGAAGTGGCAAACAGCCTGTGCGGCGGTGTCGCACCTGTTAGTGTGCTTAACAAAAGACATTAGAATTCAAAGCGCGAGGCGGCCGCAAGAGTCGGAACTGCCTCTAGGGGGCAAAGAATACGACTGCAGCTCCGGGTCCTGGGGGCGGTCTAGTAATAAGAGGGCCGACCGCTAGGCGGCAGCAGCTGCGCGCCGCCCGCCGCCCGCACCGGGGATTGGAATTGGTAATAAGGTCATTACCAGCACACCAACAATTAGCTGCAAACGGGGGGAGGCAGCAGGAAGCTCGCGCATGCTTCCTACTGCCTTGCACGACTAGTCTTTCGTACCGCCGAGGCAGAAGGCGCGCAGCAACACCGGCTCCGTTCCATCACTTTACAAAATTTCACTCTTGTTTCTTTTTCTCATTTTCCTAGATGAAGCTCTTTCTGTAGTTACACATATGACCTGGTAATTATTTAGTTTGTTGTAGATAACAAGATCTACGTGATAAATTATGGCACTGGAATTGACACCCGTGCTCTGTAGCTCTATAATCTAGTGTTATTACTCTTTGAACTCGACCGATTTCCTAATTTCTTATTCTTTTCGGCCATGTAAATCATGGAATTCTTTTAGATAAGCTAAATCATTATGGTTTGAGTGGGGCAGTGCACAAATGGTTTAATTCATACTTAACTGGAAGAATGCAGAAGGTTGAAATAAGTGGTTCATGTAATGTTAGAACAACAGCTGATTCATCAAACTGGGGGGCTATCAAGTACGGGGTCCCACAGGGTTCGTTCTTAGGTCCTTTACTGTTCTTGATATACATTAATGACTTACCATTCCACATTGATGAAGATGCAAAGTTAGTTCTTTTTGTTGACGATACAAGCATATTAATAACATCCAAAAACCAAGAACTAAGTGATGTAATTGTAAATGATGTTTTTCACAAAATTATTAAGTGGTTCTCAGCAAACGGACTCTCTTAAAATTTTGATAAAACACAGTATATACAGTTCTGTACAGTAAATGGCACAACTCCAGTAATAAATATAGACTTTGAACAGAAGTCTGTAGCTAAGGTAGAAGTTCCAAAATTTTTAGGTGTCTCCATTGATGAGAGGTTAAACTGGAAGCAACGCATAGATGGTCTGCTGAAACGTCTGAATTAAGCTACGTATGCTATTAGGGTTTTGCAAATTTTGGTGATAAAAACCTCAGTAAATTAGCTTACTATACCTACTTTCGTTCACTGCTTTTGTATGGCATCATATACTGGGGTAATTCATCGTTGAGTAGAAAAGTATTCATTGCTCAAAAACGTGTAATCAGAATAATTGCTGGAGCTCACCCACGGTCATCCTGCAGACATCTATTTAAGGATCTAGGGATCCTCACAGTAACCTCACAGTATATATATCACTTATGAAGTTTGTTGTTAATAATCCAAACCAGTTCAAAAGTAATAGCAGTGTGCATAGCTATAACACCAGGAGAAAGGATGATCTTCACTATGCAGGGTTAAATCTGGCACAGAAAGGGGTAAATTATGCTGCCACAAAAGTCTTTGGTCACCTACCAAACAGCATCAAAAGCCTGACAGACAGCCAACTAACATTCAAAAATAAATTAAAGAATTTCTAGACGATAACTCCTTCTACTCATTGGCTGAATTTTTAGATATAAATTAAGGGAAAATAAAAGACATTAGTGTCATGCAATATTTTGTGTAATGTAATATCTTGTACAGACATATTTTATTAACCTGACACGTTCCACATCATTACGAAGTGTCGTATTCATGATCTATGGAACAAGTATTAATCTGATCTAATCTAATCATTAGTCTTCCGGCTGGTTTCGATGCGGCTCGTCGTGACTTCTCCCCTGTGCCAACCTGCTCATTTCAGAGTCGCACTTGCAACCGTGCGTCCCCTATTATTTGTTGGAAATATTCAAATCTCTGTCTTCCCCATCAGATTTTAACCCTTTGCAGCTCTCTCCAGTGCGACGTAAGTTATTCCCTGACATCTTAGTAGTTACTAAAAATGGTTCAAATGGCTCTGAGCACTATGGAACTCAACTTCTGAGGTCAATAGTCCCCTAGAACTTAGAACTAGTTAAACCTAACTAACCTAAGGACATCACAAACATCCATGCCCGAGGCAGGATTCGAACCCGCGACCGTAGCGGTCTTGCTTAGTAGTTACTGCCCGCCATCTATGTGGAGCACGTGTTGGTCTCACCGCGGACTGCTAGACTGAACCACACGCAACTGATTTCATCAAAGTGTACGGGCCTGAAGATGGCGTTGACGCAACGTCGAAACTAGTAGCGAAGTAAATATACAATCTTAAGTACAACTGAGGGAATTTCATTGTTAATAAAAAAAATTATACCAGCTGTGTCCCACCTTCATCCAATTTAAATAAGGATGAACGAAGATAAAATCCGACTTGTCGTACTATTATGTCTTCTTATTAGTGTTTTCATCATGTTCCTTTCCTCTCTCCGATTCTGCGCAGAACCTCCTCATTCCTTACCTTATCACTATAACTAGTTTTCAACATTCTTCTGTAGCACCACATCTCCAATGCTTCGAGTCTGTTCTGTTCCGGTTTTCCCACAGTCGTTACCATACAATGCTGTGTTTCTTCCTCAAATTAAAGCTAATGATTGACACTAGTTCACTTCTGTTGGCCAGGAACTCCCTCTTTGCCTTGTTAAGTCTGTCACGCTTTATTTTGCTTCCTAGCCAACGAAATTCGTTCGCTTCGTCTCCTTCGGGTGCCAACTTTGATGTTAAGTTTAGCACTAATCTGATTTCAGCTACTCATTACTTTCGTCTTTTTTCGATTTACTCTCAATCCTTAGTGTGTGCTCATTAGGCCATCCCATTGAACAAGTAATTCAGTTCTTCTTCACATTCACAGACGATAGCAATGTCATGGGTGAATATTATCTTTTTTACTCCTGAATTTCCCTCCCACTCCTGAACTTAGGAGATATCTTACAAATCACTCATGTGACACATCCTAGAATATGAGTGGGACCCGTACCAAATAGCGCAGTTGAATCTATACAGAGAAAGGCAGCGCGAATGTTCGTACGTTTGTTTGACCCGAAGGAGAGTGCAGCAGAGACGCCAAAGAAATTAAATTGACAGACTCTTTAAAACAGACACAGCCCATACCGAGAAAGCTTGCTTACGAAGTTTCAAGAATCGGCGTTAAAGGATGCCTCTAGGAAAGTACTACAATTCGCCTCGCGTCGCCCCCGTAGGAACAGTGAGTACAACATTAGACTAATTACAGCACGCACAGAGGCATTTTAACAACCATTCTTACCGCCTTCCTTGCGTAAATGAACCGTGAAGAACGCCTAACAGCTGATACAGTGGGAAATACCCTCTACCATGCACTTGGCACTACTTTCTAGCGTATGGATGTAGGCCCTTCTTTTGTCTCCGTCTCTGGTTCTTCGATGTATAGATTGAACAGAAGGTTCAAAACAATACATTCCTGTCTTACATATTTTGTAACCCGAACTCTTCCTTTCTTGGTCATCCGCTCTCTGCTGGGGAGGGCATCAAGTATAACGGGATGCAGGCGGTCTGCAACACCTTCACGTAGACCACCGACGTCGTGGAGCATTTAGTTACTACCACAGGTGCGACGGAGGCCAAGGTGAACGTCCCCCATAGCATAATACTGCACCCATAGGCCTGCGTTCGATGCGTGGTGCATGTCTCGAGCCGCTGATTGTTGGATGACGGCGTGTCCGGACGACGTCTACCTGCTGTGACAGGAAACGTGAGTCATACGACCAGACGAGTTGGTTCCATAGATCCACGCTCCAATGCGAATGAGCCCGAGCCCACTGAAATCCTAACTGATGATGTCGATGGCTATGGGAGCACGTAGGGATCATCATGTTGAACAAGGCGCGGTCAACCGTGTGTTCTGAAACACTGTGCTTGCTTCAACACTGTACTCTGTTGTCAGATATCGTGACATAATGCCGCCTGCTTTGCTTTTCAGAGTGGGTAAGCCCCCGATCTCCAAGCCCTAGGAGTGAAGTCTTCCAAAATTTTGTCGTCTGCTCCACGTTTCACCGTCCTTCAACCACTTTCCACGACAGTAGCACGCGGACAACCGACCAGCTTCGCCACTTCTGAGATACTCGTTCTCAGGCGGATGGCCACAAAAATCAACCCTTTGCAAATTTAGCTTATGTCTTGGATTTCCCCGTTTAGTAGCTAGGAGGATTCCCCGTTTCTCTCCGCTCTTCTTGTAAACTACCCTTACGTGCACGGTACTCCAACAGGAAGTATAAAACGTAGAGGTGGGCTATGGTCATAACGTATACACGATTTAGAAGACAATCTGAGCAGCCGTCTTAGGTTGTTAATGCTGTCGCTTATCGTCTAGAAAAGTCATCAGAAGATGACAAAAACTTACAAAACGATTTAGAAAAAATATCTATATGGTGCGAAAATTGCAATTGACCCTAAATAAAAGTGTGAACTCATCCACATGAGTGACCGTCTAGGCATGGTTGAACTACAGGCAACACGAGCCAGGTACCTGCTTCGTGGAACTGATCGGCTGTCAGACCCCTCCGTCTAATAGGCGCTGCTCATGCATGAATGTTAACATCTTTGGGCGAGTTTAGTGACATCTTTGAACAGTCAAAAGGACTGCGTTTGTGATACAATATCTATAGTCAACGTCTATCTTCTGGAGTTCTGGGAACCGGGGTGTTGCAAAACTTTTTTTGGTGTGTGTATTTTATCAAGAATCGCTTATTCGGGATCTACAGTGTACGCGTCAGCTTTAACTCGTACGTGTTGACGTTAAGAGACTATTCCTTTGTGCCACCGCCTGGGAATCACACAGAGTACTTGTCAGTATGGACGAAGGGGAGAGAGCTGCGTTGGTACAGCATCGGGGAAAAGAACAGGGGAAGAGAGTTGCTGACGTCGCGCATGTGGTGTGGCTACCAGTACGCGAACTGTGGAGGGCGGGAGAAAAGCGCGGCGGCTGTGTGGGACGCAGAGCAGCGCTGTCAGGTGGCGGCTACAGGGTAAGGGCGTGGCCAAGCACCCCAAGGCGGCATCTAATCCCTGAATCACCCGCACACCCCGCACTTTTCTCCTGACTCAGCGCCTTCATCAGTAGATTATTTAAATACGCCTGATTACAGACTGTAGAACAACGACCCAAAATAAAAATTGCCTCTGTACATTCCGAAAACCATGTACAGGCAGCAGGAAAGGCTGACAGCTTTAGATTCCTGGAATTATACTACTGGCCATTAAAACTGCTACACCACGAAGATGACGTGCTACAGACGCGAAATTTAACCGACAGGAAGAAGATGCTGTGATATGCAAATGATTAGCTTTTCAGAGCATTCACACAAGGGTGGCGCCGGTTGCGACACCTACAACGTGCTGACATGAGGAAAGTTTCCAACCGATTTCTCATATACAAACAGCAGTTGACCGGCGTTACCTGGTGAAACGTTGTTTTGATGCCTCGTGTCAGGAGGAGAAATGCGTACCATCACGTTTCCGACTTTGACAAAGGTCGGATTGTGGCCTATCGCAATTGCGGTTTATCGTATCGCGACATTGCTGCTCGCGTTGGTCGAGAGCCAACGACTGTTAGCAGAATATGGAATTGGTGGGTTCATGAGGGTAATACGGAACGCCGTGCTGGATCCCAACGGCCTCGTATCACTAGCAGTCGAGATGACAGGCACCTTATCCGCATGGCTCTAACGGATCGCGCAGCCACGTCTCGATCCCTTAGTCAACAAATGGGGACGTTTGCAAGACAATAACCATCTGCACGAACAGTTCGACGACGTTTGCAGCAGCATGGACTATCAGCTCGGAGACCATGGCTGCGGTTACCCTTGACGCTGCATCACAGACAGGAGCGCCTGCAATGGTGTACTCAACGACGAACCTGGGTGCACGAATGGCAAAACGTAATTTTTTCGGATGAATCCATCATGATGGTTGCATCCGTGTTTGGCGACATCGCGGTGAACGCACATTGGAAGCCTGTATTCGTCATCGCCATACTCATGTATCACCCGGCGTGATGGTATGTGGTGCCATTGGTTACGCGTCTCGGTCACCTCTTGTTCGCATTGACGCCACTTTGAACAGCGGACGTTACATTTAAGATGTGTTACGACCCATGGCTCTACCCTTCATTCGATCCCTGCGAAACCCTACATTTCAGCAGGATAATGCACGACCGCATGTTGCAGGTCCTGTACGGGCCTTTCTGTATACAGAAAATGTTCGACTGCTGCCCTGGCCAGCACATTCTCCAGATCTCTCACCAATTGGAAACGTGTGGTCAATGGTGGCCGAGCAACTGGCTCGTCACAATACGCCAGTCGCTACTCTTGATGGACTGTGGTATCGTGTTGAAGCTGCATGGGCAGCTGTATCTGTTCACGCCATCCAAGCTCCGTTTGACTCAATGCCCAGGCGTATCAAGGCCGTTATTACGGCCAGAGGTGGTTGTTCTGGGTACTGATTTCTCAGGATCTATGCACCCAAATTGCTTACAAATGTAATCACATGTCACTTCTAGTAAAATACATTTGTCCAATGAATACCCGTTTATCATCTGCATTTATTCTAAGTATAGCAATTTTAATGGCTAGCAATGTACAAGTCGGTAATTAATTCTAATTGGAGAACGACGTCAGTTGTTTATTTACTCATGTCTAGAGGTATATAATTAGCTTATAAAGGGTTTTGCATGGTGGAATGAGTCATTTCGAAAGGCAGGCAATACACACTGATAAGTCGAAACACTATGATCAGCTGTAGATTAGCTTGCCGGTCCGCCTTTGGAACTCGTTCATCGGTGTAAAGGGCTTGTATTAAAAAGGGTACAGTCTTTCTGCCATATTGTTCAATGTATACGTCGAAGGAGTAATGACGGAAAAAAAGAAGCGTGATCAAAATTTCGCGTGAAAGGATCTCAACGACAAGACTGTCTCATAACATTGCTATTCTCAGCGAAAGTGAGGAAGAATTGCAGTGCCAGTTCAATTAAATAAACAGTCTAATGAGTACAGAATGGGGAAGAAGAGTAAAGCGTACGAAGAGAAAAGTAACGCAGAGCAGCAGATATGAGATTCACGATACACCTAACATTAAAACTCGTGATTACGAAGTAGACAAATTTAAGGCGTTCTACTACCTCGGAAGTAAAATAACACAAAGCGGACGAAGCAAGGAGGGCGCAAAAGGCAGAATAGCACAGGCAAACAGGGACTTCCCAGTCAGAAATGTTTACTGGTGCCAAATGCAGGCCTTAATTTCAACAATAAATTTCTGGGAATGTACGTTTGGAGCACAATAGTGTACGATAGTCAATCATGGGATGGCGGATTCAAGGCGTTTGACATTTGGTTGTATATAAGGTTGGTGAAATATGTGGAAAACATTGACAAGATGAGGATATAGATGATAGGACATTTATTAAGACTAAATCATGATGCAATAACTCCCATGATGCTAGAGGGTTCCGTGTAGCATAAAAACTGCAGGGGAACGCAGGACACATCCAATAAACAAGTGAGGATGGTAGAGCTCTTGCCCGCGAAAGGCAAAGGTCCCGAGTTCCAGTCTCGGTCCGGCAAACAGTTTTAATCCTCCAGGCTGTGGCTAAGCCATGTCTCCGCAATGTTATTTCTTCCAGGAGTGTTAGTTTTGCACGCTTCGCAGAAGAGCTTCTGTGAAGTTTGGGAGGTAGGAGACGAGGTACTGACAGAACTGAAGCCGTGAGGACGGGTCGTGAGTCGGGCTTGGATAGCTCAGATGTAGAAAACTTGCCCGCGAAAGGCAAAGGTCCCCAGTTCGAGCCTCGGTCCGGCACACAGCTTTAGTCTGTCAGGAAGTTTCAATTCAGCGCACACTCCGCTGCAGAATGAAAATCTCGTTCTGTAAAATAAGTGAGGACTTGGAAGTGTGAGTCTGGGATGAAGAGATTGTCAGACGAGATGAAGTCGTGATGAGCAGTACCAAACCGGACAGGAGTGACTCAAAACTGACGCGAGTCTGCATAGTATACATTCGACAGGTCCTTGGTAGGTTATCGGAAGTACGTCGCACCTGATGTCTATCAACAGTCATCTAATTCCTGTCAATAACGGGCCGGTGTCCTGGGCTCGGAACTGACACCCGATAGTGCCTGAGATGTGTTACACTGAGCTCAAATCTGGTGAATTAGGTGGTCAAGACATCACTATCATGCTCCTAAGACCAATGTGTCACAAATCTGTCATTGTGGCATTTACTGTTATCCTGCTGGAATATGCCATCGTCGTCGGTGAAGTCATTTAGCATAAAGGAATGCAGGTGGTTCGCAATATTGTTCACGTAGTCCGCAGCTGTAAGACGAACAACGAAGTGCTCGGATTAAAAAGGGTGTAGGACAGGGATGTAGTCTTTAATCCCTACTGCTCAGTCTATACATCGAAGAAGCAGTAAGGGAAATAGAAGAAAGGCTCAGGAGTGGGACTAAAATTCAGAGTGAAAGGATATGAACAATAAGATTCGCTGATGACGTTGCTATCCTTAGTGAAAGTGAAGAAGGATTTGCACGATGTGTTGAACGGAATGAACAGGATTGAGAGAAAATCGATTGAAGACCAAGGCAATGAGAAGTGCAGATATGCAAACAGCGAGAAACTTAACAATACAATTGGGGATTACGTAGCAGACGAAATTAAGGAATTCTGCTACCTAGGCAGCAAAATAACCTATGACGGGCGGAGCAAGGAGGACGTAAGAAGCACACTAGAACTGGCGAAAAAGGCATTCTTGGCCAAGAGAAGGGTACTAGTACCTAATAGACGTCTTAACTTGATTAAGAAATCACCGAGAAACATTGTGCGTTAGTGAGACATGGACTATGGGAAAACCAGGGAAAACCAGAACAGAAGAGAATCGAAGCTTTTGAGATGTGGTGCTACACAAGAATGTTGGAAATTAGGTAGACTGGTAAGGTAAGAAATGAGGATGCTCTCCGCAGAATCGGCGAGGAAAGCAACATATGGAAAACACTGACAAGAAGAAGGGACAGGATGATATGACGTCTGTTAAGACATCAGGGGATAACTTTCATTGTACTAGAGGGTAAAAACTGTTTAGGAAGACAGAGATTGGAATACATCCGCCAAATAATTGATGATGTATGGTGCAACTGCTACTCTGAGACGAAAAGGTTGGCAAAAATTAAGTCCACAGTTGGCGTAGTGCCTGAAATTACTACCTCAAGCCCCATGGGACCCACGTGAGTGCCATCCATAGCATAATATTGAATAATACTGCCCGTACCGGGCTGCATCAGTGGCGCAGTGGATGTTTCAAGAAGCCGTTCACCTGAGATGAAAATCGATCTCGTGTGACAAGAAATGTGAGTCATTCGACCTAGCGATACGTTTCCATTGAACCGCGGTCCAGCCTCGATGATCATGTCCCCACTGCAATCGTTATTCGTAATGGGAACACGTAGAGAGTCACATATTTAACAAGGAGGAAAATGCTCCGAATCACTTGTGCCTGTACGAGAATGATGAAGAGTCTGATGGACTATGAGTGTAACTGGATTTACGCCCTTTTTCCGTCAAAGTACTAAATCGATACCTCCGTATTTCAATTACCCACTCAAAAAATTTCAGCTCGATATCTTTGGTGTAGGCTAAGCACTCATCTTAAGAAGGCAGTGGATGACAGGCAGTTGTCACCTTGTTTAGTGCGTATAGGTTATTGTATCGACTCTAAGCTGCGTTGCGTGTTAACTTGTGTGATATAAAGAGTGAAGTGAGTGGTAATGATCAGAAAATGACTTTACAGACAAAAAGAAGAAAAGAAGCAGTAGGGAAAGTTATAGAAATAAGAAAGGAATGGTCGTGGGCGCAAAAAAATTTAAGTCTATAGATCGATGTTGTCCAAAAAAGAAATCAACAAGACTCCTTGAAGATGTATTTTCATTATGTCGCCGGCCGGTGTGGCCGTGCTGTTAAAGGCGCTTCAGTCTGGAACCGCGTGACCGCTACGGTCGCAGGTTCGAATCCTGCCTCGGGCATGGATGTGTGTGATGTCCTTAGGTTAGTTAGGTTTAATTAGTTCTAAGTTCTAGGCGACTGATGACCTCAGAAGTTAAGTCGCATAGTGCTCAGAGCTATTTGAACCATTTTTTTTTCATTATGTCGTTAACAGAGAAACCAACTGTAGCAGCAACAAAGTTGAGGGACATTCAGGACCTCTTGCGCTTTCTTCCTGATATAGAAAAAGGCTGGTATGAAGAACTTCTAGACGGAGTAAACAGTGAAGAAGCTACTGATCCTGAACAGGAACAAAATTCAAATGGCTCGGAGCACTATGGGACTTAACATCTGAGGTCATCAGTCCCCTAGAACTTAGAACTACTTAAACCTAACTAACCTAAGGACATCACACACATCCATGCCCGAGGCAGGATTCGAACCTGCGACCGTAGCAGTCGCGCGGTTCCAGATTGTAGCGCCTAGAACCGCTCGGCCACCCCGGCCGGCAATTTTCAACTCAATTATCACGATATTTTGTTGAGGTATCATGGCGAAGAGAATAGAAGCTTTAGAAATGTGTTGCTACAGAAGAATGCTGAAGATTAGATGGGTAGATCACATAACTAATGAGGAGGTATTGAATAGAATTGGGGAGGAGAGGAGTTTGTGGCACAACTTGACTAGAAGAAGGGAGCGGTTGGTAGGACATGTTCTGAGGCATCAAGGGATCACCAATTTGGTACTGGAGGGCAGCGTGGAGGGTAAAAATCGTAGAGGGAGACCAAGAGATGAATACACTAAGCAGATTCTGAAGGATGTAGGCTGCAGTAGGTACTGGGAGATGAAGAGGCTTGCACAGGATAGAGTAGTATGGAGAGCTGCATCAAACCAGTCTCGGGACTGAAGACCACAACAACAACATCATGGTTTGATGGAGAAAGGGCGTAAACCAATCATCATATTTTGGATAATATATCACAAATGGAAGAAATATCTCAGTTGTAAGGATGATTCTGTACGTTAAAAGTATGATCTAAGACAGAATTATTACATCATTAAAATATAATTGTTTTTCCATAAGAAATAAAAATGCAAATCTTCAACTAACTTGTACCGGAAATGCACTTTTCGGACTTACGATCGTAGTCGATCAAACTTCGTCGTCAGAGGCGCCCAACTCGGACATGCTGAGAACAAGACTCATTACTTTTCAGAATGGGAGTGCTGGCCGACAAAAAAGCGCTAGTACAGCTGCAGCCCTTTAGCGGACACGTCCATCGGAATCGGCTGAGACCGCGATAATGTGGCGGGACGGCGTTAATTCGAGCTACTGGGTCCGCGGCTGTGGCCTTTTAAACCCGTGCGGCCGCGTTAGACCAGCGGGTGACCCGCCCCGTCAAATGGCGCCTGGCGTAATAATGGCTGTTATTAGGGGCGATAAGGCTGACCTCTGGCGGGGTTTTAAGTATAACTGCTACACGTGCCTCCACTTCGCAGTTCCTCAGACTTCCCCGCGGACGACGGAAACCATTGTATAGCGTTCTCGCACATTGTGCCAGTAAGCTCGCATAAAAGCACTCAGAACGCGACACAGCGGATTGTGAACGCTTGTAGGAGGCCGCGCGACCTAAAATAAACGAGTAAAAGCCCCTCTGTTGTATTCACCAAATGCACTTGGCGTCAAACGTATAAATGTGGCAGGAAGAGAACCTCTACCACCGAAAGTAGATGGCCTGCCTTCACGCAGCAACTACGTAGCTTTGGCAAAGAGCTAAACAAGTATAGGCAACAGCTGTGGCATAAATAGATGGCAATACAAATTAGCAACAATTTACCATGATTTATTAACAGAAGTCTTCACAGTACTTAATTGGAGTTTGAAGACTGTGCGTGGCAGTGACGTTCAATGTTCATTTAATCCTATGTGTCTTTAGACCTCGATACAGTGAACGCTTTTATTGACGCTAAATCATGAAAAGTTTGAAGCCATCCACATGAATACTAAAAATAATCGACTAAATCTCGGTTACATGATGAATCACACAAATCTAAAGTCCATAAACTCTACTAAATACCAGGTGCCGGATTGAGTGGCCGAGCGGTTCTAGGCGCTACAGTCTGGAGCCGCGCCACCTGTATGGTCGCAGGATCGAATCCTGCCTCGGGCATGGATGTGTGTGATGTCCTTAGGTTAGTTAGGTTTAAGTAGTTCTAAATTATATGGGACTGATGACCTCAGAAGATAAGTCCCATAGTGCTCAGAGCCATTTGTGGCATTTGAAATACCAGGGATTACAATCACGATTAAATTAAATTGGAACGATCACGTAGGAGAGCAAACCAAAGACTGCGATCTATTGGCAGAACACTTAGAAAATGTAACACATCTGTTGAAGAGACTGCTTACCTTGTCCGCCCTCTTCTGGAGTGCTGCAGTGCGGTGTGGGATTCGCGTCAGATAAGATTGAGGCGGGATATCGATAAAGTTAGAAGGGCAGCTGGTTTGGGTTATCGCGAAATAAGGCAGAGGACGGCACTGATATGATACACGAATTGGGGGTGGAAGTCATTAAAACGAAGGCGTTTCTCGCTGCGGCGGGACCTTCTCACGAAATGTCAGTCATCAGCTTCCTCCTCAGGGTGCGAAAATGTTCTCTTGGCTCCCACATACGTAGGGAAGAATGGTCACAGTGGAACTGGAAATGTGTGACTAGGGCCTCCCGTCGGGTAGACCGTTCGCCGGGTGCAAGTCTTTCGATATGACGCCACTTCGGCGACTTGCGCGTCGATGGGGATGAAATGGTGGTGATTAGGACAACACAACACCCAGTCCCTGAGCGAAGAAAATCTCCGACCCAGCCGGGTATCGAACCCGGGCCCTTAGGACATGTAACACCATATCTTTAATAATCTACTGATTTATTTTGCCTTTCGGTTTAATTAATGTTACTTCGTTAAGCTTCTGTAAATGTGTTTGACTGAATAGATAACACAAAATTGCATACTCCTTTCTTTGAAAAAACTTTGATGTCATGGTTTGATTCTATGCAGTGTAGTACATCTGTCATTTAAATTCTTTGTCTCAATCGGAGGGAGACAAAACTTGCTGTATACATTTGGAATTTGGGTGAATAATTTCTTGTAGAAACTCTAATATGTGCAAATGTTCTGTTTTATTTAAAATGTTTGTTTGCTGTTATGTAAACTGCTGACCTTCACTTAGGGTTCTTAGTTAGTTTGTGTGTTAGAGATGCAGCGGTTCCCCTCGGGAACGGAACTGTGTAGCGCGCGCAAATTGTGGTTGGCCTAGGTGGAAAAGGTGGAACAAGAGTCAGTCGGGGACGAGCTACCAAACTGTGCACTGCCCATGTAAAAGTTGTATATTGTGCTGGTTCCGAGAGAGGCTTTTCCTGCCGCTTACCAATGCCTCGGATAGATGGATAAATAGCTGGAACTATTCTGGAATTGGTCTCTATCATCGCCACCAAGAAGGGACAGAGTGCAGCAATTCAGCCTGCAAATCCACCTACCAACATGCAGTTGCCACCACATTGCGCAATCACTGTAACGGAATACTATAATAATATATAGTGAAGGATCAGCTTATTGGATGTGATAGTGTGCTCAAGTATAAGGTAACTTATAATTGAATTCATGTACCTACCTTGATTTTTTTCCCTATCACAACACATCTCAGATTCCTCTCTATTTGAACTATGATTACCGAGTGTCCCAGTTTGTGGAAAAAATGAAAGCCTCAAAGCCAAATAGTTAATTAAATAATGTTGTTTGATGTTTGGTAAGAAGAGAGTATTCAGATTTACTGTGGATTTAGTGAAATTGTGGTAGGTAGTAAATGTAGTTTTGTGATGGAAACAGCCCAATTTAAAGTTTTGTGGAGTTTCAAAGTCACCTATTTAATCATTTACTTGAAAGTAGAAGACTGTGGTAATAAAGACAATTTGCTGTTTGTTTTAAAGATTAAAAGTTCTTCAAACTAAGGCTTATAAAGGTTTGCTTAGTTAATGATCATAGTGCTGCCTGTAGTAAAATTTAAAAGGTGAGTCAGTTTCTTGCAAATTTGTCAACATTGTGTCTCACTGCAGTAAAAGTCGTGAATTGCAGTTGTGGAAGGTTATATACTCATACTTGCTAAGCACTTGTTTCTTTTGGGTATTGAAAGTGCATTTTAATAGTGTAATAAGATCCACAGGTCATCCTTTACCACTATTTATGAAAACAATAATTTCTTTATTCAAAAGACAGTCAGAAGTAACCTGTTAGTGAATTCCATTTAACTTTCATTCTAAATAGAATAGTATTTAGTTGAGAGACACTTAACCTGTGACCAGTTCATAATTTTGCAGTGAACTACATTTATACTTTTATGTCAGTTAGGAAAATGTTTGAACAATAATACTGAACCTATGCCCAATTAATGCTTCTGCAGTGAATATTAATAGTAATGTTATAAAGACCATTAAGTTGGAATAAGCCCTGAAAGTAATAGTCTGTTTTATTATCTGTTATATTGAACCAAATAGTCTGTCCTGCTCTGTCAGCTTCCAATCTTAACCGTGAACATATGCACGTGTCAGAGTGCATTGCACTCGCGTGTGGTAAAGATTAGGTTTTGTTTATCCGTTAAAGTTACTAATAACTATTTTCTTGAACAAGAATGTTAATCATTCTCTTGCCTAATTAGGCTGGCGACCGTTTTCTTTATCCTTTAAACAGTGTGGATAGGTTAAATATTATTTATTACTGTTTAAATATTTACGTATTTCTGACTTTCGCTTCCGATACGCCACCTCCGTTAGGTATATCACGGTCAACATAACAAAATTCCTCTCAGAGGGTAACACTGCTGTGTTGCGTTATACCATAATTGCTTTAATAAGATAGTTTTATTTCACAACCTGCCTCCAACTTTAAGGTTATGGTACAGCAGTAGCAGACGGTAGTGTTATAGACTGTCGAGAAGGCGTTGGCGGCATGTTGCTTGTCAGCGTATGTCTGGCCACTCTCGTGATAGGTGCGCTTGATCCTGTCCTACTATCGATCTTTCTGCTACATCTTTACCGACTAGTGTGCACGCAATCAAAAACAAAGTTCAAGATCATTCCGTACCATTAGTCTGCAAATGTATTCCGTCCCTTCTTCTTACATTTGGCATTCCTCTGCCACACTTTTAAGGGAGGTAGGACGTCAAACGGGCCGACCTGAAGCAGGAGAGGTACCACAGGACATTTTAATTTCCACTGCCTATACTTTTACAAATAAATTCATAAAACTTTGTCAGAATGGCCAGGAAGGATTCAGAATTCACCCCCACAGCAGTGAAAGTTCGAAAACATAATGAAATAATGTTTTTTACATGTGAAATTTCATCATTTTTTTCACTTACTAATGGCTGCATTTGTTGCTATAGGTACACTTTTCTTCGTAAGTAAGTGAGATTCTTCGATGAATTTTACACAGCATACAAACCATACTTAAAGGTGTATGAAACTCTAGAATTTTCCAAATCTATTAAAAACTGTAGTAAAAATTGAGGTACTTAACTGTAAAATTTGTGTTTTTCTAATCATGAAGTTTAAAATATAACAGTTCATTCGTTTTTTCATAAATTAAATAAATTCTAGAGTTTCATACACCTGTGAGTATGGTGTGTATGCTGTGAAAAATTCATAGAAGAATCTCTCTAACTTATGAAGAAAAGTGTACCTATAGCAACAAATGCAGCCATTAGTAAGTGAAAAAAATGATGAAATTTCGCACGTAAAAAAATTTATTTTCTTACATTTTAGAACTTCCACTGTAATGAGTGTGAATCCTGAATCCTTCCTGAAGATGCTGACAAAGTTTTATGAATTTATTTGTAAAAGTATAGACCAAGGGTCTCCAAACTACGGCCCACCGGCCGGAACCGGCCCGCGAGAGCCGGCAAACCGACCCGCGTTAGCTGGCCGGACATCCCCGGTATCCGGCCCGCCAAATATTTGAGGTGGTACCTATACTGCCAACAATTGAGTTTCGAGGCCTGTCGCGACCAATATCCGCGACATTGGCTCTGCTACTCGCTACAAGACTACATAACTAAACTTATTATTGCGCCGCTTGAAATAACAATGCGTTGACATACTCTGCCTCTGTTACGTCTTGCAGTAATAGTGTTGCTAACAATAATTTTGAGATTTCGTTAACTTTGCAGGACGCTTTCGTGAAGAATGTGCAGTGACATACTTTTTTGTCGGTGGAATTCGCCAGAGTAAAATAAGCCAGAATTTCGGTCAGGTACGCCCACCAATCAAAATTATGTAATTAAATAAAAATCGTCGTTCCCACAACCTTAGATTTTTGCGATTTCATCTTTCCCGTAGCCTCACATTACGGTGATCATGGAGTGCTAGGGTGCTTTAATCCCACTAGGTAGATCTTGGCCCTTATGACTTCGTGGAGGAGTTAATGTGGCCCGCGGACTAAAAAGTTTGGAGACCCCTGGTATAGACAATGGAAATTAAAATGTCCTGTGATGCCTCCCCTGCTCCAAGTCGGCCCGTTTGTCGTCCTACCCCCCTTAACAGGTCATACATACTTCGCCTGAAGATAACGAAGAGGGGACAAGTCGAAACGTTCGGACAACACGACTCGGCTGATACCCCGAGGGGATTTCATGTAACTTTTCATCAAGGCAGACTCGTACTCGAGAGCCTGTGGGGGTGAAGAACCTCTGGGACGGAGCTGAAGCGAGCGTGAGGTCCGGATGGAAAGGCGGTGGGCGTGGCAGCCGCCATCCTCGCGCCACGCCACGCGCTCTGATTTCTTCGGCGGGCCATCAATCAGCGGGGATTCCCCCCAGCGGCGGCGGCGGCGGCGGCCACCGACCCCGGCGGCGCTGACCGCATCGCTCGAATACTTCGGCCTGGCAGGCTTTAATATTTACCCGGCCGGCGGGATGAATTTTCCGGCCCGCCTGCCATGATCCTCGCCCGCCCTCTGTGGTATTCCCGGCGCTAAGCAGCGCAAATATGCCCCGCCTATTACTGCAACCACGATATTGACTCTCAAATTTCTGCCGCGCATTATCATTGCACATATTTTTGGAGATTTTAAATTTTTTTTTACTTTTTAGCTCGTCTGACATTCGACCACAGATACTTAGTTGGATCCAACGATCCTCTACTAGTCTTCGTCCTTAATCTACATTATGCACACGATTTGCCTTTGTTTTCACACTTTGTTAATATCTGTGAAAGAGAAAAGAAAACACTGATTCATTTTGTAAATAAAAACCGCCTTTTATTGCTACAATGTACTTTCTTTCTCCCAGAAGCGCTTCGCCTTCTACTTTAAGGCATCTTCAGTGAAATCTCGAAAGATACAGTTTTGTTTTGACATGCGACATTTGCAGACTATAACACAGTTCACGTACTGTTGTCTACGCAAACAAGTGGTTATTTTCAATTCTTCACGCTCTTGGTTGGCATCTGTGTTTCCTGTCATCTGGTCACATGCTGGAGGTCGCACTATAACTTCACTTACGAAATATAAGTACCTCTTCGAGTCACGAACTTTTTTCTTCACAATCTTCATATTGTTCGCGCTCATTGCTGCGGGACAGTATTACTCTCCTGTCACTACTTGTAGGTATTTGACTGAAAAATGTGATTTCAAGTCAGAATTACTCTGTATTCACTACATGTCTCATCCTATAAACAAACCAAATAGGAGGAGACTTAAAGAGAGCGTCATAACTGCTGTATATTCACTATATGTCTCATCCTGTGAAGAAACCAAATAGGAAGAGTCATACAGTTAATACACTTTAGTTACGACTTTAAATAACAGATTTCAGTAAAATATCTACAACTAGTGACAGAAGAGTAATAGTGCTCCACAGAAATTAGCGCAAACAAGCAGTTTGTAACATGAAAAGGTGCTTATGTTTCGTAAGTTAAGTTACAGTGCGACCTCCAGCATGTGACTAGATGAGAGAAAACGCAGATGGCAACCAAAAACGTGAAGAATTGTAAATAACAACGTACTTATGTAAACAACAAGACGTGAACTGTTTTATAACCTACAAATACCACATATCAAAACAAACCTGTATCATTCAAGATTCCACTGAAGATGCCTTAAAGTGAAAGGCGAAGCGCGTCTGGAAGAAATAAAGTACATTGTAGCAAGAAAAAGCTGTTTTTATTTACAAAACGAATATTTCTGTGCTTACTGCGGATGATGGGTACAGAAACGAACTTGGAAAACACTGATCTTAAGCGTAATTGTAAAAAGTACCTCAGGCTTTAATGAAAGATTCACCATCTGCTGTGAGGTTTGATACTAGTATCGGACTGTATGGTCCTCCTTCTGGCAGTGGTTAGAGCTGGAGAGATTTCGCTAAATCACTCCAAGCAAATGCCTGGATGCTTCCATTGAAAGGGGTACTGTCGATTTTCTTTCCCATCCTTTCGTTTTCTGAGTTTGTGCTCCGTCTCTAATGACCTCGCTGTTGACAGGAATTAAACTCTAACTTCTTTCTACCTCGTCTCCGATGTGTGCGAATCGTGAAGCGGGAGATCCGAAACGGATGCGATCTTCAAAATTATTTTACATTCAAACGGTACCTTTCAGGACGAGGGTTCGACATCAAAGCTTTATGTACTAAGCCATCTCTACAACCCTTAGACTGCTATAACAGGAATTGTGAAACGTGAAGTGACACCTCTGCGGATTCTGGGGCTCTTGATACGAAAGCGGCTTTCCGCGGGGGCGGTGTAGCACAGCGTGCTGTAATCTACGACTCGTGTTATTAGCCATTACGCTGAAGAGCCAAAGAAACTGGTACACCTCCTTTCGTCTAGCCTCCCCCCCCCCCCCCCCCCCCCCCCCCGCCACGGAGCACGCAGGAGTGCCGCAACAAGAGGTGGTATGGACTCGACTAATGTCTGAAGTAGTGCTGGAGAGAACTGACACCATGAATCCTGCAGGGCTGTCCATAAAGGCCGGCCGGTGTGGCCGAGCTGTTCTAGGCGCTTCGCCGGCCGAAGTGGCCGTGCGGTTAAAGGCGCTGCGGTCTGGAACCGCAAGACCTCTACGGTCGCAGGTTCGAATCCTGCCTCGGGCATGGATGTTTGTGATGTCCTTAGGTTAGTTAGGTTTAACTAGTTCTAAGTTCTAGGGGACTAATGACCTCAGCAGTTGAGTCCCATAGTGCTCATAGATATTTTTTTTCTAGGCGCTTCAGTCTTGAACCGCGCAACCGCTACGGTCGCAGGTTCGAATCCTGTCTCGGGCATGGATGTGTGTGATAGATTAGATCGGTTTAAGTTGTTCCAAGTTCTAGGGGACTGATGACCTCAGATGTTACGTCCCTTAGTGCTCAGACCCATTTGAACCATTTGTCCATGAAGCCGTAAGAGTGCGAGGCATTCCAGATATGCTCAATAGCGTTCATGCCTCGGGAGTTTGGTGGACAGTGGAAGAGTTTAAACTCAGAAGAGTATTCCTGGAGTCACTCTGTAGCAATTCTGGACGTGTGGAATTGCCCAACTCCGTCGGAATGCACAATGGACATGAATGGATGCAGGTGATCAGACAGGATACTTACGTACGTGTCACCTGTCAGAGTCGTATCTAGACGTATCAAGGGTCCCATATCAGACCAACAGCACATGCCCCACACCATTACAGAGCCTCCACCAGCTTGAGCAGTCCTCTGCTGAGATCCAGGGTCCACGGATTCATGAGGATGTCTCCATACCCCTACACGTCCATCCGCTCGATACAGTTTGAAACGAGACTCGTCCGACCAGGCAACATGTTCAGTCATCGACAGTTAAACGTCGGTGTTGACGGGCCCAGACGAGGCGTAAAACTTTGTGCCGTGTAGTCATGAAGGGTACACGAGTGGGCCTTCGGCTCCGAAAACCCATATCGTTTCGTCCAATGGTTCGAACGCTGACAGTTGTTGATGGTTCAGCATTTAAATCTGCTGCAGTTTGCGTAAGGGCTGCACTTCTGTCACGTTGAACGATTCTCTTCAGTCGTTGTTGGTCCAGTTCTTGCAGGATGTCTTTCCGGCCGCAGCGATGTCGGAGATTTGATGTTTTACCGGATTCCTGATATTCAAGGTACACTCGTGAAATGGAAGTACGGGAAAATCCCCACTTCATCGCTACCTCGGAAATGCTGTGTCCCATCGCTCGTGCGCCGACTGTAACACCACGTTCAAACTCACTTAAATCGTGATAACCTGCCATTGTGGCAGCAGCGACCGATCTCAAAATAGTTCAGATGGCTCTGAGCACTATGGGACTTAACATGTGAGGTCATCAGTCCCTTAGAGCTTAGAACTATTTAAACCTAACTAACCTAAGACATCACACACAGCCATGCCCGAGGCAGCATTCTAACCTGCGACCGTAGCTGTAGCGCGGTTCCAGACTGAAGCGCCTAGAACCGCTCGGCCACAACGACCGGCTACCGATCTAACAACTGCTCCAGACACTTGTTGTCTTACATAGGCTTTCCCGACCGCAGCGTCTTCTGCATGTTTACATCTCTCTGTATTTGAATATGCATGCCTATACCAATTTCTTTGGCACTTCAGTGTAAGTTTAATATTTGTTGAAAAGTTGAAACTCCAGGAGAAGTCACTTGTTAGGATTATTCATTTTGCCTTTACCGGTTCAGGTTGGTTTGTCCGTTTTCAGACGAGGTTCGGTTAGGATCGCTTGTGACTGATTGTGAGTTAGCGAAGCTAACGAAACCAAAAAGCCTGGTTGTGATGACACACTGATCTGTAGCTTAGTCCGAAGTCCTGGTTAGGCTAACATATGTCAGTTCGTATGTGATTTGGAGAAACCATCGTATGTGAAAGCAAAATATTAGATTCGTGCATAAGTTCGTAGCGTTTTTAATTTGCATGTTTGTATTCCGATTGATATGGGTTTACTTATCGATAGTCATTTTTTATTTGTAGTTCACTTTTGCTATTTGACTTCACATATTGTCATTTTGTCATTCGGAGATGACTGGACGGAGCTGTGGACGCTAGAAAATGGAGTGCCAAGTGGAGAAATCGGAACATTTCCGACATATTCTTCTGTTTGAGTTCAGAAGAGGGGTGACAGTAGCGGAGGGAGCAAGGAACGTCTGCGCCTTGTCTGGGGATAGTGCCATTGCACAGAGCACGGCAAGAAAAATGGTTTTCTCGTTTTAAGGAGGATTGTTTTGACATTGATGATTCTCCACGTCAGGAAAACCCTTAGGCTTTGATGGTGGTCTTTTAAGTGCATTAATCCACAGTAATCCACGTCAGTGTACTAGAGAACTGGCAAATGTGGTGAACTGTGATCAATCTACACCTACACTTACATCTACATCTACATGGATACTCTGCAAATCACATTTAAGTGCCCGGCAGAGGGTTCATCGAACCACCTTCACAATTCTCTATTATTCCAATCTCGTATAGCGCCCGGAAAGGATGAACACCTGTATCTTTATGTACGAGCTCTAATTTCCCTTATTTTATCGTGGTGATCATTCCTCCGTATGTAGGTCGGTGTCAACAAAACATTTTCGCATTCTGAGGAAAAGTTGGTGATTGGAATTTCGTGAGAAGATTCCGTCGCAACGAAAAACGCCTATCTTTTAATGATTTCCAGCCAAAATCCTGTATCATTTCTGCGGCACTCTCTCCCATATTTCCCGATAATACAAAACGTGCTGCCTTTCTTTGAACTTTTTCGATGTACGCAGTCAGTCCTATTTCGTAAGGATCCCACACCACGCAGCAGTATTCTAAAAGAGGACGGACAAGCGTAGTGTAAGCAGTCTCCTTAGTAGGTCTGTTACATTTTCTAAGCGTCCTGCCAATATGTTCCTTCCAATTTAAGTTGTTCGTAATTGTGATACCTAGGTATTTAGTTGAATTTACGGCTTTTAGATTAGACTGATTTATCGTGTAACCGAAGTTTAACGAATTCCTTTTAGCACTCATGTGGATGACCTCACACTTTTAGTTATTTAGGGTCAACTTCCACTTTTCGCACAATTCAGATATCTTTTCTAAATCGTTCTGCAGTTTGTTTTGATCTTCTGATGACTTTATTAGTCGTTAAACGACAGCGTCATCTGAAAACAACCGAAGACGGCTGTTCAGATTGTCTCCCAAATCGTTTATATAGATAAGGAACAACAGAAGACCTATAATACTACCTTCTGGAACGCCAGGAATCATTTCTTTTTTCCTCGATGACTTTCCGTCAATTACTACGAACTGTGACCTCTCTGACAGGAAATCACAAATCCAGTCACATAACTGAGACGATATTCCATACGCACGCAATTTCACTACGAGCCGCTTGTGTGGTACCGTGTCAAAAGCCTTCCGGAAATCCAGAAATACGGAATCGATCTGAAATCCCTTGTCAATAGCACTCAACACTTCATGTGAATAAAGAGCTAGTTGTATTTCACAAAAACGATGTTTTCTAAACCTATGCTGTGTGCCAATAGACCATTTTCCTCAAGGTAATACATAATGTTCGAACACAATATATGTTCCAAAATTCTACTGCATATCGACGTTAACAATATGGGCCTGTAATTTATTGGATTACTCCTACTGCCTTTCATGAATAGTGGTGTGACCTGTGGAACTTTCCAGTCTTTAGGTACGGATCTAACGTCGAGCGAACGGTTGTATATGTCACTAAGTGTAACTGGGTTTTCTCTTTTGATGCTAGTCAGTTGTCAGGATGAGCATTTCTGCAAAGGGCATTTGATTCTAAAGCATTATGTCAGGGTGAAAATGCTAAATTAATTAATTTTTCTCTCTTAACAACATGTGGGCAGGGTGGGTTCTTCCTTGGCTCGGGTATGAGGTCGAATGAAACATCATTTTTACATAAGATAATTTTTATTGAAGATTTGTACAACTGTTTCCTTACTCGATGTTCTGGCTCGGAGAGCGGCAGCTGTGTCGTTTGCGAAGCCTTCTGCTGCGGCAGCGGCGGCGTCTGATTACGCGTGGCAGTGTGTATCTCGTGTCGCCGTCTCGCCCAGCTGACTGGAGACGCGCAGCGCGAGGTGGCCCGTTTAATTATTGCGAGCGAAGTCGTGCATCGGATGGTGATACTTTGGATGTGGCGTCCCAGCGTTTCTCTTCTCTAAGCGGCCGCGTGTGTTGTGCGTCGGCCAGCGGAGCGGCGCGGCGGGGGAAGGCCAGTGTCCCGGACTCGAACAACGGACTCCCACTTGCCAGTCCTCGGCTGTCAGATCTTTATCCCAGCTCACAGGTGACTGCTGATGTGAGACCGTCTCCTTCCTGTCCTCACGAGTCACCTGGGTACGTAAAAATCAGACTTCAAATACCTTTTAACTTCTGTCTTCTGCCGCCGAAGCTGCTGCTTGCTATTCCATTACAGCGGCGGACTTGGTGCGTCTGTGCATGATGTAGTCTCTTCTTGCATGACGGTCTTCAGCACCGAATCTGACTGAAAACTACTCTTCTCTTCTTCCTTCGTCTCTCGGGCCCACTGCGTCTCGCGTATTTATTCACTTCAGTTTAGTGGAGGTGAACGACTTCACGGTCATTGCCTCTTCTGTCACGTTGAAAAGCTTCTCGAAGAATCTTCTTAACGTCGGTCATTGGTTCTTGGAATGTAGGCGAGGGCCTTTGATCACATGTGGCAACTGAGAAACACGTGAGCCGGTCATTGCCTCTTCTGTCACGTTGAAAAGCTTCTCGAAGAGTCCTCTTAACGTCGATCATTGGCTCTTGGAATGTAGGCGAGGGCCTTTGCTCACATGTGACAACTGAGAAACATGTGAGCCGGTCGGGCGATGCCCTGATGGCTGAAGCGACAGCGTCCGCTTATGTGGAACTTGCTGACTTCATGGTCATTGTCTCTTCTGCTCTGCTGTTCTGCCCACTGTTTGCCAGTGTGTAATTCTTCTAAACTAAACTACGTTTTTCATTTATATTCTAATTTCTACCTCACTTTGATTTCACTAATTTATTTACTTAAGTACCAATCAACATTATGATTGTTAAGTATGGAGCTAATGCCTCAGCATACTCTGCCATCGTCAGACATTTGAATGCATTGGGAATGGTTCAGAAATTGGGTGTATGGATATCGCATGCTCTAAGTCAAAATCACAAAACATCTGCGGTTGACCTATGCGGTTGGCCCAAGCATCTCTGCTTGCTAGTCAACAACTGGATCGTGAACAACACCGACCATTTCTATTCTGTGTCTTCACTGATGACGAGAAATAGTGTTTTTATGCTAACTTAAGGAAATGAAAGGAATGGTTGAGCCCAAACATAGCAGCAACTGCCCGTGCAAAGATCTGCGCGCAACCACAAAAGATAATGTTATGACTGCTACGGTCGCAGGTTCGAATCCTGCCTCGGGCATGGATGTGTGTGATGTCCTTAGGTTAGTTAGGTTTAAGTAGTTCTAAGTTCTAGGGGACTGATGACCACAGCTGTCCCATAGTGCTCAGAGCCATTTGAACCATTTGAACCAAAATGTTATGCATTCGGCGGAACAGAGATGGTGCGGTGTACCACCAGTTGCTTTCTCGAGGTATAACCATCACTGCTGTCACTTATGTCAACAATTGAGACGTCTTGCAGACGCAGTCGTAGAACAACGACCAGAAAGACTGCGTGAAGTGACGTTACTCCACAATAAGGGCCGCCCGCATACTGCTACACTGATAGAAAACACTACACAGGTGTTGGGTTAGGAAGTCACTCCGCACCCACCTTCCTCACTTGATCTTACCCCCTCAGATTTTCACCTTTCCCGCTCTATGTCGAACAATCTTCAAGGAACTTCCTTTCCGGATGAAAATGCGCTCCGAACATGACGAGTTCTTCGCCTCAAAACCACGTGGCCTCTGCAGTCGCTGAATCGGAAGGCTACGCCAGTGTTGGCAGACTGTTGTCAATAGTAAAGGAGAATATGTTATTGATGGCTAAAGTACCTGTAAAGTGTATCTGTTGTGTTTATTGAACCAATGGAGAAACGCTGCGAACTCAAGCACCAGCTTGATAGTATCTGCAATGTCTTGGACTCCGCAGAAATGTCAGCGCATTCTATATCTGCACAACTGTCACTCCACAGACCTATTATAAACTCTTGTGAGACACCCTGTTCTTTGTCACCAACCCACTTTTGATACCTGGACACATCTGTTCTCCCGCTGAAAAGCAACTTAGCCGTAGGAAAACCTGTTGAAGTTACTCTTATTGCTCCAATATCACACCTGCTGCGAAAATTAAGTAACTGTATAGACGAAAAATGTATTCCACTTGTTTATGAACCATAGTGTTACAGATTGTGAAGTACATCTGCAGTTACGAAATTTTCACAACAGTTCCTAAATGAGCGTCATAACAGCGACTTGGACAGGTCTTGCAAGAAATATCTGTGCCGCATTTTCAGCGCGGTGTAGATCTGTCTAGTTATCAAAATGGATTTCTCACATATAACAACATATAATATAAATACTGATGCTTTCTGTTTAAGTCAATATGAAGGCAACATAGTTTAACACATCAGGTGGTAAATCATTGGAAGCGGTAACGACCGTAAAATACTTAGGAGTTACTATCGGGAGCGATCTGAAGTGGAATGATCACATAAAACAAATAGTGGGAAAAGCAGGCGCCAGGTTGAGATTCATAGGAAGAATTCTAAGAAAATGTGACTCATCGACGAAAGAAGTAGCTTACAAAACGCTTGTTCGTCCGATTCTTGAGTATTGCTCATCAGTATGGGACCCTTACCAGGTTGGATTAATAGAAGAGATAGACATGATCCAGCGAAAAGCAGCGCGATTCGTCATGGGGACATTTAGTCAGCGCGAGAGCGTTACGGAGATGCTGAACAAGCTCCAGTGGCGGACACTTCAAGAAAGGCGTTACGCAATACGGAGAGGTTTATTATCGAAATTACGAGAGAGCACATTCCGGGAAGAGATGGGCAACATATTACTACCGCCCACATATATCTCGCGTAATGATCACAACGAAAAGATCCGAGAAATTAGAGCAAATACGGAGACTTACAAGCAGTCGTTCTTCCCACGCACAATTCGTGAATGGAACAGGGAAGGGGGGATCAGATAGTGGTACAATAAGTACCCTCCGCCACACACCGTAAGGTGGCTCGCGGAGTATAGATGTAGATGTAGATGTAGATCAGAAAGCAAGGTGCTAAAACGACTTTTTGTCCCGTGCCAGAAGATGGTCCATGTAAATTGAAGCCATTAGCACATCTCGATAATGTTTGTACATCAGCTGATGGTGTACGTAATTACATCTTTTATTACATACATTACAGATGCAGAGCAGCGACACCTTGTAAACGTACCTCAGTGCTGTAAGTACGCGCCCGTGAAAGATGTTAGTTGTGAAGTCGGATGATTCGTCTGAAACTGAAAGCCTTGTGGACCTGTCAAAGCAATTAAAATATACCCCAAGTTTCTACTTGTATTCATGTAGAAGACATAGTCATGTGAACTAGACGGAATATTTTTGGAACACCCTATACAAATGAATTCATCTGCAACGCCATTACGTTTACCAGTCGAACTTAAAAACCTATCAGAAATTTAAAATTCACTCGGGTTTTTTTCTGGTGCATTAGGCATCATTTCTAGCAAATGTTTAGTGCGCACGTCCGCGGAAACACTGTAATATATATTGCATTTAACAACATTAGGAACGGAATTTCCCAAACCGTTAGTTGCAGTTAATTGAAACAATATTGACAATGTCGCAGTTTGTTGATTTAATCCAGGGCTAATATCAGCAAGTAATTAAACGTGATGTGAAATGCTGAGTAAGCTCATTTGGAATGCGTCCACTTTCAGATAATTGTGACGTACGATCGTTTGCAGAGTTTCCATCGAGCCCGTTTTATCGCTCGCCGCCCGATGGCCGATGGAGCCCCAAACTGGAGCTGCTCGAAATTCTGCAAATGACAGAGGCGAATGTGGAAATCTCCGGATCACGCAGCCATTTGTCAAAGGCGTGCTAATATCTGTACAGCCACGTAATCGCGGTGTGCTAACTTTGTTAAGACAGAATGAAATATGTCGGATAGTTATCCGGGTGTGCTTTTCGTTTCAATTGTATCTCCATATTCACCGCTAGAAAACAATTACTCACGGATGAAATTAAACAGAATTCGTCAGATAGTCATCCGGGTGTGCTTTTCGTTTCAACTGGACCTCCATACTCATAACTAGATAACAATTAACCACGGATGAAATTAAAGAGAATTCGCTACGACGTTACCCCTATAAATTACTTCTGTTAGCAGAAAACAGTTCAGTGACATTCTTGCGCGCTTCGCCATCTAGCTACAATATTTTGAAGGACAACATAGTTCCTCAAATTTCAGAATATGAGATCCCTTTATTTCCCGTTACTGTACTGTTCCCTTCACAAGGCCATTCTCGAATATCCCAAAATCTGTATCAGCCTATTTTGCACAATTAGCAATACAGCTGAATTTTTCATTTCTAAAAGGCCTCATATCTTTATGTAATACTAGTCGAAGGATGTGAAACAGAAATAGTAACTGAGAAAGTACATACTCGTAACCTTTGGGAAAAAATTCTCAAGGACAGAGTAGATAATGAATCAATTAAATTTTCCAAATATTTCTCCAGTCTGTAATAACAACAGCAAATTCCGTAAGCGTGTTCATTCTTCCCTCTCAATATCTGCAACAAGACAGAATGTAAAGCATAATCGATCACTTAAAAGTCAGTAATGATAAGATAGAATTTATAAGCAACTGGACTGATTTGGGGGAAGAGACTAAACGAGGTCATCGGTCTCATTGTATTAGGGAAGGATGGGGAAGGAAATCGCCTGTGCCCTGTCAAAGGAACCATCCCGGCATTTGCCTGAAGCGATTTAGGGAAATCACGGAAAACCTAAATTTATAAGTAACAGCTTTATGTAAATAATGTAATCCACGGAAAATGTAACCTCTCTTAGTGTATACTAACTTTTTATGAAGCCTTTTTTTTGTTTTCGGTGTCATCAGTCTTCCGACTGATACCATGAAGCCCGCCCGAATTTCTTCTCTGTGCCAACCTCTTCACCTCAGAGTAGCATTTGCAATCTACATCCTCAATTATGTGGAGGGTGTATTCCTATCTTTGTCTTCCTCTACAAATTTTACCATCTACAGCTCCCTCTAATACCATGAAAGTTATTCCGAGATGTCTTGAGAATGTCCTAGTACTCTATGCCATACTGTCATCTTTCTAACGTATAGGTAAAGAATGAGGAGGTTCTCCGCAAACTCGGCGAGGAGAGGAATATATGGAAAACATTGACAAGAAGAAGGAACAGGACAATAGGAGATCTGTTATCACGGAATAACTTCCATGATACTAGAGGTAGCTGTAGAGGGCAAAAATAGTAGAGGAAGACAGAGATAGGAATACATCCAGCAAATAACTGACGGCGTAGGTTGCAGTTGCTACTCTGAGATGGAAAAAGCACAAGAGAGGAATTCGTGGTGGGCTGCAACAAACCAGCCATAAGACTGATGACTCAGTTGCAGGAGATGATTTGCGTGTGTGTGGTTTTCTGCGTAATGGAGGAGGCACACTTCATGTATGCAGACATAGAAAGACACTCACCAAGTTAATTCGCAATTGCTGATGAGGGCTACAATCGGCTGTAGAATGGAATGACCACAATGAAAATTTGGGCCGGACCGGATCTCGAAACCGGATTTCCCGCTTATTGTGAGCGGTCACCTTACCAATTGGCTATCCGTACTCGACTCACGGCCATACCCAAACTTCCATATGTCGTCAACCATTCTACAGCTGATGGTAGCCTTATTCGCAATTGCGAATTCATTTGATGTGTTTCGTAATTGCTGTGGTCGCCGCAGTACCTGTTCCTTTGGGCATGCGTGCATGTCCAAAGGAACTTCGCATCGTAATCAGAATAGCATAAGCACTGCAATATCGTATAGTACAAAGATACTGTTTCTAACATTATATGTAAAAAAGCAACCCAAGATTTATTTTGTAGGTTTTCCGGTTGGAGCATAACCTCAAAGTGACATCTACACTGCAAGAGAGGCAGAACAACACACATGCAAACATCACACAAAATACTTATGTAAATATTTGTACTTAACCGTGAGAATAAATTCTCAAAATGCTAATCATGAAGAAATGCGTCACTGGTGCAGTGTGTCATTATTTAAATCGTGAATAACACAGTTGCAAGCTTTCCAAAGACGTTGATTATGATGAATGAAATTCAGTTGGTTGGAACTTCATGGTCTTATACTTCCCCTTTATCTATACTTTTTTGCAAACGAGTTTCCAGCATTTCTGGAAGAAGTTTCCTTTCGCTACAAGGGGCTCATGAAATTTCTAATCCCCAGGTGACACAACATCATCTGCACTGCGCACACACTTAAAGGGTTAGTTTTCTTGACAGTCTGTAATTTTCTCATTTTGCGACACAGAAGTTCGAAATTTGGGTCGAAGGTGCCTACAGGTGTCCTCGTGTAGGCGCAAAAGCACGCCTTACAACATCACCCTAGGGCATGGCATCGCTTCAAACAGCAGTTTCTCGACAATGCGAAAAAAACGTGGCGGCAGGAAACAGCATAAACGCCCTTTGCTGCTTCACATCACGTTCAGATTTCGTCGAATGGTTTCCAAAGGTCCCCAATAGTCGCACCCACCCCCTATGGACCAGAACGAAAACTGCGTCGCGCTACACTCCAAAAGAGTGGTTGCAACCCACTATGTCGTTGAATTGGATCGGCTAGAGGTGTCAGCAGTATATGAGGTCGTCAAGAGCGTTGTTCTGTTGCACGTCTCACTCCAAACTGTCGTTTTCGCCCGTGAGATGTGTGTAAATGAACATGGAAGCCCTCTATGCCACATCTTGGTTGGTCGGTCGGTTTGGGAGAGAGGACCAAACAGCGAGCTCATCGGCCCCATCTACATCTACATATATACTCCGCTAGCGACAAAGCGGTGTGTGGCGGAGGGCACAATTCGCGCCAAAGTCATATTTCCCCTCCCCCCCACTGTGACACTCGCGGATCGCGCGAGGGAAAAACGACTGTCTGAACGCCTCAGTACGAGCTCTTATTTCTCTTATCTTTGAATGGTGATCATTGCGCGATTTGAAAGTTGGTGGTAATAATATATGCTCTACATCCTCGGTGAAGATCAGATTCCGCAATTTAGTGAGCAGCCCCTTCTGTTTAGCGCGCCGTCTATCTGCAGGTGTGTCCCACTTCAAACTTTCTATGAGATTTGTAACGCTCTCCCGATGGCTATATGTACCAGTCACGAATCTTGCCGCTCTTCTTCGGACCTTCTCAATCTCTTGAATCAGACCCAACTGGTAAGGGTCCCATACAGACGAATAATACTCCAAAATTGGACGAACTAACGTATTGTAAGCTATTTCCTTTGTTGAAGGACTGCATCGCTTCAGGATTCTACCAATAAATCGCAATCTAGAGTTCGCCTTGCCCGTTACCTGTGTGATCTGATCAGTCCATTGGAGCGGATGCTACCGCTTCCAAAGACTGGGCATTTATTTTGTACTCGTACGTTAATGGAAATTTTCGCATTGTTATACGCAGTAGGTTACACTTACTAATACTGAGAGATAACTGCCAGTCATTACACCACACATTTATTTTCTGCAAATCCTCACTTATTTGTTCACAACTTTCGTGTGATACTACTTTCCTGTAGACTACAGCATCTTCGGCAATCAGTCTAATGCTGTCAATACCATCAACCAGAACGTTTATGTATATCGTAAAAAGCAGAGGACCTACTACGCTGCCCTGGGGCACACCTGAAGTTACTCTTGTTTCTGTTGAAGTCACCCCGTTCAGGACGACATACTACTTCCTGTCTGTTAGAAAACTTTCTATCCAACAGCATGTGTCCCTGGATAGACCGTAAGCGCGCACTTTTTGTAGCAAGCGACAGTGCGGAACTGAGTCGAATGCCTTTCGAAAGTCGAGAAATATGGCATCAACCTGGGAGCCGGTATCTATAGCCTGTTGTATATCATGCACAAAGAGGGCCAGCTGTGTCTCGCATGACCGCTGTTTCCTAAAACCGTGCTGGTTTCTGCAGATGAGCTTCTCGGACTCTAGAAATGTCGTTATGTCTGAACACAAAATATGTTCCATGATTCTACAACAAATCGGTGTCAGTGAAATTGGCCGGGAATTATGTGCAACCGATTTTCTACCCTTTTTATAGTTTGCTATGACCTGGGCCTTCATCCAGTCCCGTGAAACTTTCCCCTGTACCAGTGATCTCTGATAGATGATGGATAAGAATGGTGCTATATTTGTAGCAAAATGGTTCAAATGGCTCTGAGCACTATGGGACCCAACTGCTGAGGTCATTAGTCCCCTAGAACTTAGAACTAGTTAAACCTAACTAACCTAAGAACATCACAAACATCCATGCCCGAGGCAGGATTCGAACCTGCGACCGTAGCGGTCTTGCGGTTCCAGACTGTAGCGCCTTTAACCGCACGGCCACTTCGGCCGGCTATTTGTAGCATAGTCAACATAAAATCTTACGGGGATACCGTCTGGGCCAGATGCCTTCCTGGCGTCTAAGGATCTTAACTGTTTTACAATCCCAGATAGACTAAACACTATGTCAGCCATCCTTTCGTTTGTTTAGGATTAGGGAAGGATGGGGAAGGATGTTTTCCGTGCCCCTACAACGGAATCATCCCCTTATTTGCCCGAAGCGATTTAGGGAAATCACGGAAAACCTAAATCAGGATAGCTAGTTGCAGGTTTGAACCGTCGTCCTCCCGAACGCGAGTCCAGTGTGCTAACCACTGCACCACCTCGCTCTGTTTTCACCTCTTAAGGCCTTTCGTCTCGATTCTGAGCAGTGGTGTGTCTGCAATGTTTTCTTCGAATATCCATAAGAAAACAGAGTGATATCATCTCTGGGAGGCTCGTTTCTGACATCCATCGCAGAGGCGCCAAGAGCAGAGATGAGATGTGGGTAAATGGGTGTGTGACGACCTTCCCATCCTGTGACACATCCGCAGTGGCGTTGGTCAAAATTGTAATGAAATTTGGTCCCTGTGTGTCATAATCAGTTCACCGTACACCTTACATGGAATTCTGAGTTCTGGCGCTTTTTCCGCGTATGTAGACATCGTGCTGTTTGAAGCTTCATCGAACCCTAGGATCTCGTGGCAAGACACCTCACTTTTGCCGCAATACAGAGGAAAGTTGCAGGAATCTTCGAGTCAAATTTCGAAATTCTGCATCGCAACGGAAGAATATGACAGGGTTCCGAAAAAGTGACCCTTTTTGTTGCACAGAATATGGCTCAAATGGCTCTGAGCACTATGGGACTAAACATCTGTGGTCATCAGTCGCCTAGAACTTAGAACCACTTAAACCTAACTACCCTAAGGACATCACACACATCCATGCCCGAGGCAGGATTCGAACCTGCACAGAATAAACCTGACATTTCTCGGAAGATGGACTGAAACAAATGGTCACAATTCTTGGACGCCGAGGTCTGTGGATCCTTTTAGATGTTCGCCTCAGGGATGGTTCAAAGATGAAGCCTACAAAGAAGAAGTAAGCACAACAGATGAACTGAAGGGATTATTATTAGTATATAATAATAATGGCATGTGACGAGGGCCTCCCGTCGGGTAGACCGCTCGCCTGGTGCAAGTCTTTCAATTTGACGCCACTTCGGCGACTTGCGTGTCGATGGGGATGAAATGATGATGATCAGGACAACACAACACCCAGTCCCTGAGCGGAGAAAATCTCCAACCCAGCCGGGAATCGAACCCGGGCCCGTAGGATTGACAGTCTGTCGCGCTGACCACTCAGCTACCGGGGGTGGACATTATTATTAGTGATACTCCTAGAAAAGAAAGCCAAGACGACTTACGAAGATGTGTTGTGGAGAAGTTGAAGTCGAAGGTGGAATTTATGAAAATAAACTTTGATCATTTGGCCTTATTCAAAACCTCCTCTGAAGACTACATTCTAATGCCTGAATTGGAGACACGTCCCATCTCGCTGAACTGCGCGGTCACCTGCTACAGCACACGCAGCAACCTGCGCGACTCTTCGTGCATCTCCGAGACCGGTCGCGCACCTCCGCTGCTTGTTTCGCGGCAGACAGCAGACAGCGCGCCTTATTGCATCTGGCGGAAATGAGATCAGCGCCGCGGCCTGCCAGACAGACGGAATTCCGGCCTCTCCTTCTCCTTCTCCTTTCCGCGTCCTCGGCTCTGCATATAAATCTTTGTGCCGCGGGGACTTCTTTCCTCCGGCTTTATACAAATTGAGTTCGTCGCCTCAACTGGATTCGCTCGCCCTCGCGCCGGCTCGGTGGTGTTCTCGCCATAAACATCATTTACGAGAGGACCCGACCTCCGATAGCAATAGGGAGCTGGACCCCTTTCCGAGCAATGCTAAACGCTTTAGTTTCCAGACCGCAAAAGTCAGTGCTGGGGACACAAAACGGATTATACTAATACTGAAGTGTATCTGGAAAGCACTTAAGCATTTTTAACGTCTACTACAGGAATTTACTTTGTGTGATCCAGTTTAAACAGAAATAACATTTCCAGGATGAATTTTCACTCCGCAGCGGAGTGGACGCTGATGTTGAAACTTCTTGACAAACTAAAACTGTGAGCTGTACCTCTTTCTCCCACATGCCACACTTTAGAGTTCCGATGGGAAAATGTAAACGCGGAGTAGGAACGTTTATGAGAATCACGTAGCACTGCCGAAAACGAAGAAAAAGTGAAGCAAATGTAGCCACCAAATTTATTTATTTATTTATTTTTATTTATTTATTTTTATTTTTAACTTTTTGTTTGAGGCCTCCAAACTCCACTTGAAGCCCGTCCTTCCACTCACCAAAACTGTTTTTTCGGCTAGCTTATACAGCAATAATTCTGTTGATTTAATGAAAAAGTCTCTTCTTCCTTCAACAAAATGAAAATAGTCTTCTTAGTCCTTCTGTTCGAGTACAGTAAATTTTCCTCTATGAATCTAAAATAACATCAGCTGCTCGGTTTTTCAGGTGAACAAACTAAATTCTCTTCTAAGTATTTAATAAACACACTCGTGGCCGCGTATAAGTGTTACTTTTTATTTGTTGATGACCGGTTTCGATCTTCTAGAGATCATCGTCTGATCTACATTCTGTGAAGAGCAATAAAACATATTGCTTTAGTTACAATCGAAATGGACACTAATGTACAATAATTTAGTGAAAAGGCGCAGCATCAGATACCTTTCGTGGTAGTAGAAATCCCTGACTTGGAGCTAGTACCACCGAAGGTATAACTCACTGCGCCTTTTTACTACATTATTGTCTATTAATGTCCATGTAGAATGTAACTAAAGAACGTAGATATGATGATGGTTAGATCTGATGATGGTCTGTGCAATAGATCGCAACCGGTCAACAAATAAAAAGTAACAACTTATAAGCGACCACGACTGCTTTTTCTAAACAAATTATAACATAATTAAATCACTCATTCCTAGAACAATGTTCCAAAAAATATATAAATTCCCTTCATTCGCGAATAAAATCAGGTATGATGATCTTGCAGGATTGCTTTTATAAATTTCTGAGTAGTACTTACATGAAAAACTTAAAATTACGCGTTTTCGTCGTGGTTGCTATGTTTATACACATAAACTTGTGGCCTTTAAATTAAAACTACAAAATTGTACTTGTGTCTCTCTTCTTTGCACACATCAGATCCTTCTCCTCACAATTAAGGTGTGAATTTAAGAAAATAGGCGTCTTGCATAATGGAAGCACTTTATGTATAAGTTAAATAAAATACTGTAATTGAGAGTAAAACAAAATCTGATTGAGAATTGTTCCTCGAAACAGCCATCCGTTGTGGACGAGCGGTTCTAGGCGCTTCAGTCAGGAACTGCGCTACTGCTACGATCGCAGGTTCGAATCCTGCCTCGGGCATGGGTGTGTGTGATGTCCTTAGATTAGTTGGGTTTAAGTAGTTCTAAGTTCTAGGGGACTGATGACCTCAGCTGTTAAGTCCCATAGTGCTCAGAGCCATTTGTTAATACAGTTTCCCCGAACTACTGAAACATTTGATCTAATACATTTGCATTAGTTAGCATATTGTTTTGTGTGTGTGTGTGTGTGTGTGTGCGTGTGTGTGTGTGTGTGTGTGTGTGTGTGTGTGTGTGTGTGTCTGTGTGGTGTACCGTGTACACTATGTATTTTAACGTTGTGCCAACTTTGCTCGATCTAATGTAGTGATCATTCTTGAGTTCCTGCAATCAATAGTGGTTCTCCATAATAATTTTGATGTAATGCTCAAACAGTTTTATCGAATGTAGATGGTCGCTCGACTAAAACTCGTCCGTGAATAATACAGTCATAGCTGCTGTTGGTGTATTTTCTGTTACATCATTCTTTAAATATATTAAAGCTGTAGAGTACTTTTTACAAAAGATGAGGTTTCTCAAAAAGGCAGGTCTGAAAATATTTACATTTTTATTTTCATCCTCTCAGTTTTGGAGACTTTTAACCATGTCATCACAACCAATAGAAGCAAACATTATCTTCAAAACAAATCTATTCGGCTTTGGGAGGCACTCGATGAGTCGCTATTGGTCGCACGTGAACGGCGCTAACAATCAAACAGTGGGCTGTGACAGGCATCTCGAAACAGCCGGCGCGTAGCGATTAGAGTACCCGCGGCGCTTGTTTGCCCTCCGCTTGTTTTCTCGCAGTTTCTTCCTTTTCCCAGCCGCGTTTCGCGTTTACAAAAATGCGGAGGACGCGTCGCTGTACCGATTCCTGTTTCTCATTTTCTACACCTTATCTGCGGGTCTCCTGCGCCCCCCCCCCCCCCCCCCCCCCCGCGTCTCCTGTCGGGAGAACTTTAATGGAAAGAATACGCCTCCGAACGGCGTGACGGCCGCTACGAGCAAAAGGTCCGGCCGGAAACGTTTCGTTTTCCGCAGCCTGCGTTCGTCTCTGGTGGCACCGTTCTGTTCCTTTTCCCAGACCCTGTTATTTCATGAAATGTGTATACAGTTCCACCTGAAGGGTAATTTCCTGTCAGAAACGAATGTTTTCTCTTCTCCTGCAAGAGGCACGCTTTAGTCTCGGCAGTTACCTCCACCTGCTTCGAAACCACGGACGTATGGCTGAAGAGAATACTTCTAATTTTCTCGCTTTAGCCCATATAGATGCGCTCAGAGGAGCAGGCCTGTTTCTGTACGACGGAAATGTTCATATCATCATCATATTTAGTGTTCCGCCCAAAGGCAGATTTTCACATGGTAACTCTCCAACATGCTCACCTGTTTTCTACCATCCTCTTCAGGTCCGCGTGATTTCCGCAACCCTTTATGTCGCCTATCATCGCGCATTTCCTCTTTCCTCTCAATCTCCTCTCAGAAACTAGTCCTTCCACAGATAGCAAGCACTCCCATCTCAACGAATGTCCCATCCGGTTCTTCTACCTTTCCCTTACAACGCGCAGCAATCCTGCCGCCAACCCTTTCCAGCACTTTCGTTACTCACTCTTTCCATCCAGCGTATACTCTCCATTCTCCTCCTGGCACAATTCTGCTCGCCAGCTACTACGATTGATGTATTGCGGCACAGAGCTGAATCAGCATGGAATGACGCACCCTTATCTGGCATTTAAGAGCAACTGGATTCACAGCCGCGAAGGACCTGTTGTTGCTGCCACATGTGGCATCTCTGCGCGTAAATTTCTCAGTTTGTATATACCCAAATCACATACAAAATTTAATCATCACTTCTTCCTACCGTAGAGTAAATCCAAATAAAATTTCGATATTTTCTGTCACTCCTGGTGTCGGCAGTTTTAATGGCCAGCAACGTATTTTTCTTTCAAAGGCTTCATTTCTTATGCTAAACCAGTGCTCATGAGTAAAGTTAGTCGTCACTTCGTTTCTCATTGGGGACAAGTATAGTGCTGGTTTAGTGCCGTTCTCCACATGTTACTGTAATATTCTCATTCTCTCATGTCTTATTAACCCAACGGTCTTAATTAAAAAATGAGACTGCTCGAATTTCTAATTAATTTTTGTCTCGCCGTGTTCATGTGCAACGTTTTTATTAGGCGTGGATCAGGGTTCTTACATTGTGACAAGATCCACCACCATCAATCAGCTCCCTGTTAGTAGTGGAGTATTTTACTACAGAAGCCGTCACGTAGCAAATGTAACACGAAGACACACAGAAATTACCCATTAAGAAATACATCCATGGAGTAGAAAGAGCTATTATGTAGAAATTATTTAAATTTGATGGAACGGATTTCAGAAAACAGGGTAATAGGAAGCAGAGCGTTCTTGTGGATTTGCCCACGAGAGAATAAAACATCTTTGAAACACCTCTTTATTTTTTGAGTAGTTCTGTCTCCCTGTTCACAAGTTCCGACATTAAACATTAACACAAACAATATGCGCAAATTTTTCCCGATAGTACTGAACACATATCAGCAGTGTGCAAGGAATTAAATCCTGTCAAACATTTAACATTCGACACTTAATGACAAGAAATCTAGAAGATAATGTACAATTCTTTTCTAGAAAATAATTTATCTGAAAATAATATTCAATTAACATAGGCATATTAAAATTTTTATTGAAACAGACCTATCCTAGGAATTTCTCAACTCCCAAAGGCGACATACTTTGCCCCAAAACTAGACAACAATAAAGAATACGAATAATCTGAGCACAATACTAAAACTGGCTGGGCATTAGTAAACAAGAATGTGAAGAGTGTCTTTCTCCTAAAGGCAATGGATGTAGAGTCCAGACCCACGCCTTTTTAAGTTAACCACAGTTCTCACAATCTACCGACAACAACACGCACAGAGGTGTATTCTGGACTGCAGAATGAACTAGTGTGGCTACACCAACAAAAATCGGTAAGCATGGCTTTAATCTAATTTCGTACAAGGCTCAGTCAGTTACACACTTTAGTAGGACACACACCATGGGTTAACCACAACACGAGCCCTTGCCTACAACAAAAACTCGCACTGCGACCGTACAGCCACCATATAACGGTAATTGCAGAACACCATAAACCAGTCCGGGCAGGCAAACAATATACGAACTCCCCCTTGATGTACGGCGCTACCGAGGTGAGTACGTAGGCTGCTTGTTGACAATAGCAGAATGTTTTCTGTATAGCGGCTGCTTCCTCGGCTGTGGCCGCTCCATCGAGCAACGGATTACCCTCCCTCACACTGCAGGCTGAGTCGTGGAAAAGCAGAGATAACAGCCTCTGATGGAAGCGATAAATCGAGACATCGAACTTACAACGTACTTGCTTCTTAAATCGTTTCATTTTCTCCCTGCAATTTTTGAGATAAATGATAAAATATGTTTGTGGTTGCATACTTTGCTCTTTAAGTAGAACAACAAGGTCGATAGTTGTGAATAGTGAAAATTAACTTTTTTCCTAGTTTAGTACAAGGTTACCCGAAATTAACGGCAAAATTTCGGAGGTTTTTCAGAGATATACTCTGAGTATTTTGGTACAGGTCTGTTGATAAATTATAGATATATCGATGCTTTTCCAAAAATACCGATTTTTGTTGGCAACATTCTTCTCATCCATGTGTCGATATATCAACGTCGAAAAGGGAATATCAAGTGGAGATATTTTTATTTCGTATTTTTTTCGCAGTTTTCGGCAAATATTTGAAATTGTTCTTTTGAAGGGCTATTGATATACTTTCCGGGATGTGAGGTCGTGGTCCAAGAACGTTTCTGCTCCTTACGTTTCGTCCAGGACTGCGCTGGACTTCCTCAGAGGCGCTGCTCCGCTGAGTCTTGCCGACTGACCACTTTTGAAACTGTAGTAGAACATAATTTTACTTCCACTTTGTGAAGGAGTCTTTCTACGTTTTGAGCTTTCATTACGCTCAGTCTTGCCGCAAGGTTCGGTCTTGGGTTCTCCGCTGTTCTTAATATATATTAATGACTTGCCATTCTATACTCACGAAGATGCAAAGCTGATACTGTTTGCCGATGATACAAGTGTAGCTATCACACCCGACAGACAAGAATTAACTGGTGAAATTGTAAACGATGTTTTTCAGAAAATCATTAAGTGGTTCTCTGCAAATGGGCTCTCATTAAACTTTAACAAAACACGGTATATACAGTTCCACACAGTAAATGGAATGACGCCATTAATAAATATAGACTTCGATCAGAAATCGGTACCTAAGGTAGAATATTCAAAATTTCTAGGTGTATGCATTGATGAGGGGTTGAACTGGAAAAAACACGCTGAGGATCTGCTGAAACGTTTGAGTTCAGCTACTTATACTATTAGGGTCATTGCAAATTTTGGCGATATACATCTGAGTAAATTACCTTACCACGCCTGTTTTCATTCTCTGCTTTCGTATGGCACCATATTCTGGGGTAACTCATCATTGAGTAAAAGAGTGTTCATTGCACAAAAGCGTGTAATCAGAATAATTGCTGGAGCTCATCCAAGATCATCCTGCAGACGCTTATTTAAGAGCTAGAAATCTTCACTGTAGCCTCACAATATATATATATATTCTCTTATGAAATTTGTTATTAACAATCCGAACGAATTCAAAAGTAATAGCAGTGTACATGGCTACAACACTAGGAGAAAGGATGATCTTCACTTCTCAAGGTTAAATCTAACTTTGGCTCAGAAGGTGGTAAATTATGCTGCCACAAAAGTCTTCGGTCACTTACCTAATAGCATCAAAAGTCTGACAGATAGCCATATAGCATTTAAAAGGAAATTAAAATAATTTCTTAATGGCAACTCCTTCTACTCATTAGATGAATTTTTGGGTATAGTAAGCGGGTAATTTCCCAACCAAAAATAAATAAATAAATAAATAAAATTGAGTGTCATGTAATATTTTGTCTAATGTAATATCTTGTATAGACACCTTTTATTAACCAGACACGTTCCACATCATTACGAAGTGTCTTATTCATGATCTATGGAACAAGTACTAATCTACTCTACTCTATCTACTTGACTGTGTGGAGCCAGTATAGGTGGCACAAAGAAGAAGTCCGATTGCACGGGGGGTAGCGGTGTGAATGGAATGGCAAGTTTTCCGATGTGAAGAAATAGCACACCGGTTGTCTTAAAAGACAATTTTTAATTCAACTATGGTGCTATTTGTTCACATCGGCGTTCTTCCAAAATTGCTGCTGAGAAATGATGAACAAAAATCTAAATGACAAGACTCGTCTTTTCGGCGAGTGGAGACGTGTCAGGGGAAATGCTGACGTAATCAGGGCAGGCGCTACCAACAGAAACTGCAACGTTTAGCTTCTCAGCGCAATTCTGACACTGCAGCTCGCTAGGTCGCTGGTGTTTATAACAATGAAAAGGCAGGGAAATCGACACGAAGTGTTCCGGACAAACCCGATATGTGACGACACCGAACGACGGACCCATCGGACACCTTTTATCGCGCCACTCACATACAGTTACCATTATTAGCAAAGTGGTTATCGCCAAGCGTAAACGTGCATTGTTTTCCTTTCAGTTCGTGCTCTAAAGGTGATAAGCAGACTCATGGTCATACGGTAGCGTTCTCGCTTCCCACGCCCGGGTTCCCGGGTTCGATTCCCGGCGGGGTCAGGGATTTTCTCTGCCTCGTGATGACTGGGTATTGTGTGTTATCCTTAGGTTAGTTAGGTTTAAGTAGTTCTAAGTGCTAGGGGACTGATGACCATAGATGTGAAGTCCCATAGTGCTCAGAGCCATTTTGATAAGCAGACTGCTAGCTTTTTGATGCACAGAGTATCTAATAACAGATCAATACTTAAACATGCAGCTCTATAACTGGCAGAATGTTTACAATATGCAGCCGATATTTTTATGGACCGGCACGTAGTTATTTTCTCCGCCGATATATCGATAGATTTTTTCAGTATGTCGAGGGGCGATAATGACATTTTTTAAATGTCGATATATCGGATTCCAAATACTTTTAGAAGTATCAACCGTCTTATTTCGGCATAAGGGGCATGTTACACCCCCCTCACCCATGCCCCTCCCCGACACCCTCCACCCCCTCACCCCCCGTGTCTCGTTACAGAATATCAACTTTTCTTTTGATTTCTTACTCCCATTCATCTTTGTACCCGTGAGACCAATGTCTCTAACGTCGATCAGTGGTAGAATTTTGGAACACGTATTATGTTCGAGTATAATGACTTTTCTGGAGACTAGAAATCTACTTTGTAGGAATCAGCATGGGTTTCGAAAAAGACGATCGTGTGAAACCCAGCTCGCGCTATTCGTCCACGAGACTCAGAGGGTTCGCAGGTAGATGCCGCAAGGCGTTCGATACAGTTCCCCACAGTCGTTTAATGAACAAAGTAAGAGCATATGGACTATCAGACCAATTGTGATTGGATTGAAGAGTTCCTAGATAACAGAACGCAGCATGTCATTCTCAATGGAGAGAAGTCTTCCGAAGCAAAAGCGATTTCAGGTGTGCCGAAGGGGAGTAGGCATTAGGAGTGATTTAAAATGGAATGATCATATAAAGTTGATCGTCGGTAAAGCAGATGCCAGACTGAGATTCATTGGAAGACTCCTAAGGAAATGCAGTCCGAAAACAAAGGAAGTAGGTTACAGTACACTTGTTCGCCCACTGCTTGAATATTGCTCACCAGTATGGGATCCGTACCAGATAGGGCTCATAGAACAGATAGAGAAGATCCAACGGAGAGCAGCGCGCTTCGTTACAGGATCATTTAGTAATCGCGAAAGCGTTACGGAGATGATATATAAACTCCAGTGGAATACTCTGCAGGAGAGACGCTCAGTAGCTCGGTACGGGCTTTTGTTGAAGTTCCGAGAACATAGCTTCACCGAGGAGTCAAGCAGTATACTGTTCCCTCCTACGTATATCTCGCCAAGAGACCATGAGGATACAATCAAAGAGATTAGAGCCCACACAGAGGCATACCGACAATCTTTCTTTCCACGAACAATACGAGACTGGAATAGAAGGGAGAACCGATAGAGGTACTCAAAGTACACTCCGCCACACACCCTCAGGTGGCTTCTGGAGTATGGATTTAGATGTAGATGTTGAAAATATCTACACAATAGAGCAGATGTCGACGGTGGTACTGTGTGTCTTCTTTCATTCACTAATGACACCTGCTGTCCACTTTGTTCTTCGTCATCGCGCTTGCATTTGATACAGTTCAGTTCTGTGACAGGTTTGGGTCTTCCAGCTGTGTCACTTATACATTAATAGCGATAACCAACAGTGTAGATAAGTATTCTGTTGAACAGTTGGCCGATATGCCCCTCGTATATGGGTTCACTGAATGTAATGGAAGAGCTGCCCGCAACGACGCCAATCACAGTACTTCTGCATATGCTCGTATATATTAATGCCCACGAGAAATCGGATCAGTCTGTCAAATGGTGATTACTTATTACACGCTTTTCAACTGTTGCGGAGGTATTTTCAGGGAAACAATGGTAAATGGGGTACCAATCTGAATAAATCATAATTACGTTATTACTTTGTAACAAGCCACGGGATATCGCGGGTCACTTGTAGCAAAACAAGATCTTTCGACAACGTCTGAAATTTTATCGGTGCCTTAGGTACACCCTGAATTCATTAATACTTCTTTTATTTCCTTCACAACAAAATTTATAGGTGATTAAAAGAATTAGGCAACAGCAACGTCCTACTACAGAGAGCTGCGTAAATGAGATTCAAGAACGGGGAACAGAGATCACGCTTACACCACAGTCCGTGTGTAAAGTGTGGAATTTCGCCACGTGACATTTATCAACAGAAGTAAGCTAAGTAAGTCAACTTCCTGATGTGTTCATCAATGAAATCAGTAACTACACGTCGAGTAAATTTTGCAGAATTCGAGTGGCGGTAAGAGACCAGAGAGAAAGTACTGTAGTTTACACATAGCTCCTGCAGAATATTACCTCCACGAGGAGTCAAAGTAAGAGCCTACGGAATCTCAGACCAGCTGTGTGTTTGGATTGAAGAGTTTTTAGCAAACAGAACACAGCATGTACTCAATGGAGAGACATCTACAGACATTAAAGTAACCTCTCGCGTGCCACAGGGGAGTGTTATGGGACCATTGCTTTTCACAATATATATAAATGACTTAGTAGATAGTGTCGGAAGTTCCATGCGGCTTTTCAGGGTGATGCTGTAGTATACAGAGAAGTTGCAGCGTTAGAGAATTGCAGTGTAATGCATGAAGATCGGCAGCGGACAGGCACTTGGTCAGGGAGTGGCAACTGACCCTTAACACAGACAAATGTAATTTATGGCGAATACATAGAAAGAAGGATCCTTTATTGTATGATTATATGATAGTTGAACAAACACTGGTAGCAGTTACTTCTGTAAAATATCTGGGAGTATGCGTACGGAACGATTTGAAGTGGAATGATCATACAAAATTAATTGCTTGTAATGCGTGTGCCAGTTTGAGATTCATTGGGAGAGTCCTTAGAAAATATAGTCCATCAACAAAGGAGGTGGCTTACAAAACGTTCGTTCGACCTATACTTGAGTATTGCTCTTCAGTGTTGGATCCGTACCAGGTCGGGTTGACAGAGGAGATAGAGAAGATCTAAAGAAGAGCGGCGCGTTTCGTCACAGGGTTATTTGGTAAGCGTGATAGCGTTACGGACATGTTTAGCAAACTCAAGTTGCAGAATCTGCAAGAGAGGCGCTCTGCATCGCGGTGTAGCTTGCTGTCCAGGTTTCGAGAGGGTGCGTTTCTGGATGAGATATTGAATATATTGCTTCCCCCTACTTATACCTCCCGAGGAGATCACGAACGTAACATGAGAGAGATTCGAGCACGCACGGAGGCTTTCCGGCAGTCGTTCTTCCCGCGAATCATACGCGACTGGAACAGGAAATGGAGGTAATGTGGCACGTAAAGTGCCCTCCGCCACACACCGTTGGGTCGCTTGCGGAATATGAATGTAGATGTAGAGGAACTTGTTAGTACTGAAATTCTTACTGAATGAGAGGAAACGAAACAGCAAAAACAGCCAGTGACACCGATTTCTGTGCATATAAAGCGCGCTGCACTGTCACGCGAAATGCGAGAGAGGGGTCTAAGAATCTTAAAGACGGCATCTCTGCAGGGAGGAATGCGCCTTGTTGCGTGTCTTCGTGTCCGCCGGAAAGAGCTGTTGGTCACGGTGGCAGGCCGTGGGGAAACTTTCCCCGCGAAGTTCCTCTGTCATAATGGAAATTCTTGGCGCGTTGGCGAAATTAATATTGCAGTATTCAGGATTGGCGTAGGACGTTCCAGCTGCACGACAACAATGTCAGCCACCGCAATATTCGCTTTAAGCATCTCAGACTGGCCGCTCTTATTCTTGAGTACACGCGTGTCCTAGGCAAATGGTACGATTCTGCTCGGACTGTAAGGTTCCAATCCTCGAACTCACGATAAATAAGGGATTATCATAGGGTGGGAGCTCTTTATATTCTGTACGAGAGACGAAGTACCGAGATCATATTCTCTTAATGAAGCACTCCGCTATTTCACACATTTTTCCAGGATGACCTTGTAACGCCGGAAATGCATATACTCCTATTTCCATCTATTGTACTATTATTTATTTTCCTTGTTTTGTTACCTCAAGATATGACATTTCTGTCTCTTTATTTATTGTAATTGTTTTACTGTTTGTATATATATATTTATGCACTCATGTCGATGTATAATTGGTTTGTTTCGTAAATATTATTTGTATTTTTACACTGGGTCTTGCCTAGGGAAAACTGCTATCGAACGATTACATCGATGGGTCGTGTGAAGAATCAAAGTGTGTAGGATCTTTGGTAGTATTAACTCTGCCGCGTGGGGCGCGGGGAGTGAGAGTCTGGCGGGAGTAGCGAGTGGAGCAGGTGTTGTGTGACGCTCCCGCGAGTTGCCGCGCTTTCGGGGTTTGGCAGCATGTAATTGCGCTCGACTCGCGATGATAGTTTCTGACATGGTGTCGCGGACGGGAAGCATTAGCTGGCGCACATCAAGAGCCCATTTCGCCTGGTGACCGTGTCGAGAAGAAGGCGCGCCAACATCCAGCTTCTGCAACAGCGACGGCCGACAATGAGTGACTGTCGCCACCTCCTCGATCGACGGCTTCAAACCTTCAATCAACCAACAAGGAAGACTAAAAGCACGTAAAGTTTCAGAACTGTATGGCAGACCTCAGCTTTTCAAATTGTTCCATTTGCCTCGCAAAATTACAGCAACTTAGCATGAACCTTTGTTGCTCATTGTCCCAATTGCATTGCCAAGCAGGGTCCCTTCCTTTTCCGAAATGAACCCGAGTGTCGTTGAAATTCAAACGCCAGCATTAAAGTAATATAATTAGATTTCACTGCTTTAATTTCAAAGTTCAGTAGCTGGCTACAATATTTAGGTTACACGAGCACAAATTTAGAGTGCGAGTTTTGTTAGCATATTTTAGCTTACCTGTGACTGCAGCTCAGCTTGGTACGTACTAAATTTTACTATTGTTAATAGTTCTGAATCATTTAATTCAAGTTCAAAGTTAAATCTCTTGTTTCTAAATTGCGTAGAGTCAAGTTGCTTTTGAAATGATTGTTGAGGTAGTCCAAGACTAACCGTATTTTACTGGATTTCGATGTGCTTCAGAAAGAAAGCTCACTATTAACTTCAGTCACTAAATTAACTTTCGATTTTCCGGTTTTATTAATTCTTTTGCTAAATTAAGTCAGAGTGTAGCGAAATTTATTACTTCTGACAAACTTTCAGTTTTCACACTACACGTGTCAACCTTCAGTTGCCACGCTTCTAGTGTTAATTATATGTGTAATAACCTTTCTTTTTCAGTTACTATAGTAATTGTCCTTAGGACTGGCGACCGTGATTTCCCCCAAATCTCAAATATCTAATTACCGCTAGTTAATTGTTAACGTAACGGCCGCACATTTACTTTCTGTATTAACTTTACCCCTTTTCAAAATTAATTTCCACCAGTTTCATTTGCATTTTTCCTTTCATTTAGATGTAACCCTTTCCTCCCTCTTTACCGATAGATTAACTTCGGTGACGATTGCTTTTCCCAAATTTCCATTAGGTACACGCGGTTTAATTGTTCACTGTCATTAAGGTCGATAAGTGAGGGGGAGGTTACAACCTCCTGCACGTGGTATGCCAAAAAAGTACTTTCGTCCCAAAAATGTTCAATGAGATCCATGTCGGACGATCTCGGTGGACAATTCATTCGCTCAAATTGCCCAGAATGTTTTTCAAACTAATCGCGGTAAATGATCAGCTAACTACGCTAATGGCCATTAAACTTGCTACACCAAGAAGAAATGCAGATGATAAACGGGTATTCATTGGACAAATATATTGTACTAGAACTGACATGTGATTACGTTTTCACGCAATTTGGGTGCATAGATCCTGAGAAATCAGTACCGAGAACAACAACCTCTGGCCGTAATAACGGCTGGGCATTGAGTCAAACAGAGCTTGGATGGCGTGTACATGTACAGCTGCCCATGCATACCACAGTTCATCAAGAGCAGTCAGTGACTGGCATATTGTGACGAGCCAGTTGCTCGGCCACCATTGACCAGAAGTTTCAATTGGAGAGAGATCTGGAGAATGTGCTGGCCAGGGCAGCAGTCCAACATTTTCTGTATCCAGAAAGGCCAGTACAGGACCTCCAACACGCGGTCGTGCATTATCCTGCTGAAATGTAGGGTTTCGCAGGGATCGAATGAAGGGTAGAGCCACGGGTCGTAACACAACTGAAATGTAACGTCCATTTTTCAAAGTGTCGTCAATGCCAACAAGAGGTGACCGAGACGTGTAACCAATGGCACCCCATACCATCACGCCCGGTGATACGCCAGTATGGCGATGACGAATACACGCTTCCAATGTGAGTTCACTGCGATGTCGCCAAACACGGATGCGACCATCATGATGCTGTAAACAGAACCTGGATTCGTCAGAAAAAATGACGTTTTGCCATTCGTGCACCCAGGTTCGTCGTTGAGTATACCATCGCAGGCCCACCGATTCCATATTCTGCTAACAGTAATTGGATCTCGGCCAACGCGAGCAACAAGTCGCAATAAACCGCAATCGCGATAGGCTACAATCCGACCTTTATCAAAGTCGGAAACGTGATGGTATGCATTTCTCCTCCTTACACGAGGCATCCCAACAACGTTTCACCACGCAACGCCGGTCAACTGCTGTTTTTGTATGAGAAATCGGTTAGAAGCTTTCCTCATGTCAGCACGTTGTAGGTGTTGCCACCGGCGCCAGCCTTGTGTGAATGCTCTGAAAAGCTAATCATTTGCATATCACAGCATCTTCTTCCTGTCGGTTAAATTTCGCTTCTGTAGCACGTCATCTTCGTCGTCTAGCAATTTTAATGGCTAGTAGTGTAAATACAGACCAGACCATTAACCGAGCCAACACCAGCTGGCAAAATGCATTGTTTTCATCCTGGTTTCATCGTTTCTTGTGGTAAAACAATTTTGTTGGCCACTGATGCAGCGTATGTATGGGTCGTGATAGCCTCTTCAGCATCGACTAAAGCCTCAAGATGGCGCATTGAAGCGCCGAATCCGGTAGCTACACAAAAAATAAGATCGTAAGAGGGCGCGTGTAGGCGTGTCATATTCTTACATGAGTAGGCTAACTTCTGATGTTAGCAGACGGCCGGCCGGAGTGGCCGTGCGGTTCTAAGCGTGCCGGCACTGTAGCTCAGCGTGTTCGCTCAGAGGTTTAGCAGACCTCTGTAATAAAAAAAAACTGAGTTAATTGATCAACAACGAACTTAACTGGATGTCTTACGACATCCGCCCCAAGCAGATGCAACTAACGAAAGCGAACAAAATGAGATAACAAAAAAAAAAAAAAAGAAGTTACAGTGTGGAACCGCGCGACCGCTGCGGTCGCAGGTTCGAATCCTGCCTCGGGAATGGATGTGTGTGATGTCCTTAGGTTAGTTAGGTTTCAGTAGTTCTAAGTTCTAGGGGACTGATGACCTCAGAAGTTAAGTCCCGTAATGCTCAGAGCCATTTGAACCACTGTTAACAGACGCTGCCTCAGCCCCTGTTTCCTGCGCATGCGATATTTCCACAAAATATCAATATACAGCCGCGATACTTTCTTCACCGATTTATCGACATCGACATGGCATCTTTCGAGTACCGATATTTTTATTTTACATTATACACTTATCGCAGTTTTGTTAGATATTTGAAACTGTTCTGTTGAAATTGTAGTAGGACATAATTTTACTTTCACTGTGTGAAGGAGTCTTATTAATTTTTGAGCTTTCATCGTGTCCAGTCTTTCTACTTGGCTATGTGAAGCAAGTATAGGTGGCACAAAGAAGAAGTCCAATTGCGGTGTGACTGGAATAACAAGGTCTCCGATTTCTTCATATCGGCATTCTTCAAAAACAATTGCTGAAAATGAAGAACAAAAATCAAAATGACAAGATTGGTCTTTGGGGTGGGCGGAGACGCGTGAGGGGAAATGCTGACGTAATCGGCGGACGCCTTTACCAACAGAAACCACAGTTTAACTTCACGACCCACCATTGACACTACAACTTATTGTTCACTGGCGTTTGCTGGAATGAAAATAAAAACACACACACACACACAGAGAGAGAGAGAGAGAGACAGAGAGAGAGAGAGAGAGAGAGACAGAGAAGTCGATATAAAGCGTTCGGCACAAACCCGATATGTGACGAAACGGAACGACGGACACATCGGACACCCTTTGTTCTGCCGCTTACATGCAGTTAGCAAAGTGGTTATCGGCAAACGTGAACGTGCATCGTTTTCCTTTCAGTTCTTGCTCTAAATGGGGATAACCAGGCTGCTAGGCTTGTTGCTGTACAGAATATCTAATAATAAATGGGTAATTAAATATACCGCTCTAAAACAGGCAGTATATTTACAATGTGCAGCAGATATTTTTATAAGCCGTTACGTCGATATTTTCTCAGTCGATATATAAAATTTCGTCGGTGCCTTTATCGCTATATATCGCGGCTGATAAAGGTAACTTTTATACATACACTACTGGTAATTAAAATTGCTTCACCACGAAGATGACGTGCTACAGACGCGAAATTTAACTGACAGGAAGAAGATGCTGTGATATGCAAATGATTAGCTTTTCAGAGCATTCACACAAGGCTGGCGCCGGTGGCGACACCTACAACGTGCTGACGTGAGGAAAGTTTCCAACCGATTTCTCATACACAAACTGCAGTTGACCAGCGTTGCCTGGTGAAACGCTGTTGTGACGCCTCGTGTAAGGAGGAGAAATGTGTACCATGACGTTTCCGACTTTGATAAAGGTCGGATTGTAGCCTATCGCGATTGCGGTTTATCGTATCGCGACATTGCTGCTCGCGTTGATCGAGATCCAATTACTGTTAGCAGAATATGCGATCGGTAGGTTCAGGAGGGTAATACGGAATGCTGTGCTGGATCCCAACGGTCTCATATCACTAGCAGTCGAGATGACAGGCATCTTATCCGCATGGCTGTAACGGATCGTGCAGCCACGTCTCGATCCCTGAGTCAAGTTGTAAGACAACAACCATCTGCACGAACAGTTCGACGACGTTTGCAGCAGCGTGGACTATCAGCTCGGAGACCATGGCTGCGGTTACCCTTGACGCTGCATCACAGACAGGACCGCCTGCGATGGTGTACTCACCGACAAACCTGGGTGCACGAATGGCAAAACGTCATTTTTTCGGATGAATCCAGATTCTGTGTACAGCATCATGATGGTCGAATCCGTGTTTGGCAACATCGCGGTGAACCGACATTGGAAGCGTGTATTCGTCATCGCCATACTGGCGTATCACCCGGCGTGATGGTATGGGGTGCCATTGGTTACACGTCTCGGTCACCTCTTGTTCGCATTTTGGCACTTTTAACAGTGGACGTTACATTTCAGATGTGTTGCGACCCGTGACTCTACCCTTCATTCGATCCCTGCGAAACCCTACATTTCAGCAGGATAACGCACGACCGCATGTTGCAGGTCCTGTACGGGCCTTTCTGGATACAGAAAATGTTCGACTGCTGCCCTGGCCAGCATATTCTTCAGATCTCTCACCAATTGAAAACGTCTGGTCAATGGTGGCCGAGCAACTTGCTCGTCACAATACGCCAGTCACTACTCTTGATGAACTGTGGTATCGCGTTGAAGCCGCATGGGCTGCTGTACGTGTACACGCCATCCAAGCTCTGTTTGACTCAATGGCCAGGCGTATCAAGGCCGTTATTACGGCCAGAGGTGGTTGTTCTGGGTACTGATTTCGCAGGATCTATGCAACCAAATTGCGTGAAAATGTAATCACATGTCAGTTCCAGTATAATATATTTGTCCAATGAATACCCGTTTATCATCTGCGTTTCTTCTTGGTGTAGCAATTTCAACGGCCAGTAGTGTATAAACGAAAAATATTGTCATCTAAATCGCGTAGTTCAATTTAAAGATATAGATTTTCGCGCCATAATTCGACGTGTTCAAAACTCACTACCAGGCCACAAGGAGCGCTGCTGTCGTTCGCTGGAGGGACTTGCACTGCTTACGTCTTCGTGTCCTGTACGGCACAGGCTCTTCCTCGGCGCCCGAGCGCAGTGCCATCTGGCAGCGGCGGCCGTAAGTCCGGCCCTAACGGCTTCCAATCAGCGCGGCCGGCGCTTAGCACGAGTTACTGCGGCCGCCGGCCGATTGCACCGCCAGATAGGGTCTACACTGCACCACGGGAGACCGGATACAGCCAGCGCAGCACCGCGTGTGCCCCGGATGCCGCGCTGACACATGCTCCGCCCTGACTGCGCTGCAATCTGCATACTGATGACAGCCAGTAGCCGCGTGACGTAATGACTGCCACCAGTCACCTGCATTGCCGCGTTTACCATTAACTTCGCTTCACTTTGCATCCAACTCGACCGTAGATTGATTAGGTTCAGTGGCACTGGTCTGCTTTCATGGACCATATAATAATTACCTCCGCTGTAAGAAGTGGAACGAAATATTACTTTCGTATATCTTTCAATGAAACCAAACGCTGCTTAAGATTTCTCAATCGTAATTTAAAAAATCTTAAGATAAACGAACAGTATTCCAGAAGTCGCCTCCAAATAGATCCCGTCACCAGTCAGCTGATGGAAATGTTGCTTGAGTATAATGACGTCACGCGTGGTCTACATCATCTATAAGTCGACCACAGTATTACTGCAGCTGGGAATGAATGTGCTTCGGTCAGCTTATCCTGAGTCATAATCAGGGTTGATAGGAAATGCGCAACTGGCCTTGAAGCGTTTACAGTGCCGTGTGCTTTCCTTACACACCATTCTACTTGTTTACTGTAGCGTCAAGTCAATAATATCGCGGTTGGGCAGTACACTAAGGGTTGTACGCACTACGCCAGCGAGGGCTAACGAACGACAGCCAATCGCTTTATTGGCTAAGATTCGCTTAGTGCGTGCGGGCGGCAAATAGCAGGCAACGAAGCGGTTGGCCTTGTTTGCGGTTCGGACTTGCCGACTACTGAGCTATGCCACGCTACGGGCGTCGTCGACGTACGCGTCAACGAGCTACTGTTTTCAAGATCATTCCTAAGATCAAAGAGTTGGTCTTGGATGTACACGTTTCGCAGTACATCCGCGTGCCCACGTGGTTTGTGGCGACGCAATTTCTAGGTATTGTGGCCAAATTGCAACAATATGACATTACGCAATCATGAACAGTTAACATTCTTTAAAATAAATATGAGATCGGACAGTTAGTGATGACGGTAGCCCAACAAACCCTAATGTTCAACCACGTGGTTGGCTCCCCACAGACGAAAGATACATAAAACAGGGAAAATTTACGACAAGGCAAAGCTATTAATATTTAGAAAAATAAAAGCTCATATAGCCACAGCTGAAGGCAAACAGACATACAGAAGCGAGTGCTCACTTCTTATGGACACCTTTGTGTGCCGCTCTTCCGGCGGATCCAAGTCTCTATGGAAATTTACTACAAGAAAAATCTGCCATAGTTTTGCATTCCTTGCTATTACAAGGCAAAGCAATCTTTCAGAGTTGAAAAGCGAGACCAAAAGCTAACAGCTCTCCTCTCGCCAAGTAACAACGCGCCGCGCGGTCAGTCTAACTCACCCTTTTTCGACTGGAGCACAGCTGTGGACGCTTCCCGTACCGGCAGACTGCCTCCCTTTTTCTTCTCCAGCCTCTTCCACGTTCCGCGTGGCCCGGAAAACCCAAAGATGCCATTTCCGCCACCAACCTAACGCAGGTGGATTTCTCACAAGTAGCACAAAGCTCTTTGCCTACTTGACCACTACGAGAGTTGGCTACTCTGTACAACTGCTGCTGAATCCGTATGACAATCGCAGACTACGCCACCGTCTAGCAACGTGACACACAACCACATTGATTCAATCACGCCACTATGAGAGTTATTAGAAAAGAGAAACAAGGAAAAGAAAGAGAAATGCAAGTGAAAATGGGCTAGCGGACAAATGAAAGGTGGCTACAGGACCCTTTCAATATCTGTTGGCGTGATATACCCACCGTCTGTTGTCGGTTGTACGTGCGGTGCACCCGACGATAGAGCAGAGGGAAACGGGAGAAAACGCGTTGCCAGTAGAGTGTTCTTGTCGTCCCACGGCGCTCGTTCGCCGCTGTGTGCTGGCGAACAGTGGCTGGCGATGAGTTGCATGATGACCTGTCATTGCCGGCAAAGTGCGGCGGCTCACGCCACGCGGCCGGGCTCCGCTATCTCGGCCATCTTGCGGCGCCGCCCACCGCTGCCTAGCTACCCGGCTTTGTGACGTCACGGGAGCGCTTTAATTAACAACCGCCGAAAGACACGGCACCCGCCATTAAAAGGACGCGTGCCCGCCGTCACGGCGACGGCCCGACCTCCCACGAAGCGGATAACGGCGGTCGTACCCACGAATCTAGCTGACTTGCCCCCTGCGTGGGTACCGGTCTCCTGGGTGCCGTGGTTACTCTCGTACGGCCTGCGCTAAGCAACAAATTATTTTTTCTGTCGTATCACGTTGAAAGGGTACAGTACCGCCTGACATTGAAAATAGGTACAACATACTTCATTATTTTTGTCAGAACAACACATTTTTTGTAAAATAACTCAATTTCAATTAATACAGCGAAGCCGGATACCAGTGTGGGAAAGAATGACAATTTATTTATTTAATTGATCACATGTGCACTCCCACAAAATAAATCCCTATATCCAGTTTGGTGAGATAAGTTAAATGAATGAATGTATGGTCGTCTGCTAACCGCAGATAGTGAATGTGAATATATGATAATCTTTGAGACGATCCTTTGGCCACCTTTGGTGGGACCAAAGAGATGAAATTTACCTGAGCTTTGAGCGCCTGAAATGTGGCTGACCAATACGGTAGTAAGGTGCTCCCCCACTCCAACAGAGGTGCGAGAGAACCTGAAGAACGGCCATGTTTCAGGACTCTGCCGCTGGATCTTGTGCTGTTAAGACCTGTTTTAGTTGTGCTCCGTAAAGACAAAAGAGTGGAGACATGGTATGCATGTGGAATATTTAAGAGTAGTTTGAAATAATAATTTCTCTATTTCAGGAACTTTTGTGGGGAGAATCAAATGTCAGGCAGGTAATATTAATGGGATCGTAGTAATCTTCGGAAGTGACCAACGGTCATAATGAAACCACGTGTAGCAATAAGTTGAAATACTTCCGTGTGCTTAAGTTAAGCTGAATTACTAGCGTGTGTACAATAAGTTGAAATATTTAAGAAATAGCGTGTGTACCGTAAGTTGAAATATTTAAGAAATGGCGTGTGCAGGACTTGAAATTAGAGACGAGTACTTCCACGTGGTGAGTACTGTGTGAGTCTCAATCTGTGTATGAGACAAAGGATAAAGAGAAGTACTCGTCCATGGTATCAGTTGAGGACTCGCGTGTGTGATGAATACGTTCTTAATATTACTTTGCGTGATATGATTCCGTGTGACGCTAGATTCAAACTCTGAGAGAGAAGCAAGGTGAGTAGGCCGTCTATCCAGCAACGCCACTTGGCTTGCATTGCACAGGAAGACGTGCATGTATCTCCAGAGTTCATAGTAGGAAAGTAGAATTACGAAGTGGGGCAGTGTCGTGTGAAACTGGGATAAATATTAATTGAAGTGGGAAAGCTGAAAGTGATAATGTTGTGACTATTCCCTGTGTAGTATTTCATATTGTAGTGTGGTGTATGTCATGTAATTTGCCTATGTGTGGTTTGCATGGGAGAGTAGCGAGGTAGTTTCAAAAGATTAGTGGGTTATGCGTGTTCCTTTTGTACTGCTCGGTCTGGACGAAAGTTTCGCGATGATGATTGTGAGAGTCGAAGTGTGAGAAATAATAAAAGATCCACCATCCTATCCAGAAAGTGCACCGTAGCGTTAAATAATTACGAGACCATAAGGTACAGAATCACCAATGTAAAGCCATGCCCACTGGGCGGAATTTCTCATGTGTTATTGTTGTAGGTTATAGAATTTGTGTGTTTAGGTTATAGAATTTATCGGAATAAACAAGATAGTGAAAAGAAAAAGATTAGTGGACTTTTCCTTCGAACTGCATGTTGTCATGATGTCCCGAATCTATAATGTGTGCGCCATTCATATTCAATGCGGTGGCCACGTGTTGATAAAAGCCGTTAAATAAAAAGGAAAGAAAATGTGGTATTGCCAGTGCGTAGTGTACAGTCAGAGTTCTGTAAATTACTGATAGTCAGATGCGTGTTTCCGTTGCGTATTATTCATACAGGAGGATAATTTGTAACTTAATTGTGAGTACGGGAGTTCATGTTACTCGATAAATAAGAATGAATCCACTCGCTTGGCAGACCACTCATCTTGCAGGCCTGACTGCTTGATGCCACAGTATGAGCAAGGCATGTGGGTGCCTCTCAACGTGTTTCAGTGATTACTGGGCGCCACATCACTGGCAACAAACCAACCATTATTGGATTTATATAGAGATGGAACAGATTACATGAAGGTACAGTGTCTATTGGGAACCACATACGAGGTCTGTTCAAAAATTTCTGGAACTTCGTCCATAAAATTTTCTACCCTAGGGGTCCGCGAGCTATGCCAGAAGGGTCCGCAAACAAATATAGGAATCGACTCGACATGCGGTCGGATTTCAGAGTGAAAGTTTCAAATTTTGAATCTAATATTTCAGAAATAATGGACTCAAAGGTCAGATTGGTCTCATCTCATTAAGAACTGAAAATTAAAAGTAACTGTGTACTGATGGAGTACTCTGTTGTAACTGTATTTTTTCAAATAAGTAATACCTTGTATGAAATAATTATGAAAAATCCGCCTCGACTACACAAACTACCTGGTGTTTACCTAGGCTTCAGCGTGGGTAACCACGCCTTCTTCAGAATAAATATAAAACAGCTTGTCTAAATAGGCATAGTCAAAGGCTAAAATCAACACCTCAAGCGGCAAGACCCCATGGGGTCTTTGTTCTGAAGAAGGCGTGGTCACCCACGCTGAAACCTAGGTAAACACCAGGTAGTTTGTGCAACCGAGGCGGATTTTTCATAATTATTTCGATACTTACGATTGCTGACGCGCTGCAATGCTGAAAGTTCTTATATACCTTGTATGAAATTAGTGTTTTCTTATTTTTCACACATGTCTACTCAATGCAATCTCAAGTGTAGTACACTTGAAAGACCAATACACTCAGTTTTAATTTTTTCCTGTCATTTTCAATTCATACTCAGTTTCTATTTTTTTAAGGAGTATGTTACACTAAACACCCAGATTTGAAGACAAAGATTTTGAGCGATAATCAAAAATGTAACAATAACAATGATGGCTAAATTGAAAAAGTTTTAAGCTCAATATTTTTTCAATACTGAATACGTCAATGTTTTTTCAAAGTACCAAAAATAGAAAACATATAATAAGACTCTTAATTTGGCTTTTTTAGGTACTTGATACTGTGATATGACAAGGAACCAATCATGCTCGATGAGGGGGTACTCGAGAGAATTTTGTTGGGAACCCCTGTTCTACCCTTATCTTTCACTCATTGGGTATGATCTCCTTCGAAATACTCTCCTCCACAACTGATACACCACTCCCAACACCATTTCTACATCCGGAAGCAGTCTTCGTACGCCTCTTGCTGGATCGCGCGAAGCGCCTTCTGTGAATTTTTTATCTCGTCTACCGTTGCTAATCTTCGTCCTTTCAGCTTTGTAAATTAGAAGAAAAGTCAGCAGGAACCAAGTCTGGAGAGTACGGAAGATGAAACTGCACAGAGATTTCGTTTTTTGTGCAGTAGTCACTCACCAACAGGGATGAACGTACGGCTGCGTTATCGTGATCCAAGGGCTATGAACTGTCTCGCCACGTTTCAGGCTGTTTCCTTCTCACATTTTCTCTCAGGCGTCGCAACGTGTCCCGATAGTACCATCGATTAACAGTTTTTCCCTGTGGCACGAATTCATGACGAACTAATCCTTCAAAGTTAAAAACAAAAAAAACTATCAACATAGCTTTGACATGTGACCCTACCTGACGAGCTTTCATTGATCTTGGAGAACCATTCCCGACCCACTGTGAAGATCCAGACTTTCAAGGAACATCTCGTTATCATTTTTGCGATCTAAAAACTCTTCACAGATTGCGAGGAGAAGGTCTTTCTGGCCTCTACTGATGAACCGTGGGACGAACTTGGCCACAACACGATGCATTCCAAGATGCTGTGTCATAATTTCATGACATGATCCAACTGAAATGTTACATTCTTCTGCAACCTCTCGGACAGTCAGTCTTCGATTGGCACGCACAGGCCGGCCGGTGTGGCCGTGCGGTTGTAGGCGCTTCAGTTTGGAACCGCGTGACCGCTACGGTCGCAGGTTCGAATCCTTCCTCGGGCATGGATGTGTGTGATGTCCTTAGGTTAGTTAGGTTTAAGTAGTTCTAAGTTCTAGGGGACTGATGACCTCAGATGTTGAGTCCCATAGTGCTCAGAGCCATTTGAACCATTTTTTTTGGCACGCACAATTCCGTTGACGGTCCTGACATGAGCGTCGTCGGTAGATATCAAAGAGCGTCCTGACTTCCGTTCAGCCATTTTTAAACAGTGTCAGCCATTCGTAACACCGAGTACGGCTTAAGCACTCATCACCGTAGGCTTTATGTATCATTTGGTATGTCTCTGTAAAGGTTTCCTTCAGTTTCACGCAAAATTTAATGCAGACGTGTTGCTCCTGTAACTCTGCCAATTCGAAATTCACAAGCGAGAAGAGGTGCAATTACAACACGATACGAGGGGGTATCCAAAAGAAGCCGGAATAACATTGCCGCGGGTGGAACTTGTGTAGTACGCATTTCTGCGGCTAGGCGTGTCTAGCGCGACTCACTGTCAGTTTAGTGCCATCTGTGTTAACCTGGCTTGTTCTGTTCATCTCCAATGATTGTTTCTGCTAGCGCTGTTTCGTTCTTGTTTCGGCAACTGTTAAGTGAGCAATACGCAGCTGGGTGCAGCTGTGAAATTTTGTTTTCTGTTCGGTAAAAATGCTGTTAAAACTGTCTGAATGTTGAAAACAGCTTACCAAGATGACGCTATAGGAAAAACTCAAGTCTACGAGTGATCTATTTAAAAAGGCGAATGTCGATTGACGACAAAGCTCTCTGTGGACGTCCATCAACTGCCCGAATCGACGCAAATATGGAATAAGTAGAGTACTTGTGCTCTCAGACCGACGACAGACAATTGATCAACAGTCAGAGATTTGTGCGTTCTCTTGAAACACTGTTCAGCGAATTTTAGCGGAAGATTTGGGAACGAAAAGGGTTGCTGACAAGTTTTTTCCTCATATTCTGACACAATCAAAGAGAACGTTGAGCGGAAACATGTCATTTTTTAGCCTGCCGATGCGGCCGAGCTGCTCTAGGCGCTTCAGTCTGGAACCGCGCTGCTGCTACGGTCGCAGGTTCGAATCCTGCCACGGGCATGGATGTGTGTGATGTCCTTAGGTTAGTTAGGTTTAAGTAGTTCTAAGTTCTAGGGGACTGATGACCTCAGATGTTAAGTCCCATAGTGCTGAGAGCCATTTGAACCATTTGTCGTGCTTTGAAACAACAGCTTGAAACTAAACTAATCCATATCTTCAGTGAAATGAAATGATCGTATCTCGTTGTTGGCCGGAAGGCTCCATGCGGGGGAGTTCGGCCGCCGTAGTGCAAGTCCTCTTTAGTTGACGTCACATCGGCGACTTGCGAGTCAATGATGATGAAAATGATAATGGACACACAACACCCAGTCCCCTGCCGGGAATCGAACCCGGGCCCCCTGCATAGTAGGCAGTAACGCTACCGCTACCCTCCGGAGGCGGACCGTATTTTCTGTCAAAGGTCATTACTGGTGATGATCATGGTGCTATGGTTGCGACCCAGAAACAAAACAACAGGCAAGCCGATGGAAGACGTCATCGTCATCCAGGAAAAAAAATTGTTGTCAAGGCTAATCAAACATCAAAACAACACTGATTTGCTTTTTTGATACAAACGTTATAGTTAATTCAGTTCCCTCAGATCAGACCGTCAATCAGACACTTTTATTTGAAAGTTTTGAGAAAATTGTGCAACAGTGTTCGTCAAAAAGTCCCGATTTGCGGCAGACAGGAGACTGGTTCTTCCACCACAACAACGCACCTGCTCACAGAGCCATCTCTGTTAGACAGATTTTGGCTAAAAATGGCGTTGTTCCGCTGCCCCACGCACCTTACTCGCCTGACCTGGCTCCGTGTTACTTTTTCTTGTTTCCACGTGTGAAAAGGGGCATGAAAGGACATCAATTCAACAGCATTGAAGAAGTCAAGAGAAAAACTAGGGACGAGCTGTAAGCTATTTCTGAAAATGACTACAAAAAATGTCTCGAACGGAGGAAGCACTGGTGGGACAAATGTATTACACTACTGGCCATTAAAATTGCTGCAGCACGAACATGACGTGCTACAGACACGAAATTTAACCGACAGGAAGAAGATGCTGTGATACCCAAATGATTAGCTTTTCAGAGCATTCACACAAGGTTGGCGCCGGTGGCGACACCTACAACGTGCTGACATGAGGAAAGCTTCCAACCGATTTCTCATACACAAACAGCAGTTGACCGGCGTTGCCTGGAGAAACGTTGTTGGGATGCCTCGTGTAAGGAGGAGAAATGCGTACCATCACGTTTCCGACTTTGATAAAGGTCGGATTGTAGCCTATCGCGATTCCAGTTAATCGTATCGCGACATTGCTGCTCGCGTTGGTCGAGATCCAATGACTGTGAGCAGAATATGGAATCGGTGGGTTCAGAAGGGTAGTACGAAACGCCGTGCTGGATCCCAACGGCCTCGTATCACTAGCAGTCGAGATGACAGGCATCTTATCCGCACGCCCCGATCCCTGAGTCAACAGATGGGGACGTTTGAAAGACAACAACCATCTGCACGAACAGTTCGACGACGTTTGCAGCAGCATGGACTATCAGCTCGGAGACCATGGCGGCGGTTACCCTTGACGCTGCATCACAGACAGGAGCGCCTGCGATGGTGTACTCAACGACGAACCTGGGTGCACGAATGGAAAAACGTAATTTTTTTGGATGAATCCAGGTTCTATTTACAGCATCATGATGGTCGTATCCGTGTTTGGCGACATCGCGCGAACGCACATTGGAAGCGTGTATTCGTCATCGCCATACTGACGTATCACCCGGCGTGATGGTTGGTTGTTTGGGGGAAGAGAGCAAACAGCGAGGTCATCGGTCTCATCGGATTAGGGAAGGATGGGGAAGGAAGTCGGCCGTGCCCTTTCAAAGGAACCATCCCGGCATTTGCCTGGAGAGATTTAGGGAAATCACGGAAAACCTAAATCAGGATGGCCGGACGCGGGATTGAACCGTCGTCCTTCCGAATGCGAGTCCAGTGTGCTAACCACTGCGCCACCTCGCTCGGTCCGGCGTGATGGTATGGGGTGCCATTGGTTACACGTCTGGGTCACCTCTTGTTCGCATTGACGGTTCTTTGAACAGTGGACGTTACATTTCAGATGTGTTACGAACCGTCGCTCTACCCTTCATTCGATCCCTGCGAAGCCCCACATTTCAGCAGGATAATGCACGATCGCATGTTCCAGGTCCTCTACGGGCCTTTCTGGATACAGAAAATGTTCTACAGCTGCCCTGACCAGCACATTCTCCAGATCTCTCACCAATTGAAAACGCCTGGTCAATGGTGGCCAAGCAACTGGCTCGTCACAATACGCCAGTCACTACTCTTGATGAACTGTGGTATCGTGTTGAAGCTGCATGAGCAGCTGTACCTTTACACGCCATCCAAGCTCTGTTTGACTCAATGGCCAGGCGTATCAAGGCCGTTATTACGGCCAGAGGTGGTTGTTCTGGATACTGATTTCTCAGGATCTATGCACCCAAATTGCGTTAAAATGTAATCACATGTCAGTTCAATTATAATAAATTTGTCCAATGAATACCCGTTTATCGTCGGCGTTACTTCTTGGTGCAGCAATTTTAATGGCCAGTAGTGTAGTTGTAATGGAGAGTATTTTGACGGGGATACGGTTGTTTTGTAAACAGCTTGAAAATACACAGCTTTAAAAAAATAATTCCTGTTTGTTTTGGGGTACCCCTCGCACATTGACAAACGCGAAGTTAACAAACTACCTCAGAAGTTCGTGTGACAGTATAAGTTCTGATTTGTGGTAACGTTGAGGACTGTCGCCTCCGCAGAGCCCTACGGGAGGTTGCGGACCCTCCAGCGTTGCGTCTGCTCAGGACGCCTGACGTCGCCTTATCTGCGCGAGGTGGCGCCGCTGCTTCCGCCCCCACCGGCGGGACAGCGTTTGTCCTTCAGCGGCCTCAACCCGCCCCTACCCACTTCCGGCACCCCCGTCCCTATCTCGCTGCAGATAGGGCGGCAGCCGCGACACGACAGATAACTAATTTCATTACGCCCTGACTCCGATAACCTCTGTTTGTCCACCGGCCACTGTTTGCACGATTCGTTTCAGACCTCAACAGCCAGCCACAAGCTGATTGTCGGTCGCCCTTTCCACTGGAGACGTCACCGGTTAGTGCAGTAGGCAGCTCAGAAGAAGGCCTATGAAGAGTGATGCTGGAAGTAGAGAAACTGTCTTTCCCCTCGCTTACTTCCGCCCCAGGGCTGCCCATGATTCTCTGTTTGCTTCTGTTTATGCGACAGAAGCGCGCAAGAAGAGAACTGCTTGCAGTAGATAACAGCACATCATGGAGAAGAATCTTCAGCACCAAGGGATTCATACAATTACTTTCTAGTACTTACAGTCCCTGATGCAATTTGTGGCTAGCACCAAGTATGGATTTTGGATGAACTCAGCAAATTAGAACCGCAATACTAGATGTTGACGTTTCGTCGAGGCGGCCTCAGAACGTCGCTTATCAAACTAACTTCTTTTATTCAAGTTCTGTTGTAAATTTCGTCTTTCTCCAGCTCTATTCAATACTTCCTCACTATCCATTTGCTCTATCCATCCAATTTTCAGATTTTTCTGTACCACCACATTTCAAAAGCCTCCGTTCCCTCCTTCTGTGTACTGTTTATGATCCCTGCCAAATAACGTTATACTCCACACAAATACTTTCACGAAAGGCTTCCAGACACTTAAATTTATTTTCAGTGAACGACCCGACCCGGCGTCGCACAGACAGCATGAAATATCTAAGGCCAGAAGGCACATACGTCGTCGGGATACTAAATTATAGGCCTACGTACAAACCTTCTTGAATTCATCATAATTCAGCCAATTTGCTCGAAATATTTATGAAATATACACAAAGACCTTCCTCGTGAATCAGCCTATTAATCAAATTCTTATCAAAAAGCTGGCTGCTGTGACCGAGCGGTTCTAGGGGCTTCAGTCCGGAACCGCGCAGCTGTTACGGCCGCAGGTTCGAATCCTGCCACGGGCATGGATGTCTGTGATGTCCTTAGGTTAGCAATACGAGAGAAGGAAAGTTTCTACTCACCATACAGCGGAGATGCTGAGTCGTGATAGGCACAATAAAAAGACTCACACAATCACAGCTTTCGGCCATTAAGGCCTCTGTCAGCAGTAGACACACAAACACACACGCACACACACACACTCACGCAAGCGCAACTTGCACACACGTCTGCAGTCTCAGAGAGCTGAAACTACACTGCCCATCGTGCTTAGAGCCATTTGAACCATCTTATTAAAATACCTACAGCGGTTGACAGGGTTGTAGCCTCTCCTCGATGTTATTCAATCTGTATATTGAAATGTCGTGTGACGAGGACCTCCCGTCGGGTAGACCGCTCGCCTGCTGCAAGTCTTTCGATTTGACGCCACTTCGGCGACTTGCGCGTCGATGGGGATGAAATGATGACGATTAGGACAACACAACACCCAGTCCCTGAGCGGAGAAAATCTCCGACCCAGCCAGGAATCGAACCCGGGCTCTTTGGATTGACAGTCTGTCACACTGACCACTCAGCTACCGGGGCGGACGTCTGTATATTGAGCAAGCAGTAAAGGAAACAAAAGAAAAATTCGGAGTAGGTATTAAAATCAATGGAGAAGAAATAAAAACTTTGAGGTTTGCCGATGACATTGTAATTCTGTCAGAGACAGCAAACGACTTGGAAGAGCAGTTGAACGGAATGGATACTGTCTTGAAAGGAGGATATAAGATGAACATCAATAAAAGCAAAACGAGGATAATGGAATGTAGTCGAATTAAGTCGGGTGATGCTGAGGGAATTAGATTAGGAAATGAGACACTTAAAGTAGTAAAGGAGTTTTGCTATTTGGGGAGCAAAATAACTCATGATGGTGGAAGTAGAGAGGATATAAAACGTAGACTGGCAATGGCAAGCAAAGCGTTTCAGAAGAAGAGAAATTTGTTAACATCGACTATAGATTTAAGTGTCAGGAAGTCGTTTCTGAAAGTATTTGTATGGAGTGTAGCCATGTATGGAAGTGAAACATGGACGATAAATAGTTTAGACAAGAAGAGAATAGCTTTTGAAATGTGGTGCTACAGAAGAATGCTGAAGATTAGATGGGTAGATCACATAACTAATGAGGAGGTAATGAACAGGATTGGGGAGAAGAGAAATTTGTGGCACAACTTGACTAGAAGAAGGGATCGGTTGGTAGGATATGTTCTGAGGCATTAAGGGATCACCAATTTAGTATTGGAGGGCAGCGCGGAGGGTAAAAATCGTAGAGGGAGACCAAGAGATGAATACACTAAGCAGATTCAGAAGGATGTAGGTTGCAGTAGTTACTGGGAGATGAAGAAGCTTGCACAGGATAGAGTAGCATGGAGAGCTGCATCAAACCAGTCTCAGGACTGAAGACCACGACAACAACAACAACAATACCTTGGTTCCTTTCCACTGATTGCGCAACGTGTTGCTGAGTGCATGTCGGTGGGTGGATTTGCAAGTAGAATTGCTGGACTCTGTCATTTCTTGGTGGCGATGACAGATATCAATCCCAATATAATTCCAGCTAGTTACTGCATCCATCCGAGGCTTTGGCACATTGGAAAACGGCACAAAAGGCCCCTCTCGGCACCAGCACAATTCACAACCTTTGGTGGTTCATTAGCTCATCCCCGACTGACTCTCGGTTCCACCTTTCCATCCATGCCAACCACAATTTGCGCGCGCTACATAGTTCCGTTCCCGAGAGGAGCCACAACACCTATTACATATGAAATAACTAAGAACCCTAAGTGAAGGTCAGCAGTTTACACAACAGCAACTAAACATATTAAATAAAGCAGAACATTATACATATTGATTTTTCTACAAAAAAATATTCACTCAAATTCCAAATATATACAGTAAGTTTTGTCTCCCTCCAAATGAGACAAAGAATTTAAATGATAGATACAGTACATTGCACAGAATCAAACTAAGACAGCAAAGTTTTTATAAAGTAAAAAGCGATCACTCTTGTGCTTTTAATGCAATCAAACAATATTTACAATATCTTAATGATAGAAGGTAGAACAGACAAAACAGAAAATTTATTTCAGTAGAGCTATGGAACTCTGGTGTTACACCCTACATCCATTATTACCCCAGAGCCGGCCGCACGGTTTGAAGCGCTATGTCACGGACTGCGCTACTCCTTCCGACGGTAGTTCGAGTCCTCCCTCGGGCATGGGAGTGTGTGTTGTTCTTAGCATAAGCTAGTTTAAGTAGTGCATAAGTCTAGGGACCGATGACTCAGCAGTTTGGTCCCTCAGAAATTCGCACATATTCATTCGCATTCATCACAGAGCTGGTCTCTTGGCCCCCCATCCAAATTTTTTCCTCTTGGTTTTTGTACATATTGTACTTCACCCGTCTTTTCGTAGAATCTTGTAACTATTTCTCTGGGAATCTCAAAAATTTCTCGCCGTTTTTTCTAGGTCGAGAAATTGTGTGATCGTGTCCTGATTTTGCTTTAAGTCTCGCTACCATCATCGAGTGCAACATCAGAAGTGGTGTCTGATGCCTTTCTTCTTCATCATCATCATGTTCTTCTTCTTCCTTAGCCCTTGTCCCTGTCCCCCATGCTGGCAGTGTCTGCTGGTTTGGCTGTCTGTCGCCATTTTATCCGATCTTGTGCCTGATGAGGGTACAGGCCTGAGATCTTGAGATTTCGTGCAACGTGTCAAGCCATCGCTCTATAGGTCGTCCCGCTCCCCGTTTACCATTTACTTTCTTCCTTTCTTTCTTTCTTTTGCTTGTGCCGTTTTCCCCGCGGATACGCAGGGTCAGCATTGGTTAATCGGATGTGGCAATGTTAGTTGAAGGGGTAGTCGGATGCCCTTCCTGCCGCCACCCCGTACCCCCCGGGAAGGAACTAGTGTACCCCAACTGTCTGCGACTAGTGTAATCCATGGAATAGTGCGAGCGTGTTCAGATGTCTGCGAGCCGAGTAACTGAGGCGGGACGTGGGGACCAGCCCGGTATTCACCTAGGGGGATGTGGAAAAACCACATCCAGGCCAGCCGGCACACCGGCCGTCGTCGTTAATCCGCCGGGCGGATTCGATCCGGGGCCGTCGCGCCTACCCGAGTCCAGAAAGCAGCGCGTTAGCGCGCTCGGCTAACCTGGCGGGTCCGTTTACCATTTACTCTCAAACTAAAATCAGTCTTTGCCACTGTCATTCTGTTTGCTCCAAAGCCATACCATCTTAGACGTCTTCCTCTCATCTTCTCTACTATTGGTTGTTTTCCAAACTATTTACGAACTCCATTTGTGACGTGGTCGTGAAATGTTAGTCCAGAGGTCCGCCTGAGCGTTCTTGTTTCCATGTTTATTAGAGGCTAGCACTCACCATCATACAGTCGAACTCAATGGATTACAGATCGGCATAGTTTCGACTTGAGCCTGTTTGGAATCTTGCGTTCACAGAGTACGCCACTCACGGAACGCCATTTGACTCGCGTGCTGCTCAGGCGGCTAAAGATGACTGCGCTGAGATTTCCATCGGTGGCACAAGTCCCTCTTGTTAGGTCAACAACATTGATTCTTTCCTTTCGTAAAACCAGACTGACCCTCTTCTAGGATGTCTTCAATTTTGAACCTTCCTGCCAGATTAAAACTGTGTGCCGGACACCGACTCGAACTCGGGACCTTTGCCTTTCGCGGGCAAGTTCTCTTGCCCGCGAAAGGCAAAGATCCCGAGTTCCAGTCGCGGTCCGGCACACAATTTTAATCCGCCAGGAAGTTTCATATCAGCGCACACTCCGGTGCAGAGTGGAAATCTCATTCCGGGTCCTCAGTTTTGTTTATCGTATAAGAAATTCGCGGGTAAACTATTTCACAGGACGCAGCTGCCGCGGCGGCCCTCGAGGCAACTATCGGACACCTCCGTGACAGGGTGCGGGGGTGGAGGCGCCGTGTGGGGGCGGGTGGGCGGCGCCCGCATGCCGGCGCCGGTGGCGTCGCTTCCGCCCGAACAAGTGGCGAGCCCTCGGCACGCCGGCTATGCGCCGCCCTCAAAGGGCCGGGAGGGCCGCGCTGGCTGACTCAATACGGCGCGGTCGACGCCGCCGATCGTCGGCTCGATTGAGTTGCAGCCCCGAAAACAAGGGGCTCCCCTCGGCCAGCTTCAAGGTCAGCTTCTGCTGCTCCGTCCAAGGCCTCACCACTGCCGACAGCCAATGCTTTCGCCGTCTCTACGTCTTGCTTGGAAAGTGTACTCATAACGCCTCTCCGATGCTGTGGCGCAGTTTTCAAGAAGGGTCGTCGAGCAGATGCGCAGTAGGCCTATATCTCTGAGATCGATCTGTTGTAGAATTTTACAACATGTTTTTGATCGCGTATCATGTCATTTCTGGAAACCCAGAATCTACTCTGTAGGAATCAACATGCATTCCGGAAACAGCGATCGTGTGAGACCCAACTCGCTTTACTTGTTCATCAGACCCAGAAAATATTAGATACAGGCTCCCAGGTAGATACTATTTTCCTTGACTTCCGGAAGGCGTTCGATACAGTTCCGCACTGTCGCCTTATAAACAAAGTAGAAGCCTACGGAATGTCACACCAGCTGTGTGGCTGGATTGAAGAGTTTTTAGCAAACAGAACACAGCATGTTGTTCTCAATGGAGAGACGTCTACAGACGTTAAAGTAACCTCTGGCGTGACACAGGGGAGTGTTATGGGACCATTGCTTTTCACAATATATATAAATGACCTAGTAGATAGTGTCGGAAGTTCCATGCGGCTTTTCGCGGATGATGCTGTAGTATACAGATAAGTTGTAGCATTAGAAAATTGCAGCGAAATGCAGGAAGATTACATAGACAAATGTAATGTACTGCGAATACATAGAAAGAAGGATCCTTTATTGTATGATTATATGATAGCGGAACAAATACTGGTAGTAGTTACTTCTGTAAAATATCTGGGAGTATGCGTACGGAACGATTTGAAGTGGAATGATCATACAAAATTAATTTCTCGTAATGTGGGTGCCAGGTTGAGATTCATTGGGAGAGTCCTTAGAAAATGTAGTCCATCAACAAAGGGGGTGGCTTACAAAACGCTCGTTCGGCCAATACTTGAGTATTGCTCATCAGTGTTGGATCCGTACCAGGTCGGGTTGACAGAGGAGATAGAGAAGATCCAAAGAAGAGCGGCGCGTTTCGTCACAGGGTTATTTGGTAAGCGTGATAGCGTTACGGACATGTTTAGCAAACTCAAGTTGCAGACTCTGCAAGAGAGGCGCTCTGCATCGCGGTGTAGCTTGCAGTCCAGGTTTCGAGAGGGTGCGTTTCTGGATGAGGTATCGAATATATTGCTTCCCCCTACTTATACCTGCCGAGGAGATCACGAATCTAAAATTAGAGAGATTCGAGCGCGCACGGAGGCTTTCCGGCAGTCGTTCTTCCCGCGAACCATACGCGACTGGAACAGGAAAGGTAGGTAATGACAGTGGCACGTAAAGTGGGCACGTAAAGTGCCGTCCGCCACACACCGTTGGGTGGCTTGCGGAGTATAAATGTAGATGTAGGAGGCTGGTAGGGCGTGCCCTTGGCTTCTGGTCCTGCGGGCCCTCCAAATCTCGATATCTGGATGCCACCCAGACCCAGGCCATTTTTAATCGTCCCAAACAAATCCAAAATACACTCCACATTATTATGATCACTGACTTTGTTCGACCTGTATGTTAGAAGTCCCATAACCGCTTAAAAATGGCAGTTGGCAGCACTAGCAGTGCGCGGTCTTTAAAGGGCGTCGGGAGGGACGCGGAAAGCACTGCCGTCGTTGTCGTAATGCGAAAACGCACCAATTTGCCCGACCTCCAAAAGGGCACAATCATTGGCTTTCGGACCAACGGTGAAAGCATTTTCCGAAACTGCTTTGTTTGTAAATGGTTCGCGTGCCACTGTGCTTGAAGTATACCGTGCACTGCAAAATGGCACCGTAGTGCACCACGGATCACAGATGACACGAGTGAACGACAGCTGAGGAGATGTGTACTGACGAACAGACGTGGAACTGTTGAGCAACTGACCGCCCGTGTGAACCGCGGGGCTACCGACAGTGTCTGCTCAACGACCGTTAAGCGAAAGTTGCTGCTTAAGCACGTCGGCACCTGGTTCAAAAAAATGGTTCAAATGGCTCTCAGCACTATGGTACTTAACATCTGAGGTCATCAGTCCCCTAGAACTTAGAACTACTTAAACCTAACTAACCTAAGGACATCACTCACATCCATGCCCGAGGCAGGATTCGAACCTGCGACCGTAGCGGTCGCGCGGTTCCAGACTATAGTGTCTAGAACCGCTCGGCCACCCCGGCTGGCCACCTGGTTCGTGCACCCACGTTGACTGCCGTTCATCGACGACAAAGGCTGGGATTTTCACGCCAATACCGCAACTGCAAATTCGCTGTGTGGCGACAAGTCCCCTTTTCAGATGAATCACGTTTTCATGCTCCATCGGCGTGAAAACGTCTGGAAACAAATCGCCGGAAGCGTCCAGACAGAACGAGGTAACGCAATGTTCTGGGAATAATTATCATAGCATTCCGTGGGTGATCTCTCCATTCTGGACGGAATAATGGATCAGCACAAGTATGCATCTATCGTTGGGACCATGTGCACCGTTACATGCAGTTTGTTTTTCCTCGCCACAGTGCCAACTACCAACAGGACAATACATCCAGAATGAGATTTTCACTCTGCAGCGGAGTGTACGCTGATATGAAACTTCCTGGCAGATTAAAACTGTGTGCCAGACCGAGACTCGAACTCGGGACCTTTGACTTTCACGGGCAAGTGCTCTACCATCTGAGCTACCCAAGCACGACTCACAACCCGTCCTCACAGCTTCAGTTCTGACAGTACCTCGTCATACTGTACAGAAGCTCTTCTGTGAAGGCAACCGGCACACAGTTTTAACCTGCCAGGAAGTTTCAGGACAATACATCGTTGTCACACAGCTCGCAGACTACATGCGTGGTTCGAACAGCACCAGGTTGAGTTTACCGTATTGGCCTGGCCACAAGACTCTCCCGATTTAAATCCAATTGAGAATCTGTGGGACCACCTCGATCGGGCTGTTCACGTCATGGATCATCAACCGAGAAACCCAGTGCAGATTGTCAGAGCACTGGAAACGGCAGGGGTCTACGGGCCTATGGGTACTTTCCAGTGTCTCGTTGACTCTTTCCTAGACGTCTCGCAGCAGTCCAAGCTGCAAAAGGTGCGTATTCATGCTTTTGACATGTAGTCACATTAACGTAGCAGCACAGTGTACGTTCATTAAACAAGAGGCAGTTTGTAGTTAGAGGTCCCATACGTACGCAAAATATAAACAAAGGTAGCTACTTCCTTGTTATCACACCATGGCAATTGTGAGTGGGTGTGTGCAGCACTTTTATAGTAAACAAACTTTATTTGAAATGCAGTTAAAAGCCGGCCGGAGTGGCCGAGCGGTTATAGGCGCTACAGTCTGGAACCGCGCGACCGCTACGGTCGCAGGTTCGAATCCTGCCTCGGGCATGGATGTGTGTGATGTTCTTAGGTTAGTTAGGTTTAAGTGGTTCTAAGTTCTAGGGGACTGATAACCTCAGAAGTTAAGTCCCATAGTGCTCAGAGCCATTTGAACCATTTGCAGTTAAAAAGTACTTGTGAAACAATACGCTGAAGGATTACTTCTATAACACGGAGTAGTGGTTTGGTAAAATTTGTAACAGAAATAAACAATGGTAGAACACATCTGTCATTTCACGATATACTTTCCCAATATTTTTTATGTTTTATCTAAAACTTCACCCTAAGCTCTGCAATGAATGACACTAACAATTTACCCTCTTCCTGAGCTCAGCATCTTAGTCTTCAAGGAGAGATGTTGACTCAGTTTCCCATGCGAGCAAAAGAGGATTGCGGTGTACGCAACGAAATCATCATGTTGACTCTGTATTCAGCTGATAATTTGTGTACAGTGTGTATACAGTGTGTCCAGTGATTGGCGTTAAGAAGTAAATGAACACTGTAGCAGTAGTTCCTTTTTTTTACAATCTGAAATAATTTTTTTGCAAATTAACTTACACAAAACTATTGCACACTAGGAAAAAATCGAATGAGACTGGTCCGATTTAAGCTATTAATACGTAGATTGGAATACAAAGCGTAGAATAGCGTCGACACAATAATGGTTGTATACGGTTTTGCATTGTGCGCATCTGTGCTTTTCAAATGACGGTCCAACATTGATGGACTAAAGAGCAATGAGTGTGAGTAACTAGAACAGTGTAATGCTCAGAACACTAACGGGTGAAGTACAGGCGGAGACAACAGGGACCTGAGTTATTACTCGATCGAACTGAGCTTCAGGCAGGTATCCTTCGGCAATTACGGTTCTTAGCGAGGCAGCGAACTCGCGTGCGCCAGCACGGCTTTCGTGCTTACGTTGTCCTGTTGCCACTCCTCGTACAATCTCGCCGCAGGTAACAATTACGACTGTGTTATTCCGCGTCCGGACTGTCATTACCGCCTGCCAGGGAGAGGTCCAAATTAAAATTCCTCGGCGCTGCATAACGGCGCGTTCTATTGATTCCGGAGCTGTCCTATATTTAGCGCGGCATGTTTATTAAACAAAGACTACACGGCGCTGCGCGGCCGGTCCCGTGATTACACGGTCTCCCTCCTTCACCCCCGCCCACCCCCCATCCCACACCGCTTTTTTATATACTAACGCGGCACACGCCATTCGCTTAAAAATTGTGCCCTGAAACGCGAGATCCAAAGGGGAGACTAGGCAGGCGCGGAAATGAGCCAAACGCCTCCACGCATGAGGGCAGAGGCCGTCTGCACGCTTCCCTGTGGTCGCTTGATAGGCGATCCGCCAGCCACACGTCACGTGACATGCAGAGGACTGATTGTGAGAAGCATTACTTCTAGATCTACATCAACATCCTGCGAATCGCTGCGAAATGCATAGCGGAGGGTTCTTCCCGTTGTACCACGACACCGGCCCTCACAATCTGCAGTGAAATTGCGTGCCAAGTATCTACATCTACATCTGCATACATACTCCGCAAGCCGCTATACCGTGCATGGCGGAAGGTACCACGTACCATTACTACTTACTTTTCCTGTTCTACTCGCAAAAAGAGAGAGGGAAAACAACTGTGTACATTCCTCCGTATGAGCCTGAAAGGGTCGCCATGTGTAATATTGCTACATTAATTTTGCTATGATGAAAGCGGTACTGACTGACAATGTAAAAGAATAAAAGCGGGTTAAAAGCTGTGAGCTGTCTGGCGAAGTTAATCTTGTATTACTAAGCAACTGTTTCATCAGGTATCTAGTCTAAGTTTACCAAATTCCCAAACAGACTAACATTGATTATAATCTTTTACCGCAGGACTGCTACGGTCGCAGGTTCGAATCCTGCCTCGGGCATGGGTGTGTGTGATGTCCTTAGGTTAGTTAGGTTTAAGTAGTTCTAAGTTCTAGGGGACTTATGACCTAAGTAGTTGAGTCCCATAGTGCTCAGAGCCATTTGAACCATTTTTTATAATCTTTTACAGTCATACAAGAACCGGTAATATATGTATATATAAAGAGGAGAATTTAAATAAAAAGAAAGAAATCAGTTTATATTTGGAAATTTACTTTAAGATTGTTCATTGAAATTTCAGCATATTATACGTGAGTTATAACTGAGCTGGTGCCTTGTTTAAGGATTGTAAAAATCTGAGATTTTAATCTTACGGAACACATCAAATATGGAGCCAAGATTGGGAGACTGCATACAACCCTGCATTCACAAAACAACACCCAAAGAACGTTGAAACATAAGCAAGGAGAAATTAACCACAACCAACAGATTCAGTTTTCACCCAAAGAAATTACGTTCGTAACACAATCCTGTCCGTCATGTAATTACCACACACTGGTATACTAAATTCATATTAACTCTTTGTAAAATCTTCCCAAAAGGAATAACTGAAGGCTACTTTGATGATTACACCACATGCTCCACGTGGTCAACTTGGTTTACAGAAAGCGTATAACTCCACAGTAATTTTGATAATTAAAATAAATTCGATCGAAAAGCAATTGACAAAAGAAAAACCTTGAACTGGTTACTAACGTCTTATTATTAACCTGATGGGTCAAACAGTTATATAAGCATGTGGTACTGGTCTCACAAAGTACACTCCACGTGGGTTGAACATAAAGAAAAGCATAAAGAAAAGTTGTTATATTGTAAAATATTGTCAAGACGAGACGTTATAATCACACAAGCATTCACATTTAAGATTGATGAACTTAGTTAGAGTTACTGATCAACACGTGGTTCCACTTTACTCACAAAGTAGTAACAAAGCAACAACCGGAAACTAATATGAACTTCACACGAGAATTACACTACGCTGCAATTTAAGATAACCTTAGATATTTTAGAGCTAAACCCGAAATAAAGATGATTAAATTTTCAGTTAGGCTGAACTTAACAAATCCATTGTCCTACGGACTTAGCAAACACGCGCTTAGCCGGAGATCTTACCACTTCAGACGCTCGCCACGGTCCCACAGCAACTGCCTTCTGCCGAGCGTGCTTCCTGAGGGTGGCTCACAAAGACAAACGGAAGTGGCCAGAGGGGCAGCTTCCTATACCAACATGACAACGGACGGACAGAACCATACTAAGGATAAAAACCTCTTTGCTTTTAGGAAGCGTAGCTACCTGTTCCGACGTTGGTCCTAGTGTTCTCTAGCAGACAGGCTTGTCTGCTACCCTCAAGCATGCAACTACAAACACATTTGATCATTCATCCTCTCACACAGAAGGGAAGGGGGATGACAGTATCTTATCATATACAATATATAAAAGAAAGCGGATGTAGGTTCCGTATGAGACTGTGTGACATGAATTACATATAAACTGTGTTTTAAAGTGTAGTAGTGTGACAGATCGTTCTTGTTTATGTGTAAAAGTAACACGTTCCACTACTCAGTCTCCTCCCAGATAGTCAGAAACGCCACAGTAAATTTAGAAGAGGAATTTATTCCATAAATGACAACAGATTTAAGAAATCAAACATGAAAGGAATCCAACAGAGACCTTTCAAGCCCTAAGTTCTCGTATCTTCGTGGTCCTTAGGCGACATGTATTTTGGCGACAGTAGAATCGTTCTGCAGTCAGCTTCAAATGCCGGTTCTCTAAATTTTCTCAGTATTGTTCCTCGAAATGAACGTCGCCTTTCCTCCAGGGATTCCCATTTTAGTTCCTGAAAAAAATGGTTCAAATGGCTCTGAGCACTATGGGACTCAACTGCTGAGGTCATTAGTCCCCTAGAACTTAGAACTAGTTAAACCTAACTAACCTAAGGACATCACAAACATCCATGCCCGAGGCAGGATTCGAACCTGCGACCGTAGCGGTCTTGCGGTTCCAGACTGCAGCGCCTTTAACCGCACGGCCACTTCGGCCGGCCCTTAGTTCCTCAAGCATTTCCGTAACACTTGCTTGTTCTTCGAATCTACTAGTAACAAATCTGGCCGCCTCTGAATTGCTTTAATCCCACCTGTTGTAGATAGAAACACTCGAACAGTACTCAAGAATAGGTCGCCATAGTGTCCCACGTGCTGTCTCCTTTACCAATGAATTTTCCTCAAATTCACCCAAAAACTAAAGTCCACCATTCGCTTTCCCTACTTCAATCCTCACTTCATATTCATTTCCAGCGTTACGCCCAGATACTTAAACGATGTGACGGTGTCAAGCAGGGCGCTACTAATATTGCATCCCAACATTACGAGTTTGTTTTTCCCACTCATCCGCATTAAGTTCCATTTTTCTACATTTCGAGTTAGCTGCCATTCATTACGCCAACTAGAAATTTCGTCTATCTCGCAAAGCCATCAGAAGATCAAAAACAATGATTTACGAGATATCTGCAAAAAGTGGCAACAGACTTTAAAAAATGGAAAATGTGAAGTCATCACATGAGTACTAAAAAGAAACAGTTTTGTTTCGGTTGCACGATAAGGCTGTCAATTCAACTTAATTGACTAAACATTGCACTTTATTGGCAGAAAGAAAATACAACAGGTCTACTACAGTGACTACTTACACTACACTTGTCCAACCTCTTCTCGAATGAAGACAGTAGCTGTTCTCGAAAGAGCAAGATACCATTGATGGGCCGGCCGGTGTGGCCGTGCGGTTCTAAGCGCTTCAGTCTGGAACCGCGTGACCGCTACGGTCGCAGGTTCGAAACCTGCCTTGGGCATGGATGTGTGTGATGTCCTTAGGTTAGTTAGGTTTAAGTAGTTCTAAGTTCTAGGGGACTAATGACCTGAGAAGTTGAGTCCCATAGTGCTCAGAGCCATTTGAACCATTTTTGAACCATTGATGACCGTGCAGTTTCTGGAGAATAAATGATAATTAATTGAAACCTTCAGCTGCCTACAGGTGTTGTCGATATACTTCGATGAGGACAGCAGAAAATGTGTGCCCCGACTGGGACCTCCTGCTTACATGGCAGACGCTCTATACATCTGAGCCACCGAGGACACAGATGAATAGCGCGACTGCAGGGACTTATCTCTTGCACGCTTCTCGTGAGAGCCAGATTCCCAACTGTCAACAATCTACATACGTAATGTACGTAATAGATAGTTGCCCATCCACTCATTACCGGGTTCGAGTACCGGTCGGGGCACACATTTTCAGCTGTACCCATCGAGGTATATCAACTACACCTGTCGGCAGCTGAGGATTTCAGTTAATTATCATTTATTCTAACGAAGCTGCACGGTCATCAATGGCATCTGTTCTTTCGAGGACAGTTACTGTCTTGATATATAGTTAAATGGCTACCCGGCCATTGACCTTCGTCTGTGCGAATGCGCACAGGTTGCCCTAACTCTTACAGGAATCGCCACTTTAGTGTGCGCTGTTATAATACTTAAGTCGTATTACTGTTCGTTTTTGGAGCATCACCTGCGTCCAGCTTTGCGAAAGAAGCGGTGCAACTTTCTGCGCAACCCACCCATCATTTTGCACGACAATGCGCAGGCGCATACAGCGCAAGCTGTGGCTGCTCTGCTCGGTCGATAGGACTGGGAAGTGCTGTACCATTCACCATACTCCCCTAAGTCTCTGTGACTTTGATTTGATCCGAAGATGAACGAACCACTTCGTGGCATTCGCTTCAGAAGTGTTCCAGAGATTCGACAGGCAGTTGACCGCTCCATTCCCACCATCAAGAGAACAGGCTCTGCTAACGGTATACTACGCCTTCCACATCGCTGACAACCGGTTCTACACAACGCTGGTGACTACTTTGAAATACAGTAACAGGTCCAAACATATAACTCTTTTGTACCGCTTGTACATAAATAGTTGCCACTATTTAAGTTCCAACCCTCGTATCTTAAAAGGACGTCAGTTTGAAGTTTGGGACTCTGGAGAACATTCAAAGGAATATGACAGACGTGTTACAGGGCCTACCAGTTGCAACATTCCAGCGCAACTACCAGAGTGGCATCAACGACTCTGCAGGTGTACAGCTAGCGAAGGTAACTACTTTGCACTTTGCAGGGGGCAATATCGTTATTTGAAAAAAAAGAAAAAAAAAGAAAAAGAAAAGAAACTTTAGACGACAAGTATTAGTCTCATTACTTTTCTTAAACATCTCGTAGCTGACATATCTGCATTGTTTTTAACGCTGGAAGGAAGTCCATCCGTCTCTCCAGAAAGAATAGGCAGTCTCGGTTGCAAAATGGTTTTTTTATTTATTTAATTTGTGACGCGTTTCACTCTCACGGGAGCATCATCAGACATCGAGTAAAAGCACTCGAGGATTACTGGCAGTAGTACGGAACGTCCCGCAATCGCCAGAAATGGCAGGTAGCTCAATAAAATGTACGGGACACATCCTCCTGTGTTTAAGCGTATTCGCTCTTTACACAACGCAGGGCATGTTTACAACTTGACCAGATGTATAAAGCGCCCTTTCACGTTTTTCCAGTGTCGAATAAAGACATATCGTATTTGGAAGTTGTCTGTGACGAGGCTCACAGCGAATCACCACACACGAGGCTATTGGCGCTTCCTATATACACTACTGGCCATTAAAATTGCTACACCAAGAAGAAATGCAGATGATAAACGGGTATTCATTGGACAAATATATTATACTAGAACTGACTTGTGATTACATTTTCACGCAATTTGGGTGCATAGATCCTAGGAAATCAGTATCCAGAACTACCACCTCTGGCCGTAATAACGGCCTTGATACGCCTGGGCATTGACTCAGACAGAGCTTGGATGGCGTGTACAGGTACAGCTGCCCATGCAGCTACAACACGATACCACAGTTCATCAAGAGTAGAGACTGGCGTATTGTGACGAGCCAGTTGCTCGGCCACCATTGACCAGACGTTTTCAGTTGGTGAGAGATCCGGAGAATGTGCTGGCCAGGGCAGCAGTCGAACATTTTCTGTATCCAGAAAGACCCGTACAGGAGCTGCAACATGCTGTCGTGCATTATCTTGCTGAAATGTAGGGTTTCGCAGGGATCGAATGAAGGGTAGAGCCACGGGTCTTAACTAACGTCCACTGTTCGAAGTGCTGTCAACGGGAACAATACCATCACGCCGGGTGATAACGCCAGTATGGCGACGACGAATACAGGCTTCCAATGTGCGTTCACCGCGATGTCGCCGACCACGGATACGACCATCATGATGCTGCAAACAGAACCTGGATTCATCCGAAAAAATGGCGTTCTGCCATTCGTGCACCCAGGTTCGTCGTTGAGTACACCATCGCAAGCGCTCCTGTCTGTGATGCAGCGTCTTAAGTGTAACCGCAGCCATGGTCTCCGAGCTGTTAATCCATGCTGCTGCAAACGTCGTCGAACTGTTCGCTCAGATGGTTGTTGTCTTGCAAACGTCCCCATCTGTTGACTTAGGGATCGAGACGTGGCTGAACGATCCGTTACAGCCATGCGGATAAGATGCCTGTCATCTCGGCTGCTAGTGATACGCGGCCGTTGGGATCCAGCACGGCGTTCCGTATTACCCCCCTGAACCCACCGATTCCATATTTTGGTAACAGTCATTGGATTCGACCAACGAGAGCAGCAATGTCGCGATACGATAAACAGCAATCGCGATAGGTTACAATCCGACCTTTATCAGAGTCGGAAACGTGATGGTAGGCATTTCTTCTTCTTACACGAGGCATCACAACAACGTTTCACCAGGCAACGCCGGTCAACTGCTGTTTGTGTATGAGAAATCGGTTGGAAACTTTCCTCATGTCAGCACGTTGTAGGTGTCGCCACCGGCGCCAACTTTGTGTGAATGCTCTGCAAAGCTAATCATTTGCATGTCACAGCATCTTCTTCCTGTCGGTTGAATTTCGCGTCTGTAGCACGTCATCTTCGTGGTGTAGAAATTGTCATGGCCAGTAGTGTATCTTATTCCTTATCGTATCACTCCCGTGGGGAGTGGTGCACGAATAAATGTCGCGCCGCACGACCTGCATTGCAAGAACGTCCTGTCGCATATCGCATGGCGTCATCGAAAACAGTGCCAAAGTTCGGGACCTTGTTGCGCCCAAGGTCACCCTTATCGACTGCGCCCTTTGCTACCTTGTCCGCTAGTTCGTGGTCTCGGACACGGTGCGTCTCTGTTTTGCGAGTCGTCCGACCAGGTGCAGGAGTGCAGTCGGCGGCCAGTGGCGCACCTGATGTGAACGCGGCCGTGTTCGGGCCGGCTATCTGTCCACCGCAGAGCGCGCTGGCCCTGCGCTGATAAATGGCAGCGGCCCGCTTTCACAGGCCGGACCACCTGTCAGCCGACCGCACGCCGCTCTTGTTGTTGCTGTCGCTGTTGCTGTTGCTGCCTCTTCGCCCGGCATTATTCCGCTAATGGCCGGCGTTATTAACGCAGCCCCCGCGCGGCCAATGAATTGCTATCCGCCGGCACGGCGGACGCCTGTTTCCGAGGTCAAATGCGCCACTGAAGCTGCGGTAGGCAGCCACGGCCCACAACAGTCTACAACGGGACCGAACATTAAACCATTTCTGACAAAGCAAAATTATTTTCCAGTCCAGAGTCAACATCCCTACCTTCGATTTGCAGCAGAGCCCTCGAACATACACTGCATCACAAAAGTATTCGACAACTCTCGTTGTTGTTGTTGTGGTCTTCAGTCCTGAGACTGGTTTGATGCAGCTCTCCATGCTACTCTATCCTGTGCAAGCTTCTTCATCTCCCGATACGTACTGCAGCATACATCCTTCTGAATCTGTTTAGTGTATTCATCTCTTGGTCTCCCTCTACGATTTTTCCCAATACTAAATTGGTGATCCCTTGATGCCTCAGAACATGTCCTACCAACCGATCCCTTCTTCTAGTCAAGTTGTGCCGCAAACTCCTCTTCTCCCCAATCCTATTCAGTACCGCCTCATTAGTTATGTGATCTACCCATCTAATCTTCAGCATTCTTCTGTAGCACCACATTTCGAAAGCTTCAATTTTCTTCTTGTCCAAACTAGTTATCGTCCACGTTTCACTTCCATACATGGCTACACTCCATACATATACTTTCAGAAACGACTTCCTGACACTTAAATCTATACTCGATGTCTACAAATTTCTCTTCTTCAGAAACGCTTTCCTTGTCATTACCAGTCTACATTTTATATCCTCTCCACTTCGACCATCAGCAGTTATTTTGCTCCCCAAATAGCAAAACTCCTTTACTACTTTAAGTGTCTCATTTCCTAATCTAATTCCCTCAGCATCACCCGACTTAATTCGATTACATTCCATTATCCTCGTTTTGCTTTTGTTGATGTTCATCTTAAATCCACCTTTCAAGACATTGCCCATTCCGTTCAACTGCTCTTCCAAGTCCTTTGCTGTCTCTGACAGGATTACAATGTCATCGGCGAACCTCAAAGTTTTTATTTCTTCTCCATGGATTTTAATACCTACTCCGAATTTTTCTTTTGTTTCCCTTACTGCTTGCTCAATATACAGATTGAACAACATTGGGGAGAGGCTACAACCCTGTCTCACTCCCTTCCCAACCACTGCTTCCCTTTCCTTTCATACCCCTCGACTCTTATAACTGCCATCTGGTTTCTGTACAAATTGTAAATAGCCTTTCGCTGACAACCCTCATTGTTCTTGAAATGTGAAGTGCTCTTCGAAAATTTGAGGCCTAAAAGAAGCAATTGCCGGTCCATTCTCTAGAGCAGGGGTCCCCAACAAAATTTTCTCGAGGACCCCCTCTTCGAGCATGATTGGTGCCTTGTCATATCACAGTATCAAGTACCTATAAAAGCCAAATTAAGAGTCTTTTTATACGTTTTCTATTTTTGGTACTTAGAAAAACCATTGACATATTCATTATTGAAAAAATATTGAGCTTAAAACTTTTTCAATTTAGCCATCACTGCTATTATTAAATTTTGGGTTATTGTTCAAAATCCTTGTCTTCAAATCCGGGTGTTTAGTATAACAAATGCATTATCTTCCTCTTCATCTATAGGCCTTTCTCGTTTCAACGAATCACATTTTAACCAAAGGTCCATTTTTAACTACGCGAACTGTAGCTTCCCCAAAAAACAACGCTTTACAAACACTACTGCGACGAAAGACGCTGTATAGAAGAGAGGAGGCCGGAGTAATAAGAAAAACTCAAATCCGAGGTTGTCGGCAACGAAAGTTGCTGCCGCAGTGCAGCAGGAATATGGAAAGGACGCGCACCTTGCAACAGTCCGACGAAATATCAAGCGAGAGGGGTATAATGGTCGAGTAAGCAGAAAGAAGCCTATGATAAATGAGAGAAAAAGAAAGCAACGACCGGACTTCGCGAAGCAGTCAAAAAAAATGGTTAAAATGGCTCTAAGCACTATGGGACTTAACATCTGAGGTCATCAGAACTACTTAAACTTAACTAACTTAAGGACATCACACACATCCATGCCCGAGGCAGGATTCGAACCTGCGACCGTAGCAGCAGCGCGGTTCCGGACTGAAGCGCCCAGAACCGCTCGGCCACAGTGGCCGGCTCGTGTAGCAGCACGTAAATAAAAGTGTCAGTTGGTGGGACGAAGTAATTTTTGTCGATGAACATCAAGTGCAGATTTTATCCTCAAACGGAAGACCTATGACTTGGAGAACACCACGTCAAGAATTGCAATCGAAGCATCTGCAACCCAGTTATATACGGTGATGGCGGTGTCATGATTTGGGGTTCCATGTCGTCATCTGGGGTAGGCGAATTAGCATTCATTGAAGGTACAAAGGATAAGCATTAGTATCTGAACATCCTAAAAGTGAACTTACCGCAAAGTGCTACAAGTTTCGGGCTTTCGAGGACGTTCACATTGTATCAAGACAATGATCCAAAACATAAAGCGGATGTTGTGAGACTGTGGACGCTGTATAATTGCCCTAAGGTTTTGGATACCCCTCCTCAGAGTCACGACATGAACCCAATAGAAAGTCTTTGGAGTTAATTGAAGCGAAAAGTACGACAAACGCCAGTGACATCAAAACAAGCTTTAAAGGAACGAATACTGGAATAACGGCGACAAATAAGTCCTGATTATACGCGAAAGCTCGTTCACAGCATGCCTAAACGCTTGGAACAAGTGATTAAGCAAAAAGGACTGCATACAAGGTCTTAAAATGTACAAGGTTGTGAGTGTTATACTTGCCGCCCGAAAACTTTTGTGGCTGTGATAGTATTATTGTTTATATTGTTTGATTTAAGTTTGCAAATAAGAAAATGCTATTCTGTTATTTATTACTTAGTCCTATACCATTTTGTGCCGAGACTACTCCTGTACTGTGTGATGCCTGTATATAATGATGTAAAAAAAAAACATAACATTGGTGGCCGAATACTTTTGTGAGTCGCTGTTTCTCAGTTCGAATATAGTAAATTTAAATTCATCAAGTAGTTTTGGAGATTAACGAGTTCAAACAGACGGACGCGACGTTTCACAATGTTATTATTAGTATAATAACAACACATATATATCTTGTAGATTTTTGCAACAGTTCTATAAAATATCATGAAGCAGTCATTGACTTATTAAAATGTGTAATATATATGTGTGCTATAAAGTGCGATATATTTGTAGCATTACTTAGAGATAATATTGCACAATTAGAAAATGTAGAAATCGATTTTACGAACGATTCCTGTTAGAAATTAGACATTGTTGTGCTATAACATCATGTATATGAAACTACTGTTATAAAATTAAATAACCAAATTTGTTGGGTTGATGATTTAAGAAACATAAAGCTGATGACGCATCCTTATATCCACATGATTCTTTCACAGTCATGGACTGACTGCCACTGGAACTTTTGAATAACCTCGTGGAGGGAATGCTGGCAAGCTTGAAGCTTACATTATGACTACAGATGACGACCCTCTATTAACTGTTTAGTTTCGTGAATAAAGCTTTTCAGTTTTGTAATGTAGCTTTATATTTTCTAATTACGTGTTTCGGGTAACCGAAAGCCGCTCATGATGGCCTACATACAAGGTTTACAGCCTATTTACTATAGCTGATCTCTGCCGCTCTGAGTCCAGTTAGCACACGAATCCCAAGCTAAGCTCTCTTCCGCCCTACCGCGACGCACTGCAATAATTACAAAGACCGCAATCCGCGCCACATCCATTATCGTTATTATTGCAGCGACGCTAATGAAACTGCGGTTTCTGAAAACCTCACCGGCCGCTGGCTTTTGTGTCCAGAGCAGAAAAATTCAATACCTCAACTGTACCACGTTTTGCGTGAGATTATCCTATTCACCTTTTCTGTGAAGAGACGTTACGGTGGTAACATCTTCCCAAAACTTATGTTGTTGCCGAAGTGATATCTGTGGTCCCTGGGCCTTTAATAAAAGATGACAGAACACGAAAATAAAAAGGAGAAAGTCAAAACGAGAATAACTCTAACAAATATACTTTACTGGAAGCCATTAAGCTACTAAACCATGAAGCCCCGCCTCTAAGTCCGTTTAAAGGTAAAGGTGACATCAACTCGAAGGTTGTAACGAAGAACGCAATGTTTTCTTAGGCAAAGTCCTACTGCAGGTGGTATACCCTTGCCTTCTTCCGATGTCTGAAATGACTGAGAAGCCAGTTACAAGCGGACCAACGGTTTAATGTGGACTCCGAACTATTATGTAACTTGGAATTTCTCAGTAAAAAATTTTTCCTTGAGATGAAAGACACGATTTTTTTAAGCCATCAATCTGGCAAATGGTTTCATACTGTCCTCAATCTTTTCCACTGTACACTCAACTTCCTTTACAGTCTTCAGGTTAAACTTCAGGGCTGTGAGGCCGTTACTACCGGAGTCAATAAGTTTTCACATTGGCGCCTGGAGTGTAGACAACCACAACAACCTGGGTGTCTCGCAGGATGCCGCGTATCATGGCGTACACTGCCCTAGGTAACAGACAACTTGTTCATTCCATCAGTTAGAATTTTGTAACACGTACCACGACTGGCCTCTATTGCTGCGAGATTGTCTACCGTTCGGGTGCGGTTGGCACGCACCAACATTGTAACCTGTTCAATCTTGAGTTCAGTTTGAACAGTTTGAGGCCGACCAACACACACGCAGTACTCCAAACTGTCTCTTCGTTGCGAAAAATGTCGGTGCCACCTAAATACAACACTACATCTACATCTACTTGGTTACTCTGCAATTCACACTTAAGTGCCTGGCAGAGGGTTCATCGAACCATTTTCATATTACCTCTCTACCATTCCACTCTCGAATGGCGCGTGGGAAAAAGGAACACCTAAATCTTTCCGTTCGAGCTCTGCTTTCTCTTATTTTATTATGATGGTCATTTCTCCCTACGTAGATGGGTGTCAACAAAATATTTTCGCTTTTGGAAGAGAAAGTTGGTGATTGAATTTCGTAAATAGGTCCCGCCGCAAAGAAAACCGCCTTTGCTTCAATGACTGCCACCCAACTCGCGTATCATATCAGTGACACTCTCACTCCTATTGCGTGATAACACGAAACGAACTGCCCTTCTTTGCACTTTTTCGATGTCCTCCGTCAATCCTACCTGGTAAGGATCCCATATCGCGCAGCACTATTCCAGCAGAGGACGGACAAGTGTAATGTAGGCTGTCTCTTTAGTGGGTTTGTCGCATATTCTAAGTGTTCTGCCAACAAAGAGCAGTCTTTGTTTCACCTTCCCCACAATATTATCTATGTAGTCTTTCCAATTTAAGTTGTTCGTAGATGTAATTCCTAGGTATATAGTCGAATTGACAGCCCTTAGATTTGTGCGATTTATCGTACACCCAAAATTTATCGGATTTATTTTAGTACCGATGTGAATGACCTCGCACTTTTCTTTGTTTAGTGCCAATTGCCACTTTTCGCTCCGTACAGAAATTCTCTCTAGATCATTTTGTAATTGGAATTGATCGTCTGATGATTTTACTAGACGGTAAATTACAGCGTCACCTGCAAACAATCTACGGGGGCTGCTCAGATTATCACCTAGATCATTTATATAAACCACTAAGAGTCAAAGCGTCGTCACCATAAACTTTCCACATCTTTTGCTGCCTTGCCTAACTTCTGGCAGAATTTGATGTTCAGCGTTGTCCCAACTGCGACGTACTCGAGTACTGACGGGCCAGTCAGATCGCAGTCACAATAACCGCTGTAGTTCTACTAACAGTGCATGCATTCAGCTGTCTCTAGCTGGGACGGGGGCTAACTGATAAGATGCCATACCACGGCGCCACCTATGCGCTCTCGCGCACCACACCGCTGCTATGCGTCCAGTCTCAGAACTTAATAACTGTACTTCGTATCAAACTGTTCCCTGACGTTTCGCCCACGACTACATGAGACATCCTCGGAGGTAATACGGCAACTGCATCAAGGTCCCCGAATTCATGTGGCTGTGCAGAGGGTAGGGCAGTCAATGAAATATCGATATGTCGAGACATCCCCAAAAATATCGATTTATAACGACGGTGTTGCTTCCTCCAACATAACGATATCAGAATGACAATATCAAGCGCCGATACTTTTATTTTATATTATATTTTTTGCAATTTTCGGGAAATATTTGAAATTGTAGTAGAATATAATTTTACTGTAAGTGTGTGAAGGATTCTTACACTTTTTGAGCATTCATCACGTTCACTCTATCTCTTTGATTGTGTGAAGCATATATAGATGGCACAAAGAAGAAGTCCGATTGCACTGTGTGTGGGGGGGGGGGGGGGGGGGGGAGGGGGGGCAGTGTAAATGAAATAACGAGATTTCCGGTGTGAAGAAATACCACACAATTTGTAACGCAAGTAGTGTGGTATTCCTTCACATCGGTATTCTCCAAAAACAGTTGCTGATAACGATGAACAAAAATCTAAATGACAGGATTGGTGTTTGTGGAGGGCGGAGACGAGTGAGGCAAATGCTGGCGTAATCAGCGCTCGGCACTACCAACAAAAACTGCAATATTTAACGGCACCCTGCAATTTTGCCACTACAGCTGCTAGGTCGCTGGCGTTTGCAGAAATGAAGAAAACACGGAAGTCAACATGAAGTGTTACGGACAAATCCCGTATGTGACGAAACGACGGACTCAGTGGTCAAGTTTTATTGTGCCACTTACAAGCAGTCACCATTGTTAACAAAGTGGTTATCGCAAAGCGTGAAAGTGCATCGTTTTCCTTTCAGTTCTTGCTCTTACGGGGTATGTGCTAGCGTGTTGATGTACAGAATATCTAATAATAAATCAATACTTAAATGTACTGCTCTAAAACTGTCTGTATATTTACAATGTGCAGCCGATATTTTTATAGGCCAGTATGTCGACATTTTTTCCGTCGATATATCGAGACCTTTTTTGATATAACAGGTGCCGATTATGATACTTTCTAAACATCTATATCTCGGATTCCCATTATCTTTAAAAATATCAACAGTCTTAGTAGAGGGCGCCACTACTCGTCGTCATGTGATGACGACTGCGTGATTATCTCTGGTTGATGCCACTATTCTAGATTAAAAGTAATCCATCTTCATTCTATTGCCATAAAGTAGACATCCGTATGTTACCTGATATAAAACTTTCTTCTTTTCTGTAAAAATTATGACGTTTGTAAGCTCTCTATTCCCTTTCTGTTACTTAGTTACATGTTCCATTGATCAATCTCACCATAACCGTTATGACGTGGAACGTGTCAAGTGCATAATAAATGCACACACGAATCAAGGTCCTTCTTTTTCTTTCTTTTTTTTAACAAAAGCTTAAATAACACATAATGCCTATATTATATCTATAGATTTATATATTCCTATACAAGAAATCATGTATGGTTTGGAAGGAGTTGTCAAGAATATATGATTTCAATTTATTTTGCAACTGTTACTCCTGTCTGTCAGACACTTTATTTCATCTGGTAATTTATCGAAAAGTTTTACAGCAGCATATTTTACCCCTTCCTGTGACAAAGATATGTTAAATAGAGGATAGGGTAAGTCTTTCTTTCGTCTGGTATTGTGATCATGAATGTTTCTGTTGTTTTTAGACTGCTCCATATTGTTGAGAACAAATTTCACTACTGAGTAAATGTACTGTGAAACTGTTGTAAGAATTCCTAGACCTTTAAACATATACCTGTAAGATGTGCGACTATGAGCCCCACACATAATTCTAACCATTTTCTTTTGACCAGCAAATACTTTTTGCCTAAGTGTTGAGTTACCCCAAAATTCTGTATGACATCAGAGAGTGAAAGTATGCAAGTATATTAGCTTACTAATTTCTATATCCTCGAAATTGGCAATTATTCTGATTGCAAAAGTTGCTGCACCTAGTAGCTTCACGAGACACAAAATATGAATTTTGCAATTAAAATTCTCATCTATATGTACACCCAAAAACTTAGTATGCTCTACCCCGGCTACTAACTTCTTTTGATGTGTCATATTTATCGAAGGAACTGTACTCCTTGCAGCAGAAAATTACGTGTACTGTGTTTTTTCAAAGGTCAGAACAAGACCATTCGCAGAAAATCAATTAATGACTTTTCCAAAGACACTATTTGTATCATTTTGTATTGGCGTTTCTTTTACTAGATTAATAATGGTGCTTGTACCATCAGCAGATAGTATCAGTTTAGCTTCTTGTTTCGGATAAAAAGGGAGGTCATTCACGTATATCAAGAACAGAAGGGGACCCACGATTGAACCCTGTGGAACACCTAATGTAATTTCATCCCAGTTAGATGAAGTGGCAAATTTTCTTAAATCAATCAAACCATATAAAGTAACTTTTGCTTCCTGTCCTGTATATGACTTAAACCACTCATGTGCTGTTCCATTTATACCACAAAATTGTAATTTCTGTAACAAACTGTCATGGTTCACACAATCATAACATTTGGATCAGTCGCAGAAAATTCCTATTTGTGATATTTTACTATTTAAAGATTGTATTATGTGGGCGGTGAAATTGTATGTTGTTGTCTCAGTGGAATAGCATTTTTGAAGTTTTGAAATCCGAACTATGATTTACATAGTATCCTATTATTGTTGAGATGGCTAACCACTCTTTAGTACATTGCTTTCTTGACGATTTTTGAAAATGCTGTAAGCACGGATAGTGTCCGGTAATTACTGACATCTGTGGTGTCCCATTTTTTTTGTAGAGACACTTGACAATGGCATATTTCAACCTGTCTCAGAAAATACTTGAGTTAGTGATGCATTAGTATGTTAATTACTTTTTAATACATCGTAGGAGGAGACAGTGATCAATATTATTACTAATAGTTACTATTAAAATCAGTCTCGATCACAAATCAAGACTGATTTTAATAGTAACCATTACGAATGTGATTCAGAACATCAGCTGTAACTACTCCACATTGTTCTAATATCGTGTTAGAGACGTCATCTACTCCAACAGATCATTTATTTTTTAAAGATTTAATGATTTTCCTTATTTCACAAGAAGTTGTTCTGATGACTGCCTCTCTGCATGGCAGTCTATCGATGAATGGCTAATTTTCCGAATCGAGTGCTGCTCCGGAGCGGGCACATTTTTACAGCCCCCTGCAGTCTGCTGCCGCCTCCACCTTTGTCGTAAGAAGTCAGCGGGAGTGTGGGAGGGCAGCGCGAGGTGGAGTGCGGCGGTGTTTACCGCAGGCAGGCAAATCAAACAGGGCGCGCACGCTCGGCAAACAGCCACCTCGCCTGCAGGCTGTTCCCGCGCTCTGCCTCGGATTCCGTCTCTCCGCGGCTGCCTTCTGCGGGCACTCGTGAATTCTTTATGCACTCCACCCACTCTGCCCTGCGCCCAACGACGAGTATTATTAACGAGTAACAGGCAGTTCGGTAAGAGACCGCGCACTTCCGTTTACCGTAGGTCGCTGGAGCGACGAAAGATACCTAGCTACTGGGAAAAACCTCAGGTCATTCCCCTTTTCGAGAAAGGTCGTAAGACGACACACATAATTACAACCTTGTATCGCTGATCTCAGTCTGCTGTAGAATTATAGAACATGTTTGATGTTCACGTATTACCATGCTCTTGCAGAAATGAAACTCCGTCAAAATTAACGTGGATTTCCCGAACAGAGTTCTTACGAAACTCAGCCATTAGACTATTGTTTATTTACAGTGTTGCATTTACACTTATACAATCATGATTTCGGCTTCAGAGTGCCAATATCAAGTGTTTTGAGTGTTATAAATTGCCTAAGATGGCATAATTCTGGGAGAGCCATCTTTCAAAGAAGGTGTACTCAGTAATGAAATAAAGCAGTAGGTTCTAGGCTCTGCCAGAAATATCGACTCTTAGACAATGTGTCTAATAGTGTATTTTAATACGACAGTATGCAATCTTAGGCAATTTATAACACTCAAAATACTTGATATTGGCACTTTGAAGCCGAAATCATGATTGTGTAAGTGTAACACTGACTTTAAAGAAATATATTATGACTATGGCCCCACATTGTGAAAAAATTATCAGCTCCCCCTGTTCCTCCATGAAATCCATTACGCTGTAGACATCGGCGACAAGGTTGATGCCGTGTTCCTTGATTTCGGGAAAGTATTTCACACTGTTCCTCACTCGCGATTGGTGAAATAAATATGAGCTTACCGAATGTCGGACCAGATTTGCAATCGGATTGAATACTTCCTAGAGGGTAGAATTCAACACGTTACTCTTAACAGAATAAAATTGACAGATGCAAAGCAAATTTCAGCAGTATTCCAAAGAAGAGTGATTAGACAATTACTGTTTACAATGTACATAAAGGGTGACAATTATTGAACTACATGGAAAAATCGTAAATTACTTACAACCTACGGCGTGCACATACTTTATTCAATATGTAAACGTCACTACAGACATTCGGATTTAGATTATGACATGTTCGATATGCCTGCCATCCTTGGCGATGATGTGGCTCAGACGAATAGCGAAATTCTGTTTGACCCGCTGAAGTGTCAGAACATCGATGTTGTCGATGACCTCCAGAATGGCCTCTGGGTACCCCAGAACCAGAATACTGTCCCAAGAGTGTTTCGTCAGGATATCACTCTCCTGTTTCGATGAGGCCGAGCTCCGTGTTGCATGAACAACATCTTGTCGAAACAGGGTGACTTTAGATAATGGATATGAAATCATCTTCCAAAACCTTCACGTACCGTTCGGTAGTCACTGTGCCATCAAGGAATATCGCACCGATTATTCCGTCACCCATTGAGGCTGAAGAGACTTCTCGATCGCGAAATGTCGACTCTCAGTCTCCCATGTACGTCAATTTTGCTTGTTGGCGAACCCATCCAAACGGAATTGGGCTTCGTTGCTAAACATAACCATGCATGCGCATACTAGTTCCCATAATGCCCTACGGCCATCCGAGAGGACTGAACGTCCTAAAAAGCAAACGGTTCAGAAGTTATGACGATTTAATTTCATATAATTCATTAACTGTCACCCTGTTAACCTATATTTTACGTCCCATATCATCGTTGCACTTCATGAGACCCAGAAAATATTAGATACAGGCTCCCAGGTAGATGCTATTTTTCTTGACTTCCGGAAGGCGTTCGATACAGTTCCGCACTGTCGCCTGATAAACAAAGTAAGAGCCTACGGAATATCAGACCAGCTGTGTGGCTGGATTGAAGAGTTTTTAGCAAACAGAACACAGCATGTTGTTATCAATGGAGAGTCGTCTACAGACGTTAAAGTAACCTCTGGCGTGCCACAGGGGAGTGTTATGGGACCATTGCTTTTCACAATATATATAAATGACCTAGTAGATAGCGTCGGAAGTTCCATGCGGCTTTTCGCGGATGATGCTGTAGTATACAGAGAAGTTGCAGCATTAGAAAATTGTAGCGAAATGCAGGAAGATCTGCAGCGGATAGGCACTTGGTGCAGGGAGTGGCAACTGACCCTTAACATAGACAAATGTAATGTATTGCGAATACATAGAAAGAAGGATCCTTTATTGTATGATTATATGATAGCGGAACAAACACTGGTAGCAGTTACTTCTGTAAAATATCTGGGAGTATGCGTGCGGAACGATTTGAAGTGGAATGATCATATAAAATTAATTGTTGGTAAGGCGGGTACCAGGTTGAGATTCATTGGGAGAGTGCTTAGAAAATGTAGTCCATCAACAAAGGAGGTGGCTTACAAAACACTCGTTCGACCTATACTTGAGTATTGCTCATCAGTGTGGGATCCGTACCAGATCGGTCTGACGGAGGAGATAGAGAAGATCCAAAGAAGAGCGGCGCGTTTCGTCACAGGGTTATTTGGTAACCGTGATAGCGTTACGGAGATGTTTAATAAACTCAAGTGGCAGACTCTGCAAGAGAGGCGCTCTGCATCGCGGTGTAGCTTGCTCGCCAGGTTTCGAGAGGGTGCGTTTCTGGATGAGGTATCGAATATATTGCTTCCCCCTACTTATACCTCCCGAGGAGGTCACGAATGTAAAATTAGAGACATTAGAGTGTGCACGGAGGCCTTCAGACAGTCGTTCTTCCCGCGAACCATACGCGACTGGAACAGGAAAGGGAGGTAATGACAGTGGCACGTAAAGTGCCCTCCGCCACACATCGCTGGGTGGCTTGCGGAGTATAAATGTAGATGTAGATGTAGATGTAGAACGGTGAAAACGCAACATATGTTGCATTTCTATTGACATCGGTTTTGCTTTTGTATTTTTTTTTAGCGGTTATAATGACTTAAGTCGAAAAGCGTGAGACATATTTAATACTAAGACACCACCAAGTGTGTAAGCGCATCCAATGGCCGCTTTTCTCCCAGGGCTTTTATGCACATTGTACCCAGCTGTGAGCTATGGTGTATCGTCATGGTGTGGTGACAGCGTACCATCAGCACTGGTTCAGCCACATTGTGTGGGCGGGGATTATTGGAGATTGCCTCGTGGGACCAGTAATCCTTCCACAAGGCGCCATAGGCGAGGCATACCTGCACTTCCTGCGGGTGACCCTGTCTCCCCAGCTGGTAGGCGCGCCTGTGGTGGCACGAAAGGTAATGTGGCCACCACATGACGCTGCTCCAGCTCACTGCTCTCCTGAGTGTGGAGCTAAAAGACGAGTGCAGACAGAACATAGCCATTTGCCTGGTGTCTTCCCATGTGCGCTCCCAATCACTGAAAACTACTCTGTCAAAGAACTTTTATCTCCACCTTCAAGAGCAATTTCTGACCATACGTCATAGGGTTATTTTTGCTCCTTATCCTCACGGGGATCGCTTTCTGGTATTGTACTCACGTAGGAAACTTGCCTTGTTTGAGAAAAAAAATTGAAGTTGGATTTGAGTGTTGCTTATGTGTACGAATATTGTGTTATTATGTTCGTATAAGAAGAAAAATGCCTACCAGGCTTGTTGAAATTCGACAGCGGCAGCACTGGTGCTTACCGACGATGCGCTTTGTCGTTTGCGTTGGTTCGGATCTACATCTACATCTACATCTACATTGATACTCCGCAAGCCACCCAACGGTGTGTGGCGGAGGGCACTTTACGTGCCACTGTCATTACCTCCCTTTCCTGTTCCAGTCGCGTATGGTTCGCGGGAAGAACGACTGTCTGAAAGCCTCCGTGCGCGCTCTAATCTCTCTAATTTTACATTCGTGATCTCCTCGGGAGGTATAAGTAGGGGGAAGCAATATATTCGATACCTCATCCAGAAACGCACCCTCTCGAAACCTGGACAGCAAGCTACACCGCGATGCAGAGCGCCTCTCTTGCAGAGTCTGCCACTTGAGTTTATTAAACATCTCCGTAACGCTATCACGGTTACCAAATAACCCGGTGACGAAACGCGCCGCTCTTCTTTGGATCTTTTCTATCTCCTCCGTCAACCCGACCTGGTACGGATCCCACACTGATGAGCATTACTCAAGTATAGGTCGAACGAGTGTTTTGTAAGCCACCTCCTTTGTTGATGGACTACATTTTCTAAGCACTCTCCCAATGAATCTCAACCTGGTACCCGCCTTACCAACAATTAATTTTATATGATCATTCCACTTCAAATCGTTCCGTACGCATACTCCCAGATATTTTACAGAAGTAACTGCTACCAGTGTTTGTTCCGCTATCATATAATCATACAATAAAGGATCCTTCTTTCTATGTACTCGCAATACATTACATTTGTCTATGTTAAGGGTCAGTTGCCACTCCCTGCACCAAGTGCCTATCCGCTGCAGATCTTCCTGTATTTCGCTACAATTTGCTAATGCAGCAACTTCTCTGTATACTACAGCATCATCCGCGAAAAGCCGCATGGAACTTCCGACACTATCTACTAAGTCATTTATATATATTGTGAAAAGCAATGGTCCCATAACACTCCCCTGTGGCACGCCAGAGGTTACTTTAACGTCTGTAGACGTCTCTCCATTGATAACAACATGCTGTGTTCTGTTTGCTAAAAACTCTTCAATCCAGCCACACAGCTGGTCTGATATTCCGTACGCTCTTACTTTGTTTATCAGGCGACAGTGCGGAACTGTATCGAACGCCTTCCGGAAGTCAAGAAAAATAGCATCTACCTGGGAGCCTGTATCTAATATTTTCTGGGTCTCATGAACAAATAAGGCGAGTTGGGTCTCACACGATCGCTGTTTCCGGAATCCATGTTGATTCCTACATAGTAGATTCTGGGTTTACAGAAATGACATGATACGCGAGCAAAAAACATGTTCTAAAATTCTACAAGAGATCGACGTAAGAGATATAGGTCTATAGTTTTGCGCATCTGCTTGACGACCCTTCTTGAAGACTGGGACTATCTGTGCTCTTTTCCAATCATTTGGAACCCTCCGTTCCTCTAGAGACTTGCGGTACACGGCTGTTAGAAGGGGGGCAAGTTCTTTCGCGTACTCTGTGTAGAATCGAATTGGTATCCCGTCAGGTCCAGTGGACTTTCCTCTATTGAGTGATTCCAGTTGCTTTTCTATTCCTTGGACACTTATTTCGATGTCAGCCATTTTTTCGTTTGTGCGAGGATTTAGAGAAGGAACTGCAGTGCGGTCTTCCTCTGTGAAACAGCTTTGGAAAAAGGTGTTTAGTATTTCAGCTTTACGCGTGTCATCCTCTGTTTCAATGCCATCATCATCCCGTAGTGTCTGGATATGCTGTTTCGAGCCACTTACTGATTTAACGTAAGACCAGAACTTCCTAGGATTTTCTGTCAAGTCGGTACATAGAATTTTACTTTCGAATTCAATGAACGCTTCACGCATAGCCCTCCTTACGCTAACTTTGACATCGTTTAGCTTCTGTTTGTCTGAGAGGTTTTGGCTGCGTTTAAACTTGGAGTGGAGCTCTCTTTGCTTTCGCAGTAGTTTCCTAACTTTGTTGTTGTACCACGGTGGGTTTTTCCCGTCCCTCACAGATTTACTCGGCACGTACCTGTCTAAAACGCATTTTACGATTGCCTTGAACTTTTTCCATAAACACTCAACATTGTCAGTGTCGGAACAGAAATTTTCGTTTTCATCTGTTAGGTAGTCTGAAATCTGCCTTCTATTACTCTTGCTAAACAGATAAACCTTCCTCCCTTTTTTTATATTCCTATTAACTTCCATATTCAGGGATGCTGCAACGGCCTTATGATCACTGATTCCCTGTTCTGTACATACAGAGTCGAAAAGTTCGGGTCTGTTTGTTATCAGTAGGTCCAAGATGTTATCTCCACGAGTCGGTTCTCTGTTTAATTGCTCGAGGTAATTTTCGGATAGTGCACTCAGTATAATGTCACTCGATGCTCTGTCCCTACCACCCGTCCTAAACATCTGAGTGTCCCAGTCTATATCTGGTAAATTGAAATCTCCACCTAAGACTATAACATGCTGAGAAAATTTATGTGAAATGTATTCCAAATTTTCTCTCAGTTGTTCTGCCACTAATGCTGCTGAGTCGGGAGGTCGGTAAAAGGAGCCAATTATTAACCTAGTTCGGTTGTTTAGTGTAACCTCCACCCATAATAATTCACAGGAACTATCCACTTCTACTTCACTACAGGATAAACTACTACTAACAGCGACGAACACTCCACCACCGGTTGCATGCAATCTATCCTTTCTAAACACCGTCTGTACCTTTGTAAAAATTTCGGCAGAATTTATCTCTGGCTTAAGCCTGCGATAGTCGCGCGAATATGAAATCGATGGGTTCAGTGGGTTCATACAGGATCTCGTCGGTCACACTCGAATAGCGCCCGAGAGGACATACAATTTTTTTTTTTTTTTCTTTCGGCCTTGCAGGATCCTATTGCCATGTGATGTCCCTTGAATAGGGAAAGGTATTTTGTGCACCAGCACAAATATTCGCAAGGATAATACCACGTCGTCTGAAGCACCATAGACCGTCAGCACGGTGACTCTTGTCACGGCTACCACTCACGCGGCAACACAGACATGCACCCACAATGGTGTGTCCAATGGGAATACTGGATTACGGGGGTAGGTGACTGTAATTTGTGCGTGTATATTGCAGTGCAAGGGCGCTCTTACGATACTTTGTGGCTATGAGGAAGGGCCAGACGAAGGGATATGGAGTATTTTTAATATTTTGGAGGACGAATGGTGACTTGTAAGTAACTATAAGAAATTTACAGTTCCCATCCTGTTAAAATACCGACTTTTAAATCATTTTCTTGAAAGAAAAAACACCTGATTATGCTATATTTCTTCCTTTCCTGCAGAGCTAGGGGGGGGGGGGGGGAGGAGGATTGGCTCTGGTGCCCTCCCTTGCAGCCGGGTCTGGGAGCCCTTGTTGTAGTGTTATGTTAGTGTTCTATGATGAGGGCGCTGCGAGAAGGGGAAGGGAGACACGTGGTGCTCCTCTCGAATAGTTCCATCCAACGTACGGATGACCATCAATTGTATCACACGTCCTCACTTCCAAAGACACTGAGGAGTGGTTTTAGAATTTAATCCAGAGCATTAACAGTGGTGATCAGGAACTTGACGCCACTATTTCTCCGTCTCTTATCAGCCAAATATGCGAGGATTTGAACGGGCTTACAACCCAGTTGAGCGTCACTGCAGAGGCATGCGTTAGCGATCTCGGATACAGAGATGGGTGGCTAAAATAAAACTGGCCTGGAAAATATTTCATGCGTCTTAAGATAGGCAACCCAACGTACATCATCCTCCTCAAGTTGGGAAGATGTAAGTTGTGTTGAATATGGACGACAAGCAACGTTTTGTTTCCAGAATGAGATTTTCACTCTGCAGCGGAGTGTGCGCTGATATGAAACTTCCTGGCAGATTAAAACTGTGTGCCGGACCGAGACGCGAACTCGGGACCTTTGCCTTTCGCGGGCAAGTGCTCTACCAACTGAGCTACCCAACCACGACTCACGCCCCGTCCTCACAGCTTTACTTCTGCCAGTACCTCGTCTCCTACCTTCCAAATTTTACAGAAGCTCTCCTGCAAACCTTGCAGAACTAGCACTCCTGTTGGTAGAGCACTTGCCCGCGAAGGTAGGAGACGAGGTACTGGCAGAAGTAAAGCTGTGAGGACGGGGCGTGAGTCGTGCTTGGGTAGCTCAATTGGTAGAGCACTTATCCGTGAAAGGCAAAGGTTCCGAGTTCGAATCTTGGTTCGGCACACAGTTTTAATCTGCCAGGAAGTTTCAACGTTTTGTTATTTGCTACGCATCCAGGTGTTGCACTCTCAATGGTTAGCAGTGTACTTGGATAGACGAGAAAAGCAGAAGAAATCCGAAAGGCGGCATCATTCAAATCAGATCCTATCACGGCTGGTGCGCGCGGAGACACCTCCAGGCCAGCGACAGAGAACGGGCGGGCAGCGCAGGAGCTTCAGCCATTGGCTTATCGCTTCTATTTACGAGATTACTGGATTAGACCCGGCGAAATGAAGACGGATGATGATGGAAAGGGGACCGAGGAGGGAGCGACCGTATGTATGTGTCGAACTCGGGTAGCTGTGGGCGGACAGGGGCGGCTAAAAGGAAAATCTCCTTCGACCGCTGCCGTCTGCAAGGTCGCACCCTCGAGGCACTGCGGCTGACGAGTGAAAGAGTGTGAGTGATGCAGGTGGAGGGGAAGGGGGGGGGGGGTTGGAGGTGAGAATGAGGGGGAGCAGTATGACGAAAGGGGGTGGGGGTGAGTGGGGGCCACCGCGCGAGCACACGTCCTCCCCAGCTAAACCAAATCCAATTCCGGAACTCCCAACGACCTGTTCCTTCGCAGCTAAGTTGGAGTAAAACTTTTTCACCCTCGATCGGAGGCAGGGTGGTGGGCCTCTTAGGCGCCCCGCGAGTGGGGCCGGCGGAGGCTGGCGTCTGCGGCCCCGCGTGTCATCCCATTTGTCAACACGGCGCGGGGGCGACGCGCCGCTGACAGTCGGAGAGGTGGCGGCGGCAGTCTGGAGAGAAAAGGGACGCGGGAGGGATTTTTTAATGCGGCGCCGGCGCGGCAGTGTGCCAGAGTAACGTGCGGATTAACGCGATTAGCAGCCGACCCTGGCGTCAGAGGTCTCTATCGCTCCCTAATGGAATTGTGGACAGCAGAAGCTGCCAGCAAGTGTCCGCCGGTGGGGGTGGGCGTCTGGCACGAGGCGCTTCACACCGACGTCGTTCACGCAGCCTGGCTAAAGGAGATGTAGCCAACGAATGCGGCAGCGCATCGCGAGGAACCTACCGTCTTGGAATTAGCACGAATCCTCGCACAAACACACACCGCCACACTTGCGGAGTATGGATGTAGATGTAGAAACTCAGACAATCTCATCGTCTTTCGTCTGCACGCTTGAGTCCTGTATAAGAGACCTGTGTCTATGCTTACGGTGTGTGGCAGAGGGTACCTTGAGCGGGTAGTTATTTCCGTCCCATTCGTTTCACTAGCGGTACACTGTGCTTTTACTGTCAATGACACACTGGTCGTGTTTATAATCTGTACAAGTTGGTTCAAATGGCTCTGAGTACTATGGCACTTAACTGCTGAGGTCATCAGTCCCCTAGAACTTAGAACTACTTAAACCTAACTAACCTAAGGACATCACACACATCCATGCCCGAGGCAGAATTCGAACCTGCGACCGTAGCGGTCGCGTGGTTCCAGATTGTAGCTCCTAGAACCGCTCGGCCACCCCTGCCGGCTCTGTACAAGTACCGAGAGTCTTTGGAGAAGGAATGGACGCAGCTACGATCCTTTATTTTCTTATTCATGTCCATTTTTTATCTTTTTCTAACCTGTTGCTGTGAGTTGTGTAATGTGTGAATGATTTCCTTGTGTGATTTTGTGACTAGAGCGGTGATGGTTCGAAGATTCATGCGTGTTCTTGAGTCCTGCTGCCAACTTCATATCTGGGGACTATTGTTTGGCAAAGAGGAAATTCAAGTCAGAGATGCATCTGTAGTGGAGGCTGTGGAGTCTGGGTTGGCCCACAGGTTTTGTAGGGTCTGCTTCCCACCCCCTCTCGATAACTCAATGAGACCGTTGGGCGGTTACCTGCAATTTTCGTCACTCGGGTTCCAGCTTGGTAAGGCAACAGACGGACTCTGTAATCATCTCAGTCACGCTGCGTGGTGAAGTATCAGAAGTACAGATGTTTGATACCAGGTTCGTAAGAAGTCAGAGAGCGCACAGAATGAGGTTATGATTGTGGATGGGGCCGTAAACACACAACTTTATTTTTCTAAGAACCACTCATTTACACATTGCTTTAAATGATCACAGTTAAACAATACGGCTGAAGGCGTAGTTAAAGAACTTGAGATTCTTTCTGGGCGGAAGGTCCAAAACCACACCAAAAACAAGAACGGCTGAAGGCCTGGCTTAGAAATCAAAAGCAATTAAAAATAGAAAGTAATTTTTTTTTCCTTTAAAAAAAAACATGCAATTCTGAAGGCCTAACGACACTTCTGAAGGACAAATATAATTAATACACGTTAATAAACAATTCTTAAAACCAAGAAATTTCTTTTTAAACTTACAAAGGATCGGCCGAAAGCCTAATTAAAGAAATGCTGAAGGCCACAAACAAATTTGAAACAACAGCTGAAGCCCTGAACAATAAGTCAGACTAACAATGTAAAATAAACCCCTTCCTTCCTACAAAAAAATTTTCCTTCAAAGAATACACAGTTGAAGGCCTTATTAAAAGGGGTTCGCATAAATCCTCGGCTGAAGGCCACACATAACACATCAAACAACTAACGGCTTAGGGCCTGGATTACAAACAATTTCAGATAGAACCAATTTTAAGGAAACAAAATTTTAATTTAACCCGACTGGAGGCCTTTATGTAAAATTTAAAAAGAACTGAATTAATACACGGCCAAAGGCCTTGTTCAACACTTCAAACTAAAAAGAAAATCACAGTCTAAGGCAAACAGAACAAGTGGTGCTCAGAAGTGTTCCAAGGGTCGCCCTGAGAAGGTAGCTCAAACATAAGGTGAGGTGAGGTGAGACAGGCAGCCAAGAGTTGAAGTTAAATAATCGGATGGCAACCCAAACTAGGGACTGTCCAAGGACCGACCAACAATTTAACCAATTCCCTTCCGTCCGACCAACGGCACAACGATGGAAAATACCTGCCGAGGACGAGGATTCAGAAATTGGCGTTTAGAAACAGGCAAGGGAACAATATCCACTCTAAGCAAATATGAACCAAACAACTTAAAAGGCTGTCGAACTACACGCCGTACTGGACAGCATCAACACGACGAGGAAAGGCACACTGCTGGAAAACTACGCTAACGACCAGGCCAGGTAATTGGGGCGTTAACGGCCATAGGGCAGTAAATACCGCTGGTGCACTTCACTGGTAAGTAACAGTCAACTTAATAATTAATCACAGTGGGCTGATGACCTCACATATTAAGTCCCTTAGTGCTTAGAGCCATTTGAACCAATTAATCACAATACAGGAAGATGGCCGGCCGGAGTGGCCGTGCGGTTCTAGGCGCTACAGTCTGGAGCCGAGCGACCGCTACGGTCGCAGGTTCGAATCCTGCCTCGGGCATGGATGTGTGTGGTCCTTAGATTAGTTAGGTTTAATTAGTTCTAAGTTCTAGGCGACTGATGACCTCAGAAGTTAAGTCGCATAGTGCTCAGAGCCATTAGAACCATTAGAACAGGAAGATGGCTGCAAGATTTTGCCGACCCCAACACATCATACGTTGCTGCTAGCCCGAATGGCCCAGGGAGCAACAACCCCCAAATGTCACAGTAGTTGAGGCTTGATAACAGATTAACTGATCACTCAACTTCAGCGTCCAGGCTCAGTGGGCAACGAACTTCGTCACTCTCGTAGCTAGCACCTCACAATCCAACAGCGCGTGCACGCCGCCAGCGGTTCCGGCCTCACCACACGCTGCGAAGAGTTCCTCGCTGCTCCGTCCCAACCGACTGACCACCACCACACACACATTTCCAACTAACCTGGTGCGTCTAATTTAACGGCGACTTTAACACATACGAGAACGCCGAATTCATATCACTGTGTGCGTTCGCCTGTTCATTTTCTTTAGTTTTTCGTAAAATCTTGTATGTCTGGTGAATGGGTAAAGCTCTCAGTTCTACATCTACATCGACACTACGCAAACCACGGTACAGTGTGTGGCGGAGGGTACGCCGTACCACTACTAATTACGAGGGCTATTCGGAAAGTGAGGAACGACAGGTCGCGAAATGGAAATCACAGTGAAACTCAAAACTGTTTTATTTCCAACGGTTAGCTACACCTTCCAGCTACTTCTCTACACAGTCGCCACTCAGACTTAGACAATTCTCGTAGCGTTGTACCAACTTTTCAATTCCCTCGGTATAGAAGACAGCCGCCAGTGCTTTCGACAATTTTCTACTCTGCACTGCAGCTCGTTGCCTGTGTCAAAACATTGTCTTCACAGCCAGCGGTTCATTTGAGCACAGATGAACCTCAGGGCTAGCTAATTACGAGCTGTATTGTGGGTGATCGGACACTTCCCATCGAAAACGCTGCAGGAGCATCTTCGTTGCCCCTGCAGAATGCGGCCTAGAGTTGTCGTGTAGAACGAACTGCATGACAACTACGTTATGTGGATTGCATAGCTTCAGGCGAAATCTTTCGCCAGGCCCTCATACTTGGCTGGAGACGCTAACTTCTAGCCATCTTCAAATTCTCACTGTGAGCTCAGAACTGAAAAGAGCGACATGATGCGATCTACAGGCCAATGCATCTGTGCAAAGCATCATGAGATTTTCACCATATTTTCCATTTCGCGACCGATCGTTCCTTACTTTCCGAATAAGCCTCGTATTTCCTTTCCTCTTCCACTTGCAAATAGAGCGAGGGAAGAACGGCTGTCTATATGACCCCATATGAGCCCTAATTTCTCGTATCTTATCTTCGTGATCCTTACATGCAATGTATGTTGGCGGCAGTAAAATCGTTTGGCAGTCAGCTTCAAATGCCGGTTCTCTAAGTTTTCTCAATAGCGTTTCTCGAAAGGACAGTCGTCTTCCCTCCAGGTATTTAAGTTCCCAAAGCATCTCCGTAACACTTACGTGTTGTTCAAATCTAGCGGTAACAAATCTAGCAGCCTGTCTGTGAATTGCTTCGATATCTTCCTTCCGACCGACCTGGTACGTATGCCAAACACTTGATCAGTACTAAAGAGTATGTCGCACCTGTGTCCTATATGCGGTCTCCTTTACAGGTGAACCACTCTTTCCTAAAATTCTCCCAATGAACCGAAGTGGATCATTCGCCTTCCCTACCATAGTTCTCACATGTTCGTTCCATTTCATATTCCTTTTCAACTTTACGCCCAGATATTTAAATGACTTCACTGTGTCAAGCAGGACACTATTAACACTGTATCCGAACGTTACAGGTTTCTTCTTCCTACTCATCCGCATTAACTTATATTTAGAGCTGCCTGCCATTCACCATACCAAGTGGAAACTTTGTCCAAGTCGTCTTGTATCTTCCTACAATCACTCAACTCCGACACTTTACTGTACAGCAGGGCATCATCAGTAAACAAACGCACACTACTGCCTAACCTGTCCGCCAAATCATTTATGTACGTAGAGAACAACAGGGGTCCTGTCACACTTTTCTGGTGCACTCCTGACGATACCCTTGTCTCTGATGAACACTCACCGCCGAGGACAACACACTGGGCTATATTAATTAAGAAGTCTTCTGCATACTCATATATCTGTGAACTTATTCCATACGCCCGTAGTTCGTTAATAGCACCGAGCGAGGTGGCGCAGTGGTTAGCACACCGGACTCGCATTCGGGAGGACGACGATTCAGACCCGTCCCCGGCCATCCTGATTTCCATGATTTCCCTAAATCGCTTCACGTAAATGCCGGGATGGTTCCTTTGAAAGGGCACGGCCGATTTCCTTCCCAATGCTTCCCTAATCCGAGCTTGTGCTCCGTCTCTAATGACCTCGTTGTCGACGGGACGTTAAACTCTAATCTCCCCCTCCTCCTCCTTCGTCAACAGCCTGCAATGGGGCACTGTGTCAAACGATTTCCGGAAATCTAGAAATATGGAGTCTGCGTGTTGCCCTTCACCCTTAGTGAGCAGTATATCTTGTGGGAAAAGGACAAGCTGAGTTTCGAACGAGCGATGCTTTCTAAAAGCATGGTGGTTCGTGGACGTGAGCTTCTCAGCCTCTAGAAAGATTACTATACACGAACTGAGAATATGTTCAAGGATTCTGCAGAAAACCGAAGTTAGGGATATCGGTCTGTAATTCTGCGGGTCCGTTCTTTTACCCTTCTTATACATTGGAGTCACCTGCACTTTTTTTCAGTCGCTTGGGACTTCGTGCTGGGGGTGAGATGCACGATAAATGCAGACTAGGTAAGGGGCCTTTGCCATAGAGTACTGATAAGTTCTAAATTCTGGATGCTAACAGCTTATCTTTTTTTTTTCATAACACATTTACGTTTTGCGTATATTCTTACACCTGGCCACGTGTTTAATAATTCATTTTGGAATCAATCCCAATCCCATCACACTAACTCTTATAGAACACATGTTCAAAAAATTTATGTATGCTGTTAGTCGGTTCTTTTTCTCTTTGCAAGCAGAGTCGCGTTATTTGAATACAATATTATGTGGCGCGCATCCGAGATATTAACTGTGCGCCCTGTAAGGCGAACCGTACCGTTCAGCCCTCTCGTTCCCGACTGACTTGAGAGTCCGAATCACTTCGCTTCGCAAAATGTCCAGACACTCTTTGACCAAAATGGTACTGAAACAGAGGATGACAGACTAAAGGCCGAAATACTAAATGTCTTTTTCCAAAACTGCTTCACAGAGGAAAACTGCACTGTAGTTCTTTCTCTAGATTGTCGCACAGATGACAAAATGGTAGATATCGAAATAGGTGACAGAGTGATAGAAAAACAATTAAAATCGCTCAAAAGAGGAAAGGCCGCTGGATCTGATGGGATACCAGTTAGATTTTACACAGAGTACGCGATGTAACTTGCCCCTTTCTTGCAGCAATGTACCGTAGGTCTCTAGAAGAGCGTAGTGTTCCAAAAGATCGGAAAAGGGCACAGCCATTTTCAAGAAGGGTCGCGAACAGATGTGTAGAACTATAGACCTACATCTCTAGCGTCGATCAGTGGTAGAATTTTGGAACACGTATTATGTCCGAGTATAATGACTTTTCTGGAGACTAGAAATCTACTCTGTAGGAATCAGCATGGGTTTCGAAAAAGACAATCTTGTGAAACCCACCTCGCGCTATTCGTCCACGAGACTCAGAGGGCCATAGACACGGGTTCTCAGGTAGATGCCGTGTTTCTTGACTTCCGCAAGACATTTGATACAGTTGCCCCCAGTCGTTTAATGAACAAAGTAAGAGCATATCGACTATCAGACCTATTGTGTCATTGGATTGAAGAGTTCCTAGATAACAGAACGCAGCATGTCATTCTCAATGGAGAGAAGTCTTCCGAAGTAAGAGTGATTTCAGGTGTGCCGCAGGGGAGTGTCGTACGACCGTTGCTATTCACAATATATATAAATGACCTTGTGGATAACATCAGAAGTTCACTGAGGCTTTCTGCGGATGATGCTCTAGTAACAATGGAAAATTGTACTGAAATGCAGGAGGATCTGTGCCGAATTGACGCATGGTGCAGGGAATGGCAATTGAATCTCAATGTAGACAAGTGTAATGTGCTGTGAATACATAGAAAGAAAGATCCTTTATCATTTAACTACAATATAGCAGGTCAGCAAATGGAAGAGGTTAATTCCATAAATTATCTGGGAGTAGGCATTAGGAGTGATTTAAAATGGAATGACCATACAAAATTAATCATCGGTAAAGCAGATGCCAGACTGAGATTCATTGGAAGAAGCCTAAGGAAATGCAGTCCGAAAACAAAGGAAGTAGGTTACAGTACACTTGTTCGCCCACTGCTTGAATACTGCTCACCGGTGTTGGATCTGTACCAGATAGGGTTGATAGAAGAGATAGAGAAGATCCAACGGAGAGCAGCGCGCTTCCTTACAGGATCATTTAATAATCGCGAAAGCGTTACGGAGATGATAGATAAACTCCAGTGGAAGACTCTGCAAGAGAGACGCACAGTAGCTCGGTATGGGCTTTTGTTGAAGTTTCGAGAACATACCTTCGCCGAGGAGTCAAGCAGTATATTGCTCCCTCCTACGTATATCTCGCGAAGAGACCATGAGGATAAAATCAGAGAGATTAGGGCCCACACGGAGGCATACCGACAATCTTTCTTTCCACGAACAATACATGACTGGAATAGAAGGGAGAAGCGATAGAAGTACTCAAGGTACCCTCCGCCACACACCGTCACGTGGCTTGTGGAGTATGGATGTAAATGTAGATGTAGATGTAGAGGATATCGAGATGCACACTGGAGCCTGCTTCCACTCGAAGCGTGCAGGCTGTTTAACAAACCGCAACCTCATTTGGTTAGTCCCTAGTGTATAATAATGTTTTTTTTCTGTTCTTGCAAAGAAATTTCTTCATAATATATGAAACTAGTACCACACTGTCCACTCGTTTCTCAGTACCTATCACTACACACAGCGCACACACATCACTTCACAACGCTTCGCCATATACGTCATCAGCAGACATCAGGACCATGCAGACGATTTTGGTTTCCTTTTTCTGTAGTGCAAATTCCCATTTCCTTGTCTAAAAATAGTGAGACGGTATCACTCTATAAAGGGTGTAATGTAGATCTCACGGAGAGGATAAGATACTGGGCTACGGTGTAGGATTTTCCACAGACGAGTATATATAATGCAGTGAAAGTAAGTTGCCAAATGTCAGAGATGTTTATTATTATATACTTGGGCTACACATTTACCCAGGCCCTGCTCGATGTTATCTATCTTACACCGTTTTTGAATAAATATGTTTTACTAACATCTGTAAACTCCTTAGGCAACTGATTGTACTATTTCATTCCTCGGTAGAAAATGTTGTTCTGAGATTTGCGTTTATTCTTTATTGGTAAATGTAATCATTAACGATCTTTTTACTTAGTAGGACCGAGCGAGGTGGCGCAGTGGTTAGACACTGGACTCGCATTCGGGAGGACGATGGTTCAATCCCGCGTCCGGTCATCCTGATTTAGGTTTTCCGTGATTTCCCTCAATCACTCCAGGCAAATGCCGGGATGGTTCCTCTGAAAGGGCACGGCCGACTTCCTTCCCTATCCTTCCTTAATCCGATAAGACCGATGACCTCGCTGTCTGGTCTCCTTCCCCAAAACAACCCCCCAACTTAGTAGGAGTTTCTTTGTGCAGAATTTTCAAGGTTATTTTTGATGTGATAACTGGTTCGTAAGAGACTCACGCTAAACTGTCCTTAAATTTTCCTCCGTTATCTGTGATTTCCAACAGGTATCATAAACACAGGTGTCCGCCAGGTCCCCAGTGACAGATTTTAGGTATACCTGCATCCCTCGAGTGAATGCCAACATGCAGCCTCATCGATGTGACATCACCAGGTTTTGTAAAGAGCGATACGTGGTCAGGGCGTGGAGCGGGCGGCGAGCTAACGAATTGTAATCAGGAAATGGAGATGAATGTGCGTCGATTGGCCATCTCCAGCCAGCGGCAGTTTTAGAGGGGCGTGGCGACTCCGATTTGGGTCTAATTGGAAATTTCCGCCCATTGCAAACTCTAGGGTGGACGGACGCAGATGTAGCCCAGGGGTAACGTCGGCTCCCACAAAATGTGGAGACCTCCCGTGTCGATGGCGCTGCTGGCGCTGTGATGTCCTTAGGTTAGTTAGGATCAAGTAGTTCTAAGTTCTAGGGGACTGATTATTATTGTCGTATGCATCAATTACAGTAATACACATTTAGCAAGACAAAGAAATATATATATAAATGAACATGTGAAATTATATGTAGTACACAAGTTTTAAAACGGCTCAGACTACACTCGGATGTTGATAGATTCGATCCAGCGAACTGCCTCGTGGGATGCTTGATGGAACTTCTCAATGGCACCAGGGAAGCGTCTCATTGGACAGCCATTCACAATGTGGCTCATTGTTTGGGTGCCACCACAGTCACACACACTGTCACTTGAAAAGCCCCACTTGTGCATGTTGTGTTTGCACCTACCCTCTGTTTAACTGCACCCACACCTCCCTGGAACTGGAACTGTTGGATTGTCTACAAGTTCGTGGTTTCTGGTTCTTGTAGCTTGCAACTCACGTTTCCACTCTGCGTCCTGATCGAATCCTGTGGATAGCATTTGGACTCCCATTTCATATGACCTCAGGCGCTAAGTCCCATTGTGCTTAGAGCCATTTGAACCATTTTTGAACATACTGTCGTAACAGTCCTGCCCTTTTTTTAATGCACTGCGACAACAGTGCACCAAGCGGGCCGTATGCTACGCCGTGGAGCACAACATCCGACGAACCCAAACAGTATAATTCAGATTGATTTATAGCGCGATTTTACGAAATGTAGCGTATTTAACTGAATAAGTAGGAGCAACAAGAATGCCATGGCATTTGTCATTCTAAAGGTTTCCTAAGGACCACAAAAGGTATGGAATAGCGCATCACAGGACTGTTTAGTTACGGTTTTCTTGTAGCCTATAGACATTTGCGGAAGAATAATGTTTCCTTATAAGAACAAGAAACAGAAGTGAAATGAAATGTCGTGTGACGAGGGCCTTCCGTCGGGTAGACCGTTCGCTTGGTGCAAGTCTTTCAATTTGACGCCACTTCGGCGACTTGCGTGTCGAAACAGAAGTGATTCAGGCGTTCCCCAAGGTAGTGTTACAGGCCCTTTGCTGTTCCTTATCTGTATAAACGATTTGGGAGACAATCTGACCAGCCGTCTTCGGTTTTTTGCAGATGACGCTGTCGTTTATCGACTAATAAAGTCATCAGAAGATCAAAACAAACTGCAAGACGATTTAGAAAAAATATCTGAATGGTGCGAAAAGTGACAGTTGACCTTACATAACGAAAAGTGTGAAGTCATCCACATGGGTACTAAAAGGAATTCGCTAAACTTCGCTTACACGATAAATCAGTCTAATCTTAAATACCTAGGCATTACAATTACGAACAATTTAAATTGGAAGAAACACATAGAAAATGTTGTGGTGAAGGCTAACCAAAGGCTGCGTTTTATTGGCAGGACACTTAGAAAATGTAACAGACTTACTAAGGAGACTGCCTACACTACGCTCTTTTAGAATACTGTGCGCGGTGTGGGATCCTTACCAGGTAGGACTGACGGAGTACATCGAAAAAGTTCAAAGAAAGGCAGCACGTTTTGTATTATCACGAAATATGGGAGAGAGTGTCACAGAAATGATACAGGATTTGGGCTGGAAATCATTAAAAGAAAGGCATTCTTCGTTGCGACGGAATCTTCTCACGAAATTCCAATCACCAACTTTCTCCTCCGAATGCGAAAAGATTTTGTTGACACCGACCTACATAGGGCAGAAGGATCACCACGATAAAATAAGGGAAATCAGAGTTCGTACAGAAAGATATGGGTGTTCATTCTTTCCGCGCTATACGAGATTGGAATAATAGAGAATTGTGAATGTGGTTCGATGAAGCCTCTGCCATACACTTAAATGTGATTTGCAGAGTATCCATGTAGATCTAGATGTAGATGTAGACCGTACACAGCAGAAGAAATGACGCATTCCAGAGAGATGTCCTATATCTCTGCAATAAAGTGAAGTTTTTTTCATTACACTTCCAAACAAACGAGTTTATCACTGCTTAAAGTAGGTATCCAGGATGGAATGCAATACCTCCATTATTTAACGTACCAGACGAGGCACCATTACTGTGGCTGAAGAAAAAATTACCACACAGGCTTGGTAATAAAACGACAAATTCAACAGCAACTAATTACGCAATTGTAGCTACACCAGAGCCATGAACGCCAGAATATGTCAGCACAATCGTCTTTTGAAGATAATATAGGTATGTTAAACAATACGCGTAAATTACACGATCGAATGAAATGCACGAATGAGTAACTCTTTAGTCTTCGTGCAAAATTGTTGATCGATAAAGAAAGTGTCAGTGACAAAAAATCAGCAACAACAATATATCCATTTTACGGAAGAAATACTATTTATAACTTCCTGTTTCCACTAGAGCAAGTTGCAATTTTTTCGATTTCCAGAGGATTTCTTCATGATTTTTGGTTCTGTTTGCATTTATTTTACGCTTATTCAGATGTCTTGATGTTTTGGTTGCACTTGGGACACAAAAATATGACAACGATTTTGTATACAGCTAGTGCTAGTGTTAGTTCTGCAAGGTTCGCAGGAGAGCTTCTGTGAAGTTTGGAACGTAGGAGACGAGGTACTGGCAGAAGTAAAGCTGTGAGGACGGGGCGTGAGTCGTGCTTGGGCAGCTCAGACGGTAGAGCACTTGCCCGCGGAAGGCAAAGAACCCGACTTCGAGTCTCGATCTGGCACACAGTTTTAATCTGCCACGAAGTTTCAACTATTTTGTAAATTAAGAGAAAAAGAGTTGAAAATTGAAACACGTATGTATTCAGTAGCAGCAATGGCGAGGCATGACAGAATCTGTGACCAGAGAGTTACACTCCTGGAAATGGAAAAAAGAACACATTGACACCGGTGTGTCAGACCCACCATACTTGCTCCGGACACTGCGAGAGGGCTGTACAAGCAATGATCACACTCACGGCACAGCGGACACACCAGGAACCGCGGTGTTGGCCGTCGAATGGCGCTAGCTGCGCAGCATTTGTGCACCGCCGCCGTCAGTGTCAGCCAGTTTGCCGTGGCATACAGAGCTTCATCGCAGTCTTTAACACTGGTAGCATGCCGCGACAGCGTGCACGTGAACCGTACGTGCAGTTGACGGACTTTGAGCGAGGGCGTATAGTGGGCATGCGGGAGGCCGGGTGGACGTACCGCCGAATTGCTCAACACGTGGGGCGTGAGGTCTCCACAGTACATCGATGTTGTCGCCAGTGGTCGGCGGAAGGTGCACGTGCCCGTCGACCTGGGACCGGACCGCAGCGACGCACGGATGCACGCCAAGACCGTAGGATCCTACGCAGTGCCGTAGGGGACCGCACCGCCACTTCCCAGCAAATTAGGGACACTGTTGCTCCTGGGCTATCGGCGAGGACCATTCGCAACCGTCTCCATGAAGCTGGGCTACGGTCCCGCACACCGTTAGGCCGTCTTCCGCTCACGCCCCAACATCGTGCAGCCCGCCTCCAGTTGTGTCGCGACAGGCGTGAATGGAGGGACGAATGGAGACGTGTCGTCTTCAGCGATGAGAGTCGCTTCTGCCTTGGTGCCAATGATGGTCGTATGCGTGTTTGGCGCCGTGCAGGTGAGCGCCACAATCAGGACTGCATACGACCGAGGCACACAGGGCCAACACCCGGCATCATGGTGTGGCGAGCGATCTCCTACACTGGCCGTACACCACTGGTGATCGTCGAGGGGACACTGAATAGTGCACAGTACATCCAAACCGTCATCGAACCCATCGTTCTACCATTCCTAGACCGGCAAGGGAACTTGCTGTTCCAACAGGACAATGCACGTCCGCATGTATCCCGTGCCACCCAACGTGCTCTAGAAGGTGTAAGTCAACTACCCTGGCCAGCAAGATCTCCAGATCTGTCCCCCATTGAGCATGTTTGGGACTGGATGAAGCGTCGTCTCACGCGGTCTGCACGCCCAGCACGAACGCTGGTCCAACTGAGGCGCCAGGTGGAAATGGCATGGCAAGCCGTTCCACAGGACTACATCCAGCATCTCTACGATCGTCTCCATGGGAGAATAGCAGCCTGCATTGCTGCGAAAGGTGGATATACACTGTACTAGTGCCGACATTGTGCATGCTCTGTTGCCTGTGTCTATGTGCCTGTGGTTCTGTCAGTGTGATCATGTGATGTATCTGACCCCAGGAATGTGTCAATAAAGTTTCCCCTTCCTGGGACAATGAATTCACGGTGTTCTTATTTCAATTTCCAGGAGTGTATTTATCGTGCCTAGTCTGCGCTTGACCGCGTGAGAGTTCAGTTGCGAATGGCAGTCGGTCGCGAGAGTGCAGTTGCGAGTAAAGTAGTTGTACGTAGCGAGTCGCGAGAGCATGTAGTAGCGCGCGAGAGACAGTCGCTGTTGTGTGTGAGGAGTCGGCGGGCGTCGACATGGGGCTCTGGTCAAGATTCAGGACGAGGTATATTTTTTAAATAAGGTAATGAAGCAGCATTGTGCTCATCTGCTAATGTAATGTATCTTAAGTGTAATTAATTTGTTCAAGAATCGCCCCAATAATAATTTTGTTTTCAAACAAAAAAAAAAAAAAGCATCGATGGCGAGGCGTGACAGAATCTGTGACCAGAGAGTTATTTATCGTTGCTAGTCTGCGCTTGACCGCGCGAGAGTTCAGTTGCATGTAGGGAATCGGCAGGTGCAGTTGCAGTCCAGTTGCGAGAGAGTGCAGTGGCATGTAGGGAGTCGGCAGTAGCAGTTGCGGTCGAGTTGCGAGAGAGTTCAGTTGTACGTAGCGAGTCGCGAGAGCATGTAGTAGCGCGCGAGAGACAGTCGGAGTTGTGTGTGAGGAGTCGGCGGGCGTCGACATGGGACTCTGGTCAAGATTCAGGACGAGGTATATATTTTAAATAAGGTAATGAAGCAGCATTGCGCTCATCTGATAATGTAATGCATCTTAAGTGTAATTAATTTTTTCAAGAATCGCCCCAATAATAATTTTGTTTTCAAACCAAGCATTTTAACAAAACAAACATTTTATTGAAAGAAAGTTTCCCATGGATTTCCTTAAAGAAAAAATTTACTTAAGTTCAAAGAATTTTTGCGATGCATTTCCTCCGAGCTATGGCGAAAAATAAGAGCAGATGCAATTTTACTGAGGTAAGAACAGGGCCTAAGATCGACATTTCGGTCTATTTGCGTTTTCATTGTCACTGAGATTTCATTTTCATTGAATTGTCTTACATTTTTGTGGGCAGCTTACATTTGGCTCAGATTGCTATTTCTCATTTAATTATCATTGTCAACAAATTATTTTATTTGCTGGTAGGTTACACTAGGTTCTATTCTCGTTAACATTTAATTATTGTCTTTCAAATTTCTGTGGAGAGGTTAACTTACTCTATGTCCATTAACATTAGAAAAAAATCTCTTTAACATTTATTGCGGGGAGGTTACACTGGCACATATGACAACAAATGAATAGTTTTCTTGCCGTTAAGGGTATTAACGCAACTGTCAAACGTTATCAATGTTCACCGTAGTTGATGTGAGTTTATACGCTACACAGTGGAAGCGCATTGATAGATGTGGACTGCGTGAACATTACTGCCAACCATTTGCATCCGGTCATTCTTCATGTCTTCCCCGACGGTGAGCGCATCTTCCCCGACGGTGAGCGTGCGTGGCCAGCGTCACAAGGCCGGAATCGAGTACAGTGGTTTGAGGAGCATCACGCTGTACTGACGTTGATTACCAGATTCGCCTGATCTGAACCGAAAGGAGCATCCCTGGGATGTTATTGTGCGCCGACTCCGTATCCACAAATCACCGGCCCCTAATTTACCGGATTTGTGGGACCTTAAGTTGTCATTACATACGTCCATGCCTTTTATTTCCTGGCGAATCTTCCGTGCTGTATGATCAGGGTATAGGATTTCTTTTTTGTCTCTGTCGTTTCGTCCAGATTTGCGTTGGACCTCTTGAGAGGTGGTCCTGGTTCTGCAGAGTGTTGCCGATGACGGGTGGGCCGTAGGAGAAAGGTACAAATACTGTTACAAAGAAGTGGAATGATCATATAAAATTAATTGTTGGTAAGGCGCGTACCAGGTTGACATTCATTGGGAGAGTCCTTAGAAAATGTAGTCCATCAACAAAGGAGGTGGCTTACAAAACACTCGTTCGACCTATACTTGAGTTTTGCTCATCAGTGTGGGATCCGTACCACGTCGGGTTGACGGAGGAGATAGAGAAGATCCAAAGAAGAGCGGCGCGTTTCGTCACAGGGTTATTTGGTAAGCGTGATAGCGTTACGGAGATGTTTAGCAAACTCAAGTGGCAGACTCTGCAAGAGAGGCGCTCTGCATCGCGGTGTAGCTTGCTCGCCAGGTTTCGAGAGGGTGCGTTTCTGGATGGGGTATCGAATATATTGCTTCCCCCTACTTATACCTGCCGAGGTGATCACGAATGTAAAATTAGAGAGATTCGAGCGCGCACGAAGGCTTTCAGACAGTCGTTCTTCCCGCGAACCATACGCGACTGGAACAGAAAAGGGAGGTAATGACAGTGGCACGTAAAGTGCCCTCCGCCACACATCGTTGGGTGGCTTGCGGAGTATAAATGTAGATGTAGATATCCTGACTGAAGAACTACAGCTGATTATTCTACATTCCCTAGCCACCCAAAACTTTTGTGTACCTAAAGACGTTTATTCAACCTGCCCGTTGTAGTTTAAATTATTCAGTGAGCTATAACAGAGCATGCTCTTCAGTCAGGAAAATGATTTCCGAAACCCATTGTTTCCACTAATAACACTCCTCTGCAAAATGTTGCTTCCTCCCAGTACACATTCCAAATTAAATTCCGCTAGCAATTGCTGTCATAGCAATAGCACCAATCTTAAAGCTGACGTAGTAGGCTTTGACCACAAATTCCTTAGGTGGATTCTATTGAGACCAACCACTCTTCATGGTGTACAAAGCCTAATCCACCAGATGCCAGGAAATGACCGTGCATCTCCAACAGCTATGAGAACAATCCTACAGTTAGGCCAGAAACGATATGTTACACGTTAACCCTTTGTTGCCCGACGGAACTTAAAAGTACCAGTAAGTTTTGACTCTCATTATTTTCTCGTGGTGCAGTTTCGTGATCTGAGAGCCTGTCGGTAAGTAACAGTAGCTCTGCTCTACTGTTTCAGAGATGTTATTGTGCAATACATAGACCTCTCTGGAGGTCAGAGCTTAAAATTGTTCTTCGCGCGCTGCTGTGAAAACAGAAGATTGTATGTGCTTGTTTCCATGGTATTGCCCTGAATTTGTGCGCAATTTATTGAAACTTCCGTTGAGTTTTCCATTGTAAGTACTTACCTTCTTTGTTTTTATAATAGTTCGAAGCATTACGTTACAAGTGAATGAGATAAAGTGGAAAATATGAAGCGGACTTATTAGTACCACCAGGTTGTGCGAACACTTTATTGTAGCAACAGTGCGTTACCTCCACTTTTTCTCACACAGATGGACGAAAATCGTAAAACTGGTGGCTGCTTTCGACCTTTCAGTGATGCAGAGATTGAAGCAATTTTGTATGAGGACATTCCCTCTGATATTGCAGAGGATACTGACATCGAAGATGATGACGAAAATGTTAATAATATTGACAAAGCTTTTTCGTGCAGTTTGCAAGAGGCAGATTGTGAAACAATTTCCACTTGTTCGGATAATGATGCCTCAGAGAGTTCTTTGCCGTTTACATCTTCACCTCAATGTGAATATTGGACAAACAGAATGTGTAGAGACAAACACATTGAAACAAGGAACTGTGAATATAGATATAGTGAAGGTATCTTCTTACATTTAGATTATCATAAGTTCTTTTTCAGCATTAGTCAATTTCTTCTTTTTCATTTCACGAATTACTCTAGAATCCTGTTCCGTCTGTGACAACTCCAGTACTATTTCCATTCATGTATTCGTTTTGCAGGGCCTATGGAAGAATTATTTCAGGATTGCCTCACAGCTACTGATGTTTTTATTTTGATTTTGAAGCCAATTGTAGAAGACAGAGCAATCTTTACGCAACACAGAAGGGAAAAATTTTAAATCTGAAGGAACATGAGCTGTTTGCTTTTTTGGGAATTAATTTATTTATGGATTACCACAAGCTGCCATCGTGGAAACACTACTGGTCTGCATGTGATGACCTTGGTATTTCTATTGCAAGGCGATGCATGAGTAGGGAAAGGTTTGATTTTATTTTGAGTAATTTACATCTTAATGATAACACAAAAATTCCAGAAAGAAACACTGATAAATTGTATAAAATACGCCCGCTTCTGACTGATTTGAATAAGCAATTTATGTCCACATACAGGGGCACTAGAGAACTCAGTATTGATGAATCAATGATTGTCTTCAAGGGAAGAAGTAGCATAAAGCAATGTAATCTATTAAAACCAATCAAAAGAGGCTATAAATTATGGGCAATTTGTGATCAAGAAGGATACACATTCAATTTTGAAGTGTATCAAGGTAGAAATGAGACACTGGAGAAGGACTTTGAAGGGTACGGTTTAGGGGAGAGAGTAGTACTGAAATTATCTAAACCGTATTGGAGTCAGTACAGAAAATTGTACTTTGACAATTTTTCTACTTCTATTCCACTTTTGGAGAAATTAAAATCCGTAAATACATTTGCCTATGGAACAATTAGAACAAACAGGAAAGGTCTGCCAGCGAATTTACCTAAAGAAAAATGTCTAAAGCGTGGGGAATCAAATCACAGAGTGTCATCTTTAGACCTAACAGTATTTCAATGGAGGGACAATAAAGTAGTGTATTTTGCGTCAAACTTCCATGGCACTGAACAGAGCGTAGTGTCAAGAAAACAGAAAGATGGAATTAGTATGACTATACGATGTCCAGTTATTGTATGTGATTACAATAAAAACATGGGTGGTGTGGATCATGCAGACAGATTACGTTCATCTTATGGCCTTGACAGGCGATCAAAGAAATGGTGGCACCATCTCTTCTGGGGAGCAATAGAAATTGCTTTTGTCAATGTTTACTTCATCTTCAGTGATCTACATTGGGCACTGCCACTGCTGGAATTCAAGCGTGCTGTGGCACTAGGGCTAATGAATGAACACCAAGTGCCAAATTTCAAAAAGAGAAACTCTGGTAAAGATGAAATAACTCCCCCAAAGAGAAGGAAAGATAACTTTTCTGTTCCTAAGGATGTACGTCTTGGCAACCGAGGAAACCATTTTGTAGTGTTCAGTTGTAAAAGAGGACGATGCGAAATGTGTGCGAAAAATAAAATTCAGTCGAGACCACATTCACAATGTAGTACACGTAAAGTGTATTTGTGCTGCAATAAGAAAAAGAACTGTTTCCTACAATTTCATGAGGTATCACTAAATATGTTATATGTATATACTGTCAAAAATGTATAGCTAAGTAACTACGTATTGTAAAGTTGCTCCAGAAGGTAAATTTATGCGAAATTAAAAAAAAATCAGAAATATAATATTTTGTTAATTAATTTTCTAATGTAAAAATATTTAATATTTATGTGGAATAAAGTACAAGTTATAAAAATTGGAGCATTTTTCTGCGCATATTGTGATTCTGTCCATGGAGTCTGACGGTACTTTTGAGTACCAGGAGTGAAAAAAGTTATAAAAAATACAATAAAATTTCACAAAAAATCCTGCCGTCATTTGAGGCTACAATAGCATAAATTCTGTAAAGAAAATGTTAAAAAGTAAATTTTTTCTTATGTCAGGAAACAAAGGGTTAAATTTGTTTACGCCGGAGAAATACAGGGTGTATCAAAAAGATTTTGCGTGTGTATATTTCTGAAACAAATAAACATATACAGTGAATTTTGTTTTTTGATGACCGGGAAACTCAAAACCTTTTTTTTTCATGCCTTTTCATAGGTGTTCCATATGGCTTCCTTGAGATGCACGACATATGTCAATGCAGTATTCGAATTGTTCCCACACTGCAGCGAGCTTGTCTCGAGTTACAGCTTCCACAGCTACTGTTATTCGATGTCTCAGTTCATTCATTGTTGTTGGCAAGGGAGGCACGTAAACAGAGTCTTTTATAAGCCCCCACAAGAAATAATCACGTGCATTCAGGTTCGATGCCCTTGGAAGCAACTAATATAAAGCTGAATCATTTGATCTAGTGCGACTGATCTATCGTTCATTAATACTTTGATTTAAAAATTCCCGCTCTTCCAGATCCCAGTGTGCAGCTTCCGGCCACGACCTTGGGCGCGGCCCGGACCGGACGTAATTATTCAGCGTCACGGGCCTAGTAAAACTAAGGCCCGTGCGCCCAGGGCGTCGCCATGTTGGCCAAAGAGAGTAAACGCCACAGATAAAATACTCCAAGTCAGAGATATTACGTGCAGTTCAAGGTCGCGTGCTGGCTAGCACCAAGTCCACACTAGTTATATGTGATTGTTAACAATTTTTTTTAAAAAGGAGATAAGGAAAGGAGATAAGGAACTTTATTGTCTATAATACAACATACAGTCACCGTTGATCTTTATTTTACAACTGTCATTTCCGACTTTGGCCCATATAAACAAATACTCATCAGCATTTAATTTCTTCTTCTTCCTCGTAGACAAAATGAATGGCATGCTGGGAACCAATGTACCATAAGGCTGTTTAGCCAACAGTCCTGTAGTCTCAGCAATACTCCAAGTCTTCCAAGCAATAATATTGGCATCTCGAGAGTTTGCTCTGTCCAACAGTATGTTGTTCATACACATATCTCAAATAACATAATTGATATGATTTTTTTTTAATCAGATGATTCTTTTTGGTACACCCTGTACATTAGTGTTAAGAAAATATCAGAAAACGTACCTGCATACACAGGGTACATCATAATCAATAGCAGTTAACTAGTAGAGTACTTCATACTGAGGTCAGCGTCCTCTGGTAACCCAAATGCGTAATTACCTCACAAATGGCTCCTTTTCGGATCCATGATCGCTGGAATTTTCTTGCTTCTGTTAGCGTATATTTTCGCCTGTGACTGTTTTCGCTTTTCATTATGACACAAACACACAAACTGTATGTGTAACTCCATTTACTGTTTGAGTGCCAAGAACTTGTTTCTGGTCCAGCTGAATGGTCGCCCCGCCGAGATGCCTGCGAGATCCTTTGTAGGAGCTTTATAGCGCTTTGAGACGGTCAGAGTCCGCTTCGTCGCAAATGAGGGTCTCATCCGCTAGGCGGCGGCTGGCGCTCGGCTTGTTGCTCGGTCTCCAGTTGGTGAATACACACGTGGCGCCCGTCGCGCGTTGACATTGGGTTGCTCCGGCGTCTGCGAGGCGAGATGAAAGAGGCGGCCCGCCTCCTTTGTTGCTTTCAGAGCATTCGGAGCCCTCTCTGGGATTGACGTCTGCGGCGGGGAAGTCGCAGATCCTGGCGGCGTACGGTGCGCGCTTTCCCCAGATGAGCGAGTTCGCCTCTGCCGCGTCCTCGCGGAAATAACTCCCGCCGTTCCAGGCAAGGTGGAAGGTTGCTCACGTGGACGTCTGCAGGCGCATCATTTGTCCAATTCCTTACGTAAACCTCACAGCGGGCGGCTTCACATTTTTGGCACGTACAAAAGAACCTGTGTTCCATTCAACTAGAGGATCGTACAAACATACCGCCGTTTTGGTCTCGTACAGATTCCCGTATGGAGGACATAGTGATAGACATCCATGGGATTGTGAAGCAGCTGAATGGGTTGAAAATAAATAAATCGCCAGGTCCTGACGGGATTCCAATTCGTTTTTACAGAGAGTACTCTACTGAATTGGCTCCTTACTTAGCTTGCATTTATCGCGAATCTCTTGCCCAGCGTAAAGTCCCGAGCGACTGGAAAAAAGCGCAGGTGATGCCTGTATATAAGAAGGGTAGAAGGACGGATCCTCAAAATTACAGACCAATATCCTTAACATCGGTTTGTTGCAGGATTCTCGAACATAGTCTCAGTTCGAATATATTGAATTTCCTTGAGACAGAGAAGTTGCTGTCCACGCATCAGCACGGCTTTAGAAAGCATCGCTCCTGCGAAACACAACTCGCCCTCTTTCCACATGATATCTTGCGAACCATGGATGAAGGGTATCAGACGGATGCCATATTCCTTGACTTCCGGAAAGCGTTTGACTCGGTGCCCCACTGCAGACTCCTAACTAAGGTACGAGCTTATAGGATTCATCCCCAAGTATGTGAGTGGCTCGAAGACTTCTTAAGCAATAGAACCTAGTACGTTGTCCTCGATGGTGAGTGTTCATCGGAGGTGAGGGTATCATCTGGAGTGCCCCAGGGAAGTGTCGTAGGTCCGCTGTTGTTTTCTATCTACATCAATGATCTTTTGGATAGGGTGGATAGCAATGTGCGGCTGTTTGCTGATGATGCTGTGGTGTACGGGAAGATGTCGTCGTTGAGTGACTGTAGGAGGATACAAGATGACTTGGACAGGATTTGTGATTAGTGTAAAGAATGTCAGCTAACTCTAAATATAGATAAATGTAAATTAATGCAGATGAATAGGAAAAAGAATCCTGTAATGTTTGAATACCCATTCGTAGTGTAGTGCTTGACACAGTCACGTCGATTAAATATTTGGACGAAACATTGCAGAGTTGAAGATTAGGTAGGTAGATCACGTAACTAATGAGGAGGTATTGAATAGGATTGGGGAGAAGAGAAGTTTGTGGCACAACTTGACTAGAAGAAGGGATCGGTTGGTAGGACATGTCCTGAGCCATGAAGAGATCACAAATTTAGCATTGGAGGGCACCGTAGAGGGAGACCAAGAGATGAATACACTAAGCAGATTCAGAAGGATGTAGGTTGCAGTAGGTACTGGAAGATGAAGGAGCTTGCACAGGATAGACTAGCATGGAGAGCTGCATCAAACTGGTCTCAGGACTGAAGACCACAACCACAACAACAACACATTGCAGAGCGATATGAAGTGGGACAAGCATGTAATGGCAGTTGTGGGGAAGGCGGATAGTCGTCTTCGGTTCATAGGTAGAATTTTGGGAAGATGTGGTTCATCTGTAAAGGAGACCGCTTATAAAACACTAATACGACCTATTCTTGAGTATTGCTCGAGCGTTTGGGATCCCTATCAGGTCTGATTGAGGGAGGACATAGAAGCAATTCAGAGGCGAGCTGCTAGATTTGTTACTGGTAGGTTTGATCATCACGCGAGTGTTACGGAAATGCTTCAGGAACTCGGGTGGGAGTCTCTAGAAGAAAGGAGGCGTTCTTTTCGTGAATCGCTACTGAGGAAATTTAGAGAACCAGCATTTGAGGCTGACTGCAGTACAATTTTACTGCCGCCAACTTATATTTCGCGGAAAGACCACAAAGATAAGATAAGAGAGATTATGGCTCGTACAGAGGCATATTGGCAGTCATTTTTCCCTCGTTCTGTTTAGGAGTGGAACAGGGAGAGAAGATGCTAGTTGTGGTACGAGGTACCCTCCGCCACGCACCGTATGATGGATTGCGGAGTATGTATGTAGATGTAGATATCGTATTTTACGGACAATAAGACAATAAGAGGGGATGATAAGAGTGGACGACCAAGAACGAAGTGCTCGGACTAAAAACGATGTAAGACATGGATGTAGTCTTCCGCTCCTACTGCCCAATCTGTACGTCGAAAAATCAATGATGGAAATAGGAGAATGGTTCAGGAGTGGAATTAAAATGTAAGGTGAAAGGATATCAATGATACGATTCGCGGATGACTTTGTTACCGTGAGTGAAAGTGGAGAAGAAGTACACGATCTGCTCAATGGAATGAACAATCTAATGAGTACAGAATATAGTTTGAGAGCAATATGGAAGAAAGACGAAAGTAATGAAAGGTAGCAGAAATGAGAACAGCGAGAAACTTAACATCAGAATTAATGGTCACGAAGTACATGAAGTTAAGGAATTCTGCTTCCAAGGCAGTAAAATAACCAATGACGGACGGAGCAAGGAAGACATCAAAAGCAGACTAGCACTGGCAAAAAAGGGCATTTCTGGCGAGAAGGTGTATCAAACATAGTCCTTAATTTGAGGATGAAATTTCTGAGAATGTACGTCTGGAGTACTGCAGTATGGTAGTGAAACATGGACTGTGGGAAAACTGGAACAGAAGAGAATCAGCCGGCCGTTGTAGCCGAGTGGTTCTAGGCGCTTCAGTCTGGAACCGCGCGACCGATACGGTCACAGGTTCGAATCCTGCCTCGGGCATGGATGTGTGTGATGTCCTTAGGTTAGTTAGGTTTAAGTAGTTCTAAGTCTAGGGGACTGATGACCTCAGATGTTAAGTCCAATAGCGCTCAGAGCCATTTGAGCCAGAAGGGCTCTGAGCACTATGAGACTTAACTGCTGAGGTCATCAGTCCCCTAGACTTAACTACTTAAACCTAACTAACCTAAGGACATCACACACATCCATGCCCGAGGCAGGATTCGAACCTGTGACCGTAGCGGTCTCGCAGTTCCAGACTGTAGCGGCTAGAACCGCTCGGCCACTCTGGCCGGCTTTGAGCCAGAAGAGAATCGAAGCATTTGAGATGTGGTGCTACAGACGAGTGTTGAAAATTATGTGGACTAATAAAGTAAGGAATGAGGGGGTTCTGCGAAGAATCGGAGAGGAAAGGAATATGTGGAACACACTGATAAGGAGAAGGGACAGGATGAGAGGACATCTGTTAAGACATGAGGGAATGACTTCCGTGGTACGAGAGGGTGCTGTAGAGGGCAAAAACTGTAGAGGAGGGCAGAGATTGGAATATATCCGGCAAATAATTGAGGACGTATGTTGCAAGTGCTCCTCTGAGATGAGCTTGACGTAGGAGAGAAATCGTGGGGGACTTCATCAAGTCAGTCGGAAGACTGATGACCCAAAAAGAAAAAAGAACTTTTTTCTTCGAAAAATTGCCTCCAAAGTTCAGGTGCGTCTTATAGCCGAAATTAACACAAAGAAGTCGAATGTTTGATTTAAAATTCCCACCAGTCGCAAAAAAACGGCCATACATTCGATGCCGCAGGAAACCTACCACTGTCTGGCAACACTGGATTCAACTAGCAGCAGCAGTGCACCGATGCGGCGAACATGAGTTGCGGAGGTTCACAAGCTTGCTATCACTGTCTCCCTCACGCCCCGCCGTCACAAACCCAGAAGACTGTGTAGCCTATGATGGGTCATCGCAGTCTATGGTGCCAATTAACTTGAACTGAAATCCAAAATATCTCAGAAAATGCCACTGGAGTATGAAGGGAAAACATTATCTTTGCATCGCTTTATTGTTTATTCGAGAGAAAGTCAGTGTGGAACTAAGTCGAACAGCGAATATGGCCGGAACTCTTCTAACATTTGATGTGTCGAGTAACAGAACTGTTCCCGTGAAAGGTGCTAAAACTGTAACTATAAAAACAAGTGGACATGAAAAAAATCACTAAACTGGTGTCCTTTCATGTTATGGTGACGGTACTAAACTCAATTCAGTAACCATTTTCAACCGGTAAACTTTGTGAAATACCACACACGACGAGGGTCGGATGGACGAGGCTGGTATGAAATTATGCATTAACAGTGTGTGGGAGAGAAGGAAAGGTGCTTTATTAAAGAAGAGTTCTCTCCTTGTGTTAGATCAGTTTAGTAGTCATTTGAAAACTTTTGTGAATGAGGAATTGAGACAGGGAAGTACAGAGTTTGCTGTTATTCCAGGAAGACTTACATCACCATTGCAACCTGTTGATGTTTCGACAGAAGCAAAGAGGGGAAAGCAGAAAGGTGAAAGGAGTATATAGAGGGTCTATACAAGGGTAATGTACTTTAGGACAATATTATGGAAATGGAAGAGGATGTAGATGAAGATGAAATGGGAGATACGATACTGCGTGAAGACTTTGACAGAGCACTGAAAGACCTGAGTCGAAACAAGGCCCCGGGAGTAGACAACATTCCATGAGAACTACTGACAGCCTTGGGAGAGCCAGTCCTGACAAAACTCTACCATCTGGTGAGCAAGATATATGAGACAAGTGAAATACCCTCTGACTTCACGAAGAATATAATAATTCCAATCCCAAAGAAAGCAGGTGTTGACAGATGTGAAAATTACAGAACTATCAGTTTAATAAGTCACAGCTGCAAAATACTAACGCGAATTCTTTACAAACGAATGGAAAAACTGGTAGAAGCCGACATCGGGGAACATCAGTTTGGCTTCCGTAGAAGTATTGGAACACGTGAGGCAATACTGACCCTACGACTTATCTTAGAAGAAAGATTAAGGAAAGGCAAACCTACGTTTGTAGCATTTGTAGACTTAGAGGAAGCTTTTGACAATGTTGACTGGAATACTCTCTTTCAAATTCTGAAGGTGGCAGGGGTAAAATACAGGGAGCGCTAGGCTATTTACAATTTGTGCAGAAACCCGATGGCAGTTATAAGAGTCGAGGGGCACGAAAGGGAAGCAGTGGATGGGAAGGGAGTGAGACAGGATTGTAGCCTATCCCCGATGTTATTCAGTCTGTGTATTGAACAAGCAATAAAGCAAAGAAAAGAAAAATTCGGAGTAGGTATTAAAATCCATGGAAACGAAATAAAAACTTTGACGTTTGCCGATGAGATTGTAATTCTGTCAGAGACAGCAAAGGAGATGGAAGAGCAGTTGAACGGAATGGACAGTGTCTTGAAAGAAGGATAAAAGATGAACATCAACAAAAGCAAAGCGAGTATAATGGAATATAGTCTTATTAAATCGGGTGATGCAGAGGGTATTAGGTTAGGAAATGAGACACATAAAGTAGTAGATGAGTTTGGCTAATTGGAGAGCAACATAACTGATGATGGTCGAAGTAGAGAGGATATAAACTGTAGACTGCCAATGGCAAGAAAAGCGTTTCTGAAGAAGAGACATTTGCTAACATCGAGTATAGATTTAAGTGTCAGGAAGTCGTTTCTGAAAGTATTTGTATGGAGTGTAGCCATGTATGGAAGTGAAACATGGGCGATAAATAGTTTGGACAAGAAGAGAATAGAAGCTTTCGAAATGTGGTGCTACAGAAGAATGCTGAAGATTAGATGGGTAGATCACATAACTAATGAGGAGGCATTGAATAGAATGGGGAGAAGAGGAGTTTGTGGCACAACTTGACAAGAAGAAGGGACCGGTTGGTAGGACATGTTCTGAGGCATCAAGGGATCAGCCATTTAGTATTGGAGGGCAGCGTGGAGGGTAAAAATCGTAGAGGGAGACCAAGAGATGAATGCACTAAGCAGATTCAGAAGGGTGTAGGCTGCAGTACGTACTGGGAGATGAAGCAGCTTGCACAGGATAGAGTCGCTTGGAGAGCTGCATCAAACCAGTCTCAGGACTGAAGACCACAACAACAACAACAACAAACCATTTAAAGTGTGTATGAGAGACCCATCGAACAAATGGACGATGGATGAAACCGAACATGAATTCATACCTAAGGGAGCCAAAATCAAACACGTGTGTCAGTGGATAAAACACTTGTGGTCTAGAGTGACAGAAAACATTAGTGTTAAATCTTGCAAGACGCGCGATATAAGTAACGCTGTCGATGGCACTGAAGACCATCTTATGTATGAAGAGGACAATGATGACGATAAATAGGAAGAAGAAGAAGAAGAAGAAGGAGAATCTGCAGATGACGACTTTCAGAGATAAAGATCAGTTCGGTTTTATAAACTAAGAATTTTTTTGTTTTAGTATGGCTTTGCAATCTAATGATAAAAATGGTAAAACTGTTATTTTTTTAAAAAAAAATGGTTAAAACTTGAGTTATAGTCCGTAAAATACGGTATACGGTAACGAAGCAGAGGTAATCGCATTTTGCGGGAAGCAAAAAAACCGTCCAAAATTGTAGGCAGCGCAAGACGCGCAGTTGTCTCTGTTTTACTACTGCGTCAGGTTTCGGTTCCACCCCTACTTCTACATCTGTACTCCGCAATCCGCCTCACGGGGTGTGGCAGACAATACCGGTGTCACTTCCCTTTTTCCTGTTCCAGTTGCGAATAGTTCGCAGGAGTTGGTAAGCCTCCGACTGAATTCGCAACTCTCTGATTTTATCTTCATGCTTTTCTCGCTAGATATACGCAGGAGGAAGCAATATACTGGGTGGCTCTTCTAGGAACGTACGCTCTCGAAACTTCAACAAGAAACAGCATCGCGATGCAGAACGCCTCTCATGCAGGTTCTGCCACTGGATTTGGTTGATCGTCTTCGTGACGCTTTCATGGTTGCTAAATGAACCTATAAATCGTTCCAGGGGTTTAGGATGAGCTTTTTATCCGTGTCATTGTCCGCATGCGCACGTATCATATATATTTCACATGTATTTTGAAACATCCCCTTTGAAAACTTAATGAATTACTGTGCTGATAAACCTCTTACGTTATTTGATTTTCAAACAGCTGAGCAAGCCGGCCGAAGTGGCCGTGCGGTTAAAGGCGCTGCAGTCTGGAACCGCAAGACCGCTACGGTCGCAGGTTCGAATCCTGCCTAGGGCATGGATGTCTGTGATGTCCTTAGGTTAGTTAGGTTTAACTAGTTCTAAGTTCTAGGGGACTAATGACCTCAGCAGTTGAGTCCCATAGTGCTCAGAGCCATTTGAACCAGCTGAGCAAAACTGAACGTACTCAGACATTTCTCTCTTTACTTATTCTGATCATCACTAAACTGACACACAATATTTTTAGCGCAACACAATCTGACTTTCAATAATCCCTACAAAAGAATGGTCCTGACTAACAATAACCTATACCTTTCATAAATCACTTGCCTCACAAAAATCTTCGTTACTCAAACTACTGCAATACAGCGTGAATCAATACTGCCAGCTGAATAAAAGATTCTAACTACTGAAGGTACTAACTACTGATAGGCATAGTTAGCAAATGAAAGATTTTGATAGAGAACAAACAATGTATTTACCTTAATAATGTTCAAAAGTCATCATATATATATATATATATATATATATATATAATCAGTTCATGATATCCAATATTACAAATTTACTCTTTCAGTTGGACACACATCCAGATCGTCCGCTCTCAAAATTCTGCCATCTGTCTCCACACATCCACCACTGCTGGCGGCTCACCTCCAACTGCGCAACGCTACGCGCTGTTCACGTTCAACTGACCAACACTACAATAGCGAATATTGCAACAATGAGTCCAACCAGCCACAGACTGCACACAGCAGAGTCCGTGATTTTCATACAGAGCGCTACGAGGCGTTACCAACATAAAAACCTACAATTTAACATATTACAGACATATCTATCCACATATTTCACTTGCATGTCCATAAAACAGTGGTAATTTTGATGAGCAAGAATATTATGACGAACTGTTTAATAGCGTCCAGAATGAAATTTTCACTCGGCAGCGGAGTGTGTGCTGACATCAAACTTTGTGGCAGCTTAAAACTGTATGACGGATTGGGACTCGAACGCAGGACTTTTGCCTTTCGCGGGAAAGTGCTCTACCGACCTAGTTACCTAAGCACAACTCACGAACCCCCACCCCAAAAAAAAAAGTTTTACTTCCGCCAGTGTCTTATCTGCCACCTTCCATACCTCACAGAAGCTCTCCCGCGAAACTTGCAGGACTAGCACTCCTAAAAGAAAGGATATTGTGGAGACATGGATTAATAGTCCACCTCCGTAACTTAATGCAGCAGCGAGTCTGCAGGGATAGCGGTTATCGGAAAGACAACCGGTTTTCGGTTATACCGATTTTCTTCATCTCCAGTTTAACCCAACTGTTAAAACCGATTTACGGTTCTTAATTGCTGTTTAATAATAGCAGTTTGCAACTGTACCTCAGGAACGGTGGATGCACCGGTTTGTGATGTTTTATGTTTTATGGTTTGAGTTGACAATGCACGAGTGCAGCTTGTTTTTAAATTGTGACTGGACCTAATGATATAAAGAAAAAAAATGAAGCACTTGAAAATGGGGTATTGTTCTCCCAAAACATGTTGTGACAAAAGTCACACGACTGAAAACTGGTCTGAATATCCTCGACATTGCTTTATTGCTATTATTTCCATTAATAAACGTTGTCATCGAACAAAGACTGAAAAAATTCTAAAACCCCCTTAGACTTTTGCACTGTATGTTTCAAGATACATAGAATCAAAATAGCAAATAAAATAGGTACATAAAAGAAATTTTCGTCTGTCTAACTTCCGCTGCTTTTCTCGAAAAGTAATGAGGGCTTGAATACTACGAAAAGTCTCTTACTGATTGTAATTTTTTGAAACACTTCTCAAAAATCTTGTTGTAACCGAACATCATACCACTATTTTGGCATTACGAATAGTGCTAAGGATGAAAACTGACGTTGGAGAACTCAGTTTTTCGTGTTAAGTTGTCCAATTCTAAAGATTACAAGCAGATAAAGGCATATTATGTACACACAAGTAGCAGATCAACTACTTTCTATTTATATTATAAACTATAAATCAATTATTAAGTTTTTATTTTAGTACTGTTGACTGAATTTTCTTTCTCTTTATTCTTTGAACGAAATGGCAAACAGGTGGTAACCTGTCGCTAAAATTTGTAGAGTTTTCTTTAATTATCTCGAACGAAAAACTTGTTTTGCAGTAAAATATATTAATTGCTTTTAACAGGATTTTGAATACAACTGATTTCTTGCAGACAAAACTAAAAACGCTCATTCAAAAAATTCAATTGAATGGTTTAGGTAGTAGGCAAAACAATTACATTAAAATTGCAGTAATGACTTAATCAAAAGGGCCAATATTTGTTGTCGAATCTGTTCATAAATACTCCTTCTATAACGTGTTGATCTATTTCTCGAGTCCTTTTATCAGAAACAATATCACTCAAAGACTATACATATCCTTCAGAAGCCACAGAACTTCATAAGGATCGCTGGTTCTGGATAGTAAAGGACAACAGATGGATTACCGCTCAACAGTACCCTACCAATTCTCATCCAACGTGTGTGTTGCTCGTTATAACTGTAAGTAGGCTGTTTAGGTTTTTATCTTGGTAACGCTACGTAGCGCTCTGTATGAAAATCACTGACTGTGTTGTGTGCAGTCTGTGGCTGGGTGGCATTGTTGGAATGTGCTATTGTAGTGTTGGGCAGTTGGCTGTTAACAGCACTTAGCGTTGCGCAGTTGGAGGTGAGCCGCCAGCAGTGGTGGATGTGGGGAGAGAAATGGCGGAGTTTTGAGAGCGGATGATCTGGACGTGTGTCCATCAGAGATAGTAAATTTGTAAGACTGGATGTCATGAACTGCTATATATTATGACTTTTGAACACTATTAAGGTAATTACAATGTTTGTTCTCTATCAAAATCTTTCATTTGCTAACTATGCCTATCAGTAGTTAGTGACTTCAGTAGTTAGAATCTTTTATTTAGCTGGCAGTATTGGCGCTCGCTGTATTGCAGTAGTTCGAGTAACGAAGATTTTTGTAAGGTAAGTGATTCAAGAAAGTTGTATGTTAATGTTAGTCAGAGCCATTTTTTGGTAGGGATTATTGAAAGTCAGATTGCGTTGCGCTAAAAATACTGTGTGTCAGTTTAGTGTTGATCAGAATAGGCAAAGAGCGAAATGTCTGGGTACATTCAGTTTTGCTCAGCTGTTTGAAAATCAAATAATGTAAGAGGTTTATCAGCACAGTAATTCATTAATTTTTCCAAAGGGGACGTTTCATAACAGTCGGGGTTGTTACTAAAACAGCACTGATCGCTAATGCAATTTTGTATAATAACCCGATATTGTAAACCAATGGAAATTTTACGAATTTGAATTACTGCTTTGAAAAATGCTTTCTTAAAAAACCTATAATTTTAGCACCGCAGCTATGGTAAATTAATATACCGGTTTTTAAGCGGTTATTGGTAAAAAAATAACCAAACAAATAAATACCGTAAAACTACCGGCTATTTAGAACTACCGGTTGTTTACAGCTAAAATATCCTAATCGGTTTTAACTGGTCTGTTAATGGCGTCTTATGGCATGCATTCGACACGTCCTTGGTAGGTTTCCAGCAGTTCAAAAATGGTTCAAATGGCTCTGAGCACTATGGGACTCAACTGCTGAGGTCATTAGTCCCCTAGAACTTAGAACTAGTTAAACCTAACTAACCTAAGGACATCACACACATCCATGCCCGAGGCAGGATTCGAACCTGCGACCGTAGCGGTCTCGCGGTTCCAGACTGCAGCACCAGAACCGCGCAGCCACTTCGGCCGGCGGTTTCCAGCAGTATGTGGCATTAAGTGTCTTCGCACAGGTCACACAGTACACGTGAATTATGGGTCGGTGGATTGTGGGAGAGCAGCTGACGCCCTATAGCACCCTAGGTGTGTTCCATGGTATACAATGCAGGTGAATTTGGTGGCCAACACATGATGGAGGGTTCCCCACAACGCCCCTCAAACTACTGTAGTACGAGTCTGATCTTGTAATATGGACAGTTATCCTACTGGAAGATGCCACCGCAGTCAGGGAAGATGCCAAGCATGAAAGGATGCCGGTGATCTGCAATAATCTGCATATATCACAACTTCCACGGTGTCTATCACAGGTCAGGTGAATGTCCCATAGAATAATGTTCGTCATACCACGGCATTATGAATGTTTCGAGCCGCTTTTCACCTAGATTGGGCGTCTTGGACATGACCATTGACTTTGTGTAACAACAGAATTTCATCCTTAGATCTTATAATTAAATTCTTCCTCGAGATATTTGTGTCTCACCTTTATCTACGATAATGACGGACGCTGCAGACACAATTAAAATTTGTGCTTCAGCCGGATTACTTGAAACCGGGTCTTCTTGCTTACTAAGCAGAAAGAGTAGCCATTATTTTTTTCCACGAAAACAGTAATAAAAATGGCTACAATGAAATGACATAAATAAGGTGACAGATAATTTAAGTCATAAATTACAGCATTCAAAGGATGAGTCTTTAGCAGTAGCATAATTTAGCACCTTCACTGTCACCTTCAAGTGGTGGCAGTTCAGCACGGCACATTTTCTTCTTCTGCAGCCTGAGGTTCCTCACCGTCATTTCCCAGACCCATATTAATATTCAGTAAATCCTTGATGTGTGTTGCTTCCAGGGTAAATTACGTCTACAGAAGAGTAGACCCGAACAGCGGCATCGCAAAATGCTTCACTGCCTTGTTATATTTGTCAGTTCCAGCCTTCTAAACGCATCCTTGGGGAGTTCAAGATCTTCCTTTATATCAGACACCAAATGTTTGTCACCATATTCTTGTATCTGCTGTACTACTGATTTATTTTTCATGTGTGACTTGCAGGTGAGGCTAGGGTCAGGAACGAGACCCAACCCATTCCCTCTCTATTAGGAATCCAGTTCCTAACCTATACCCATTGTGTTGAAGACAATTCGGAGCATGTTACCATATTTCTTATTGTGATTCTGATATTTAAGTATTTTCTCGAATTCATTTTCCATATACATCTTGTATTCAATATGTTCATCGCTCCCAATATTGTTAAAAACATAACTTGTATATTTGCCCATTAACCAAATCACTGCGTTATTTTTTGCCTGAGGGTAGTAACTTCCCTCTGGTCAGAAAAAAATGTTAGCAGCACCAAACCGCTATGGGTAGCATTGCTCTCCAAGACAAACCTCAATTCACATCTTGCTACTTAGTAAGCAAGGAGTCCCGGGCTCAGGTCCTGGCCGTGGCACAAATTTTAATTCATTTCTTCAGCTTCCATCATTATCACAGAATTTCATCCGATCTAGCGACTCGTTTCCATTGATCCACGGTCCAGTCTCAATGATCCCTAGCACTTCAGAATTGTGACTGACGATATCTTTGAATCAACATGGCAATTTGTAGGAGTCGTCTGCTGCAGAACCCCATCTCCAACAATGTGAGCTGAACGATTTACCTACGCCACTATTGTGCTCTGTCATCAGATCTGCCACAGATCGCTGCCTATCCTGCCTAATAGATTTGGCAAGCCTCCGACTTCCACGTACAGTGATGAGTCGCGGGCGTCCACAACACTCGTCATTTTACCGTCCTTCAACCACTTTCGCTGGAGGCTCAGATACCTGGTCATAAAAAATTAATGCATTTGCTTTAAATAGTTGCGTGAAATACTTAATATTATAAATGTAAAATAATTCTTTTATTAACAAAAAGTCTACAATGTGACGAAAATACAGGGTATTCGCATCCAACGTCTATGGCTGACAGAAGCGTCGTGTCGCAGCGGTGAGCGCTCGGGTTCGTAATCCGAAGATCGCCGGATCGAATCTCGCGCCATGCAAATTTTTTATTATTAGTTTTTTGTAATTCAAATATATATATATATATATATATATATATATATATATATATATATTATTAATGAATTGCTTATGCATGTTGGTGAAGGCGGATCGCTCTCCAATTGTACCGCCTCCATTTTTCCGTTTGTTTAACAGGGTGTACCAAAGGTCTCCCGTCCGCACTGATTTTGGACGATGTTATAAGTTGCGCTAGGGACCGCATCTACCTTCTTTCGAAGTTAGCAGGCAACTATGCTGTTATGCGGTGGCTCGTTTCGGCCCATTCAACATCTGCCCTTCAAGTGTAACGAGCGAGTAACGGAGTTTATATTTCATACCTGCCACAGCAAATTTGTGTTCGTGGGGTCTCTGTTCTAATTCGAACGTTTGACTTACGCTATACGTATTCGTTTCGGAATATCGTTTCTACGTCTTGCGTTAACTATACGTGGTTAACATTATGAAGACAATTAATAACACTTGTGAAATACAACTTTGTTTGCGGAAAACATAATGATGTTCGAAGTCGCCAGTTTTTCCACGACAAACGACTTTCAACAACTTATTATATGCATAACTGTTGCAACTGATTGCCGGGAAATATATATATATATATATATATATATATATATATATATATATATGTGTGTGTGTGTGTGTGTGTGTGTGTGTGTGTGTGTGTGTGTGTGTGTGTATATATATATATATATATATACTTGAATTACAAGAAACAAATACTAAAAAAAACAAAAGGTCGCATGGCGCGAGATTCGACCCGGCGACCTTCGGATTACGAATCCGAGAGCTTACCGCTGCGCCACGACGCTGTAGAAAATTATTAATCGTAGAGAGTATTTCATCGCAACGGTTTCTTTCAACTGTCGATTTTCTCGACAACGGCTGAGAAGTGCATCTTGGTGCTTTGCCACATTACACCTCTGGCCATGAGCTTTCATTATGCGCAGTATGAATCGAATCTGAATTTCACAATTGGCGGCCTCCCCTTGTCAGATACAAAATATTCGCTGATGCTTTCCGCGGACGCTAGGCGTCCTTTATTATTCACCGGCACTGGGGCGATGAGGTTTCACCAAACGAGTGAGGTCTCCTAACCAGGTCTTCTGCGTACGTTCTAGCCCAGTAAATGCACACTCATTTTCAACAAGAAAATATTACGAATGTCGGTAACCGCAGAAAGATATTTTAGAAGCGAAGCAGAAACCTTAAGTTTGCTGACCCTATCCCTTCTCATAATGAGCAGATGACTGCATTATAGGCAACACACAAGGCGCACACAAGTTGTAAAGTGCGTACGCCCTGCCGCCTCTCAAGGGCGTAATCAATACTAAAACCACTACCACTACCAGACAAGCGCTCGTAGTAAAATTGCGTGCTTATGGAATATCGTCTCAGTTACGTGACTGGATTTGTGATTTCCTGTCAGAGAGGTCACAATTGGTAGTAATTGACGGAAAGTCATTGAGTAAAACAGAAGTGATTTCAGGCGTTCCCCAAGGTAGTGTTTGCTGTTCCTTATCTACATAAACGATTTGGGAGACAATCTGACCAGCCGTCTTCGGTTGTTTGCAGATGACGCTGTCGTTTATCCACTAATAAAGTGATCAGAAGATCAAAACAAACTGCAAAACGATTTAGAAAAAATATCTGAGTGGTGCGAAAAGTGGCAGTTGACCCTGAATAACGAAAAATGTGAAGTCATCCACATGAGTACTAAAAGGAACTCGTTAAACTTCGGTTACACGATAAATCAGTCTAATCTTAAATACCTAGGTATTACAATTACGAACAATTTAAATTGGAAGGAACACACAGAAAATGTTGTGGTGAAGGCTAAGCAAAGGCTGCGTTTTATTGGCAGGACACTTAGAAAATGTAACAGACCTACTAAGAAGACTGCCTACACTACGCTTGATCGTCCTCTTTAAGAGTACTGCTGCGCGGTGTGCGATCCTTACCAGGTAGGACTGAAGGAGTACATCGAAAAAGTTCAAAGAAAGGCAGCACTTCTTGCATTATCGCGAAATATGGGAGAAAGTGTCACAGAAATGATACAGGATTTGGGCTGGAAATCATTAAAAGAAAGGCGTTTTTCGTTGCGACGGAATCACCAACTTTCTTCTCCGTATGCGAAAATATTTTGTTGACACCGACCTGCATAGGGCGGAACGATCATCAAGATAAAATAAGGGAAATCAGAGCTCGTACGGAAAGATATAGGTTTTTGATTCTTTCTGCGCTCTACAGGGTGAAAAATATTTAAACCGACAAACTCTGGGAGGTTGTAGGGGACATCAAAACAAATATTTTTCCCTAATGTCATTTTTTCCTATGAGGATTATTTAAACCGGTGGAGGCCGTATTACGCTCTTCAGTTGTAAGCAACTGCTGTCCACCAGTGTGGTAGTGCATTGTCTCTGTTTACTAATGGATCGATACACCTGGAGTGAGTACACTGATATGGTTGGTGCGTACTACGTAGCGCACCACAACGGACGAGCTGCACAGTGGGTTTATCGACAACAATATCTTAATCGCCGTATCGCGCATCATACGACCTTTGTCGTGAGACCGGGTCATTTAGCAGATTACCTGGACAGGGACGCCGTCGCACGGTAAGAACGTTGCAAGTTGAGGAAGCTGTCTTGCAGCGTGTGGAGCGGGATCCTTCAATCAGCACTCGTGCAATTGCACGTAACATGGGGACGAATCAGACGAATGTAAGAACAGTCCTTCGAGAGCAATTGTTACGTTCATTTCACTTACAGCGTGTCCACAACCTGGAACCAGTTGATTATCCACCCAAAGCACAGTTTTAGCAGTGGTATTTGGAACAGTGTGAAATGCATCCTACACTTCCATCCTCTGTGTTGTTTACCGATGAAGCAACGTTCGGGGGTGATGGTGTCTTCAACATGCACAATTCGCATGTTTGGAGTGAGGATAACCCACATGCCGCAGTTACTAGCGGCTCATCAAGTGCGGTTCTTCGTTAATGTGTGGGTCGGTGTTGTTGGGGACTGTTTAATTGGGCCGTATCTGCTACCTAGTTGGTCATAAAAAAATGGAAAAGTGATTGTTGGTTTAATTAGTTTGCCACCAGCGAAATCTTCCTCTACCAGTTTAAATACTCCTCATAGGAAGTGGCAACAAAACGACTATTCACGTTGGTGTGTAGAAAATATGAGTCTGGTGATATACCATCTGACTTTCGGAAAAGTATCATCCACACAATTCCGAAGACGGCAAGAGCTGACAAGTGCGAGAATTATCGCACAATCAGCTTAACAGCTCATGCATCGAAGCTGCTTACAAGAATAATATACAGAAGAATGGAAAAGAACATTGAGAATGCGCTAGGTGACGATCAGTTTGGCTTTAGGAAAAGTAAAGGGACGAGAGAGGCAATTCTGACGTTACGGCTAATAATGGAAGCAAGGCTAAAGAAAAATCAAGACACTTTCATAGGATTTGTCGACCTGGAAAAAGCGTTCGATAATATAAAATGGTGCAAGCTGTTCGAGATTCTGAAAAAAGTAGGGGTAAGCTATAGGGAGAGACGGGTTATATACAATACGTACACCAACCAAGAGGGAATAATAAGAGTGGACGATCAAGAACGAAGTGCTCGCATTAAGAAGGGTGTAAGACAAGGCTGTAGCCTTTCGCCCCTACTCTTCAATCTGTACATCGAGGAAGCAATGATGGAAATAAAAGAAAGGTTCAGGAGTGGAATTAAAATACAAGGTGAAAGGATATCAATGATACGATTCGCTGATGACATTGCTATCCTGAGTGAAAGTGAAGAAGAATTAAATGATCTGCTGAACGGAATGAAGTCTAATGAGTACACAGTATGGTTTGAGAGTAAATCGGAAAAAGACGAAGGTAATGAGAAGTAGTAGAAATGAGAACAGCGAGAAACTTAACATCAGGATTGATGGTCACCAAGTCAATGAAGTTAAAGAATTCTGCTACCTAGGCAGTAAAATAACCAATGATGGCCGGAGCAAGGAGGACATCAAAAGCAGACTCGCTATGGCAAAAGAGGCATTTCTGGCCAAGAGAAGTCTACTAATATCAAATACCGGCCTTAATTTGAGGAAGAAATTTCTGAGGATGTACGCCTGGAATACAGCATTGTATGGCAGTGAAACATGGACTGTGGGAAAACCGGAACAGAAGAGAATCGAAGCATTTGAGATGTGGTGTTATAGACGAATGTTGAAAATTAGGTGGACTGATAAGGTAAGGAATGAGGAGGTTCTATGCAGAATCGGAGAGGAAAGGGATATGTGGAAAACACTGATAAGGAGAAGGGACAGGATGATAGGACATCTGCTAAGGCATGAGGGAAGGACTTCCATGGTTCTAGAGGGAGCTGTAGAGGGCAAAAACTGTAGAGGAAGACAGAGATTGGAATACGTCAAGCAAATAATTGAGGACGTAGGTTGCAAGTGCTACTCTGAGATGAAGAGGTTAGCACAGGAAAGGAATTCGTGGCGGGCCGCATCAAACCAGTCAGTAGACTGATGACCAAAAAAAAAAAAAAGGAAAAAATGACTTTAGGGGAAAATATTTGTTTTGATGTCTCCTACAACCTCCCAGACGCTACCTTAGAGACGGACCAAATTCTGCTTCCGCCGATCCGCGTATTAATATGTAACGCAGCCAATGAGATTGCTGCTAATGTAGAACCTTTTCTCCTCGCGGATCACACTCGTGCAGTGATACCCGAACGCGCGAGGTATTATTACGAGTGTACAGTCAGTCTGCATTTGACTGCACCATTCCATACCAGTCTGCATTAGTCTGTACCAGTCTATAGTCAAGTTTCAGTCTGCACCTAATAAGATTACCATATTCCTGTACATAGCCATGAAGATAAATGTATAGACACTTTGTCAAGTATCAGAGATATGTGAGAATAAGATTAACGTACCAAGACCAAAGGAACTTCAGATTGTCAATTGTAAATAGCATCCAGAATCAAGTTACGTAATGTCTATGCTTTTTATTATTTTAATAAATGTGTGTGAAAATTAATCAAGTTCTGTTTAAAGTTGGTCACCGTCAATCTGCTACTCTAAGCGTGCAAGTGGCATTTCTATCGTCTGACCTAATGGCAGAAGATAAACACGCCACGATAAGACCACGAGACATATTGCTGACACTCGCCTACTTCGTTAGAGCGACAAGTCAAATAATCTGATGGCGTCCGTACCGAAGGTCTTACAGTACGCACACCACAAATACTTTTCACCCTGTATACAAGATTGGAATAATAGAGGATTTTGAATGTGGTTCAATGAACCCTCTGCCAAGCACTTAAATGTGATTTGTAGAGTATCCATGTAGATGTAGATGAAAAGACGCCTACCGTCGTCAGTAAGCGTCTGTAAGAACAGTTGTTGCCCATCACTCGATCTAGACGTTTGATGCGAAGACTTGGAAACAGCCTGTATACAGAGTGTCCTTAATCTGACTCGGATGTGACAGAAGCACACACATTTGTAAGTCTTATAAAAGTTTTGTGTCTGTAAAACAAAAATGAACAAGCTGATACGACACATCGCGGAAATGACGAAATGAACTGATCGATACCCTTAAACAGTGTTCGCAGAGTCGCCCGGTCTACCTTAGCAGTTGTACCTGATGTCCGAAAGTTTTGTTCTCAGGGGAGGGCGAAGGCTGGGAATGCGGCCGCGCTGCGGCCGGCTCCCAAATGTGCGTGCAGTGCGTGCGGCTGCGTGCCCGTATTGACGGGCCGCAATGGACGCCGCGGGCCCGACCGGACCGACTGCGTTACGCACCGCCAGACCGCACGCGCGGCGGTTTCCCCGCGCGGCGCTGATATCCGATTACTTCGATCGCATTCGGTCGCCACTCGCGCAGCAATTTCGCGATTCCGCGCTATTTATTTTACGTCGCACGGCATTGTCCCGGCGGAAATTGTTTCGCTCGGATTTCCCAGCAGCGTCCCCCGAAATGACAGTATTCCGGTTAATGCAGATGCATTGGGCGTGCTTTTAGCTCCAGACACGGGCCAGTCCGGCGGCGACTGGTACAGACGCGCAGAGTCTCATTGGTTTGAAAAAAAAAAAAAAAAAAAAGCTTGAAACTCTTTAGTAGAGGAAAAGTGCCTAATATGAGACACACTATTGTAAACCTATTTGAAAGACCTAAAAGTAAATGCAGTCGTATTTCTTATGATGGTAATAAGATCTTGCATTATTTAATTTTATCATACAATTATCGTATTTGCAATAATAAACAACCTTTCAGAGTAGTTATTAAATCTTCACAAACAAGGCATTTCGTAGAAATGAGATCAAGTTTTCCCAATATGAGACAGTAATAATATTTTTCTGTAATTATTTTAATACATAATAATGACATATGAAAAGAAAATTTTTACATGTTCATTCATTTCTGTTATCCTTCACTCATTTAACACTACTTAGGTTTATATTTACGGCGTCCGGGGCAAACAAAATTGTCTTCTGTGACACCGCAATCTTCGTGAGCAAAGCGATAAGATTTCGTGCACTGTGCCCATTTCTCCCCGTGTTTGCCTTCAGAAAAGCACCCAGTACAAAACAGACACTCTGCATCATCGTCATTGTTGTGGACTGGCAAGACAGCCAATCCACAGTGACGGGTAACCGAAAGGCACGCGCTTAAACTCACGCAGGCTGGCGTGAGGTCTGAAACAGGATACGTAATGAATGCTATAAAGAAAAGTATGTAGCTGCTGGAATACTTAACTTTAATCCACAATTGGTGAACATTGGTCTTGTTACTGTACATGCTTCATTAGATACATAGCAAAGGATAAATGGCGCCTTGCTAGGTCGTAACAATTGACTTAGCTGAAGGCTATGCTAACTATCGTCTCGGCAAATGAGAGCGTAATCCTCAGTGAACCTTTCCTAGCAAAGTCAGCTGTACAACTGCGGCGAGTGCTAGGACGTCTCTCTAGACCTGCCGTGTGGTGGCGCTCGGTCTGCAATCACTGACAGTGGCGACACGCGGGTCCGACGTATACTAATGGACCGCGGCCGATTTAAAAGGCTACCAACTAGCAAGTGTGGTGTCTGGTGGTGACACCACAGTCATCACTGCTGTCTGAACCCCACTGTCATCAAGATGGACATCGGATGCCGAGTCACTAGACGATTCTTCTGCTTTAGGTCTACGACTGGGAGATTTTCCACTCTTCTCCCCAAACAATTTTCTGGCTGCTTTCTTAGCTTCAGCCTCTGATTTCTTCTGTTTAGATTCTTGAAACTGCTTCACATAAGGAGTTGAAGTTATATTAGACTATCTTCAGGTGGGTTTGCGATGTGTGGGAGAGGTCTGATGTCTGCTGGGCTGACAGCTTCACCATCACCATCAGTAGTTTCATTTTCGGTTTTGGCATCTCTTTCTTGAAGAGCGGCAGCATGGCGATGAATTGAAAATTCATGTTCCGTAAAGACGTTACTGTTGCATGAGATGAGACCTGTTTTTCTGAAGGCATTCACAGATGCTTCCACTGCTGCTGCTCGGTTGTAAGCTGCCCCAAATAACCTGGCTATTAATAATGGGGTGATAACACGACCTGGGTTACTTGCCAACCACGTTTCTATCTCTTGGGCATAGTAGGTTTTCAAAGGCCCCCTAAATCCGACGTCAAGTGGCTGCGTTTTATGCTTTGAGTGAGGTGGCAAACATACAATATGAACATTGTTTTCACGTGCTGTATCTAACACATCGAGATTATGTGTGTGGGAATAATGCCCATCAAGAATCAAAATGACAGGGTCATTTGAAGATGGCTTTATATGACTCACAAAATGATCAAACCACTAAGTAAAAATGTGAGTTTGTATCCAGCCACTTGGATGACAAACTGATATTGATCCTGCAGGTGCACTGTCCATCAAGTTCCAGAAAACATTCCAATTTCTGATCATAAGACTAGTCAAAGTAATCCCTGTTTATCATAATTTAATCGAATTAAAATAAACGCAGTTGCCAAAATTTTACTACAATAAATGATGAAATATTGTTATTTCATGATAGTATTGCGTAAATTACATATAAAAAATCGTGAGAGATCGAGTTTCCCCAATATGAGATAGGTATCGTAATATGCGACACTGTCGCGTATTTGGATCCCCATATTATCGCATATTAGGAATTTCGCCATCTTACACAAAGAATCACGTACTTGCTAACAACGTTCGTTGGAAAATGAACCTAATTGTCAATAATTATAGGTAATACCGTTACAAATAGCAACAATAAAAGATTGCAGTAATATCCACTCACCTCTAAACTGAAATATTGTCTCAACACCGATGTCGCAAAAACTCCAAACACAAGAAATTTTGTATCAACCTCTACGTACTGTGTGCGGCTCAACTGTGGCTTCCTACTCCCTGTGTCGTCGTCTGGCACACAATAGACGTGTTTAAGCAACTCTCCACCAAAGTGCAATCCCTAACATGAGCACAGTTGGAGTGTCTCATATCAGGGAACTATCGCATAATAGGCGCCTTTCCTCTATATCGATTTATCTCAGATACATAAAAAATAGAAGGGAAAGAGAGATGCGAAAGGTAGCTGTGTAGCTTAATGAAGCTCGGAAACATCTGTCGAATAATGAAACTCATTGTAAAAAAGATAGCTACATCAATAGTGTTTGTTGTACATACAAGTTGTTCCAGATAAGTCTTTTTCTCCATTACGTCCTAAATAGTAAGTGAAAGATGTGCATACGAAGACTGAAGTGGCGAATGAAAATTTGTACCTAGGCAGGATTCGAACCCGGTTCTAACTATTAAGCCAGAACTGCACGAGCTAGCCTAGCACTCCCCCCTCCTCAATCCGAATTCCCATTCACGCCTTAGCCTACTTGGTACCGCCTCTAAACTTGAACAGTACTGGGGAGGTTTTCGAATTGTACTGAAATGGTGAAAGTGGGCTGAGATGTGAATGAAAATTCTGATTGTGGAGTGAGGCGAGTTAGATTAATCCGTGCAGAGCCACTGTGGCAGGGTGACGTAGTCGCACATCTGCCTAATGAGCAGGAGTCCCGGGTTCGAATCCTGACTGTGATCCAAATTTCCATTCTTGCTTCAGTCTTCATATATACACTGCTCGCCATTAAAATTGTTACACCAAGAAGAAATGCAGATGATGAACGGGTTTTCATCGGACAAATATATTATACTAGAACTGACATGTGTTTACATTTTCACGCAATGTGGGTGCATAGATCCTGAGAAATCAGTACTCAGAACAACCACCTCTGGCCGTAATAACGGCCTTGATACGCCTGGGCATTGAGTCAAACAGAGCTTGGATGGCGTGTACAGGTACAGCTGCCCATGCAGCTTCAACACGATACCCCAGTTCATCAAGAGTAGTGACTGGCGTATTGTGACGAGCCAGTTGCTCGGCCACCATTGACCAGACGTTTTTAATTGGTGAGAGATCGGGCGAATGTGCTGGCCAGGGCAGCATTCGAACATTTTCTGTATCCAGAAAGGCCCGTACAGGACCTGCAACATGTGGCCGTGCATTATCCTGCTGAAATGTACTGTTTCGCAGGGATCGAATGAAGGGTAGAGCCACGGGTCGTAATACATCTGAAATGTAGCGTCCACTGTTCAAAGTGCCGTCAATGCGAACAAGAGGTGACGAGATGTATAACCAATGGCACCCTATAACATCACGCTGGGTGATACGCCAGTATGGTGATGACGAATACACGCTTCCAATGTGCGTTCACCGCAATGTCGCCAAACACGGCTGGTCTCCGACCTGATAGTCCATGCTGCTGCAAACGTCGTCGAACTGTTCGTGCAGATGGTTGTTGTCTTGCAAACGTCCCCATCTGTTGACTCAGGGATCGAGACGTGGCTGCACGATCCGTTACAGCCGTGCGGATAAGATGCCTGTCATCTCGACTGCTAGTGATACGAGGCCGTTGGGATCCAGCACGGCTTTCCGTATTACCCTCCTGAACCCACCGAATCCACATTCTGCTAACAGTCATTGGATCTCGACCAACGCGAGCAGCAATGTCGCTATACGATAAACCGCAATCGCGATAGGCTATAATCCGACCTTTATCAAAGTCAGAAACGTGATGGTACGCATTTCTTCTCCTTACACAAGGCATCAGAACAACGTTTCACCAGGCAACGCCGGTTAAGTTTCATGGTACTACAGAGAGCCGTAGAGGGCAAAAACTGTACAGGACGACAGAGATTGGAATACGCTCAGCAAATAATTGAGGACGTGGGTTGCAAGTGCTGCTCTGAGATGAAGAGGTTAGCACAGAAGAGTAATTCGTGGCGGGCCGCGTCAAACCAGTCAAAAGGCAAATGGTTCAAAAACTAAACGAAATATCGTATAGTTCAGATCATTTTCATGTTCCGCTAGTACACTCTGGTCACATTCAGTAATATGCCTGAGATGTTCTGTAGCGAAAAAGGGAGGAGCGTGTGTCTTTCTGCGCCTTCTCTGTAGACGTTGCCAGGGAGGTGGTACGGCCTTTCTGTTTGCCGCGGACTATTTGCGAATTCGCGCGGGCGCGCTAAGCCCTCCGGCCAGTTACTCACGGGACGGCTGAACGGCGGGTGCTGTAGCCGGCGACGCGCAGGATAATTGATAATCCTCTGATTAATCTGGCCGCTTATTGGGCGCGACACAGCAGCCCTCCGGGGAAGGCCGCGCTCGGCAAGAGTCCGCGTAAAACCCGCTGAATTACCGCCGCGTCCCGCGAGGAATGTCCGGCGCTCTGTCTGCGGGCAGGTGGCCGCGCCGCTGACGCGCCTAATTTGTGGCGGGGCTTTAACGAAACAGATGAATGCCGCTGCGGGGACACACCTGCGTGGCAGCAAGCCGGCCCCTCTGTACCTGCTGCACAAGCGGTGCTGACCGAAATTCTTCCAGAAGTCGTTGGCTACGTGTTTTTACGTTCGGGTATCGTGATGTACAAGAAAGATCGGGAGAATGAGGACAGGCAAAAGTTAGTATAGATTCGTGCTGCTGTAAAAAGAGCGATGCGCGAAGCATACAACCACTAACAACGCCATACCTTAGCAAAAGATCTTGCTGAAAACCCAAGGAAATTCTGGTCTTACATAAAATCCGTAAGCGGGTCGAAGGCTTCCATCCAGTCACTCACTGATTAGTCTGGCATGGCAACGGAAGACAGCAAAACGAAAGCTGAAATTTTAAATTTAGCATTTGAGAAATCTTTCACGTAGGAGGATCGTACAAACATTCCGCTGTTTGAGTCTCGTACAGATTTCCATATGGAGGACATAGTGATAGACATCCCTGGGGTTGTGAAGCAGCTGAATGGGTTGAAAATAAATAAATCGCCAGGTCCTGATGGGATTCCAATTCGGTTTTACAGAGAGTACTCTGCTGCATTGGCTCCTTACTTAGCTTGCATTTGTCGCAAATCTCTTGCCCAGCGTAAAGTCCCGAGCGACTGGAAAAAAGCGCAGGTGACGCCTGCATATAAGAAGTGTAGAAGGACGGATCCTCAAAATTACAGACCAATATCCTTAACATCGGTTTGTTGCAGGATTCTCGAACATATTCTCAGTTCGAATATATTCAATTTCCTTGAGACAGAGAAGTTGCTATCCAAGCATCAGCACGGCTTTAGAAAGCATCGCTCCTCCGAAACACAACTCGCCCTTTTTTCTCATGATATCTTGCGAACCATGGATGAAGGGGTACTCGCTTCGGCGGTACATATACTAAAATTGGAACGATACAGAGAAGATTAGCATGGCCCTGCGAAAGGATGGATGAAGCGTATCAGACGGCTGCCATATTCCTTGACTTCCGGAAACCGTTTGACTCGGTGCCCCACTGCAGACTCCTAACTAAGGTACGAGCATATGGGATTGGTTCCCAAATAACTGATTGGCTCGAAGACTTCTTAAGTAATAGAACCCAGTATGTTGTCGTCGATGGTGAGTGCCCCAGGGTAGTGTGGTAGGTCCGCTGTTGTTTTCTATCTACATCAATGATCTTTTGGATAGGGTGGATAGCAATGTGCGGCTGTTTGCTGATGATGCTGTGGTGTACGGGAAGGTGTCGTCGTTGAGTGACTGTAGGAGGATTCAAGATGACTTGGACAAGATTTGTGATTGGTGTAAAGAATGGCAGCTAACTCTAAATATAGATAAATGTAAATTAATGTAGATGAATAGGAAAAAGAATCCCGTAATGTCTGAATACTCCATTAGTAGTGTAGCGCTTGACACAGTCACGTCGATTAAATATTTGGGCGTAACATTGCAGAGCGATATGAAGTGGGACAAGCATGTAATGGCAGATGTGGGGAAGGCGGATAGTCGTCTTCTGTTCAGTGGCAGAATTTTGGGAATATGTGGTTCATCTGTAAAGGAGACCGCTTATAAAACACTAATACGACCTATTCCTGAGTACTGCTCGAGCGTTTGGGATGCCTACCAGGTCGGATTGAGGGAGGACATAGAACAATTCAGAGGCGGGCTGCTAGATTTGTTACTGGTAGATTTGATCATCACGCGAGTGTTACGGAAATGCTTCAGGAACTCGGGTGGGAGTCTCTAGAGGAAAGGAGGCGTTCTTTTCGTGAATTGCTACTGAAGGAAATTTAGAGAACCAGCATATGAGGCTGACTGCAGTACAGTTTTACTGCCGACAACTTATATTTCGCGGAAAGACCACAAGAGAGAGATTAGGGCTCGTACAGAGGCATATAGGCAGTCATCTTTCCCTCGTTCTGTTTGGGATGGAACAGGGAGAGAAGATGCTAGTTATGGTACGGGGTACCCTCCGCCACGCACCGTATGGTGGATTGCGGAGTATGTATGTAGATGCAGATATACCGAAGTCTTCGACGGTATGAGGAAAGGTGAATGGTCGACTGCGGTTTACTCGGAGAATCTTAGGAAAGTGTAGTTCATTTGTACGGGAGACTGCGTTTAAAACACTAATGCAACCCCATCCCCGAGTGTTTGGGATCCGAACGGGTCGGATTAAAGGAAGATATCGGAGCAGTTCAGAGGCGGGTTGCTAAATTTTTTACCGGTAGTTTCGATCAACACGCGTGCATTACAAAGATGTTTAGCGAAATCAAGTAGGAATCCCTGGAGGGAAGACGACGTTCTTTTCGTGGAACACTATCGAGGAAATTTAGACAACAGGCATTTGAAGATGGGTGCAGAACGATCCTACTGTTGCCAACCTACATTTCGTGTAAGAACCGCGCAGACGGGGGCACATCGACAGTCCCTTTTCCCTCGCTCGTTTGTGTGAAGAACAGGAAAGGAAATAAAATGAGACTAAATGGTTTCAGAGGCCTCTTAAAGTCTCAAACACCTATGATGTACCGGGTGATCAAAAAGTCAGTATAAATTTGAAAACTTAATAAACCACGGAATAATGTAGATAGAGAGGAAAAAATTGACACACATGCTTGGAATGACAAGGGGCTTTATTAGATAAAAAAAAAATTCTTAAATGTGCGACAGATGTCGCTGGACAGCAAAACGTCAGTCACTGCGCATGACAATCGTGTATAAAAGGAACTGTAGTGAGAGAGAGAATCAGATGCGCCAGCAGTCGCAGCATGTTGACGTTACCTGAGAAGGCGCTTTTAGTGAAGCTGTATTATCAGAATGGGGAATGTTCTAGTTCAGCGTTACGATCCTATCGCCATAGGAAGGGGATTCGAACGGGTAAAGGTCCGTTGACAAATACAACTGTGGCGAGGATGATTTCGAAGTTCGAAGCCACGGGTTGTTTAGACGATAGACCCCGTAGTGGCCGACCGAGCACAAGGTGTAATACTGCTGAGACAGTTCAGGAAGAAATGGAGAATGTAGTGGGTTCGTCTATGCACGGGGAAGTCAGCGCTCGTGCAGTCGCACGCCGCACCGGCATTCCATACACTACTCTTTGGTTGGCACTTAGGCGTACCCTTCGATGCTATCCGTACAAAATCCATCGGCATCATGAACTGTTACCTGGCAAATTAGTGAAGTGGAGGGCATTTGCGGTGTGGGCGTTTCAAAAGATGGCGGAAGATGACGATTGTTTGAGTAACGTGTTGTGGACCGACGAAGCTCGTTTCACGCTCTGAGGGTTTGTCAACGCCCACAACTGCAGAATTTGGGCTACATAGAACAATTCAGAGGCGGGCTGCTAGATTTGTTACTGGTAGATTTGATCATCACGCGAGTGTTACGGAAATGCTTCAGGAACTCGGGTGGGAGTCTCTAGAGGAAAGGAGGCGTTCTTTTCGTGAATTGCTACTGAAGGAAATTTAGAGAACCAGCATATGAGGCTGACTGCAGTACAGTTTTACTGCCGACAACTTATATTTCGCGGAAAGACCACAAGAGAGAGATTAGGGCTCGTACAGAGGCATATAGGCAGTCATCTTTCCCTCGTTCTGTTTGGGATGGAACAGGGAGAGAAGATGCTAGTTATGGTACGGGGTACCCTCCGCCACGCACCGTATGGTGGATTGCGGAGTATGTATGTAGATGCAGATATACCGAAGTCTTCGACGGTATGAGGAAAGGCGAATGGTCGACTGCGGTTTACTCGGAGAATCTTAGGAAAGTGTAGTTCATTTGTACGGGAGACTGCGTTTAAAACACTAATGCAACCCCATCCCCGAGTGTTTGGGATCCGAACGGGTCGGATTAAAGGAAGATATCGGAGCAGTTCAGAGGCGGGTTGCTAAATTTTTTACCGGTAGTTTCGATCAACACGCGTGCATTACAAAGATGTTTAGCGAAATCAAGTAGGAATCCCTGGAGGGAAGACGACGTTCTTTTCGTGGAACACTATCGAGGAAATTTAGACAACAGGCATTTGAAGATGGGTGCAGAACGATCCTACTGTTGCCAACCTACATTTCGTGTAAGAACCGTGCAGACGGGAGCACATCGACAGTCCCTTTTCCCTCGCTCGTTTGTGTGAAGAACAGGAAAGGAAATAAAATGAGACTAAATGGTTTCAGAGGCCTCTTAAAGTATCAAACACCTATGATGTACTGGGTGATCAAAAAGTCAGTATAAATTTGAAAACTTAATAAACCAGTGTAGATAGAGAGGTAAAATTTGACACACATGCTTGGAATGACATGAGGTTTTATTAGAACAAAAAAAAATTCTTAAATGTGCAACAGATGGCGCTGGACAGCAAAACGTCAGTCACTGCGCATGACAATCGTGTATAAAAGGAACTGTAGTGAGAGAGAGAATCAGATGCGCCAGCAGTCGCAGCATGTTGACGTTACCTGAAAAGGCGCTTTTAGTGAAGCTGTATTATCAGAATGGGGAATGTGCTAGTTCAGCGTTACGATCCTATCGCCATAGGAAGGGGATTCGAACGGGTCGGATTAAAGGATTTGTCCGTTGACAAATACAGCTGTGGCGAGGATGATTTCGAAGTTCGAAGCCACGGGTTGTTTAGACGATAGACCCCGTAGTGGCCGACCGAGCACAAGGTGTAATACTGCTGAGACAGTTCAGGAAGAAATGGAGAATGTAGTGGGTTCGTCTATGCACGGGGAAGTCAGCGCTCGTGCAGTCGCACGCCGCACCGGCATTCCATACACTACTCTTTGGTTGGCACTTAGGCGTACCCTTCGATGCTATCCGTACAAAATCCATCGGCATCATGAACTGTTACCTGGCAAATTAGTGAAGTGGAGGGCATTTGCGGTGTGGGCGTTTCAAAAGATGGCGGAAGATGACGATTGTTTGAGTAACGTGTTGTGGACCGACGAAGCTCGTTTCACGCTCCGAGGGTCTGTCAACGCCCACAACTGCAGAATTTGGGCTACCGAAAATCCTAGAACTGTCGTGGAAACTCCATTGCACGACGAGAAAGTCACGCTATGGGTTGGATTTACCACATCTACCTTTATCGGGCCTTTTTTCTTCGAGGAAATGCGTGATTCTGGTTTTGTAACTGCTACCGCGACGGGTGAGAGGTACGCCGATATGTTACAGAATCGTATCATCCCCAGCCTGGCTGATAAACGCCTGCTGGAACGTACGATGTTTATGCAGGATGGCGCTCCATCCCATATTGTTAGACGCGTGAAAGACCTCTTGCGCGCGTCGTTTGGTGATGATCGTGTGCTCAGCCGCCACTTTCGTCATGCTTGGCCTCCCAGGTCCCCAAACCTCAGTCCGTGCGATTATTGGCTTTGGGGTTGCCTGAAGTCGCAAGTGTATCGTGATCGACCGACATCTCTAGGGATGTTGAAAGACAACATCCGACGCCAATGCCTCCGGACATGCTTTACAGTGCTGTTCACAACATTATTCATCGACTACAGCTATTGTTGAGGAATGATGGTGGACATATTGAGCATTTCCTGTAAAGAACCTCATCTTTGCTTTGCCTTACTTTGTTATGCTAATTACTGCTATTCTGATCAGATGAAGCGCCATCTGTTTGACATTTTTTGAACGTTTGTATTTTTTTTGTTCTAATCAAACCCCATGTCATTACAAGCATGTGTGTCAATTTGTTGTACCTCTCTATCTACGTTATTCCATGATATATTCAGTTTTCAAATTTATACTGACTTTTTGATCACCCAGTATATGTGGTGACTGCAATGCTGTTAGAGTTTAGAGGGAATACCAAGTTCGCTAAGGCGTGAATGCTAATCTGGACTGAGGAGGGAGCTATGCTGTGGCAAAGCTGCCGTGTCAGGGTGGCGTAGTGGTTGGCGTTTCTGCCTAGAGAGCAGGAGACCTGGGTTCGAAGTCGGGCGTTGGTACAAATATTCATTCGTCGCTTGAGTCTGCATGCATACATCAGGAAAGGAAATGAGTAGTAGGGGTATAAGGTACCCTCCGCAAAGCACCATACGGTGGTTTGCTGAGTATGTATGTAGATGTAGAGTAGCTAATGGATATTTCGAAAAGAATGAGAACATTTTAACAGATAATTAATATAGTGTTAGATTCTAGAAATATGTCCACTGGACTTGGAAATCAGAAAAATAAAAGCCCTGAATTGATTAAGAAAAGGCGGCCAAACGGACGTTTGAAAGGTACTTGGAACTGAGCCCAACGCGATAAAGATACAAGATATCATATAAGAGCTGTGGCAAAAGTGAATGGGACGTTACAGGCACAGACAGGAAAACACATGAATATCATAATAACTCCTAGGAGACAAGGTTCTGGAGAGCGCAGGAGAAGAGAAGCTTCTGGAGTTTCATTATTAAAAGAAGAGTGCAATTTACAGGCCATCTATTAGGACATAAAGGACTTCTGAACACAATCATAGAGGGATATGTCGAGGGAAAAAGGCCAAGAGGAACACCACAGCTGAGGTACATGTATCAAATCGTGAAGGATGTGGGCTGCAACACCTATAAAGAAATGAAGAGAAAAGCTGAAAGACACACAGAATGGAGACAAGCTGCCATTGTAGCTGTTGCAAACCAATCCTTGGATTGACCACTACAGAAGAAGACCAAGGAGAGACTAAAAATATTTCTGTATCTTTCGAGACTACTATCCGATCACCGCCCTTTCTTTCGGATAGTAAGTCAAATATGTTTTAATTCCTCCACGTACACCAGAGTTACACTTATTTATGTCATCACTTCCCCTTCCCCATTCCCATCCCCACTGCTCAGTCCTTTATGTGACAAGTTTGGATAAAATTATTCAAAGCATTCCAAATTCCTGCTGTAGCATTCACACCCCCCTATCCCATTTTACATTCATAGATTTGTTTAGAAGAGATCTCATTCCGTGTCTGGAGCTTGCGAAACCGTCTGGGAGACGCGTTCATTAATTTCTATAGTTCAATTCTTTTATCTTGGCGGTTCGCGCATGCTGGCCCAGACGCGGGAGATTGCTGCGTTGCCAGTTGTACGCGCCAAGAGAAGCAGCGCCATAGTATAGTTCGCAAACTTACGTTTAAGGGGGAGCGCGTAGTTTATCAAGTAAAGCCACCACGGCCGCATTAACCCTTTCGCTGCTACAGAGACGTGCTCCACGCATTCCGTGCTGTGCGCGATTTTGTCTTCACTGCACTGCTCGCCTGTGCAGACACATGGTGTTTCGACTGCTTTGACACACTTTATCATTCGATTTCACAAAAACTTTTTGGACCAAAAATTTGATTTTTACACATCTTCTTGACTGATACCTTCCCCCCATAAATGACTTAATTTTGTTTCGATGTTCAACGCAGTTATTGTGCAGCATTAGAAGTAGTAAACCATTGCACGAAATTTTGAAGAGTTTGCAGGGAAAAGTCCATAGCGTATATTTTCCGTATGGTCGATTTTAGTTGCCACTAGAAATTTCAAAAAATTACATTCAAACGAATAAAATTCATGAAGTATGACACTTAGATATTGTTTTTAAATAAAGGAAATATTAAGCACCAAACAAGGTTTGAACTCAAAACCTTTCATTTAGTAGCCCAACACTTTCACCATTACGCTAATGCAGCTCGTCATTCAATCAACCTCCCGAAGAACTTTAAACTGTCACACAAAATACCGACAAACATTGTTGGTATGACTATGAATTACGTTTCGTCGAAGTACAATAGGAAATAAACAATTACCACTGTTCTTTATTGCGAAAAAGCGGTTAGTTAGAATGATACAAACACCTCTCCTTGCTATCGCCTAAATTAGGAGGCTTATTGCTTGTTTGGTTTAATTAATTAATAGAATATGAAGCAGTTGGTATAAAGAATGCTTTCTCCAAACTTTCTATACCAAGGCATTGCTATCAAGACATCTGCTATCAAGACATTGCTTTGGTTCAATTACTTTATTTATGACTGAACGTTTCTAAAACTGAAGACACTCGTCCGTGCTCTGCACTGCAGTCGAGCTCTGGCAACGCCATTCTCTGTTCATTGGCTGACTGAGTCTTGTGACGCCAGATGCGCAGAACGAACCTAAACTCGGCCGCCGTCGTAAATGACGCGCACTTTAGTAAACTCACGACTACTCTCACGTAAGCCGTGAGGAAATATTTGCATATCCGAGCTGTTCGAAGTTTAAACTACCCCCCTTACTAGAACAAAGCTCACGAACAGCCATGACCCTTAACAAAATTTACAACTTTTCCTGACAAATTTAGCTACTGTAGTGTGAGAAATGTAGGCTTATAACACATACTTCATAATCGGGGGCAGTTGGCGTGCTGTCGGAATGCATCGTGATGCCTGTAGCCTCAAAAATGTGAAATAAAATTGGTATTAATCTTACAAAGCAAGTCACCCGTTTACGAGTGAAGTGAACGATGCTACAGGTTAATCAAACACTTGCGAGGTTACAGCTGGCAGCACTGTTGCTGCCGCCTCGTGTGCGCATGCGCACCTGCTGCAGAACGCCCTAGCTAGCCTTGGTGGCAGGACTGCGTGCAGCGAGCTGACACGATATGCCAGTCCCGCTACCTTCCCCAACTCCTCCCCACTCTCCTACCACCCCCCCCCCCCCCGCCCCCCAGCAATCCCCCTTCACCGGGCTCAGGTGCCGTGCAGCCGTGCCAACCCCACGGGCGATAACGCGTCTTGCTTTATGGGCGGAATGAAACACCGCTTTCAGCAGATCCCGCGTTTAGATTGCCGCTCGACAAATACGCCCTTTTAATTAGATAGTTCTAGTTGTAGAAACAAACGGAGCGTTGATTCGGCCTGTAATTGTGTTGCCCGGCTGGCTAATGAGAAGGGGTTTTATGACTGAGCGGTCGCGTCAGCACCGGGTTAAAGAGTCGGTGGCATACTTCCACAGTTTGTTAGCCTCCTTGTGTTGACATTGTATTTCGCTGTGTAACGGAAGGAAAACTTTCCTTTTTTTCGCAAGGAAAGGAAAAGCGAGATTCCTTTTCTTATTAGCCACTCCCAGACTTACAATAAGCTGTACTCGATTAACCACTGTACTTTTTGAAAAATACTAACAATTTTCGATTTATTTTTCGAGATCAGATACAAATAATTACGTGTTCATCTTCGGATAAAGTAATCCTTTATTTCTGATTCTTGCTTAAATAAAATTTTTCTACATCTACATCTTTTACATCTACAATAATAAGAAATCTGTAAAACTGTCTTGTTTGTCTGTTCGCCTTTTGAACACTAATGGGCGAATTTTCATGGGATTTTCACAGGCAACTTTAGCATGGCTTGGGGCAACGTTTAAGCTTTATTTTATCAAAATCTGTTCACGGGAAAAAAGGTATCGTAATTTAAATTTTTATTTAAAACCGCTTTTGTCTACTTGAAAAGAACTAGTTTCCAAAACCTACTTGACGAATTTTGATGGGGATTTCAGTGGTAATTTGAGCGTAGCTTGGGGCAACAAATAAGCTTTATTGCTTCAAAACTGGACCATGGGGAAAAAAATTGTAATTTTAAGTTTTATATCAAATCATCTACTCACAGTGTAATACATCAAGGAACCAATAGATAGCGCTGTTAGTTTCGCCGTTTACTGAAGAGCCAATATATGTCACTGTTAGTTTCTTTAAATCAGAATTTTCAGAAGTGTACATCAGTGACACAATTAAGCGTCGCCCTCTTATCTATACGAATACAAATTAACAGCGAATTTCCTTGAGTAGGATATACGAATATACTGATTTTGCTTTGTGGCCGGCCGAAGTGGCCGTGCGGTTAAAGGCGCTGCAGTCTGGAACCGCAAGACCGCTACGGTCGCAGGTTCGAATCCTGCCTCGGGCATGGATGTGTGTGATGTCCTTAGGTTAGTTAGGTTTAACTAGTTCTAAGTTCTAGGGGACTAATGACCTCAGCAGTTGAGTCCCATAGTGCTCAGAGCCATTTTGCTTTGTGTAACAAAAACTTAACGACTTGGTTTTCCTTCTTTCGATAGGTTTTGTTTATGTTCTTCGCTAGAAAAACAAATTTATTAAGTTTGCTATTGTGATTTGTGTGCCTGTTCATTACATTTCGATTTCGTTTAGTTTAACAATGAAAATGACTAGAAAATGGTCAAGTCTTTCTGAATACACCACAGGACCTAGAAGACTGAGGAATATGTCGTCTCAAGAATCCAATGGAGATTGTGAGTTGAGACTTGCTGCAGCTTTTTGGAAACTCCTTCCAAAAGCGAGGTGCGCAATAATAGTGATCGAGAGCGTCATACGCCATCTCGCTCCTCAGAACTCTTCACTCACAAAGGCTTAAAGTAACTTATCTTCGCCGACCGGAGTGACCGAGCGGTTCTAGGCGCTACAGTCTGGAACCGCGCGACCGCTACGGTCGCAGGTTCGAATCCTGCCTCGGGCATGGATGTGTGTGATTTCCTTAGGTTAGTTAGGTTTAAGTAGTTCTAAGTTCTGGGGGACTGATGACCTCAGAAGTTAAGTCCCATTGTGCTCAGAGCCATTTGAACCATAACTTGTCTTCAACGAAACTTCATAGATGTGGAAATTTAGACTGAAGGTGGCACAGGCCAGTAAGTTTTTGTACCGTGAATCATGCTTATTCCTAACAATTTACAGTTTCACTATAAACATATTTCATTCCCGGCGAGCTTTGTTATGCCATGACGATAAACAAAGCATAAGGTCGTACATTGCGTGTTGTGGGCATGGACCATGGTGTCAGTTGCTTCTTGCAAGGTCAGCTCTGTGTCTACCCTCGTGTTAGTGAACCAAACAAGCTCCTAGTTCATGTCCCCAACCATACTATTTCAGGCGTTGTATATACTGAAGCTTTATAATTTAAAAATAAATTTCGCACCTCCGAAGTCTCGGACTGAGCTATAAACGACAGAAAACTAGCGACACCTATTGACTTGATGTGAACTTGTTTGTAGTATATGCAGTCAGTACCGCTTCACCTGTTGAAAGTATCACGGTGTAATATGATTACCACATTATTTGTTGTAAGATTATGTTAGTGCCGGAGTATGTCAGTGAGATTTTGCTTCGATAAGCACTTCATATGGGTAGATCACATTGGTAGGACACGTTCTGAGGCATAAAGGGATCACCAATTTAGTACTGGAGGGCAGCGTGGAGGGTAAAAATCGTAGAGGGAGACCAAGAGATGAATACACTAAACAGATTCAGAAGGATGTAGGTTGCAGTAGGTACTGGGAGATGAAGAAGCTTGCACAGGATAGAGTAGCATGGAGAGCTGCATCAGACCAGTCTCAGGACTGAAAACCACAACAACAACAACCACTTCAGACAGGTCTGTGAAAATAAACATCTACGTTCGATACCAGTCACTAGTATAAAATACATGCAACTGTGGCAGAACTTTCAAATCAAAAATTAGCAAATCCACGTTGCTGGTCATTTACCAGAATAATGTTGGAACTACTTTACATGGATTTAAAAAAATGAGAGGACGATAACTTTCTTAATTGAAACAACTACTTCTGCTGTTTTGGAACTTGGTGATAAAGGTAATTCTCACTCTGGGATTTGCTCTCAGGCTCGAAATGATGTAGTCAAGTTTCATCAGTAGAGATTATCTTTGAAAGAATGTCTGGATCTTGCTCTAACTTCGACTTCAACTGCATGCAGTCCTGCGCGCTAATGTCCTTTTGATTGGGAATTAGCTGACTTGGAAGCCAGCGGGAACAAACGTCTCATGTGTAAATTTTTTGCTATCAACTTGCAGGTGGCACCCAATGAAAGTTTCAGTATTTCAAAAAGCTTTCATAAGGAAGTTCGTCGACCCTCTTCACAATTACAGCAGCAATATTCCTGTTTTCTTCTGTAGGAGCTGTAACTGGAGTGCCGAATCCACCGTTCTTTGAAACTGATTGTCTCTCGTCTTTAAACAGTTTAAACCATCTTCGAGCTGTGCTATAGGGAAGAATAGATTCTCCTTAGACGCTCTGCAACATGGTACGGGCGTCCGCTAAAGATTTGTTGCAACAAAAGTAGAATTTCAAAGCCAAATATTGTTCGCCACGCATCGCCTCCATTATTGTGGTAGGCGATGCAGAACAAGTCTCAGTTTGCCCGCCACTCACAAGAGGGAATCAGAGCTAACAGTGAAACTACTACCACGGAATTTTTACACATTAAATTTTTTACACGTTAAACTAACAGAACATCATAATACACTACTGGCCTTTAAAATTGCTACACCACGAAGATGACGTGTTATAGACGCGAAATTTAACCGACAGGAAGAAGATGCTGTGATGTGCAAATGATTAGCTTTGCAGAGAATTCACACAAGGTCGGTGCCGGTGGCGACACCAACTACGCACTGACATGAGGAAACTTCCCAACTGATTTCTCATACACAAACAGCAGTTGACCGGCGTTGCCTGGTGAAACGTTGTTGTGATGCCTCGTGTAAGAAGGAGAAATGCGTACCATCACGTTTCTGAATTTGATAAAGGTCGGATTGTAACCTATCGCGATTGCGGTTTATCGTATCGCGACATTGCTGCTCCCGTTGATCGAGATCCAATGATTGTTAGCAGAATATGGAATCGGTGGGTTCGGGAGGGTAATACAGAACGCCATGGTGGATCCCAACGGCCTCGTATTACTAACAGCTGAGATGAAAGGCATCTTATCCGCATGGCTGTAAAGGATCGTGCAGCCACGTCTCGATCCCTGAGTCGACAGATGGGGACGTTTGCAAGACAACAACCATCTGCACGAACAGTTCGGCGACGTTTGCAGCAGCACGGACTATCAGCTCGGAGACCATTGCTGTGGTTACACTTGACGCAGGATTACAGAGAGGAGCGCCTGCGATGGTGTACTCAACGACGAATCTGGGTGCACGAGTGGCAAAACGTCATTTTTTCGGATGATTACAGGTTCTGTTTGCAGCATCATGACAGTCGCATTCGTGTTTGGCGACATCGCGGTGAACGCACATTGGAAGCGTGTATTCGTCATCGCCATACTGGCGTATGACCCGGTGTGATGGCATGGGGTGCCATTGGTTACACGTCTCGGTCACCTCTTGTTCGCACTGACGGCACTTGGAACAGTGGACGTTACATTTCATACAGATTTCATACAGATGTGTTACGACCCGTGGCTCTACCCTTCATTCGATCCCTGCGAAACCCTACATTTCAGCAGGATAATGCACGACCGCATGTTGCAGGTCTTGTACGGGCCTTTCTGGATACAGAAAATGTTCAGCTGCTGCCCTGGCCAGCACATTCTCCAGATCTCTCACCAACTGAAAACGTCTGGTCAATGGTGGCCGAGCAACTGGCTCGTCACAATGCGCCAGTCATTACTCTTGATGAACTGTGGTATCATGTTGAAGCTGCATGGGCAGCTGTACCTGTACACGCCATCCAAGCTCTGTTTGATTCAATGCCCAGGCGTGTCAAGGCTGTTATTACGGCCAGAGGTGGTTATTCTGGGTACTGATTTCTCAGGATGTATGCACCCAAATTGCGTGAAAATGTAATCACATGTCAGTTCCAGTATAATATTTTTGTCCAATGAATACCCGTTTACCATCTGCATTTCTTGCTGGTGTAGCAGTTTTAACGGCCAGTAGAGTATTAAATTCTAGCGTGAGAAATCGTACCATAAAAAAATATGATCATTCTGTACAGAACAGCCCTCATATAAGCTACAGTGAGCTAAGTGAGAGCATTTGCAGAACCACGGAAAATATGCTCACGAAAACTCTGTAATGAATAAAAATCCTGATTCCAGAGGGGACGGCAACCCACGCCCCCACCTTGCTCACCTCTCTCTCCCCTCTTATAGAGCTCAGCTATGCCTGTCTACATCTCGCGAGTGACCGTAACACGGCTTGCATAGTAGAGGTGTTACACGAGCAAGGTAACAGAAACTAGCGAGATGGCGGAGAGTCGGCTGCACAGGTGCGCCTCAAGGACGCCGCAGGAGGACAGGGCTGTTAACAAGCAGGGCGGGTAACGAGCGCTGCCCCGTCGTGGGCGCCGACCAGGGCGCAGGGCGGCGCGGGTGGTCGTTAGCGGCGGCGGCGCGCTGCCGGGATTAGCTGCACGTCACCTGACCGTCCCGCCGCCAGGTGCGCTGCCGTCGTCCGGGGGATCCCCGAGGCCGCCGGCTACCGCGGGCTGCCCGTCACCTGCCTTCAGCGCCGCGGGGGGATTCCCCCGCAAGCTGTTGTCACTGTGTATGCCAGCTTCCATCGCCTGCAATCTTTTGTCAGTCGTTGCTGTCGTACACAGTGCTCAACTTTTATTGACACCAGCAAGACGTCTAGCGACCACTTGCTGCATCGTTGAATACTGTATCGGATGAATGCGAACGATTACACTAATTTTTTAAGGGGCTAGGAGCGTATGTAGTGGAATAAACTGCATGTATAACAAAAAGAAGAGATAACATTTACCGTTCACTCAGTTTCCTAAGGTCCAAGCGGTTTGAAACATCACGTTACAGAAGTGTTTCGCTAAGACTTTGTTGTTGACTGTAGATGATCAGCGAAAATCATCGTTTCTTTTTAATAGCATAAAATGGCTAGTAAACAGTAAAAGACAAGACCGTTTATCGGAAGACTTCACATATCTACAAGATGACGTGCAGTTTTGTTCACTACAGCTGAGTCAGGCGCAGACCCAGGGTTCGTTTCTGGTGTGTGGCGATGCTACTGACACTATCTCTCTTGTCTTCACCCCCACCCCCAACCCCCTTCTTTTTATAACTTGCCGTCACCCTCACATTTAACACCCCACAGATGTGTATGATTTTAATAACAACAAAACAAAATATGTAAAATGTTTTAATATGATAATAATAAACTATTTAATTATAATACGATATACACTGACGGAAAAATATCGCAATTCCAAGAAGGACTTGTGCGAAATAAACGAAAGTTGGTTGACGTGCTTCTACTCCTGAAACACGCCCACATACCGTACCAGTGTTGTAACCTAACATCCTCTACTGAGTATCGACATGTTGCCTTCGTCCGCTCGACCACCATATCTGAGTCCAATCGTGCACATATGGGACATCATCGGACAACAACTCCACGAACAGAATTAACCGCGCCTGTACTGACCGACCAAGTGCAGCAGGCATAGAACTCCATCACTCAAACTGACATCCGGCATCTGTACAACACAACGCATGCACGTTTGCATGCTTGCATTCGTCATTCTAGCGGTTGCGCTGGTTATTTTACTGCATCAGCATTTCACATTCGCAATGGCTTGCCTTGCGTTTACATTAACCTGTGACCTCGCAATGTTGATCTCTTAAATATGTTACCTAGACAAATGCATTGCCGAAATTTCATTAATTCGCATTATTTTTTTGGAGCTACGATTTTCTTCCGTCGGTGCATAAAACATTTTCTGTAATATCTATAATCTGTTAACTTATCTTAATACTACACTTGACGTCCAAGAAACAATTCAGGTAGGCCTCTGAAAGGCGTACGTCTGCGAATTTTAAAACTAAAACTAAAGTTAACTCCTCCCGAACAGGCCATGAAGGCCCGAAGGTACCGACCGGCGGCCGTGTCATCCTCAGCCCATTGGCGTCACTGGATTTGATATGGAGGGCCATGTGGTCAGCACACCGCTCTCCCGCCCTTATGTCAGTTTCCGAGACCGGAGCCGCTACTTCACAATCAGGTAGTTCCTCAGTTTGCCTCACAAGGGCTGAGTGCACCCCGCTTGCCAACAGCGCTCGGTGGACCGGATGGTCACCCATCCAAGTGCTAGCCCAGACCGACGGCGCTTAACTTCGGTGATCTGACGGGAACCGGTGTTACTGCTGCGGCAAGGCCGTTGGCTCTACAAATTTTAGAAGTACATAATTAATTTAAGAATTATAATATCAACTAACTCTAGAAACTTGATATCGTCATAATTTTACACAATATAAAATCGAAGTGTGTACTCATAGTTGAATATCAGTATTTCACGAAGCACTGCGACCGTGAATACAATTCTGCAAACTATGGGCGTACGGGAGTGCAAATAAGGGGAACGCTTTTTCGTTCAGTCGTTTCCGCCTCCATTCAGGAAGTCAGTTTTTCTGGACTTTTTTTCATTTAGTGGACGGACGGTCTTTACCCGTCTGTCTTGCCTTCTTAACTTCCTGTGGTTTACTGGTTCCGCCTGTGGGATTTGCTGTTGACAGCAGCTTGTGCGCCTTTACTGGTCAGCCCTCGAGTCTGTCCGCTTGGCTGTCACTCATACAAGCATCTGGAAAGTATCTTCTGGTGTGGAAAGCAGCTTCTAAGTTCTAGAATTCTTTTCCATTTTCGAAACTCTTGGCCCCTGCCTTTGAGCCCAACCAGTTTATAAACGCGCAAGATTGGTACGAAATGGAGTACCTACATTAATTAAAGTACCGAACAAGCCACCACAATTGTTACCGATGGGAAACTGGCACACAGCAGTGATAACGAAAATTCAAATCCCATTAAACTGTTTTCCTACAAAGAAGAAGCCGTTTCCACAATTGTTGCTACATTAAAAACAGAAATTTACCTGTGTGTTGGAAAATCGAGCGAAGTGTAATAATGTACACATCATTAGACTCGGTAGAAATAAAAACAATAAGAAGAAGAAGAAGAAGAAGAATAGACAGCCAAACAAGTCATAGAAACCAAATAAAGAAATACAAATTCTTTTTTTTTATCGTTAGCATGCAGCCATATATTTGTCCATATAGGCCTAGGCAGAAAATGATTTCGCCAAACCTTTATATACCAATGATTTTCATTTGCCCACCTATCCCACCCACACAACAAGCAAGGAACTTCTGTGAACCCAGAACATAAAGTTAACAAAAGTCTAATAACATCTCTGAAGAGTCGAGATCCGAAGTAAATAACATTGATGACTATTTTCAGCTAGTTATCCTACCATTTCAGATCGACTATAAGAAACACGTTTGGTGTCTGCTCGGAAAATGAGTGTAGAACACATTTACTTCACAGGGGACCCTCATGTAAGAGCCGGCCGAAGTGGCCGTGCGCTTAAAGGCGCTGCAGTCTGGAACCGCAAGACCGCTACGGTCGCAGGTTCGAATCCTGCCTCGGGCATGGATGTTTGTGATGTCCTTAGGTTAGTTAGGTTTAACTAGTTCTAAGTTCTAGGGGACTAATGACCTCAGCAGTTGAGTCCCATAGTGCTCAGAGCCAACCAACCAACCTCATGTAAGACACGGATCTCAACAAAGTAATGGCATACACTATTGGTGTAAAATAATACTTATTCGAGACACGTCTTACAAGTCTGCATTAGTATACAGTATTTTGCAAACAGTATCGTTACACCAGTAACTTGTCAACCAAGCCATGATACGTACAGAAACGCTGGTAGTATATGGCCTTCTCAAGTCTTGTGACAATTCTTAGTGGGCCACATACTACCACCATTTCTGTACTTATCATGACTTTGTTGACAAGTCACTGGTGTAACAATACTGTATGTAAAATACCGTATATCAATGCGGACTTGTAAGACGGTTCGTGAATACGTAATATTTTATCTCAGTAGTATATTCCACAATTGTATTGACATACATCTCCTACATGGGTGCCCATTGTAATGCAGACGTTGTGTGGTAGCCTCATTTTAGGAGATCTCAGTACACAGGTTTTTATAATATATCTGAAGGTGACTATGTAATCAGCTGAAACTAGTCATAACTTAATATCACTTGCTTGCGATTTTCACTATTAAAATTTTTCTTAACTTTATATTAACATGTCAGTTGTTTTGTGAATACATGTAATGTTTTTTTCTGTTTTCCTGATATATTTCTAAATCCTCGAGGATTTCCCGCTGTGGGAAGACGAAACCAGCGAAGTATCTAATCCACTCTTACAAAACCGTCGTCCTACAAATACACTCCTGGAAATGGAAAAAAGAACACGTTGACACCGGTGTGTCAGACCCACCATACTTGCTCCGGACACTGCGAGAGGGCTGTACAAGCAATGATCACACGCACGGCACAGCGGACACACCAGGAACCGCGGTGTTGGCCGTCGAATGGCGCTAGCTGCGCAGCATTTGTGCACCGCCGCCGTCAGTGTCAGCCAGTTTGCCGTGGCATACGGAGCTCCATCGCAGTCTTTAACACTGGTAGCATGCCGCGACAGCGTGGACGTGAACCGTATGTGCAGTTGACGGACTTTGAGCGAGGGCGTATAGTGGGCATGCGGGAGGCCGGGTGGACGTACCGCCGAATTGCTCAACACGTGGGGCGTGAGGTCTCCACAGTACATCGATGCTGTCGCCAGTGGTCGGCGGAAGGTGCACGTGCCCGTCGACCTGGGACCGGACCGCAGCGACGCACGGATGCACGCCAAGACCGTAGGATCCTACGCAGTGCGTGAATGGAGGGACGAATGTAAACGTGTCGTCTTCAGCGATGAGAGTCGCTTCTGCCTTGGTGCCAATGATGGTCGTATGCGTGTTTGGCGCCGTGCAGGTGAGCACCACAATCAGGACTGCACACGACCGAGGCACACAGGGCCAACACCCGGCATCATGGTGTGGGGAGCGATCTCCTACACTGGCCGTACACCACTGGTGATCGTCGAGGGGACACTGAATAGTGCACGGTACATCCAAACCGTCATCGAACCCATCGTTCTACCATTCCTAGACCGGCAAGGGAACTTGCTGTTCCAACAGGACAATGCACGTCCGCATGTATCCCGTGCCACCCAACGTGCTCTAGAAGGTGTAAGTCAACTACCCTGGCCAGCAAGATATCGGGATCTGTCCCCCATTGAGCATGTTTGGGACTGGATGAAGCGTCGTCTCACGCGGTCTGCACGTCCAGCACGAACGCTGGTCCAACTGAGGCGCCAGGTGGAAATGGCATGGCAAGCCGTTCCACAGGACTACATCCAGCATCTCTACGATCGTCTCCATGGGAGAATAGCAGCCTGCATTGCTGCGAAAGGTGGATATACACTGTACTAGTGCCGACATTGTGCATGCTCTGTTGCCTGTGTCTATGTGCCTGTGGTTCTGTCAGTGTGATCATGTGATGTATCTGACCCCAGGAATGTGTCAATAAAGTTTCCCCTTCCTGGGACAATGAATTCACGGTGTTCTTATTTCAATTTCCAGGAGTGTACATCAGTATTGTTCGTCAGTGTGTGCCCCTTTACAGGTGGGACTGGTACACGAAATTGAGATCCAAAGAAAAGCAGCGCGTTTCGCCACAGGTTCGTTGAGTATGCGCAAGAGCACCATGCTCATCCAGTTCCAGCGACGGATGCTACAAGAGACGGGTTGTACATCACTGTGTAGGTCACCGTTAAAACACCTTGAGCGTACGTTCCCAGAGGAGTCAACGAACATATTGCCTCCTCCCACGAATACCTCACGGACAAAGGACGAAGGCAAAAGAAGAGACACTGGCACTCAGGTGGAGACGTGCAAACAGTTGCTCCCTCCGTACACCATTCGTGACTGGAACAGGAAAAGGGGCAATCGACAGTGGTACACGAAGTACCCTCTGCCACATGCCGAAACTACAAAATACGCTGGACTGCTCTGAAACATATGGATCACACTAGTAAGGAACCACTCAAATCCACTTGCGCGATAGCACTGCGTACAGTTCTCAAGTTCTCACGCTTTCTTGCTACGAACGGCTCAATGCCAGTCGGGGAGCTAATATGACGTCACCAACAAAATTGGCAAGGCGGCGCTGCGCGCACATAACGCTAAAAACGTCCCGGAAATAACGGCCCGCCGCTGCAATCAGCAAAGTTCCGCGGGCGGGGCCTAGCGAATTCGTCCCGAATAAGCGTTATGCCTTTGTCTAAAATTCCATTTATCATCGAATCCGGTGGTTGGTTTTTATAGCGTCGCCCGTTCAATAACCGTTCGTGATTAATGAGAGTTGAGAACAAATTTAATTGGACTGCGTTTTCCTATATTGATCGCTGCCCTGCCTCCGCATTCGAACAGATAACAGTTCTTCCTCGTCTGCTGCTTCTCCCTCTATTTGTCCTCACCCCTCTCTTTCCCCTACATTCCCTCCTTCCCCTTCTTCCGCCCGCTCAAATAACAGACGAAAGTTACGAAATTCGAGAATCATCTCCATTTTGGAAGAACTGCAGTGAAGCAGATTATCTTGGTACCGACAGAGCAGCAAATAGACATACCTACCATCTATCTTGGAGAGGAATTCCACCTTATGCAAGATACAGTTTGTTTTCTTTTTGCCTTACGCAGATATGTTTCAGCACTTTCTGTGCTATCTTTATTGGGTTCATGTGTATTATATCGAAAAATTATAATAACTGATAACATCTCGTGTAGGTTACTTGAATTTTGGCTTAAAGCTGTTTACATATACAAAGTACAGTATTGACGATTAGGCCTTAAACTTGATGTTGGTTTACAGATGTAACTAAAGAGACATGTTACACAGTTGAGCCATGAAACATTGTACGTTTATGCTATGCTACAAATAAGGCCTAGAATACCAATTTGGAAAACAAGTTGCTCAGAAATCTCGTAGACGATACTTGTTAATTTGGATAGGCAGGTTTCTTTGTCTACTATAACTTCACAGCTTGTCACCAGCAAACAAAAAAATGTTTTCCGTTTTTCTGTTCCCCATCCATTTCAGACTAAAAATCATTATATCATGCCGCCTTATTTAATGTAAGGGTGGTCAACATTATCTTGGAACCATATTCAAAGACGGAAAAACTACTATGCTTTCGAATTTATACAAATTTTAGTAGGCAAGCAAACGTGAGAGCTCCTTTCTTATTCTTAAATCACTGGCACCAACACGCAAACCTTCTAAGAAAATTATGTGTCTGTCAATATAGATCTTTTACGAACTGCATATTTTCAAGATTTAAAAAATAAAAATAAGCTGAAAGTACACTAAATAACGTATGGGGAAAAAACGAAACATGTTACAAACAGACAAAAAAAAATCACTCACGGAAAGCTCATGGGACAATCACTCTGATGACCGTTGTTAATTTTTTTATGAGTAATCAATCTTCTGACTGGCGTGATGCGGCCCGCCACGAATTCATATCCTGTGCCAACCTCTTCATCTCAGAGTAGCACTTCCAACCTACGTCCTCAATTATTTGCTGGATGTATTCCAATTCTGTCTTCCTCTACAGTTTTTACCCTCTACAGCTCGCTCTAGTACCACGGAAGTCATCATCCTGTCCATTCTCCTTGTCAGTGTTTTCCACATATTTCTTTCCTTTCAGATTCTTATCTGTCCACCGAATTTTCAACATTCGTCTGAAGCCCCACATCACAAATGTGTCGATTTTCTTCTTTTCTGGTTTTCCCACTGTCTATGTTTCACTACTATAGAATGCTGTGCTCCTAACGTACATTCTCAGAAATTTCTTCCTCAAATTAAGGCCTACGTTTGATACTAATAGACTTCTCTTGGCCAGGAATGCCGCTTTTGCCATTACTAGTCTGCTTTTGATGTACTCCTTGCTCCGCCCGCCATTGGTTATTTTGCTGCCTACGTAGGAGAATTCCTTAATTTCATCTACTTCTTGATCATCAATCATTATGTTAAGTTTCTCGCTGTTCCCATTTTTGCTACTTCTCACTACTTTCGTCTTTCTTTGATTTACTCTCAATCCACATTCTGTATTCCTTAGCATGTTCAGACTTCTTAACTCTCACTCAAGACAGCAATGTCATCAGCGAATCGTATCATTGATATCCTTTCACTTTGAATTTTAATCCCACTCGCAAGCCTTTCTTTTATTTCCATCATTGCTTCTTCGTTGTACAGATTGAAGAGTAGGGAAGAATGACTACATCCTTGTTTTACACCCTTTTTAATCCGAGCTCTTCGTTCTTGGTCGTCCACTCTTATCATTCCCTCTTGGCTCTTGTACATATTGTATATTACCCGTCTCTCTCCTATTTTTCTCGTAATTTCGAACATCTTGCACCATTTGATATTATCGGACGCTTTTTCCAGGTCGACAAAGCCTGTGAAGATGTCTTGATTTTCCTTTAGTCTTGCCTCCATTATTAACCGCACGTCAGAATTGCCTCTCTGGTACCTTTACCTTTCCTAAAGCCAAACTGATCGTCATCTAACACATCCTCAGTTTCCTTTTCCATTCTTCTGTATATTATTCTTGTCAGCAACTAGAGTGCATGAGGTGTTAAGCTGATTGTGCGATAATTCTCGCATTTATCAGTTTCTGCAGTCTTCGGAATTATGTGCATGTTTTTTTCCGAAAGTCAGACGGCATATTGCCAGACTCATACATTCTAGACACCAACGTGAATAGACCTTTCCCCTAGTGATTTTAGAAATTCCGATGGAATCTTATCCATTCCTTCTGCTTTATTTGATCCTAAGTCCTCCAAAGCGCTCTTAAATTGTGATTATACTATTGGATCCCCCCCTCTTGTTAACACTACCTTCAAACTCTAACGAAAATGGACTGCATGTTTATTTTGCTGAACTGAAAAGTTTGATCGCTGAGAATCATCAGTGATTACTCGTTGGTTTACAAATGTAATCGGACAGAGACAACAAACGGTCGTAATTTCAATACTGTTTTGAACGTTATCGTTTCATAAGAACTCTTATGAAAGACTAATATACCACGATGATGGAGGGTGCTGACACATTTCGCGATCAATAAGATGTTCAAAGCTTGATTCAAGCTATTCGTTTACTGAATGTGGTTAATATCAATTTCTAAAACCATTTAGGACTTTGAATCAGCCAGCGTCTCCATACATTGACATTCGTAACAAAGACAGCTTCTTTGTTAATTAAAGAAAATGTTTACTTATCCATCTACTGAATTTTATGAAATTATTTTTAACGAAACTTTTGTCGCTGTTTGATAATCTACTGCTACAAAGTATTTGCTGTTTCCCTGTTATTAATAAAGTTGCAAGATTACGACTGAAGAGCGAAGATCGTCACTCGAAAATATTTCGCGGAAATTACAAGCTCGTTAATCTGAGGATTAACGAAACAGCGAAATGTAATCACGATCCTTTCATGTGTAATCTTCTCCTCGTTGATATCTGGGATCCCATATATATATACTCCTATATTACTAGTTTCACGTCGACGTACAGACACAGAAAACAATCACATACAGATATTGATTTCACGTCACGTTCTGTTGTTGATACGTACATGAATTGCTACGCAAATGCGATATCGCTGGTACATTGCCTTCTGTCAATCTGCAAACATTTCATCTGTAACATCCGCAACTGTAAACACAAGAAGATGGATTTAAAATTTAGCGACCACGCGAAATATTGAAATTAATCACTGGACAAAGGCAAAGCTATTTTCGATTGTGTACTGTTTCATCCTCTTCAGAATACCAGAGGGGGATGGGGAATCGAAAATATAACCACTGGACAATACAAAGTGATTTATAAAAAAAGCTTTCATTGTTTCCTGTGACAGTGCTCCTAAAAAGCACGCTTGTTATAAGATACCTGTTTAACGTGGGGGGCTCACGAATATTCGTCACAATGCTTATAGTCGTGTAGACATGATCACGTCGTTGATAACACTGCATATGCATACTGAGTTTAATTCTGCCCAGTAACGTTTTTGCCTTGTCCAATCTTGTCTTTAATATCTTCCACACTCTTGCCATTCGCAGTTATACCTAGACATATAAACAGAAGAACAACATTTAATATTAAAATTTCCATCATTTTTTTATCATGCTGTTTTTACTGGTTACTGTCTTATTCTCGGTTTTATTTGTGTTATTTTCAAACTCCACTTATAATGTTGTTCAACAGATTCCCCAGTATATAACTAGAGTCTCCACTGTCTTTGGCAATGATCATCAGCAAGTAGGAGAGAGTATAGCTAATCATCTGCCACTAACATTCCCACAGGACTACATTTACTTCCGGATATCTTTAACGCTTCTTTCACATACATTTTAAACAGACTTGCCAGTGGAAAACTCTCTCGAAGTCTTCTGTTGATCTGTAACTCATGTGATTACACATTACCCATTTTCACTGAACAGGTTCACTCACAGTATATGACGCAAGCTGTAGTACTACACATCATTATTCCTAACCACAGTCACAACTTATTTATGTTACAGTATCATACACCTTTTCTAGGTTTATAAATGTTAATACATTTTTCAATTAGTTGTTTCAGATGCTAGTAAAAAGCTTTAAATTCAAATCCCGTGCATTGTTTCACAGTAGTTGAATAAATACAAGAAAAATGTTTGGTGAAATACGGACGACATGAGAAATAACCGTGTAAATTTAACAAATTATACGGAAATATCGGCAATGAAAAAGCGAAGGTTTGTCTGTTTTCGACAGCTTACCTGTGTAAGGGAAAAGAAACAAAATAAACATTCCGGTATTTTCGGCAAAAGAAATATACAGTTGCTTCGATCACATAATCTAAAACTCTCACCGATTAAGAAGAGACTGGCTGTTCCTAGTTTTGAATTAGTTTTGTAAGTATTGCTCATACTAGATATTTAACATTAAGTATAATGCTGAAATATGAGTACAGTACATCCCATGAGCTGTTTGAAGGTATTAGTAGTATCAGAAATCAATACTTGAATATGCAATGAGGCCGTTGCACCAAGAGCTGCTTCAGATGTGCCTGGGCAAACGGACAGCACTTCCCGTTTCCGTCCACCGCCGCCCTTATCGCCAAGGGAGTCCGTTCCTGCAGCCGCCTCTGCCTTCTTTATTGCTGCAGTGCTCTTCGCAGGCATTTGTTTCCCCAGAGAAGCATCATTTGTCACGGGGCGCCAGTGCGGTGCATCAGCGCCATATTGCGGCCTTCGCAGCAAATCTGGCACTCTTCCTGAAGTAAATGAAAGTCCACAGCGAGTATTCTGCAGCTATCTCGCCGTGGAAAGTGGAACAATAAAATCCTGAGAATGCTACCAAAGCATTACAGTGACAACTCTTGTTAGTAAATGAATCTACGCATACAAAGTTTGAAACTGTCTATGGAACTGACGTTTAAGGGCGTGAAACTTTTGGCGAAACTGCCTAAAATATCAAGGAACTGAGCTTCTGCCAGTCTACTTTATTAGCAGTTATGACTAGGAGCCTGGAAGAGTCTGCCGAACTGCTTAACGAGTGTTTCTCAGCAACCTGGATAATTTTCTACATTGGGGGCACGGGTTTGCTGGATACTTCTATACCAGAAATTATTGCCATATCGCTTATCGAGTAGTAGTAGTGGAAATGAGAAAAGAGAATACGCTGAACTATTTATACATACAAATAGTACAACAGTGAAAATAAATATTGTGCAAGCAAGTAAGACACCAGGGTAAATACCCAAGGCTGCAAGTAGTTTCTGGAAATAAACACTACAGTACCTCACAACTAGAATAACACAGCTGAGTGCAGGATAACTAATGCTCAGTGTACCTAGAGTACTAGGATGCAGAAAGACATGAAAATACTCTGTTGACCATGTTGACGGGAGCGCCAATGCAACCAGTTTTCAGTCTCAAACTGGGTGTTTTGCAGACTGACGTTTATTCGACGCGCATTTTCTTGTTTTGATGGGTACTATCTATTGCATACAATCACGCTTAGAACAATCTGCAGTCTATATCCTACTACATACCGTTTGTTTCTAATTAAGTAATTAAATCATCAATAAAACGTGACTCTCTGCTAACTGTGTCTGTTACCCAAACCTCTAGCCTACTGGTTCGATTAGATTAGATTAGTACTTGTTCCACAGATCATGAATACGACAATTCGTAGTGATGTGGAACGTGTCAGGTTCATAAAAGGTGTCTATACAAGATATTACATTACACAAAATATTGCATGACACTTGATATTTTTAATTTTTTTTCCGTGTGTGTTGGGGAAATTACCCACTTACTATATGCAAAAATTCATCTAATAAGTAGAGGTAATTGAAACTAAGAAATTCTTTTAATTTCCTTTTAAATGCTACATGGCTATCTGTCAGACTTTTGATGCTATTAGGCCAAAGACTTTTGTGGCAGCATAATTTACCCCCTTCTGAGCCAAAGTTAGATTTAACCTTGAGTAGTGAAGATTATCCTTTCTCCTAGTGTTGCAGCCATGTACACTGCTATTACTTTTGAATTTGTTCGGATTGTTAATAACAAATTTCATAAGTGAATATATATATATATATATATATATATATATATATATATATATATATATATATATATATATATATTGTGAGGCTACAGTGAAGATCTCTAGCTCTTTAAATAAGTGTCTGCAGGATGATCTTGGATGAGCTCCAGCAATTATTCTGATTACACGCTTTTGTGCATTGAACACTCTTTTACTCAGTGATGAGTTACCCCAGAATATGATGCCATACGAAAGCAGAGAATGAAAATAGGCTAACTTACTGAGATGTATGTCGCCAAAATTTGCAATGACCCTAATAGCATAAGTAGCTGAACTCAAACGTTTCAGTAGATCTTCAGTGTGTTTTTTTCCAGTTCAACCCCTCATCAACGAATACACCTAGAAATTTTGAATATTCTACCTTAGGTACCGATTTCTGATCGAAGTCTATATTTATTAATGGTGTCATTCCATTTACATTGTGGAACTGTATGTACTGTGTTTTGTCAAAGTTTAATGAGAGCCCAATTACAGAGAACCACTTAATTAATTTCTGAAAAACATCGTTTATAATTTCACCAGTTAATTCTTGTCTGTTGGGTGTAATAGCTATACTTGTATCATCGGCAAAAAGTACCAGCTATGCATCTTCGTGAGAATAGAATGGCAAGTCATTAATATACACTCCTGGAAATGGAAAAAAGAACACATTGACACCGGTGTGTCAGACCCACCATACTTGCTCCGGACACTGCGAGAGGGCTGTACAAGCAATGATCACACGCACGGCACAGCGGACACACCAGGAACCGCGGTGTTGGCCGTCGAATGGCGCTAGCTGCGCAGCATTTGTGCACCGCCGCCGTCAGTGTCAGCCAGTTTGCCGTGGCATACGGAGCTCCATCGCAGTCTTTAACACTGGTAGCATGCCGCGACAGCGTGGACGTGAACCGTATGTGCAGTTGACGGACTTTGAGCGAGGGCGTATAGTGGGCATGCGGGAGGCCGGGTGGACGTACCGCCGAATTGCTCAACACGTGGGGCGTGAGGTCTCCACAGTACATCGATGTTGTCGCCAGTGGTCGGCGGAAGGTGCACGTGCCCGTCGACCTGGGACCGGACCGCAGCGACGCACGGATGCACGCCAAGACCGTAGGATCCTACGCAGTGCCGTAGGGGACCGCACCGCCACTTCCCAGCAAATTAGGGACACTGTTGCTCCTGGGGTATCGGCGAGGACCATTCGCAACCGTCTTCATGAAGCTGGGCTAGGGTCCCGCACACCGTTAGGCCGTCTTCCGCTCACGCCCCAACATCGTGCAGCCCGCCTCCAGTGGTGTCGCGACAGGCGTGAATGGAGGGACGAATGGAGACGTGTCGTCTTCAGCGATGAGAGTCGCATCTGCCTAGGTGCCAATGATGGTCGTATGCGTGTTTGGCGCCGTGCAGGTGAGCGCCACAATCAGGACTGCATACGACCGAGGCACACAGGGCCAACACCCGGCATCATGGTGTGGGGAGCGATCTCCTACACTGGCCGTACACCACTGGTGATCGTCGAGGGGACACTGAATAGTGCACGGTACATCCAAACCGTCATCGAACCCATCGTTCTACTATTCCTAGACCGGCAAGGGAACTTGCTGTTCCAACAGGACAATGCACGTCCGCATGTATCCCGTGCCACCCAACGTGCTCTAGAAGGTGTAAGTCAACTACCCTGGCCAGCAAGATCTCCGGATCTGTCCCCCATTGAGCATGTTTGGGACTGGATGAAGCGTCGTCTCACGCGGTCTGCACGTCCAGCACGAACGCTGGTCCAACTGAGGCGCCAGGTGGAAATGGCATGGCAAGCCGTTCCACAGGACTACATCCAGCATCTCTACGATCGTCTCCATGGGAGAATAGCAGCCTGCATTGCTGCGAAAGGTGGATATACACTGCACTAGTGCCGACATTGTGCGTGCTCTGTTGCCTGTGTCTATGTGCCTGTGGTTCTGTCAGTGTGATCATGTGATGTATCTGACCCCAGGAATGTGTCAATAAAGTTTCCCCTTCCTGGGACAATGAATTCACGGTGTTCTTATTTCAATTTCCAGGAGTGTATTTGTCCATTGAATACCCGTTTATCATCTGCGTGTCTTCTTGGTGTAGCAATTTTAATGGCCAGTAGTGTATTTAATAATGTAACTCATTTGTAAAGAAATTGACGTTTGGAGTTGTGTTATATATGGGAGTTCGATTTTTTAAAGAATCGGAGTTTAGTGGTGTATAAGAACCGACAGAAGCAATGTGACCAGTGTGTGTGTGTGTGTGTGTGTGTGTGTGTGTAGTGTACAAAGGTGCAGTGTCAAGTTAATTTTCATTTTGAGGCTATAGAATTTTAGCATCAGAAATGGTACTTTGGCACGACTCTCGTCGCTGATGAGGACGTATTTGCGTGTTGCAGTGCTGCGCGACGAATTCCGTGCGGAGCCGAAGAACACGCGCGTCGCGCAGGGGGACACGGCGCTGCTGGAGTGCGGCCCCCCACGGGGTCATCCCGAGCCCTCAGTCACGTGGCGCAAGAACGGCCACCCGCTGGACCTCGACTCCAACAAGAGGTAAGCCGCACTCACTGGCGAGGCGCTAATTGTTCGAACTGAAACCTATCCACGTCTTCTTGTGATCACTCCTTTAGCAGCGGCACCAACTTCTTCATGAGCTGTTAGTTACTAATAAAAAAAAAGCTCTTCCCTTATGACCTAAAGAAATAAACTTTCACAAACTCTTATACACAGCAATTCCGTGGTGATGTTACCAACTTACGAGTATGATGGGCAAGGGTAAACATGTTTAAGGTAAGGGACCCTATGATACTACCGTCTGTTATACCATAACCTTACAAGGGAGCCTCCCCATCGCACCCCCCTCAGATTTAGTTATAAGTTGGCACAGTGGATAGGCCTTGAAAAACTGAACACAGATCAATCGAGAACACAGGAAGAAGTTGTGTGGAACTATGAAAAAATAAGCAAAATATACATACTGAGTAGTCCATGTGCAACATAGGCAACATCCAGGTGGACGTAAACCCCTGAGCGCCGTGGTCCTGTGGTTAGCGTGTGCAGCAGCGGAACGATAGGTCCTTGGTTCAAGTCTTCCCTCGGGAGAAAATTTTAATTTTTTATTTTCAGACAATTATCAAAGTTCAGGCACTCACATAAAATCAACTTCGCTCTCCAAAATTCCAGGACATGTTCAGATTTGCTTGGACATATGCAGGATTTGACGGTCTACACAAGGAAAAATTTGAAAAGGTTAAAAACATATTTTGACAGAGCACAGACAAAACTGTGCGTCTGTGAACCTGTTGCATTCTTTTGTTGCAGTTTATGTGACAAACTCTTATATTTTAATCACTTTTTTGGGAGTGATTATCACATCCACAAGAAAACCTAAATCGGGCAAGGTAGAAGAATCTTTTTACCCATTCGCCAAGTGTACAAGTTAGGTGGGTCGACAACATATTCCTGTCATGTGACGCACATGCCGTCGCCAGTGTCGTATAGAATGTATCAGACGTGTTTTCCTGTGGAGGAATCGGTTGACCTATGACCTTTCAATCAAATGTTTTTGGTTTCCATTGGACAGGCACGTCCTTTCAGCTACTAATCGCACGGTTTTGCGGTGCGGTCGCGAAACACAGACACTAAACTTATTACACTGAACAGAGACGTCAATGAACGAACGGACAGATCATAACTTTGCAAAAATAAAGAAAGTAAACTTTTCATTCCAGGGAAGATTTGAACCAAGGACCTCTCGCTCCGCAGTTGCTCACGTTAACCACGGGACCACGGCGCTCCTGAACTCGAATTCTCCTAGATGTTGCATATCTTGCACATGGACTACTCGGTTTGTATATTTTGCTTAGTTTTTTCATAGTTCCACACAACTTCCTGTTTTCTCGACTGATCTGTGTTCAGTTTCTCAAGGCCTATCCACTGTGCCAACTTATAACTAAATCTGAGGGGGGTGCGATGGGGAGGTTCCCCTGTTAGAGTTTGAGGCACGTTGTGAAATAAAAGTATCTTGTTAAAGCAATTATGGTATAAAGCAACAGAGTAGTGGAATTTTGTTTAAATTGACCGTGAAATACGTAACGGAAGTAGTTTATCGGAAGTGAAAGTCAGAATTACGTAAATATTTAAACAGTAACAAACAATAATTTGGCTATCCACAGAGTCCAAATGATAATAACAACGGTCGCCAGCCTAATAAGGTGTAAGAATAAGTAACATTCTTATTCAAGAAACTGAAAATAAGTAACTTCAGTGGGCAATCACAGCCTATACTTTGTCACACGAGAGTGCAATGAACTCTGGCACCTGCATATGTTCACCTTAAAGAAAGTGCTAACAGTTATAAGAGAACATGGCTATTTGCATAATGGTAACAGAAAATGACATATACTTTTGCCTTCAAGGCTTGGTCAAACTGAATGGTCTCAATAATATTACTATCAATATTCACTGTAGAATCATATAATAGGCATAGGTTCAATATTACTTTTCAAACATCTTCCTATCTGACAAAAAATTGTAAATATAGTTCAAAGCAAAATTATGAACTGGTCATAGGTTAAGTCTCTCTCAACTAAGTACTTTTCTATTTAGAGTGAAAGTTAAATTTATTTCACTAAAAAACAATACTCTCACTGAATTTTGAATAAAAGAAGTTACTGTTTCCATTGATAGTGGTCTTTCTATTAATTGTTATTTATCATAAGCATAAAGGTTAACCTGTGGATCCTATTACACTATTAATATGCACTTTCAATACATAAGAGAAACAAGTGCTTAGCAAGCGTGAAGATATTACTTTCCACAATTGCAGTTTTCAACTCTTACTGCAGCAGAACACAACTTCATGTGGTTAGAAGACAATAGCTCACCTTTGATTGATTTTCAACAGGCTGCACTGTGATCATTTACTACGCACAACTTAATGATTCTCAGTTTTAAGAACTTTTAATTTTGAAGTTAGCAACAACATATTAATAAGCAGTTTTAATAGAAAAATTATTTTCTGCAAGCATCAGTTACTTTAACTCACTCTCTTGCCACATTAACTTTAACTTTCTTTTTACTATGTTCAAGAGGCATTAATTAGTAAAACATTGGGATTTAATGTTCTTTCAATGAGGACACTCAGTAATCACTTTAGCATGGGAAGGACCCTAAGTGGAAATGTGACAGAAGGATAAAAATTCAAGGTAGGTATAAGAGTTCGAGTATAAGTTACCTTATATTTGCGCACACTAAAACATCCGGTGAGCTGATCTTTCACCATACATTTCTACTATTTCTTGGTTCCTTTTCAGTGATGGCGCAATGTGGTGGTGACTACATGTTGGTAGGTGGATTTGCAGGTAGAATTGCTGGACTCTGTCACTTCTTGGTGGCGATGATAGATATCAATTCCAGAATAGTTCCAGCTCTTTATACATCCATCCGAGGCATTGGAAAGCGGCACGGAAAGCCTCTCTCGGCACCAGCACAATATACAACTTTTACATGGGCAGTTGACAGTTTGGTAGCTCGTCTCCGACTGACTCTTTGTTCCACCTTTTCTACCTAGGCCAACCACAATTTGCGCGCGCTACCCAATTCCGTTCCGGAGGGAAACCACAACACCTTTTACATACAAAATAACTAAGAACCCTAAGTGAAGGTCAGCAGTTTACATAACAGCAAACAAACATTTTAAATAAAACAGAACATTTGCACATATTGACATTTCTAAAAAAAAATTATTCAACCTCAAAGGTAACCAAAGAGATTATGTGAGAAAGACAAAACATATCATTTCCTCGTATTGTGCATATTACAGAGATTACACTTCATTACAGTATCGAATTAATCATACACTAATTACAGAACTTCAACGATGGGATGTTGAACAAAACAGAAAGCTAAATGAATCAACAAAAGGTATGTAGTGTCTAAGTTACGGTGTTACAACCCCGGTACGGAAACAACAGAGTCCAAAGTTCTGAGCGCACATCTTTCTGATACCTCTGGCATCTACATCTACATAGTACCGGTACTATTGTTGCTACGATTGTAGGATAGGCACTTTCAGCTGTGGACCAAAACAAGAAAAAAAAGTCCGATGTACATGGGCTCTAAAATGCGTAAAATGTCAAAAGGCTGAAAATGATTAGTTATTGTTATTTTGACGGACAACTGTAGGATTTTATTTAAAATTCAGAAAGCTGTGTTTTTACTTAAATGTTTATATTATTAGTTTTGTATTATTAATTAGACCTCTTTTTTATTTTTTAATGGACAGTTAATTATTCAATGATGTCCTGAATTCGAAATATTTTTGAAGAGTTCACAAAATTCCAGGGAACTTTTAGAAGTCCCCTGCGCTGGTCTCTGAAGATTTAGTCGGTCCGCTGCAACTCCGCTAAATAACATTCGGTGGACTGAAAACCTTATCTTGGGTTTACTTTCAAATACAGAAGCCTCGGAGACCGCACTACTGCGACTATAATATTCAGCTGACCTATGGATGTCCTTGCTGGACGCGTAGATTTTCACAAACATTACAACGGATTAATAATTCTCCCGATGAACTGACCGTGATAGCAGATTCGCCGATTGAGAAATCAATGTTCGAAAAGCCTGTGGCAATGCTCAGTAGGCACAAACTCATACTAGTGACTTTAGGATAAATAAAAATGCTATATACCTTGAAATTCAGAAATTCTGTTCTCTTGAAAAAGAATAAATCGAAATGAAATTGATCAGACTTCATTTTTGTAGAACCAATGACTTTAAATTATTATAAACCGCGATGGCGTCCAACAATAATATACGTTGTTGTTGTTGTGGTCTTCAGTCCTGAGACTGGTTTGATGCAGCTCTCCATGCTACTCTATCCTGTGCAAGCTTCTTCATCTCCCAGTACCTACTGCAACCTACATCCTTCTGAATCTGCTTAGTGTATTCATCTCTTGGTCTCCCTCTACGATTTTTACCCTCCACGCTGCCCTCCAATACTAAATTGGTGATCCCTTGATGCCTCAGAACATGTCCTACCAACCGATCCCTTCTGCTGGTCAAGTTGTGCCACAAACTTCTCTTCTCCCCAATCCTATTCAATACTTCCTCATTAGTTATGTGATCTACCCATCTACTCTTCAGCATTCTTCTGTAGCACCACATTTCAAAAGCTTCTATTCTCTTCTTGTCCAAACTATTTATCGTCCATGTTTCACTTCCATACATGGCTACACTCCATACAAATACTTTCAGAAACGACTTCCTGACACTTAAATCTATACTCGATGTTAACAAATGTCTCTTCTTCAGAAACGCTTTCCTTGCCATTGCCAGTCTACATTTTATATCCTCTCTACTTCGACCATCATCAGTTATTTTGCTCCCCAAATAGCAAAACTCCTTTACTACTTTAAGTGTCTCATTTCCTAATCTAATTCCCTCAGCATCATCCTACTTAATTTGACTACATTCCATTATCCTCGTTTTGCTTTTGTTGCAGGGGACTTCTAAAAGTTCCCTGGAATTTTGTGAACTCTTCAAAAGTATTTCGAACTTAGGACATAATATACGTATTTCACAAAATTGATACAGATCCCTATACGCGTCCGTACTAAATGAGCCTCCCTTGTTAACGAGATTCGGTGGGTAAAGCTCGTTTTACAATTCTAGGTCACGCACAATATCGACGACCGCATGATCGGCTATTGACTTTTGTTAGCATTCGATATGGGCCTTTCACAATATTTTATGCGCGGATACCGGAGATATACAAATTAAATAAAATGAGCTTAAGGCATTGTTGGCCGGCAGGCCCCATCCGGGGAAGTTTGCCCGCCGAGTGCAAGTCTTATTTCAGTCGACGCCACATTTTGTGACTTGCGTGTCGGTGATGAGGATGAAATGATGATGAGGACAACACAACACCCAGTCCACGAGTGGAGAAAATCTCCAACCCGACCGGGAATCGAACCCCGGCCCGCTAAATGGGAGGGAAGCACGTAAATCAGGCGGACGGAGATATACAAAAACACATCGTTGGAATGGTTTATTATAATTATTGCTGTAATAACGTGTCACAATAATGATTTATCTACAGTTAAAGCCTTCCTGTAAGAGTGCTCTCTAAGGAGTGAGTTATTATCGTCAGTAATTTACAAATTAAGAATGAAACACGCTTGCGTTATAATTTGCAGTAGGCCTGTGTCGTTTCAAGGTAATAGAGAACTGAAAACTTACAGACACATCACCATTGTCATTAAATGTCACTTAATAACACATCAACGACAAAAGCCTTCAAGATGAAACATGATAACCGAGAGCGGACTTAAACATCGCATAGGTACGTGCTAGCGTAATGAATAACGTCGTCATTTATGGAATCGAAAGTTGTTGGTTCCCTTCCCATTACATGGGAATTTCTTTTTTTACATGTTAGCGTTGTTAACGTGTCCTATTACTTTCTTATGAATGTAATAGAAGCGTGTTCAGCAATACTGGATGTTACTTACACTCACAATTAGTCTGATCTAAGAACGAAGGATGAAATAAATGTATAGCGATTTCCGAGTATGTGGTTAGGCAGAAACCTAAGAGGATCGCTTAAATTGCTGTTGCTGAAGCGAGCAGTAATAAAATTCATATTCTTCCTTCTGATACATATCTGCTTTTTATTTCTGAATTTGTGCCGCCTTTGGAGTGCTTAGACAACTTTAATTGCTGGGAGTGAAGCGGGGAGCATTAACATTCATATTCTCCCTTGTCACAAATATTTCGCTGTTTATTTACGAATGTGTGGAGTTTTCCGAGGATATGGTTAGGCAGGAACCTATGTGACAGCTTTGATTGCTGCGTCGGAACCGAGCAACAATAAAATTCATATTCTGCCTTTCCACTAATACTTGGCTCTTCATTTCCGAAAACGTGGCGATTTCCTATGTGTGTGGATTGTTTGGAACTTAGGAGTACAGCTTTAAATGCTGCAACTAAGACGTTCTGCAATAAAATTTGTATTTTTTTTCTTCTCACAAATATTCCGACTGTGTGGTTAGACAGGAACCTAACAAGGGAACCTCCCCGTCGCACCCGCCACAGATTTAGTTATAAGTTGGCACAGTGGACAGGCCTTGAAAAACTGAACACAGATCAATCGAGAAAACCGGAAGAAGTTGTGTGGAACTATGAAAAAAATTAGTAAAATATACAAACTGAGTAGTCCATGCGAAGATACGCAATATCAAGGACAATAGCTGTCACGGAGCGCCGTGGTCCCGTGGTTAGCGAGAGCAGCTACCAAAAGAGAGGTCCTAGGTTCAAGTCTTCCCTCGACTCAAAAGTTTAAATTTTTATTTTCAGTTTATGTGACAAACTCTTATGTTTTCATCACTTTTTTCGGAGTGGTTATCACATCCACAAGAAAACCTAAATCGGGCAAGGTAGAAGAATCTTTTTACCCATTCGCTAAGTGTACAAGTTAGGTGGGTCGACAACATATTCCTGTCATGTGACGCACATACCGTCACCAGTGTCGTATAGAATATATCAGATGTTTTCCTGTGGAGGATTCGGTTGAACTATGACCTTGCGATCAAATGTTTTCGGTTCTTATTGGAGAGGCACGTCCTTTCGTCTATTAATCGCACGGTTTTGCGGTAAGGTCGCAAAACACAGACACTAAACTTATTACAGTGAACAGAGACGTCAATGAACGAACGGACAGATCATAACTTTGCGAAAATAAAGAAAGTAAAATTTTCAGTCGAGGCAAGACTTGAACCAAGGACCACTCATTGCGCAGCTACTCACGCTAACCACGGGACCACGGGCTCCCTTTGCCGCAATTTCCTCGATGTTGCATATGTTACACATGGGCTAGTCAGTTTGTATATTTAACTAATTTTTTTCATAGTTCCACACAACTTCTTCCTGTTTTCTCGATTGACCTGTGTCCAGTTTTTCAAGGCCTATCCAAAGTGCCAACTTATAACTAAATCTGAGGGGGGTGCGATGGGGAGGTTCCCTTGTAAGAAGACAGCTTCAATTGCTACGAGTAAATCAAAGAACAATTATATTCATGTTCTTTCTCGTCACAAAGTCGATAGCCGATCATGCGGGCGTCGATATTGCACGTGACGCCGAAATAATGTCACGTTTGCGGAAACTGTTGTGAAACGAGCTTTACCCAGATCCAGTCTCCAATGAGAAGCGCTAGTCACAGGCGCTCTCGCAGTCAATAAAAAATTTTGACGTTACATTTCATACTGTCAGTAACTAGAGGAATTGTTTGTGTAAACCCAATATTCTTTGAAGTGAATAAAACGTATTCGATTGGAACATTCTCAAGAAAGGCTGTATTTCCTCAGTTCTATACCCCGGTTCCCACCAAAGTTTTTGTGAGGAGTTGTCCATAGTTGCATGGTGTCAGCCGGAACTGGTAAGGATCCCACATTTGCCCCACTATCAGCTAGTCTGATAATTGGCTGAATAGAACCGGGGCTGTACAATGGGCCGGATGTGGGGGAAGTCCACTCCACTCCCTCGGGTCAAGAGTGAAAAGATACAAAAAGAAAAAAGAATTAAAAGCTTAATTAACCCCGTTTTAATACGCAGAAATTTTGGATCATTCTTCTGAATACAGAGTTTACACCAATACACACAAGGTATGGACAGAGCATCGAGGGACATTATACTGAGTGCACTATCCGAAAATTACCTCGAGCAATTAAACAGAGAACCGACTCGTCGAGATAAATAAAGAACCGACTCGTCGAGATAACATCTTGGACCTACTGATAACAAACAGACCCGAACTTTTCGACTCTGTAAGCGCAGAACAGGGAATCAGTGATCGTAAGGCCGTTGCAGCATCCCTGACTATGGAAGTAAATAGGAATATAAAAAAGGGAGGAAGTTTATCTGTTCAGCAAGAGTAATATGAGACAGATTTCAGACTGCCAAACAGATCAAAACGAAAATTTCTGTTCCGACACTGACAATGTTGAGTGTTTATGGAAAAAGTTCAAGGCAATTGTAAAATGCGTTTTAGACAGGTACGTGCCGAGTAAAACTGTGAGGGACGGGAAAAACCCGCCGTGGTTCAAAAACAAAGTTTGGAAAATACTGCGAAAGCAAAGAGCTTCACTGCAAATTTAAACGCAGCCAAAACCTCTCAGACAAACAAAGCTAAACGATGTCAAAGTTAGCGTAAGGAGGGCTATGGGTGAAGCGTTCAGTGAATTCGAAAGTAAAACTCTATGTACCGACTTGACAGAAAATCCTAGGAAGTTCTGGTCTTACGTTAAATCAGTAAGTGGATCGAAACAGCATATCCAGACACTCTTGGATTATAATGACATTGAAACACAGGATGACACGCGTAAAGCTGAAATACTAAACACCTTTTACCAATGCTGATTCACAGAGGAAGACCGCACTGCAGTTCCTTCTCGAAATCCTCGCACGAACGAAAAAATGGCTGACATCTAAATAAGTGTCAAAAGGAACAGAAAAGCAACTGAAATCACTCAACAGAGGAAAGTCCACTGGACCTGACGGGATACCAATTCGATTCTACACAAAGAACTTGCCCTCCTTCTAACAGCCGTGTACCGCAGGTCTCTAGAGGAACAGAAGGTTCCAAATGATTGGAAAAGAGCACAGGCAGTTCCAGTTTTCAAGAAGGGTCGTCGAGCAGATGCGCAACTGTAGGCCTATATCTCTGACATCGATCTATTGTAGAATTATAGAACATGGTTTTTGCTCGCGTATCATGTCATTTCTGGAAACCCGGAATCTACCCTGTAGGAATCAACACGGATTCCCGAAACAGCGATCGTGTGAGACCCAACTCGCTTTATTCGTTCATGAGACCCAGAAAATATTAGATACAGGCTCCCAGGTAGATGCCATTTTCCTTGACTTCCGGAAGGCGTTCGATACTGTTCCGCACTTTGGCCTGATAAACAAAGTAAGAGCCTAGGGAATATCAGCTGTGTGGCTGGATTGAAGAGTTATTAGCAAACAGAACACAGCATGTTGTTCTCAATGGAGAGTCGCCTACAGACGTTAAAGTAACGTCTGGCGTGCCTCAGGGGAGTGTTATGGGATCATTGCTTTCCACAATATATATAAATGACCTAGTAGATAGTGTCGGAAGTTCCATGCGGCTTTTCGCGGATGATGCTGTAGTATACAGAGAAGTTGCAGCATTAGAAAATTGTAGCGAAATGCAGGAAGATTTGCAGCGGATAGGCACTTGGTGCAGGGAGTGGCAACTGACCCTTAACATAGACAAATGTAATGTATTGCGAATACATAGAAAGAAGGATCCTTTATTGTAGGATTATATGATAGCGGAACAAACACTGGTAGCAGTTACTTCTGTAAAATATCTGGGAGTATGCGTGCGGAACGATTTGAAGTGGAATGATCATATAAAATTAATTGTTGGTAGGGCGGGTACCACGTTGAGATTCATTGGGAGAGTCCTTAGAAAATATAGTCCATCAACAAAGGAGGTGGCTTACAAAGCACTCGTTCGACCTATACTTGAGTATTGCTCATCAGTGCGGGATCCGTACCAGGTCGGGTTGACGGAGGAGATAGAGAAGATCCAAAGAAGAGCGGCGTGTTTCGTCACAGGGTTATTTGGTAAGCGTGATAGCGTTACGGAGTTGTTTAACAAACTCAAGTGGCAGACTGTGCAAGAGAGGCGCTCTGCATCGCGGTGTAGCTTGCTGTCCAGGTTTCGAGAGGGTGCGTTTCTGGATGAGGTATCGAATATATTGCTTCCCCCTACTTATACCTCCCGAGGAGATCACGAGTGTAAAATTGGAGAGATTCGAGCGCGCACGGAGGCTTTCCGGCAGTCGTTCATCCCGCGAACCATACGCGACTGGAACAGGAAAGGGAGGTAATGACAGTGACACGTAAAGTGCCCTCCGCCACACGCCGTTGGGTGGCTTGCGGAGTATAAATGTAGATGTAGATACTATATGTATACCTTATTATTTAGACACCGGACTTCTTTCTTCAGAAACAGCCTAGGGTGTTCGACGGCATGAACACTAAGAAACCTATTGCACAGCTAGGAAGCGCTGGCATACCATTTCAGCTCTTTGTAAAGACATAAAATGGAAGTATTCAGACGTCTGGAGACAAATATGTTTATTCCAAACCAATAATAGCCCAATTTTTAGTGAAGTAATTAGCCGTGAGTGGTTACTGCATTTACTGCAGTAACAACAGAACAGCGCATACAATACCTTTCGCTTCGAAGGAATCAAATAGATGCTCGATCGGTGGACAGGAATCAGGTAGAAGCTTGATGCCAATTGGTGGAACGGTGGGTGTGCGGGTGTTCTGGTCTGGCAGGCGTTTTTAACTCGCCACAAAGTGATTACTCGAGGATGAATGGAAGAGATTATTTTCCAGTGAGGTGTAGCGAGGCGCTCGTGGCGTGTTGCAGGCTTCGGCTGGTGGACGGCGGCAACATGGCCATCACGGACGTGCGTCAGAGCGACGACGGACGCTACCAGTGCGTCGCCAGGAACTCGGCCGGCGTCCGCGAGTCCGCCATAGCACAGCTCCGGGTGCACGGTAAGTTCTCTACTCACCTCTCCTGCTCGTCCTCTGCTTTTTCCCCGATATCGTTGAAGGCAGCGGTGTCCAACTGAGGCTAATTACCCCCTGAGGGGTAAAATTAAAATTTTTTGTGAGGGTAAAAATAAAAGAGTTCCATTGTGTTTCGGTCTCAAAACTGTACTGTAATACTGATTACATAAGTTACCAATAATTAAAACAGCATTAAACTGTGACATTTCCTCGAATATAGAAAGAATTCTAAAAAAGATATCATATCAAAAGTATTTTTCGTCCGCCAGCCAAGCGCTTGTTGGCTCTCTTAAGGTTGAGTTGGGTTTGAGGAAGTCCGGTGTGTACAAGATCCCTTGCCACTGTGGGAAGGCTTATATTGGCCACACAATCCGAAACATTCAGGACCGATGTGTTGAGCACCAAGCGGCACAAACGATTGCTTCAGCCTGAGAAATCTGCAGTGGTGGAGCACTGTCTCACCGAGGGACATAGAATGCTGTATGACGAGACACGAATGGTTTGCCCTTGCATCTCGCTATTGGGACTGTGTTTTAAAAGAATCCATAGAGATTCGTATATCTGAATCTTGTTAATAGAGACAAGGGTTACCTTTTAAGTAAGACTTGGAACCTGGTGTTATCAGACATTAAAAAACTACGATCTGGCCGGCCGGAGTGGCCAAACGGTTCTAGGCGCTACAGTCTGAAACCGCGCGACCGCTACGGACGCAGGTTCGAATCCTGCCTCGGGCATAGATGTGTGTGATGTCCTTAGCTTAGTTAGGTTTACGTAGTTCTAAGTTCTAGGGGACTGATGACCTTTTGATAGCGATATCTCGACTTCGCCTGTTTCCACCACTGGCGGCGCGGTACGTTTACTTGCGCTAGAGGGCAGTTACGGCACCTTCTCGCGCACGCGTTGTGGGCCTTCTGCGGCCTATATAGGGCCGCTGAGAAGTCAGTTCCGGTGATCTCATCCCCTTCCCCCACCTCCTCCTTTTCCTTGAAAGGATACGGATCCTGTACACCTCCCGTAAACTCGACCCTCCTCACCCGCTCGTCTCCCCGATCCTCACCCACCCCCGCCCACTGCCGCGCCTGTATTCCCATGTCCCACCCGGTCTCCATCTCTCAACCCTCCTTACCCTCTCCCAAGGTGGCTTCCGCCAGCTCCCCCTCCCTGATGATGTCCTCCTCCCCTGCATCTACCCCTCCTATCAACTTTGATCCTCCCCCCCCCCCACCTCCTGTGTCCTTTCCTTTAGGCACCCTCCCTCCCCCCCTTTCCCTTCCCTTCTCTTTCCTTTCCCCCCCTCCCTCCTACCCTCTCCCCCGGACTTCCCCTCCCCCTTCCTCCCTCCTTTGCCCATGGCATCTCTGCTCTCCCCTCTCCCATTTCCCCTTCCTCCTCCACCACCTCCTCTCTTGGCAGGTCCACGGACTCGTACACGCTCAGTGAACATTCGCGCGCCGGAGATCATCGCCATCAGTGTTTAGTGTGTGTGCATCGTTTTGTGTTTCGTGCAGTTACAACTCAACTGTTCACATGTGCCGTCGCCGTTCTCCGTGTTTTGTGCGCCGTGTCTCCAAGTGTTAGTGTTTTTTTCGTCCAACGTGAACGGCTTCTTGTTTCTTGTTTTTTTTTGTATCTCCATTTTTTTGCCCGCCGTTTTTTGTATTGTATATATCACCTCTCTGTCATGTTTATTGTTCCACTTAAGGCTGAAGAGCAGCGTACTATGCTGCTGACAGCCCGCCTGTATAGGTGTTTAAAATTACAATGAAGGAAACAAAGAAATCAGTTCCGGCCTGCCTGTACTACAGGTTTCAAAATAACAATAAAGAAAAAAAAAATCAGTTCCGGCAAGATCGTGCACCAGCACTCTCACCTGAAGTTGGCGGCCAGTTGGACCGCTGAAATATTGTGTCAAGATGACGTCATGATCCGGCTGCAGATTCGAGAAGAATATTATCAATTATTACGCCGGGAAAGCCTTCGTAATCACAAACTGTGACACATGCAATCTCACCCTTGCATACATCACTATTAAAATTATCTGTCTCTGCACAACTTCTGAAGTCTTCGTGAAGCGTAAGATATACATAAGAAAACCATTTTACTTATCTTATTTTTCTAATCGTGTTGTTGGCTGCAGTTACTGCGTCTAGGGGTACATTCTTGCGGCTGAAATTTTGATTTATAACGTTGTGCGTTCCTGATGACTAAATAACTGATGAAGATTTGCCTGTATTATTCTTGAATTTTATTCTTTGTCACATTTTTCAATATCACATCGTCTTTACACTTTACACTTCTATCACACGGCATATTATATTATTAATGACACAGTCAAATGCACGTCTGATTCCATCCGTTCCAGAGAGTTAACAAAGCGAAAGAATTTACGTACTTTCTTTACAAAAGAAGAATCAGCGCCAAGTTATAACAATATTTTATAAATGAATCCAGAAATAAATTTAATAATTAGCGTTGGATTGTGCAAATAATATTATGAATTTTAAATATGCCAGATATTTCGTAATTGTAAATATTTCTAAAAGAAGAATAATTTTAAACGTACATACAGAGTGTAACAAATTAATTTCTTTTTATACAATATAGCCTGAAATATAATACATCGTGTACAAAATCAAATGAAATTCTTTTAGTGAAACTGCTGAGATAAATTTAACCTATACAACATTCGGAAATACTTCTATGGTATCGCCTATTTCTACAGGGTGAGTCACCTAACGTTACCGCTGGATATATTTCGTAAACCACATCAAATACTGACGTACCGATTCCACAGACCGAATGTGAGGAGAGGGGCTAGTGTAATTGTTTAATACGAACCATACAAAAATGAACGGAAGTATGTTTTTTAACACAAACCTACGTTTTTTTAAATGGAACCACGTTAGTTTTGTGAGCACATCTGAATATATAAAGAAATACGTAAACAGTGCCGTTTGTTGCATTGTAAAATGTTAATTACATCCGGAGATATTGTAACCTAAAGTTGACGCTTGAAACATTGTCCTCACTTCATTGCAGGGGCCCAAACAGCTGCAACATACATTGCGTTTCTACAGAATGATCTGCCAACGTTGCTCGAAAATGTCCCACTGGAAACGCGTCGACGTATGTGGTATCAGCATGATGGTGCACCTGCACATTCCGCAATTAACACTAGGCTGACCCTTGACAGGATGTTCGACGGGCGTTTCATAGGACGTGGAGGACGCATAAATTGGCCAGCCCGTTCTCCTGATCTTACACCTCTGGACTTCTTTCTGTGGGGTACGTTAAAGGAGAATGTGTACCGTGATGTGCCTACAACCCCAGAGGATATGAAACAACGTATTGTGGCAGCCTGCGGCGACATTACACCAGATGTACTGCGGCGTGTACGACATTCATTACGCCAGAGATTGCAATTGTGTGCAGCAAATGATGGCCACCACATTGAACATCTATTGGCCTGACATGTCGGGACACACTCTATTCCACTCCGTAATTGAAAACGGAAACCACGTGTGTACGTGTACCTCACCCCTCATGGTAATGTACATGTGCGTCAGTGAAAAAGACCAATAAAAAAGTGTTAGCATGTGGACGTAATGTGCTGTTCCAGTCTCTTTTGTACCTAAGGACCATCAGCGTTCCCTTTGGATCCCTACGTAATTCGTTGCTCTCCGATACACACGATCGAACAGCGGAGGAGTGGTACTCAAGCGTCAACTTTAGGTTACAATATCTCCGGATGTAATTAACATTTTACAATGCAACAAACGGAACTGATTACGTATTTGTTTATATGTTCAGATGTGCTAAAAAAACTAACGGGGTTCCATTTAAAAAAACGTAGGTTTGTGTTAAAAAACATACTTCCGTGCATTTTTTTATTGTTTGTAGTAACCAATTACACTAGCCCCTCTCCTCACGTTCGGTCTGTGGAATCGATTCGTCAGTATTTGATGTGGTTTACGAAATAATTCCAGCGGTAATGTTAGGTGACTCACCCTGTATAAAGAAAGGCGATGCTAGAAGAGGGTGACCCATTACACACAGGATAGTGGAACGTCGTCTTTCTCTCATAGTGCCCCACTTAGACATTCTTTGTACTTTGTACCATGCATCTATGGCGCTAAAATGTAGAGATATGCATCACGTAAGTTCAAACATCTCATGAAAAGCTTTTGATGCTGCTGAGCAACACTCATACAATAATTTTTCAATGAACACACCGCCATTTGACTGTATTGTTGTCTATTTAATTACAACCCAGGCTCGGCCTTTTATGTCATTTTCAAGTGACTGAGTTAATTTTATTAACATATGTCATGCAATACTTGTTAATGACATAAACTCAATCACTTGAAAATGACATAAAAGGCCAAAACCTCGGTCGTAATTAAATAAACAACAATACAATAAAATGGCGGTGTGTTCATTTCACAATCATGAAAATACCTTCTCCGAATTGCTGGTAGTTTCCGCAGTAGACCAGAAATTGCTTCATTGGAAGAGACAGACGAAGTAATTGGCAGCGGAACACAGCAGTAACTATACTGTAGTTCCTAGACATTATTGACATTATTATTATTATTATTATTATTATTAGTGGTATTGGTCATACACAAAGCATTGGCAGCCTGAAGTATTCCAGTTTCTGCCAGTTCAGAAATAAAGATCCCAGCAATCAAGTGGTTTACGAACATTAACTATAATACATACGTTTTAATTTGGTTGATATTAAGCGGGGTTTGCAAAAGTGCCGGTAAAGCACGTGTCGCTAGGGAGAGGAATGATGCAGAAGCAGCTTGTTTTGTAACAAGTGGCTATCCTTAATGTGAGTACGAGTTGTAGTTAGTACTCGCGATTCTCGGAGAACTGTATCTTCATTCTATAAAAATGTTGTTAGAAACGACTCATTAATTCGATGTTTAATGAAACACAATAATATCACTTATCTTTCGTCATTTAAAAATAAAAGTGTTCAAAGAGAAAATTCTGTTCCATTCTTAAGGTTTAGTTTGGCACTAATGCTAAGGATATCGGGGCCGGGTGGGGGGGGATAGGGTGGGGGGTTCGGGCTACTAGCTAATATCTAATTGCACTGAGGGGTAATAGTCTCAAAAAGGCTGCGAACCACTGATTTAACGCAACTGGCCAGATGGTTTCTTTGAAAGGGCATATACGGTCTCCGCCCCAATCTCACCTTGTGCTCTGTCGACTACACGTTAAAACCACATCTCCTTTTTTCATCCACTCGTTCCTGTGCACTGTTGTTCCGCCCATCGCAGTATACGCCGGTCATTTTCTGTAAATGTGCTCCTCCATAGCTCAGTAAAGTAATACTATTTAATAGCCGACTATCGATTATTTAGCACAGTCGATGGTGAACACTAGCAACAACACCTTTGGCCGTAACCTATATTGATAATGCATAATTTCAATAATTTTATACAGAAGATATGCTTATAACAACAACACTAAATTGCTAATCACCTGCTGATCCCACAAATGTGTTTTCAACTTCATGTAAGAAGTCCACATTTCGAATGTTGTTACCACTTAAATTCAGCACCCCATATTTTGCTACCGTGAATTTAGTGTCTATAACGACTAAAGACCCTATTAAGATGATAGGATTCATGGGACACCTAGTCCGTTGGCTAATCCCAAAATTATGTCAAGTGGAAGGAGAGGCGTTATAGTGCAATATCACAATACTGTTACACGACCCTTTTGAATACTAATGCTAGGCAACAAAAGACATGTTTTACACAAACAACTGTAAACTAAATGCATCAAGTCAGTTGTCATTAATAAATTACAAACTGGTTATATACAAACTTTCGCTGCTTGGGAGGACCCCAATGGAAAATGAATGACAATGAAACTTCGTGGAAACATTTCTAAGGACATAAACTACACTAAACTTCTACCGAACAGGCCATGAAGGCCCAACGGTACCGACCGGCCGCCGTGTCATCCTCACCCCATAGGCGTCACTGGATGAAGATATGGATGGACATGTGGTGAGCACACCGCTCTCCCAGCCGTTTGTCAGTTTCCGAGACCGGAGCCGCTACTTCTCAATCAAGTAGCTCCTCAGTTTGTCTGACAAGGGCTGAGTCCACCCCGCTTGACAACAGCGCTCGGCAGACAGTATGGTCATCCATCCAAGTGCTAGCCCACCCCCACAGCGCATAACTTCGGTTATCTGAAGCGAACGGATGTTACCACTGCGGTAAGGCCTTTGGCATTTCTGAGAACATGCGGAAAAGAAATAAAGATTGATGCACTGAAAGAAACACATTTTAATTTCCACATGAGAAGGTAAGATTTGTTAATTGCATACCATGTTCACGTTACACGTTACAAACGTTGCTCAGTGTGACAACCTGGAATCGGACTAGGGATTCCATTCGAATGGTGCATCATGAAATGTTCAACTGTCGTGACAACCTTCAACACTGTCTCCTCAGAAACTGACGGGCTCCCGCTCCTTTGTTCGTCGTGAATTTTGGTCCGACCAGCTGCAAACTCTCTACACCACTTACGAACATTTTTGACATCCATGCACGACTCACCATACACTTCCGTCAATTGGCGATGGATTTCAATCGGCACAGTGCCCTTTGCGTTCAAAAACCGAATTACTGCGCACAATTCGCACTTGGCGTTAACATCCAACTGGAGCTCCATTCTCAACGGCTGCCAAGCCAAGACTGAGCGCCTCAGCGCGGCGTGCGCATGTTTACACACAGCGCGTGAAGCACTCTTCATAACAGTGTGACCAACTGCCACACAAACAGAGTTCTGTACTTATAAAAAAATAGGAGACCTTACTTTTGGGATTACCTTCTTATTTACGTACCAAACAAACAAAACTTTCACATAATTGTGACACCTCTAACGATTGCGAATAATATAATGAACAGTCACTAAGATCAGTGAAAATAAAGGCTTAAATATTGCATATTTTCGTACATAGTAACAGCTGGATGAGGTAGTAAATTAAATATGTGTATCGCATACGTTACTTAGCTTGTCTCGATCTGATACTTTACATTATACAGCAAAAAAAAATGTCCTTTGAGAACTACTCCTTGTTGGAGCACTGCTTCGACATCTTGAACCTGTTTAATGAAATGTCTGGCGTTGTCGCTTCTCTTCGGAATTACTTTACAGTGCATTTTATTCCGAACTTCCTGACAGATTAAATCTGTGTGCCCGGCCGAGACTCGAACTCGCGAACCTTGCCTTTCGCGGGCGATTGCTCTACCGACTTAGCTACCCTAGCATGATTCACGAGACCTCCTCACAACCGTAATTCTGCCAGTACCTCGTCTCCTACCTTTCGACTCTCGGTCCGCCGGAAAGTTTCGTATCAGCGCACACTCCACTGCAGAGTGAAAATTTCATTCTGCATTTTATTTTATTTGTGAGTGTTACTTTTTTTAAGAACTGGAGTGTGGTAGCGTTAGATTACGACGTTTGTTTTGTGTAGACTGGTAGCTTAGGGACACGCAAGTCTCGTAAGTGGCGTCAAATTGAAAGACTTGCACTCGGTCATTGAACCACAAGTAATAATTATAATACACTACTGGCCATTAAAATTGCTACACCAGGAGGTTACGTGCTACAGACGCGAAATTTAACCGACAGGAAGAAGATGCTGTGATATGCAAATGATTAGCTTTTCAGAGCATTCACACAAGGTTGGCGCCGGTGGCGACACCTACAACGTGCTGACATGAGGAAAGTTTCCAACCTATTTCTCATACACAAACAGCAGTTGTCCGGCGTTGCCTGGTGAAACGTTGTTGTGATGCCTCGTGTAAGGAGGAGAAATGCGTACCATCACGTTTCCGACTTTGATAGAGGTCGGATTGTAGCCTATCGCGATTGCGGTTTTTTCGTATCGCAGCATTGCTACCCGCGTTGGTCGAGATCCAATGACTGTTAGCAGAATATGGATCCCAACGGCCTCGTATCACCAGCAGTGGAGAAGACAGGCATCGTATCCGCATGGCTGTAACGGATCGTGCAGCCACGTCTCGATCACTGACTCAACAGATGGGGACGTTTGCAAGACAACAACCATCTGCACGAACAGTTCGACGACGTTTGCAGCAGCATGGCCTATCAGTTCGGAGACCATGGCTGCGGTTACCCTTGACGCCGCATCACAGACAGGAGCGCATGCGATGGTGTACTCAGCGACGAACCAGGGTGCATGAATGGCAAAACGTCATTTTTTCGGATGAATCGAGGTTCTGTTTACAGCATCATGATGGTCGCATCCGTGTTTGGCGACATCGCGGTGAACGCACATCGGAAGCGTGTATTCGTCATCTCCATACCGGCGGATCACCCGGCGTGATGGTATGGGGTGCCATTGGTTACACGTCTCGGTCACCTCTTGTTCGCATCGACGGCACTTTGAACAGTGGACGTTACATTTCAGATTTGTTACGACCCGTGACTCTACCCTTCATTCACCGAGCGAGGTGGCGCAGTGGTTAGACACTGGACTCGCATTCGGGAAGACGACGGTTCAATCCCACGTCCGGCCATCCTGATTTAGGTTTTCCGTGATTTCCCTAAATCGCTCCAGGCAAATGCCAGGATGGTTCCTTTCAAAGGGCACAGCCCTAATCCGATGAGACCGATGACCTCGGTGTCTGGTCTCCTTCCCCAAACAACCCAACCCCAACCCCTACCCTTCATTCGATCCCTGCGAAACCCTACATTTCAACAGGATAATGCACGACCGCATGTTGCAGGTCCTGTACGGGCCTTTCTGGATACAGAAAATGTTCGACTGCTGCCCTGGCCAGCACATTCTCCAGATCCCTCACCAACTGAAAACCTCTGGTCAATGGTGGCCGAGCAACTGTCTCGTCACAATACGCCAGTCACTACTCTGGATGAACTGTGGTATCGTGTTGAAGCAGCATGGGCAGCTGTACCTGTACACGCCATCCAAGCTCTGTTTGACTCAATGCCCAGGCGTATCAAGGCCGTTATTACGGCCAGAGGTGGTTGTTCTGAGTACTGATTTCTCAGGATCTATGCACCCAAATTGCGTGAAAGTGTAATCACATGTCAGTTCTAGTATAATGTAATTGTCCAATGAATACCAATTTATCATCTGCATTTCTTCTTGGTGTAGCAATTTTAATGGCCAGTAGTGTACGTAACGCGAGAGCTAATACGCGCCTGCAGCGTAGTCCCGTAGCGTCAGAAGCCTGATTTAGGAGGGAGGGTGAACAAGCCTCGCGCGGGGTGGGACTGTCCGTGTCTGGACGTGCCGATGCAAAAGCCCCGCCGTCACACGTCGTGGCCCCAGCAAGCCGCAAATCCAGTGGCGCCGTCACCACAGGCTGTCCAGCCGGGCCGTCGAGGACCACGAGTGGAGGGGAGCGCGCGTGTAAATGACGGCTCTGCAGGTAATTAGGGGGGTGGCGCGCTTTTAAAAGCCGGCAGCGTGACGCGATTATGCCGGCCGACAAGCTTTGTCCCTCAGAGGGCGCGGGTCAGCAGGGACGAGGGCCGCAGCCGGTACCGCTGTGTGCGGGCCGAAGGCACGTCACGTCGCTTCGTCCCTCACAAGTGACTGCATTGCGAGGATGTAACAGATACATCTACGTCTATCATCGTACAGTGAGAGTGTTTGTATGTGTGTCACCACAGTCTGGTACATACAGTCGCGACACTCTTCGGTGCAAAAGCTGCCACCATTTGACAGATGGAGCGACACTAGCGCCTCTGGCGTTGAGAAAGCAAACATTAAAATCTTTCGTAAGGTTAATGCTTGTTTTATCTACTTAACTCCAATCCCAAAGACAGCAGGTGTTGACAGATGTGAAAATCACCGAACCATTGTATGATTATATGATAGCGGAACAAACACTGGTAGCAGTTACTTCTGTAAAATATCTGGGAGCATGCGTACGGAACGATTTGAAGTGGAATGATCATATAAAATTAATTGTTGATAAGGCGGGTGCCAGGTTGAGATTCATTGGGACAGTCCTTAGAAAATGTAGTCCATCAACAAAGGAGGTGGCTACAAAACATTCGTTCGACCTATACTTGAGTATTGCTCATCAGTGTCGGATCCGTACCAGGTCGGGTTGACAGAGGAGATAGAGAAGATCCAAAGAAGAGCGGCGCGTTTCGTCACAGGGTTATCTGGTAAGCGTGATACCATTACGGAGATGTTTAGCAAAATCAAGTGGCAGACTCTGCAAGAGAGGCGCTCTGCATCGCGGTGTAGCTTGCTGTCCAGGTTTCGAGAGGGTGCGTTTCTGGATGAGGTATCGAATATATTGCTTCCCCCTACTTATACCTCCCGAGGAGATCACGAATGTAAAATCAGAGAGATTCGAAGGCTTTCCGGCAGTCGTTCTTCCCGCGAACCATACGCGATTGAAACAGGAAAGAGAGGTAATGACAGTGGCACGTAAAGTGCCCTCCGCCACACGCCGTTGGGTGGCTTGCGGAGTGTAAATGTAGATGAACCATCAGTTTAATAAGTAACAGTTGCAAAATACTAACGCGAATAAGAATGCTCAAGATTAGATGGGTAGATCACATAACTAATGAGAAGGTACTGAATAGAATTGGGGAGAAGAGAAATTTGTGGCACAACTTGACTAGAAGAAGGGAGCGGTTGGTAGGACATGTTCTGAGACATCAAGGGATCACCAATTTAGTATTGAAGGGCGGCGTGGAGGATAAAAATCGTAGAGGGAGACAAAGAGATGAATACACTAAGCAGTTTCAGAAGGATGTAGGTTGCTGTAGGTACTGGGAGATGAAGAAGCTTGCACAGGATAGACTAGCATGGAGAGCTGCATCAAACCAGTCTCAGGACTGAAGACCACAACAACAACAACAAAGCAATGTCTAGAGGGAAAGACATACAGGATCTTACGAATATAATTGGGTCAGAGCTTCACAACAAAAAGTATTAAATTAATCTATCATGTGATCTCTGAAGGCCATTTATTGTGTAGATTATAAAATTCTGTTAGTAAAACTGGAATATAATGGCGTCTCTCATACTGAAATGATGTTTTATCTTCACAACAAGAGGCAGAGAAATTGTGTTAAGAAATTTTATGGCAGGAAGAAACAAAACTAACAAATAACGAAATCATTGTTATATTTTTGCGCTCCATAAATTAGGAAATTAACAAGAGACCTGAATTATAGTGAAATAGGTATACTGAATAACCAAAGAAACTGGTACACCTGCCTAATATCGTGTAGGGCCCCCGCGAGCGCGCAGAAGTGCCGCAACACGACGTGGCATGGACTCGACTAATGTCTGAAGTAGTGCTGCAGGGAACCGACACCATGAATCCTGCAGGGCTGTCCAGAAATCCGTACGAGTACGAGGGGATGGTAATCTCTTCTGAACAGCACGTTGCAAGGCATCCCAGATATGCTCAGTCGGCCGAGGTGGCCGTGCGGTTCTAGGCGCTACAATCTGGAACCGAGCGACCGCTACGGTCGCAGGTTCGAATCCTGCCTCGGGCATGGATGTGTGTGATGTCCTTAGGTTAATCAGGTTTAATTAGTTCTAAGTACTAGGCGACTGATGACCTCAGCAGTTAAGTCGCATAGTGCTCAGAGCCATTTGAACCAGATATGCTCAATAACGTTCATGTCTGGGGAGTTTGGTGGCCAGCAGTTGTGTTTAAACTCAGAAGCCACTCTGTAGCAATTCTGGACGTGCGGGGTGCCGCATTGTCCTGCTGGAGTTGCCCAAGTCCGTCGGAATGCACAATGGACATGAATAGATGCAGGCGATCAGACAGGATGCTTAAGTACACGTCACCTGTCAGAGTCGTATCTAGACGTGTCAGGGGACCCATATCACTCCAACTGTACGCGCCCTACACCATTACAGGACCTCCACCAGCTTGGACAGTCTGCTGCTGACATGTAGGGTCCATGGATTCATGAGGTTGTCTCCATACCCCTACACGTCCATCCGTTCTATGCAGTTTGAAACGAGACTCGTCCGACCAGGGAACATGTTTACAGTCACCAACAGTCCAATGTTGATGTTCACGGACACAGGCGAGGCGTAAAGCTTTGTGTCGTGCAGTCATCAAGGGTACACGAGTGGGCCTTCGTCTCCAAAAGCCCATATCGGTAATTTTTCATTGGAGGTTCGCTCGCCGACACTTATTGATGGTCCCGCATTGAAATCTGCAGCAGTCTGTGGAAGGGCTGCACGCTGAACGATTCTCTTCAGTCGTCGTTGGTCCCGTTCTAGCAGGATCTTTTTCCGGCCGCAGCGTGTCGGAGATCTGATGTTTCATAGGATTCCTGATAATCATAGTACACTCGTGAAATGGTTGTACGGGAAAATCCCCACTTCATCGCCGGCCGTTGTGGCCACGCGGTTCTAGGCGCTTCAGTCCGGAACCGCGCGGCTGCTACGGTAGCAGGTTCGAATCCTGCCTCGGGCATGGATGTGTGTGATGTCCTTAGGTTAGTTAGGTTTAAGTAGTTCTAAGTTCTAGGGGACTGATGACCTCAGATGTTAAGTCCCATATCAGAGCCATTTGAACCCATTTCATCGCTGCCTCGGAGATGCTGTGTCCTGTCGCCCGTGTGAAAACTATAACACCACGTTCAAACTCACTTAAATCTTGATAACCTGCCATTGCAGCAGCAGTAACCGTTCTAACAACTGCGCCAGACACTTGTATAGGCGTTGCCGGCCGCAGCACCGTATTCTGCCTTTTTGTACATCTCTGTATTTGAATACTCATGCCTGTACCAGTTTCTTTGCGCTTCAGTGCGTAAAAGCAACCGAGTCTCACTGATTCAGTGACGTGAGACACAAGTTATTTCTCAAGAAATACTTTCGATTACGTGGATATCTGCGTCTCACTTCGCTGATAGAACAGAATGCTAACACTTATTTCATGGATCAGAAGCGTCTTTTCTGTTAGCAGTTCTTATTATGACAGGTACTTTCCTTGACAGGTAAAAGATTTTAATGGAGTGCAATCTTTCGCCCATTCATATACTTCAATCGACATCTTAATAAGCGAAAATTTTTGTAAATGTAAGTACTTTTGCTTCAAAATCGAGTGTGTGGCTCTGCTGTAGCTGCAGTTGTGGAACTGGTTTCTTCTGTGTTGGGAAACAGTTTGCTTGCTTTTGACATTTTATTATCAAGTCTGCGAGCTTTTCCCTTTAGCTAAAAGCATGGTGGCTTATTTGGCACGTGAAATAACGTAGCTATTACATTCCATTTAGGTTTCTTAGGCTCCACTTTGACTCTTTTCGCTGGAAGTGCAACGAACAACACTTCGCGTTGTTGGGTCGAAGTAAGACGCCTTTCTGCAAAAGGTCGGATATTCTGGTATTTATTAGCAATTTTTTCCTATTGAAGGAAGACGACATTCTTCAGTGACTACCTCTAAGTTATATGAGAATCGTAAATAAACTGTCCAGTAATATCCCGTTTCATACCTCCCACGGCTCTTAGGAAACCAAATGTTCGCAAATGTGGTGTCACTTTTTAGTTATTGTCCATTTTAATGGTGCTTTATACCCTCACCAGAGTAGAACCTAAGTTACATATCAAGTGATAATCAATTCGCATTCATCCGATTTCCTGTTCAGAAGTGTCACATGCTGCCCGCTTGGCACGCTGCCAACGCATTGGGTAACTAAAACCAGACGTAGAATCAAATGGTTCAAATGGCTCTGAGCACTGTGGGACATAACTGCTGAGGTCATCAGTCCCCTAGAACTTAGAACTACTTAAACCTAACTAACCTAAGGACATCACCTACATCTATGCCCGAGTCAGGATTCGAACCTGCTACCATAGCAGTCACACGGTACCAGACTGAAGCGCCTAGAACCGCTCGGCCACATCGGCCGGCCCAGACGTAGAGTCACGACTGTTATGTAGTGGTGCGACGGAGTATATATTCAAGGTGGTCCATTGATAGTGACCGGGCCAAATATCTCAAATATCTCATGAAATAAGTACCAAACGAAAAAACTACAAAGAACAAAACTCGTCTAGCTTGAAGGTGGAAACCACATGGCGCTATGGTTGGCCCGCTAGATGGCGCTGCCATAGATCAAACGGATATCAACTGCGTTTTTTAAATAGGAACCCCCATTTTTATTACATATTCGTGTAGTACGTAAAGAAATATGATTGTTTTAGTTGAACCATTTTTTTCGCTTTGTGATAGATAGCGCTGTAATAGTCACAAACATATGGCTCACAATTTTAGACGAACAGTTGGTAACAGATTGGTTTTTTAAAAAATGGTTCAAATGCCTCTGAGCACTATGGGACTTAACATCTTAGGTCATCAGTCCCCTAGAACTTAGAACTACTTAAACTATCCTAAGGACATCACACACATCCATGCCCGAGGCAGGATTCGAACCTGCGACCGTAGCAGTCGTTCGGTTCCGGACTGCAGCGCCTAGAACCGCACGGCCATCCGGCAGGCCCTGGTTATTTTTTTTTTAATTAAAATACAGAACAAAAGTATGTTTCAACATTTTATTTCGGTTGTTCCAATGTGATACATGTACCTTCGTGAATGTATCATTTCTGAGAACGCATGCTGTTACAGCGTGATTACCTGTAAATACCACATTAATACAATAAATGCTCAAAATGATGTCCGTCAACCTCAATGCATTTGTCAATGCGTGTAACGACATTCCTCTCAAGAGCGAGTAGTTCGCCTTCCGCAATGTTCGCACATGCATTGACAATGCTCTGACGCATGTTGTCAGGCGTTGTCGGTGGATAGCAAAATATCCTTCAACTTTCCCCACAGAAAGAAATCCGGGGACGTCAGATCCGGTGAACGTGCGGGCCATGGTATGGTGCTTCGACGACCAATCCACCTGTCATGAAATATGCTATTCAATACCGCTTCAACCGCACTCGAACTATGTGCCGGACATCCATCATGTTGGAAGTACATCGCCATTCTGTCATGTAGTGAAACATCTTGTAGAAACATCGGTAGAACATTAAGTAGGAAATCAGCATACATTGCAACATTTGGATTGCCATCGCTAAAATGGGGGCCAATTGTCCTTCCTCCTATAATGCCGCACCATACATTAACCCACCAAGGTCGCTGATGTTCCACTTGTCGCAGCCTTCGTGGATTTTCCGTTGCCCAATAGTGCATATTATGCCGGTTTACGTTACCACTGTCGGTGAATGACGCTTCGTCGCTAAATAGAACGCGTGCAAAAAATCTGTCATCGTTCCGTAATTTCTCTTGTGCCCAGTGGCAGATATGTACACGACGTTCAGAGTCGTCGCCATGCAATTCCTGGTGCATAGAAATATGGTACGGGTACAATCGATGTCGATGTAGCATTCTCAACACCGACGTTTTTGAGATTCCCGATTCTAGCGCAATTTGTCTGCTACTGATGTGCGGATGTTGCAGATAGCTCTCACGATAAAAGTGTAACACCCCACCCGTCACTTACCTCGTTTTGGCGTGTGTTCACCCCAGCTAATTGACTTACAGATCAACAGAGAGTGCAAAAACTGCCGCAGTATCGGATAACGCAAAGAAAGTAATAAGGCCCTGTGACTCCTGATTGAATTGCGGTGGCAGTGTTGACATTAATTGATTCAGAATTGATCACTTTTAATTAAAAAGGGGTGTACATTGATGTTATATGCAGCTATTGAACACCAGATGCAAATGTTGAACATAAAATTAATTAAGAAAGTGACTTTGGATTTCAACTACTTGATTGAAAACAGATGCAGTCGATTAGCGCAAATTTATTTTAACTCACGACCTTCAATCATCAAATTACATGACTCTCCTACCAGGCAGTGGTAATAAATTGCGTTTGCGTGGAGTAAAGCTCGATAACTCAAAAGTAATTCCTATTGACTGACCCAGGCATAATGCGAAGTGCGAGAAGAATTCTACAGTACACGGGCCATGAAAGCCTCGTGGAAACTTTGCCGACGTGATCCAACAAATTAATCAGTGGCCGGAGCGGGCGTAATATCACCGAATACAGTGTGGCGGAGCGGCGTCGTGGTGTGGATGTCGGCCGACCTCGTGGTGCTGCAAGGCTGCGCTCGTCTATTCACTCCTAGCTATCTTGCTCAGCACATAGCTGAACCAAAACTTTCTATCTCCAAGCTCAATCGTTCCATTTGCTAAGTCCTAAACTGCAGAGATGCTCACTCTATCTCAGGCAAGCTGAGTAAAGAACGCCACGTCCGCACTCTAGGCAAGCTGGGAACGGAAGACCTCTACGGAGACTTCTCCCAGTCCGTTCTTCGCCTCGGTTTCCCCTCCAGCAAAATCACTTACGCCAATTGCAGCACAAGTGGCGTTAATTATTCGTCGCTTCCCAGTGCCGACCAATGCCTGCTCTGGGAAGTGAACAAATTCCCACAAAATTTCCCTTCTTCTCAACTTCTGCTATATAGCTCCTCCCAGGCCACCCATCAAGGTTAGCATCTGCACAAACACCAAGTTTTCCGGAATTCTGACTCCCAGGAGAGTACTTCAAATTCCTCGGTCCTACGTTCCCGTCGGAGGCCAGCGTATTTCATGCTGTCGCTCATCACCTGATTTACTTCAGGCTCTGCGGACCATGAATTCACTGTGAAGATGCTATAGTCACGAATACGCATATTTTGACCTCTGTTGACCGCTCCACCGTAGCTTTGTGCGGCTTTCTCGCATGTTTCACAGAAAACGGGACGACAGACATTTATCAACAGGCGTACAAGTTCTCTGTCTGTTTCCTGGTACACCAGCATGGAGTCGGGGTCAACCACCCACTCACTGTCACTCATCTTAAGGCGGCTGGAGGCCACGCCGCGTTACCGCTTTCTCAGAGCTCGAGCTGCCCTAAGCTGCTTATTATCGCTTCCCTTCGCCGTTACCCATCCGGCCACGGTCAGTTCTAAATACTTCCCTGGGGTAAACTAGCGTCCAGTAAATCGACTCGTTTCCACAAAGTTTTCATGTCGTGTGAATTACTTTAAAACCATCACCCGACATTAATTATTCCAATACATCCATATGATACCCTCTACAAGATGCATTGTGCCTTGTCAGTCATTTTGTTCAGCCCTAATGCTCGCTCAACGTGAGTTAGGTGATCTTTCATGACTTCATGTAAGGGGCATAGTTCTTGCCATCTTACAAAAGTAGCATTACTACGGTTCCGCGTTTGCGTGTGCGCAGTGCGGCCGTTCCTGGTGCGCGGCCCGGAGGACGCGGTGTCTCTGGCGGGCGGCGCGGTGCAGTTCACGTGCCGCGTGGGCGGAGACCCGCCCCCGGAGGTGCTGTGGCGGCGCACGGCGGGCGGCGGCTCCATGCCGCTGGGCCGCGTGCACATCCTGGAGGACCGCAGCCTGCGCGTGCAGGACATCACGCCCGAGGACGAGGGCGAGTACAGCTGCGAGGCAGACAACGCCGTCGGCTCCGTCACCGCCTCCGCCACCCTCACCGTGCACTGTGAGTAGCCGCAGCTCTGCCTGTCTGGCACACCCCGTGCTACATCTCATTTCCTATTCACACACGGAAAGTGCAGGCCAAAAGTAGCTAAAAAGTTCCAATAAACTTCTTCTTCTTTCTGCTTTCACTTGCGCCTGTGTCCCGCAATGTGTGCAGGGTCGTTGTGGTTACAACTGATTTGGCAAGGTTAATTTAAAGGGGTGGCCAGATGCGCTTTCCGCCGCCACCCCATACCCCCCAGGACGGAATCAGTGTACCCCAACTGCCTGCATCTAGTGTAAACCGTGAAATAGTGCGGAAGTGTTACAAATATCTGCGTGTCTTGTAACTGAGGCGGGATGTGGGGACCAGCCCGGTATTCACCTAGCGGGATGTGGAAAACCGCCTAAAAACCACATCCAGGCTGGCCGACACACCGGCCCACGTCGTTAATCCGCCGGGCGGATTCGATCCGGGCCCGGAGCGCCTACCCGAGTCCAGGAAGCAGCGCATTAGCGCTCTCAGCTAACCTGGGGGGTCTAAAATACTCCAATAAACGTGGGTCCACAAATCGAACACATTTTCTGTTGCGGTTCATCAGTGTCAAAGGTGCTCGAAATGTTGTCCATGCGTCTGAATGCGACACTGAACTCGTCTCTGAAATGAGTTGCGAATCCTCTCAGGCAATCCTGGGGAATTCTGTAAATGCTGGAAGGCTGCTTCAATCCGCAAGCGTAATTCCTCAAGAGCGTTGACATCGGTATCGTAGACCAGGCTTTTGGCATGACCCTACACACAGAAATCCATGGGATTTAAATCCGGAGACCTTGAAGGCCATGGTACAGTCCATCACCTACCTAACCAATTTTGACCATAGTCCGAGTTAGACGCTGGCGCGCTCGTAAATGAAAATGCACTGGAGCACCGTCAAGTATGAACAACATGCTCATGCCTTGGTTCAGTGGGACGTCATCATGTTCATCTGGAAGTACATCCTCAAAACCGCACGTATTGCTGTCCAGTTAATCTCTGTGGTAGGGAGGTGGTCAAGTTATGTGATATCTGAGCAGTCCTGCCCAGACGTTCAACGAATAACGCTGCTGATGTGCTACATGTTTTGCATTAGCATTGACATCGGCCCAAATGTGTCATTTATGGTAGTTAAAAATACCGTCACGGGTAAATCCAGCCTCATGCGTGGACAGATACAGGTTGCAAACAGGAGATTCAGGGCACGCTATTGTTGCACCCATTAGCAGAAATTCTCTCTTCGAGGGAAGTCTGCATTGTTGAGGACTCGCACTCGCTGGAGATGGTATGGATTGAGTACTTGCCGATATAGAATCCGTCGCAGACTGCTATGACTCAGGACACGCTCTTGGGTATCATTCTCTTGTTGAAATACTCGGACGTTCGTGTACAATGCGTAACACCCTGTCCCCCACATCGGGTGTTGCGGGTCTGGGTCGACCTTCTCATACATGGTGGACGAAACTTCCGGGTTCTCTAAGGCGCTAACGTAACCGGCGAAATACATTCCTGGAAATGGAAAAAAGAACACATTGACACCGGTGTGTCAGACCCACCATACTTGCTCCGGACACTGCGAGAGGGCTGTACAACCAATGATCACACGCACGGCACAGCGGACACACCAGGAACCGCGGTGTTGGCCGTCGAATGGCGCTAGCTGCGCAGCATTTGTGCACCGCCGCCGTCAGTGTCAGCCAGTTTGCCATGGCATACGGAGCTCCATCGCAGTCTTTAACACTGGTAGCATGCCGCGACAGCGTGGACGTGAACCGTATGTGCAGTTGACGGACTTTGAGCGAGGGCGTATAGTGGGCATGCGGGAGGCCGGGTGGACGTACCGCCGAATTGCTCAACACGTGGGGCGTGAGGTCTCCACAGTACATCGATGTTGTCGCCAGTGGTCGGCGGAAGGTGCACGTGCCCGTCGACCCGGGACCGGACCGCAGCGACGCACGGATGCACGCCAAGACCGTAGGATCCTACGCAGTGCCGTAGGGGACCGCACCGCCACTTCCCAGCAAATTAGGGACACTGTTGCTCCTGCGGTATCGGCGAGGACCATTCGCAACCGTCTCCATGAAGCTGGGCTACGGTCCCGCACACCGTTAGGCCGTCTTCCGCTCACGCCCCAACATCGTGCAGCCCGCCTCCAGCGGTGTCGCGACAGGCGTGAATGGAGGGACGAATGGAGACGTGTCGTCTTCAGCGATGAGAGTCGCTTCTGCCTTGGTGCCAATGATGGTCGTATGCGTGTTTGGCGCCGTGCAGGTGAGCGCCACAATCAGGACTGCATACGACCGAGGCACACAGGGCCAACACCCGGCATCATGGTGTGGGGAGCGATCTCCTACACTGGCCGTACACCACTGGTGATCGTCGAGGGTACACTGAATAGTGCACGGTACATCCAAACCGTCATCGAACCCATCGTTCTACCATTCCTAGACCGGCAAGGGAACTTGCTGTTCCAACAGGACAATGCACGTCCGCATGTATCCCGTGCCACCCAACGTGCTCTAGAAGGTGTAAGTCAACTACCCTGGCCAGCAAGATCTCCGGATCTGTCCCCCATTGAGCATGTTTGGGACTGGATGAAGTGTCGTCTCACGCGGTCTGCACGTCCAGCACGAACGCTGGTCCAACTGAGGCGCCAGGTGGAAATGGCATGGCAAGCCGTTCCACAGGACTACATCCAGCATCTCTACGATCGTCTCCATGGAAGAATAGCAGCCTGCATTGCTGCGAAAGGTGGATATACGCTGTACTAGTGCCGACATTGTGCATGCTCTGTTGCCTGTGTCTATGTGCCTGTGGTTCTGTCAGTGTGATCATGTGATGTATCTGACCCCAGGAATGTGTCAATAAAGTTTCCCCTTCCTGGGACAATGAATTCACCGTGTTCTTATTTCAATTTCCAGGAGTGCATATGTCTGTCGGGCTGCCTGCAGAGAGGAAAAGCTTCTTCACACAATCGTACCGCCTCAGGGGCACTGCCATTCGTTTTTCCATACATGAAGTGCATGTCAGCGTGCTCTTCGTTGGAGTAAACTCCGTCCAAGGTGCTTTCACGTTCGTGACTGATCGTAAGGACGGGGCGGCGCAGTGCACGGAGGCAGAAAGGGCAGTAGTTGCGCGCGCGTAAACAAACAGATACTCGATCCCAAACTTTGAGATACCAACGTAAGTGCAGCGGTATCCAGGGGCGTTTAGTCTTGGTTCCCAGCTCGAATTAGTGCGATATCTTGGCAACGGCTGATTTGCGGATCCATGTTTATTGGAGCTACTTTTGGCCTGTGCTTTCCATGTGTGAATTATTGACAACCACTTCTGAAACACTATATATATATGACGGTGTTATATATTGCTTTATTTGTGCTCCAGCGGCGAACAAAATCAGAACCTCAGATTTTGAAATTTGGTACGATGGAACTTTATTTTCTACCAATACAAATATTGTATTCGCACTTTCAAAATGCACAGAAAGGCGTTAAGATAACGTTTTAAGAAATCTCAATTTCAGAAAAAATTCCCCCCTTCCCACACACAGAAGGTCACAGTAGCGGAACATCTTATTTTACAAATCAAGCAATATATGTATATATGCATCTTAACAATTTTACCTTTCTTGAAAATGGAAAATTGTGTTAGTGTCCAGTGGCTTCTATTTGAAAATGTTTTCACTTGTAATTTATTTAATAGTTAATCCTAATATTAATAAAATACTCTTGCGTAATGCTTCACTTGATTTCACTGACTGATTATTGGCGTGTAGCAGAGTCATAAGGCAACAGACAGACTACGAAATACGTTTTATTTTGTTTTCATTTATCTCTTTATTTACTTTTTTCCTTTTAGTTCCTAAATTCTTATCTTGCTTCACACCTGCAGAAGAGGTGTGTTTTTCCAATGTATGTGTCGTCGCCCCCATTAGGCACAGCAGAGTATGCTTATTCTTTTTCTTTCATTTTTTTGGCGATAAGTCTTGCCTCTGGAAGCACCCAATTTAGCGTGCTGCGTCGACACAAGTGGATGGCGGCATTTTTGGAGAGGAAAAGGTAGGGCTATAAGGGGAGGTAGGAGGCCCATTAAAAAAAAAAAAATACAATGCTGTCAAAATTTTCCGGATTGTAACGCTTTTAAACGTGAATGGAATATTTCTTCCTAGGTGCGTGACCATGTTGCACCTTGGAAGATGTTATTCACATTCGGAAAAGACTTAAAACTCCGCAGTAATTTTTATAAGTTCAGAAGAAGACTGCAGCAGTTAAAAAGTCAATGTAAACATTTAAAAATAGACAGGGCTGGCTAGTGGCGGAAGTGTGAAAAGATACAACGGTATCTCCTAACTACTTGCGATATGGACTTCGTCCTGTTCTCTTGGTCGTGGAGAAGGACACCATTCTCGATCTTTCTTTCGTGTTAGGAAGGGGAACCAGTCGGTTCTCCTCCCTGCCCCAGATTTCTTGCCATTCTCTATCAATGCGTGCCTTTACTTCCTTTTCCGATGTGGCTTCCCGAGCACTGGAAGCGTGTGTCGTTGTGCCCCCAGCGCCGCCGTCTCTGACGCTGCGGCCAGCTGAGCTGACGGTGGAGCAGCGCCGCGACGCCGTCTTCGAGTGTTCGGCGTCGGGGAATCCCCGGCCGTCCGTCTTCTGGTCCGTGTCCGGAGCCAAGGCGCTGCTCTTCTCCGGAGCCTCCAACGGCCGCTGGGCCGCCTCCACCTCTCCCGAGGGCAGCGCGGTCCTCACCCTGCAGGTGAGTCCACCATTACACTACGAAACTTCACAGCTACTGTGCACGCTACGCTTGCAACTGCCCCCTGCTGCAGCTTGGACCGAGGGAAAGTCAGCAATGATAACTGGCGGCAGCTACTAACGCCTCTTCCGGATTATGTACGAACTAGTGTCTTTCAAATTCCGAAGGTGGCAGGGGTAAAATACTGGGAGCGAAAGGCTATTTACAATGTGTACAGAAACCAGATGGCAGTTATAAGAGTCGAGGGGCATGAAAGGGAAGCATCGATTGGGAAGGGAGTGAGACAGGGTTGTAGCCTCTCCCCGATGTTGTTCAATCTGTATATTGAGCAAGCAGTAAAGGAAACAAAAGAAAAATTCGGAGTAGGTATTAAAATCCATGGAGAACAAATAAAAACTTTGAGGTTCGCCGATGACATTGTAATTCTGTCAGAGACTGCAAAGGACTTGGAAGAGCAGTTGAACGGAATGGACACTGTCTTGAAAGGAAGATATAAGATGAACATCAACAAAAGCAAAACGAGAATAATGGAATGTAGTCGAATTAAGTCGGGTGATGCTGAGGGAATTAGATCGGAAAATGAGACACATAAAGCAGTAAAGGAGTTTTGCTATTTGGGCAGCAAAATAACTGATGATGGTCGAAGTAGAGAGGATATAAAATGTAAACTGGCAATGGCAAGGAAAGCGTTTCTGAAGAAGAGAAATTTGTTAACATCGAGTATTGATTTAAGTGTCAGGAAGTCGGTTCTGAAAGCAATTGTATGGAGTGTAGCCATGTATGGAAGTGAAACGTGGACGATAAATAGTTTAGACAAGAAGAGAATAGAAGCTTTCGAAATCTAGTGCTACAGAAGAATAATAAGATTAGATGGGTAGATCACATAACTAATGAGGAGGTATTGAACAGAATTGCGGAGAAGAAGGGATCGGTTGGTAGGACATTTTCTGAGGCATCAAGAGATCACCAATTTAGTACTGGAGGGCAGCGTGAGACCAAGAGATGAATACACTAAGCAGATTCAGAAGGATGTAGGCTGCAGTAGGTACTGGGAGATGAAGAAGCTTGCACAGAATAGAGTAGCATGGAGAGCTGCATCAAACCAGTCTCAGGACTGAAGACCACAACAACAACAACACTGCCACAAACCTAAAGAAATGGCGCCTCTTTTGAAAAATGTGTCAAGTAGAAACCATTGATCTATATACGGCAACAAAAGTAGATGCGGGTTGGATTGCCCTGCAGCGCTTCGAGAGGTCTAGGTTAGGTGGAAGTGTTACAGTCTGGTTGTGAGCTAGCGCAGCCAACAAATGTGAACGGAAGGAAACTCGCTGTAAGGACGGTCCGATAATTACACGGAAGCCGCTGCGATTTAAAATGACCCCCAGGACATTACAAAAGGAGGAAGATGTTTCTTAATAGGGTGTGTGATCACCACGAACGGCCTTGCTTGCACTCCAACGCGCTTCCATGCTGGGTACCAGATAGGTAAGGGGTTCATGTGGTAGGGCGATCTACTCCACCATCAGCACGGATGACAACTGCTTGATGGAAATTGGTCCTTGCAGACATACTAAGAGGATAATCCCACAAGTAAGGTCTCCTATTTTTTAATAAGTACATAGACCTGTTTATTTCTACAATGGTTTACATCAGCTTACAGCTTGAACATTTAGCTATTTTTCAACATTATCACCATTTATATCGATGCATTTTTGTAGACGCTGTGGCAGTTTTTGTATGCCCATGTCATATCAGCTCGCCGCCATGCTGTTCAGAAGTTATGAACCTCTTCTTTCACCTCGTCGTTGGAACTGAATCGCTTTCCGGCCAAATGTTCTTTCAACTTAGGGAACAGGTGACAGTCACTGGCCGCCAAGTCAGGACTATAGAGTGGGTGGGTGACTATGTTCCACTGAAACTCTTGCAGAAGAGCAACGGTTTGCCGAGCGATGTGTGGGCGAGCGTTGTCACGGAGAATGTGTACGCCCTTGCTCATCATTCCTCTTCTCCGGCTCTGAATTGCCCGTTTGAGTTTTTTCAGAGTCTCACAATACCTGTCAGCGTTAATTGTGCTCCCAGTGGGCATAGAGTCGACCAAGAATACCCCTTTCCGATCCCAAAATACGGTTGTCATGACTTTACCGGCAGACTGTGTTTGTTTGAATTTCCGCGGCTTTGGCGAAGGAGGAGGCCGCCACTGGCGTGATTGTTGTTTGGTCTCAGGTGTGAAGTGGTATGGCCAGGTTTCGTCACCCGTGACAGTTGAGTCCAGAAAGTTGTCCTGTTCGGCTGCAAGGCGGTGAAGAAATGCGCGGGAAGCATCAACTCGTTGCCGCATGTGGTCCTCAGTCAGCATATGTGGCACCCATCTTGCGCACACCTTCCAGTAGTTCAATGTTTCCGTTAAAATTCTGTGAACGGCGCTTCGGGAAGCCTCAGGAACCAACGTGCAAAGATCATCCAGGGTGATCCGTCGATCTTCACGCATGCTTTGCTCAACCTTCAACACTGTCTCCTCAGAAACTGACGGTCTCCCGCTCCTTTGTTCGTCGTGAATTTCGGTCCGACCAGCTGCATACTCTCTATACCACTTACGAACATTTTTGACATCCATGTACGACTCACCATACACTTCCGTCAATTGGCGATGGATTTCAATTGGCGCAGTGGCCTTTGCGTTCAAAAACTGGATAACTGCGCGCAATTCGCACTTGGCGTTAACATCCAACTGGAGCTCCATTCTCAACAGCTGCCAAGCCAAGACTGAGCGCCTCAGCGCGGCGTGCACATGTTTACACAGCGCGTGAAGCACTCTTCATAACATTGTGACCAACTGCCACACAAATAGAGTTCTGCACTTATAAAAAAATACGAGACCTTACTTTTGCGATTACCCTCGTACAATGTGTCTCCCCAGGGCTTCCCAAACGTACTCGAGGGGATTTTTTTCGGGTGAAAGAAGAGGCCAGTCCATTCGTCAAAAATCCTCTCATTCAAGAGCTCCTCCGCCTGTACTGTTCAAAGCGGTCGCGCGTTGTCATCCATACGAATTAAATCAGGGCCCTCGTTCCCCCGAAAAGACTCAAATGGGGAAGAGCACTAAGCACAATAATGTTGACCTGGTTCCAAGAGTTGGAACACTTGGACCACCAAATCCATCACATTCGACTATGTTCCAACGGTGCATGGCGTTTTCTAACCTCTCGTCACACGGTAATAAATCGAGAATCACTGCTCGCACTGAACCTGCTCTCACTCGAGAAGAGCCCGCGACTGCGTTGATCCAGTCCCTAAGCTCTGGCCACCTTCGCAAATGGTGTCGCCGACGTGCGGTGTCAACAGAACACTATGTACTGCTCATCGGGCAGAGAGAGACCTCCACAATGCAGTCACTATCCCACTGTGGAGCGTCTGATTGTCTTGCAATCTTGTTAAATGCGATTGTAATTCTGACGCAGGTCCCTTCTTGTCTGTTGCACAATACAGCAGTCACTGCTGCTGTAGTTGACCCTGATCGACCACAACCGCTCTTTCGGGCAGCTGTGCCTGTGCTTTGGAACGCTCTCCATGCATGTGAGGGAATACTGTGAGCAATGCCAATTTCCTGGGCTACATCCGTCACACTTTGGCTTTCTATCAGCTTCCCGATGATTCATCCCGATGTGAAGCCATCCAGACATTGCCTCTTGGCCATATATTACTGAGAACACGATTTTTTTTCTTTTGTTGTAATTTCATGCTTCAGCAGAAGCGGGCTGGCAGCGGCCTACATACGCCGCTCTTCGGCCAAAAGACACAACATAAATACTCGGAAGGCATAGAAAACATAAAAAAAACATGGTAAACACAAGATGAACACTGCACAAGAGATCAGAAGTCGTTTGACGGAAGACACTGTAATGAAGGGTGGCACCAGTTGAAAACAGATTAAGACGTCCAGGTGGAGACACGAACGTTGGAGAAAAAACTAATGAAGACACTGTACACAAAAGGAGAGACACTGACGCACGGGAAACCCTGGCGACGATCATCGGCGAAGCATTCACACTGACGAAGGGGTGGGCCTGCCTCCAGGTCAAAGAGAAAGGTAGGAGGGCGGGAATGGAGGGGGGGTGGAGCCAGTGGAGAAAGAAGGGAGAGTGGGGGAGGAGAGAGGGGGGGTTGGAAGCCCGAGGAGATGGGTGGGAGAGAGGAGGGGGGAAGGAAGGTGAGGAGGGAGAGATGGAGCCCTGGGGGAAAAAGAGGGGGAATGGGAGGGGAGAGTCAGAGCTGGTAGGAGTAGTAGATGGACGGGATAAGGACATCATCCGGGAGGGTGAGTTGGCGGGAGCCACCTTGGGAAAGCGTATGGAGGGTGTGAGACGGAGAGCAGGTGGGATTCAAGAATATAGGCGTGGCAACAGGTGGGGATGGGCGAGGATGGGAGAGATAAGCGGGTGTGGGGGATCGAGCTTGCGGGAGGTGTAAAAGATCCGTATCCATTCGAGGCAAAGGAGAAGGTGTGGGAAGGGAATCAAGTCATATAGGATCCGCGTGGGGGATGAGAGATGGATGTGATAGGCAAGGCAGAGCGTGTGGTGTTCAATGATTTGGAGGGACTTATAGTAGGCGGGAGGGGCGGAGATCCAGGTGGGATGGGCATAGCAGAGGACGAGGCGAATGAGGGATTTATAAGCGTGGAGGATGGTGGAGGGGTCCAGATCCCATGTGCGGCCAGAAAGGAGTATGAGGAGGTGGAGTCGGGAACGTGCCTTGGCTTGGATCATCCGGAGATGGGGGTTCCAGGAAAGGCGACGGTCAAGAGTGACACCAAGATACTTGAGGGTTGGGGTGAGGTGAATGGGACAGCCATAGATGGTGATATAAAAATCAAGGAGGCGGAAGGAAGGGGTGGTTTTGCCTACAATGATTGCCTGGGTTTTGGAAGGATTAACCTTGAGCAGCCACTGGTTACACCAGGTGGTGAACCTGTCAACATGGGATTGGAGAAGGTGCTGCGAGCATTGCAGGGTGGGGGCGAGGCCAAGGAAGGCAGTGTCATGAGAACACGAACACAGTGCACCGTTATGTGCTGGCTGATTGACACACACACTTTCCGTTCCTTCAAGGGCCTCGTGTTGCGTAGCCAGCCCCATGTGGCGCTATAATTAAGCTGACCTCATTGCATGCGACGTCCAGCTTTATGTGGACGACAGGGAGACGTCTAGTAACAAGTCTCCGCCCTTCCCTTCGTTTCCACCTAGTTGTTAATATGTCTGTTACTGTATCTGTCTCGTCCGTTAAGTTGTGCAGAACAACGTAGTACCATCAGACGTCACTAGATCGCGGGACGAGCGAAATCTCGGAACATTTAACAAAATCACGATTGCAGTGTTTTATGTATTTTTTAGTTGCCGTTGTTACATGTGACCTACACCCTTGTAGATACCATAGTCCATATGTCACAGATATTTTCATAGTTGAAATCCGTAGTGAATCAACAACGTTAAGACTGGTCGTGGAGACAGTACCATGAAAAATCGGTAGATCGCAATCTGATCGCAAGATCGAGCAGAACCCGAAATTTCTCGACTTGTGACGTGAACAGTTCAAGTAGTTCGAGTCGTCTCAAAGTGGGCTGCACAGTTAGTTTACGATATCAGTTCTCGCGGATAAGTTATTTTTCGGTAACGGTCACTTATAACGTTTATAAACAAGTGCTAAAAGTAATTATTCGTACTGTCAAATGTACCAACTGTATCCCCACGCATCTGGTGTAAATTACTGCGGATGCAGTTATTAATCAGTGTAGCAGTCACAGTTACTGCTGTTATTAGTAACTGGAAACAATACCTGCTGAAATATGCCAGAATCTCAACATAATAGACACATTTTAAAATACAGCAGAATTCTGTGATTTATGTAATGTTAACATGATATTAAAATTCAACGTGTGCTCTATATATGTGTAACTGCGTGTGTGTGGCGAAGTATATGTTGTTGTAAATGATCAGTGGCGGAAATCAGACTCTTGACTATTGTACATCTGAAAGTCCTTGGACAGAAAACTGATGAAATTATGCGAGAACCAACTTTTTCGAATCGTACACCAGGGTAGAATGCTCTCGTCTCATTTTTTTCTCGCAACGAAAAATAATTACACGTACCTCGAAGCAACTCCATCTTTCTGCCTATGATTTTTTCATTACTTCCTTAAATATGGAGCCCACAGTTCTTGGAGCCGATAAATTCATTATTACGTCTGTATTTTTGAAGTTTTATTTTTTTAGTTCGTCATGCAGAACTTGTATGATAATTTCATAACGGTGCAAATCACAAATCACACTTCAAATGGTTCAAATGGCTCTGAGCATTATGGGACTTAACATCTTTGGTCATCAGTCCCCTAGAACTTAGAACTACTTAAACCTAACTAACCTAAGGACATCACACACATCCATGCCCGAGGCAGGATTCGAACCTGCGACCGTTGCGGTCGCGCGGCTCCGGAATGAGCGCCTAGAACCGCGAGACCACCGCGGCCGGCACACTTCACAAACTCCTTATCTACTATCTAAAACAGTAAACTACGGTAGGTCCTGGGTTTCTTCATGTCGGTACATCATCGGTAGGCCGGCCGAAGTGGCCGTGCGGTTAAAGGCGCTGCAGTCTGGAACCGTAAGACCGCTACGGTCGCAGGTTCGAATCCTGCCTCGGGCATGGATGTTTGTGATGTCCTTAGGTTAGTTAGGTTTAACTAGTTCTAAGTTCTAGGGGACTAATGACCTCAGCAGTTGAGTCCCATAGTGCTCAGAGCCATTTTTGAACATCATCGGTAGCGAAAGCGAACGGGAAGTATCCTCGTTGCGTCTTCGACAAACGAAACAAAAATGGACTCCCAGTTTTCCAATGCTCCAGTCAGCAGTAATCTCTAGTATTTTTATATCTTTGGAAATAATGGGTTATTCCATTTCCTTGGAAGTACGAATTTGATAAGGTCATTGTGATTTATCCGTGGCCAGATAGAGCGTGACAGAATTATAGAAGCAAATTTATAGGTAAAAAGGCACGTAATATTAGCAGTTACTCATCAGCTATTTCCATGGTAGTACGAACGTCACATGCTCAGTGCATTCATTATTAGTAGTGAGACAGAGCGAGACCGAAGGGGCAGTAGTGAAGTGCGACGTACGCACGTTGGCTAACAGATGACGTGCGATATAGGTAGTTACTGACTGCTACTTATAATTGTGAATTCTCACAAGGGGAACACGCCATCGCACTCCTCTCATATTTAGTCGTAAGATGTCCCAGTGGACAGCCCATAAAAAACTGAACATGGATCAAGCATTAAAACAGGAAGAATGTGTACTGAACAGTAAAAAAAAGAAGCAAAGTAGAAACACTGAAAGGTCCAAGCTCAAAGATGTACATCATAGAGCAAAAATGAACAGCAACGGCTTCGTGGTTATGTGATCACGGTGTTGAACTATGAAGGGGAAGATCCGGGTTCAAGTCTGCATCGAGCCCTTTCTTTTATAAAATTATGAACTGTCCATCTGGTCATTGGCGTGCCTGTTAGCTGTATTCAAATTTATATCTGTGTCGTGGTGTATCATCTGTTCGCAACAGCGAGATGTAAGGAAAGGACGTCCAGACATAAGCATCTCCTATTTTTTCTACACAAGTTCATTTGTTGTTTTCATTTCCGTGAGAGGTCTATGCGGTATCACGCCTGCTCTCACTATTCATCACATTCACTTGGAACGGTGATATATTCTGTAAGGTGGCATGGTTTCCTGACCTTCATTTCTTACATATTCTGTACTCGCAATCGTATTCTGCACTTCGAGACGCTTCATTCGAACCCAAACTCGATAAGGTGGAGGCAATTTTGTATGAATTCATGTAAGCGATATGCAAATCTAATAAGTAAATTGCAAGTGCGCACAGAGGTGGAAAAAGTCGAGGCTGGTGTACACAACATGACGGCCACAGGAATTTTCGTTCTAGGGAGGCGGCTGGCCCATTGGGAAGCCCATCCCTTCAGAGGGGTGGGTCGGCACACACCTACTTTGGTAGGAATGACCGCCCAGAGAGAGGACAGCTTTTGCCAGAGCGAAAGGATAACAACCCCCACGTTCGACTTAAAAGTATTCCACTGCACTGTGTGGGAGCGCCGAAAGACGCATTTTTTGACGGACCAACTGCATAGTTACAGAGTTCTCACAGGAGGACAGTATATGCCTAATGGAGCTACATCTTTCTGCACTGGTCGACTTAAACGAAACGTCATTCTCCAATTTAAAAGAGCAACGCTGATTTGCGGAATATTTCTGACACAAAGAACCAGAGGAGTGAGGGAAGACAGCGAATGATATACCCTTGCAACTTTTCCAGAAATGGGGCCGTTCCGTTGTCGCTCTTGGAGCAGGAACAGTAACGAGAGCGAGTGCACTCATACCTGTACGCAAAGAGCGAGGAACAAAGTCTCTCCTCAGTACTTCACTGTGAGAGCACCTCTCTTGTTAGCGAATGAGAGTGATACTCTATACTGAGTCGCTCGCAATTTAGCATTGTTCACTGTGTTGGCCACCACACTTATTGTGCAGTACGAACACAGACAGATTACTAGTGAAATGCCTGCGAGCGAATATTGAGTGTCATTGGGGTGGATTGGTTAGCCTAGGGATGGATACGAGTCCTCGACTTCATCAAGCAGTAGGAACAGTTCGATTGGCGAAGATCAATCCAGATAGAAAGAGATAGTTGTGTTATTTGTCAGCAGCGAGCGACGCAGGCAGAAAGGGTACTTGTTGGATCAATCCATTGCGCAACTTGACAAACTAAAACCCATACACTCACATTTCTTACCATATGACTCATATTCTATAACCAATGTATGTACACTACTGGCCATTAAAATTGCTACACCACGAAGATGACGTGCTACAGACGCGAAATTTAACCAACACGAAGAAGATGCTGTGATATGCAAATGATTAGCTTTTCAGAGCATTCACACAAGGTGCTGACATGAGGAAAGTTTCCAACCGATTTCTCATACACAAACAGCAGTTGACCGGCGTTGCCTGGTGAAACGTTGTTGTGACGCCTCGTGTACGGAGGAGAAATGTGTACCATCACGTTTCCGACTTTGATAAAGCTCTGATTGTAGGCTATCGCGATTGCGGTTTATCGTATCGCGACATTGCTGCTCGGGGTGGTCGACATCCAATGACTGTCGGCAGAATATAGAATCGGTGGGTTCAGGAGGGTAATACGGAACGCCGTGCTGGATCCCAACAGCCTCGAATCACTAGCAGTCGAGATGACAGGCATCTTATCCGCACGGCTGTAATGGATCGTGCAGCCACGTCTCGATCCCTGAGTCAACAGATGGGGACGTTTGCAAGACAACAACCATCTGCACGAATAGTTCGACGACGTTTGCAGCAGCATGGACTATCAGCTCGGAGACCATGACTGCGGTTACCCTTGACGCTGCATCACATACAGGAGCGCCTGCGATGGTGTACTCAACGACAAACCTGGGTGCACGAATGGCAAAACGACATTTTTTCTGATGAATCGAGGTTCTGTTCACAGCATCATGAAGGTCGCTCCCGTGTTTGGCGACATCGCGGTGAACGCACATTGGAAGCGCGTATTCGTCATCGACATACTGGCGTATCACCCGGCGTGATGGTATGGGGTGCCATTGGTTACACGTCTCGGTCACCTCTTGTTCGCACTGCCCGCACTTTCAACAGTGGACGTTACATTTCAGATTTGTTACGAGCCGTGGCTCTACCCTTCATTCGATCTCAGCGAAACCCTACCTTTCAGCAGGATAATGCACGACCGCATGTTGCAGGTCCTGTACGGGCCTTTCTGGATACAGAAAATGTTCGACTGCTGCCCCGGCCAGCATATTCTCCAGATCTCTCACCAACTGAAAATTTCTGGCCAATGGCGGCCGAGCAACTGGCTCGTCACAATACGCCAGTCACTCTCTTGATGAACTGTGGTATCGTGTTGAAGCTGCATGGGGAGTTGTACCTGCACACGCCATCCAAGCCCTGTTTGACTCAATTCCCAGGCGTATCAAGGCCGTTATTACGGCCAGAGGTGGTTGTTCCGGGTACTGATTTTTCAGGATCTATGCACCCAAATTGCGTAAAAATGTAATCACATGTCAGTTCCAGTATAATATATTTGTCCAATGAATACCCGCTTCTTTTTTGTGTAGCAGTTTTAATGGGCAGTAGTGTATTTTGATGCTTGATCTGTGTTCAGTTTTTGACGGGTTATCCACTAGGCCATTTTACCACTAAATCTGAGGGGGGCGCGGTAGTTTCCTTCGCCAGTAGCAGGTAATTTGTGCCAGCTAAGTTACCGTTTGCCAGCTGTACTGCAGCGCTGAGTGGTGTGGTCTGGTGCGCTGCCGGCAGGGTGCGACGCGCAACGACTCCCGCAGCTGGGTGACGTGCTCGGCGGTGAACGCGGCCGGGTCGGCGGTGGCGCGCGCGCGGCTGCGCGTCGTGGCGCCGGAGGACCTGCCGCCGCCGGTGATCGCGCTCGGCCCCGCCAACCAGACGCTGCCCGTGCAGTCGGTGGCGCTGCTGCCCTGCCGCGCCGCCGGCAGCCCGCCGCCCGTCATCACGTGGTACCGCGACGGCGCGCCAGTGCTGCCCGGCCCGCGCGTCAACGTCTCCGCCTCCGGCACGCTCCAGATCAACGGTGCGTCAACCTCGCCGCTGCGCAAACGTATCCCTCCTCGCTGCACTTTCCTTCACTCGCTATCTTGTCAACTTTTCACTTGCCTACTCACGCAAGTTCTTCCTCTTCTTCTCCTTCTACCTCTACAGAGCAGGCCTATCAACTTGTTCCATCTTTTGACTGGCCGTCCTTTGTCCCTCTTTCCTTTGCATTTGAACTGTAAGGCCGTGTTCGGCATTCTATTTTCTTCCATTCGTGCCATATCTGCCTTCAACTCTCATTTATGTTCTTCTGTTGTGTAATTTACATTTACATTTAAATGTACACCAGGAAGCAGGAAATGAGCAGGCGTACGAAATACATACAGCAGAACCCCACGTATCTGACAAGGGAACCTCCCCATCGCACCCCCCTCAGATTTAGTTATAAGTTGGCACAGTGGATAGGCCTTGAAAAACTGAACACAGATCAATTGAGAAAACAGGAAGAAGTTGTGTGGAACTGTGAAAAAATAAACAAAATATACAAACTGAGTAGTTCAGTGCAAGATGGGCAACATAAAGGACGCTGAGAACGCCGGAGCACCGTGGTCTCGTGGTAACGTGAGCAGCTGCCGAAGGAGAGGTCCTTGGTTCAAATCCTCCATCGAGTGAAAAGTTTAACTTTTTATTTTCAGTTTATGTGCCAAACTCTTATGTTTTCATCACTTTTTTGGGAGTGATTATCACATCCACAAGAAAACCTAAATCGGGCAAGGTAGAAGAATCCTTTTACCCATTCGCCAAGTGTACAAGTTTGGTGGGTCGACAACATTTTCCTGTCATGTGACGCACATGCCGTCACCAGTGTCGTATAGAATATATCAGATGTGTTTTCCTGTGGAGGAATCGGTTGACCTATGACCTTGCGATCAAATGTTTTCGGTTCCCATTGGAGAGGCACGTCCTTTCGTCTACTAATCGCACGGTTTTGCGATGCGGTCGCAAAACACAGAAACTAAACTTATTACAGTGAACAGAGACGTCAATGAACGAACGGACAGATAATAACTATGCAAAAATAAAGAAAGTAAAATTTTAACTCGAGGGAAGATTTGAACCAAGAACCTCTCGTTCTGCAGCTGCTCACGCTACCACCAGACCACCGCGCTCCTGACCTCACATTGTCCATGATATTGCTTGGACTACTCAGTTTGTATATTTTGCTTATTTTTTCACAGTTCCACACAACTTCTTCCTGTTTTCTCAATTGATCTGTGTTCAGTTTTTCAAGGCCTATCCACTGTGCCAACTTATAACTAAATCTGAGGGGGGTGCGATGGGGAGGTTCCCTTGTGAGCCAACGTTAAAGGAAGTAAGAGATGCAATCAACAAATTGAAAAACCATAAAGCACCAGGATCAGATTGCGTAACTGCAGAATTAGTTAAAAATGGAGGACAGAAATGGGTGGAAGTAGTTCACAAAGTGATAACTAAAGTACGGAACTCAGAGATGATACCTGAAGAGTGGCAGCAGTCGATTCCGATCCCAATTTTTAAGAAGGGCGACAAAATGGATTGTAGTAATTATAGAGGGATATCGCTATTACCAGTATGTTCCAAAACTTTCTCGAATATTCTGCTAAGTAGGCTTACACCATATGCAGATGAAATTGTGGGGGATTACCAAGCTGGCTTTCGGAGGAACAGATCAACTATAGACCAAATATTCACCCTGAGTCAAATTTTGGAAAAGAAATGGGACTACAATAAACCAGTTCATAATCTCTTCATAGATTTTACAAAAGCATATGATTCAGAACTGCAATCAAAATTGTACAGAATTCTTTTGGAACCTGGAATACCAAAGAAGTATGTTACACTTATAGAAGCGAGTTTGAAAAACACAAAACGTAGAGTACGCGTGGGGAAATTGGAGTCAGAAGAATTTGTAATAAAGAACGGACTTAAGCAGTGAGATGCCCTGTCTCCACTACTTTTTAGTTTAGTCCTAGAAAATATCGTACGAATGGCAGCAGATAATTCAGAGGGTGTGGAGTTAAGTGGAAATATTAAGATATTATGGTATACAGATGGTCTAAACATCATTAGCGATAGGAAAGAATCTGTAACAGCAAATGCGAATGCGTTAATCAAGGCTAGTGAAGATGTAGGTCTAAGGATACGTGAAGACAAAACTAAATAACTGGTTACTACTAGAATGCCAACAGCAGTAGATCAGGAAATGTTAAGAGTTGGAGACATGCAGTTTGAAAAAGTGAACACATTTAAGTATCTAGGCGTGGATATTACTTCGAGAAATGAGATTTAATCCGAACTGAAGAAGAGATTACGGTCGGGAAATGCGTGCTATTTCTCACTGAATAGATTACTTTCATCACGGATATTGTCTAGGAATTTAGAGACAAGAACATCCAAACCTATTATTCTACCAGTTATGCTGTATGGGTGTGAGACTTGGTCTCTTATTGTGCAAAATGAAAAGCCGTTTCGAGTATTTGAAAACAAAATTTTGAGGAAAATTTTCGGAACAAAAAGGGATGACATTAGCGGAGAGTGGCGAAAACTGCATAACGAAGAGGTTCACGAACTCTATTCGAGCCCTGACATAATCAGTATTATTAAACCACGTAGGCTGCGATGGGCGGGTCACGTGGCTCGAATGGATGAGGGCAGGGCAGCGCGCAGAGTACTGGTAGGGCACCTAGAGGGAAAACGTCCTGTGGGGAGACCGAGGCGTTGATGGGAGGAAAATGTGAAGGCTGATTTGAGGAGCCTAGGCATTGAAGGTGAATAGAAGGAAATAGCCCATGACAGGGACAGATGGCGAAAATACGTTGCTGCGGTAATGGACTCTCGAGTCAGGTATGACCATTGAGTGTGTGTGTGTGTGTGTGTGTCCGTGTGTGTGTTATGTAATTTACTGTCTAACGTTTCCATTAGGCATCTTATCCATTGCGAACCAGAGTATGATGGCCTAGCATTGGATAATAATCTATACATCTGACTCTCAACAAGTTATCAGCTTAATTTCAACGTTACCTCCATTTATACATATATGGATATGGTGTCTGTTCTTTTGGGCATATAAGTACGAGGGTCACTCCAAAAGAAATGCACACTATTTTTTTAAGTACATCTTTTATTCTACATGTTTGAAAGTTTTCCAGTGTGTAGATACATCCTTTAGCAACAATATTTTCATTTCTTCACATAATTTCCATCCCTCTCAACTGCCTTACGCCATCTTGGAACCAGCGCCTGTATACCCGCACGGTCAAATTCTGGACCGACCTGTTGGAACCACTGTTTGGCAGCGTGCACAAGGGAGTCATCATCTTAAAACCTTTTTCCGCGAAGAGAATCTTTCAGTTTCCCAAAGAGATGATACGTCACATGGAGCCAGGTCAGGATTGTAAGGCGGGTGTTTCAGTGTTGTCCATCCGAGTTTTGTGATCGCTTCCATGGTTTTTTGACTGACATGTGGCCGTGCATTGTCGTGCAACAGCAAAACATCCTGCTTTTGCCGATGTGGTCGAACACGACTCAGTCGAGCTTGAATCAACATGGATTCCGGAAACAGCGATCGTGTGAGACCCAAATCGCTTTATTTGTTCATGAGACCCAGAAAATATTAGATACAGGCTCCCAGGTAGATGCCATTTTCCTTGACTTACGGAAGGCGTTCGATACAGTTCCGCACTGTCGCCTGATACACAAAGTAAGAGCCTGCGGAATATCAGACCAGCTGCGTGGCTGGATTGAAGAGTTTTTAGCAAACAGAACACAGCATGTTGTTCTCAATGGAGAGACGTCTACAGACGTTAAAGTAACCTCTGGCGTGCCTCAGGGGAGTGTTATGGGACCATTTCTTTTCACAATATATATAAACGACCTAGTAGATAGTGTCGGAAGTTCCATGCGGCTTTTCGCGGATGGTGCTGTAGAATAAAGAAACGTTGCAGCATTAGAAAATGCAGGAAGATCTGCAGCGGATAGGCACTTGGTGCAGGGAGTGGCAACTGACCCTTAACATAGACAAATGTAATGTATTGCGAATACATAGAAAGAAGGATCCTTTATTGTATGACTATATGATAACGAAACAAACACTGAAAGCAGTTACTTCTGTAAAATATCTGGGAGTATGCGTACGGAACGATTTGAAGTGGAATGATCATATAAAATTAATTGTTGGTAAGATGGGTGCCAGGTTGAGATTTATTGGGAGAGTCCTTAGAAAATGTAGTCCATCAACAAAGGAGGTGGTTTACAAAACACTCGTTCGACCTATACTTGAGTATTGCTCGTCAGTGTGGGATCCGTACCAGGTCGGGTTGACAGAGGAGATAGAGAAGATCCAAAGAAGAGCGGCACGTTTCGTCACAGGGTTATTTGGTAAGCGTGATAGCGTTACGGAGATATTTAGCAAACTCAAGTGGCAGACTCTGCAAGAGAGGTGCTCTGCATCGCGGTGTAGCTTGCTGTCCAGGTTTCGAGAGGGTGCGTTTCTGGATGAGGTATCGAATATATTGCTTCCCCCTACTTATACCTCCCGAGGAGATCACGAATGTAAAATTAGAGAGATTCGAGCGCGCACGAAGTCTTTTCGGCAGTCGTTCTTCCCGCCAACCATACGCAGCTGGAACATGAAAGGGAGGTAATGTCAGTGGCACGTAAAGTGCCCCCCGCCACACACCGTTGGGTGGCTTGCGGAGTATAAATGTAGATGTAGAAGTTTCTCCAGTGTCGTCACATATGCATCAGAATTTATCGTGGTTCCACTTGGCATGATGTCCACAAGCAAGAGTCCTTCGGAATCGAAAAACACCGTAGTAATAACTTTTCCAGCAGAAGGTATGGTTTTGAATGTTTTTTTTTTTTTCCTTCGGTGAATTTGCATTATGCTACTCCATTGATTGCCTCTTCGTCTCTGGTGAAAAATGATGGAGCCATGTTTCATCACCTGTCACAATTCTTCCAAGAAATTCATCTCCACCATTTTCGTACCGTTCCAAAAGTTCGCTGCATACCGTTTTCTTTTTTTTTTTTTTTTGAGCCACTGTCAACATCCTGGGAACCCACCTGGCACAAACCTTTTTTAACGCCAATACTTTAAGTATTCTGCAAACACTTCCTTCCCTTATCCCAACGTAGCGCGAAAATTCGTTCATTGTGATGCGTCTGTCAGCAGTCACCAATTCGTTAACTCTCTGCACATTGTCAGGAGTGTGTGCAGTACGAGGCCTGCCGTTGCGAGGACAATCCTCAATATTGCCGTGCCCGCTTTCATCACGTAAACTGCTTGCCCACCGACTAACTGCGCTGCGATCGACAGCAGCATTTCCATACACCTTTTTCAAGCTCTTGTGGATGTTTCCCACCGTCTCGTCTTCACAGCACAGGAATTCTATAACAGCACGTTGCTTCTGACGAACGTCAAGTGTAGCAGCCATCTTGAAGACGTGCTGTGACGGCGCCACTCACGGGAACAGGTTGAACTAAGTTTGAAAACAAGCAGGAAGGATGTATCTACACACTGTAAAACTTTCGCACATGCAGAATGAAATCTGTATTTTTACAAAAATAGTGTGCACTTCCTTTGGAGTGACCCTCGTATATAATATGTGTGCGGATGCACACATATTACCCGAACTCTTATGGGACTTGATAAGAATGTCTTCCACGAGTAATGAATATGTTGGCTAGGGACACTACGAATGTAGTGTGTGGACATACGAGGTGAGAATGTGGGTCTCGCGAGGGGCGTGCGCGACATAGTTCCTGCAGTCGCACTATCCCCTGTGCCCTCGGTGGCTCAGATGGATTGCCGGCACGGTACTGGCCGAGCGGTTCTAGGCGCTACAGTCTGGAACTGCGCGACCGCTACGGTCGCAGGTTCGAATCCTGCCTCGGGCATGGATGTGTGTGATGTCCTTAGGTTAGTTGGGTTTAAGTAGTTCTAAGTTCTAGGGGACTGATGACCTCAGCAGTTAAGTCCCGTAGTGCTCAGAGCCATTTGAACCGGCACGGTAGCTCAGCGTGTTCGATCAGAGAGCCGGTTGGCCTCTGTAATAAAAAACTGAGTGGAAGGATCAACCACCGAACTTGAACAGGATGTCTTGCGGCGTCCGCAACGACCAAACACAACGATCAATAACGAACAAAATGCAAAAAAAAAAAAAAAAAAAAAAAGCGTGTTCGGTCAGAGGGCTGCGTGCTCTTTGTAATAAAAAAACTGAGTCAAGGAATCAACTTAAACGGATGTCTTGTGACGTCCGCCCAGACCAAACGCAACGAACTATATCGAACAAAATGAAGAAGAAGAAGAAGAAGAAAAAGATAGAGTGTCTGCCATGTAAGCAGGATATCCCAGATTCGAGTCCCGGTTGGGACACACATTTTAACCTGTCCCCGTTTTTTTCTCTCTCTCTATGTTTTTTTGTCATCAGTCTTCTGACTAGTTTGACGCGACCCACCACGAATTCCTTTCCTGTGCTAACCTCTTCATCCCAGAGTAACACTTGCAACCTGCATCCTCAATTATTTGCTCGATATATTCTTCTCTCTGTCTCCCCGTACAGTCGTACAGTTTTTGCCCTCTACAGCTGCTTCTAGTAACACGGAAGTCATTTCCTGATGTCTTAATAGACGTCCTGTCACATTTCCCTTCTCCTTGTCAGTGTTTTCCACATATTCGTTTCCTCTCCGATCCTGCGCAAAACTTCCTCATTCCTTACCTTATCAGTCCACCTAACTTTCAACATTCATCTGTAGCGCCACATCTCAAATGCCTATTAATAACAAGCAAAATCGTCGAGATCCTAGATTCCCAGAATCGATGAACTGTCTATATACACTCCTGGAAATTGAAATAAGAACACCGTGAATTCATTGTCCCAGGAAGGGGAAACTTTATTGACACATTCCTGGGGTCAGATACATCACATGATCACACTGACAGAACCACAGGCACATAGACACAGGCAACAGAGCATGCACAATGTCGGCACTAGTACAGTGTATATCCACCTTTCGCAGCAATGCAGGCTGCTATTCTCCCATGGAGACGATCGTAGAGATGCTGGATGTAGTCCTGTGGAACGGCTTGCCATGCCATTTCCACCTGGCGCCTCAGTTGGACCAGCGTTCGTGCTGGACGTGCAGACCGCGTGAGACGACGCTTCATCCAGTCCCAAACATGCTCAATGGGGGACAGATCCGGAGATCTTGCTGGCCAGGGTAGTTGACTTACATCTTCTAGAGCACGTTGGGTGGCACGGGATACATGCGGACGTGCATTGTCCTGTTGGAACAGCAAGTTCCCTTGCCGGTCTAGGAATGGTAGAACGATGGGTTCGATGACGGTTTGGATGTACCGTGCACTATTCAGTGTCCCCTCGACGATCACCAGTGGTGTACGGCCAGTGTAGGAGATCGCTCCCCACACCATGATGCCGGGTGTTGGCCCTGTGTGCCTCGGTCGTATGCAGTCCTGATTGTGGCGCTCACCCGCACGGCGCCAAACACGCATACGACCATCATTGGCACCAAGGCAGAAGCGACTCTCATCGCTGAAGACGACACGTCTCCATTCGTCCCTCCATTCACGCCTGTCGCGACACCACTGGAGGCGGGCTGCACGATGTTGGGGCGTGAGCGGAAGACGGCCTAACGGTGTGCGGGACCGTAGCCCAGCTTCATGGAGACGGTTGCGAATGGTCCTCGCCGATACCCCAGGAGCAACAGTGTCCCTAATTTGCTGGGAAGTGGCGGTGCGGTCCCCTACGGCACTGCGTAGGATCCTACGGTCTTGGCGTGCATCCGTGCGTCGCTGCGGTCCGGTCCCAGGTCGACGGGCACGTGCACTTTCCGCCGACCACTGGCGACAACATCGATGTACTGTGGAGACCTCACGCCACACGTGTTGAGCAATTCGGCGGTACGTCCACCCGGCCTCCCGCATGCCCACTATACGCCCTCGCTCAAAGTCCGTCAACTGCACATACGGTTCACGTCCACGCTGTCGCGGCATGCTACCAGTGTTAAAGACTGCGATGGAGCTCCGTATGACACGGCAAACTGGCTGACACTGACGGCGGCGGTGCACAAATGCTGCGCAGCTAGCGCCATTCGACGGCCAACACCGCGGTTCCTGGTGTGTCCGCTGTGCCGTGCGTGTGATCATTGCTTGTACAGCCCTCTCGCAGTGTCCGGAACAAGTTTGGTGGGTCTGACACACCGGTGTCAATGTGTTCTTTTTTCCATTTCCAGGAGTGTACATAACTCACTTTGTACGGAACCCTAAGTGCGTGAGTCCTACTCACGCCTAGGCAATTTTTTTTATTTCACACACAATAGCTGTCACTTTTCCTGCAGAAGGCGCAGTTCTGAATTTCACGTTCTCTGGCGAGTTTACATGGTGCCATTCCATCGATTACCTCTTGTCTTCAGTTCAAAACGATGGAGCTAGGTTTCATCTCCATTCACAATTCTTGCAAGTAAATCATCTCCAGAATTCTCATATTACTCGAAAAAGTTTTTCGCACACTGTCTTGTGTGTACCTTCGTGGACATCCGACAATATTCGCGTAATCCAGCTGGGCACACATTTTTCGATTTCAAGTGTCTCAGTATTCTGCGCACACTCGTACCTCTTACTCTCACTCGTACTGAAAGTTCGTTCACAGTTACGCGTTTGTCGGTTAAAATCAGATTACAAATGTGATGCACGTTGTCAGAAGTGTGTGCAGTGCTCGCTCTGCAGGAGGTCCCGAGTATTTGCCTGTCCACTTTCACCAGACAACCCGCTTGTCCTACGATTAACGTACTCCGATCAACAGCATCCTCTCCAAACCCCTTCTTCAGACTCCTGCCAATGTCTGCCACTGTCTCGTTCTCACAACACAGGAACCATACAACGGCACGTTGCTTCACATGAACGTCAAGTGCAGCAGCAACGGAATGCAACGACAGTGCCAAGTGCGGAAACAGGTTGAATTAAATTTGGATACTCGTGGGAAGAATGTTTCTTTGACCCGCGTAAATAACAAATATGTGCAAAAAAGGTTGGATTAAAAAAAAATTATGCATTACTTTTGGAGTGATCCTCGTACATCCGTGAGAGTACTTACTACCCTACTTAGTGAACTAAAACATCAACCTCTAAGTCACAGAGTGGACGATAGTGCATGTTGAGTGACCGTGACATGTGGTCATTGAAGAAGATTGTGACGAAAAATAAGAGGACAACATCTGATGGTTCAGTTGACTCTGAGCACTATGGGACTTGACAGCTCAGGTCAACAGTCCCCTAGACTTAGAACTACTTAAAACTAACTAACCTTAGGACATCACACATATCCACGCCCGAGGCAGGATTCGAACCTAAGACCGTAGCAGCAGCGCGGTTCCGGACTGAAGTGCCTAGAACCGCTCGGCCACAGCGGCCGGCGGACGACATCTGCAACAGTCACTGCAGAGCTGAATGCCGCACTCGCGAGCCCTGGCAAGACCATAAAAAGCAGAGGGAGCTCCTTAAGCATGGAATTGCAGGTCGTGCTGGAACCCAAAACCACTCCTCAATGAAGCAAATGCCCGTAACTAGAAAACGTAATGCCATAAAACGTGGACTATGGAAGAATATCGTTTTGTCAGATGAGTCTTGTTTCACACTATTTGCAACCTCTGGCCGAGTTTACGTTTATATAGAGAAGTGTGGCAGAAATTCGGAGATGATTTGGGCAGCCATATCGTCATATTCCGTGGGTTCGTTGGTTACTCTGCAAGATCGCATTACTGCCATGGACAATGTGACCTTACTGGCTCATCAGGACCATCCCATAGTACAGTGGTTGTTACCAGTGCTGTGTTCCAAGACGTCAGGGTCCATGTTAAGACTGGTCACATAGCCACACGGGGTAGCCACACGGTCTAGTGCGCCTTGCCACGGCTCGCTCGGCTCTCCCATGTCAGACGCGTGTGTGTTGTCCTTAGCGTAAGTTAGTTTAAGTTAGATTAAGTAGTGCGTAAGCCTAGGGACCGATGACCACAGCAGGTTGATCCCACAGGCACTTACCACCACCACAGATCACATAGTCCAGGACTGGTTTTGGGAGCCCGTGAATGAACTTTCACATCTACCCTGACCAGATCTTAATATCGCTGTTGATCCACTGTTGACGCGGGACAGCTGCTGGTCAAATATTTCACAAGGAAAGTCACCACACAAACCGTGCGATTTGAGATTTTATTTTGTTTTCACAACCAGTTTCGGCAATTCAATACCCTATCTTCAGATATCGATGTTGTTGAACCTATAAGGTCTACTTTGGGAGAAGGTTCTATGATCACTATCCAATTCCGTCATCGTTACCTGAACTTGGCATATTTAGCAAGAAGAACGGTGTAAGATTCTACATCTACATCCATACTCCGCAAGCCACCTGACGGGGTGTGGCGGATGGTACCTTGAGTACTTCTATCGGTTCTCCCTTCTATTCCAGTCTCGTATTGTTCGTGGAAAGAAGGATTGTCGGTATGCCTCTGTGTGGGCTCTGCCGGCCGAAGTGGCCGTGCGGTTAAAGGCGCTGCAGTCTGGAACCGCAAGACCGCTACGGTCGCAGGTTCGAATCCTGCCTCAGGCATGGATGTTTGTGATGTCCTTAGGTTAGTTAGGTTTAAGTAGTTCTAAGTTCTAGGGGACTAATGACCTCAGCAGTTGAGTCCCATAGTGCTCAGAGCCCCTTCTGTGTGGGCTCTAATCTCTCTGATTTTATCCTCATGGTCTCTTCGTGAGATATACGTAGGAGGGAGCAATATACTGCTCGACTCCTCGTTGAACGTATGTTCTCGAAACTTTAACAAAAGCCCGTACCGAGCTACTGAGCGTCTCTCCTGCAGAGTCTTCCACTGGAGTTTATCTATCATCTCCGTAACGCTTTCGCGATTACTGAATGACCCTGTAACGAAGCGCGCTGCGCTCCGTTGCATCTTCTCTATCTCTTGCATCAACCCTATCCGGTACGAACCCCACACTGCTGAGCAGTATTCAAGCAGTGGGCGAACAAGCGTACTGTAACCTACTTTCTTTGTTTTCGGATTGCATTTCCTTAGGATTCTTCCAATGAATCTCATTCTGGCATCTGCTTTACCGACGATCAACCTTATATGATCATTCCATTTTAGATCACTCCTAATGCGTACTCCGAGATACTTTATGGAATTAACTGCTTCCAGTTGCTGACCTGCTATATTGTAGCTAAATGATAAGGGATCTTTCTTTCTATGTATTTGCAGCACATTACACTTGTCTACATTGAGATTCAATTGCCATTCCCTGCACCATGCGTCAATTCGCTGCAGATCCTCCTGCATTTCCCTTGAAAACCACACCACACCTGTGTTAAACCATTTTGAGACGACGGGAAGCTGTTTTGAATGCCAGATGGTTTTCTACACCGTACTGGGCGTGGTAATGTACTGTGTTTTTTGAGTGTTTCCACGTTTTTTTACCACCGCCTGTACATCCCTCCTGAAGCAACTTGAGTGACTGTTTCCCCTGCAGACCTGGAGAAGCGAGACAGCGGCCTGTACACGTGCGTGGCGTCTTCGCGCAGCGGGAAGGCCACGTGGAGCGCCAGCCTGCGCCTCGAGCTGCCCACCAACCCCAACATCCACTTCTTCCGCGCACCGGAGCCGTCGACGTTCCCCGGTCCGCCGAGCCGCCCGCACGTCGTCAACGTCACCGCCTCCAGCGTCACCATCCAGTGGACGCGCAACAACAAGATCGGCTCCTCGTCCCTGCTCGGCTACCAGGTATGTCTTACACTTGCATCATTACCAGCGTCCATCACTGTAGCACTTGATTGCGTTCCTACTGCAAAATTCAACAGAAATTCTCTGATCCATTTTATACAAGATAAATTAGGTTGCATTCCTTTCGGAGAATGCTGATGCATTAGTTCCATACTTAACAATCATACGCAACCGTTCGCTCGACGAAAGATCCGTACCCAAAGACTGGAAAGTTGCACAGGCCACACCAATATTCAAGAAAGGTAGTAGGAGCAATCCACTAAATTACAGGCCCATATCGTTGACGTCTACAGGGTGTTACAAAAAGGTACGGCCAAACTTTCAGGAAACATTCCTCACACACAAAGAAAGAAAATATGTTATGTGGACATGTGACCGGAAACGCTTACTTTCCATGTTAGAGCTCATTTTATTACTTCTCTTCAAAACACATTAATAATGGAATGGAAACACACAGCAACAGAACGTACCAGCGTGACTTCAAACACTTTGTTACAGGAAATGTTCAAAATGTCCTCCGTTAGCGAGGATACATGCATCCACCCTCCGTCGCTAGGACTCCCTGATGCGCTGATGCAGCCCTGGAGAATGGCGTATTGTATCACAGCCGTCCACAATACGAGCACGAAGAGTCTCTACATTTGGTACCGGGGTTGCGTAGACAAGAGCTTTCAAATGCCTCCATAAATGAAAGTCAAGAGGGTTGAGGTCAGGAGAGCGTGGAGGCCATGGAATTGGTCCGCCTCTACCAATCCATCGGTCACCGAATCTGTTGTTGAGAAGCGTACGAACACTTCGACTGAAATGTGCAGGAGCTCCATCGTGCATGAACCACATGTTGTGTCGTACTTGTAAAGGCACATGTTCTAGCAGCACAGGTAGAGTATCCTGTATGAAATCATGGCGGTGAATCGATGACAAAACTAAAATGAGCTCTAACATGGAAATTAAGCGTTTCCGGACAACATCCTTTCTTTATTTGTGTGTGAGGAATGTTGCCTGAAAGTTTGGTCGTACCTTTTTGTAACACCCTGTATATACCGCAGGATTTTAGAACATATATTGTGTTCGAACATTATGAATTACCTCGAAGAAAACGGTCTACTGACACACAGTCAACATGGGTTTAGAAAACATCGTTCCTGTGAAACACAACTATCTTTTTATTCACATGAAGTGTTGAGTGCTATTGACAATGGATTTCAGATTGATTCCGTATTTCTGGATTTCCGGAAGGCTTTCGACACTGTACCACACAAGCGGCTCGTAGTGAAATTGCGTTCTTATGGAATATCGTCTCAGTTATGCGACTGGATTTGTGATTTCCTGTCAGATAGGTCACAGTTCGTAGTAATCGAGTAAAACAGAAGTGATTTCTGGCGTTCCACAAGGTAGTGTTATAGGCCCTTTGCTGTTCCTTATCTATATAAACGATTTTGGAGACACTCTGACCAGCCGTCTTCGGTTGTTTGCAGATGACGCTGTCGTTTATCGACTAATAAAGTCATCAGAAGATCAAAACAAACTGCAACACGATTTAGAAAAGATATGTGAATGGTGCGAAAATTGGCAGTTGACCTTAACAACGAAAAGTGTGACGTCATCCACATGAGTGCTACAAGGAACTCCTTAAACTTCGGTTACACGATAGATCAGTCTGATCTAAAAGCCGTAAATCCAACTAAATACCTAGGAGGAGGAGGATTACTGTTTAACGCCCCGTCGACAACGAGGTCATTAGAGACAGAGCACAAGCTCGGATTGTGGAAGGATGGGGAAGGAAATCGGCCGTGCCCTTTCTAAGGAACCATCCCGGCATTTGCCTGAAGCGATTTAGGGAAATCACGGAAAACCTAAATCAGGATGGCCGGACGCGGGATTGAACCGTCGTCCTCCCGAATGCGAGTCCAGAGTGCTAACCACTGCGCCATCTCGCTCGGTCTAAATACCTAGGTATTACAATTACGAACAACTTAAATTGGAAAGAACACATAGAAATAGTTGTGGGGAAGGCTTCCAAAGACTGCGTTTTATTGGCAGGACACTTAGAAAATGTAACAGACCTACTAAGGAGACTGCTTGTCCGTCCTCTTTTAGAATACTGCTGCGCGGTGTGGGATCCTTACCAGATAGGACTGACGGAGAACATCGAAAAAGTTCAAAGAAAGGCAATACGTTTACTATTATCGCGAAATATGGGAGAGTGTGTCACATATGATACAGGATTTGGGCTGGAAATCATTAAAAGAAAGGCGTTTTTCGTTGCGACGGAATCTTCTCACCAAACCCCACTCACCAACTTTCTCCTCCGAATGCGAAAATATTTTGTTGACACCGACCTACATAGCGCGGAACGATCACCACGATAAAATAAGGGAAATCAGAGCTCGCACGGAAAGATATAGGTGTTCATTCTTTCCGCGCGCTATACGAGATTGGAATAATAGAGAGTTGTGAAGGTGGTTCGATGAACCCTCTGCCAGGCACTTAAATGATATTTGCAGAGTATCCATGTAGATGTAGATGTAGAAAACACTGTCCGTCGTTTTCTCAGAAACGATGTAGTGTCTGCGGGTAAGCCCAGAGAGACTTTCTCTTATTTTTGCCTCCTCTTCCCCTGAGTGAAATTTCTGGGAAATCGGGTTACGCCACTTGCTGTGTTCTCCTCGCCAGTATAGGAACAAAACGACAGGGAGGCTGTAATAGACTCATTTGTCTGGAGTAGTCAATTGACATAAGAGTGTCGAACGTGCAGCATGGCTCAAGTTAGTTGAATAACTGAGAGGTGTGTTTTGTTCTGCCTCACGGAGCGGCCCCATCTCGGAGCCTTCGCCCACAAGTCACACCTCGCCCTGACAATGCTGTCGAGTGGTTGATATGAGGGAGGGGACCAAACAGCTACCGAGCGAGGTGGCGCAGTGGCTAGCACACTGGACTCACATTCGGGAGGACGACGGTTCAATCCCGCGTCCGGCCATCCTGATTTAGGTTTTCCGTGATTTCCCTAAATCACTCCAGGCAAATGCCGGGATGGTTCCTTTGAAAGGGCACGGCCGACTTCCTTCTCCGTCCTTCCCTAACCCGATGAGACCGATGACCTCGCTGTTTGGTCTCTTCCCCCAAACCAACCAACCAACCAAACAGCTACAGTCTGGAACCGCGCGACAGCTACGGTCGCAGGTTCGAATCCTGCCTCGGGCATAGATGTATGTGATGTCCTTAGGTCAGTTAGGTTTAAGTAGTTCTAAGTTCTAGGGGACTGATGACCTCAGAAGTTAAGTCCCATAGTGCTCAGAGCCATTTGAACCATTTTGAACCAAACAGCGAAGTCATTGCTCCCATCGGTTTATGGAAGGATGGGGAAGGAAATCGGCCGTGCCATCTTGTAAGGTGCCAGGACATGGACACTTAGACGTTAGCTTACCAACATTAGTATTAATAATAAAGGGACTGGCAAGGGCATCAGGTCATGACTCTACTGAATTATGACAAATATGAGGCACTCTCGTGCAGCACTCCCTGCATGTCTGCAGGATTGAGCCACTAACTTAAAGCGTTGGTGAAAAGCGTCGGTAGTTGAGAATTGTGGTATTTGAGTCTGCAGATGGCCGTAGCTCGCCGGGCCGCCTTGGGCGGCAGGTAGCGCTCACCGTAAACGTGGGACAATACGGCGCCTTTGTGGGTAGCCCGGCATTCGGAGCCACCTGTGCTGGGCAACATTTGGCGAAGACGGGAATTTCGTTTGCCTAGGGGCGTTATGACCTACTCGATCATTGGGTAGATCTCAGTGGAGGGATTTCGGCGATGATAGAGCGTTCCACATTGGCCTAAACTGAGTATTCTTCCGCCGCGTTTTCGTACGCGTGGGAGACGAGAGAATTGTGGAAGGACTTCGCCTTCAGCCATCGAGCGGTACGGACTTGGAAACGGCGTCTTGTATCGCAGCATTGCACCAACGCGTGTTCCGTACAGAGTTCTGCGGTTAGAGGTCTTTGTGTGCTCAGAAGCGAGATTTTCACCAACGCCTAACCACTTCCAACAACGTACCTAATATTCTCGATCTAGGAGTTATCCTCGCGAGGTGCCGAGTATTTATCAACGCAGCTGCCGGTAATAGGGGCGCGTAATTGCAAATTGTTAATGTGCCATTCTCAGGAGTGTGTGGGTCGACAAAGAGATTCACATTTTTTTTTTTTTTTTGTAAATTTTGTCAGTTGTGTGCAATATCAAATTAAAATGCCAATATTACGATCGAATTATTGACTTCATTGTAGCTAGCATTTACCCTGTCCCAGTAAGCCTTACATGTACTCTAGTCACTGCACAGTTTGCCCAAACGGGAAGGAAAGAAGGTTTGCAGTCTTCTATGTCAGCGACAGACTGATAAGCTTACAATCTCAAAGAAATCATCCTGGGATTTGCCTGTAGCGATCTAGGGAAATCACGCAAAACCTAAAGCAGGATGGCCCGACGCAGGTTCGAACCGCCGTCCTCACGAATGTGGGTCCAGAGCGCTAACCACTGCGCCACCTCGCTCAGTGACATTGCTGTGTGTATTTCTGCGTCCAGGTGAAGGTTGCAGGTTCGCGTCCTGTCACGGTCGCCAGTTGTAGTGGTTAATAAAAAACAAAAAAGAGAAGAAAAGAAAAGGTTGAAAATGTGGGAAGAAATGGTGAATAAAAAGGGGGTTTTAAAATCGTTAATAACCGTGAAAAAGGGAAAGAATGAAATGGAAATCGGACTTCGTATTACAGAAAAGCTATCGGACTTCATGATTCGGAAAAGCTATCGTTGGGGTGACCTTGTGGCGTTTCTGAGCAAAAGTCAAACCAATTTCCACTACAAAAATTATTTGAAAGAGAACAGAGAATATTAAAATGTGATTAACAGGGGGAAATGGCGTAGATAAGAGTTCATTCTTTACCATGTTAACACGTCTTCTCTCGTGCGGCGTCCAGGTCTTGTTCTTCAAAAATCTCCTGCTTCATTTCTGCACGAAAAGTCGTAGCTGCTCCGAAATCTTGCAATAAATTTGATTGTCAAGGAATTACTAATGAATACAAATTAAATGCATCTTGATAATGAATGCAATGTATTTTACGTTGCTGCTTCCATCCTCCAAATTTCATACGAACTTCCACAATACGTCTGCACATTAATAAGTTTTTTTTTTTTTTTTGTATTAATCTTACCAAGACTAGCTAGCAAGTAAGTTAAGCTTCCGCTCTCAAGAGACAAGAGCGAGTAGAAAACAAAAAGAGTTATAATTTTTGTACCTTCATTTTCTTATACGAGGGCTATCCACAAAGTACATTACGATTTCGTTTGTGTCCATCAGGGGCGGGGCTAGCGCGGCCATCTTGGTGTCATGGCATTCCCCCGCTCAGTCGGCATCCTGCCGTGCTAGTGAGAGGTTTGTGCTGTACTCTGTTGAGTTACTGTGGCAGTTTGAAATGTCAGCGTTAATTGAAAATGCCGCGAAGTGTGAAGTGCGTGCTGTAATAAGGTTTCTGACTGCAAAAAACTGTACACCGACAGAAATCTATCGGCAGCTTTGTGAAGTGTATGGAGACAACATAATCACTGAAGGTGGAGTGCGTCAATGGGTCATAAAATTTAAAAATGGCCGAACTAACGTTCACGACGAAGAGCGAAGTGGAAGACCCAGCATAGTGACTGCCGAACTTGTCGAAAAAGTCGATGCTGCGGTCCGTGAAAACCGTAATTTCACAATAACGGAACTCTCTATGAGTTTTCCACAAATTTCACGAAGTTTGTTGCACGAAATCATTACCGAAAAGCTTGGTTACCACAAGTTTTGTGCAAGATGAATACCAAAAATCTTGACAGAGATTCACAAAAATCAGCGAATGGCTGCAGCGTTAACGTTTTTGGACGCTTACGAGAAAGATGGCGACTCATTACTCGATCGAATCGTTACTGGTGACGAAACATGGGTTAAGCATGTGAACTGCGAGACAAAATTGCAGTCAATGCAGTGGGGGCACAGAAATCCCCCCCCCCCAAAACCCAAGAAATGCATGCAGACAATGTCGGCAAGGAAGGTGATGGCGACTGTCTTTTGGGACAGAAAAGGTGTGATTTTTGTGGATTTCCTGGAAAGAGGCACTACAATAAAGTCTCAAAGGTTTTGCCAAACTCTGCACAACCTCAGAGGAGCAATACAAAACAAGCGCAGGGGAAAGTTGGGCTCAAAGATCTTGCTGATTCACGACAACGCCCGGGCCCACACGGCAAATGCCACTCGTAAAGTTCTCGAATCTTTTAAGTGGGAGTTGTTTCCTCATCCGCCGTACAGTCCCGACCTGGCACCGGGCGACTTCCTCTTATTCCCAGCAATGAAGAAGTGGTTGGCTATGCAGCGTTTTGATGACGACGCACAGCTTCAAGAGGAGGTAACCACGTGGTTGAAGGCGCAGGTGGCCGAATTTTACGACGAAGGAATTTCCAAGCTCGCCCATCGCTACGATAAGTGCCTTAATTTAAATGGCAACTACACTGCTGGCCACCGTAAATGCAGCACCCTGAAGGAAGCATCCGAATCAAGTGAAATTTACACCGTGGGTTTGCAGCGATGAGATATGCAACTGATTAGAATTTCAGCGCAGACGCACATCACGCGCGTCTGTGGCGCCACCTCATAGCGCCATTTAAGGCTTGGCGATTTTGACGAGTGTACGTTCGGCACGTGTGTTTACCTTGTGGTTGTTTCACAAGACGATCAGTTATGCCTCGTAGACAACAGCGAACATCGTTTGATCAAGTATCCGAGTTCGACAGAGGAAGGATAGTGGCTTACCGAGATTGTGGATTATCATACAGAGAAATCGCTAGTCGTGTTGGACCAAACCAAACAACTGTAATGCGGATATGTGACCGTTGGATGCAGGAGGGTACGACGGACCGACGTGGTCGGTCGCATTCACCTCGGAGCACCACTGCACGTGCTGATAGGCAAATTGTGCGCATGGCAGTGACGGATCGCTCAGTGACATCCCGAACCATAGCACAGCACATTGCGTCTGTAACGCATCATCCAGTGTCTGCGCGTACCATTCGACGCCGTTTACAGCAGAGTGGTCTGTCCGCAAGACGTCCATTGCTTCGTCTACCATTGACGCAGAACCACAGACGTCTCCGTCGCCAATGGTGTGATGACAGACGGATGTGGACGGCAGAATGGAATGACGTTGTCTTTACTGACGAGGCACGCTTCTGTCTGCAGCACCACGATGGTCGGATTCGAGTGTGGAGACACCGTGGAGAGAGGATGCTGGACAGCTGCATTATGCACCGTCACACTGGTCTTGCACCGGGTATTATGGTATGGGGCGGTATTGGATATTACTCTCGCACGCCTCTAGTACGCATTGCCGGTACTTTAAATAGCCGGCGCTACATATCCGAGGTGCTGGAGCCAGCTGTCCTTCCTTACCTTCAGGGCTCGGCCACAGCCATATTTCAACAGGATAATGCGCGACCACACGTGGCACGCATTGTCCAAAGGTTCTTCGTCAATAACCAGATTGACTTGCTTCCCTGGCCGGCTCGCTCTCCGGATCTTTCGCCGATAGAAAACATGTGGTTGCTCAACGAGTGACCCAGATTACATCCCCAGCTGCCACACCAGATGATCTTTGGCAACGTGTGGAAGCTGCTTGGGCTGCTGTACCCCAGGAACACATCCAACGTCTCTTTGACTCAATGCCGAGACGTGTGGCAGCGGTGATCTCCAACAATGGCGGCTACTCTGGCTACTGATTCTGGCAGGAACCACATGTCACAGACGTCTGTAAACGTAATCATTTGATACTTGGTCAATATTTCATCTACGAAATAAATTTTGTTGTGCTACCTCTTGTCTTTCTTGGTGTTGCATTTACGGTGGCCAGCAGTGTATGTAGAAAAGTAGCATTTAAGTGTGGCTTTCATCTGTATATAATAAAAAAATTTCCCAATACTTTATTTATTTTTAATTCCAAAACGTAATGTACTTTGTGGATAGCCCTCGTGTATTTTCTCTGCCGTCGAGCGCTCATACCGCTGCGACGGTATAATTTATATGTGAGGGAACGAGTGTAGCGCGGCGAAATTCAAAGTCCCGCTACGGCGGGGCGCGGGTTCGAACCGCCGTCGTCACGAACGCGAGCCCAGTGCGCTAACCGCCGCGCGTGCTCTTGTGCGGCCAGGTGGAGCTGTTCGGGCGCGACGAATCTGCGGGCGGCGGCGGCGGCGGAGGCTGGGTGGTGTCGGCGCGCCGCGTGCCGGGCCCCAGCTACACGCAGCACCACCTGGCGGCCGGCGTCACCTACACGTTCCTGGTGCGCGCCGAGAACTCGCACGGCCTGTCGCCGCCCAGCCCCATGTCCGAGCCGGTGACGGTCCCCGCGGGCGCCGCGGGCACAGCCGGCAGGGCGGACGAGGAGCGGCTGCTGGCCCGGGCCACCGCCAGCCTGCTGGCCGGCCACATCGTCGAGCTGGCCGACGCGCAGCCCGTCGCCTCCACCGCCGTCAAGCTCGTCTGGGAGGTGAGCGCGCCGCTTCTCCCACTGCCAAACACCCCTCACACTTCCAGAAGACTTTTTTTTTTCCTTTATTGAATTTCGATTCCCCCCGAAGGGGGCGGGCTGGCAGCAGCTTATTACGCTGCTCTGCAGCCTACAGACTGTTTAAAACGTAAGAAGAAGATAAGAAACAATAAAAGCAGGCGATAAAACGGTGACTGAAATTGTAAAACCGCGGAAAATTGTGGAAAGTTAAAACATAAAGCAAAGCGTTGGCAAAACTAATAAAATACACAGGAAGCAGACAGGTAACATAGTAGACAGACAATTAAAAAAAAACATGGCGACAGTCTGGTTTCTGTTCGCAAGAGGTATAAAATCACACCCAGCGACAGCACGATGTCCGTTCCCAACACTTCGGAAAAGACACAGAACACTGAACACTCACTGTAAACACTGCACTAAAATGACCATAGCCAAGGGCAGATGGGGGGGGGGGGGGGGGGGAAACCTGGACAGATGGGGGGGGGGGGAATAAGGAGGGAGGAGAAGAAAAACGAAAGGGGGGGAACCAAAGGAGGAAGAGCACTCATAAGGGTGGGGGGGGGGGGGCAGGGCAGACACGAGAGCGAATGGGAAAAGGCACAGGAGGGAAATACAAAAGGACTCAGGGGAGAGAAGGGGGCAGAGAGAGGGTAGGTGGGGAAAAAAAGAGGATCGAAGGGGGGAGAGAGGGAGCCCGGGAAAAGGATGGAGGAAAGGAGGGGGGGTGAGGATCAGAGTCGATTGGAGGGAGAGAGGGCATCATCCGGGAGGGGGAGTTGATGGAATCCACCTTGGGAAATGAGATGAAGGGTGTAGAGATGGAGGGTAGGGGGGACACAACAGTGAAGGCGTGGCACGGGGCGGGGATGGGAGAGGAGAGGAGCAACCAGGGGGTGAGGGGGGATCAAGGCGGCAGGAGGTGTAAAGTATGCAATTCCCAGAAAATTAACAGCTTCCTGTTTCAGCTGAGTGCCATGTTCATTCTACAAGATTACATCATCAGTTAGTATGTAGCTCCTTCATGTTTGCCAAAGTGTGTGTGTCTAGTATGATACAAACCTACTGGCTAAAGCTGCTGGTTTGTGACTCCTTTGTGTAGTAATCCATTTATAGGGGCAATGAATCACAAAAAGAAGTGGAATGAAATGCCAGTATCAGAAAATGTACAACTCCTGGTAGAATATGTGCAGTTTCAGCATAGAGATAGTGTGTTGCTACTGTACAATGATACAAATGAAGCACTTCAGCATTCAGTAATGATTGTGGCTCTCTTTTCCAATAGACAGATTTTTTAGTATCCAAGCCAGATAATATTGTTCATTCTGATTATTTGTGCAGTTTTATCGCTAATCCATGTTTTTCCTTTTTAATCATCCTATTGTCTAGTTAAACAATTATATGCATTTAATGAGTATTGCTGAAATTCTTTACTCGCAGATCTTGAGTGCAGAGTTTGTTGAGGGCTTCTACATATACTCAAGACCGCTGGATGGAGTTCGCATGCCAGGAGCCTACAATGTGCTCACAGTGCTGCATGCTGGAGAAGCATCAGGTTTCCAAGTGTCCGGCCTAGCAAAGTACACACGCTATGAGTTCTTCCTTGTGCCCTTCTACAAGACTGTTGATGGCCGTCCTTCTAACTCGAGAACTGTACGCACTCTGGAAGATGGTAAGATAATTGTTTTAGGTATGTTAGACTACCATGTATGCATACATACATTCCAATATTTTCATTTGCTTTGTTATAAGAGGTAACCTAATGAATTTTGGTTAGTGTTAAGCAATTTCCAGGATATTTTATCCAAGATTCCATTTTGCTCAACCAGTGTCATGCATTATAAAGGAAAAGCAGCCTTATTCAAATGTAAAATTTGTGTTTTCAGTCACATAAAACTTATCCATTATCAATCAGATGTTTGGCAGAAATATATATAAATACTAACAAAGAGATAGAGGGGCTGGCCAGTACTTACCTCAGCTCAGTACAGCCGATAGATACACAAAACAGAACAGAAAAGTTTTATCCTAGCTTTCGGTACTTTATTCCTTCGTCAGGTAGGAGAGAGGGGAAAAAAGAGGAAGAAGGGAAAGTGGATTTAGTTACTCACAACCCAGGTTATGAAGCAACAGGGGAAAGGTAAACAGGGAGGGTAGCAAAGATGGAGGCATGGGTCCTGGCGCAAAATTACGAATGAGCTGGAATTTTTTGAACAGACCTCATCTATGGCTTCTAACTACAAAGGAAATATCACAACTGAACAATCGTAGAAATAGACAGAATGACTTTGATTTTTATACTACTAGGAACACATGTATAAACATGCAGAAAGGAGAAAGAATGCTATAAAATCAGATTATCTTTACCTGTAACAAGAGCCACATACTTGAGCCTGGTGTAATGTGCTGCAGTGTTTTGGGTTCTTATCAAATAACCTGGAAGGGATATCAAAGAATTCAGAGATTCACTGCTGTGATCATAATGGGAGGGTATGAACAGAAACAAAGGTGTAATAGAGATGCTTAGGAAACTTGAATTGCTGGAATTAGAGTCATTCTCACATAACTCTATTGGTCATCAGTGTTGTGTGTAAAGTCAGGTAGAAAAAAAATAAATATCAGAATAATTTGGAGTGTAATCCCTAACAAGTACAAGTAAAGTATCAACTTGCTGCTTAACTATGTATCCTGGCAAACCCAGTAGTACAAGTTTTCCTTGTAATTATTGCACAGATACGATGTTATTTATTGCTGGCCTGTTAATCAAATTCACTATGCTAAATGAAAAAATCTCTTTACAGTTCCATCTGAACCACCAACACAAATAGAAGCTACTCTGCTAAATGCCACTGCAGTGTACCTGAAATGGAAACCACCACCTGCAAGCTCACACAATGGTGTTCTGAGAAGCTATCAGGTACATCACGTATATTGTGTTAAAGGATGGGTTTTACACATCAAATGAAATTACCTTAGTTCAGAACATAATGTAAAAGAATTTTATGGATAGTATTTCAGGCAACTGAATGCAAATTAAAATTTACACATAAATAATTCATTTAAAAACATAACTCACTGGAAATAATAATGTAGATCTCACATGCAAATAAACTGATAAATTGTCTCGAATGAAAAACAGCCCACAGTTGCTCTAAATAATGTTTATTTTAAACCTTGACCATGGTCAAGGTTTAAAATAAACATAATTTAGTGCAACTGTGGGCTGTGTTTCAGTCAAGACAATTTCGTAACAGTTGCTGTTGTCACTGCCATGATAAAAATAATGAAATTGATACATCTCTTTCTTTTTCAAGCCCTCAGCTTTTTTGCACTGCATTTGTGATGACACATTTCTTGATCATGTTCAGGCTATCTCATGGAAGTTGATAATGAGCAAAAAAATGTGTTTCTTAGTATGATGAAGACAGTCTCGTGTATTTCTTTATTTTATTTATGTGTGTTGTTACTTCAGAACTAAAAAGACAATTTGGTGCAAATGAATTTTCCTTTCTATTCCTAGTAATCACTTAAAATTGCTTCCAGGTTGTGGTACGCACAGGAGGAACTGCTGAAAGCAATACTTCAAGGGTACTCAGCAATGTGACAGTGAGTGCAACAAGCCCCACCCTGCTGCTGACCAACCTAACAGCCGGTGTGACATACATTGTCCAGGCATCCGCTGTCACCCGAGCTGGTCCAGGGCCTGCCAGTGCTCCAGCTACTCTCAGACTTGATCCTGCCTCACGGTTACTGCTCAGAGACCACCATAACAGGTTACTTTCTACATCATATCTTTCTTTTGTACAATTTCTTTTTTCAAACATAGAGTAAAGTGGAGGTAGTCATACTTCACTCACATTTACATTCCATATTAATAGTTAATGTATTCAGTACAGCAATGACAAAATCTTATGTTCTTGAATTTGATTTTTTAATAATAATGCAATTAGGGTAAGCAGAGTACATTTTGTTGTCGTCTTGCTGGTGAAGAGGCTGCAAGTTGCGGCTGAGTTAGCCCCTCTTCTAACTGTAACGTATCATAGATTCCCCAAACAAAAGCCCATACCTAGTTCAAGGAAAAACACACAGGTCATACCCATCTGCAGGAAGGGTAGAAGAAGTGATCCAAATAAGTACCGTCCAATATCCATGAAACTGATTTGTTGTACAATCTTAGAACATATTCCAGGCTCAAACATAATGAGGTACTGGTAACTTGAACAAAATGACCTCCTCATTGCCAAACAGGATGGGTTCCAAAAACATCAAAGCTTTGGAACAGGGCAGTCATACAGATGCCATATTTACTGATTTCCAAAAAGCTTTTATTTATTTATTTTTTATTTATTTATTTATTTAGTGTCCATATTATCACATTGATCATACTAGACTTGTCAAAGTATGGAACAGTATAAAATATTACATATTTACAGCATAGAAAAATCTTATCATTGCTATCAACATTTCTATATAATGGAAGGAAACATTCCACGTGGGAAAAATTATATATAAAAACAAAGATGAGGTGACTTACCGAACAAAAGCGCTGGCAGGTCGATAGACACACAAACAAACACAAACACACACACAAAATTCAAGCTTTCGCAACAAACTGTTGCCTCATCAGGAAAGAGGGAAGGAGAGGGGAAGACGAAAGGAAGTGGGTTTTAAGGGAGAGGGTAAGGAGTCATTCCAATCCCGGGAGCGGAAAGACTTACCTTAGGGGGAAAAAAGGACAGGTATACACTCGCACACACGCACATATCCATCCACACATACAGACACAAGCAGACATATTTAAAGACAAAGAGTTTGGGCAGAGATGTCAGTCGAGGCAGAAGTGTAGAGGCAAAGAAGTTAAGAAGTTAAGGAAGTGAAGAAGCAAAGAAGTTGTTGAAAGACAGGTGAGACCTGTCTTTCAACAACTTCTTTGCCTCTACACTTCTGCCTCGACTGACATCTCTGCCCAAACTCTTTGTCTTTAAATATGTCTGCTTGTGTCTGTATGTGTGGATGGATATGTGCGTGTGTGCGAGTGTATACCTGTCCTTTTTTCCCCCTAAGGTAAGTCTTTCCGCTCCCGGGATTGGAATGACTCCTTACCCTCTCCCTTAAAACCCACTTCCTTTCGTCTTCCCCTCTCCTTCCCTCTTTCCTGATGAGGCAACAGTTTGTTGCGAAAGCTTGAATTTTGTGTGTGTGTTTGTGTTTGTTTGTGTATCAACATTTCTGTATGACAAAAACATTATTTTGCTTATGTACATACAGATAGAAGAAAACTTGAACCCCTTGGTTGATTTTACTAAAACTATTAAATACCAGCACTTTACCTAACTAGGCATAGTAACATACAGCACAAAAGCTAGGTGCATGATTATGTGCATACATGGATGAAAGAAGTTCAGTTTTAACTAGGAATGGTTGATAATTATGAATTTTTGTTTACAGAGGTATGAAGTATACCTACAGGTTTGAGCAAAATTCCAGGTATTCGTTAATACTGTAGAAGCTGTTGTTTATTAGTAGATTGTTTGGTTATTTTTTTAAATGTATTACTGTTTGGTATTTTTTTGATGCTATCTGGCAATACACTGTACAGAATTTTTGGTTTGTAAACAGCACTGCCCTGATATATTGATTTTCTGTGCACATACCTATGATAATCATCCCTGTTCCTTGTTTGATAATGGTGGATTTCACTATTCAAAGCTGAAATGTGATGGTTTTTAACGAAGCGTATGCTTTCAAATATAAATATAGATGGTAAAGTCATGATTTTTAATTCCTTAAAGATACTTCTACATTGTGTTCTGTACACATCATCTCTTATTAATCTTAAAGCTTTCTTTTGGAGCTTAAAAGACTGCTTTGCAAAAGAGTTATTTCCCCAGATCACTATTCCATACTTCAGTAGACTATGCATGTATGCATAATAAGCACTTAACACTGTTTCGGTATTGCAGCAATCTTTAGGCACTCTTAATATGTAACAGTACTTGCTTAATTTTTTTAAGCATTTATACATGTTTTTCCCATCTTAGATGCTCATCCACCCATAAACCTAAAAATTTTATGTGATTCTTTTGCTGAATTTGGCTATTCGATAATGTGAATTTATTTCCTTATATGATTGAAGTTCATCCATATAGTTTTCTTGTCACTGACCACTAGACAGTTACCTTTAAACCATTTTTATGCCACTTCTGCTGTTTTGTTGATTTTTTGCGGCATCTCATAATCATTCTTCCCTTTTATATTAAAGCTGGTATCATCAGTAAGTAATATGGTATCAGCTGTTGAAAACTGTTGAGGTAGGTCACTAATAAAAATCAAGAATAACAATGGCCCCAATACTGAGCCTTGTGGCACCCCATAGTTTCTTTATATTCAGAATGGTACACATTTCCATCCTGAGAAATTTGTACTCTTTGTTTCCTATCAGTTAAATATGAATTGAACGAATCATAGGAAATACCACAGACACCATAATTATACAGTTTTAACAGCAGTAGATTATGATTTATAAGATCAAATGCTTTGGAAAGGTCCAAAAACAACCCACAGATCAGTTCTTTGTCCTCAATAGCTTTTTAAACAAGTTTTAGGAAACTGAAGAGAGCTGTTTGTGTAGATTTGCCTTTTCTTAAACCATTCTGTGCATTTACAAGAATTTTATTTTTGTTTAGGAAGTCTAGCAATCTGTCATACATTATTCTTTCAATTATTTTTGAAAATACAAATAATGATAGAGGTCTGAAATTTTTAATGTCAAACTTGTCACCATTCTTATAAACTGGTATTACTGTTGACTCCTTATTTTACTTGGAAACACACCAGTTTCAAAGGAGTCATTATGTCCACAAGTTGAGAGACAACATTATCGGTACCATATTTAATAGTTTTGTCAGGGATACCAGTCTTTAGTTTGCTAATAGCCATTTGTACTTCTTTGGGTGTTATGGGATACAGGTACATTGTCCTTTCATTTATTGGAGTTGTTACCTCTTTATTTTTATATTTAGCGGTGATCAGGTTTTGGGCTACATTAATATAATGATCATTAAATATATTTGCTATTAGAAGTGGATCATCGATAATTTCATTTTTGTGTTATATGGTGATTTTATTACTTGCACTTTCATGTTTGCCTGTATGGTTATTAATAACTTTCTACGTAGATTTCATTTTGTTGTTATCCTTTCTGATATATGAATCATTGTGCTTCCTTTTTGCAGCAACTATAGCTTCCCTGTGCTTTTTCCTATAACACTTGACAAATGGTTTCAAGATAGTATTTTGCTTTGAACACTTATATAGCATTCGAAGACATTCTGATGACTCTTTGAGTTCACTTGTTATCCATGAATTTGATTTTTTGTTTATTTTAATTCTCTTCAGAGGGAACGAAATATCATAGTAGTATTTATAATTTGGCAAGAACTTGTTGAATTTTATATCTACAGAACTATTGCTTTCCATGTCCCAGTTTACATTTTTTAACATTAGCTTAAAGATCCTAATGCTGTCATCATTAACTAATCATCTCTCAATATGTCTCCTGTTGTCACTTTTCTCATGAGATTTCTCTAAAGTCAATTTAACTGACTGATGGTCAGAGAAACCTGTATCCAATACCTCAGATTTAGAGCCACATTTTGATTTGTCGATGAATATTTGGTCTGTAATACTTTCACTTTTGCTGCTGTATCTGGTGGTATCTTCTACACACATGTCCATATTGTATGTTTTTAGTGGATTAACATGCTTTTTCCATTTTTTACAGTTGTCCTTGAAATTAATTTTGAAATCCCCAAGCACTATTATGTATTTTGACTGACTGTTTACATAGTTCAGAAGATTTTCCAAATTTTCAGAGAATAATTCAAAATTGCCACATGGGGACCTATATACACATGCAATTATAATTTTACTACCTGTTAGTTCACATAAGCAATATTCAAAATCTTTTTCAATACAGCAGACATTTTAAACCTAATTTCCTTTGATTTAATACCTATTCTTACATATACACATGTTCCACCCCCTCTGCATGTTTCCCTGCAAAAGCTACTGACCACCTGGAAGTCTGAAATCTCAACTGCACATTTTTGTATTTCTTGTAGCCAGTGTTCAGTTCTACACAAGATAGAAATCTCCTTCAATGAACCATTTGAAAGGACCTCTAGCTCATGTAGCTTACTGGTTAAGCCCTGTACATTATGATATAGGAGAGTTAAAGAATTATTCAGTTCTAAGAGAGGTATGTTTCTTGCTTGGTTAGTTCTTTGAAGAGTAGGCTCTAGTCTTTTCATTTCTGACCTGATTTTCACCTCCTGGGGGTCCTGGACTACTACTTGGTTGTTTTCTTCTGCAGTGGATTGGGCCATAAAAAATCGTTCGTATGTTGTTTGGACACTAACTTCTGCCTGGGGCTTTGTCATGATCTGTTGTTTTTAACTTCTGTCCACTCTGGTACAGCTTCCTCCTCAGTCTTTTTACATGGTGATATTGTCTTCTGTGCTGGTTCCCTGCCATTTTTCATTCCTCTGAAGGCACATTTACTATTAACTTTTTGGTTTCTTCTTCTGTTATTTTCATATACTGTGGTGATACTGTCTTCTGTGTTGCTTCCTTGTCACTTGTTCATTCCGTAGTATGCGTATTTACTGTTAATTTTTTTGGTTTTGTCTTCTGTTATTTTCCCATATTGTAAGCATAAAGTTTTGTTGAGTGACTGATCTACCTGTTGCAAGCAGTTAACAGAGATCAGTGATGGTGTTGTGGACTGAATCATGACTGAATAATGGAGGTTCCTGCATAGTTTTTCCTTTCCTTTCAGCACCAAATGTAGCCCACACTTTGTATAATCAGTCCTCTTTAAAAACAGATTTATACCCAGTACCTTAGCGTGGCTGTACTGGGCAACATATTCCATCAAGGACGTGTTCATTTTGTATATTCTGTCATTCCAGTCCCCCCTGTCAAAGTAGATTTTGTGAGCAATGTGTTCACAGTGCACTGGTAATCCTTGATATCTGATACTACATCACTTGGTCAAGCCAGAACAGTAACACAGTCAAATTTATTGAAGTCCTTTACCTTTTCTTCAATGTTATTAATAACAACTCAACTGTGCATTTGATTTGAGAATGGATGTTGCAAGTATCTTGGTGGAAGTGTCTGATTTAATAAAGTAGTGCAGTGTTGTCCATGACTGTCAGATAGAAATAAAATCTTATGTCTTGTATCTGCATGCTTTCCAGTACTTAAAACTTTCTTGTAGCTGTCGTTATTTATTTTACAGGAGTTAGTAAACACACTACTTCTTGATGATGCAAGAGCACTTTGTTTACTTTTGGAGTTTTTGTAATTTATCGTAGATAACACATCATAGCCATTGTTGTGCACTAAATTTACACTGCTTTCACACTTTTTTTGATTTCCAACACTCTGTGAACTGTTTATGCACATATCTTTTGTCAACTTATCTGAATAAGTCGAGTTTTCTGTCATCATTTCCTGCTTCAACATCAGCTCACGTTTTTCTAATGTAAGTTTACTAATATCCACTTTCAGTTCACTGATCATGAGTTGTAATTTAGAGACACAGTCATTTAGTTTCGATATTTCACGTTTCTATTGTACACGCACTTTCTTTTTAGCAGCAAAACTTGTGCTTTTTTGACAAGATACAAGATAGACTTTTACGCTCAGTACCACACCTATGCTTATAGTCAAAAGTACAATCATATCAGGTCTCAAGTGAAATTTGTGACTGGATTAAGGACTTTTTGTCAGGGAGGATGCAGCATGCTATCTTGGATGGAGAATCATCACCAGTTGTAAAAGTAACTTGAGGTGTGCCCCTGGGAAGTGTGTTACAACCTTTGCTATTCATGTTGTATGTTAATGACCTTGCAGGCAATATTAATAGTAACTTCAGACTTCTTGCAGGTGATGCAGTTGTCTATAAGTACTATCTGAAAGAAGCTGCATAAATATTCACTCAGATCCTGATAAGTTTTCAAAGTGGTGCAAAGATTGGCAATTTATTTTAAATGTTCAAAAATGTAAACTTGTGCACTTCACAAAACGCAAAAATGTAGAATCCTATGACTATCAATGACTCACTGTTGGAATTGATCAACTTATACAAATATCCAGGAGTCACACTTTGTGGGGATATGAAATGTAATGATCACATAGGCTCAGTTGTGGGTGCAGCAAGTGGTAGACTTCAGTTTATTGGTAGAATACTGGGGAAGTGCAATCAGTCTACAAACAAGATTGCTTACAAATCAATTGTGAGACTGGTTCTAGAATACGGCTCAAGTGTATAGTACCCATACCGAAAAGGACTAACTACTCATCTACTAATGGAGACTCCAGGATGGAATGTAACAATATTATGAAAAGAAAAGTTGCTACTCACCATATAGCGGAGATGCTGAGTTGCAGATAGGCACAACAAAAAGACTGTCACAAATAAAACTTTTGGCCAGTAAGGCCTTCATCAAAAATAGATGACAGACAGACACACACACACACACACACACACACACACACACACACACACACACACACACACACACACACAGTCACGCAAACTATTTTTGATGACGGCCTTACTGAAGCTACATTTGTGACAGTCTTTTCGTTGTGCCTATCAGTGACTCAGCAGCTCTGCTGTATGGTGAGTAACAACTTTCCTTTTCGTAATATTGTTAAATCACATCTGCTATTTGACATGTCTTGTTTCATAATCTAATTCCATCACCATCACCTGATTTAATGTGGCTACATTCCATTAGCCTTATTCTGCTTTGGTTGATCTTCCATCATACATCATCCCTTCAAGACACTTTCAATTTCATTCAATTACTCTTCCATGTTCCTGCTGTCTCTGACAGAATTACAGTATCATTGGCAAATTTCAAAGTGTTTATTTCTCCTCCCTGAACTTTAATTCTTACTCCAAATCATTCTTCAGTTCCCTTTCCTGCTTGTTGAGTGTACTGATTGAATAACATTTCCCTTTTCAGCCACTGCTTCCTTTTAATGCCCCTCGACTCTTACTTGTATAACTGCTGCCTAGTTTCAGTTCAAGTTGTAAAGCGCCTTTCACTGCCTGTATTGTACTCCTGCTACCTTAACCCTTTTAGTGCCAGACGTTTCTCAAAAGATCATGTTAAAAGTGCCATGCGATTTTACAGTAAAATGCAGACCTCTGCCATACTTGCAATAAAATCTAAACTAATACATAAAGGAATGTAATTTTTTTTTGATTTTTAGGGAATGCTGCTGGCTACAGTAATATGTGCAATACACATTGTCAAAGAGCATATTTTCAGAGAGAAAAATTATTTTCATGATGGGGTTTATCAAAAAAAAATTAAAACTTTGATTTCAGTTTACTCTGAGACCCATCAAATGATGATATACTCAAAAATTTCAGGTATATATAGAATCTCTGTAGTTTCCTTAACAAAAACACCATAAAGGAATACAATTTTTTTTTATTTCACTAAGGAAAAAATCAAAAAGAACATAACATTACAAAAAAAATTGTTTTGCTCTGAACGTGTTCTCAGTTCTTCAGTCATAAATCACTGACAAATGTGAGGTTGCAGTTATGACAACTACTTGCACACATGCTGACCAACACATGAAGGATGCAGTCCTTTCTTGCAACAAACACATACTGTTCGTGAACGCCGCTTCTTATCCTTCGTAGAACAAACACTACAGTAGCGTTCCTTTCTCCCTGGAAGAGTCACTACACCATATACTGTTGGAGCAGGTACATTTATATCTATTACACTTGTGGTTGCAGTCCTTGCCTGAAACCACTGTTTAGAAAGTTTGCAAATGATTATGCTGTTAAACTTCAGCCGTGTCAGTGGTTTGTCGTTGGGGTTTAGGCTTTCCGTATACAAAACATATGCATTCAGCAACATCCTGGCAATTATGCTGAACACTACCTTCTTCCACATCTTGACAGTCCTCCTCTCATCTAAATAGCAGTATGCCATCATATCAGATGAGTCAATGGCACCCATATACTTATTATATTCAAAAATAACATCTGGTTTCTTGACCGACTGTCTATTGCGAATTGTCTTTTCTGATGATGTAGCAGAGGACGATGTACTCACAAGGAGGACTGGATTTCTCTGTGATTTCTTCTGTCTGAAGCCACAGAGAAGTATAAAAGATTTCTTGAAAAACTTTAGCTGACCTACAGCATAATTCGACAGAAGACCACGTGGCAGGAATTTTCTGTTTCTTCTAATTGTTCCCATTAGATAAGTGCCAACTGAATACAGCTTTTCTGCCAGAGGAATAGATGTAAAAAAGTTATCGCAAAACACGTGGTAACCTTTTTGCATGTAGCTCCCAAGAGCTAGTAGTTTCATGACAACTACATATCCCAGGCCATTCTCTTTTATTTCGTTTTTGTCATCATCACTTTTTGCACCACGGTATGCATAAAATCCTAGGCAGTAATTTACGACTGAATCACACAGCATCCAAAATTTGACTCCCCATCTGTGATGATGTTTATTGGGAAGGTACTGGATTAGCTGTGAGTGCGCCTTTGTCCCAACAAGACTTTCATCGACACTCAGTTGCTGGTGTGGAGTGTAGTAGCGACAGAAAACATTGTTGGCAATATCCACCAACACTTGAAATTTGGCTGTTGGATCATATAATGGGTGACCAGGAGGGTGAAGTTTCGAATTGTCTACAAAATGGAAAAACCGCAGCAACAACTGAAACCTGTTGCGTGAAAACATTTGCGAAAACCACGGTGTCAACAGGTTTGCATCAGTTGACCAATAACTAAAAATCGTCGGTTTTTTTATCAGTCCCATATTCAAAATTACTGCTATAAAAGCCCTCATTTCTGCTACAGTTGTTGGTTGCCACTGTTTGATTCTCAAATTTGGCGATAAATGCATTGACTGAATCACCTGGTGAGCGTATCTGTTAGTCTCTGTCACCATAATCGTAAAAAGCTGCAGCGAGAAGAACAAATTGAAAAAATCAATTGGTGTGGCGTTTGCTGGTATAAGGGCCTGGTACTTCTGCATACACAAAGCTTGGAGGAAGTGGATTATCTGATGCCTCATCCATTACTTCAACAAAAGTATTTGCACTGCAATTTAGTTGTGTTTGGTCGTCGTCGTCGTCATTTGCTGACGCACAATTGTCACTTGAAGAAGAAAACGACGAGTCCTCTTCTCCACCTGACATCTCATAATCTGATTCACTTTCTGCAAATCCTGCAAATTCATCTTCACTTCCACTACTTATCATATTATTGTCTAAATCACTTGTATCGAACCGCAACTTCTTACTTGATGACGCCATGCTGCCGCGAAATAGTCAGTAAATAAACACCACCAGAGAAGTTTATTTTACTCAAAATATCGCACTGACAATCGAAAAGAAGATTGATATGCTGTGCCTTCGACCTTCCTTCTGCGTCTTGGCTAGGAAATACTAACAACTTTGCCTTCAAGCGCGGAAAAAATGAATGAGAGGGGCATCACGAACAGATCGTTACTGGCATTTTTCGCCGAAAATCTGGATCACGATCAGATCGTATTTGGCACTAAAAGGGTTAAAATTTCAAAGAGAATATTCCAGTCAACATTTTCAAAAGCTTCCTCTAAGACTACAAAAGCTGCATATGTAGGTTGACCTTTCCTTAACCTATATTGTAAGGTAAGTCATAGGGTCAGTGCTGCCTTTTGTGTTCCTACATTTCTCCAGAATCTAAACTGATCTTTCCTGAGGTCAGCTTCTACTGTTGTTTTCATTCTTCTGTACAGAATTTGTGTTAGTATTTTGCAACCACAACTTGTTATGCTGATAGTTTGATAATATTCACTCCAGTCAGCATATGTTTTCTTTGGAATTGTAACAATTACATCCTTCTTGAAGGATGAGGGTATTTTGCCAGTCGCATATGTCTTGCATTATCCCTGGCGTGTTGTTCCAACTTAGATCTTTCAGTGCTTTGTCCATTTCTTCTAGCAGTATCATGTTTTCCCATCTCTTCTTCATCTACATCCTCTTCCATTTCTGTAATATTGCTATCAAGTTTATCTCTCTCATTATAAAGCTTGTATATACTCCTTCCACCTTTTAGCTTGCTTAGGACTGGTTTCCCATCTGAGCTATTGCTATTCATACAGCTGCTTCTCTCTTCTTCAAAGGCCTATTTAATTTTGCCAGCCATGGATGATGGAGGGAGGGGGGGGGGTATATAAAGGTATTTACATTTGGAAGCTCTCAGAGCCAATGATTAGATTAGTACTTGTTCCATGGATCATGAATACGACACTTCGTAATGATGTGGAACGTGTCAGGTTAATAAAAGGTGTCTATACAAGATATTACATTAGACAAAATATTACATGACACTCAGTATTTATTTATTTATTTTGTGGGTGTTGGGGAAATTACCCACTTACTATATCCAAAAATGCATCTAATGAGTAGAAGGAGTTGCCATTAAGAAATTCTTTTAATTTCCTTTTAAATGCTATATGGCTATCTGCCAGACTTTTGATGCTATTAGGTAAGTTACCAAAGACTTTTGTGGCAGCATAATTTACCCCCTTCTGCGCCAAAGCTAGATTTAACCTTGAGTAGTGAAGACCATCCTTTCTCCTAGTGTTGTAGCCATGTACACTGCTATTACTTTTGAATTCATTCGGATTGTTAATAACAAATTTCATAAGTAAATATATATATTGTAAGGCTACAGCAATTATTCTGATTGCATGCTTTTGTGTAATGAATACTCTTTTACTCAATGATGAGTTACCCCAGAATATGATGCCATACAAAAGCAGAGAATGAAAATAGGCGTGGTAAGCTAATTTACTCAGATGTATATCTCCAAAATTTGCAATGACCCTAATAGCATAAGTAGCTGAACTCAAATGTTTCAGCAGATCCTCAGTGTGTTTTTTTCCAGTTCAAGCCCTCATCAATGCATACACCGAGAAATTTCGAATATTCTACCTTAGCTACCGATTTCTGATCGAAGTCTATATTTATTAATGGTGTCATTCCATGTACTGTGTGTAACTGTATATACTGTGTTTTGTCAAAGTTTAATGAGAGCCCATTTGCAGAGAACCACTTAATGATTTTCTGAAAAACATCATTTACAGTTTCACCAGTTAGTTCTTGTCTGTTGGATGTGATAGCTATACTTGTATCACGGCAAAAAGTACCAGCTTTGCATCTTCATGAATATAGTATGGCAAGTCATTAATATATATTAAGAACAGCAGAGGACCCACGACCGAACCTTGCAGCACCCCATTCTTGATTGTTTCCCAGTTTGAGAAATCACCAGTTTTTTGCATATTATGTGAACTGTTTATTTCAACTTTCTGCACTCTTCCAGTTAGGTATGATTTAAACCATTTGAGCACTGCCCCATTCATACCACAGTACTTGAGCTTATCTAGAAGTATTCAATGATTTACACAATCAAAAGCCTTTGATAGATCACAAAAAAATCCCAACAGGTGACTTCCGGTCACTCAGAGCATTTAATATTTCATTAGTGAAAGTATATATAGCAATGGCTCCTTTTTCTGGCAGAATGGTTGAAGGAAAAGGAGCCACTGACTCCAAAAGCTTTAAACACCTTCATAAGAGTGTTCTCCTGCTGCTGCTTAATGAGTGGATTTTTTTATCTACGCAATTACATTACATTTTTAAAAATTGATTATTTTCATTCATCAATATAGTGCAAGCTCAGTGAGGAAAAAACTATCCTCTTGGTTTCGCCTTTTATACCTGTAATAATTTAACGCTGAATGTAATATTTCTTTTTTTTTGTTGTGACTTTTCATTTATATGTCTGACTCACAAACATTTTCCCTAGCTAAATTATAGAACCCCCTAGCTAAATTATAGAAATCTCAAGACACCAGCACTAATTCCCATATTTCTGTACGCAGTTATTTGTATCTCATTGTAAGTCTTTTGCGTCCATTTGTGATTCACATACCATCATTTTATTTTTCAGGCAACCTGTAGGAAATGATCCAAGCCTAAGCCCTGGAATTAGTGGAAATGACTTCCTCACAGAGACCTGGTTCATTGCTTTGCTGGGAAGCATGGTTGCAGTAATGGCATTGCTTTTTGCTTCCATGTTCCTTGTGAGACGCAGACAACTCATGGCAAAGAAAACCACTTTGCACGGTAACACCCATTTGTGAATGAAATATTTCATATCTTTATGTGTATAATCTCTGCAGGTGCTTAAATATCATTGCTAAAGTGACAGACAGTAAACTGTGAAGGATATCAAACAGCTTAATTATTGTTTGAACAAGCTATGCACTTACTATACACCTTCTGTTAGGCACTGAATGAAAATGTCAGTTTTCAAACAGTGGAAAATCCAGGATGGAATGTAACAATATTAAGAAAAGGAAAGTAGCTACTCACCATATAGCAGAGATGCTGAGTCTCACACACACACACACACACACACACACACACACACACACACACACACACACACACGCACACGCACACACACACCTATTTAAAAAGAGCTGATAAAAATGCTCTCAGTGCCTTTTTTAAGAGACTCCACTCCTTCTGATCTGATCATGTAAGCATAGAAAAGATGTGGAATAATTTCAGAGAGATAGTATGTATGTGTGAGTTGCATTTGTGTGTGTGTGTGTGTGTGTGTGTGTGTGTGTGTGTGTTTTGTCTGTTTTTCAACAAAGACCTTGCTGGCCAGAAGCTCAAATTGTGACAGCCTTTTTGTTGCGCCTATCTGCGTCTCAGCATCTCCACTGTAAGGTGAGTAGCAACTTTCCTTTTCATAATAAAATGTCAATTTTTGTAGTTTTCAATATGCAAATGTTCATGTAGTGTTTTTTTCACCTTTTTTACAATAATTCAACAGTTGGAACAAACTGATGATTATCTGAATATGACATTCAGTTGAACACTTGGCAGTTTTTATTTACAACCATTGCCCCTTATTTCTACAACAAAATATACTCATATTAGGCATATGTACAATATGGAAATGGTAGTTTGCTACTCACCACATAAAGGAGGCATTGAGTCGCAGATTGGTACAATGAAAAATATTATTAGATGTATTCAGCTAGTTGACTAAGACCTTCATCAGATGTAGGAAACTAGCATGCATTCACATAAATGCAACTTACACACATATGGCCATTGTCATCTTTGGATGCTCAGAAATGCAGAGGGGATATGAAAACTGAAATGTAGAAGGCAGATCTTTTGACATTTTAGAGTGCACAAGATGACAACAGCATATGCTAACCATCAGATCTTTGATTCTTTTTTATGTGTAAGGCAATGAGTGAATCAGATGAGTGAGAGTGTATGCATAACTCAGGAAATGAAAATGTTCACAATTAATAGGGTCTGAATCAGAGGCTCGGGCAGTTCTGTGAGCACGTAGGCTGCAGATTCTTTCACTTGCGCTATCAGGTTGTGGGTTTCCAGGTTCCGCATAATAGGTCAGGAGTCCATTACACACCAGGAAGCAGCTACTTGGGTTACACACCAGGAAGCAGCTACTTGGGTTACACACAGGAAGCAGCTACATGGGTAGTGGGGGCTGCGTGGAAGGGACTGGATGTTTTTTTTTAGGTTAGAGGGTCTCAGGAAACCACATAAAGGGTGTCCGTCTAAAAGAGGGGGCAGCTAAAACACAGTAAGGTAGTTGTAGAAATGATTGGGATTGTACTTGTAAATTGTGTTCGGAAAGAACCAGAGCTCCAAGCCCTAATAGAAAGCACTGAAGCTCAAATAGTTATAGGTATGGAAAGCTGGCTTAAGCCAGGAATAAGTTCATCCAAAAATTTTTCAAACGACCTAACAGTGTTCAGAAAGGATCGATTAAATACTGTTGGTGGTGGAGTATTTGTTGCTGTCAGAAGTACTTTACCTTGTAGTGAAATTGAATTAGATAGTTCCTGCAAAATAGTATGGGTAGAGGTTATACTTGACAATCGGACTAAACTATTAGTTGGATCATTTTACCAACCCTCTGACTCAGAAGATACAGTAGCTGAACAGTTCAAAGAAAACTTAAGTCTCATTTCAAACAGGTACTCCACTCATAGATTTATAGTCAGTGGCAACTTCAATCTACCATCGATATGCTGGAAAAATTATACGTTTAAAGCCGGCATAAAACATCATCCGAAATTGTACTGAATGCTTTCTCAGAAAATTATTTTGAACAATTAGCTCATGAGCCCACTTGAAGCATAAATGGTTGCGAAAGCATAATTGACCTCCCAGCAACAAATAATCCTGAACAGATAGGGAGTATCACGATTAACACAGGGATTAGTGACCACAAGGCAGTTGCTGCTACACTGAATACCGTTAACACCCACGACCATCAAAAAGAAACGCAAAGTACACCTATTTAAAAAGAGCTGATAAAAATGCTCTCAGTGCCTTTTTTAAGAGACAGACTCCACTCCTTCTGATCTGATCATGTAAGCATAGAAAAGATGTGGAATAATTTCAAAGAGATAGTATCAATGGCAATTGAGAGATATATACCACATAAATTAATAAGTGATGGTACTGACCCCCATGGTACGCAAAATGGGTGAGATTGCTGTTGCAGAAGCAACGAAAAAAGCATGCCAAATTTAAAAGAATGCAAAGTCCCCAAGATTGGCAAAGTTTTTCAGAAGTTTGAAATATAGCACGCACATCAATGTGAGATGCTTTTAATAATTTCCACAACAAAACTCTGTCTCAGAACCTGGCAGAAAACCCAAAGAGATGTTAACGGCATAGGAGACAATCTGAGTAGCCCTCTTAGATTATTTGTAGATGATGCTGTCATTTACTACCTTGCAAAGTCATCAGATGACCAAACCGAAATGCAGAATAATTTAGATAAGATATCTGTGTGGTGCAAAAATTGGCAATTGACCTTGAATGAAGAAAAGTGTGAAGTTATTCACATGAGTACTAAAAGAAATCCACTAAATTTCGATTACGTGATAAGTCACACAAACCTGAAGGCTGTAAATTCAGCAAAATACTTGGGGATTACAATTACAAGTAACCTAAATTGGAATGATCACATAGGTAATGTTGTGGGTAGAGCAAATCAAAGACTGTGATTCATTGGCAGAACACTTAGAAGGTGCAACAGATCTACTAAAGAGACTGCTTACACCACACTTGTCCGCCCTGTTCTGGAGTACTGCTGTGTGGTGTGGGATCCGCATCAGGTGGGATTGATGGAAGAAGAGTGACTCGTTTTGTATTTTCGTGAAATAGGGGAGATAGCACCACAGACATGATTGGTGAATTGGGGTGGCAATCATTAAAACAAAGGTGTTTTTCATTGTGACGGGATCTTCTCATGATATTTCAATTAACAGTTTTCTCCTCCAATTGCAAAAACATTCTGTTGGCACCCACCCACACAGGGAGAAATGATCATCACGATAAAATAAAAGAAATCAGGGCTCGCACAGAAAAATTTAAGTGCTCGTTTTTCCCACTCGTTGTTTGAGAGTGGAATGGTAGAGACCACTTGAAGGTGGTTCATTGAACCCTCTGCCAGACACTTAATTGTGAATAGCAGATTAATCACATAGACCTAGATGTAGATGTGATACCAATGCAAATGACCACCATGATAAATGGAAGAATTAGTAGAAGTTTTTGATACAGCTGTTACAGAGAACAAACATTTCATAATGATGACAAGTTTCCATGTTAGTAATAAAAATGAAATAAACTGCTGTAGACATATATGATACAGCAGTTACAGAGAACAGACATGTTGGTCATAAAAATGAAATAAACTGTTGTAGACAATGTCACTATGTTGATAACAGTGGGTGCACCAGTAACATATATGAGGTGTTATACTTCATTAAATCATGATAGACAAAGACATATCTTAAGCCAAACATATCTCAGAACACACTGCAGTCTTTGATAAAGTCACAGATATTCCAGATGTAGTATATCAGTGATGTGTATCACAGTGGATGTCTTCACAGAGACATCAACTGTCTTTCATCACAGGTGGCACATTTTTACAATTAGGATAAACAAAAGCTGGTCCCACACTGTGATAAATGTCTCATAAATAGAGGCAAATCTTGATATTTTTACATTTCATTACAACTTACTTTCCATACAACATCTTTTTTTTTTTTTTTTTTTTTAGCTTAGCAATAAATCTTGAGTGCTTGTTGACCATTAGATTACCTGCTCTCCTACAAATACAGAGTGATTTTTCTACCATATACAAACTTTAGGGATCAATCAATGAGAAGATATGGAACAAGAAAGGTATAATGAACTTATGCCCAGAAGTGCATGGTTTCCATGCTAGAGAACATTTATTCAATCATTCTTTGTTACAGAGACTGCAGTCTAATATGCCCAGTCCACACAACCACAGTCACAGTATGTATGGTTTCCTCCTAGAGGGTGGTGCTGTTCCTCATTCGTCATGCCCTAGCGCCCTCTCCTGCCATAGTAACTGGTAATGTTGTGCCCGATTCACTTCTCTTGCTGACTTGCCTTGCAGTGAATGGGATACAGCATTATACACAATGGCTCCTTATTCAAATCGTGAGATTCCCGAGATGGTGTTTACCTATGGAAAGACAAATGGCAACAGGCAGCGGAAGACCTATCCCCACCAACAACAACCACCACAACATTCAATGTTTGCGAATGTGTTTCACCATTTGTATGTGACATGGTCATTTCAGGATGCAGGAAATCATGAAGGACGTACCTGGAATGTTCGGACACCAGACTTGCAGGAAACTGTGATTAACACTGTGGAAGGTGACTGCTGTGTCAGTACCAAGTAGTTGGGCTGCCAGTACAGGCTAAGCCAGACAACCATGTAGAACATTCTCCATGACATTTGTTACTTCCCTTATCATGTGAAGGGCTTACTAGAGACAGACTTTCCATATCAGGAGCAGTTTTGTCACTGGTTTCTTTGCCAGGCAACAACGATTCTGGAATTTGTATCATCCACCCTATTCACAAATGAGGTCACCTTTATGTGGAGTGGTATCTTCAACTTTCATAACAGTCATCTGTGGGATAGTTAGCAGAGTCCTATGGTGTGGTGACCGCAAATCATCAGCATCATTGCAGTTGGAATGTGTGGGCCAGGATAATTGGTGACCATATTTTGGGGCATATCTTCCTTCCACATCAACTAACAGGATGGAATTATTGGCATTTCTTGTAGGTGACTTTGCCTCCCCTGCTGGAAGAAGTGCCATTGATGATTCAATGAGTTATGTAGCTGCTACATGATGGTGATCCAGCCCACTTTGCCATTAAAATCTGGACACATCTCAATCGTGTCTTACTGATTGATGGATCACACGAGGGGGTCCAGTTGCATGGCCTGCTTGTTCACCGGATCCTAACACATGAAATTTATGGTAATGGGGCCATCGCAAAATTATCATGTATACAGAGTCCATTCCAGATGTGGAGACACTGGAGGAGCATACTCATGCTGTCTTTGAGACTGTTCGGATGCAGCCTGGCCGATGTGAACATATGAGACAGAACATGCTATGGCACATACACGCATGCATTGAGGCACATGGAAACTATTTTCATCACATACTGTAACCGTATGTTACAGCATGTATTAGATCACAGTCTCTGTGACAATGTATGATTGAATAAGTGTTCTCTAGTGCGAAAACTGTACATTTCTGGACACAAGTTCATTAGACCTTCTTTGTTCTGTATCCTCTCATCGATCATCCCTAGAGTTTGTATGTGGTGGAAAAAATCATTCTGTATTGGAGGTAAAGAGAAAACGAGAGGCAAGAACAATAAGGAATAGGAAATATCTGAAGGTTGGAATAATTTTGGAATAAAAACAAAAATAAAAATGAAGCTGATTATCTTGTAACCACACCCTGAGTTTACTTCTTCTGCTTTTCATCATGTCATTGCAAATTTTCCTTTTTTTTTTTTTTTCCAAGTCCCACAAATGAAATTAGTGCCTATTATTTTTTTGCAGTGCTGTTTTCATCACTTTCATTGTGCTGTCTATTATTTGTAGATGGGATATTTCAGTCCAAAAACATAAAAATGTTTCAGAACAAAAAGCTTGCAATGACAAAAAGCAAACACTGCAGCTAGACTGACAAGTACCAAAACTAAAATACTCAACACAAACTTCTCAGCAGATTTTTGGAACCAAATGTCCCAACTATAGAACGAAAGTAATAAATATAAATATATTTATACCAGAGCAGATTGTAGATCAATTAGAAGCTCTGCTGGAAAGTCAAACAAAAATTTGTTTTCTCTCTTTCTCCTGACAAAGAATTTATTTTTACCATTGTTAATTTTGATGCTCGCCTGATGCTCAGCAAATGCATCTATTGACGTGGATTTAAAAGTCATCTCTAAATCCTACTTCCAGTGCTATATCTGATACTTGAGAAAGAAACTCATAGCCACAAAAGTCTGAGCTGTTATTTGTTGTCAACTATTTAATGTAGCTATAGCAACTGTGCCAGTCCTTCTGCTTGAGGCAGGTGGTAAATATTTGTGCTTCATCTTACTGTAAATAAGAACTTTATTACATGTTGCTTTTGTATTATAAAGTCATCCACACATATCATCTCCTGTTTAATCAGTGAGTAATATAATTATTAGAAAATAATCTTATCTTGCAATATTATATTAATGTACAAACTGAGTTTTCATCTAAGCTGGCAGGTCGTTTCCACTATCTTAATTTTGTTTTGGATTGAAGTGTATTACATAATGTGTCTTATTTCAATATGTTTCAGATTCACGGCCAAATACCAGTGTGCTTCCTGCTCCTTTAAATCTAAAAGCAGCAGTCGGTTTGACACCCAGTTCCCATGACTCTTCGCTCTGGATAGAAAATCGCCCAACCCCTAGCTGTTGGAGATCATCAGAAACACGCACCATAACTACTGGTGGCTCTGTAACACCAACAATGAAAGAATGTATAGATAATGGAATGCTTGAACCCACTCCAGCATATGCAGAAACTGGGATTCGGTCAACACCATCTTATGAAGCAGGAGACACACAAGCTGAAAATGAGCACATGCCAGCTTATGCTGAGGTAGATGCTGCACATACCACATTAAGCACTTTCCAAGGTTACAGAAGTGGTGATGAAAGTCCAGCTCCTTATGCAACAACTACCTTGGTTGGCAGCTCACGGCACAATATTGGAAATGTGGTAAGCCTTCTTTGTTTCCCATATCAGTTGTCATGACATTTCGAAAGAAAGATGTAATCCTAACTAGAATTTGTTAAAAGATCCGTAAGACAGAATGGCCTGCTAGCATGTACATTCTGGAGTTGAAAATGTCAGAACTACCAATAGACCCATTTAAAAGTGAAAAAATTATTCCAAGCTCATGGCCTCTCAGACTTAAATCGGCCAGCTAGCTGGTTTTGTTTGATCAGTTGGCTAGAGATGCCATGTTTTGCTTTCTGGCAGTACTTTCACTGGGTACAGATGTAATGACATTTGTCAGTAGTTCTAGGTCTTCCTTTGAAAAACCCCAGCAAGGCTACAAGAGAAACTATAAACAGTGTTGAGTAATAGCAACTAATCACCTTTAGCTGACAAGTCTGGTGCTTAAGCCTAAGACACAAATTTTTTAACACAGTAATGAATACTAACAAATTATACACATCTTTATACACTTTTGACATAGTATGTTTCCTTTCTATGCTTCACAATTTTTTTTTCTATGTAATTTCAGGGCTGGCATCCAACTTGTCACCCAGTAGATACAGATGAAACGGCCTATCCTCAGAATTCCAATGGCTTCTTTGGAAGAAATGTATATTCTGATTCATATTTTTTTAGTGCACAGTGTTCAAATGGATATGCACTTCAAACAGGTGAAAAATTAATGTTAAATCAACTTTACTTCTTTCTGTAGTGAAAATAAAAAGTTTTTGTTGTTTACCTTATACTCAATGTTCAATTTAAACGTGGATGCACCAAAAAGAGATGATAATGAAATATTTGAAAATAAAATTTAATTTTTTATTTTCTGCACTAGCGTCAAAATTTGCCTCCGTTTTTTTATGTGCTTGCTAATAGACTATTTCACTTCGGAATTTATAGTGTAGTGTAATATTTTTATTAATTACATAATAAAATATTAAAATCAAGAATATAAGAAGTGCAGACACATATAAGTCAAACTATATACTACACAGCTAAGCAGAAGTGGAAACACTGATTGTGATCATAGATCAATGGAAGACTAATGTACTGTAGAAGATGGACTGTGTAAGAAGTGTATCAAAACAGTGAGAACTGGTGTTACTTTTAACCAATGCAATAAAAAGTTTCATTTTCGATGCAGCAAAGTAGATCCTTTAGTGAGGGATGGCAAAAAACTGGCTCTGGACTGAAAATGTTGTGAGTGCAAACCTAAATTTTTGCCATCTCTGATTAGTAGCAGTGGAGAAACAACTAATGAGTGCCACAGATTGCCTGCAAAGAGAGCTGGGTCACTTTTAGACAGCAAGAAGGATAACAGGAGATGTGCAAGAAATTTATTCATCAGTTATTCTCAAGACAGTGTAGCCAAAGGTGTTCAGTCATCACAGCATAAATACAGTTTGCCAAAGAAAATGCACAAGCTAGCAGAACAAGTAAGTCTTGCTCTTTTACCAGTGTTACCCAATTCTTCACTTCAAGATTTAGGTGGTGAAAAATCTGCCAGAACAGACAAAATAGTACATAATGAGGCATCCAATAAAGTTCCAAACTGAAATGTGAAAATGTTGAGAAAAACAGAAAACCTCATAATTTATGCTGATACCCATGGAAAAGGATTCTTGGTTTCACTTAGTGAAAACATAAACTTTGATTATTCTGTGTTTGCTCTGTGGTGCTCTGTTTAAGTCTGTTGTAGAAAACTTAACCATTGAAACAAAGAAACTGAACAAAGATGACTGTATTGTGATCAAATGGGGCACCAACGACGTATACAAAAATGGAAGCAAATCCACACTGCAAAATTACAGGAAGTTATTGCCACAACTGCACCACTCCAATGTTTTGATAACTCTACCGGTACAGTACAATCTTCTAGAGTGGTCTTGTGTAAATGGGGAAATAGAGGCTCACAATACAGTGTTACAGACATTATGTAAAAACTTCAGCTATGCACACTTGTTAGATGTCAGCAAACTGAAAGGGGATGAAGACTCACAGCATGGATTTCACATGAACATGAAAGGTAAATTAAGATCAGTGAACAAATTAAAAGTCTCTGTACCCTGATTTGCAAGAAGAAATAACCAGCTGCCCTACATTACAGTCATGATGCTTTTTTAGAGAAGAGAAATACTACAGCAGTGTTTCAGCAACAAAACTACAATAAAAAATAAGGTGACATCTACAAATAGGTATCCGTCTGTGTTAAAAGAAAATAATAATAGAATAACTAGAACTGACAAGTATAGTAAGTGCACTGGATAATTTTGGAGTAGACTTATTAACAGCTTGCACTGAAAGAAGCCTAATGTTCTTCCATATATAAAATAAACTTCTGGAACTCCAGTACTGGTTGGAAAAGTTAATCTGTAGCACATTCATGATAAATGAACATTGGTTCTCATGTAGAGAACTAGTGTTAAGTGTATCAAATGGCTATGAATTAGTTACAGAATAAATATAAAACATTGTGGTGTGTATATCTATATTAATAAAACTCTAAAACTACACTATGAAATTATAGATGTAAATGTACATTGTGTAGAATCTAACTTCGGAGTTGCAGCAGTACTATTGCCAAAATTGGAAGTCTTCAGAAACTTGTAATCATGTTACTTAAGAATAAAATTTGCAGAGTTTTAATATTTGGTGACATTTACATAGACATTAGGATCAGGAGTAGAACTGTAAGCAATTACTCAACATACTAAGGTCACTAAATTTTTGCTGTATTAATGATAAGCCCACTATACTGAATGCAGGTTTGGATAACATTATCTGTAATTTTCACACAAGTGGATGTCAATTCAATACAATCAAATTAGGTATATCTGACAATGAAGGATTGTGGCTAAGAATTCCCCTAGATTATGAAAAAGATAGGTGCCAGGAAAGAATAATCAGACCTATTAATGAACTCTAAAATGTAGATTAACATTAATACAGTGGAATGAAATACTTACTCATGAAATGCATGTTACTGAGTCAGCCAAAAGATTTAGAAGTGGTAACTGATACCTCTGAAGAAGTATGCCCTAGATTTTATAAGAAAGATTATAACCATAACACCCATTCTAAGCCAGGAAGTTTAAAACACTGGTATACACCACAACTAAATAACTTTAAAATCTTGATGCTCCTGGATTACAACAGATCACAACACAATAAAGCAGATAGGGATAAATCCAAGATTATAAAAAAGCACTACAGAACTGCAATCAAAACAGCAAAATGCAAGGCCAATGATGGATTCATTCTTAACTCTTCAAATAAATGTAAAGCAGCAAGGGAAGTTATCAAAACTCAAATAAATTGTCAAAAGAAAGATTGCAGCATTCTAGTTCCTCCTAATACACTAAATAAATACTTGCTGATCCTATAACAGAAAATATGACACAGAAAAGTAAATAATGGAAGCAGTACTCACTGAATATTAGAGATGCTGAATTGTTGATAGGCACACAAACTAAACTGAGGATATTGCAAGCTTCTGGACAAATCCTATTACAGAGCTATAGCATGCAAATACACACACATATTACCTTTAATTATATGTTGTGCCAGCTGACTATATTGTTCTGGTACTTGTGAAAAAAATGTTCTGGTACTTGTAAAAAAAAAAAACGATTTTCAAGGGGTGTGCATCATGAAATTATAGAGCACTTATTTATGCAAGCTTTTGTTAGAAATAACCTAACATGGTTGATGTCTGCTTATTTTGTCCCAGAAAAAGGAATGCTAGAGTTTACTCCTCCTGATGTCAAGATAATTAAAAACAGATCACAAGCTCAGATTTCTCTAGGAGTGCACAGTTAATTTTGAAAAGAACCACCCCAGAGCTTGCCATAATTGATTTAGGGCAACCATAAAAATTCAGTCTGTCAGGGATTTTGAAATTCCTCCTTCTGAGTGCAATTTCTTGGTATAAATGACCAAAACTTTTTATCTTTGTCTACAGTGCCCTTAGAGACATACTAGCTAATGGCAAAACAACTGAAATAACAGTAACAATGTCTGCAAAATTTTGCAGTGAGAAATTATTCATTCAATAACTGAGAGAAGAGACAAAAGAAAACTAAATCTACATTTCCAATGTTAGTGCTAAACCATGGATATGCAGACAGCAAAACTTAGAAAGAAATAGATTCATTTGCCACAACCTTCCCACAGCAATCAAAATTACATAAAAGCATTTCAGTTTAAAAGAATTGTGATTTATGACAGAATGTTAAGGCATACAAGAGAGAACAAACACTGGTTGTACTTCAAGCCTTCCAGAGATGCAATGGAGTTGAGAAAATGAGAAAGAAAAGCTGTAAGATGAAGTAACAAAGAAACTATACAATAGAGTTTAACAGCCACCAACAGTGAGGTCCTTAGAAATGAAGTACAGTGCCAGGAGACAAAATAATAGGTGTATGTGCATTCTTATAAGATAAGCTGTTCTCAAACAGTGCACAGAGTTAGAAGATGTGAAGATGGAGAGAAAAATAGCATATGGGCAGGTATATGTTGAAAAAGCTGTAATATGAAAACTTACACAAATTATATAGCAGGAAATGAGATTTAATGTCATGTTTATAATACCTAGTTCACTCTGTATTATGAAATATGGTGTCTGATAACGTATATGAAATTCATAGTAAAAATTCTGACTGAATACAAACATAACCGAGAGGACCTAACGTACCATATTTACTCAAGTACAAGATGATCCTGAATGTAAGATTACGCTCTCCTTTTAAAAGGCTTCTTGAGAAAAATTTGTTTTACATGTATTCTGACTAATCGTAATTACAAACAGTTGTACTGGCATAAATTATCTGCCTAAGAAGTTAGCATTATAACTATCCAGAGCTTATGCTATTTACTGATCGTATGCATTAATTTTTATCTTCACAACAATTTTTGTTTAGGCCTACTACAACTGTCACCTGTGTTATCAGTATTTTTAATCATTATCACTATAATCATCATTGTCATCATCATTCTAACAGCACAGCGGTGAACTGTATATTTCCATTGTCACAAATATTTGGTTTTCTTTTCCAAATATGTTCTAATTTCTAAAGTGATTGTTATGGTGCAACTGAGAAAACAGGTGTTTTTTACAAATACACAGCGGATTTTGCTTCTATACTGATGGGAGAATGTTGCAGTCTGTCTTGCTGTCAAACATATCATCTGCCCACCAGTCTCTCATTGGTCGCATTGAACTGGCAACTGACACACCCCTTTTTATTCCCAGCATACCTCACAGTGAGCATCGACAACATTGCTGCAAGTAATGTCTAAGTACGCTACTGGCACCTATCTAGACATTTACCATCTCCTGCACGACTGAGTATTTGCCAAGTTTTAAAGTCAATTTGATTCCAACTACAAACTGCAGTTTAAATGTTCATAAAAATTCAAAGTATCCTCTGTATATTCCCATTGGTGGCAGCATGATAAAATTTGCTGTCCACTCACTACTCCATTCCCTACCTTAATCTTAGTTTTCAGCCAAGCTGGTGTCACTGTTCCCCCTCCAACCGTTCCAAGGTGCTGTGCTCGAATACAAGTGAAACACGGACTGCAGTATCTTCTATAGTGCAGGTTGTATGTAAAAAAAAAAGCAATTAATACATAAATAAAAGATTGCAATCACAATTCAGTCCTATTCTAGTACTTTCACTTGTTCCACGATCTAGTGACGCCTGTTCGTATTATCTCCACAATGGGTCTTCCTGCTGTAATTTAATCTCCTGATACCAATTATAGCCAGTAAATATGGTTTATTTCATTTTTTAGATCATTTTTAGACATTTAACTTTGAATTAATTCTCTTTCTTGTTTCATCTGAATGTCACCATCTTTTTCTAAAGCTGATTACCCGGTACTCTAGGAAACAGCAACCAAATTTGTTATTTGCAGCCCACCTGATAAAGCATTATAGTCTCTCATAACCAAATAAAATATTGACTTGGGCCCAGAATCAAGTCTTTTTTGAAGGACAACATTATTACATTTGAATGTTACCTTTATTTAAAAAGTAGCATAAATATTTATACATGGTATCCATACATTATGACAACATTTATTCCAAACCTGTTCAAATACAACAAGAGCTTGTAATATGATAGAATTTTCAAATTTTGAACAGAACAATAGACTATTGTAGTGGCTTGTTCACAGTTTTTCACTTATCGCTTGCACTAGGGCCTCACAAGTCAAATGTTATGTGATTGATTGCGCAAAGTTGATATTGTATCGAATGCTTTGGTGTATTGGGAAATCTTGAGCCTGTTCAAATGTGAGTATTACTTGCCCATCCCTACCCTTCTGACACCTTCAAAATAAATTTGCAAGTGATGACAATAGCCAAAGTTTCATCTGTAAATGGAAGGTGACCCCTACATTAATCAATTAAACAATGTAAAAATATTGATCTCTAAGCAATAGTTTAATCTGCAAAAATTTTTTGAATGACGAATTTGCAGGGGGAGGGGGGGGGGGGGGGGGAGGGGAGAGACAAAAAATCGCTTACAATCAATTAAACCAGTAACTTGTATTAAAGATGATGTGGTGACTGATGAAGAGTGAAAAATGTACATAAAAAAGAAGCAATTAATGTTGAGCAACTAAACATTTGTTCTTCTGAGCAGAAAGGAAACTGTAAAATTCACATTTCTTTTTTATGTACCTGTCCACCAATCATAATTTCATATTTAAAGTGGGTAGAGGTCTGTCCTCTCAATCATTATTTTAAAAATTCTATTATTTAATGTTTATTGAAAAATGTGGTACCTGTTCTTGCACTAGAAAGAACTTCAGGTCATTTACTTTTTTTTTAATTTTCATCTTTTTTTCAAATTAGTGCTCTTTTATTGATGCAGGACTGCCAAGTACACACAACAACGTTACAGGAAGAAAGGCAATGTCAGAAATGGGTCCAAGTAATGGTCCCACTCCATCACCTACGCCAACAAGTACACTTCGAAGGATACATCGGAGATCACAGGTAAGCATGGATCATTAGAACATGATCCCAATCTGTTTGAAAATAGTTAATTTCATTAATAGCCAAATTTTTATGAGATAATACCATCACAGTTCTTGAGTGTGCTGCCACATTCTGTTCCATGCTTACCACATTTTGGAAGCATGGATACATACTTTTTCTGCATCATCAGAGGTCACCTCTGGTTGGATAAAATTGCTGACACACACAGAGAAAGCTGTCCACAAGTATGTAAAATATGCAGTGAAAGAAAAATAAATGTAAATATTTAATAGTATCAGAAAGAAAAAACATTTGAGGAAACTGGAATTATGAGGCAGAATTGCTTGCCATTACTTATTTAGAGAAGGCAAAATCTTTTGTGCTGTTGATAGACTTCCTGGTCAGTTATTTGTCACAAAACACTGCAAAGACTCATGAAGTTCAGAGTTTGAAGAGGTTTTGACCCAGCATATCTCTAAAAGATGATGATAGGCAGGTAGAAAAGATTGACTTGGTAAAATTCTGGGACTAAAACTTGATGATAAATTCACCATGGGGGGAGAGGCAGGATAACACAAAACTTTAAAAAAAAATCTAAACAAATCTTTATTTGTAATTTCAGATGTTGTCAGATATAGGTCAGTACCACCTGAGTCATCCTTGTCTTTTTACATATGTGACCATCTGGTGCCTTTCCTATTTCATCTCCCAAAGCAACCAATTCATCTTCTGTTGTATTCCTTTCCTCCCATTTCAGTCTGGTGTTCCCTCTAAACCCCTCCACAATCTATATTTCCTTGTATTTGCCTGGGCCCCATCACTATAATTTCCTGCTCTTTGCAATTTCTTCAGTTTTAGTCTCCAGTTCATAATCTACATCTGCCTCTGGAAATGCCTTACAGTTTAAAATCTGGTTTTTAAATCTCTCTCTTACCATCATGTAATCAGCCAGAAACTGTCCACTGTCCTCAAGCCTTGTCCACATATACAGCTTTCATTCATGATTCTTAAACCAAGTATTATTGATGATTATATTATGCTCTGAGCAAAATTATACCAGACAGCATCCTCTTTCATTCCCTTTTCACAGTCCATGTTCTCCTACTATTTTTCCTTTTCTTTCTTTTGCTACGACCAAATTCCAGTTACCCATCATAATTAAATTTTCATCTCCTTTAACTGTTTGAATACTCTCCATCATCTCACCATAAATTCTTTCAATAGGGATCTAGCATTCCAAATTCTGATCCATAAAATGCCAATCTTGATTTTTTTTTTTTTTTTTTTTTTTTTTTTTTTTTTTCTGAAGACACATCCTCCTGATTAGTCCCTGCCCAGATATCCAAATGGGGGAATATTTTACCATTGGAATATTTTACCCAAGAGGAGCCTATCATCATTAAGCCATACAGTCTATCTGCATGCACTTGGGGAAAAAATAACGGCTGTAGAATTCCTGTTCTTTCAGCTGTTTGCAATAACACAGACACACCAATGTCATGTTGGCAAATGTTATGAGATCAGATTAGTCAGTCATCCATGCTCCTGGAACTACTGAAATGGCTGCTGTGCCCATCTTCATGAAACATGGATTAGTCTGGCCTCACCACAGATGCCCCTCCATTGCGGCTGCACCTACGGTAAAGCTACCTGTATCACGGAGAACCACAAGCCACCCCAACTTGGTAAGGTCCACGGTTCAGGGGAAGGAAATAAAAATAAAAGAACTTTGGTTTTCTTTCTTTCTGATTTTTCCACATTCCATGATTCTCTTCCTTACAATGCTGTGTTCATACGTACATTATAAGGAATTTCTTCTTCAGTTTACAGCCTATGTTGGGTACTAGCAGACTTCTTTTAGTGAAGAATGCCCTCTTTTATTGTGTTGTTCTGCCTCTTATATTATCAGTGCTTCATCTCCCATGTGTTATTTTGCTTCCAATATGGCAGAATTCCTTAACTTGAACTGATACATTGTCCCCAATTTTTATTTTAAATTTATTGTTACTCTCATTTCTGCTGCTCCTCATTACTGTACATTTGTCTCCCTTTGGTTTACTATCAAGCCATATTATGTGCTCATAAGATTGTTCATGTCATTCAACAGGCACTGTACAATTCTTCCTTACTTTTACTGATGATGGCAGTGTCATCAACACATAAGAAGCCAGAATGTTTACACACATCATCAAGCATTGTCTAACTGCCAGCATGCTGGCTTATACTTCTTGTTGTCATGCTGCATCAGTTACTTTAACATAGTCATTATTGTTAAAATTACAGCTGTTATTATCATAAACTGTAGCTTGTTATGCAGAGTAGCAGCATATAATATTCATTACTAACTCCATTCACAATGTAAATTTTATTGTATCACAGTTCAAAGAAAAATGATTGGATCTGCTGGAGTGGCATGATGAAAGATTGTATCTGAACTGCCTCAGAAAGAAGGCAACCAAATTTTACCGTTAGTGTAACAGAATCTAGTTAAAAGCCTTCTAGCAAGACTAAAATAGTAGCAAAAGGTGCTCCCACACATTATTATTTACATGGCTTGTATAAGGATCTAGTTCAAAATAAATAATAAGCTGTAACTTGACACATTGTAAGGCAATAGTTCAAGGTGTAAAGACAGTATGACAAATAGCTCCCTAGTAGTTTGAATATCTTCTTCTGGCAGACCTTGTACTTCCACTGCGCAAAAAAAAAAAAAAAAAAAAAAAAAAAAAAAAAAAAAAAAAAAAAAAAATAATAATAATAATAATAATAATAATAATAATAAACCTTTTACATTCAGTATAATGTGAATAAAAGACTTGTCAGAGATAATGAAAGGAATTCCTGAGTTATCTCAACTATGAACGAACAATTCTTTCATAGAGCATAGCAAATAATTTATTAAGCATCGAAACACTTGTGAGGAGCACAAATACACACACACTTAACACACATTGAAGAAGCCATCATTACATCTCAAAAAAGATCATACTCAGTCATTTCACTGGAGTTAATTGATTAGTCAATATTGTGGTGACCAAAGGGGCTCCCCTCACTTGAAAAGCTTTAGAGACTACACAGCTTGAACTGATGGCATATTGTGCCTCATCTGACTTATATCCTCCCCAAGGACTTTGGGGGAGGTGACCTACCCATGCCTGTGGCCGGGCCAATTCTTGACAGAGGTGGAAACAGCAGGAGCTATAGTGAACACCTCGGCATAAGTTGGCACACTGGGAGGCAGTGTGTTTTAAGCTTCAGAGAGTGAAGCCATCTCACCCCCTCCTTTACTGTGCATATGATAGCCTGGTGCAACAGGAATTTCTGAATATTTGCATTTTATTTGTCTGCCAGTGCAAGTGAATAGTGGTGTAGCAGGTGGTGGGACAGGGGTGTCTGCGTTCCCCAATAAGGGTGTCGCTTGAGACAAAGTTCAGAGGGGTGTTGCGACAGAGGTTAGTGGCACAGTTTGGTTGCACAGTAGTTCATTTTGGGGAGGAATAATGAAGGCAGGTTTGAGACTTTCTATTAATACTGTCTCAGTGGCTCTTCCCTTGTGGATGATGAGTGTTAGGTCCCTCGAGAGCACTCCGTATGGAGAGTATAGGGAAGTGAGAGGTGGCTGATCATCATGCAGCCATACATGTGTTGATGTGAGTAGATCTTTGAAGATTAACTGATCACATTGACCATAGCATTGTTGGTTGCATGGGTGTAGACAACTGATGCATTGTTCCAATTTTTTATGGAAGTTCAGCTGGTCCCCAGGTGTCTGTGCTGGTGAAGGCATGATGAGGTCACCCAGTACCCGCAGTTGTTCACTGAAGACTGGTTGTGGTGGAGAGCAGATCAAGTCCTCTTTTAGTGCTGTCTAGGGGCCAAACAGCGCCCAGAGCAGTGTATCAGTCCATGACTCTTTGTGGCACATGATGATAGATTTGAGTGACTGATGCATGCATTCAACAATGCCATCGCTACCAAGGTGATAGCTCATGGTATGAAGGTGATGGATACCATACAAGTTGAGTGAGTAGTTCAATAGTGATGGATCAAACTGATGACTGCAGTCAATTGTGATGGTGAGAGGAATGCCATGGTGAGAAAAGTAGCAACAGATTTAGCGGTGATGATAGTGAGAGGTGTGGCCTCAGGCCACCTGTGTAACAAACAACAATTGTTAGGAGCTACGGTTGTCCATCAATGCATGGTAGTGGGCCAACCAGATTGAAATGGATGTGGACAAAGCATGCCACTGGTAGAGGAAAGTCCTGAGTAGTGGCATGCACATGCCATGAGATTTTCTTTCACCTGACATGCAAGGCAGAAACGGGTCAATGTGTGACTGTTCTATTTGACCCCAGACCAGATGACCTTGCTCATCACCAATTTGACCATTGCCAATACTGGGATGTGACATGTTGTGGATTGTGTTGAGTTTTTGTGGGATGAGCAAACGTTAATCGGTTGCCACCACTGTCACACCATATTTCATATGAGGAACCATCAACCAGTACACACGCCAGGCAAACTGAAACAGAGTTTGCACGGTGGACATACTCTTGAATGAAGGTGTTTGTGCACTGGCTATCTGCAATCTTTATCCAGCACACCATAGTAACACTTGCAACCAATCATGAGAGGTAATCAGCAACAGTGTCGTCTTTGCGTTTGATATGGTGAATGTTGGTTGTAAATTGAGCCCTGGTGTCTGCATGTCTGGCTTGACGTGGTGAGGCATGTTCCATTAGCCATTTGAGAAAGTTTTGATCTTCTAGTATAGGCTGGAAATGTTTGATGGCAAGGTACATGGCCAGCAGTTCTCATTTGATGTCACCCAATTTTGTTTGTGCTTCTTTCAGATGCCTGGAGAAGAATGCTCCAGGTTGCCACGAACCATGTACTTGTTGTTGTAAGGCTGCACCACCTCTATCTGAATAGTTTCAAGAAAGAGCCCAATTGGTGCCTCAGGCTTTGGATGTGCAAGCATTGTAGCCTCAGATAGCGCTGTTTTTGGAGTTTTGAATGCTACAGCTACTTGTGCATTTCATGGGACCTTCCTATTGCTGGAGATATTTTTGCCCAAGAGGAGTCAATCAAGAGGCTATTGTGTCACTGTTACATTTTGTAGATAACAATGATAATAATTTATCAATCCAATGAATCATCAGAGTTCTTTGTATGTTGTATGGTGTGGCATATCTTGAATGGCAGAAACCTTTTCCTGCAGTGGAGCTAAGCCAGGATGGGAAACTTCGTAGCCCAAAAAGGAAACTTCAGGTTTGGTGAACACACACTTCTCAGGATTGATGACAATACCACAATCCTCGAGACACTGAAAGAGCCGACAAAGATGTTGAAAATAATTTTTCAGGGATTTGGAGAAGATCAAAATGTCATCAACATAGCAGAAGACAAATGAGGGATCATGCAAAACACCATGTATAAATGACTGCATGTTTTTGTGGTGTTACATAATCTATAAGGCATAAAGCTGTACTGGTATAGTCCAAACACTGTTATGATGGCCACTTTTTGATAGCCTGCCACTGTGGCCGAGCAGTTCTAGGCACTTCAGTCCGGAACCGCACTGCTGCTATGGTCGCAGGTTCGAATCCTGCCTCAGCATGGATTTGTGTGGTGTCCTTAGGTTAGTTAGGTTTTAGTAGCTCTAAGTCTAAGGGGCTGATGACCTCAGATTTTAAGTCCCATGGTGCTTAGAGCCATTTGAGCCATTTTTTGATATCCTCTTTGGCCATAGGAATTTGGGACAATACCTTAACAGAATCAATGGCACTGGATACACAAAGTGTGTGGCTGAAGTCTGCAGTACTGGGGATCAGGTAACTGTCTGGTAAGGTTGTTGTTGTTGTTGTGGTCTTCAGTCCTGAGACTGGTTTGATGCAGCTCTCCATGCTACTCTATCCTGTGCAAGCTTTTTCATCTCCCAGTACCTACTGCAACCTACATCCTTCTGAATCTGCTTAGTGTATTCATCTCTTGGTCTCCCCCTACGATTTTTACCCTCCACGCTGCCCTCCATACTAAATTGGTGATCCCTTGGTGCCTCAGAACATGTCCTACCAACCGATCCCTTCTTCTGGTCAAGTTGTGCCACAAACTTCTCTTCTCCCCAATCCTATTCAATACTTCCTCATTAGTTATGTGATCTACCCATCTAATCTTCAGCATTCTTCTGTAGCGCCACATTTCGAAAGCTTCTATTCTCTTCTTGTCAAAACTATTTATCGTCCATGTTTCACTTCCATACATGGCTACACTCCATACGAATACTTTCAGAAATGACTTCCTGACACTTAAATCAATACTGGATGTTAACAAATTTCTCTTCTTCAGAAACGATTTCCTTGTCATTGCCAGACTACATTTTATATCCTCTCTACTTCGACCATCATCAGTTATTTTGCTCCCCAAATAGCAAAACTCCTTTATTACTTTAAGTGCCTCATTTCCTAATCTAATTCCCTCAGCATCACCCGACTTAATTAGACTACATTCCATTATCCTTGTTTTGCTTTTGTTGATGTTCATCTTATATCCTCCTTTCAATACACTGTCCATTCCGTTCAGCTGCTCTTCCAAGTCCTTTGCTGTCTCTGACAGAATTACAATGTCATCGGCGAACCTCAAAGTTTTTATTTCTTCTCCATGGATTTTAATACCTACTCCGAACTTTTCTTTTGTTTCCTTTACTGCTTGCTCAATATACAGATTGAATAACATCGGGGAGAGGCTACAACCCTGTCTCACTCCTTTCCCAACCACTGCTTCCCTTTCATGCCCCTCGACTCTTATAACTGCCATCTGGTTTCTGTACAAATTGTAAATAGCCCTTCGCTCCCTGTATTTTACCCCTGCCACCTTTAGAATTTGAAAGAGAGTATTCCAGTCAACATTGTCAAAAGCTTTCTCTAAGTCTACAAATGCTAGAAACGTAGGTTTGCCTTTCCTTAATCTTTCTTCTAAGATAAGTCGTAAGGTAAGTATTGCCTCACTTGTTCCAGTGTTTCTACGGAATCCAAACTGATCTTCCCCGAGGTTGGCTTCTACTAGTTTTTCCATTCGTCTGTAAAGAATTCGTGTTAGTATTTTGCAGCTGTGACTTATTAAGCTGATAGTTCGGTAATTTTCACATCTGTCAACACCTGCTTTCTTTGGGATTGGAATTATTATATTCTTCTTGAAGTCTGAGGGTATTTCGCCTGTTTCATACATCTTGCTCACCAGATGGTAGAGTTTTGTCAGGACTGGCTCTCCCACGGCCGTCAGTAGTTCCAATGGAATATTGTCTACTCCGGGGGCCTTGTTTTGACTCAGGTCTTTCAGTGCTCTGTCAAACTCTTCACGCAGTATCGTATTTCCCATTTCATCTTCATCTACATCCTCTTCCATTTCCATAATATTGTCCTCAAGTACATCGCCCTTGTATAGACCCTCTATATACTCCTTCCACCTTTCTGCTTTCCCTTCTTTGCTTAGAACTGGGTTTCCATCTGAGCTCTTGATATTCATACAAGTCGTTCTCTTATCTCCAAAGGTCTCTTTAATTTTCCTGTAGGCGGTATCTATCTTACCCCTAGTGAGATAGGCCTCCACATCCTTACATTTGTCCTCTAGCCATCCCTGCTTAGCCATTTTGCACTTCCTGTCGATCTCATCTTTGAGACGTTTGTATTCCTTTTTGCCTGTTTCACTTACTGCATTTTTATATTTTTTCCTTTCATCAATTAAATTCAATATTTCTTCTGTTACCCAAGGATTTCTACTAGCCCTCGTCTTTTTACCTACTTGATCCTCTGCTGCCTTCACTACTTCATCCCTCAAAGCTACCCATTCTTCTTCTACTGTATTTATTTCCACCATTCCTGTCAATTGCTCCCTTATGCTCTCCCTGAATCTCTGTACAACCTCTGGTTCTTTTAGTTTATCCAGGTCCCATCTCCTTAAATTCCCACCTTTTTGCAGTTTCTTCAGTTTTAATCTACGGGTCATAACCAATAGATTGTGGTCAGAGTCCACATCTGCCCCTGGAAATGTCTTACAATTTAAAACCTGGTTCCTAAATCTCTGTCTTACCATTATATAATCTATCTGATACCTTTTAGTATCTCCAGGGTTCTTCCATGTATACAACCTTCTTTCATGATTCTTAAACCAAGTGTTAGTTATGATTATGTTGCGCTCTGTGCAAAATTCTACCAGGCGGCTTCCTCTTTCATTTCTGTCCCCCAATCCATATTCACCTACTATGTTTCCTTCTCTCCCTTTTCCTACACTCGAATTCCAGTCACCCATGACTATTAAATTTTCGTCTCCCTTCACAATCTGAATAATTTCTTTTATTTCATCATAGATTTCTTCAATTTCTTCGTCATCTGCAGAGCTAGTTGGCATATAAACTTGTACTACTGTAGTAGATGTGGGCTTCGTATCTATCTTGGCCACAATAATGCGTTCACTATGCTGTTTGTAGTAGATTACCCGCATTCCTATTTTCCTATTCATTATCAAACCTACTCCTGCATTACCCCTATTTGATTTTGTGTTTATAACCCTGTAGTCACCTGACCAGAAGTCTTGTTCCTCCTGCCACCGAACTTCACTAATTCCCACTATATCTAACTTCAACCTATCCATTTCCCTTTTTAAATTTTCTAATCTACCTGCCCGATTAAGGGATCTGACATTCCACGCTCCGATCCGTAGAACGCCAGTTTTCTTTCTCCTGATAACGACATCCTCTTGAGTAGTCCCCGCCTGGAGATCTGAATGGGGGACTATTTTACCTCCGGAATATTTTACCCAAGAGGACGCCATCATCATGTAATCATACAGTAAAGCTGCATGCCCTAGGGGAAAATTACGGCTGTAGTTTCCCCTTGCTTTCAGCCGTTCGCAGTACCAGCACAGCAAGGCCATTTTGGTTATTGTTACAAGGCCAGATCAGTCAATCATCCAGACTGTTGCCCTTGCAACTACTGAAAAGGCTGCTGCCCCTCTTCAGGAACCACACGTTTGTCTGGCCTCTCAACAGATACCCCTCCGTTGTGGTTGCACCTACGATACGGCCTATCTGTATCGCTGAAGCACGCAAGCCTCCCCACCAACGGCAAGGTCCATGGTTCATGGGGGGGGGGGGGGGGGGGTCTGGTAAGGTATGAGTTATTATAATGTAGCCACGTAGCCTCCACGCACCATCTTTCTTTTTTGTCATCTGGAGTGGTGACAGCCAGTCACTGTCTGACCCAGACAAAATGCCCTCTGTTAACATTTTGTTCATGAACTGTTGTGCTGCTTTGAATTTATCTGGAGGTAGGTGACATGCATGGGAGAAGATAGGCTGTCCAGGAGTTGTTTTGAAGTGATGCTGTGTGGTGTGTAAATGTTTTTTACCTGTTGTTGTGGGGTCTGTCAGAGTGGGGAATTCATGCAATAATTGAGCACCGATAGTTTCACTGGAGGTGGCTTAGAGTTCATTGCCTGTCATCGATACAGTACAGCAAGGAACAGGTTGCTTCTCATGTTCCACACATGTGTGCAATCCGCATTTAGTGCAGTATGGCGCGGAGATCTTCATGCGAACCAAAGTGAGCTCAGCACACTCATCATGAACTGGTGTGGGCAATATGAGAGGTGGGAGATTATCAGTGTGCACTCTCACTAAACACCTACTGACTAAGTCCAACATCACTTTGAAAAAATAGGAAATCAGTTCCAATGATCAGACCACTAACCTTAGCAATAATGAACTCCCACAATGGGCAGAAGGAAGGGCAGAAATTTAGTATGGGGGTGTGGCTGAAGATGGTTCAGAGCACAGATGCTATAGCAAAACATTAATTTCCATGCCAGAGTCAGCTGGAAATTTGTAACCAGTGTTCCTGTTCTTGTTAAACAGCCCATTGGAGTCTTGTAGTGCTGCAGTTGTCATGTTGCTGCAGTCTAGGGCACTGGTTGTGGTTGGGTGTGTGTCATTTGGATGACAAGCAGGAATGCCCACTAATGCTTATCATTCACATTTGGGCATGCACAGGGTGTAGAACTTTTTTTGCATTAGCACCAAACCTTCTTTGGAACCAACATCAAGTGGAAGAGTCACTTGTGTTACTGGTGAAATTTGGCTTTTTGCATCTAGAGATTTGTTGGGGGTTGCGAAATGACATTGAATTTCAGCACTGATATGATTTGCTTATTGTATACATGTTGTGATGTAGCATGCGTCAGAGCTAGCTTTGTGTGTTGTAGTCATGCATGTTATAGGGCCACTAGTCATTACATTGTAGGATAAGTGCAGTCCAGGATGTCTCTCAGATGCACATGATAATTGATCACAACAAACACAGTCTTCAAAATAAGTAGCCATAATATCCACCTTATTAGCTAAATTTGTGAGTGGCAAATTAGTGTGAGCAGCTAACACAGATTGTAACTTTGCCGGAAGCTTGTTGAGTCATGTAAGGTGTAAAGCAGTCTCAATTAACAGGTCTTTGTATGCAAATGAAAGTAATTTACACAGCAGCTCTGAAGGCTTCAAACGCACACAGGTTTGGGATGAGCATAAGTTTTTAAAACTTTCACAGAGTGGTAGACAATAATGTTCAATTAGAGCCTGTGGCAGGTTGGCATATGATTGTTCATGCAGCACATGTTCCACATTTTTGATGTGATCAGAGTCTAGTCATGCTAACACTAATTCATGTTTGTCAAAGTCATGGTGCACTCCGTGTTTGTAAAATATTTCTTCCACTTGAATAAACCATAATTTACTGCTTGTTGATCGGTTGAGGTGGTGCAGTGGTTAGCACACTTGACTCACATTTGGGAGGATGACAGTTCAAACCCGCCATCCTGATTAAGGTTTCCTGTGATTTCTCTAAATCGCTTCAGGAAAATGCTGGGGTAGTTCCTTTGAAAGGGCACAGCTGGCTTCCTACCCATCCTTCCCTAGTCTGATGGGACCAATGATCTTGCTGTTTGGTCCCCTCCATCAAATCAACCAACCAATCAACAACTGTTTGTTGACTAAAACGGCGGCAGTCTTGCATTACCAATGTTGGGTGGAGATGAAACATATGCGGGTCCAGATTGGCATAATGAGTTATTTGCTCAGCTGTGGCCAAAGTAGAAGCCGTTGGTGTAGAAACTGGTGTCTGTTACTGCTTGATTGATGCTGAAAACGGCTCTGAAGTAAGACGCAACAGTGATGGATCTGACTCAGTTGACATCAGTCTATCCATGTTCTAGTCAGGGTCACCAATATTGGAGATAATGAAAGGAATTTTTGAGTTATCTCAACTACGAATGAACAACTCAACACTGTCACAGAGCACAGCAAATAATTTATTAAGCATCAAAACACTTATGAGGAGCACAGATACCTATACACTCAACTCACGTTGAAGAAGTTTTACACAGTCATTTCACTGGAGTTAATCGATTAGCCAGTATTGTGGTCACCACAGACTATATTTGCTGAATAATTAAATGTATTTTAATGTGGCCCTTCCACAGCCAACTGCAGGAATGGTTTTTATGAAAAATCTATTAATTTCTTCCCTGCCTCTCATTCACATATTTAGCATCAGTCATCCTTCTCCCTAGTGCAAAACAAATAAATTTTACTGGATAAAATATGCAAATGCCAATAACACACTCATGAGCAGCTGAATTGTCGTGGACAGAAAATGCTCGTATTGCCACAACAAATGGAACAGTTCAGTGTACTCCATGACTGTGATATCACCAGACCTTACATTGGCGGTCAGACTGACTGGAAGTACAGATTGGAAAAGATGTACTTTGTAAGTGCATTTCATTGTTACCAGAGCTTGGCTGCCCAACATATGGGAGATTGTATCTTTGTGGCCACACTGGGTTCCACATATGCTACCTCACAAAGTGTGTATAACTGGCACCTCCAGAGTCAGCTACCAGGGATAACAACACGATGAGGCCTGAGGTCACCACTGACTGTTATGGGTTGTAGCAGCAGATCTGTGCACAAAATGCTGTAAATCACATAAAAATCCAATGTCGTGCAGCAGTCACCATTGAACAGTGCTACAGTCTACAACCATCTCCCTCTGTACAGGATACAGAAGGCATAACCCCAATGTGTTCTTCCACTCACCACATATGCTCAAAATCTGAAAAAAAGACCATCATGATATGTGAATAAATGAACTGCACTTATTAGTGATGTTACATATTGTTACTAGTTGATGACAGAGTAAAAGTACAGTATACTGAAAAACTCATGAGGCAGTGTGTCCCACTGACCAGCTAGGCACTGCTTGCACAGGTGGTGGAGGTATTAAAATGTGGGGGATGTTTACAGTGGATGAAATGGTGTACATGATACATCTGTCATTATCTAACCTACTGTCAAATCACCTGCATTTAGTAGTAATAGTAGTAGTAGTAGTAGTAGCAGTAGTAGCAGCAGCAGCAGTTTTATTCCTCTGTCAATCTCTTTTACAAGGATATTAGTCACGTCTTGGTATTACAATCTAAGAACAACAAAATTAAAGTATTTCACATATATGGACATTTACAGAGTTACAGATCTAGTATGACAAGGGAAGGCTACGTAGTTGGGCGTGGCCTTATAGTAAGAACCATACCATCATTTACCTGAAATAATGTAGGGACACCACGGTAAACCTAAATCAGGACAATTAGAGGAAAACTGGAGCCTCCACCCTCCTGAATACAAGGCAATTCTGTTTAAAACAGTGCTACTTCATTCAGTTTACCTCTAGTGTATGATACTGTTATATAATAATGAAAACAGCTAATGCTACATTTTTCATTCACTTCTCACTCCCAGTCACTGGACACACTACACAGATTATACACACACATATATTGTTTCTTAAAACTACACACGCTATCAATTCATGTCAGGACCATTTTGTGCACTGCAACTTACCATTTGCTAATCTGGAAAACTGAATCAGTATGTCTCTACACCAAGAGAAATGTTGAGCTCAGAAAGAAGATGTGGAGGGCATTGCATAGTTTTGGGAGAAAGTTGGAGAAAAGGAGAAAAAAATATAGTGTGGAAGTTTTATGTGGAATGTTAAGTGTTTCGTTATCATTATTATTATTATTTATGTGTGTCACATTTTTTTACCAAACCCCTACTCTGTGTTATCTAATCCTTCAATATATATACTGTATTGTTTAACAGGTACTTTTTAACTGCCTTTTTAAATAAATTTGTTTTAACAGCTTCTTCAATCTCTTTGGATAATGTGTTGTACTGTTTTATTTCTTGGTAGAAAGTGCTGTTCTCAGTTTTATGTTTATTCTTTCTCAGTAAATGTAAGTTCATTCTAGATCTTGTTCCATGGTAATGATCAGAGTTCTTTGTGCAGTAATTGTCAATGTTATTTTTTGTGTTCAACTGATTGGTAAATGTATTTACATGGTGCTATCAGAATCCCCAGTGTTTTGAACAGATCTTTATAGTGAGCTTGGCCATTATTTTTGGTTATTGTTCTAATGGCCCTTTTCTGCAGTTTGAAAATTGTGTTCATATTTTGTGCATTTGTTCCCCAAAAATAATGCCATAGTTAAAAATTGAGTGTACGTATGACTAGTTTGTAATTAAGAGACATTGGCTATTATAAAATGATGGTAAGACTCTAAGGACATAATATGCTGATGATATTTTCTTTGCAAGTACCATATCTCTGTGTGTTCACATCACTCAGATGAAAATCAATATTCATGCCTATAAATTTTGCATTAGTTACACAATCTATTGATTGATTGATTTATTGATCCATCTTTAAGCATTTTTCATGCAACTGATGTCATCATTTATAATGGAAGGAAACATTCCACGTGGGAAAAATTATATATAAAAACAAAGATGAGGTGACTTACCGAACAAAAGCGCTGGCAGGTCAATAGACACACAAACAAACACAAACATACACACAAAATTCAAGCTTTCGCAACAAACTGTTGCCTCATCAGGAAAGAGGGAAGGAGAGGGGAAGACGAAAGGAAGTGGGTTTTAAGGGAGAGGGTAAGGAGTCATTCCAATCCCGGGAGCGGAAAGACTTACCTTAGGGGGAAAAAAGGACAGGTATACACTCGCACACACGCACATATCCATCCACACATACAGACACAAGCAGACATATTTAAAGACAAAGAGTTTGGGCAGAGATGTCAGTCGAGGCAGAAGTGTAGAGGCAAAGAAGTTGTTGAAAGACAGGTGAGGTATGAGTGGCGGCAACTTGAAATTAGCGGAGATTGAGGCCTGGCGGATGACGAGAAGAGAGGATATACTGAAGGGCAAGTTCCCATCTCCGGAGTTCGGATAGGTTGGTGTTGGTGGGAAGTATCCAGATAACCCGGACGGTGTAACACTGTGCCAAGATGTGCTGGCTGTGCACCAAGGCATGTTTAGCCACAGGGTGATCCTCATTACCAACAAACACTGTCTGCCTGTGTCCATTCATGCGAATGGACAGTTTGTTGCTGGTCATTCCCACATAGAATGCATCACAGTGTAGGCAGGTCAGTTGGTAAATCATGTGGGTGCTTTCACACGTGGCTCTGCCTCTGATCGTGTACACCTTCCGGGTTACAGGACTGGAGTAGGTGGTGGTGGGAGGGTGCATGGGACAGGTTTTGCATCGGGGGCGGTTACAAGGATAGGAGCCAGAGGGTAGGGAAGGTGGTTTGGGGATTTCATAGGGATGAACTAACAGGTTACAAAGGTTAGGTGGACGGCGGAAAGACACTCTTGGCGGAGTGGGGAGGATTTCATGAAGGATGGATCTCATTTCAGGGCAGGATTTGAGGAAGTCGTATCCCTGCTGGAGAGCCACATTCAGAGTCTGGTCCAGTCCCGGAAAGTATCCTGTCACAAGTGGGGCACTTTTGTGGTTCTTCTGTGGGGGATTCTGGGTTTGAGGGGACAAGGAAGTGGCTCTGGTTATTTGCTTCTGTACCAGGTCGGGAGGGTAGTTGCGGGATGCGAAAGCTGTTTTCAGGTTGTTGGTGTAATGATTCAGGGATTCCGGACTGGAGCAGATTCGTTTGCCACGAAGACCTAGGCTGTAGGGAAGGGACCGTTTGATGTGGAATGGGTGGCAGCTGTCATAATGGAGGTACTGTTGCTTGTTGGTGGGTTTGATGTGGACGGACGTGTGAAGTTGGCCATTGGACAGGTGGAGGTCAACGTCAAGGAAAGTGGCATGGGATTTGGAGTAGGACCAGGTGAAACTGATGGAACCAAAGGAGTTGAGGTTGGAGAGGAAATTCTGGAGTTCTTCTTCACTGTGAGTCCAGATCATGAAGATGTCATCAATAAATCTGTACCAAACTTTGGGTTGGCAGACTTGGGTAACCAAGAAGGCTTCCTCTAAGCGACCCATGAATAGGTTGGCGTACGAGGGGGCCATCCTGGTGCCCATGGCTGTTCCCTTTAATTGTTGGTATGTCTGGCCCTCAAAAGTGAAGAAGTTGTGGGTCAGGATGAAGCTGGCTAAGGTGATGAGGAAAGAGGTTTTAGGTAGGGTTTAGGTAGGGTCATCATTTTACATATATTATATAATTACAAAATAAGTAATACATTTTTAACATTCACAATCTATTGAGGTGACATATGCATTTAATTTAACAGTTTGCTATGTGCTGTTCATATGTACACTCTGTTTTTAACTATGATATTATTTCTGGGGAACAAATGCACAAAATGTGAACACAGTTTTCAAACTGCAGAAAAGGACCATAAGAATTATAACCAAAAATAGCAGCTGTGCTCACTATGTAGACCTGTTTGAAATGCTGAGGATTCCTACCTGGAGTTTCCATTGTTTAATTTAACAGTGTCATTTTCCCTCTTCAAACTCAAATTCATGTCATTTGTTTTCTTTATGTTCAATGACACTTTATTGCTTATTGACTGAATGCAGACATCACTGAGAGTTTCACCTGTTTTCTCTGCAATGAGTTCTCTTATTTTCTCAGTGACTAACATCAGCAGAAAGTATTTTACCCCATGACGAACTAGATTGGGAAATTCACTTATGTTCATCACTAACACGGTTGGTCCTAAAATGGTACTTGAAAATCTCCTATGTTAATGTATTTTGGTTATGATAAGTGGTTTACTAAAAGTTTAGACTTATTTGAGGTATGTGTTATTTCTACTCTTTCTACCCTATCTGCTAGGTATTACTGGAACCGGTCCTTAGGTACCCTTCTTGTTCCTACTGCTTCTGGCTTATTTAATAGAATCTTATGGTCAACAGTATCAAAGGCATTAGAAACATCTAGAAATATGCCTCTAACACACTCATCTTTATCAAGAACATTAAGTACCACTTTTGTGACTTCTACTATGACTGATTCCATATTTCTGCTACTTTGGAAACCAAACTGCAGTTCACTTAAAAGGTTGTATTTATTCAAATAATTCATTAAGCTGTCTTTCGCAATTGATTCTACTGTTTTTGAAGATAGTGACAGCAGAGGTACAAATTCTCTGGAAATTTCCTGATGTGGAGGATTCATTTATTATATTTGTTAAGGTAGCTTGTACTGTATGTTCTCTGTCCATTGTTTCAGTACACATACTCATAGTTCATCTAAGCTTACTGATGTTTTAGTGTTTGTACAGCTCTACTGACTTTCTGTCCAGTGGTCATTAATAACATCATTGTACTTTCTGCCTAATTCTTTAAAGTGGTTATGTAATATTTTGGAAATTTTTGTGGTGACTTCTCTGCAATACTTGATAAAAATGCTCATTCATATAGTTTGCTTCTGTGGATCATTTATTACTTCATCCCCTCCTTGATCAGTATGTTATTATGCCTTTGTTTGCCTCTCTCACCATTTCCTTTTTGATGACACCCAGACTGTTTTGTTTTTATTCTCTACATTGTATATTATTTTGTCATTAAATTACTTTTTTGCAGCAGTCAGCACCTTCCTATAAATCTTTTTGCAGCTATGAATTTAAAAACTCTGGCTCATTATGACTCTTTTTCATTAAACTGAGATACTTAAGGGTTTGGAAGGACTTTTTAATACCAAGTGTTATGCATTTGTTTTTGTGAGACATTGAGTGCATCATGGACACTACTGACTGAAATATATGCAGCTTGGTCACAGTTCCAACCAGTCTCTGTGAGTTGTGGCTGGTAGTCGAGCAGTCACGTATCTTGATGCCTCTCCAATTCATACAGTGTCTTATGAAGCCCTTTGCACTTGTTTTATTTTGCCCTTAAAAATTTCTATGTTTGTCTTTAATATGGTACTATGTGGTCATGATTTGTGTTGTTGTTATTGCTGATGATGATACTGATGATTTTGTATATATGTATCATACTATTGCTCTCTTATTAATATTCAATTTTTCTTAATTTGTATGCATAACTACTTCTAATGTATTTGACAGAGTATGAAAATTTAATTCTGTGATATTACCAGCATAGCTTCAAATACTCCGGAAAATTCAGTTTTTTGTATCGCCAGTTATTCATATATTCAGTAAATTTATTTCTTTAAATTTTAGAAGTCCATTCCAAGACCTGAGCATCAAGAATATGCGAATCAAGCTCAGAGCAATGGTCTAAGGGAAAGTCAGTGCTTTTCTGAACCACCTCCAGATGTCATCACACCTCCTTCACAACAAACAAACAATAGCAACCAGATGCAGCCATCATGGAAAGGACACACAACGTGTGGGGTGAAGCCAATGTTGTTATTAACTTCAGTGCCCAACACAGACCCATACAAAGGGTCACAAATAATTAAAGACTTGCCACATGCAACAAATAATTATAATGCTCACAGTCTGTCCAGCTTTGCGGTGCCTTATCCTGCCTATGCACCAGTCACTAGGCATGGACAGTATCAATCAGTGTATCACCAGTCATCTCAAAGTGAACCTGGAAATCACAACAGTCATGGCACATAAACTACTATGTCATACTGTATCTGTTTTGTAAAGCATGTTCAAACTATGTCAGCTCAGTGACTGATAATCATTTAAAAGGACAATGTATAGTTTTCCATTTAAATGAGGTGTACATCATTTGATAAGAAGAAACCTGACTTTTTATGAGATCTGTACATACTCCCAGTTAATAAATTTATTTTTACCATTGAATCCTTACCATTGTATAATTCAAAATACTATGATGATGCTGAGAGAGAACAAGCTGTATCTGGTATTGAAAGTATTAAGACAACTATATGTACTGTAAATGTCATGATCTGTTGAACTTTTAGAGAACTGAACTAAGCAAGAAAATATTAATACTGCTCTCTTTATGAACTGACTAAACCTAATGTCTGTTCCCCTCCATTATGTTTCAAGTCAAATATCATGACAACATCAAATTCTTTCAGCCATAGCACTTCTACAATTGTCTAACTGTGATAAATGTGTTATTATTGCTGTTGTTACCCTTTTTATACTCATGGACTATATGTATGCTACAAGAGATTTATTTCCTTTATTGCTTCTTATTCCAGCTTACATGTTGTGAATTGGTAACAGTAATAAATAAATGGACAATGTCACTATCAGGATCAAAAATTTTTGAATGTAGATAAGTGTATACATCATAAATGAATGCATTTTCAGCTTGAAGGTCACACTAACATTTTTTTTCCTTGTATGTAAAAATGTGAAGACAGAATTCATGACTTTAGTGAGGTCTTATGTGTTATAAAAGTTATTGTGAAGACTGGCAGGCAGGCAGCATAAATAAAGGACAAACGAAAATATATCTAATAACTGCATTTCTTTACTGAATACTGAGTTGTTTCTTGACAGAGTTGCATGCTAATCAGTAACTCAGTGTTAGTACAATTTTCAAGCAGACCTATTTGTGGCAAATAATATTTAGTTAGAAAATTTTATTTGAGATGATGTCCCTAGCATACATTATCCTTCAGATCACAAATCTTTGTATAAAAAATAAAAAAGAATAATACACACACACACACACACACACAACATTAAAAAAAGATACATCTTTAATTGTTGAGAAATGAAGCGTTTACAATTGTGATATTCAAGGATATTAGGCTTGAGAGACTTATACGGAATTACCCAGCAAGTTAAGAAAAATGGACTGTCAGTTGTACATTACCAATGTCTGATCAGAAAAAGTTTTGAAAACCAAAAGATGTAATTAAGCTGTGGCCACTTACTTCCAGCTGCTTGAGAAAATCTCTATCTACTGCCATAACTAGTTTCGAGTAAATCTCCAAATTATCTTCTGGGGCAAGCTATTTATTCAACTGTCATGTCCCATAGATTGCATCATGAAGGAGAACCTTACAGAATGTGGAACAAATCAGGTACACAGCAACATAGTTAAAACAGATATTAGAAACAGCATCTATAATTAATTATCATTAATATGTGATAGAGCAATACAGCATAGTAAAAGGTGTACACATTGGTCTAACAACTTGAAAAATAAAATGTAAATGATAGAAATAAGTTTCTTTGATGTTGCCTCTACCCGTCAGTTGTTTTCATGAAGGAAAGGATCCTCAAATGACACTTTAATGAACTAAGGTATAGGTATTTTTAGCATACTGTGTACAGCTAACAGAGACAAAAAATTATTCAAATGCTAGAATTTGAAACCAAAAGTTCCTTCATCTGGGTACTAGCCCTAATTTCCTACAAACCTTTCCTCTTCATCTAGGTAAAGAAACCTCTGATTCTGAGCTTTTTGGTCAGACTAAAGCAGCAAAACAAATCACATTACCTACCATTAGGAAAGTGAGCGCAACCAGTGACAGTGATATGATTTATAAATTATAGAACGCAGCAATGAGTCATCCTTTTTTTTTCCAGGTTTTATTTGGCAAATCAAGATTTTGGCTAGTGTCTAGCCATTATCAATGCACTATTTTCTATTCTTGATGCAAGGCAGTTCCCTGTTGTTCAGGCGACAGTCACATTTCTGTGAATACTCAGTATTGACGCCCAAACAACAGGGAACTGACATGCATCAGTACTAGAAAATAGTGCATTCATAATGGCTAGGCACTAGCTGAAATCTGGATTTTCCAAATAAAACCTGCAAAAAAAGGGACAAATGATTGCTGCACTCTATAATTTATAAAGCAAAACATATGCTGAAATCAAATAGGCGCCTAAGCTCTTAGTTATTTGCAGTATAACAGGAGAAGCATACGAATAGCTCTGAACAACAATGCAACATGACACAACATCTAAACATCCAGATTACATAATGCTTTGTGTACACAATTTCAGGTAAAACTGTTATTGCATATTATACAAATGGCATTTTTTGTTTTTCTGAAACAATTTCCATCACAACATAACAATAGATTTAGATGAATATTTCACACATCGCATTTTTTGGCAAATAGATTCATTGCTCTGTTGTCTCTTTTGAACTGTTTCTGCATTCTCATAACTTTCCTGATACAATATTACTAGAACACTAGTTGTTCATTTCCATAATTCATTGTAATATTTTGTACAGCTTCATCCATTCAGAGTTACTTAAATACTTGAAGTTAAACTGCAACTCATCTACAATTCACATTACACCTATACATGCAACAGACTGTCGTATCTGTAATGGTTCAGTGACCACCACTGCTCTGTGGTTACCAATCTTTGACTTTTTACTTTTGGTGCCAGTACAGCTATCATTAGAATTGCATATCATTATTTTACAAAGAGCTTTGTATTTATAATTTGCCATACATGTATAGTTGTGTAAGTCAGTGGTCAGCAAGTTAAAGTCAAAATTGGACAGAAACTGTATCTGATCAGTTGTGCAAGTACAATAACAACATACAGCTCTTAACACAATCAAAGTCACCAATTTCACATCCTTTCCCGCTATTTAACACTGTACACTACAATAAGTACTCTTAATTTGGTTGTCACAACAGTAGTGTATATAGTGTATATATGTGAACCAAAATTTTATGAAAGATTTGAATTTATTCAATTTTTTTAATTTGATTTTTTTTATCCTCAAAATCCTGTTGTGTGCTGTTACAGAGCCATAAACAAGGTTGCAGTTAACTTACTAGCATGCTCTTCCATTATTATTAATGTTTTTTTCTTTCATTTTTTTATTGTTTGCCACCAATAGAAGTCACAACAGAAAACATATGTACTTAGTGCAGACCTCCAGAGCTGTAATTAAGAATATAACATAGTTACTGATTACATTTGTTGTCTAAAAATAAAATGCTGTCCTATAGAAATAGGAATTACATTGTGTTTTGAGTCTGTGTCATGAGTATTCTCGAAAGGAATATTTTACAGGATCAAACCCCTGCTATTTAGCTCATGAGAATATAAGAGGAATTTCTTCAAGCTCAAGATCATAAAAATTAAAGAATGATGCAAGCAAACAATGAAGGCTGTCACAGAATCAATAAATCTATCAGAATCTGTTCTTTCCTGTAGTTGCAAGAGAAACAAATTTTTGTTACTTTCTCTCATATTTAGCCTATTGTTCAACAACATAGTATTAGTAAAATAAATTGCCAGTTCTGTTGTCCTTTTTTTCTATATTACACACACTTCCCTTACAAGAACTGTCACACATCCTACTAAATGTTAAATCCATTTCACAGCTGTTGTGTTAAATGTAAGACATAAATGGGGAATTCAGAGTAGAACAATTCAGTTACTCATACATCTATTTAAACTGAAATTTTCTTATGGTCATATGATTTATCCATAAATATCAGTATATAATTTATTCCATATCCTGTTGGCCACTAATAAATGATTAGACCCATGTATGTGCCAGTTTATGTTATGCTGCAAATTAGAAAAACAGTTAGGAAAAGTAAGGTGCTCAAATCAATCAGTACTCTACATGATAACCAATTTAAACAAAAAAATGGAAGATACTGTTGACAACATAAATAATGACAATAGTAATAGTTTTTGTTAATAACATATAATTTGTATAGAATGCTGTTGCTTTGTTTCTTTTTTTATTTTCCATATTTACAATAGGAAAACATTTTATTTTGTTATCTAATACTATTACATCCTGAAATGCAAATTTCATGTTACTGGCAGTGAACACACTCTGAAAGACTGAACTACTAAGTATAAATGTAGCATACTGCCTTCCTAATGAAGTATTACAGTAATTATAACAACTAAGTTGTTCTGAGAAGTCATTAAATTTACATGAAAAGTAAATGCAAATAATGTGGTCATGTTTGGTTTGTTAGCAATTATTAGTGCTCATAAAAGCATATAAAGCAACATATCAAGACAAGAGAACAAAAACGTACAGTATCTGGATAAGCCATAAACAAGATTGTTCAGATTTAGAACACATGTAACTGCAACTTAGTGCCATAACACCCCAAAAAATTTGAGTATATGTGTAATAATTGTTTTTAAATTACCTTTACACAGTTACCACATTACTATGTAAAAGAAAATCTATGTTTGTGTACATAAAGATGAAATATATGTGTGAATACTGTAAACTCAACTCCATTCTTCAATACTGTGAACTGTATTTTCTTTTTATCCTTGTCCTGTGTCCCACATGTAGTAGCATTTGGATGTACTTCACAGATGATCAAAAGAATCACATCTGGCTGCGTAACAAGTGGATAATATTTCTTTATTATTTATTGGACTAGTCTCTTTTACACATAATTTATTATAAAATGATAAAAGCATGAACAAAAAAAAAGTTAAAGGTTAACACCCATCATATAGTTGTGGCATTCAGTGGTTGAAAGGCACATGAACAAGTTGCTAAATATTTGAACAATACTATTCTTCAGAGCTAAGCTGTTCAGAAAACACATACACATTACACATACATCTCCCTGCGACTGGATTGTCCCAGCCAACTACTTTGTACCAGCATTGCAGTTCACCTGGGATGAAAAGCTGAATCAGGTAGATTGAGAGGGGGGAGAAAGGAGGTGGGGAGGAAGAGGAAAAGGTGGTTGATGGCTGGAAGGGGCAGGCAGCAAGCACACGGGATGGGATATGAACGTGGCAGCTCAGCTCAGTACTGGTATGGGAAATTGATAGTAGCACTCATTGATGTGGAGTGATAGACTGCAAGGGGGTGACAGAACAAAGAAAAGAGAGATTGCTGAATGATTGAAGTATATGGGATTCATTCACTCCTTCATCCATCCATCCTGTTCCACAAATACAACTGATAAGTCAGGCAGCAGCTTCCAACTGAGCAACAGGGGAGTAACCAATTTTGTGACATTTTATGAGTTCCTATCCAAGATCAAATTATATAGTTTCATGTGTGTGTTTTGGCAGTTTCAATTTTGAATTTTTCCATGGTAATTTAATATTTACGAGGGCATTTCGAAAAGTAAAGATACAATGGCTTGCAGTCTTTAAATAGAACATTTATTTTGAAAATGTCAGTTACATCTTATTAACTGGATTATTTGTTATTTTTCGACATAATCACCCCCGTTATCCAAACATTTGTTAAGTCGGTGCATAAGCTTTTGTATCCCACAGTCACAGCAGGTTGCCGCCTGTTGTCGGAACCACATTTCAACTTCATCTTTGACTACTTCATCATCGTGGAAAGATTTTCCACCAAGATGTGACTGCAGGTAATGGAAGACATGGAAGTTGGTGTGCGCAATGTCCGGCCTGTATGGCAGGTGGTCCAATACGTCCCATTTGAATTGTTTGAGTGGTGCTTTGGTTACGAGCGCTGTGTGAGGCCGAGCATTGTCATGAAATAAGCGGACTTCACTTGTCAGCATTCCCCTGCGTTTGTTTTGAATTGCCCTTCAAAGACATTTCAAAGTCTGGCAATATGCAGCAGCATTAATTGTCATTCCAGGAGGCATAAATTCCAACAGAAGAATGTCTTGTCTGTCCCAAAGAACAGAAGCCATGATTTTCTGTGCTGAAATCGACGTTTTGCATTTCTTGGCTTTTGGTGAATTCGAATGGTGCCATAGCATTGATTGTTGCTTGGATTCAGGTGTACGGTGATAAACCCACGTCTCGTCACCTATCACAATGTGATCAAGTAACTCATCACCTGCTTCAGCATAGCGTGTGAGGAAGTCGAGTGCAAAGCCCATCCTTTTCTTTTTGTGTTCTTCCGTTAACAGTTTTGGAACCCAGCACGCACACAATTTCCTGTACCCTAACTTGACAGTCACAACGTCATAAAGAGTTGTCATTGACATGTCCAGTATGATCTGATGCAATTCTTTCAATGTGAGATGTCTATTCACACTAATTGATTCCTCCATTCTCCGAAGAAGGGCATCAAAGATCACAGATGGCTGACCTGTTCTTTGTTCGTCATGAACATCGGTCCTACCTTCAGAGAAATGACGACACCATTTCGTTTCATTTTGTCGATTCATAATGTTCCCATAAACAGAAACAATTTCGTTGTGAATATCCACTGGTCGCTGACCTTTTGCATGAAGAAAACATATGACAGAGCGGACTTTGCATTTAGCGGGATTCTGAATCGGCGCAGCCATTTTAAACATGACCTACTCCAACCAGAGGCAACATTCAACTGCCAAACGACCGCGAGAAGAAAGCTAACGGTTCAAGATTAACACCAGTGTTGCGATCTTGCTCGCCAAAACACTTCTGTTCCTCTGGCATACGGTGTATCTTTACTTTCCGAAATACCTTCGTACTAGACAAAGATCTAGTGCTTTCGTTTGTGTCATAAAGTAACCAATTTTGTGACATTTTACAGGCTGTTAACCAGGAGTGAATTATTTAGTCTCACCTGTGTGCTTTGATAGTTTAAGTTTTTGAATCTCTGCATGTCAATTTAATTTACTAGACACAGTCCACGCATTTTTGTTAGTGTCTACAGTAGAGCTCCGCTGCACGTGTTGATTGTTTTTCGTCTGTCTGTGGAGTGTACTTTTTCTCTGTCTTTAGTATGGGGCAAATGTAAGGCCTCCCTGGTTAGTCTGACAAACAAGTTCCACGTGCTATCTGTGGCTGACAATGTCCCTCAGCCCGATGAAGTTGCTTGTCCTGTTTCAGAGGAAACCTCTCAGCCTGCAAAATACGGGAAGTCACAAACAGTGGGATTATTGGTGGTAGGGAGCTCCACTGTTAGGTGTGTTATGGGGCCCCTTGGGGATATGGCTGCCGTGGAGCCAGTGTACACTCCATCAGCAAACCAAGTGGAGTCATTCTAGAAGAGGAAAGGGTCCTTCCAGATGCCATGAAGAGCACAGGACACGGCCAAATGCAGCTGGTGGCTCAAGTTGATAACAATGTAATGTGTCACTTTGGACTGGAAGAAAATCTCTCTGGTTTTGAGCAGCTATCTGAAATGCCATGCTTGCTAGATGAAATCAGAGCTCACCCTTTGCAGCATAGTTGACAGGAAGAGGACTGATTGCAGACCTCTGGTTCACAGCAGAGTGCATGGTCTGAATCAGAAGCTCAGACAGTTCTGCAACCATGTAGGCTGCAGATTCCTTGACTTGCACTGTAGGGTGGTGGGGTTTTGAGTCCTGCTAAATAGGTCAGGAGCCCTTAATAAGTAGGAGACAGCTACAAGAATAGCAGGAGCTATGTGGCATGGACTGGGTGGTTCTTGCATTATAGGGTCTCAGGGAGGACAAAAAGAGCTTCAGTCGCAAAGGGTGCAGGTTAAACACAGGAAGAATGCAGATCTAGGAACCATTGGTCTAGTAGTTGTAAACTGTTGTAGCTATGTTGGGAAAGTACTATAGGTCCAAGTGCTGATAGAAAGCACTGATGCTCAAATCATTATAGGCACTAAAGCCTGGCTAAAGCCAGAGATAGGTTCAACCTAACTCCGTTCAGAAAGGACACACTAAATAAGTTGGCACTGGCGTGTTTTTTGATGTTAGAAATAGTCAGGCCCTGTTCTAGGGGGTGACAAACTGGGGAATCTTCCCCAGTCAGGGAGTGCCAAATTCACATTCTTGAAGAAAAAAAATCTTGTTTCACAAAGTGCCTAGCATTCAGCGCACGTTGGTCTATCGATTATTCATATGATTTTGAAATGCATCTATGTTGGCCTCTTGAACATTTTTAACATATTCTAAGTTGATTTCTGAACAACTCCTAAGCTGATTTTTGAATGCGTACATAGTGCAGATGATGTCAATGCTAGAAGAATCTCTTGATTACTGTCTCTTATGAAATTTTCTGGTGTGTCAGACAAGCACAATTAGCTGAGGTATCCCTGTAAATGTGTAAAAAATCTTTTCATATTAGTTCCACATAAACGAAATAGTCTTTCTCTTGTTGTAGATTTATGCTTACCAGTTAATAATAATATGTCTGATCACCGTATCCACCTACAAAATCTTGACCATGTCCTTCATGTTGTTGTAGTTGGATCTTCGTGATAACTCTGAAGTACACAGGTAGGTTTCTTGATCTTCTATATATTGTAGTACTACTTGGAATAATGACTAACACAACATTCCACCAGTAAAATAATACTATATTCTCCCTTCGATGCACATCAAAAATGCAGACTTTTTACTTATTCTCACAACGAAAATAGCTACAGCCAATTACACTCTAAAATAATGCGCGTCTACCTACAGGAAAAACATCATCTGTTTTTTTTTTTAACATTTGAAAATAAAAAATACATGACGGTAGGTGCAAGCTGTATGCTGGGCTACCACTTCACATTTTCACTTTGCCTTTGAAGAAAACGAAAAAATAAAAGTATAAATGCAAAAAGTACATCATACAAGCTGAACAAACCCAAATGGGTGAATGCCAATTGCTGTTTATTTATATGGTTAATCTGGTGTGCAAATGATCAGAATTCTTATAATTATTAGCAAAATCCATAGATTAAGACTACCAGAGCGGAAATAAACAACGAACAGGAATAACAGGTAAGAAAGATTACATATTAATCTTCTCACTGTATCAAAGAAAATTAAATTTAATGCCTATCCAGAGAATAAATGTGGGATAACTGAACCAGTGATTCTGGCAGGGTTAGTGAAGTTCGCCAGAGAATAGGTTTTGACAATGGCGGGAATAGCTACAGAATTAGTGATACAGATGGCCGTACCGTAGGTGCAACCACAACGGAGGGGTATCTGTTGAGAGGCCAGACAAACATGTGGTTCCTGAAGAGGGGCAGCAGCCTTTTCAGTAGTTGCAGTGGCAACAGTCTGGATGATTGACTGATCTGGCCTTGTAACATTAACCAAAACGGCCTTGCTGTGCTGGTACTGCGAACGGCTGAAAGCAAGGGGAAACTACAGCCGTAATTTTTCCTGAGGACATGCAGCTTTACTGTATGATTAAATGATGATGGCGTCCTCTTGGGTAAAATATTCCGGAGGTAAAATAGTCCCCCATTCGGATCTCCAGGCGGGGACTACTCAAGAGGACGTCGTCATCAGGAGAAAGAAAACTGGCATTCTACGGATCGGAGCGTGGAATGTCAGATCCCTTAATCGGGCAGGTAGGTTAGAAAATTTAAAAAGGGAAATGGATAGGTTAAAGTTAGATATAGTGGGAATTAGTGAAGTTCGGTGGCAGGAGGGACAAGACTTTTGGTCAGGTGATAACAGGGTTATAAATACAAAATCAAATAGGGGTAATGCAGGAGTAGGTTTAATAATGAATAAAAAAATAGGAGTGCGGGTTAGCTACTACAAACAGCATAGTGAACGAATTATTGTGGCCAAGATAGACACAAAGCCCATGCCTACTACAGTAGTACAAGTTTATATGCCAACTAGCTCTGCAGATGATGAAGAAATTGATGAAATGTATGACGAGATAAAAGAAATTATTCAGGTAGTGAAGGGAGACGAAAATTTAATAGTCATGGGTGACTGGAATTCGTCAGTAGGAAAAGGGAGAGAAGGAAGCATTGTAGGTGAATATGGATTCGGGGGAAGAAATGAAAGAGGAAGCCGCCTTGTAGAATTTTGCACAGAGCATAACTTAATCATAGCTAACACTTGGTCAAGAATCATAAAAGAAGGTTGTATACCTGGAAGAATCCTGGAGATACTAAAAGGTATAAGATAGATTATATAATGGTAAGACAGAGATTTAGGAACAAGGTTTTAAGTTGTAAGACATTTCCAGGGGCAGATGTGGATTCTGACCACAATCTATTGGTTATGAACTGCAGATTGAAACTGAAGAAACTGCAAAAAGGTGGGAATTTAAGTAGATGGGACCTGGATAAACTGAAAGAACGAGAGGTTGTAGAGAGTTTCAGGGAGAGCATAAGGGAACAATTGACAGGAATGGGGGAAAGAAATACAGTAGAAGAAGAATGGTTAGCTCTGAGGGATGAAGTAGTGAAGGCAGCAGAGGATCAAGTAGGTAAAAAGACGAGGGCTAGTAGAAATCCTTGGGTAACAGAAGAAATATTGAATTTAATTGATGAAAGGAGAAAATATAAAAATGCAGTAAATGAAGCAGGCAAAAAGGAATACAAACGTCTCAAAAATGAGATCGACAGGAAGTGCAAAATGGCTAAGCAGGGATGGCTAGAGGACAAATGTAAGGATGTAGAGGCTTGTCCCACTAGGGGTAAGATAGACACTGCCTACAGGAAAATTAAAGAGACCTTTGGAGAGAAGAGAACCACTTTCATGAATATCAAGAGCTCAGATGGCAACCCAGTTCTTAGCAAAGAAGGGAAGGCAGAAAGGTGGAAGGAGTATATAGAGGGTTTATACAAGGGCGATGTACTTGAGGACAATATTATGGAAATGGAAGAGAATGTAGATGAAGATGAAATGGGAGATAAGATACTGCGTGAAGAGTTTGACAGAGCACTGAAAGACCTGAGTCGAAACAAGGCCCCGGGAGTAGACAATATTCCATTAGAACTACTGATGGCCTTGGGAGAGCCAGTCATGACAAAACTCTACCATCTGGTGAGCAAGATGTATGAGACAGGCGAAATACCCTCAGACTTCAAGAAGAATATAATAATTCCAATCCCAAAGAAAGCAGGTGCTGCCAGATGTGAAAATTACCGAACTATCAGTTTAATAAGTCGCAGCTGCAAAATACTAACGCGAATTCTTTACAGACGAATGGAAAAACTGGTAGAAGCGGACCTCGGGGAAGATCAGTTTGGATTCCGTAGAAATGTTGGAACACGTGAGGCAATACTAACCTTACGACTTATCTTAGAAGAAAGATTAAGAAAAGGCAAACCTACGTTTCTGGCATTTGTAGACTTAGAGAAAGCTTTTGACAACGTTAACTGGAATACTCTCTTTCAAATTCTGAAGGTGGCAGGGGTAAAATACAGGGAGCGAAGGGCTATTTACAATTTGTACAGAAACCAGATGGCAGTTATAAGAGTCGAGGGGCATGAAAGGGAAGCAGTGGTTGGGAAAGGAGTGAGACAGGGTTGTAGCCTCTCCCCGATGTTATTCAATCTGTATATTGAGCAAGCAGTAAAGGAAACAAAAGAAAAATTCGGAGTAGGTATTAAAATTCATGGAGAAGAAGTAAAAACTTTGAGGTTCGCCGATGACATTGTAATTCTGTCAGAGACAGCAAAGGACTTGGAAGAGCAGTTGAACGGAATGGACAGTGTCTTGAAAGGAGGATATAAGATGAACATCAACAAAAGCAAAACGAGGATAATGGAATGTAGTCAAATTAAATTGGGTGATGCTGAGGGTATAAGATTAGGAAATGAGACACTTAAAGTAGTAAAGGAGTGTTGCTATTTAGGGAGTAAAATAACTGATGATGGTCGAAGTAGAGAGGATATAAAATGTAGACTGGCAATGGCAAGGAAATCGTTTCTAAAGAAGAGAAATTTGTTAACATCGAGTATAGATTTAAGTGTCAGGAAGTCGTTTCTGAAAGTATTTGTATGGAGTGTAGCCATGTATGGAAGTGAAACATGGATGATAACCAGTTTGGACAAGAAGAGAATAGAAGCTTTCGAAATGTTGTGCTACAGAAGAATGCTGAAGATTAGATGGGTAGATCACATAACTAATGAGGAGGTGTTGAATAGGATTGGGGAGAAGAGAAGTTTGTGGCACAACTTGACTAGAAGAAGGGATCGGTTGGTAGGACATGTTTTGAGGCATCAAGGGATCACAAATTTAGCTTTGGAGGGCAGCGTGGAGGGTAAAAATCGTAGAGGGAGACCAAGAGATCAATACACTAAGCAAATTCAGAAGGATGTAGGTTGCAGTAGGTACTGGGACATGATGAAGCTTGCACAGGATAGAGTAGCATGGAGAGCTGCATCAAACCAGTCTCAGGACTGAAGACCACAACAACAACAACAACAACAACAGAGTAGAATCATGCCATGGTCAGTACCATTAGGAACGAGGTTTTTGGTAATGCAAAGGGCTACCATGGAGAAGTTATTAAAAATTATAGCAGTCAAAGTAGGTAAGATGCAAGTGGACAATGCAAAGCTGTCTAAGAGACTGGACATACTTCATGCTAGAGAGAAGAAAATAGCTTTACACAACCCTGCAGAATACGTGGAGGAGAGACAGAGACGACTGGGTGACTGGTGGACTGGAAACAGGCTTTGGGAGGTGAGAAGTAGGAAGATTTTGGAGAGGATTGAAAGAAGGAAAATGGAGTATCAGAGAAAGAGAAAGCCGAAAGGGAGAGTAACAGCTTCTGTCAAGTTTAGCTATTCCTGCAGTATGTTCAGCTGCCATTGATGTTGTTAAGCCTGTCAAACCTGTGAAGAGTAGACCAGACTCTGACATCTGGTGGGACACTCTATGAATGGGAAATTTAAGATAACTGGTGAAGAGGGCAATAACACTGTGCAGAGTTGGCTCAATGCACCAGAGTACTAATGTTGTTGATGTTAGAAGGACTAACACAAAAGTATCAGCTCCAATATCATGTGGAATTGTGCAGGCTGAGGTAGCTGTAGTGCCAGATGGAATAAGTGTGGGCTGTAACAAAGTGAATAAGAGTGTGGATAGCAACACTGGAGATTCAAGTGCGGTCATTTTTAACCAATTGGATGATAATTGGTGTTGTTTACAGGCCTTGGAGCCTTTGCCAGGTGTTCTGAGAAGTACAGTGTGCAACTGACTGTTGTGTCATCCAGAGTGTGATGTTGTTGCATGAGGTAGTGCTGAGTAGTAATGCCTCTGAATTTTTTATTCTGTTCTCCCTGTTGGGTGAGGTATTTACTTGGGTGACTTACCCACTATGCTGAGGCAGGTTGCCACTAGAGTGCTCCAAACTGTAGTGTGTAACATGGTGGTGTGTAACATAACTATTTTATTGAATAAAAAGTTTTGAATATAAAAAACCACAATTGGTCTAGGCAGTAAAAGTTTTTATATTAAACATTTTTTTATTCACTAAATTAATTCAAGTTAGCTGTCTCCTTCCTGACAATGTCAGGCTTCGCTAATGTAACTATGTCAGCACATCAAAAACAGTGATGTGTAATCAAGTTTCTAACTGCAGAAAAAGCACGAATTTGAAGAGTTTGTCCACATGTGGAGCACTCCCTCCTCAACATGCCAATGCCAGACCACACACAAGTGCTGCAACATCTTCATCAATCCAGTGCCTTGGGTTCACTGTCATCGATCATCCTCCATACAGTATCAACTTGGCTCAGTCCAATTTTCATCTGTTCCCAGAACATAAAGAATACCTTCGAGGACACCACTTTGATAGCAGTGAAACGGTGCAAGCAGAGGTGAGGTTGTGGCTCCGTCATAAAGTCAAACATTCTCCAGTGATAGTATCAACAAACTGGTCTCTCATTGGGAGAAATGTGTTCATTGCCACAGTGACTATGTTGAGAAATAAATATATAGACAGCAAGAGAAAATATCTTGAATGTTAATACAGTTTGTTTTATTTAAAAAACTTTAATAGTTTACCCATAAAAAATTGGAGGTGTTACTTTTCAGCACTCCTTGTAGATACTACCCATAATACACAGCAAGCTGTTGATGATGTGTTGCATATGTTGCAGATGTAGTGGTATAGATGCATGTATTTACACAGATGCAGGAACAGAAAGGAGACGGGAAAGGAAGAGGAAACATACACATAAAGTTAGTGATCAGGCCGACATCACTGAATCTTTTGAAGACTGCGTGCCTGAGGTTTAGAATGCAATAGTAGCATGTGGCTATTATGTGTCGTATGGCAGTAATAACCCACTTCAGACGTTGAATCTACATTTATTTAGCACAGAAGAAAGCGAATATAACGTTGTACAAATGTAGCGTGCCGAGAAAGCATAGACAAAGATAAATCACAGATGATCGACTCCAAAGATATGGCGCTTTACGTGTAAAATCCAAGGGAAGGTGGCAACTGGCGATAGGTGAAGCGACATCTTGATGGAGTCAAGGACCATGATAGGAGAGTGATTTGCAGTGATCGAAGTGAGGTCAGCAGGAGAAAGCATGTTGCCTGCATGCTTGGCCTGGATAATGCTAATGACAGCACTGGTGTCAAGGAGAAAGTGAGTGCCCGATGACAAGTCCATGATGTAGAGGCAACGTGCCATTGGAGCAAGTGGTGCGATGTCGGATGGTAGACACTGTGAAGGATCATGTCAGGGCATGGCGCCTAAATATGCCCGTCGGAATTGTTTGGGTACGCGCAAGACACATGGCAGTTAGCAGTGTCCCCATAATTGGCATGGTACCAGTATAGTGGGTAAGCTTGGAGGCGAGGCGATGTGGAGTGGGAGGGGGATGCGGCTGACTGTGTCATTGCTTGAGACCACTCGGGCTGTTGCTCGGGCGGGGTCAGCTGCTGTCAGTAGGCTGCAGGCAGTACCTCCAGTAGGCCACTAGGTGGCAGCTACTGGCAGGTCGCTGAGGTGCTGAGGCGAGCAAGCAGGCCTGTGTGGCAGAGTGCAAAACCAAAGGTGCAGGTGTGCCAACTAATGGCAACGGGGATGATGTCCGTGACATGCGGTGTCAGTGACAAACGATAGCATAGGCGTGGTCAGCCATGCATAGGCAATCCTCAAGAGGGTCAGCAACTTGAGATGACAGGTGAAGTTGTAGGTCTGACAGCAGTTTGACCATCCATGAAGTCCAAAGTGCGGTGTCCAGTAGTGCTTGATCATCAATTAATGCATGCAGGTTCTGCCAAAGCTGTGAAGGTGTGCAGTCGCTGAGGTGTTTGTCATGAATAATGTGGTGGATAGCCTCCACTGGTGGGCGAGAAAGCCGTTCGATGAGCAAAGTTTTCGCTCTTAAATATTTGGTGAGGCGATCGGTGAGACGAGCAGATCACTGATGAGGTCCGGATGAGCTTGCAGGTGGCTCACCAGGCAGACAAAACGTGCGTCATCATCCGAAATCCCATGGATATCTGGTAGATGATCCACCAATGCGAACCAAGTCTCAGGGTTGTCCTATTGCAAAGTAGGCAGCTTAGGAAACATGCTGGGTAACACATGTTGATGCAGCACTGGCAGGCGAAGATCTGTATGAGTGGGGCAGTAGCGGTGGATGGTGAAATGCCTGAAGTCTGCATGGAGGGGGGGGGGGGGGGGGGTGCCCGCAAGCAGCACACTATGTGGAGTGAGCAGGTGAACCGATGGCATGATGTGTCCCGACTGCAGGGCCGATGGCAAGCACGGCACGGGTGTAATGCCCGGTGCTGTTGCAACAGCGGGTGGAACACAGTTGCAGTGCAGCCACAGGGGGGCTGATCCAGTGCTGGCATGGGCAGAATGGCCGGTGCTGTTATGAAAGCAGGTGGAAGGCGATGGTCACGGAAACCAGCACAGTCGAGGCGACCAGCGTCGCTGAGATGGCGTGCGAGGGAGGGGTAGGAGAGAGCGGGGGGGGGGGGGGGGGGGGGTTGCGATGTTATACGTATAAGAATGTGTGACCCTGTGCATTGGAATCTTCATCAGCACGTCAAACCAAACCGAAGGAGGCTGCATAGCTGAGGGGTGAACCCCAATGTCCTTCACTGGATTATCATTCGCAATGTCACTAAGCAACTTGCACTGTCCATGTAGCAGCCATTGTTGCATAGCTACACTTGACAGTGGCCATGTTGAGCTGGTTAAGCTTAAGTTGCCCCAGCATGGCTAGGTACAGGTAGTTGTTCACTTTGAACCAAACTTACAGAAGTAAGTGAATACAGCATGGCAGTACAAATGTAGCACATTGAGATATGGTGCTCTAGGCCAGAGGTGCCACAAGCATGAGCACCTTGCAGAGCAAGCTGCTGTTTGCTATGACCTATTTAAAACACAGGTGCAGTCTGGGGTGAACAACAAGTATAATGTAGCTAACGGTAAGAGTGAAATCTGAGAGTAAGCTTTTTGCCCAAACATCATTCCAAAATTGACCTTCAGTGACACACAGTAAATCTTAGAGGGGCTCAAGGTGCACACATGTCAGTTGTTAGTCTGAACCTGAACCTGGAAGAGATTTAGGTCTCCACAATACAGGTTACATGGAGTAGGTAACAATGATGTGAAGGAACTAGGAAAAACACTACTCGACTTTAGCATTGGAGCCAAGAATTTTCAAGAGTACATGGAAGTGTTCTGTGATTCTCAGACCAGACTTCCTTGATAAACATCATGCAAAAATCTATCTTTCGTGGTATACAACTGAACTCAGTGGAACTGCATTCCTGGTGGGAACAACTCCAAGTGAGACAATGTCGCAAGATGCACCAGTTATGAAAGTGCTGTCAACTGAAATGTGAACACAATTGCCAAAGATTGTTTCCCAAGGTAACATATTATTAGGTGCAGGAAAGCTGGTTAGGATCCCAGTAGATGCCTGTGTACCATATGATACATTCAAGGGTCGTCCACAAAGTAAGTTGCGTTTCTATTTCTATCCACAGCAGTACTATGATCACAGTTCCGAGCATGCGCGGCAGTTACTCTGACTCAAGGAGAAGACATGTACGCTATTTTCAGATCACTGCTGCTGACATATGCTTTTAGTACTTCTTTATAATGCCAGCCATAAATGAAAATGCCACCGCATGTGAAATCAGATCTGTGATTCATTGTCTAAATGCAAAGAAAGTTAAACCAAAGGAAATTCATCAGAAAACGTGAGGTTTATGGAAAAATGCTATGAGTGATTCAATGGTTAGAAGATGGGTCAGACTGTTCAATGAAGGACATGATCAAGTGCATGATGAAGAACGAAGTGGACACCCGTCTGTGGTTACTGATGAACTGGTTGACACAATTGAAGAAAAGATTAAGCACAACCGTAAGTTTACACTTAGTGCCCTTGCTATGGACGTTGTACAAATCTCACGATCACTAATTCATGAAATTGTTACTGGAAAACTGAAATTTCGAAAACTTTGCTCACATTGGGTACCCAAAACTCTTACTGAACAGAAAAAAAAAAAAAAATGGGCATTGCACTTCAGTTTTTGACATGCTACAGTGAAGAAGGCAATGGTTTTCTTTCTCAGATAGCCACGGGGGATGAACCTTGGGTATCGTACGACATCCCTGAAACAAAACAGCAATCGATGGAATGGAGGCACACTTCATCCCCAACTAAGGTTAAGCCTAAGCAAATCTTGACACCTCAAAAAGTCATGTGCACCATTTTTTGTGACAGAAAATGCATTTTGATGATTGATTTCTTACCACAAGGCCGAACAATCGGTGCACATGGTTACTGCGAGACCATTAAGAAATTGCGTCACGCAGTACAGAACAAGTACAGAGGATTAGTGTCAAAAGGTGGTGATTTTTTCCACGATAATGCCCAACCTCACATAAGAAAGTTAATCACTAGCAAAGATGTAATTGGCAAGTGGTGGAGCTTCTTTACTACAACTTTTACATTTGTTTAACACAAAAGGTCCATTACCAGTGACATCTGTTGCACAGCATTACATATTTACTGGCAACAACGCTCCAGTCTATAGGAGACCACACCATGTACCAAAGCATCTACAATTATTGATGGAAGAATTTACTGACCAGCCTTGCTGCCACCATATCGGTTCTTAATTGGGAAAGCGTTGCTGGTGCAGGATTTTGTGCATGAGCTGACCTCTCGATTATGTCCCATAAAAGTTCAATGGGATTCACGTTAGGCAATCTGGGTGGCCAAGTCATTTGCTTGAATTGTACAGAACATTCATCAAACCAATTGCAAACAATTTCGGGCTGGTGACATGTCATATTGTTATCCATAGAAATTTCACCATTGTTTGGGAGCAAATGGCTGCAAATGGTCTCCAAGCAGCCACATATAACTATTTCCAGTCAATGATCGGTTTAGCTGGAGCAGAGGATCCAGTCCATTCTATGTTAACACGGTCTACACCAGTACAGATGGCCCACCAGTTTGCACCATGCCTTGTCGACAACTCAGGTCCATGGCTTTGTGGGGTCTGTGCCAGACTCAAACCCTACCATCAGCTCTTACGAAATGAAATTGGGACTCATCTGATCATGCTGTGGTTTTCCAGTTGTCTAGGGTCCAACCAATATTGTCACGAGCCCAGGAGCGGTGCTGACAGTGACATCACGTTTGTAGTAAAGGCACTTGTGTTGGTTGTCTGCTGCCGTATTCCATTAACATGGGATTTCGCCACACTGTCCTAATGGATACATTTGTCAATGTAGCAAAACATCATTGCTCTCAGATGTTAAGTGAAGGTCGTTGGTCACTGTGGCGTCTGTGGTGAGAGGTAACCCCTGAAATGTGATATTCTCAACATACCCGTGACACCAGGCATCTCAGAATTTTTGATTCCCTAACAATTTCCAAAATGGAATGTCCCATGCATCTAGCTCCAGCTATCATTCAGTTTTCAATGTCTTAATTCCTGTATGTAGCCATAATCATGTTGGAAACCTTTTCACGTGAATGTCACTTCAGTGTATATTTATTCTTCTCATCTTTTACATATGGATGAGAATCACTTGCATGAAAAAAAAAAAAAAAACAGGTATGAAACGATTGTCCGATACACGCTACAGTATTCAGTTCAAGTGATAAGAGAAAACATGGAAACAGTTTTGGGCACTTTCGAGGATACACAAGATCCATCAAAGTAAACTCTGAAGCATCTGTACAAGCTTGCTCCTTCCAGCTATATGTGATTTTACTTTTTTGACCTACATCAACTTTCGAATCACAATACTGGAGGAAGTAAAGTTTGTCACACAATATCTGCTGTCTCCAAAAATGACTTTTGATAATGGACTCGCCAAATTAAAAACCCTGAATGTGTTTTTAGTAATGAAATAAACTACAATTACGGACAATATTTTACTTCGGCACTAAAAATGCTATGTTGTGGCCAGTAGCATCGATCAACGAGGAAGAAGGAGCTTAAATAAAAGAACATAAGGTGTAGTAGCTCAGGATACTGAATTACTGATTCATGATCAAGTTTGTTGATCAATGTTTGAATGCATAGACCAATTTATACAAGAATTCTCATAATGATGCATGGCCACAAATGGAATCAACTCAATTTTCCAAATTGTTGAAACAAAATTTATACTTGAAGCTTCCAATGACACACTGGCTGTGGTATTGGAAACTCCGGTAGAAATTAACAATGAGCTTCATTAGGAGCAGATGCTGTAAGAAATAAAAAGGTATTTTAGGCATCCACATAATTAAATGGGACTTCAGCAAGTCATTACCCCATACATCACTTATAATCCATTATTTATTGACTACTTGTGTCTCAGCCCCATCATGCAAGGGAAGTTTTTCTAAACAGAAAATAATATAAAATTATCTTCCCTCTACGATTAATCAAAAAAGAATACCTAAATTGTCCATGTTACTGACTGAATGAAAAGATTCAAATGAAATAGGTTTCAACGATTTTATTGAGAATTTCATTAAAATAAAGGTACAAAAACATGTACTCTAACAATCTCAATAATAACAACTACAATCTCTTACTAAGATTATGAAATTAATATACACTGATCAGCCAGAACATTATGACCAGCTACCTGTCAGCTGGTCTATCCACCTTTGGCACAGACAACAGCAACACATAATGACATTGAAGCCTGGAGGGAGCTGGCACCATATCTGCGCCCCCCCCCCCCTCCACACACACCCCTCCACACACACACACACACACACACACACACACACACACACACACACACACACACACACACACACACACGTCACCTAACACCCGTAAATTCCGGTGGGGGAGGAGGGGAGGTGGGGTGGAGGTGCAATGGCTCTGATGCCATGTTCAGATCTTGTGAGTTGGGTGGTCCAGTACATCAGATGGAACTGGCCACTGTGTTCCTTGAACCACTCAATCACACTCCTGGCCTTGTGATATGGATCATTATCTGGTTAAAAAATGCCACTGCCATCAGAAAACTTAATTGTCATGAAGGGGTGTATGTGGTCTGCAACCAGCATATGACACTCCTTGGCCATCATGGTGCCTTGCACAAGCTCCGACAGGCCCATGCCTCATGTAAATGTTCCCCAGAGCATAATGGAGCTGCCACCAGCTTGTCTCCATCCCTGGACGACAATGGATTCACACCCTCCCATTGGCATGGTGAAGAAGGTGTCAGGATTCATCAGACTATGCAATGCAATGCTCTGCCACTGTGCTAACGTTTAGTGTCGATGGTCACTTGCCCATTTCTGTTACAGCTGTCGATGTGATGTTAACATTTGCACATGCAGGGGTCGTCGGTTGCAGGCGCCCATCATTAGGAGTGTTCAGTGCACTGTGTCTTTAGGCACACTTGCACTCTTCCCAGCCTTAAGTCTGATGTTAGTTCCGCCACAGTTCAGCTTTTGCCCTGTTTTACCAGTCTGCCCAGCTGTTCTCCTCTGTATACGTTTTGATATGGGTGCCCCACACGTAAGCAACATTCTAGGATGGGCTGCATGAGTAATTTCTAAGCAATCTCCTTTTTAGATAGACTGCATTTCCTTAGTATTCTACCAGTAAACCCAAGTCTGCTACTTGCTTTATCCACAACTGAGCCTATGTGATCATTCCATTTCATATCCCCACAAAGTGTTACATCCAGGTATTTGTATAAGTTGGCCGATTCCAGCAGTGACTCATTGATATTATTGTCATAGGATACTAGGTTGTTTTCATTTTGTCAGGTGCACAATTTTACATTTTTGAACATTTGTTGTTGTAACTGGCTCATTGTCACTGATACAATGTGTGGAAAGCAAATATTTCTATTAATATGCAATTCATTTTAATTTCTAGTTTTAGCAAGAAACAACATACCACAACATTGTCTTTTTGGATGTTGAATTGCCAAAATATACTACATACTGCAAACATACTCACTCCAGAGTCAGGTATCTATAGTTTGTCCCCATCAAGTTTAATGTTCGCTCTTTAACACAGTGCAGCTCAACTTGACAGTACTTTTCACATAAAGAAGGATCTCTGTACAGCACTTCCCTGTAGCTACAAGGTGTATAACTTTGACTCCGTCATTTTTTCCCCAACGTTTGAGGCTTTAATGAAACAAAATGGTTACACATGTATCATTCAAAGTATTTTCCATTGCTGGCCACTACTTTCTCCCATCTTTTGGGCAGTGTATGAATCCCGCGTCGAAAAAATTTTTCATCTTTTAAAGCGATCCACGAATAAATACAATTTGTGACTTCGTAAGTGTTGGTCAGCCAGGCCATGCGCCATTGATCTAACCAGGTGATTGTCAGAGGGTGCAAGGTCTGGAGGATATGGCAGGTGGGGTAGGGCTTCCCATTTTAACGTTTCCAAGTGTGTTTTGACCTCTTTTGCAACTTGGGATCGATCGTTGTCATGCTGCAAAATCACTTTATTGTGCCTCTTGCTGTATTGCAGCCATTTGTCTTTTAATGCTCTGCTCAAACACATTAATTGTGTTCAATAACGAGCACATGTGATTGTTTCACTTGGTTTTAACACCTCATAGTACACGATGCCGAGTTGATCCCACCAAATGCAGAGCATGATCTTGGAGCCGTGAATATTCGGTTTGGCCGTTGACATAAAAGCATGGCCAGGATATCCCCATGATTTTTTGCATTTATGGTCATCTTAATGAACCCATTTTTCATTTCCGGTCACAATGAGATGCAGAAATCCCTTTTGTTTTTGCCTGTGAAGCAACTGTTCACAAACACACAAACGCCATTCAACGTATCTTGGTTTCAGCTCACACGGGACCCAAGTTCCTTCTTTCTGAATCATGTCCTTAGCCTTGAAACGTTTTGAAGTAGCTTGCTGTGTCACTCCCGCTAATCGTGCCAATTCTTCTTGAGTTTGATGCAAGTCTTCGCTCAGCAATGTCTCCAATTCTGCATCTTCGAAAACATTCTCTTTTCCACCACTATGACATTAAAATCGCCATTCTTGAAAAATTGAAACCACTCACGACACATTCTTTCACTAATAGCGTCCTTACCATATGTACTTGAGAGCATTCAACGAGACTCAGCCACTGTTTTCTTCATACTGAAACAAAACAGTAACACCTCTCGCAAATGACAAGAATAAGGCTTGTAAACTGACATTTTCAATCAAGAACAACTTTATGATGCAGACATAAATCGACTTACGTTTGAATGAGGTTATGTTGACTGAGGTCCAAGCTAACTGCCTGATGTCTACGATCTGTTTCTTTCGACTGCTAATTACCATTGTCGCCACCTATCAGCAAATGGCAGAAGAAAAGTTGTACACCTTGTATTTTACAATAATAAGGTCATTTTCAAAAAGCTGATAGATTCTCACTTTTAAAGAAATAGAAGACAGCAATAGCTGCCTTCCACCTCTCAACATATGAGTGTGTGTAAGGCACCCAAGAACATTGTCGAACATGATTGTTTTGGGGGTATAGGTGTTACGGTGTGCAGAGTCTTGATGTTACATGGGTTTACTGACTAACAAATCTTTAACCACAGTACACTCACCGATCAATGTTATTGTGAAACTTTAATCCTTCCCCAAATATATCTTTTCAGTGGTGCATTTGGTCCTAACTTCATTTTTAAGGATGACAATGAACTGTGCACATGGGTGAGCTCTTGGACTGAGAGGATATTCTTCAAACGGACTGGTCTGCCCATTTTCCTGACTTATATCTCATTAAGGATTTGTTGGATGATTTGGGAAGATTTACTGTAACATGTCCACACGCACCAATAACCATTCAACATCTGTGGTCACCATGCTGGCAGAGCAATGCAAACACTACCACAAAAATCCCTTACCAACCTTCTGGTCAACAAGGGAACACAAGACAGCATCCCCTGCCATCCTATGTGATCACACAGTTTATTAAGAATGGTGATCTGTCTTTAACGTCTAGGGGATCGTAATAAATCACTGCGACTTAAGAGTCTAATTAATGATTTTGAATACAAATGTCATTTCCGTTTGCCTAATTGCATATTTCTTTCACTTACCTTCTGTACTATATTGTAGCAATTGTTTCTGGAGTATGGACCAAGTTTCATCAAGCTATATTTCTTGGCAGTGACACATCGATTCGCATGCCATTGTACTACGGTATTACAAAACAGATAGCAAATGTTTCCCCCTGAGAAACACAGCTGTACCATCTTGTATTCCATGACTAGGAGGTTTAATAACACATTCTGCATATATCACAGTACCTCACTGTATTGAACAAAGACGTCGAAGGCAGTTTTATTGGCCATGGAATAATCTGGTAACTGTCACAAACTCTGGAAAGAGAAAATCTATTCTTCTCAAACATGTTTCACAACACTTCAGTAATGCACAGCCTCCAAACACTCCGCAAACCATCTATCTTGCATCCTCAGACATGGTATGACATAACAAACATTCATTTGGCTTACTGACTGACTGCGTCCATCCTCTTCAGTTAACCATCCACAAAATACTCTTACTGTACACATTCCGTCACTTCCTATGTGAATGCAACACACAACATTACTCACTGGGGATTAACACTAACACAGCTAATCCAGTTATTTTGACAGAAAGTCACTTTCACTCATCTGTTAAAATCGAACATTCCACCATGTCTTAATGGCCATGTGTCCCTCTCCCCACCTCTGTGCACTGAGTGTTACATCAGCCACCGTCAATTAGTGGATATGAAGTATACTTGCAGCTCCAACCTTCTCCATTATAAAAGTACACAGAGCAGAACATAAAACTGAATTTTAATAAAGGTGGTCTATCACCCACTGTCTGACACAACAAACCTTTCAAGGGACTACTTTTCCCTCAAAATGCGACACCTCATTTACTCGTCTGTCCACAGCCAAGTTAAGAGTTGTCCTCCTCTGAAACTAAACTGTAAATTGCTTCTTTAGGCCTCCTTAGGTATCCCTGTGCGCCCGTTTTCCAGCTATGGGCCCTGCAGTCACCACCTGCCATGCTGATTTGCAACACTGAGAGCTGCTTCCCGCACTGGGCTATATGCATGCCACCGGCTGCCCCTTGCACCTGATATTACTGCCCTAATTCTCTCTCTCTCTCTCTCTCTCTCTCTCTCTCTCTCTCTCTCTCTCTCTCTCTCTCACACACACACACACACACACACACACACACACACACACACACACACACACAGAGAGAGAGAGAGAGAGAGAGAGAGAGAGAAATTTACAGGCTGTTTTCACTGTTTGACTTATCATATTTACTACTTTACCAAAGTGCATTTTTAACTAGCTAACTTAAATGATTCAACGCATAAAATCGTACAATGTCTGTTAGAAAATTATCCAACCCTCCCTTTTTCTTTTTTGTGAATACCAGATGGATTTGAATCTAGCACACTTGCACAAGCTGACCTTGAACCTTCATAGGTATGCACAGTTTTTTTCCTGCCAGTTGATAACATCAGTTTCTGGCAAGCAGCAGTTGAGTGAGGTAGTGTGTAATGCTCATGTTGGTTTTTCATTGCAAGTGGCACGACGGAATGACTGGAGCAGCGCTACTGCATCAAGTATTGCCAGAAACTGGGCGACAGCCAGGTGAAAACCATTTGAAAGATTCTGATGGCTTTTTAGTGATGATGCTATGGGTGTCACACAGATTAAGGACTGATACAACCAGTTTAGACAGCTGCACATCAGTGACAAGTGAGCCATCCTCAGTTCGGCCATCAACGTGCCAAAATGACCAGGTCATTGCTAATGGGAACGTATTGTGATAGGGGATCGTCATGTGACTACCATCAACCATCAGAGAAATTGCAAAAGACGCGGGCATCAGTACTTTTTTGGCACATTCCATTGTAACCAAACACTTGGCCACAAAGAAAGTGTCGGCAAAATTCATGCCAAAGCTGTTGACAACAGAGCATAAGCAACTTCGTGATGATGTCTCACAGGACTTGCTGGACTCCACAAACACTGACCTTGACTTAGTGAATGCTATAATCACTGGTGATAAGTCCTGGGTGCACGGGTACAAACCAGGAACCAAAGCCTAGTCATCATCACAGTGGAAACATTCCTTGTCATACATACTGAAGGTCTGCCAAACGCGCAGCAACGTCCGCCGATGGCTTTCTTTGACTCCTGCAGTGTGGTACGCCACAACTACGCACCACAGAGTCAATCACCAAAGAGTACTAGAGGAATGTCCTCAATCACCTGTGTGATGCTGTGCAGCACAAGAGAGTGGATATGTGGTCAACCGGAAATTGATGCCTCCATCATAACAATGCTCCAGCTTATTACTCAACGGATTATTTTTTTTTAACCAGATTCCTCGTCTTCAACAGCATTCTTACCCTCCCGATATGGCCCCTGTGATTTCTGACTGTTACCCAAACTCAAGAGGCCATTGGCTTTTTTTATAATTAAAAAAATAAAAAAATAAAAAATAAAATAAAAAAAGAGGGGGGGGTCGCAATTTCAAACAAGAGAGGACATTTTGGCAGCACTGATGGCTGAGCTAAACTCCATTCTGAGAGAGATTTTTTTTTGGCATGCTTCCAACAATGGCTGCACTGCTTGGAGAAGGGTGTGGAGTCCCGATGTTAATACTTTGAGGGTGATTACATGACCAACACTCCAGGTAGGCTAGTTTTTTCCCTATTCACAGGTCATATACTTGTCTAACAGACCTTGTATATTTCTTTTATCGAGACAGTGTGCGTAGTGCTTTGACAATACACGCCACGTCTCAGCTCCGTTCAATGTACTTCCCTGTGCAGCAGCTCAAACCAAACCAGATGGCAAGAGCACCGAGTCAAGAGTGGCACTGGGATTGGTGCCACAGAAAGTAAACTGAAAGGCATTGCCTCTACCTACATCATTGATGGTCCTTGTGCTTTTGTAGGATGTGTATTTAATTTTAGTGTTAGTAATAATGATACTTTTAGTACTGGTAACGGCTGATTGACAACTGCTGTTTTAAGAATAAGTAGTACAGCTTCCACTTATGCTGATTTTGAAAGTTTTGATCCTCATAATGTGATTGCTTACCACTCATATTGGGCTGCTCTGGATAGTCACGGAATGTCCCTGGGTTATTGCTTACCACTCATCATATTGGGCTGCTCTGGATAGTCACGGAATGTCCCTGGGTTATTGCTTACCACTCATCATATTGGGCTGCTCTGGATAGTCACGGAATGTCCCTGGGTTGCTCAGTGGCACCGTGCACGTGCACGTGCACATGCACCCACACCCTGACCCTGACTTGTAACACTGTGAACTGCCCCCGCACTGGGCCTCTGGCAAACCACCAGCCACCACTCACACCTGATACACCCACAAAATTAAACTGAGACTTTCTCTTATAACCAGTCAAATCTACACCTGCACCCGCACACATGCAGAAACACTGTCTCTGGTCATTAAAGCTGTGTACAGAAGCTGCATCTGATGGGAAAGCAATCAGTGGGAGGTGGAGGTAAGGAGAAGAGTGGAGTGGTGTGAGATGGGAAGAAAGAGGGATAGCAGGGAGGGGTGGCGGAGGTGGTTGTTGTACTTGTGGCAGCATGCAGGGACATTGTGGGGACAGGGCAGGGCTGCTAGCTGCAATCGGGAATGGTGGAAGGGGTAAGGGACAAGGAGAGAAGTAGATGAGAGGGGAAAAGATTAGTGGGTGCACTGGTGGAACAAAATAATGTGTAGTGCTGGAGTAGGAGCATGGTAGGCAGGTGAAGGAGAGGGACTAGCAAAGGTTCAGGTGCAAACTCTCCCTGTAACATATCCGATGTTTCTGTACCCTTCCTGGTCTCAGCCTTCAGTGGTCTCTGTCCTTTAACTACCTACCTCTGCCCTACTCCAACTCGATTTCTCCAATTTGCGATTTCACACTTACTGTCAATCAATTTTTTTGATGCCTGTAATCCCTTTTCAACAATTCAATTGCTGCATTTTTCCATTTTCTTCTTCCATCATTTAAATTCACAAAATGAAACAGGGAACAGGGAAGAGGAAAAATGTTACCCTCCATCACACACTGCAAGGTACCATATCTGCACTTCAAAAACACTCATGCTAAATGTACTCTCCCCTCAGACTCTAGGAAATGTGGTAAACAACATTTATGGTCCTAAGTGTAATACGAACTTTTTTTCATTACATTCTATAACACTTTGCTATGTATATTGATATCTATACGGATGTGACAGAAAATTACATTACTGATAAATCATTTTAATCTGACCAATGAAATTATTTTCAGACAATGAAGTAGTACCACACTCCCTTCCTCCAGTGTCTAACTCACTAGCTCCATATTAAGGAGTAGAGTGGTTAATATATATCATAGAAATAAGAAAATGTATAAAGTAAAAAAATTTATTTCATATTTATATAAAAATAATAATTTCAAATAAATAACAGGTCTATACTTTCCATTTATATACGAACACAAAATATAAAGTCTAGTGCAGCAAGATCATCATATGTACACACAGATACATTTTTGTACAAATACTGGAGAGTGTCCTTTCACCTGCACAAGCACATAGCAATGCAATACTTATTTACATCTGGTCTCTCACACGCTGTCTCCCATTTATTTCTGGAAGGATCAATGATAAATCTAGTTTCAACATTTGGCACCATTGAAATATTGTCTACTTATCTCACATACAGGACCTGTGAGACCTTGTGAACAATAAAAAATAAATTTATCATAATGTCCCTTCTTGCTACAATTAGGAATAACAACTCACCACTGAATTAATAATACTGTAATGTCACAAAGTGAGTTATCAGTGGATGACAAATGGACATTAAACATAGAAGGCACTAATTTAACTGACTTTTCTTCATTTTTGTACTATACAGTATCAATCCATTCTCTAAAGGTAACTAAAATGATATACATTACATACAAATACATAAAAGAAGAATTTTAAGAGTAGAGCTAAAATAAATATTCATTTGAAAATCACCCAGGCAACTAACGAAGAACAATACACAAACAAAAAGGTGGTCTTGGGGAAATATTGAAGCATTACACTCATCACCTTTGCTATAGGAATGAATACTGGAGACAGGGAAACACCAAACTGCTATTTCTAAATACAGGCCAATGGCACAACAAATGCTGTCTATGAAGTAGATGGTGCAGACACTTCAAGAAGTCATTAAGTTAGGGGAATAAAGATTAACATACAGAAGAGAGTGATTTCAGAGTTAACTATAGTCAAAACCTCGTGTCGATAGATGTGAAGAAGAGAAGCTTGAGGCAGTATGACACCTACAGACACCAATGATGTAATGAAAAACAATTTTATGGTAAATACAATTAAACAGTGGAAAAAGTAGGTAGGTAGGTAGGTAGGTGTGTAGGGGTGTGGGTGGGTGTGTGTGTGTGTGTGTGTGTGTGTGTGTGTGTGTGTGTGTGTGTGTGTGTGTCCCCATCCATAAGCCATGTCCAATGCAACTTCAACAGCTGAACTTTTATCATTGGACTTTCATATGCCTGACCACTTCACAACATTCACTCTGTTTCAGCAGTGAGTGACTCACTTATGCTTCCCTTAACTTTCTGTTACAATTTACTGTTAATGAGTTATGAACAGGAAGGTGACAGTAGATCTGTGGCTTAGGCATAGGAAGCAGTAACTGCTAAACTACACAAGCCTAGAAGGTTTATGAAGTTAAGGGAAGTAATTTCTGCCAACAACTGAATTATGCATAGCACAGAATAAGAAGACTACAGGCATTTGACTGACGAAGGTAACAATGAAAGGTAAATTAATAAGTTGTCATATTAAATGTACGTGAAACACAAATACTTATTTCTGAAACCAGTAAATGTGATGAAGATGTCCATCATACATCAGCTCCCACCTTTATTACAACCTCACATCCCAACAACAAAGGGAACAGAAATTACATCACTGGAGGCCTTTTATATCTACATGTGGAAAATATTAAGTACAAAATTGGGCTAGTTTCTTCTTAAAAAATTAAAAATACAGAGCTATCAATTTCAAGTATCACTAATAACAAAGTGTGTTATTAAAGCATTTTGAAATGACAAATGATCTATGCAATTTGCAAATATAACAATGCAGATATATGAAACAGCACAAAAATAAATGTATTCGTCTGCATTTTATCCAAGCAACTACTTGGGTAAGGAAAACTGTTTTTGCTCAACACAGAATGAAAACAGTTGCTTTAAATAAAAAAGTAAAATACTGTGAACAATTTTGTACAAGTAGTTAAAGCAATTTGAAAAATGAAAGCTTAACAACATATTAAAAATTAGCAGAAACAAATGGAAGGGTAACAAAGAGATTACTTCCCACACCCTCTGTATTTAATAACACACATCAGCTAAATTTTTATTAACTTTAAGAAAGGTTAGGACTAAAACTTTGTCGAATAACACAATCTGTTTTTGCTCTGTAATGTCAGTTTCAATAATGTCTACTAAATATATAAACAAACTCTAAATTAGTTCTAAAAAAATGGGAGAGGGATACTAAAGCAACTTTACATTTCTGGTACATGTACATAACATTTTAATACCTTTTCATTGCCTAAGATTCAGAAAATTGTATTCAAAAGTAAATCAGAGCGTTTGCACCAATGTCCACAAAATCATTTAACTATATTTACACCAGTTTGATCTTTACATTTAAGTGTAAATCTTATCCTACTACTCTCAATATTGAGCAACAGATACGAAACAAACAAACAAACAAACAAACACACACACACACACACACACACACAGCAAACATTCAAAATAATTCAGTCTTGTAATAAATGTGCAAAAGATAGAACAAAACAACATAATTATTTACAAAAAAAACAGCATTTGAAGCTCCTGCGACGTTAACAAGTAAAATAAACACTATAATATGAGCAAAACATGAGTATATAAATTTTAAACATAGAAGCAGCAGAAAATTTCAATGAAGGAAGTCAGAAACTGATATTCTTTGAGCTGTCATTATTTCTTCAAAGGTAAACAGTAGAAAACTAATTTTCAGTACTGGAGAAGGGGGAAGGGAGGAATGTTCACACTCCAAACCCAAATTTTACACACCACATGGAGTTAACTACAAACAATTGCAAACAGCAGAACATCAAAGGTGATGAGTTAAGTTAAGCCTCGAACTTGTCTTGTTCAATCACCACTATTCAATATTACAAAAGTAGATAGAAATATGACATTTCATTCTGTTTCTGCCCTGATTAACAAACCAAGTATTATTTTGACACAATACTACTGAAACATACATACTGATTAAAAACTGTGTGCCAGTGTTTGGCAAAGGTTGTAACTACAAAACTGCTATATAGTATCTGAACTGTTCCAAAATGTAAGATTTGTTCTGTACCACGCTTACAATTTTTATTCATCCGGATCACTAAAAACTAAGTGATAACTGAAAAACGAAGACTCCATATGTGACACCCCCTTCCCCCATTTTCCATTTCTCCAGTTCCCATACCCCCTCCTCCATCAAACACATAACCAAAAACAACATGTTGAGCACTAGTGGTATCATAAAAACAAATACTGAAAGACTTCTGTACTTTAATCTTTGGCAATTACTAACAATTTTTTACAATACTTACAAAAACACAGTATAATGTTAGTAAAATAAAAATTTTGTACATTAAATATCTTCAACAGCTGAATACGATGTGTCATTTTCTCTCTCTTGCATATGAAACAGCAGGACACTCTTTCACATATTAGTTCTCTAGAAAATCATTTTATGGGAGTCATAGGTATTCTCCCAGATACAATACCATAACACATATTAATGGCCTTTAAAAGAATCCTTTTTTTATGCTACAGGCCTTAACTGCCAACACAGTCAATCATTTCCAATATCTGTATGAAATAATCCTAAATCAGTACAATAAAAAATGTTTTCATTTCTCAGACTTAAAAAAAAAAATTATGGCAGTGTAAGTTATGAAGTGCAATGAGAGATCACTGCTGTCATAGTAGAATTTAGTACACAAAATTATTTTCCTCACTCTGCATCAATGAGCTTGATTGTTTCCAACAGCATTTTGTTGTTTGCATTCTTCATAATGGACTTCTCGCCAGTGCCTTGCCTATTCAAATAAAAAACAAACAAAAAATCATCGAAGTTTATATATATTAAGAAATAAGAGATTGTTGCTTTATGATAATCAACCAATGACAAATAAGGCATTTTCAAACAATACAATGTATTTTATGTAACACTTAGACAATGCAGTAAGTCTATAAAACATTTGTGAGAGACACCCTGCAATACTGATCATGTGTATGGGACCCATTGCAAAAGAGAAAACATCACCGTGCACTTTCCAACTGCAGCAGTTAAGAACAGTTTCCTGCAATCCATTTTTGTGGTCTGAATATGTACTGGGAGCACAAATCCATAGAAGACATTCAGCACAACACGGGAGCAGTGTTTTACCATGGCTGAGAGGTTACCAGTGAATTGGACAATTGGCCGCTCGAACAAGGGTGAAGGATGAAGAAAGATGAGTACATCTCATCCCACTCACTACTGATGCTAACATTGAGCAAGCCTGAGACCCGATTTGAATAACCAACAAATTACACTTGATGAAGTGGCAAACCACATGAACATTGGTCATAGTTCTGCATTTCATCCACAACAGGTTCAACTTTTATTAAGTCTGTGCAAGACAGGTCCCAAAACAACTTGATAGAGAGCACGAGTGGAATCATGAAAAATTGTCAGCTGCTTTTGAACCATCATGCTAATGATCACACAGATAATGTTATAGACAATGCCACAGGGAAAACAGAACACTTAAGACGGTACAACAGGTATACCAAAGAGACTGCTTACACTGCGCTTGTCTGTCCACTTCTGGAGCATTGCTACATGGTCTGGTATAGGATTGATGGAGGACATCAGAAAAGTTCAACGGTCAGGGCGTGAAGTGGTAGGGAGTGCTAAAAATATGATAAACAAGATGGGATGGTACTCATTGAAACACAGACGTATCACATTGCAGCAGGATCTTTTTACGAAATTTCCATCACCAGCTCTCTCCTCCTAATGTGCATATATTTTGTTGGTGCCCACCTACATAGGCAAAAATGATCACCTTAACAAAATAAGAGCAATCTGAGCTCATATGGAAAGATTTGCATTCGTTTTTCCTACAGGCTGATCGAGAGTGGAACGGTAGAATAATACCTTGAAGCTTGTTAGATGAATGCTCTGGCAGGCAATTAATTGTGAATTGCAGAGTAGCGATGTAGATGAAACATGGTCATCACTCTGAACACAATGATATGCCTTGGATCAAGCCAAAGCCTGCAATGTTTATTGCTGCCCACATCATTCAAACTCTTCAGAATACGGATCAAGGTTCCAGAGAATCCTGGCTAGAGCCCTGATCACACTTCATCCAATTTACATTTATCTGGTTCACTTAAAGATGGTTTAATAGCACATCAACTTATCTCCAATGAAGAGTGAAATAAGTGGTGTGTTCATGGCTTGCTGCTGAAACAATGAACTTTTCTCTGGACGATACTGAGAAGATTAAACAACTACGGGCAAAGTAGATTGAAAAGTAGAGTGACTATGTTGTGAAAGGGGTCACTGTGAATTTTGTACTACTATTGTAATAAATTAGAAACATTCTCATACTACAGGTACATATAGATAACATAGGAGACTTGGGGGGGGGGGGGGGGGGGGGAGAGGCTGTAGGTAAGTCTGGACTAATTACAGTGTACACAGATGCATTTAAGTACTCACTTTTGCTGTACTCCATATGTAAATGAAAAAGGTACAAAATGTAACAAGTGATACAGTGAGAAGTATCCTCTTCATAGTGGTTTGCAGCATATGAATGAACACCTAGACATAGATGCAGAAGCATGCAACTGTAAGTAACCCAAACAGCAGTTTATGTGTAAATTGTCTTTGGGGGTGCAGGGAAGTGAAAAAAAAGAGCATTTCGGAGTTTATGTGAAGAGCAACTGGGTGCTACAAACACTATTCAGCTAAAACTCAACTAAATTCTCAAATTAAAATACATGTAACTATCACAGAGTTTCTAAAATATTCAGAATGGTGGGCAGTATACTAAGCAACCACAAAAGTGTGCGTCAAGATATACTTTGTCAATCAAAGAGTAATAGTCAACCCTCCTCACAGACAAACATGAAAAGCACCCAGAATCTACGTAATTCAACATTTAAAATGTTTATAAGACCATTAATTTTCCTGTCAATATCACAGACTGCAAATTTTGGCTGTCACTATATTTACCAAGGGAAGTATGAGAAAATTCAGAATGGATCATATTCCACAAAGTAAAATGAAATTTTAAGCAAGTGTCCATTTCTGATGAGTAACGTGTATCTGAACATGCACCTGGGATCAAATTATTGTGCAAAATAGGTCAAATGTTCTATAGTGAGTAGCGACTTACTGGTCTCATAACACATTTCTTAACCAACTGAGAAGAACACAGGAGACACCAAAAGTGAATTATATTATTCAACAATACGAAATGCTGGCAGCAGCAGCAGCAGCAGGACTAATGTGCCAGACAAATGACGGAATGCATTTATAATTAATGTTTCTTTTTAGCTGCCGATTTTTCATGTTTTCTATACAGAACATGTATGCTGTATAGCTAAAATGTAACAACAGTGACCGAGTACAATTACGTACAACACAAATTAAAGTGATTCTCTAACATTATGTGTTACTGAAGGTCACCAACTTACCTGCAGAAGTGAAAATTTGTGTGAATGAATAGCTAACGAGGCAAAGCCTACATTCAGTCTGCAGCTAAAATGATGCGGACCTTGACACATACTTTTGAAAGAACAAATGAAAAACATTTACTTTTAGGAGCATGACAGCTAATTGTAATTGTCAACTTCATTTAAAATTAACAAAAACAGCTTCAATGCATGTACACTGTATGCTCTCGCGAGTAAATCGAGCAACTGAATTACTAGGACTAACTCAAGTTGGTAACACTAACTGCACTGACCAGAAGAGAAAGAAAGTGCAAGGTGGAGCAAAAAGCAGATATCAGCAATATTCAAGTAAACTTCTATTTAGATAAATATTCCAGTAATTATATCATTGAAACAAATTATCCGCAGATAAAGGGATAATTACTCTATCCGAATACGAGTAATAATTTGATATTTATTATTTGTAACTTAAGTAATGAGTAATGTAGAATGCCACCACATTTTATTTGTTTATTTCGCGTACAGACTTCTATATCTAGTAGGTGTTCCCATGGTTCTGGGTAGTTTCTTTTTGCCCAGAAATTTATTAATAGTTTTTCCTCAAATGTGCCGTAACAGTTTAGCAGGTTAGTTCAAGATTACAAAGCTGAAGATTTCGAATTCAATCCCCACTAGTCCTTCAATTTTCCATCGCTTATCGCTTGTTTCACTTGCAAAAATGAGAAAAATGCCAAGGAAAGTTGCACAATGTTTCAGAAAACATGTTGAAATGTAGGTCCTCCTCTAACAGGCTGTGTAACTCAATTCAGAAATAGCAGGAAGGCAACAGCACACCTCAAGCCTAGTAAAACACTGTTGTGTGCAAACCACATTTTTGATTCAGCACAGCTTTACTTGATTCTCACAGCATAACAATTGCAATATGGAAGTGCTTCTTAGGTGGATGGTTTTAACAGTTAACATTACTGACACGGTCCATGAACTTGCCAGTACTTCCCCACTTCCCCCTGCTAACATGCGGATGTAATAATGCGGAGAACGCAGCCAACAGAAACAATCTACAACATCTTCTGCCACAGTAACAAGATGGGTAACAACATCAGATGTGTGTGCCTTGTTGATGAACCAATTTATTCTTATTGCTAGTGACTAACATCAAAAGACTTTACAGTCTCCTAAAACATTTATGGAATGCAGCTGGATGTCCAAAGTGATCTGAAAGTGTTTTAGGACTAGGTCTGAATCAGGTTTCCTTTAAAAGGTGAAATCTCTTTTCAATCCAACATGCGTCTATGAAGTTACATAGAACTTTGAGATTTAAAAATTGCAGAAGACGCACTAGGCCTGGGTACACAAAGGGGTTAATAATACTGCACAGCACACTGGCAAATTTTCATCGGGAATGTGTTCAGACGATTGGAAGACTTTTTTGCCTTTCTAAGAAATTGTTGCAGGAATGCCTTACCCACATGAATTATTGTTGTTGTTGTGATCTTCAGTCTTGAGACTGGTTTGATGCAGCTCTCAACGCTACTCTATCCTGTGCAAGCTTTTTCATCTCCCAGTACCTACTGCAGCCTACATCCTTCTGAATCTCCTTAGTGTATTCATCTCTTGGTCTCCCTCTATGATTTTTACCCTCCACCCTGCCCTCCAGTACTAAATTGGTAATCCCTTGATGCCTCAGAACATGTCCTACCAATCGATCCCTTCTTCTAGTCAAGTTGTGCCACAAACTTCTCCTCTCCCCAATTCCATTTAATACATCCTCATTAGTTATGTGATCTACCAATCTAATCTTCAGCATTCTTCTGTAGCACAACATTTCGGAAGCTTCTATTCTCTTCTTGTCCAAACTATTTATCGTCCATGTTTCACTTCCATACATGGCAACACTCCATACAAATACTTTCAGAAACAACTTCCTTACACTTAAATCAATACTCGATGTTAACAAATTTCTATTCTTCAGAAACGATTTCCTTGCCATTGCCAGTCTACATTTTATATCCTCTCTACTTCGACCATCATCAGTTATTTTGCTCCCCAAATAGTAAAACTCATTTACTACTTTAAGTGTCTAATTTCCTAATCTAACACCCTCAGCATTAACCGACTTAATTCGTCTACATTCCATTATCCTCGTTTTGCTTTTGTTGATGTTCATCTTATATCCTCCTTTCAAGACACTGTCCATTCCGTTCAACTGCTCTTCCAAGTCCTTTGTTGTCTCTGACAGAATTACAATGTCATCGGCGAATCTCAAAGTTTTTATTTCTTCTCCATGGATTTTAATACCTACTCCGAACTTTTCTTTTGTTTCCTTTACTGCTTGCTCAATATACAGATTGAACAGCATCGGGGAGAGGCTACAACCCTGTCTCACTCCCTTCCCAACCACTGTTTCCCTTTCATGCCCCTCGACTCTTATAACTGCCATCTGGTTTCTCTATAAATTGTAAATAGCCTTTTGCTCCCTGTATTTTACCCCTGCCACCTTCAGAATTTGAAAGAGAGTATTCCAGTCAACATTGTCAAAAGCTTTCTTTAAGTCCACAAATGCTAGAAACGTAGCTTTGCCTTTCCTTAATCTTTCTTCTAAGGTAAGTCGTAGGGTCAGTATCGCCTCACGTGTTCCAACATTTCTACGGAATCCAAACTGATTTTACCCGAGGTCGGCTTCTACCAGTTTTTCCATTCGTCTGTAAAGAATTCGCGTTAGTATTTTGCAGCTGTGGCTTATTAAACTGATGGTTCGGTAATTTTCACATCTGTCAACACCTGCTTTCTTTGGGATTGGAATAATTATATTCTTCTTGAAGTCTGAGGGTATTTCGCCTGTCTCATACATCTTGCTCACCAGATGGTAGAGGTTTGCTATCCTTTACCAAGGGAGGTTTACAGCAAACTACAGACACATAATAGCCAAAGAAATATCAATGAAAGAAGTTCAAAGATCACCGCCAGGGCAAGAATCAGTCATCAGGAGTCTGAGTATGCAGACCGATGACTCGTTCCCAGACTAGGAGGACGTAACACTGAGACACTGTTCTCTTAAGGAGGGAGCAATGTCACAGAAGAAGCAGGGTATCTCTGTGGTGTAGTGGTTATGATACAAAACTGTTGCATGGGGGGGGGGGGGGGGGGGGGGGGTGTCATGAGTTCAAAATTCACCTGGACTGTACAATTTTAATTTCTATATTCCGTTAGAGTACATTCTAGAAGTATCCACAAATGACGTCAAGAATCATTGTACTGGAATGTTCTGTAGCTGTATATACACTGTATGTGTTCTGGCCAGAGGCAGTTCACTCCACGCTCTTGTATGTGCAAGTGCTGAATAAACCTTCGGTAAATGAAGTTAGTGTTCATCATTCATCTAATTATACCTTCTTCTATTTGACAATATTCAGTGCTCTTACTGTTTGTTCAGCTGTTCATGTCTAACATTAAAAATTCTTTTACTCCACATCTAGTACTTCCACACAATTGAAGTCCATTCTGGATGCACTTTGACAGTGAGATTTTTGGATGTTCTGACATGATGTACATTACCCCACAAAATGCATCACTTATTTATTTATATTTCAAGTAAACTTGAAGGAAGCAGTAATGAAGCCACTTCTCATTTTTATCCTCAGGTTCCTTGTAAACCAATCCACTTATTGTTCAATACCATATGTTGGCATTACTTGGAAGCAGAAAAAAAACCTTCAGAGTTCTACTGACAAGCTGTGATCAGAATTAGGTGAGACAGGACTGGAGAGAAATCGAACACTGTGTATCACCAGTTGCCTGTTTTGATGATAACCAACAGTAAAAAATGAATTATCTGGGATTTTGACAGCAGCACAGTATTAATAAAGAAGGTACACATTTACCTGAATTTGGGTGTCAACATGTTCATGAAGTACAACAGCGAATTTACTTGTTCATTTCTCAAATTCTACATGTACTTTTACATCTAAACTCTGCAAATCAACACAAGGTGTGGGGCCGAAGGTATTTTTATTTTATCTTACACTACAGTTTTCTCCTATTTCATTCATGAATACAGTGTTGGAAGAACAACTGCTTATATGTCACTATAAGATCTCTTATTTTCCTAATTTTATCTCTGCGATATTCACAGGATTGATACTTAAGTGGCTGGATATGTGCCAACTTTCTTCTCTTGTTGCCAGTTCAAGTTTCTCAGCATATCCATTACAGTTTGTCCCCCGTCAAACAAACCTGTGACCGTTTATGCTGCCCTTCTTTTTATAAGGGGCATTCAAAAATAAACGAGCCAGATGCATAATTACAGAAACCAGTACCTGTATGTTAGAAGTATTGACCCTTGCTGTTGAGACACGTGTCCCACTGTGACAAGGTGGTGAACGGCTCTCATAAAATTCCCGGGGCTGTGGTGTTAACCAATTCCACGCGTACAGTTGGATGTCGCTGTCCCACACAAGTGCAGGAAAGGCTATACTGACAATTCTTCTTTGGCCAAGATGGCTCCCTTCTGATTCACTTCCTGCAGCAGGGGACAATAGTGAATGACCAGCATTACTTGCAAACCTTGACCACCCTTCGCCAAGCGATCAAATCAAAATGACCAGGCAATCTCACCCATGGGGTCATTATGCTCCACGACTATGTAAAGCTTCATACGGCCAACACAGTCGTGGCACTCCGGCCAACAGTCACGGCACTCCTGGATAAATTCAAATGGGAGGTTCTCTGCCACCCTGCATAAAGCCCGGACCTCTCTCCAAGTGATTATGCCATGTTTTGGCCCCCTTAAAAAGGCTCTGAGGGGCAAACGATTCACCTCGGACAACGTCCAGCTGTATGTGCGAACTGGTTAAGGTAGCAGCCCTGGGAATTTTATGAGACAGCCATTCACCACCTTGTTTCACAATGGGACAGGAGTCTCAACAACCACGGTCAATACTCCTAACATACAGGTACTGGTTTCTGCAATTAAGGCTCTGGCTCATTTCTTTTTGAATGCCCCTTATACAAGCTGGATGTCCCCTGTCAGTCTAACCTAATACGAGTATCCTACCAAAGAATGTGAGTCTTCTATTTGCCTTTCCCACAATTGCTCCAAAGCGATTGTTCCACTTTGTCTTTAGTTACCCCCAAGTATTGGTATGACAAGACTGAATCCAGTTGCAATCCATTTATCTTGTTATCAGAAGCTACTACACTTTTACGTCTTGTGAAGTTCACAGCTTTACATTCACCCATTTTTAGAGTTAGTTGCCAGTCACTGCATACATTTTGTCCAGATGAAGTTGTTGTTAATATTGCCCACATGGTCAATAACCCTCTAGCTGTGGGTGGTGCACACGTGCACGTCTCATTCTTTCCATACAAATCTGTGAGCCAATCTTTTAACACGACAGACGTAATTCCTGATCCATACGTACATTGGAAGACACTATTTTACAGTAGTATCTTTCTGTTGTTCTGGAACACTGGGAGTCACATTTTATGCATTCTCAAGTCCCACAGCTGAAGGAAACATATGTTATGATCTGTTTGATTGAACTGTAGAATATACACGAGGTACCACACAGTCTTAAGCAACATACTCTTGCTAACAATTTGTAGTAATATTATGAAATTTATGTCCAAGCAACAATAGAAGTCTATATACATAATTTTTCACTTTAGTACCATCAGTCATCTCATTAGAAAAAGCATATTTACACTGTAAATCACATCATAATATATTGTACTACTTCAATTGCTGCTGTACAACTAATGTCACTTTGTCATCAACTAGAGGTGAGTTGAAAATGGACATGACCGCCTGAAACTGCTAATGATAATTAAATAAATTAATTGCACAATATCAACAGTGGAAAAGATTGTAACAGTTTAATTCAATTGTGCCTGAGCAGTGTTGACAATGAGCCTAAATTCTCAATGTGTTGAAATGATCATCATATTCTTGTGCTGAGACTGATAACACTGAATACAGCAAAACAAGTGATGATTTCATGAGTTTGGAAAGTGACAAGAGCAGTCCTGAGGAAGCCTTCAGCAAGAGCTATGAACAATTGGATGACGAAAATGGACTTTTAAGTTGTCACGTTTGGAATGAAATTGGTCTAAGTAATTTTCCTCCTCCTCCTCCTCCTCCTCCAGCTTTTCTTTTACTTCAACCCCACGAGTAAAATCGAAAACCAATTTAGATCCATATGCTGCATCATTTTGAGAATTTTTAAATGTTTTTTGATATTATGACTTGTACTCTGGTAACAAACCAGTAAGCATGCATACCAGATTCTTCATGCAAGATTTCTGTTGTTTGTACAGATCTCGTACATACATCAAAAATGGTTGCCTGCTTAATCTTTCACTATATTTTGTGGCAGATGTTAATTACCCAAACCTGTGACAAATCAAACAGCCATTCTTTCAATATTCTTTACTTCCTTGTTAGGGCCCAGACAGAATAACAATACACAGTATTAGTCAAGGAATGGTTTAGTACATGGGTTCCTTTGGGGACGAGTTAAAACTTCATCAAGATTATTCTGATAAATGTTAGTTTGGCATCTACCTTTCACACCCAAAGAAATCATTCCACTTTTAACTGCTCCAAGCAGGTTTTCCTTATAAGCCTTAAGACTGACAGCCAATACCAATGACCAATGTAGCCAAAAAAATATTAGTTTTATAACTCCCAACAAATGGCTGAAAGCAAGGGGAAACTACAGCCATAATTTTTTCCAAGGGCATGCAGCTTTACTGTATGGTATAAGTAGCATGGAGAGCTGCATCAAACCAGTCTCTGGACTGAAGGCCACAACAACAACAACAACAACAACAACAACCACCACCCAATAAGCAACTGTGTTATCTGAAAGCAACCTCAGAGCTAAAAATGTCACCTGCCCAATCATTTGTACATATCTTGAACAGTAACAGATCTGTCACATATTGTACATTACTTCTATACCTGACAATCTCCACTAACAAATACATATGGAATTTGCTGTGTCAGTAAGTAATCTATTTATCCCATGACCCATCCCAATATTTTGTCATTAATAATTTTGTGTACCAACAGATGTAGAACTGCACTAAAGGATTTCCGTAAGTCAAGATACTGGACTAAGTCGGGATCACCTGCCTTTGAATGTCATGGTCTTGGTGTCATGACGTATTCACAGTTAAATGTGCCCGATGACAGAGATGATTTAAAGCATTCAGTGTGAAACTGTCACAAACAGATGGTAGAAAGGCATTTGGGAGGTGGGGGGTATTTGCAAGGCAGATAGTGCAGAAGAAAGCAGTCCTCTTCCTGCTCAAATCTGGTGCGTCAAAACTGGTATGGGAGCCCATTAATATCCAATGGACACTCCAGAGGGCCATTGTGACAGTACATTTGATGTGCCACATGCCTACCCAGTGTAACTGCCTGTTGTGAGAAGTGAGAATTTTCATTTCATTAAAGAGTTGGTATTGCTGCATTATGAGTCTATAATGCCCTCTCCACATTCTGTCATTGTGTTGTCTAGTCATATGATGCTCAGCATTCTCTCATACAATCACAGCAAACCCAAGTGATAACTCAACTGGTTTCACTTTTTAGGTGCTAAAAACCATGTTTTATTACTTGTAATCATCTACTCAAGTTATAGAAGAGCAGAACAATCCAAGATAATGGAGAACTTGCCACAATAACAATGTGATTATTGTACATCATAAGAGTAAACTGCAAAATGAGCCACACAGTTAGGTCAACAAATTAATCATTAGTTTCATGAAATTACCTGGCAATCAGCACTGCAGTAACATGTAATGTAACACCCAGTACATAAAATTTGTGCTGTGTTGTCACAGAAGGCACAATGAACATCACCATCAATGTGAATCTCCTGTAACAAAGAAAAAAAATTAACTCTATCAAGATTTTTTAAAAAAAAAAAGAAAGAAAGAAAGAAAGAAAGAAAGAAAGAAAGAAATAACAATTTGTTCAAGAGATCACTTTTAGCATGTGACACTTTTAGCTCAATTAATATATGCATTGAACTTCTCTAACTGAAGAAAATTGGCACACTATATAAATAATAAGTGCTGGCAACCCTGAGACAGGAAGTGGGTGTGAATGAATTTACCTACACAAGTGTTTGCCTGCTTTGGGACTAGGAGAAATTTTGACTGCAAAAAAAGCAGACTGAATTGAACACAATGCTAAAGGCTTACAAATGCTGACAAGTAAATGTTAAAAAAAAAATTCAACCAAGAGACTGACTAATGACAACACTAACTGGAAACTTTAGGGTCCAGCTGGCACATGATCAGCATGTCATGTGGTCAAGTAGATCCCAAGCTCTGAAATCAGGACCGACAAATCTGGGCTGTGACTGAAGTGACCATAACCCTGCTGAGGTTTGGCAATGATCACACATCTATTGCTACAGAGAAGTGAGCTTTTGGACAACAATGCATTTGCCGAAAATAGACAAAAAAACCACACACACACACACACACACACACACACACACACACACACACACACACACACACACACACACAAGCACACACACACGCACACAACCAAAGTCTCTGGCAGCTGAAGCCAGACCAGTGTGCATATGTTGTCTATTTACAACAAAGGCCTTGTTGGCCGAAAGCTCACTTTCCAACACACTTTTTGCTGTGCCTATTTGCAGCTTAACATCTCTGATACATGATGAGTAGCAACCATCCTTTTCATAATATTGTTCCATTCCACCCTGGATTTTCCATTGTTTAAATACTTACGTCAGGTATACATCATATCGCTTCTGTACTTCAAGAGATGAATCAGAAACACAAATCAAAACAACAACATTTTGAAAGTAATGCCAGATGAGGTATATAAACACATTCAAGGTATGTAGATGTGGAAGGCACCTGGAGATGGTGTGTGTAATTAACAATGCTGAAAGTTGGGGACAAAGTAATACAAAAGGAACTTGCAAAATTATTCACAAAATGAATGCAGAGAAAAATAAATCACCAAATTTGAACAATTTCTGCAAATATTCTACTTCACAAGAAGCGTCATGCAAGATATAAAGAAATCTATACCTACTTGTTTCATCTCCATAATCTATTCACTAAAACCAACTGCAGTGAGGTACATTCAGTATTATTTCAACAGTCACAAGCCAACTATAGAAGCAGATACAACACAGTAAGCCATTTGCAATAATAGTGTGTTGAGTACAAATTACCACTTTGTCTGGGATTCATGGTTTTTCAGAAAGGTTTTGACTACTTCAACAAAATTTGTACATGGCACATTCATAAAGGAAGTTTCCCACTTGTCCCACAGCTAGCAAATCATATATTGCACAAAGCAATTGCATGCATGCGACAAGGAGAGTAATTCATCATTAAGGAAAAAAGTATCCATAGCACAAAAGTGTAGAATCAGAATAATAGCTAGAGCCCAGCCAAGATCATCTCGCAGACATTTATTTAATGAACTAGGGATATTACAGTTGCTTCACAATATAATCCAAAGCAATAGCAATGCGCATAGCTTCAACACTAAGAGAGAAAGGCTGATCTTCACTACTTTGGGTTAAATCTAACTTGGGCACAGAATGGGTTACTTACGCTGCTACAAAAATCATTGGCCATTACCAAGTAGCATCAAAAGTCCGACAGGTAGATAACCAACATTTAAAAACAAACTGAAAGAATTTCTGAATGACAACTCCTTCTACTAAAGAGAGAATTTTTTAGATATAAATTAGTAATCTCAGAACTTTTTATATAAAAAAAGCAGCAATGAATTATTGCATGTAAAGAAACCTTTTGTTAAACTGACACATACCCTGTCATTACAAAGTGTCATATTTATGAGCTATGGAACAAGTATTAATCTAATCTGACATGGCACAATGCATAAGATTACGAAACTTTCCAAGGTCTCACAGTAGCTTCACAGAAGCGACTGAAAACAGAAGCTCCTATTCCAGCTCCCATCATGTGTGTAAAGTTTTTGAACAGAGAACTCAAACTGAAATTCACTGTCAGCTGTGACAGGTCTATGGACCAAACATCATAAGCAAGCAGATGGTGTATTTCTGGTGCAGAGACTTCGCAGGAGGTCACCAAATTATTCATGATGATGAGCGCATTGGGAGGCCATCCACAATTACAGTGGAGCTGGTATGGTAATGCAGCATGGAGAATCATCACTTTACAATCATCAAACTTAGCAGCTGGTTCCCACAGATATGCCATTCCTTGTTGCATAAAACTGATACAGAGCACCTAAAACTTGTGGGCCAGGCAGGTGCCTAAGCAACTGACTTCAAAACACAAAGCACATGAGGTCACCTTTGACTTTTCTGCAGCAGTATCATAATTGCAATGAGATTCTGAATCAGACCGTCCCACGTGATGAGACGTGGTTTGTATACAAACACCAAAAACCAAGCAGCAGTCAGTGAATTGGCAACTCTGTGATTTTGCCTGCAGCACTAAATCCAAGCAGACTGTCTCAGAGCAGAAATGCTGTGTCCAGTGCTCAGGGACACAGGAAGAGTTCTCCCTACCAAATTCTTGACCTGGCCAGAGGCGAGACAGTGAGCATTAAGCATTACTGTGAAACACTGCGGAAACTGCGATGGGCCGTTCAGAACAAGTTATGTGCAATGTTTTTGTTCGGCTGCACAATAAAGCTCTGCCACACATGGATATATGGACAACTGAGGTCCTGCAAACATTTGGCTCAGAAGTGGTTTGATCATCCACTCTACAGTCCAGACCTCACTCCCAGTAATTTATGTCTCTTCGAGAACCTCAAGAAATTCCAGTCTGGTCAGAGTTAGCATTATCAGACTAACTGAGAGACAGAGGTGGTTGTAACACAATGGTTACAATATCAAGCACCAGACATCTATGACACAGGGATATAGAAGCTGATCCCATAGTATGACAAGTGTCTGGATTCCAGTGGTGAATACATTGATAAATAGCTCCACACTTCCTGTATCTGTTCCAGCACATCTTTCATTTAATCTTCAACTTTAGGGATGCACCTCGTACTAGCAAGCCTTAAACAAGGCATTGATTTAACCTATGTTCTAGTTGTGTCACATAAGAAGTAGAGTGGTGGAGCAAGGCAGAGTGGCAAGGTATAGTGTACTATGTGACACACCAGTCAGTAGAGTCATTCTGCTGCATACACTTCAGGGTGTGTAAGTGAATGATAGTTTTCTGAGCCTATAAATTGTTCTATCGAGAATCAGAAACAAACAGTGGCCCAATGTCCACTTATCCTAGCACTGCTAGATGCCAGGGTAGATCCTAGCTGGAGCATGTGATGTGGAGCAGAGACAGAAAGCATACTGCACCACTGTGAAGTATTCACCACCTCTCGCTGTGCAGATTGCATCAAACAGCTGTGCTCTTATTTCATGCAACTACAGTATATTGATAAATATACACGTCAACATTACACCTTCCATCAGCGTTCATCAGGGAAGTCTGGAATTCAGAACTGAATGAGTCACACAGCAAAATTTCATTTAATAAACTCTAATCTCAGCAGCCATAGAGTATGTTTCGAAAATTAAGTAGGAACATGTGTTGATAGACATATCTGAACCATCTATACTTTGCTGACAACACTGTAGTGCTGGCTTCTAGTGGCAGATAAACTTCAAGAAAGAATCTCGCTACATTTACATCTGTACTCTGCAAGTCTTTGAAGTGCATGGCAAGGGTATGTCCCACTGTATCACCTATTAGGATCTTTTCCCATTGCACTGATATATGCAGCACAGGAAGAATGGTTGCTCAAATGTTCATGTGTGTGCTCCATTTAGTCTAATTTTGTCTTAGCTGTCCACCTGTGACCAGTCAATCCCTAACGGACCAGTATGTATACCTATGTCTCAAATTTGTACTTTTTGCATATGTTTCAATTTGGCGGTGTAACAGTTTAACAAATGAAAAAAAATGGAGCTTGAGGTGCTAGGTGTTGCGTGCAGTGCAGTAATCACTGACAGTCATGGTGTCTGAGCTCCCATGTTGCCGGCTTTGTCTATATGAACATAAATAATATCCGTTGTTTATTGTTTCTACCATGTGCTTGCACTGTACTGTGCTTTGTTTCATTGTGGTTTAGAAAATCCCGATTCTTGTAAATGCCAGTGAAAAGACTTCGTTCGCCTAGTGACAATCCTTTCCATTGAGCTGTGCCACTGAATTGCCAGACACTGGAGTTATTTTGGAGAATTATTGAGTTTTATGAGCAGGAGAAAGAACATAAGTATACATGGACATGTGACATATCGAGTCATGTATCAGCTAGTAATTCCTCAGTGACAGAGATCAGGGCAAAAAACTGGCTGTAAATATTGGTGGGTACAGAACTATTTACATCCAACAATGTGGTCAACACATACACACATTTGGTTTCATAGGTTTTACTTCCATAAATGGCACTTTGAAAAACTTATTCAAGCTGCACAGACAATTGAGGCATCATCAGTGACCACAAATAACTAATGATTAGTCTTGGTGATGACAAGGAAGACAGTTTTGGTGGTTATTCCACCAAGTGACAGTAGGGAGCTGGTTGGAACTGCCCCATTGTCGCCGTAAATTGATGAGTGAAAGCTACTAATATCAGTTATTTACTGTATCATTGTTGTTATAAAACACAGAGTAAGAAGAAGTTACAATCTCATTATTATTTATTTTGTTAACTATGCTCTGTATTGTTTTGAAGATATCATCCATCATCAAATGTTTGTTTTCTGTATTTCTTTGCTTTGTTATGAAAAGCATATGCTCTTTTATACCTATAATTACATTTTCATGCTGTTTGTTCGCTGTCACTTTGATAGCAACTCAAAAACTATTTCTTTTATTCACTGATATTGTTCAAGAGCTTACATTTACAAAGTGGGACAGAAAACCGTATCATCTACTATGTGTATAGGGGTTGCTGTTGCAATATCGCTATTGCAACATTGAATCCCTATTGCAGTATAGCCAACCTAACTTGACCTAACACATACTAGTAAGTGTAATGTTTTGCAATCACAAGTGTAGGAAGTTAGTGTACATTCCTTGAATCATTACCTTCAAGGGTTAGTTAACAGTTTTATCTTCCACGCATCTGCTAGGTCAGTTCTTTCAGCACCTTTGTAACACTCCCCTATGAGTCAAGCAAACCTGTAACCATGAATCAAATGAACAGGTAATCATTTTTGCTGCCCTTTTTTGTACCCACTCACTATCTCCTATTAGTCCTATGTGCTATGGGTCCCACACACTTAAACAATGTTCTAGGGTAAGTCCCACTATGTCCTTTGTAAACTGATTTCATTTCTGAAGTATCCTACCAATGAACCAGTCAGCCACCTGCTTTACCTATGACTGAGGCTATGTGACAATTCCTTTTGATAACTATAGTGTTACACCCCAATATTTGTAAACATTGACTGATTCCAGTTGTGGCTCATGTACTGGGACATTGTGATTTTTCCTTATGTAACGTGCACTATTTTACATTTATGAACATTTCAAACAACGTGCCAAGGTCATAGCTAGTAGTTTGTCGGGGGGGGGGGGGGGGGGGGGGGGGGGGGGGGGGGGGGGGGGCGCAGTGGAAATGCCTTGACGTCCAACGTGTCAAAGAGGATTCTGAAAGGGCTCATGTGTTTCATTTACTGGGAAACCACTTTTTTTTAAAAAATTTATATCCATAATTTGCTATCAGGAGGCCTTCATACAAATAGTATTTGGTCTGCAAAATTATCACTTTGCCGTCTGGTGACACCACAGAGGTGTCATGCACGAAATAGTGGTCAACGGCCAGCGACACCACAGCGATGTCGTGAGCACAGTATTGCACAGTGGCCGGTGACAGCACTTCAGTATCTTTTTCATTCTGTTGGTGTTTTGTTTGGGTAACAATAAGTTACACACGTCAACAAGTTTTTTGTTTTTATAAGTACTTGCGCACTTTCATCATGGCGGACAAAAGATATGATACAATTATTTACGATCAAAGCGTGAACGTTTTGTCTGACATTCCAGACAACTTGGACGATTGGGAAGAAGACATTGGATATCAAAAAAGTGAAAGTGAAGCAGAATCATCGGAAGATAGTGAAATGCATCTTGGCGAATGCTACAGTTGCCAACTGATTCTGATGAATCAGACAAAGAAGACAGACTATGATTTACTGAGGACCAATAACAAATTTGAAGGATCTCTGGGTCCACACATATTTCCCAAAGATACACAGAGCACCGTGGATATCTTAGAATTATATGTTGGGAACGATCTAATTGAATATATTAGCAACGAAACCAACAAGTATTACAGTCAAAATTGCAATACAAGGAAACTGCATAAAAGAAAAAAGCCAAATTTGTCGATGTTATGGGACCCGAACTTAGAAAATGGTTTGGGCTTGCTATCCATACGCGAATTGTAAATAAAGCAAGGATCGATGATTGCTGGTCAATGAATCCATTGATAAGACACACCGATATTTCGCAAAACGATATCCCGCAACTGGTTCAGACAAATATCATTTTTACATTTTTCCGACAACAACAATAAACCCAATACTGCCGACTGGCTTTTCAAAGTGCAATTCTTAATTGATTATTTTTCCAAAAAGTTTAAAGAAAAATTTAATCCTCAACTTATGAAGGAACGATACCGTGGCATGGACTGTTAAATTTTAAGTTTACAATCCGTCGAAAATTACGAATTATGGCATATTCATTCAGATGCTGTGTGATTCGAGTACGGTACACATTTCCTCCTTCAAGATATATTTCGGCGCTGGACAACCTTTAGCAAAAGCAGTGATGGAACTATTGACACCTTCTTACGGTAAGCGGCATCCCCTCTACATGGATAATTATTATAACTGTGTAGAACTTGCAGAGAAGTTACTTGAAAAGAAAATTTAAGTTTGTGGGATGACACAGCAAAATAAAGGATTTCCGGAAAAATTAAAGCATGCAAAAGTCAATGTGTTTGAAGCTTGTCATCAATGGAAAGGTAAGAAATGGCCGGCGACAAGCCAAGTAATCCGAATTAGCGCTGCCAGCGTCAAGTGAATAAATTTGTACGAGACGTGCGGACAGCGAAGTGTTAAGCAAGAAAAATTTTTCTTGAAAAAGTGTAAGTTATATTGTCAACAATATGCAGGACATACCCAAATGCATAATTAAATATTTCTTTAGTTGGCAGTATGGTAACTGCATCTTTTAGAAACCAAGATCAAATGTCAAATACCCCTTCTGCTCTCCAACCCCCCTGGCTTAGAAATAAATATATTAACAAAGAGATAGAGGGGCTGGTCAGTACTTACCTCAGCTCAGTACAGCCGATAGATCCGAAAATTTAAGTTCCTAGCTTTCGGAACAAATGTTCCTTCATCGGGGAGGAGAGAGGGGAAAGAAAGGGAAGAAGGGAAAGGAGATTCAGTTACTCAGTTTTCTGTTTTATGTGTATCTATCGGCTGTACTGAGCTGAGGTAAGTACTGGCCAGCCCCTCTATCTCTTTGTTAGTATTTGTTTCACATCTTTATATGAGAAGCTACCCATCAGAACCCCTCGGAGAGCATTAAAGATAAACACCGGTCCTAACTGCCCAATTGTAAAGTGACCTGTTTCCAAATTACATACAAAAATAACCACTACTTCAGTATACATATAATTCGAAAATGATGCTTTGCTGATTAACATTGTTCTTATGTGAAAAACAAAACATAAATGTGAATACACAGACACAAGCAGACATTTGTAAAGGCAAAGAGTTTGGGCAGAGATGTCAGTCGAGGCGGAAGTAAAGAGGCAAAGATGTTGGTATGAGCGGCGGCAACTTGAAATTAGCGGAGATTGAGGCCTGGCGGATGACGAGAAGAGAGGATATACTGAAGGGCAAGTTCCCATCTCCAGAGTTCGGATAGGTTGGTGTTGGTGGGAAGTAGCCAGATAACCCGGACGGTGTAACACTGTGCCAAGATGTACTGGCTGTGCACCAAGGCATGTTTAGCCACAGGGTGATCCTCATTACCAACAAACACTGTCTGCCTGTGTCCATTCATGCGAATGGACAGTTTGTTGCTGGTCATTCCCAAACAGAATGCATCACAGTGTAGGCAGGTCAGTTGGTAAATCACGTGGGTGCTTTCACACGTGGCTCTGCCTTTGATCGTGTACACCTTCCGGGTTACAGGACTGGAGTAGGTGGTGGTGGGAGGGTGCATGGGACAGGTTTTGCATCGGGGGCGGTTACAAGGATAGGAGCCGAATTTCTCCGTCCTTTAACGTGTTTTGGCGGCAACACAACCACCTAACCTCTATGCACATCGTTGTCTACCAACCTAAGTCCAACATAGCCCAGCTGTAACCAACACCTTTTCGCCTTTTCTCATTCCAGATCTCCAGTTACTTTCCGGTTCACCTTTATCTCACCCCATATATTTTTATTTTCATTTTCATTTCACCTCATGTTACACTTTCCACCTTCTAATACCATGTCACCCTCACAACACCCCCACAACGACCCCATTAAGTTTTATTTACATTCCCTCCGCAAACATGCCTTCGCCCTAGCCAGATTACGCTAAAGTTCCCATCTCTGGCTGCAACCCTTCCTTCCATCAGTCCCTATACCAGTTCCAAACTGAACAATCCATTGCCCTCACCCACCTAATCCTTCACCTACACATCAACTCAGCCAATGAACACACCCGTCAACTCCTATCCTTAATAAAAGTCCTTAATCTTTCCTCTCCCACATCCACACCGGCTGTTCAGAGCATCCTCCTACAGGCCAACCGTAAATTAGAACAGCATGCCACCCTCCACCTCAAAAAACTATCCAATCTCCTGGTTTCCCACCTCCGGAAAGGCAACTCACTCACCCTTCACAACCTTTCCAGCAAACCTCAACCTCCTCTCATTGCACACAAACCCAGTCTCTCCCATCTACTCCATCTCCCACTTCCAGCTCCACTCCCTCCAAAACCTCAAAATTCCAATCAACACAATCTGGAACCACAACACCCTAATTCAGTAGTTAACCTTTCCTCCAAACCTCTCTCCCAATCCGAAACCTCTGTCCTATCCAAAGGCCTCACCTTCAGCCCCACTCCCAGATTCAACCAAACAGCCCTCGTCAAAGATTTACTGTCCTACACTCGTACTCTCTGCTGGAAGTATCACTTTGCCACGAAGAAAAATGATCCTAATCCTACTCCTAATGATCCGACTCCTCAAGACACCATCCAAATTGAACCCTGCCTGAAACAGTTCCGTCCTCCGTCACAGCGGGACCCACCTCCTCTTCCTCAAAATCACCCTCTCCAAACCTTCCAGGAATTTCTGACTTCCAGCCTTGCATCTCAATCCTTCTTAAAAAACCTTAATCCTACACCCAACATCACCACTGCTGAAGCCCAGGCTATTAGTGATCTGAAGGCTGACCGATCAATCGTCATTCTTCCGGCGGACAAGGGTTCCACGACCGTGGTACTTGATCGTCGGGAGTATGTGGCTGAGGGACTGCGTCAGCTTTCAGACAACACCACATACAAAGTTTGCCAAGGTAACCCCATTCCCGATGTCCAGGCGGAGCTTCAAGGAATCCTCAGAACCTTAGGCCCCCTGCAAAACCTTTCACCTGACTCCATCAACCTCCTGACCCCACCGACACCCCGCACCCCTACCTTCTACCTTCTTCCTAAAATCCACAAACCCAATCATCCCGGCCGCCCCATTGTATCTGGTTACCAAGCCCCCACAGAATGTATCTCTGCCTACATAGATCAACACCTTCAACCCATTACATGCAGTCTCCCATCCTTCATCAAAGACACCAACCACTTCCTTGAACGCCTGGAATCCTTACCCAATCTGTTACCCCCGGAAACCATCCTTGTAACCATTGATGCCACGTCCTTATACACAAATATTCCGCACGTCCAGGGCCTCGCTGCGGTGGAGCATTTCCTTTCACGCCAATCACCTGCCACCCTACCTAAAACCTCTTTCCTCATTACCTTAGCCAGCTTCATCCTGACCCACAACTTCTTCACTTTTGAAGGCTAGACATACCAACAATTAAAGGGAACAGCCATGGGTACCAGGATGGCCCCCTCGTACGCCAAACTATTCATGGGTCGCTTAGAGGAAGCCTTCTTGGTTACCCAAGTCTGCCAACCCAAAGTTTGGTACAGATTTATTGATGACATCTTCATGGTCTGGACTCACAGTGAAGAAGAACTCCAGAATTTCCTCTCCAACCTCAACTCCTTTGGTTCCATCAGATTCACCTGGTCCTACTCCAAATCCCATGCCACTTTCCTTGACGTTGACCTCCACCTGTCCAATGGCCAACTTCACACGTCCGTCCACATCAAACCCACCAACAAGCAACAGTACCTCCATTATGACAGCTGCCACCCATTCCACATCAAACGGTCCCTTCCCTACAGCCTAGGTCTTCGTGGCAAACGAATCTGCTCCAGTCCGGAATCCCTGAATCATTACACCAACAACCTGAAAACAGCTTTCGCATCCCGCAACTACCCTCCTGACCTGGTACAGAAGCAAATAACCAGAGCCACTTCCTCGTCCCCTCAAACCCAGAATCCCCCACAGAAGAACCACAAAAGTGCCCCACTTGTGACAGGATACTTTCCGGGACTGGACCAGACTCTGAATGTGGCTCTCCAGCAGGGATACGACTTCCTCAAATCCTGCCCTGAAATGAGATCCGTCCTTCTTGAAATCCTCCCCACTCTGCCAAGAGTGTCTTTCCGCCATCCACCTAACCTTCGTAACCTGTTAGTTCATCCCTATGAAATCCCCAAACCACCTTCCCTACCCTCTGGCTCCTATCCTTGTAACCGCCCCCGATGCAAAACCTGTCCCATGCACCCTCCCACCACCACCTACTCCAGTCCTGTAACCCGGAAGGTGTACATGATCAAAGGCAGAGCCACGTGTGAAAGCACCCACGTGATTTACCAACTGACCTGCCTACACTGTGATGCATTCTATGTGGGAATGACCAGCAACAAACTGTCCATTCGCATGAATGGACAGAGGCAGACAGTGTTTGTTGGTAATGAGGATCACCCTGTGGCTAAACATGCCTTGGTGCACAGCCAGCACATCTTGGCACAGTGTTACACCGTCCGGGTTATCAGGATACTTCCCACCAACACCAACCTATCCGAACTCCGGAGATGGGAATTTGTCCTTCAGTATATCCTCTCTTCTCGTCATCCGCCAGGCCTCAATCTCCGCTTTTCAATGATGTATAAATTAATAACAATAAACAATGTTTTCTATTTGTAAATAATATGGGAACCTTATTTTCAGTACAACCCTCATAGAAGTGATGATGGTATTACATTTTAGACTTTGGAACAAAGTAGTAATATTTCTTAGTTTTAAAGACTCGTGTTTTAAAATATGTGTGTGTGTCAACATATCAATTGCATAGGTAATAATGAGAACTTCATAGCTTGCTTGATTAGGACTTTGCATCCTTTGAATTATGCAGACTATAATGTTCAACATACTGCCCAAGGAGAAGTTAAGCTTCTCCCTCCATGTTGTATGCTCTAAAATGATGCAACAACGCAGCTGGATACATTAATCAAATGTCTGATATTTCCACAAGTAAACCCCCATCACTTTCAATGCACGAACTGGATAAGGCCCTAAAATGACAATAATTGCTACTTCCCGAGATATCAGTGGTTTTCGATGTTATCGGTCAGCATTCCTTAGAGTTATTCGCAGATGATGGTTAACTGTTTGCTTGTTCAATGGATTATAAATGCAGTCTCTCACTGTAATGTGCAACGAGTTAGTTTACACTCATAATTCCTATTAACGGCGAAAAATGAGGCTACCTACAGACTATTTATATGATAGTCTTCTATATTAATCTCTCCTATCACTAATTCTTTTTTACACACAGTGATTACAGTTAACTACTATCAAACACATCCACAGACACATCTCATACATATTTTTAAAATTTCTATTGAGTAGAAGCAGTTGTCAGAAATTACAATGATTTCATTTTGTGCCTGAAGTTAATTTTATTGTCTATTACATTTGTACTTATAATATAGTTCAAATTGCAATGAATAATAATTATTGCACGCAGTTTCACTGAGTTTGTCGTTAGACAATTGTCATTTTGAGAAAATGTGTACTTCACGACTTCACAAAGCTGAGACAGCTGTTCTCACCTCCCAATGTCATGCAGAGTAAATCTGTGAAGCATTGTACGCAATGTCGTCAAGACGTGAATTAATATCTCTCTCATGACGACTGATCGAACATAGGCAAATGAGCCTGGCTGTTGACCGCAGCATCGTAGTTCAGCAACGTGGACTTTTTTTGCCCACGCTCTACTGTCACACATGCACAGTTCTCATCCCTATTGCTCTCGCTCTCTATGCGTAGTGCTGTCCTACGTGATGCGAGCTATAGCACCCAGGCAATAAGCAGCCAATCATGCGACATGTGCATAACATCTAACATAACAGTTTACAGCATATAGGGTAAAGGGAGACATATTCGTGATAAATTAGTTATTTTGATAATTACTTCTGATGTCTATGAAATTAATCTTTTATGAATACTTTCCCGTTAGGGATCGGATGTAATACGAAAGTTTTAGACTGTATTTCTTATTTAAATAGTGCTGCTGAATAAATATAGTGGAATCTTCCAAACGATAAAAAGTATGTAATTTTGTGGCATAGGTAGGTAATTTTGTGAGAATAGTAATCTAACTTCATGATAAATCATAATTACGGTAATCTCACAACAAAGTTATGGGATTACTTCTTTTTTTTTTACAAACTAACAATACAAATGATCATGCAGGTGAATATAGTCTTCATTATTATAACATACTGCTAGGCATTGTTGCTTACGATGTCCGAATCCTCGAACAGTTGTCGCACATATAAACTTCCTCCTCTGTGCCAGAATGCTGGCAGAGTACCAGGTACGGTGTTAAGCAAAATGAGCATTGGATCCATTTAGCTCCATTCTTTTTGCGAAGCTCACTTGAGTAAGATTTATGGCATGTACCACAAAGCCAATCATCTTCTGTCTTGTCTTTTTTTTTTGCGTGCAGTTTTTGCAATCTCTGATTTCGATGTACAGGCTTTTAGTTGCAGTTCTTCATTGACACACTTCACTCCTGAATTTTTTTTAGTTCTTTTCTGATTCACAGTAGGCCTATTGCATTTTATCATTGCTGTTGGCAGTATCAACAAATCATTTTCCACATCTTATGCCACAGGTCTGTTTTGAGTGGGTTGAACAGGCTTATTTGCTATCTGTGAAGAAGCAACAGCCTATCTAGAAATAGCATTTTGGTTGAAGGGATAAATTCAAGTTTTCCTGAAGGCATTTTGTATACTCTTCGTCCAAAAACTCTGAATAAATGCTGGATTTAAAATTGTATGAAAGTTGCCTCTGTTCGGCTTCTCAGTCTGATTCTCTTTCATGTATTGGTCCAGTCTTTTGGCCCAGTGAACATTCAATGATTTATACACACCCACATCAAGTGGCTGCAGCGGATGCGATGTGTGGGCAGGAAATGTCAACAAGAAAATTTGATTGGCATTAGCCACTGCTATGACAGCATGGTTAATAAGTGATGCGTGGGAATCCATCAGGAGGATGACAGGACGATAAGGAGGGATGGCATCCACAAAAAAAATTGAACCGTTCTAAAAACAAATCACTGCTAATCAGCCTTTCGGAGAAAGTTTTACTAATGAATCTGGAAGACTGTCATGCTTTAGCACATCACTCCACCGAACTCCTTTTGAATATAGTTATAGGTGGAATCCATGTTCCATTGGCATAAGTTCTCTTGTAAATGTATCGCTTTCCTACTGACGTAAGGACTATTTGCTTTCACGACATACGACAAACCAATTTTGTCGCAATTCCGTAATTGATCAGGCAAGTTCTGAATTTTTAAATCTTCCACCAATTTCTTTAATTTGGAAAAGAAATCACGAATCGTCTCTTCATTTGCCATAGAAGCCCTGTAAGCGGCAAGGTTCTCAGGAGTGCATAAGGTAAGATTGTACCTTGTCTTGTAGCTCAACCACCATCATTTGCTGGCACTTCCTTTTTTGGAGTTTAAGAAATTTCCACGACCAGCTCGTTTCCCTAATTCATATGCCATTTTTCTCACCATCATAACCTTCAACCCAAAACTCAGTTCTTGACTTTTTATAATGTGGTTGCATAGTTGTATCTCGAGATCTGGCGTTAGGGCAAATGGTCTTCCTCATTTAGGAGGATCTTGAATGTCTTCCACATTTCTGTTGAGGCAGTCTTTTAATGTGATCCATGGAACATCCATTTGCTTTGACGCTTGGTATATACACTCCTGGAAATGGAAAAAAGAACACATTGACACCGGTGTGTCAGACCCACCATACTTGCTCCGGACACTGCGAGAGGGCTGTACAAGCAATGATCACACGCACGGCACAGCGGACACACCAGGAACCGCGGTGTTGGCCGTCGAATGGCGCTAGCTGCGCAGCATTTGTGCACCGCCGCCGTCAGTGTCAGCCAGTTTGCCGTGGCATACGGAGCTCCATCGCAGTCTTTAACACTGGTAGCATGCCGCGACAGCGTGGACGTGAACCGTATGTGCAGTTGACGGACTTTGAGCGAGGGCGTATAGTGGGCATGCGGGAGGCCGAGTGGACGTACCGCCGAATTGCTCAACACGTGGGGCGTGAGGTCTCCACAGTACATCGATGTTGTCGCCAGTGGTCAGCAGAAGGTGCACGTGCCCGTCGACCTGGGACCGGACCGCAGCGACGCACGGATGCACGCCAAGACCGTAGGATCCTACGCAGTGCCGTAGGGGACCGCACCGCCACTTCCCAGCAAATTAGGGACACTGTTGCTCCTGGGGTATCGGCGAGGACCATTCGCAACCCTCTCCATGAAGCTGGGCTACGGTCCCGCACACTGTTAGGCCGTCTTCCGCTCACGCCCCAACATCGTGCAGCCCGCCTCCAGTGGTGTCGCGACCGGCGTGAATGGAGGGACGAATGGAGACGTGTCGTCTTCAGCGATGAGAGTCGCTTCTGCCTTGGTGCCAATGATGGTCGTATGCGTGTTTGGCGCCGTGCAGGTGAGCGCCACAATCAGGACTGCATACGACCGAGGCACACAGGGCCAACACCCGGCATCGTGGTGTGGGGAGCGATCTCGTACACTGGCCGTACACCACTGGTGATTGTCGAGGGGACACTGAATAGTGCACGGTACATCCAAACCGTCATCGAACCCATCGTTCTACCATTCCTAGACCGGCAAGGGAACTTGCTGTTCCAACAGGAGAATGCACGTCCACATGTATCCCGTGCCACCCAACGTGCTCTAGAAGGTGTAAGTCAAGTACCCTGGCCAGCAAGATCTCCGGATCTGTCCCCCATTGAGCATGTTTGGGACTGGATGAAGCGTCGTCTCACGCGGTCTGCACGTCCAGCACGAACGCTGGTCCAACTGAGGTGGATATACACTGTACTAGTGCCGACATTGTGCATGCTCTGTTGCCTGTGTCTATTTGCCTGTGGTTCTGTCAGTGTGATCATGTGATGTATCTGACCCCAGGAATGTGTCTATAAAGTTTCCCCTTCCTGGGATAATGAATTCACGGTGTTCTTATTTCAATTTCCAGGAGTGTACATCCATTATTAACTTTCACTAATTTAGCAGTGGCTAGAAGTTGCTGAATAGTATATTTTGAATGCTCCCTTGGCATCCTGTACATGACCTGCAATAAATGTAGGTAGGTAGGTAATTTCGTGACATGTCAAAACATAAATTTAGAAGTACAGACGTGTAGAACATACTATTAGCAATAACATTGCTATAGTACACTAAGCTGATATCTCGCTTACAATTGATACAATAGCGAAAAATAAGAGCGCATGCAAAAGACATCATCCTGCAGAGTGGAATTTGCTAAGAAATTCACTGTTCCCCTTAAGCGTTATCACGTGCAACTTAAGCCGCACAAGTAATTGCAATACATTTTTACATTCACTGCATCACTGACTATAACATACCGTAAAATAAATCACGTACCTTCAATTGTTTCCACGCAGTATCAAAAATACACAGATGATGCAATAACCACCACAGTATTTCACGAAACGGCACGAAGAATGATAAAAAGCTTTGTATTGTTGACTTTAAGCATCGTGGAATAGAAACAGGCATCTGGTGGGAAGCACAGAACTACCACAACATTGGCCAACCTTCTCCTTGCAAATTGGATGTCTGCTGCACACAAGCAAAAAATTATCACGAAATTACTTATACCACGAAAATATCTCCCTTTAGCCTAACAGATTCCAACTGTATCATTAGAAGGTACATCCATAAACAGCACAGGTAATCAAGAATGTGATCATTAGCACATCATGCTAACAGTAGCAGGTAATCACAGCATGACAGTACGTCTGTCCTTGGTTCGCAATAGAAACATAACACCCCCATAGTGTACCACTGTCAAACAATAATGCATTAACAAAGAGCAAATGTATAATAAGGTAACATGTAAGTATAGCACATATATAAGTGGTGAAAGCCTATTCATATGGGAAATTTATAATGCCATATATGTCCGATGTGACAAACACCAACCACCCACGCTTGCATCGAAATACAACCACATTCCCAACCAAAGAATGAAACCTGCAAGTTACATCAGAAAAATAGGACACTGGAGTATCAAGACAATGCAGTGAACTGTACACAAACCTGAAGAATATACAACACAAGTAGCCATACAATGTCTGTTGCTACATATCAGATGGCTTCCAAATGTACTGATAGAAAGTACACACACAAACAGCAGTAGTAATTCCCAAAACTCATCCTGCACAGTGTAAAAAACAGAGCCTGAAACTACAAAGTATTGAACTATGATACACAACAAAACTGCACCTAACTGAGGACAAGCCCTGAAAACATGTCTACAGGAACCACACATCTGACCAATATCAACAACACGCCATGCTTGTTACAACCATAAGGTATGATAATACCAATGACACACTAACAAAACAATAGTGCCAGCAGTTTAGTACGATCACTATAATGTACATGTATCTCACACTGTGAGTGTGTATAAAAAAATCATCTCACCTCTGTGGCAGATGATTCTCCTAAAACTAATGGTACTCAACACCAAAAATGGAGCGAAAAAAATTGCACCTGCACTTCTCCATTCGATATAGCTAGTTACGTAAATCAAAAACTGGAAGAAGGCCAACTCATCATGGCCGATACATATCACTATCCCATATCTGCTCCAGTGCAGTGTGTTTAGCGCAGCCCGTTAACCAAGCCGAAATAGGTGTAGCCCAAGACAGATGCATGACTGACATTGCATTGCCTTTGTGCTACATCTTTCTACTTTTTTGGTGTAAAGTGTGGGTTTCATTTATTGATCTGTAGCCACAACAGGTGGGAATGGATGTAATTCTGAATACTGAAATTCCAGAAATATTCTACGAAACACAAAAACTCTACGATGTACTACAAAACACAAACCTTTAATTTTGGGATTAACAAGAAACACTTTTTGCCAGTTAAATCCCGTAGATACTGTAGCTTACTCACATATACACCATGTGATCAAAAGTATCTGGACACCCCCAAAAACACACATTTTTCATATTAGGGGCATTGTGCTGCCACCTACTGCCTAGTACTCCGTATCAGCAACCTTCGTAGTCATTAGGCACCGCGAGAGAGCAGAATGGGGTGCTCCGCAGAACTCACAGACTTCAAACGTGGTCAGGTGATTGGGTGTCACTTGGGTCAAGTGTCTGTATACTCCTAAACATCCCCAGGCCCATTGTTTCCAATGTGATAGTGAAGTGGAAACGTGAAGGGACACCTACAGCACAGAAGCATACACGCCGACCTCGTCTGTTGACTGACGAGATCACAGACAGTTGAAGAGGGTCGTAATGTGTAATAGGCAGACATCTATCCACAGGAATTCCAAACTGCATCAGCATCCAACACAAGTACTATGACAGTTAGGCGGGACGTGAGAAAACTTGGATTTCATGGTCGAGCAGCTGCTCATAAGCCACACATCACGCCCGTAAATGCCAAATGACACCTCACTCGGTATAAGGAGAGTAAACATTGTGCTACTGAACAATGGAAAAACATTGTGTGGCGTGACGAATCACGGTACAAAACGTGGCGATCTGATGGAAGGGTGTGGCTACAGCGAATGCTCGGTGAACGTCATCTGCCAACGTGTGTAGTGCCCACAGTAAAATTCGGAGGTGGTGGTGTTATGGTGTGGTCACGTTTTTCATGGAGGGGGCTTGCATCCCTTGTTGTTTTGTGTGACACTATCATAGCACAGGCCTACATGATGTTTTAAGCACCTTCTTGCTTACCATTGTTGAAGAACAATTTAGGGATGGCAACTGCATTTTTCGACACGATCGAGTACCTGTTTGTAACGCATGGCTTGTGGCGCAATGGTTACACAACAATACCAATGGACTGGTCTGCACAGAGTCGTGACCTGAAACCTATAGAACACCTTTGGGATGTTTTGGAATGCCGACTTCATGCCCAGCCTCACCACCCGACATCGATATTTCTCCTCAGTGCAGCACTCTGTGAAGAATCGGCTACCATTCCCCAAGAAACCTTCCAGCATCTGACTGAACGTATGCCTGTGAGATTCAAAGCTGTTATCAAGGCTAAGGGTGGGGCAACACCATATTGAATTCCAGCATTACCAATGGAGGGCACCATGAACTTTTAAGTCATTTCAGCCAGGTATCTTGATACTTTTTATCACATAGTGTACATCCTGAAATAGTGAAAGTTTCTTCTGTTTTAAACCTGCGTGGAGTTACAAAGCAGTACAATCACATCAATGTTACCCTAACATCAGCTCAGTAGTTGTTGTTTCTGACTGATGTAACAGGTGAACTATTAGATTTCCACCTGGGTCACTGCCTCCGCATAATGCATTATTTCTTTCCTGATATGCCAGTTTCATTGTCCACTTCACCATTATTGTCATTCTCTGTACAATAACAGGTGGCAGTATAAATTTCATCACTGGTCGTCACGCCATAACCAGAATCACTGTCATTCTGCAACCACACATTTACATCGTTATCATCTATATCTGGACAACCATGAATGTTTGCTAACATTCCAAGGAATTCAGAAGTGTTGACAACTTCACAAGCTGCAGTGGTGGAATCACAAATAGCAGGCCATACTGTTTCCCATGATTTCAGAATAAACAGTTAAATAACTTGATACCAAGAAGATGCAACCATAAAAACCACATATTCGATATTTATCAATTTCAACCACACAAACTTCTCCTGTTCATTAATCAATTTACCCAGTAACTGTCTTCTGCGTACACATTTGATATTCTCTAGGATACCTTGATGTAGAGGTTGAAGAAAAGCTGTTACATTAGGAGGGAAGGACATCACTCTGAGATCACCACTGACAAGCTGTCCCAACCAAGGATGTGTGGCAGTTCATTGTCAATACACAATATGGCCTTCAGCTGAAGGTCCTGCGACTCCCAATGTCTTCTCACAACTGGCACAACATCATGAAACCAATTTTTTTTAAAAATTGCCACTGTTCATCCAAGCATTATTTTGCTATTTTAAGACAACTGCCAAACAGAAATAACGACACGTTTCAACGCACCTGCATTTTCAGATATTCCTTTCAACAGCAGAGGAAATTTACGCATTCCCAAAAGACAGAATTTTAATGTGATCTTGCTTGCTCTAAACGTAGAAACATTTAAATTACTGCAGATGAGTAGGGGAAAACAATCCCATAATGTTCTAATACAACATTAGTAGTATGCTGCTGGACACACTCATGTTGATTAAATATCTGGACATAACATTGCAAAGCAATATGAAATGATGTAAGCAAATAATGATGAGAGAAGGGGAGGCGAACGGTTGATTTCAGTTTATTGGGAAGATGCTGTGAAAGTGTTTTTCATCTGTAAAGCATGTCATGTATAGAACTTTAGTGCAATCCACTCTTGAGTATTGCTCAATTGTTTGGAATTCTCACCAAGTCATTTTAAAGGAAGACATCGACGCAATTCAGAAGCTGGCTGCTAGATTTGTCACTGCTGGGATCCATCAACACATGAGAACAATACCAGTACAAATTCTGACCATAGTAACGCTAGGTAGAAAGTGGGCATAGGAGAAATCTAAACTAGCTGTGAGGCAAAAAAAAAACCACGCACGGATAAACTGGAAACAGAATTTATGAGGGCCAGATAAACAGATTAGATGTTATCTTATTATAAGTTTGCACTTCCTAATCCATGTAATGCCTTACTGGTTTCTACTATTCTGTATTTGGCCGTAGTATGCTATGGGAGCGTTTCGTTTCTGCCACAAACTGAGGTCACTGTCACGCTATGGTGCCCAGTATTGTTAGACTGATCTGCTCATGAATGTGTGCTTGGCTACCTACACTGTTTTCAGTATGTACCCCTCTTCCAACGAAGTTGGAAGCTATTGTATGTGGTATATTACTATACTAAATGTACTGCATGTTACATGGATGGCCATAGACACACATATAGACAGCTGCATGTTGCCTGAGTGCTAGTTGTGTCCTACTTTTGCATGGCAACATACTGATTCAGGTCTGGTTCTGAGTGCAATTTTCTTCTCAGCTAGACGTAACATGGGGCTTGCGTTGGTCACTTGTGACAAAAGGCACATCTTATATGGTTAGGTGTTTTGCACCACGTGTGGCTATTTTATGTTGAGTGCATGTTCCTTTGTCGTATCTTATTCACCACCTCATACGGTACCTTATTTATTCGTATTATTTTGCCTTATGCATGACCACAGTACACACTGAAATTACTTATATTGTCGTCGGGAGCCATGGGCAGTGGTTTAAGTTATTTTATGGGACCCTGTTACCCCCCCCTTTTTTTTTTTTAGCGGGTGGGTCACAGTTTTGCACTGGACAAAGTGGGCAGATCATCATTCAGATGTAACATTATGTTAACATATTACTCATACTCTAACTGGATTTTTCTAGTACACATTTCAATTTTATTAACAAATTGTACGTGTTTTATTACACATTTGCACCTTACTCGATACACATTATTGGCTCTCTTACTGAACAATACACCTATTGCTTTAGCCATTTTGATTTTCAACAGTAAATCTAAAATCTACTATATAATGGTATTTGCAATTATGTTTCCATCATGGTTTTACAATTTTGCTGGTAACACGACACATGTAATGTGTAGTTCACTATAATATTAGGAAACATAATACAATGTACAATAGTTATTATTGACATTACGATGATGTATTTTGGGACAGCTGACGCTAATGTTATATTTGCTGCATCTTGGTGCCAGATGGCAGTGGAGTACACCACAGAAACTGTTGGGAAATAAATAAATAAAAAAGTAAATAAGGCCACAGCACTGATCATGTTAATCATTGCTTCGCGAATATTTATCAAGATGAATCTACAGAAAACAAACATGCAATGCATGCATTCATATAGAATGACCAACAGGGAACACAGAACTTAACGCTGTTAAGTAAAATAAGTTGGTGGCTGCTTCCAAAAGTGGGCATCGGGTCCAGAAATGCCCCCTCATACATTTCTGTCTTCTCTTTTTACAAGCAGATGCATTCCTCTCTGTATGTGCAAAAAATCTATACTTTGTCTCAGTTTGACAGCAACAACCCTTTTTCTTGAAATCTTATTATATTCATGGTACTTTTCATTCCTGAGCTGCTTAGCCACTGCCGATGAGACACACACTATTATTGTGGTCTTTAAACCTTATTTTGATATTTCTTCCGATTTGCGCTGTACACTTCATTTCACAATCCAGACACTTTACTTCATACATTCCCACTTTCCTCACCACTTCTCACCTCAGCTAATTTTATGCTTCCAGCTTCTTCTACAGTTTGTCATCCATCCTGAATTCAATTTCAACCACTCTGTTGTGATTTCACAATACAGCATGAATGTTTTTCTGTGGATATTTCTTGTTTTATTGTAAATATATGACACGTTCAACAACTGGTACATGACATTTCAGTACTGATTTGTAAGGTAGTTTTATGATGGCTTCAAAGCAGGTACCAGCTTTTAGACACACACAACCAGAATTTCTTTACATTTTGTGAAAGACCTTTCGCTAATATTCCGCTACATTAGTCAACAGAGGCATCATGAACATTCTTCACAGCCAATTGTGTTTCATTCAGCATCTCTAAATCTGTAGCCCTATGTTTTTTTGTTATTTGCAGTCGCTGATCCTTTAGAAGTTTGTTTACAACGACACTATACCATGGAGAGTCCCTTCCTTTAATGAGCTGTTCTACTAGGTACATATCTATAAAGTCCTTGATCAGCTATTGTTTCCAACTTTAACCAACATCCTGTCCTGAGATAAATGTTTCAGGCTCTTCATTGAGAGCTGACATTACTGCTTCTCTATCTAATTTACTGAACACAGAACTCTTTCTACTTGGATTAGTGGCCACCTGCACTTTGGTAATCATTGTTTCTACAAGTGCCTTACTGTCATTAAGACATGTATCAATGCAGATGCACTCTACCTTTCTGTCTTCCCTGCTGGTCTCCCTCCTTACCACCATCTTCCTGTCCTCTCCTCTCTTCCCCTCAAAGTCACCCCCCTCTTCCTCTTATATGCTCTACACTCTTAACTCTTCTTGTCTTGTTGTGTAGCCAGAAAGTCATCTCTCAAGAGACCTGACACTAACCTTCTACCCCCTCCTTGCCTTATACAAACTTTCCCACTCCCTTCCTGCCTCTACATGCCCAGGTAACTGCTATTAATGATCACTAGGAGCTATCGCTGCAGGTGTGTGTCTGGGTGGAAGAATGTGTGTACTTTTACTGGAGGGAAAGCAAGAAACCAAACTCTAGTCTAAATACAGTTTTTTCCTAGGTGTTTCTATGTGCCATATATCAGTTGAGTGGTTGCCTTTACTTGTGTGTACATATTATTCTAGCCACGAATTTTCATTCTTATAGCTTTATAACATTGTCCACATAAAGACCCACAGCTAATCACTGTTGAAAATGTTCAAACCATGATATATCTAGGAAATTTCATACTGTCAAGTGGTGTGTTTTAGATTACTTCATTAGTGCAGCTCAATATTGCATTCAGAGTCAGGATGCGGATGGTCAGTTATTTTTTAAAAATGGAAATTTGTACTAGGATACCAATGAAACAAACTAGGAATTTTGATTGGTTAATCAAACATAACAGCCTTGAAAAGAGCATTAATCAACTATAAAAATACTATTTTGAAGTCTAACCTGAGCATCATGAACTGCCCCTTCTGATGGTGTCGTATATCCACTGTCTCTAGAGACTGTTCTTGGCTCTGGGGATGATGGCCACTGCAATACAGATGAACATAAATAGAAAACAAACTGAAAAATTCTTGAATACTTATTAGTCTTGTTATTAGTAAAGCAAGTATCAGGATAACTCAGGCAAAAAATATAGAAAATAACAACAGGATAGTGTAAGTACACAGTTACATATTTCAACGTCTGACACAATGAACTGAGGGTGTAGTTAAGTACACACAATAAAAAACTCAAGTAAGCAGCATGTTCGAAACTAGCAAAAAGACAAGGGAGACTAGGAAGGAAGTGAATGAGGGAGAATGGAAAAAAGGGCCAAGGGCAAACCAATGGGAGCACGAAATAGGATGGGAGACAGAAATGGGAGCAGTGGGCCAGTGAGGGCTGTGACGGAAGAGGGCACAGATGCGAAGCAGAGTGGGATGGGTGTGGGGTGGAGGGTGGGGAGAAGGGTGCAGAGGTGGATGGGGGTTAGGGCGGGCAGCAGGAGCAGAGAGGAGGGGGAGGGGGAGGGGCAGGGGCAGGAGTTGTGAGTGTGGAGCAGAGGAATAAGAGAAGGGGTCCCAGAGGGGAGGGGAGAAGGCAGAGCCCAGAGGGGAGGGAGGAGTGCGGGCATGGGGAGAACCACATGATAACTGAATTTTGAAAGCGAATGGTTTGAGGCAGTCCGTGAATACTTCACGAACTGTGAGGAAGACACTGCTAGCAACCACTTTCTGATTTTATTAGTTATGTGTGAGAATAGATTGTCAGGGTTGATTCATTAACAGCTACAGTTTATATGCCTTCCGAGTATGTACTAGCTAGATCCACACACATAGTTTAAGTTACACTATCTTCACCTTCAATAAGTTTACCGGTCAAAAAGTTGTCAGTGTAGTGCACTCACACAGATGATTCATTAAGCCTTTACATGTGCTGCAGGAAACAACTCACATGCTCAACCACACATTCACTGCTTCTACTTGAGTGTAAGGTAGTAGGACTGACACTGACATTTTTGTGCATATTCATATTTTCACAGGGCAATGATTGTTCCATAAAATTTCAAGCATGTAGCCACATAAATTTCACTACTTCTAAAATTTCAGCTGTATACCATGAAGCCATCTTCAGAGTGAGCTGAGGCGACTGACACTGCAGCACTTGCTTCATCCTTTTACACCCGAGGGCCGCATCACTGCGCATGCAGCCATAGATACACAAGGCACCAGAGGCGTTGGTCCGTGGCAAAGAGGTGTAACATATGCATGGAATTAGATTTATGGCTGCACAGTCAATCCACACAGTGGTATCGATGTATCACTACGAGTTACACATCACAACGTCTTTGTGGTTTATTACGGAAAGTGCCGTATTCCATGATTTGTCCAAGCTGAAGCCTCTATCTCTATTAATTAAATTCATCGTCTACTGAATTTAAATTGCTTCTTTCACTACTGAGTCCCAGAAAGATGAAGTTGAGGCTAAAATTTTGACGTTATCGTACGCCGTAGAGTGCCCAGTATCAATACAGTACTCTGCCACTGCAGATTTATTGGGTTGTAATAGCCGGTTGTACCTGTGGCGCTCTGCGCATCTCTCGCGGACTGTACATGTCATCCATCTGATGTACGAATGGACACAATCACAGGGGATCTAGAGAACTCCAGGCTTCTGAAGTACTCAATAATCTTTAACGGAACCTAGGAATGCTGCTGTCTTTGGTGGAGTGCGGAAGGCTCCCCACGAGGCAGAAAAGCCATGGATTTAAAACATTTCGTGTCTTTTCTGCATTCTTTATATCTACTGTTCGTTTCATCCGTAGTGCCTTAAAGCTTGTCCTCCAGACAGCTCTCGTCAGCAATGATGTATGCTCTGTGTACCAGAGTTCTGGGTACACTCACTGTCTGCAAAGGATGGTGGCAGCTATTTGCATGTAAATATAAATCCGTATGGGTCAGTTTTTGATATACTACATTTTAAGAAAAGCTGGCGTTGCTATTATTCAGGAGGCGTTCCGTTTTACCTGTCGAAAATTGGACCTGGTTTCTGAACAACTTTATCACCTGCATCTGAAGACATCTGCGGAATTACCCTACAATTCATGGAACTGGATTGATGGTGAAACCAGAGCCAAGTCAGACTTGGTTCGTTAGGTAGTCACATCAAGACAGACGGCAAAGTTTTGCTGGCTTGAGACTACTTCGCAGCGATAAACTGTTATTCAATGCTCCATCATTAATGTGACAGATATACATCTGGAAGATGCTACAATGATGGCTTTAAGTAGAGGACTGAACTTTGCTCCCACGCCAAAGGTTTTTCTGATACCAGCATTCATCAGTGATACTGAAGAAGCTGTTCGTCCTCTTTCTACGGAATCAGCAGAAGAAATAGGACACAAAACTTCTCTAGCAGTTATGAAGACTCGTCCACAAAGGAGTAACATATCTGTGGCAGAGAGGGCTGCACTATGTAAGCCTCACCAGGATACTGAGATGATGGTTCTTCCAGCTGATAAAGGTAACGCCACTGTTTTAATGTCTCGTGATGACTATCATGACAAAATGAACAGTTTACAGAGTGACAGCACATACCGGAAGATCAGTAAAGACCCCACCAACCAGAAGGTAAGGAAGAGTGCTTCGCATCTGAATGCCTCCCCCTTTCCACCAGAACCTGTGCGAAGATTGAAATCAAGTGGTGTAGTTCCTCCAAGGCTTCCAGAGATCCATCTGCGTCCAATAGTGAGTACATTGGCTCTCCAACCTATGATTGTGCCGAACACTTAGTGTCGTCATTTAGGCCTCTGGTGGGAAATGGCATTCATCACATAAGTAACTCTGGGGACTTCATTGGCAAAGTAAAATCACTCAAACTGAACAATTTTGATATGTTGGTCAGCTTCCCAGTAGTGTCGTTGTTCACAACGACAAAGGGATTTCAGCATTGCTTGAACATGTTTTGATCTCAACGTATTTTTATTTTTCAATAACAAATTTTCTAACAGACTGAAGGTGTCGCCATGGTTAGTCCTTTGTCGCCCTTGAGGGCCAACGTTTTTATGGAGGACTTTCTGGATAAGGCGCTGGAATCTTCTAAATTGAAGCCCACAGTGTTTTGGATGTATGTTGTTAGCACATTTATAGTGTGGCCCCCTAGTGAAGACAAATTAAAAGAATTTTTAAAACATCTGACTTCCATCCACAGACAAATTCAGTTCACAGTGGAAATAAAAAATGATGGGTGCCTTCCATTTTTGAATGTTTTGGTATGACACAAAGATGGCACTTTGGGACACGCAGTATATCGAAAACTGAACCATACGGATTTACATTTATGTACAAATAGCTGCCACCATCCTTTGCAGATGGTGAATGTACTTATAACTCTGTTACACAGAGCACAGGTCACTGCTGACAAGAGCACTCTGGAGGATGAGCTTCAACATTTGAGAAGAGTCTTTGAAGCCAACAGGTACTCTCCAGACGCATAAGGCACTACAAATGAAACTAACAGTGGGTATAGGGAATGTGGAAGAAAAAACAGAACGTTTTAAATCCATGGCTTTTCTGCAACAAATAGGAAGCATATTGTCAAAAATACAACAGATCATGAGTAAACATAAATTGAACGTGATTGTTTGCCCTCCACCATAGACAGCAGTGTTCCTGGGTTCCATTAAAGATGATTTAGTGCTTTGGAAGCCTGAGTTTTACAAGATCCCCTGTGAGTGTGACCATTCTTACATCAGACAGATGACACATACAGTCTATGGGAGGTGCACACAGCACCACAGGTACACTCAGTTATTACAAGCAAATAAATCTGCAGTGGCAGAGTACTGTATTGATACTGGGCACCATACAGTGTACGACAACATCGAAATTTTTGCTTCAAATTCATCTTTCTGGGACTCAGCACTGAAATAAGCAATTGAAATTCAGTTGGCAATGAATTTAATTAATAGAGATAGTGGCTTAAGCTTGGACAAATCATGGAATCCAGCACTTCTGTAATAAACTCACAAAAACATAGGATGGTGCAGTTCGCAGTGATACATCTACATAACAGTGTGAATTGACCGCGTAGCCACAGATCTAATTCCATGCATACGTTATACCTCTTTGACACCTATCAACATCTGTTGTGCCTTGTGTATGTTTGGCCACATGCACACTGGTGCGGTCCATGGGTTTGAAAGGATGGAGCAAGTGCTGCAGCGTCAATCACCTTGGCTTACTCTGAAGGTGGCTGGATGGTATAAAGCAAAAATATTAGAAGAAGAAGTGAAATTTATGTGGCCACATGCCCAAAATTTTATGGAACACAGACATTTCTACATCTACATCCATACCAGTACTCCGTAAGCCACCTGACGGCGTGTGGCAGAGGGTACCTTGAGTACGTCTATTGGTTCTCCCTTGTATTCCAGTCTCGGATTGTTCGTGGAAAGGAAGATTGTCCGTATGCCTCAGTGTGGGCTCTAATCTCTCTGATTTTATCCTCATGGTCTCTTCACGAGATATACGTAGAAGGGAGCAATATACTGCTTGACTCCTCGGTGAAGGTATGTTCTCGAAACTTCAACAAAGGCCCATACCGAGTTACTGAGTGTTTCTCTTGCAAAGTCTTCCACTGGAGTCTATCTAACATCTCCGTAACGCTTTCACAATTACTAAATGATCCTGTAATGAAGCGCGCTGCTCTCCGTTGGATCTTCTCTATCTCTTCTATAAACCCTATCTGGTACAGATCCCACACTGGTGAGCAGCATTCAAGCAGTGGGTGAACAAGTGTACTGTAACCTACTTCCTTTGTTTTCAGACTGCATTTCCTTAGGATCCTCCAATGAATCTCAGTCTGGCATCTGCTTTACCGACAATTTTATATGGTCATTCCATTTTAGATCACTCCTAATGCCCACTCCCAGATAATTTACGGAATTAACTGCTTCCAGTTCCTGACCTGCTATGTTGTAGCTAAATGATAACGATATTTCTTTCTTTCTATGTATTCGCAGCACATTACACTTGTCTACATTGAGATTCAATTGCCATTCCCTGCACCATGCGTCAATTTGTTGCAGATCCTCCTGCATTTAAGTACAATTATCCACTGTTAACAACCTCTTGATATACTACAGCATCATCCGCAAAAAGCCTCAGTGAACTTCCGATATTCTCCGCAAGGTCATTTATATATATTGTGAATAGCAGCGGTTCTATGACGCTCCCCTGCAGCACACGTGAAATCACTCTTACTTCGGAAGACTTCTCTCCATTGAGAATGACATGTTGCATTCTGTTATATAGGAACTCAATCCAATCGCACAATAGGTCTGATAGTCCATATGCTCTTACTTTGTTCAGTAAACGACTGTGGGGAGCTGTATCAAACGCCTTGCGGAAGTCAAGAAACACGGCATCTACTTGGCAACCCATGTCTATGGCCCTCTGAGTCTCGTGGATGAATAGCGCAAGCTGGGTTTCACACGACCGTCTTTTTCGAAACTCATGCTGATTCCTACAGAGTAGATTTCTAGTCTCCAGAAGAGTCATTATACTCAAACATAATATGTGTTCCAAAATTCTACAACTGATCGTTAGAGATATAGGTCTATAGTTCTGTACATCTGTTCGACGTCCCTTCTTGAAAACAGGGGTGACCTGCGCCCTTTTCTGATCTTTTGGAACAGTACGCTCTTCTAGAGACCTACGGTACATTGCTGCAAGAAAGGGGGCAAGTTCCTTCGCGTACTCTGTGTAAAATCTAACTGGTATCCCATCAGGTCCAGCGGCCTTTCCTCGTTTGAGCGATTTTGATTGTTTCTCTATCCCTCTGTCATCTATTTCGATATTTACTATTTTGTCATCTATCCAACAATCAAGAGAAGGAACTGCAGTGCAGTCTTCCTCTGTGAAACAGCTTTGGAAAAAGACATTTAGTATTTCGTCTTTTAGTCTGTCATCCTCTGTTTCAGTACCATTTTGGTCATAGAGTGTCTGGACATTTTGTTTTTATCCACCTACTGCTTTGACACAAGACCAAAATTTCTTAGGATTTTCTGTCAAGTCAGTACATAGAACTTTACTTTCGAATTCATTGAACGTCTCTCGCATAGTCCTCCTCACACTACATTTCGCTTCGCGTAATTTTTGTTTGTCTGCAAGGCTTTGGCTATGTTTATGTTTGCTGTGAAGTTCCCTTTGCTTCCGTAGCAGTTTTCTAACTTGGTTGTTGTACCACGGTGGCTCTTTTCCACCTCTTACGATCTTGGTTGGCACATACTCATCTAATGCATACTGTACGATGGTTTTGAACTTTGCCCACTGATCCTCAACACTATCTGTACTTGAGATAAACCTTTTGTGTTGAGCCGTCAAGTACTCTGAAATCTATTTTTTGTCACTTTTGCTAAACAGAAAAATCTTCCTACCTTTCTAAATATTTCTATTTACGGCTGAAATCATCGATGCTGTAACTGCTTTATGGTCGCTGATTCCCTGTTCTGTGTTAACTGTTTCAAATAGTTCAGGTCTGTTTGTCACCAGAAGGTCTAATATGTTATCGCCTCAAGTCGGTTCTCTGTTTAACTCCTCAAGGTAGTTTTCAGATAATGCACTTTAAAAAATTTCATGGGATTCTTTGTCCCTGCCATCCGTTATAAACGTTAAGTCTCCCAGTCTACATCTGGTATTTTAAAATCCCGACCCAGAACTATAACATGGTTGGGAAATCTACTCGAAATATTTTCCAAATTTTCCTTCCGGTGTTCTGCCACAATAGGCACATCCAATTACCATGTTTCAACCTGCTTTAATCGTGACCTTCACCCAAATTATTTAACATTTTGTATCTCCGTCAATTTCCTTCGATAATATTGCACTTTTTATCGCTATAAAAACGCCTCCCCCTTCACTGTCCAGCCTGTCTCTGGGGTATACATTCCAATATGAGTTTAGAATTTCATTATTGTTTACATCTGGTTTCAGCCAACTTTCCGTCCCTAGTACTATGTGCGCATTGTGACCGTTTATTAATGAGAGCAGTTCTGGTACCTTTCTATAGACACTCCTGCAGTTTACTACCACATTAATAATGTCATTCCCTATTGTGTATTGCCTACTGCTACCTTGTCGCGTCTCAGGAGGTACCTTGTTGGGCCTAGGGAGGGAATACTCTAACCTAAAAAACCCACATGTGCACTCCACACATACTCTGCTACCCTTGTAGCCACTTCCTGCATGTAGTGCACACCTGACCTATTCAGAGGACCCTACATTTCTCCACCCGATAGCGGAGGTTGAGAAATTTGCACCCCCAGATCTCTGCAGAATCGTCTGAGCCTCTGGTTTAAGCCTTCCACTTGGCTCCAAACCAGAGAACCGCGATCGGTTCTGGGAACGATACTACAAATAGTTAGCTCAGATTCCACCCCGCGAGTGAGGCTTTCTTCCTTTACCAACTCCGCCAACCGCCTGCACGAACTGAGGAAAACCTTTGAACCCAGACTGCAGGAGTCATTGGTGCCGACATGAGCAACAATTTGCAGTCGAGTGCACCCAGTGCTCTCTATCGCCGCCGGCAGGGGCTCCTCCACATCTCGGATGAGACCCCCCGGCAAGCAGACAGAGTGAACACTGACCTCCTTCCCCGACCTTTCGCTATTTCCCTAAGGGGCTCCATCACCCGCCTAACATTGCTGCTCCCAATCACTGATAAACCCCTCCCCTGTGTGCCTGCTCCGACCTTGCGGAAGGAGCAGCCACATGTCCACTCACAGGCAGAGCGGATGATGCCACACGACCGGCCTACACATTGACCCTCCGCCTCACGCAGCGTGAACACTGTTGTTGAACCCGCCACTCCCCTTGGGGAGAGGGTGGCCCAACCACGCCCGGTACTCACGAAGATGTCTCGACAGCAGGGACTGTGAGTGAAGCATGGAACACCTGGGGTGTACCATGCGACACACCAGACTCCCCACTGCCGCTAGACTCCAAGGCAGCAGCCTGAAGATGGCTGACCACAGCCATCAGCATGTTCAGCTGCTCGCAAACAGTGGCCAGCTCCTCCTGCGTGCATACACAGCAGTCACACATCCCGTCCATCCTAAGAAATCAACAATTTACTGTAGAGTGTTAAGTAATCAACTTTTAACTAGACTGCTAATTCACTAAAGACGAATGACAGCTGACTAAATTGTGGTTACTAGACACTTCTTGTTAGAAACGATGAAAGTAAGCACTGTCTGTGGACTGTATTCAAAACAAACACAAAATCTATGGAACACTATTACTAGAACTCTAAAATTAAAGCTTCCTATAAGCAAAAACACATGTAAAAATAAGTGACAAGTGAAGAAAAACACAGTTAATACTTAAATTTACGTACCTTGCTGCACAGCAGATGTGAAGCAGACAGTACTTACGACGACATTTTTGTTTTAAGGGGACATTGTATGTTCATATGGGTAAATGTATGGGCATGGTAGAGGGGCAAAAAAAGGGGCAGTTGTGTTTGGCCAAATGGCTTGTGTAGTTGCTGTATTAGCTGGTGTTTTGCAGTCCACTGCTAAATGCATGTAAAAGCAGTAGTGTAGCAGATGTGGGTACAGAACACATCAGAACTGTGGCCAAAAAAAGACCTAGCAGAGAAACCAGAGACGCTTTTGGCAACTTGTAAATCTAATTTGCTTCCAAACCTGACACGATTGCTGGTGGCAGCAAATGGAGGTCCATTCCAACCTTTCAGCTAGAGAACATTGTCATAGGAACTGCATGCAATAGACATTTGGAGTTGGGGATTATCTCACTAGTGTCCATTTCTCACACAAGCATAAAAGTAACTACTTCATCGGACTGAAGAATGTGAGACTGGTTTTCTCCACCAACCTATTACATCTCACAGGGCCTGCAAAATCACCTGACTGGAATCCCCACAGAAAATCTGTGAGACATATTGGAACAGCAGGTGAAACACAAATAAATATCAAAATCCTAAATTCGATGTAATTCCGTGATCAAATCCTCAACATGCGGTTAACCTCACTTTCTAGCCGAATCGAGGCATTTTATCTTGTCCAGATGCAGAATTACACAGTATTAAATGGTGCCCTGGACATGTGGTGCTATAGAAGGATGATGATCAGCTGGAGAAACAAAGTAACAAATGAAGAGGTGCTTAGAAGAGTACAGGAAACCAGATCTCTGTAGAGGCACATCCAAACACGAAGAGAGAAACTTGTAGGGCACATCCTATGACACAACACCACCATTGGAACAATCGCAGAAGGAGCTATTGAGGGAAGGAATCGGCAGGGGCGACCAAGGATATCAACACGTGCAACAGATCATGAATGACGCTGGATGTAACACATACATGGAAATGAAGAGGAAGGCAGACAGAAGAGAGGAATGGCGCTCTGCTGCAAACCAACCTCAGGGTTGAACACTAAAAGAAGAAATGATGCTTGTAATGATTTCTTTAAGATACCAACGTTTTGTCTGCGAACCTATAAGTTGCATGACCTCTGCCTTTTTTCCTTTCACCTGTGTGATCCTTTCTGATGGTACACACACATTTTTTCAAGTAACTACTAGCAGGCAAGCACTAACTGTAACATACAGTGAAACCGTTCTCTCTCTCTCTCTCTCTCTCTCTCTCTCAACACGTTATTTGAAGGTCACAAGTCTCACATACCTGGATTTCACTTTCCTCCATAGCTTCTGACGTCAGCGATACAACAGATACTATTTTGAGACATTGTGACTCTGAAGTTTCATTATTCGTATCTTTGCTTCCAGTCTTTGCTGAAGTATTGTCACCAACCTGCATCAAATTTAAAACAAGTAGCTTTAAAATTTCTACAAATAGATCAGAATTTTAAGACAAGCTGTATAGATACTATTAGTTACGTCACATGCACAATGCACCCATTACTTCCCATGCCAGGACTTGCAAAGATAGTAGGTTTTGCTCCCCTGATGTTCATACAAGATGCTATCTCATATGAAACCCATGACACTCCGAAGACAATGGATGTGAATGCTGGTTAACAACACTACCAACAGCATGCCATATCGATGGAACTCATAATACCTGTAGTTTTCATTAATAATTTATCCAGCTATAATGTTAACTTCTTAAGTGTTATTTTTTATTGCACCAAGAGGGCATTTTTAATTTTTTCACTTAAGTGCCGAACTATTTACTAGCAAGCCATAAATACGAGTATGGTACAAACAAAACAAAGAATGTTTATTTATGTGCAATGTTTATTTATTTGCAATGTTTATTTACATGCAAACATGGATGTGATGAGTTATTTTGCTCATGAGTCTTTGTATATTGCTATAGGCACCTTTAAACAAGTGCCAGAAAACAATTCACTGCATAATATGGTAACAACTCCTACAAAAATGAAAAGTTACGTACAGAAAGTGACACAAAAAAATTAAGGAGTTAGTCATTGTGCACCTATGAGGTCAAATGAAGAGCTGTTTGATAAAAATTAATATTTTAATCAATAATTGTGATTAATAATACTGTTGATTATATGACAGCAATACAACACGATTGTATGAATTCCCATCTACTTTGTAGTGCATTAAGCGTAAAAAATGTAATCCAACTTCCAGTAAACAGGAAGTGTGTCTTGAGAACACAAAGGAGTTAGTTGCTAGCACAAAACATAGTATGTAGCTGAAATTTTCTTTCTAGGATGCATGTATCTTAGGAAGCAAAAGGAAAATCATTACTTTATAATGTACTCTCCTACGCAAAATGTCTCACTTTGCCTGATGTGTGTTTTGGAAAGTTGGGTATCCCAAGCATCGTAAACATTAGGATATCAGTGAATTAACCACAATGAGAAACGAACACTTGAAAACACACAAAAATAATAAATGGATAGTAGTACATCTAATACTGAAATAGGTACAAGAACACCCATCACTAAGTTTTTAGAGAAAATGGTAAAACTTTTTCTATATCATTACAAATACTTAGTATAATATCAAGATGTATTTGACGATAATGTGGAGGAGTAAGTTTGAAATAGAAAAGAATAAAAAATAACGGGAGAGAGAGAAATAAGGTTACAGAAGGCGTGAAATTTTAGGCAATTTTCTACACCGATTACAAACATGCAAGCCTGGTTCCCTATACAAAATACATGAACACAATAGATGGACATTAAGAGTTAAATGCACACATTGCATGCCTTCCTCTTCATTGCACACTCAACCCCCACACAAACGCCATAGATCACATTGTTATGATTTACGGAAGCCGCCACCACACCAAACAGGGGTGTAAGCACACTACTACTGAATAATTCACAGAAACACTATCTTTCACACAAGTAAATGCAGAATCAATGTAAACCCCAAAGTCACTGGGATATTAATGTCACAGCTTAAAATTCCAACCTCATATGAATAAAAGCTGCTGAAAATCACAATTTAGAACTGTTAGCACAAGGCTTAAATGAGAGATAACCATTTAGTATCAGGTGTGACAAACAGATACTTTTAACATCAGTATGAAACAGGACAGCAAATTAGAATGTGTTATACACAAGTGACACCTGCCAAGAAGCACATCAAAAGTGAAGTGAAGTAGGGCAAGCAGCATGTCAAAAGGAAGTCTAAGGGTAATGCCCAGAGCCACAAGAAATTACAACAAAAGATTCCCACTACAACAATTGATGAGGTGCTTGAAATCTATTCACTACATATATGAATCATGATCTGTGAATATGTACTTTCCTGTCCTATTATATATATCTTTGCATTTGAAACTATGACAAACCATTTTCTGCTGTTTTTTCATTGTGTTTTACCAACCAAGACATTTACCTTAGCAAGTGTCATTTATTTTAGTTTCATTGCTGACTTTCACATTTTTACACACATTTATATACATATGCTACAATCTTAAATTGGTTACTTTACTTGGTTGATACTTACTGCTTCTTGTGTCTCATTGACACAACTGATGTCTTCAGATTTTGAAGAGATATGTTTGGTAAATGAGTCTGCAGGAGCTACACCACTGATATGTTGGCTCCGTGAAGTTGTTTTTGTGGCTACTCCAACTTTTGCAAATTTGTAGCCTAGGAACTGTACAGGACTACAATCTTCAATGATCTCAATATCATCATCTTCAGACAAACAGTTTACAACTGTTATTTCGGACTCTGAATTATCCAAATCAGAACTCTGTGACTGTCTAGAGCTAACAATACAAGGACTTCTTAATTTTGACATCGTGTTCTCTCTTTTTTCAGTTAAGAATGAATTCTCTCCATCTGCATCATATCCAGGAGACACTGCCTTGGTGGCACAATTCAAAGCAGTATCTTCAGAAACAGCAGACCCTTTCACTGCAGGTGTATCAATGTTCACTCCACTTTTCTTCTCTAAAGGCACATTATTTTTTTTGTTGACAATATTCACACCAGCTGAAACAGTTTGAGCACACTGGTTCCTCCCGTCCATAATTTCTAAATATGCTGAATCTGAGGTGAGCTCTTTCTTGTTGTCAAAGCAAACTCGAGACATTAGTTTTAAGGACATTTCTGAATTAACTGAAAGATCACTTTCTACAAATTCTTTGACATCCATCTCTTCCATATCATCTGTCACATTAGACATACTTCCAGAAGTTAAGATATGCTTAAGCTGCACAGCATTTGCTGCTGGAAAGTAGTCACTGTCAAAAATCTCACTCATCTGTTTCTTGCTTTCCTGGACTACCTCATCTGTCTTAGGAGCAACACTTTTATTGGCACCAGTGTTAGAAATAGTCTCTACCCTCACAGTGGACATGTTTCCATTGGCACCATCGGCTGTTTTTGACTCACCGGGGGTGTTTCCCTGTATCTTCTGTGTCCTCTCTGGCTGATGTGACAAATTCTTACAGCTCTCCGCCTCTTTTGAACTAATAACAGCTGAAGATGCATTCCCTTGTTTTTCAGTTATAGAAGAATTGTTTGTGTCCATACTATTCCCAGAAGACACGGTCTTAGCAGCAGAAATTGAAACAATATTTACAGAGGCAATACAGCTCGTCATTGCATGTGCACCACTCAATTTTTCCAAGTATGTATTGTTTTTACAGTTCATTATTGGTGGACCGATAGAGGACGAAGCTCCAGAACTGAGACTGACATTGTTGCATGTTACACTGTTGGGGATAGATGCCTTCTCATGATTAGATTGTGTTTTACAGCCACCAAATAACTGTGGAGAATATGAAATGTCACTAGATGATACTGGGATTTTCATTTGCACAGCACTTGCCTGAAAATTGTGGCATATTTCAGTATTTTCCTCATTTGCAGGTTGCAGTAAACAACTGCTGTTGTAACTTGTGGAAGAGGTGTTTGTGTCTTTCACAGTAACAGGACTCTGTCCTGTATGTCTATCACACTGAGTCAATGGTGGTATACTTGGTTTTACACCTGTTGCACGTGAAACATTAAGCACATCAGGGTGTTCTACAGAATGTAACAGGTTGCCTTCATTTGCTGAATCTGCATTACTACTAACACATACTGAATGTGAATGAGGTGCATGATCATGTGGAACTGAAGCACGTGGGCTAACAGCCGGACATGAAGTACTTCCACTCTTAATTATATCCGTTCGAGTTGATGCAGATGTAGCTATCGTGTCAGTATAAATCTGCTGTGATAATTTATCTGCTTCTGCTCTCACGGATGGAGAGCTATCCTTAGCATTATTAGAAACAACAGTCTGTGGTAGCTTTACACGGGATGCATGCTGGTCCTTATCTGCACTAGTAACCAGAGTGTCTCTCTCCAAAGAATCTGTACTTGACACTGACACTGCAGGATCAGAACTTCCACGTCCCAAAATTCCCAGAGTTCTAAATACCAACTGTGACTGTGATGTAGCAGCTTTCTGTAGACTAGGAACAGAACTATTAGTAGGAACTTCATTATTTTCAGAACTTGTTACATAAAGCATGCCACTTTGTTTTGCAGAAGTACTAACATGGGATGACGGATCCTTTGGATTTGTAGATTGCATACTTAAAATATTAGGGTGTCGTCTTGAGATATGGACCTGTTGGTGTGAACATTCTCCAGAAGACCCTGCCACACTGTTCTGTGACATCGTGTTACAAATGACTGGCCGTGAACTGTTTGGTATTTCACACACAGCAGCTGTTCTATATGGCTTCTGTACCTGTGAATTCACACCATTACTATCTGCAGCTCGTGGAAAAATAACTTCAGCACTCTGAGGTTCAGCAGTTATGATTTTTGCAGATGATACAGTGCTTCCATGGCTTCCAGTTCCCTGGGTTCCTGAAGGTATTGTCTGTTGACTTCCACCTATTACATTAACATGAGAAGTAGATGTAATTTTCTGTTGTGATCTGCTATTTGAGGCTCTATTGTTCTGGATAACAGAAGAGGTTTTGTTACTCTGGTGCTCAATACACTGTAGTCTAACATCTTGCTGGTTTTCTGTTTGTCTACCAAGTGCTGGTAAATTTGCAAAGCTCCTATTTTCATCTGCTGACTGTGTTTCTTTCACTCCACAATCCTGCCCTACAGCTAGGCATGACAAATGGTTACCTTGATCTTCAACACTTGAAGACATATATGAAGGTAATGACGTCTCTGTTCCTTGATACCCAATTCTTCCTTCCGAGTGACTACTGCCTTGTCTCCTTATAGAATTAACATTTGGTGCACTCTGAAATGTATTCTGATGAGTACTAATGAGAGTCGTGCTGGTTGTTCCACTCTGAACAGTGACAGACTGTGCACCAGAAAAACATAAACCAGCCAGTACTTTCGAAGAAGAGGGAACAGCTGCAATCTGTTGTGAGAGAACAAGACCTGTCATTCCACAATTTGCAGTCATGTGTCCCATAACTGCTGTATTTGTGGGATTAGCAGGAACTTGGCTCACATGAACTGTGTAGGGTGGTAACTGTACACCCTGTGGCACAGTCGCTACCATACTCCGAGTTTGCTCAAAATTATGAGCTATTTGGCGAAGCTTTCGTTGGTGTATCATCTGAGTGGCTTGCGTATGAACAGGAGACACTTGACTAGCTTGTGTAGTACTGTGTGACATTTGCTGGAATGTTCGGTTTAGTTGTTGATGGTTCAAATTTTCTTGACCTGCAGTTTGGTGTCCAGTCTGCAACTGACTCACATATGCAGGTATTTGACAGCCTCGCTTGACCTGTAAATCCCTCACATGTGAAGACTCAAAGTGAGGCTGATTTACATTTGCAGGTATACTCCCAACCTGAGGCTGTTTCAAAGGCATATATCCAGCTCGGACAGAGTTTGAGTTCAAAGACACATGCGCCCAATGCGTCTGACTCTGATTTGCAGGTACGTTTCCAGTTTTGGAAAGATTCTGACTTGAACGCAAGCTCTGATTTGAAGATTGGTGTCCATTTACAGCCTGGCCCTGAGTGATGTGGTTAGGCATTGTATGAATTTGACTTGAAAGCAGACTTCCATATTGCTGCTGTGTTTGATAGGAAGGCAGTTGACAATGGTTCGAACGCAAGTAGCTGTCTTGCTGCGGGATCTGTTTCAGAAGCAGCTGTTCCATCTGCCCTCTGTTCTGGTATGAAGGGAGCAGTCTTGCTTGCGCCTGGCTCGGGTATGAAGGCCTGCAACCCACCTGTGGCTGGCTCGTGTATGGAAGCATGCGCCCCTCTTGCAACTGGCTTGGATTTAAAGGCAGGGCACCACCTTTCGGGTGGCTCAGGTACCTGATCAAAACTGATTTTGATTTTGAAGAAATTTGGCCACGTTGAAGTTGTCCAGAAGTCACATTAATGTGTTGCTGCTGGCTTGTAGGGGTGCACCCGTGCTGTAGGTAGCCTGGCAGTGGGGCCCTGCGCTGAGGTGGGCACCCGTGCTGCGGCTGGCCCGGAGCGGGGCACCCGTGCTGCGGCTGGCCCGGAGCGGGGCACCCGTGCTGCGGCTGGCCCGGAGCGGGGCACCCGTGCTGCGGCTGGCCCGGAGCGGGGCACCCGTGCTGCGGCTGGCCCGGAGCGGGGCACCCGTGCTGCGGCTGGCCCGGAGCGGGGCACCCGTGCTGCGGCTGGCCCGGAGCGGGGCACCCGTGCTGCGGCTGGCCCGGAGCGGGGCACCCGTGCTGCGGCTGGCCCGGAGCGGGGCACCCGTGCTGCGGCTGGCCCGGAGCGGGGCACCCGTGCTGCGGCTGGCCCGGAGCGGGGCACCCGTGCTGCGGCTGGCCCGGAGCGGGGCACCCGTGCTGCGGCTGGCCCGGAGCGGGGCACCCGTGCTGCGGCTGGCCCGGAGCGGGGCACCCGTGCTGCGGCTGGCCCGGAGCGGGGCACCCGTGCTGCGGCTGGCCCGGAGCGGGGCACCCGTGCTGCGGCTGGCCCGGAGCGGCGCACCCGTGCTGCGGCTGGCCCGGAGCGGGGCACCCGTGCTGCGGCTGGCCCGGAGCGGGGCACCCGTGCTGCGGCTGGCCCAGAGCGGGGCACCCGTGCTGCGGCTGGCCCGGAGCGGGGCACCCGTGCTGCGGCTGGCCCGGAGCGGGGCACCCGTGCTGCGGCTGGCCCGGAGCGGGGCACCCGTGCTGCGGCTGGCCCGGAGCGGGGCACCCGTGCTGCGGCTGGCCCGGAGCGGGGCACCCGTGCTGCGGCTGGCCCGGAGCGGGGCACCCGTGCTGCGGCTGGCCCGGAGCGGGGCACCCGTGCTGCGGCTGGCCCGGAGCGGGGCACCCGTGCTGCGGCTGGCCCGGAGCGGGGCACCCGTGCTGCGGCTGGCCCGGAGCGGGGCACCCGTGCTGCGGCTGGCCCGGAGTGGGGCACCCGTGCTGTGGCTGGCTCAAAGGTGGGAAACTTAGCCGATTTTGATCTTGAGAAAGGATCCCAACTTGTGCACGTTCTGAAACGTTGTGTCTGATCTGTCTTTGACTTGCAGGCATCTGCTCAATTAGCGACTGAAGTGACTGTATAGATGCTGGCTGGTGTTGAGTTGTATGGTATCTGTGAGCTCTCATTAACCCATTGTCATTTAAACTTGAGGTACATGATGAAGTCTCTTTGACAGAGTAATTATGCCTTGATCTTGTGGTTGGCATGGTAACCTGTCTTTCAGTCTGTGAAGACACAATGTCACTCGCATTTGTATTTTTTGCATGCAAACTTGTATCACTGGTCATCATAACTGGCTGTAAACTTGAATTAATCCCTTCGTTAACATTGTTCGAGGTTCCCTGTCCACTGTTACAGCTGTGGTAACCGTTTACTGCATCATTCAGTTCTTCACTTGGTTTATTTATAGACTGTGAACCAACCTGTGAAGTATCTGTGGTTAAGTTATCAGTTCCTAACACTTTCTGGTGTATGGTTAAATTGTAGTCTGAACTACCTCCAACAACATTGCTTTGCTGGGATAGAACATTCACATTTGGTGACATTTCTGTAACACTATGTCGGTATCCATGCCTATTCACACTAGGAATTGTGAAGGAAGTTCTCTCCCAAGAGTTTTTACCAGACTGAATACAAACTTCTGTAGTTTCTTCATCTCTACCTACATTTTCGGCTGTGGCGGTTTTGCTGTAATGCTTCTGAGAATTCTGAACTTCACACACAAATGATTGTGATTCAAAAGGTGCATCATTTCCGCCTTCAATGTTCACAATAACTTTTGTTTTCTCACTCTGTGTATAAGAACTTTTTTCAGTGCCCACACTGAGGTTCTTTGATTGCTCTTTAAGGAATCTTTGGTACAACTCAGCTAATTCTTGAGTCGTACACTGCCATCTTTTATTGACAAAAGCATGCAAAACTTCTTCAAATTTATCAGGAAAAAAAAACTTCAAAAATTTTACCTTATTTACCACAACCCTGCATTTTGATCTCACAGAATGTACAAAATCTGTTCTGGCACATGTGAGCTCAATATCTCTTGATGTTTCAGGCAGCTTTTCAGCATCGTTCATCCGAGCCTTGTACCTGTCAATATCCATAAAGCCAGTAACAAACAGACTAGCTAAATCAGTGAATTCATTCTCAATTTGTGTAGGGAACGATTTCACAGAATTTTCTATTAGATGTGTAGCAGCATCAGATTCAGAAAGTTTACAACCAATCCCTAAGCTCAGTGGATCTTTCACTCTTATTGACCCAATTTTTATCTTAAGTGAGGGAGAACAGTCGGCCATAGTAATATTAGGTATAGCTCCTGCATCATCATGTTGCAGCCTGTTTTCTCCTAGCTGCAACTCGCTTCTAAGATTTTCTTGTTTATTCTTATTTATGCCCGATTCATTTCCTGTTGCGTTATGTATCACTCTAAGGTTTTCTTTTCTGGCTTTGCTACTAGCTTCATTTGAAAAATTATTTACTTTCCCTTTCAAAGTACCAATGTCCCTCCTCTCTTCCTCAGTAATTACAGCACTTAATTCTTTTGGTCCCTGTTCTTTGTTCCCAGTGCGAATGACTGAATTAACTTCTGGTCCTGCAAGTGATGTCTGTCCGGTTTCCTTTGTGCTGACACTCATTCCGCTTTCGTTGGTGTGCACAATTTCTGAGCACAGCCTTTCAGTTTTAGTCCTTTCTTTCCTAGTTTCCATAATCTCCTTCTCTGCACTACCTTTCTCAGGAGACTCCAAGTTGTTACCGCACCCCACTACAAGAGCACAAGAGCTGCCGCCTTCTAATGGGGTAGATTCTATAGTTTTCGTGTCATTTCTGCTTCCAAAGCTTGAGTTCACAGGATCCAATTTTGGAAGAGAGAAATTTGGGCTACTTCCAGTCTCTGTTTCAGCATCTGAATGCCCACAATTTGGTAACGTAAGGCTCACAGACTTCAACTCAGGGAAAGACTCTACAGAACTGAACTCTTCTTTAATGCAACATTGTGCATCTGATGTGTCCAGATTATTGCACTGAAGTGTTTTTTCATCTATGTCTGAAATATCTGCACAGAGTGGTTCAGCTACAAGTTCTTCATTTTGATCAAGAACTTTTTCTTCATCCTTAACAAATATGGAAGTAAGGAACACTTCCCCATTTTCAATTTCTACTTTCTCATTGCTAGGTGAAATTTTATGTGAATCTGGTAACACATCTTTTTCACTGAATGTACAAATATCTCTTTCTCCTTCAGCATTTTTAAGTGCTCCAATTTCCTCACACACGTTACTGGTTTCTAAACTCAACAATGACTCACAAGATTCAATTCGTCTTTCTGGCTTATCATTCACATTCATTCCACTAAGTTCAGTGTCTGAACGATGGTGTACTTTTACTGGTGAAGAAAAAATATCTTCCCTGACAAAAGTCTGTTCATCCGTACCAGCATGCTTATTATTTGGCATGGGAGGAAAGGAATTTCTCTTATGCAATCCCACTTTAGCCACTACTGGCTTGTGGGGTTCTACACTGCTCTGTCTGAAATAGTGTTTTCTTGATTTAATAGATACATTAGGTAAATCAACTTCCTTCAACAGCCAAGGTATATTATGAGGATTAACTGCTGTATCTTTTGTCATAAGTCTGCTCTTGGAACATGCAGGTGGATTGGTTGCATCGGAAAACCAGTTCTGCATAACTTTCTCTTTAGCAGATTGACTTCGCTCTGAATCTTGACTCTTTCCAGCAACAGTTTCTTCACTGCTGCCTCTTTTTGCAATTCCATTTACCAAAGATTGTTCCTTTCTTTGGCTCAATTTAACTTTTGACACAAAACCTATAGGCTGACCTTTACAAATAGTTCTAGTTTTATTACAAAGGAACAATGGAGATTTTTTAGCAACTCTGATGCCTCTGTTGGAAGGTAGTAATTTTCTTTGTGCTTCTCCAGGCAATTGCTTTGTGGTGTGTAAAGCAGTCGACTTGTTTCCAATCTGAGGGATTTCTTTACTAACTTCTGAAATATTTTTTGTTTTACACATTTTTTGGCCATTTTTCTGTTCACCAGTGATACTGTCAGCCTCACATTCATCAGCACCAAAAAGCTCTTCAAACTTCTGACTCAACTTCAATTTCCTTTTAAATGACTCAGGAGCCCTTGATTGTTCTTTGAAGCATTTTCCTTGGCTATCTGTTTCACGCTCTTCGTGTATATATGGACGTTTTAGCAAGGTTTCTGCTTCAGTTTTTCCAGCCGTTTTTGTTTTGCTTGACGTGTGCTTCACACTGTGGTCTTTAGTTAACACAAATTCACACTCACTACTCTCTCCATTATTCCTGTGTTGATCTACTGCCTCTATAGAAATAGATGGTTCTAACGGCACAGTACATTCTTTCTTGTTGCCGTTTTCAGCGTTACTACCTTGCTTACCCGTAGAGCTGCCACTGTCATGAGGTATTTGTCTGCAGACAGGTGTCAACCTGAACTGTTCTTTTGTTTCTGGGCTTCTAGCTGTATTTCTCTGAACAGTTAAACAGCTAGTCTTATTCTGCACTTTTATATCATGCACAGTATCACTAATTTGTGGATTCACAAAACCATCTGGTGAATTATTTTCTCTCTTTGTTGTAGCATGTCCAGACTGGTTGTTGGTACTTCCACTGAACAGTGATTGAGACATTTTATCCTGTTTTTCAACAAAAGTTTTTGTGGTAGAGGATGCAGGAGATGTTATTTCAGATTCCGCACTACTCTTAATATTGTCTTTCAATTCACTGGTGGCAGAATCATTAACTTTGTTCTCAAGTGACAGCCTGAATTTGTTATTCCTGTAGACAGCAACATCTTTATCATTTGCTGATGATGGTTTTACAAGCTGGGTGCGGGATGCTGAGTGGAAAGAGAGATTGTCTTTGGCTGAGGTGTCACATTTAGCAAGTGTTGACGAGGATGCCAACTCTACCTTGGTTAACATTTTACTGTGATCCTCAGTAGTACTGTGATTGAACTTGGCACTGCCATGAATGTTGTTTGGATGTTCACACAACTGAGAACCTTGTGTTTGAATAGAGTTGTTATTTTCAAACATAAAGGGAACACATACTACATTTTGCGGATTATCTCTGTCACACTCAACCCCTGATTCTAGTTTCAAACTTCGTTCAATGCTCTCTTGGTCCTCCATTTCATTCTCACTCAATTCTTGCACATTTCTACACGATATTTGTTCATTAACGGAAGTTTTTGAAGAAGACTTGCATATATCTGTATCATCACAGTCAGTACTAAGTTTATTAGAAAGTGTGCAAGAATTTCCTTTCATTGATTCAATAGTGGAAGTTACAACGGCACCATTTTTTTGCTCTGTTACAGCTGTAAGAGACTCAACCTTATTTGCCATAACTTTCAAATCAATAGATACAGGAAGCGCAACAGGTTGTTCCATTTTTGTGTCATTTGATCTCCTTGCATTAACATTATCATGGGAAGATGAACTGTCCCCATCTTCACGTAAGTTTGGAGATGTCCTAATCTCTTGACGAAAAGTTCCCAAAGGCAGAGAGAGCATTTGTTCTGAGGATTTATTTTTTTTACTGCTTGTTAAAAATTCTGCACTACTGCACATATTCACAGATTTTTTGGCCACAATACTTGATGTACTAGTCAGATCACACAACAAGTCACTCTCATGACACTGCTGTGCCATGCTTACATCTCTTGAGAGTATTCCTTTAATAATTTCTGGTGTGGATGCTGCAGTTGCAATAGTTTGTTCATTTACACTGGTTTCCTTTAAAACTTTAGACACATCTGGTTTCAGCATTGTACGTCCAACATCATGACAGTTCTTGCTGCTTGGATATTCTGTCATCTGCACAGTAGCCTTGGAAGTGTGTATGTTATTTACTGAGTCGACAGGAAATCTGGCTTTATCCTGATAACTGTTCTTCTTCTGCTTTTCTTCTGTAAAGCTGCAGTCTCTCCCAATATTACAACTAGCATCAGATGTTCTCTTTCCAGCAAAAGAGTCAGGTCTCTCCTTTGTTAGCTGCAATATAGAGTCATTCTTTGCAGTTTCACCTTTACTGTCACCATATTTTTCCATATTTTTAATATTGGTTTTGTCAAAAAAATACTGCTCTGTTGTAAAGTGTGTGGATTTTTCATATTTGTGCAACTCTGTCTCTGTCCTGTCCTTAAACTTCTTGAACTTTGCCCTCCCTATAGATTTTTCTACCGTATGATGAGATCCTTCACATCTCCTCTTGAGACTATTTACAGTTTTGATTGGTAAATGGTTATACGTTGCACATTCTTGATCTTTTTCATGTTTATGTTTTTCTTCATTCATATTTTCTTTAGGCTTATTACATTCGCTGCTTGTATAACATTTTTTGTAATGTTTTTGCGTGTAACTTGCATAGTAATCACTGTCACTTGTGACTCTCCTGAAAGAAAATAAAAAGGAGTCACCATTTAATAGCTTGGAAGTAGTGAAAAAATATCTACAAAAAACTGAAGTCAAATATTTCAATAAGAACTGAAGGGGTAGAGGTGTGAGACTGTACAGAGACATACTTTCTGTCAGTTTTTGGTACAGATACATATGTAAATAAAATCATTTTGTAACAATTAAATATAAGTAATAACAGAACGGATTTCTGAAGGCACTACTACATCTACTGCAAATGGTGCATGAAGAAGAATGAACTTTTGCAGGCTGCACAATAATGCAATTTAAAATCACTTGGTAAATGAGCACTCTGATATCCATTGAGTTGACCTGTTCAGGACCTACATTACAGTAAACATTGGTGTTTCACTGTGGCGGTGTGTCAGACAGCATCTAAATTTCATTTCTATTGCTTTGAGCTTGGTTATTTTCAATGAGATCACTCAACATAATAATAATAATAATAATGCAACTGAAGGATAAGAAAGAGGGAAATGGTGAAAACTTGAGATAAATGCAAATGAATACATAATAAAACTATAGGGGTCATCAGGTAGGAAAAAGTGAATTTAGTGACAACAGGGGTTAAAGCAAACTGAGGCTAAATCCAGAACAGTGGCAGGACATGAGGGTAAGTTGGAGGTTAAGTTTCCACTTCTGAATTTCAGGACCATCACCAGTTTACAACAACAGGGAGCAGACTGCTAATGAGGGCAGAACCCATTTTTGCACACTGCTGCCAGAGGGGGTTAACTGGGCAACTGGCATTGCTCAGTAACAAATTGTGTGTGACCACAACACTAATCAAAAACCTGCACTTTACTATGTTGCACTAGCAAAAATGCACAGTTCTCATGTGACACTGAAAGCCTTGATCGGGGGAACTACGTTCCAATGTGGGAAGTGTCAACTGACATATCATTTTAGTTTGACTACAGAGCTATTTTACTGAGTCGTGACATGAGCACAAATTGCCTACCTTAGGGACACAGCAAGAGTCGGAACATGCTAGCACCTGTTACAGTGGAAGAGCTACCTACATACTCCCATATAGTATTACTTTCATCCACATCCTGAGACAGAAACTTCCCACCAAACATCAGATCTAAGCCCTCATGTATTTGAGTTTTTAATTTTCCCCCTTTTCTATTCCTTAATAAATTTAGTTTTCACATTTCATCCTCTCTTTCTCTTCCGATTTGTCTTTACTTCTCAATATGTTCCTGCAGTTGTCCTTTAACTGAAGCCTGCACAGTGCTTATGATGGATTGTCTTTGACCTACTCTCACACATTCATTTCCAGTATCCCCCCCCCACCCCACCAACCCAAACCCCCGCACTCTGCTTAACTCTTTCTCACAACAGCTGAGTCCCTCTCAGCACAGAGTCTTCCAACCTTCCTCAACCAACAATCCTGCTTTCTTTCCGGAAAAAACAACATATAGTTCTGGAAACTAGGAGTACTGTTTTCTGTTTTAAATGTTTCTAATGGCAACAATGGAAGTTGCTGAAGATTGTAAATACATAACAGCCTTTCTGTGTCTACATCAATAACAATAATTTTATAAAAAAACCTGTGAATATGAATTCTGTTCAGGTATCATTCAACCTCCACTACAGTTTCTAATTTCTGTTTTAACTGGTATTTTGCCTGCTTCAATCACATTTTACTGTACTACTGTAATTAACAATGACAGTCGTTTCCTCAATAGTGGCACACCCCACCTCCCACCCTCCCACATACATATTACACTGTAATAAAGAGATATAATAAGCAGGTGTGTTATCTGTAACATTCTATGTGAGGATGGCAAGTACATTGACTTGACCACTCACATGAATAGCAAATGTCACAACTGTGGTAAACCACTAACTTGACCATCATTTGTGAACAAGCTGCACACCATAACGCTAATGACTTCAATGGCTGCTTCACTACAGGAGCCAGTTGAATGCTCCCTTCCATCACACATTTCTCAGAACTACACAGGTGGAAATTGTCTCTCCAGTATGTCCTGCACTCTCGCAGTCCCCCTGGCCTAACTTCGTTCCCACTGTCCACCTTACCTTTTCCCACCTATGTTCTGTTCACACCACTCCTTCCCCTCCCAGATTGTGTACTGCCTTCTCCCACCACTCATCCTCCATCCTCCCCTCCCTCCATGCAGTCTCTCTCTCCCCCCCCCCCCTCTCCCTCTCCCCATTCCCTCCCTCTTTTATGTTCTACCTTCGGAACTCCTGCCACCAAGTCACCTGGCGAAAGACCTGCCTCACACTGCCCCACTACTCCATCCTTGCCCTGTACATCCTTCCCTACTACCTACCTACCTTCATCTACCCAGGCAACTACTTTCAATAATCAATGTTCAATAGTCTCACAGCTACGGTATGTGTGTGTATCATCTACTAAAAAAAGGGCAATGGCTCGAAAGCTAGTGTTAACTGTTTTCTACTATGTGTTGAGTTGACTATTTAAGTTGCTTCTGTGTTATGCTGGCAACAATGCTACTCGCCACTAGCTCCACATATGGTCAGAAGTCACACATTATTTTAATCACAAAACCACAGATTTGAGGAGAAATTTAAAAGTAAACTTTTAAGAACCTGCCCACACAATGAAAGAACCAGTATGCCCAAGTTAAACAACAGTAACAAATAATAACGGATTTTTAAGGTAAGTGAAGGCTAAGAATTAATTAATGGCAAGGGTAGTTTTACGAAGTGCACCTGCTATGAATGGAATAACTTTCACAGTTGACCTGTAATAGGCCAAGTCTGTTACTGAAGTATCATTCTTTCTGTTACATTTCACACAACAGCTCCTGCATCTTAAAGAGTAGGGAAAAACTGATAACAAAGGTGTGAACTTTTATGTCGTGTGAGCACACGGGCCAATGACAACACTGAATATAAAAAACAAGATATTTAATTTAACTTTGTTATTTACTTAAAGTTTCTATTATTAATTATATCAAAGGGAATATTCAGTTCAGAAAACTATTAACTTTTAAGAGGGAGCTGCTTGCTTACATTAAGGATGTAAAATTGTCAGTACTACCAATACACATACACGGGAGTAAAAGAATCAATCCCAGCTATCATAACTATTAGTTTTCTATGAGGAGGAAAGAGAGATATACTCAGTGGGAGGGGGGGAGGGGGGGAGGGGGGGGGGACATATCTCCACCTCATGTCTGCAAGATCTGCTTCATTATTAACATTCACCAATACCCCGTTTTATGAATTTGTCATGAATACAATCTGATCCCATGCAACAGCTGAACTACAAAATGTGAAATTATAGATAGCAATTAGAATACTAAGAAAATAATTTGATTTGAGAGAAAAATAGGTGAAATACCAAGCAACTAAATTTACCTCATACACTTCTTATGGATACAATGACATTAAATAAAGGTCTGTCCTACCTTTTTGTGTGGAGATCTATCTCTCTGTTGGTAAGACGCTCCAAACTTACAACAGTTTGTTGTGCAAGCTGTCTTAATGCCTTCCTTAGCTGCACTTTGGGAAATCCGTTTTTCACTAAATCTGAACGCAGCTGAAAATTAAATTTATATTAATGTGGTACTTGTTTTGATACCACTCTCTAATAATATTTTACTAGTGCAACAAACAGTATTAGGTTATAGTAACTTATGGGAATGCAGCCATTTTGACTGATTCACACCCTGGAAAAGTAAAAGACACACACACACACACACACACACACACACACACACAACTAGAGATCACCAACATTCAGAAGTTATCATAAGTGATGATAATACCCAGGTTGCACCAAGGGCTACAGCCTCTTTGCTTTACACAGGCAACACTTCGAACACATTTTGTAGAAATATAATGTGAAATGTGTCTTACAAAAACCACCTACAATTAGGATCCTTTTAGGTTCCTTTAAGGATGAGCTTGGTTTGCAGAAGGCTAGTGTCTATCGTACTCCTTGTAGTTGTGGTATGTCATATATTGGTTAGACTTACCGTGACTATGGAAGACCGGTGTACTGAGCATATGTGTCACACATGCTTGCAACAGGCAAGTGAATCTGCTACTGCAGAACATTATCATCCTACGGAATATAACAACATGGAGATTCTGGCATGCCCTTCCAACTATTGAGATAATGTTATTAAGGAAGCAGTTGAAATAAAATTAGGAAGTAACCTTATAAAGAGAGATGTAGTTTTCTGCTTTAATTCTGCATGGAATTCTGCTCTCCCCCCCTCCTCCCAATCAAAAAAAACAGAAGGACAGAGTTAATGCTACCTCACCGATAGGTTATTAACACTCGCTATCGATAACTTCTGAGGGTGTGTGGTAGCACTTGTGTTCAGAGAGATATATATATATATATATATATATATATAAAAACAAAGATGAGGTGACTTACCGAACAAAAGCGCTGGCAGGTCGATAGACACACAAACAAACACAAACATACACACAAAATTCAAGCTTTCGCAACAAACTGTTGCCTCATCAGGAAAGAGGGAAGGATGAGGCAACAGTTTGTTGCGAAAGCTTGAATTTTGTGTGTATGTTTGTGTTTGTTTGTGTGTGTGTCTATCGACCTGCCAGCGCTTTTGTTCGGTAAGTCACCTCATCTTTGTTTTTATATATAATTTTTCCCACGTGGAATGTTTCCTTCCATTATATATATATATATATATATATATATATATATATATATATATATTTGCCTTTCCATAACTGTTCTGCGGAGCAACTGTTTTTAATTCCGTCGTCCCTTGCAAAATTTTGGCTTGAAAATGACAAGGTATTCGCCTGTCGAAATATTGGCAGCTGTTGACAACAACACTCCGCTGCATTCCCATGAGTTATTTGAACATTTTATATGCCGAGATAAACTTGAGCAATTAGTATCTGAACTGTCACAACGGTCAATAACATATATGACAATTTCCTGGTTAAACAACATATGCTCTAAATAATTCGGAATCATATTTAAATTTTCCATGTAAAAACACTTGCATATAGCCTGCATGAAAGGAAATTCCAAGCGTAAGTGAAATACCTATCATAGCAATGCATACAATAATAGAATTCACATAACTAATGCCACACTGTTACTGTATTTACTGATAACAACCAACATCTACTGCGACAGAAACAATTTTACTAGAGCACTGATACAAGCAAATTAAACAGTTGAATAAAATGTGTGTATACCACACAACCAACAAAACTTTCTCTGTTAAAGAGAATAATTTTCAAGACAATTTACACATCAGTTAAGGTAACAACCCTTACATTTTACATCTGTGTCTCTTTCTGTGGACAGTCTTCCTGGTCTGCAATGAAGTCTTTCCATTTAAGTATAAACAAGCACGATTTTAAACTGAGAATACACTGCACTGGAGACAGTGTCAGTTCTCACATCTAAAGACGAGGAACTTTTGACCGGCTCCATAAATGAGCAAGATTCTCATAATTACTGTACATCATGACTTACTTATGTTTATTTTACAATTACTGTCATTATCGTAACCCTTTTTTTTTCAGTTGAATAAGAACTAGTTGTGCTCCAAATGAAAACAGACACTTGAGGCTTCTTACTCTCTTTTAAATGGATAAGACAAAAATCATTTCTTAACCCTTAAATGCATGATTGTTTATTTCAAGCTATAAAAATTACCACGTTTAGTTTATAGTGCCGACATAATGAAAAAAATATTGAATTTTTTTTTATTAAATTAACAAAGCATTATTGTTGACAATCTCTACAAACAAAACCAGACCTAATTTCAAATCTATCTTAAAAACACTTGAATTAACTGTCCACACCATATCTACTTATGCTTTCAAAATAATAAAGTAATTTTCATACACACAAATCAGTGCACAAACACCAAAACTATGTCTCTACTTTCCGCCAAAACACACGTGCGGCAATACATCCACACAGCTGATTGTCAAACTGGTTCAGTTCATCCTGCCATTTACGATCGCTATGAAGAACAACTAGCAGCTTAGCAGCTGCAGTAGAGTGTATACACTTAACTAAGTAACGAATTTGTTACAAAATGTTGCTCAGTGTAGGATACATTGAAGAATTGAAGTCCATAACTGATCAGCTACACTATGCGTTAAAGGGTTAACATGTCTAACCACACAAGCAAATATTATAAAATGAAAACGAAGTGGACAAGAGGCATTAACATTCCAAAATGTATTGCTGCCAACACTTTTTTGACATCTGTTACAAGATTCCAAGATATCTGAATGTCTCAAAGGCTTTCTTAAATAACAGACCTCAGAATGTTGCTCCTGACAGCAAGTGTTCATCAGAGAAAAGGATATCATCAGATAAGTGCGGTAGGATGGCTACTATTCTCTATACACATAAATGGGAAAATAATCCTATAATGTTAGAATACAGCATTATTAAGGTGATTCTTGAAAAAGTCACACTGATTAAATATGTTGGAAAGCTAAATGAAATGGCCCCACCAGATCAGATTAAAGAAAGACCCAAAGCGATTCAATGGGGTGGGGGTGGGGGGGGGGGGGTTGCTACATTTTCTACCAGTAGGTTCTATCAATGCACCTCGGAATAATTTTGAGAATCAACATTTGAAGCTGACTGCGGAACAACTCTGCTGCCACCAACATACATTTCACAGCGGAACCACGAAGATAACAGAAATTAGGGCTCATGAGAAGGCATAAAGATAATCATTTTCCTTTGCTCTATTTGTGAGTGGAACAGAAAAATAAATTACTAGCGGGTACCCTCCACTACACTCCATAAGGAGGCTTGCAAACTATGTATTTTAAGGTAGACTAACAGCAGACACACATCCAGATTACAATTATTAACAGAAGCTTGAAGATCTATCCTGTCCTGAATTATACATATGAATGAATGTTTTAGGAAAGATTAGTATAAAGCACTGTATTAGCCCACACAATGCTGAGTGTGAAAGCGCAAAGACATTAACTTCCAGTTAATAATGAGTGTGATGATGTTCTACTAATATGCTAAAATATGTATTACAAACTTACGTGTACTTTGTCAGCAAATCTTTAATGACGAGTTGCTTACATCAGCTATTCATAAATGACTATGGCTTTACTTTGAGTGTGTTCACATTCACATAACATGTAAGTTGATATCTTAATTAACAGAAAAGCACTACTCTGAAAGAAAAGTCATGTAATAATCAGCTGTTTTCCAATTACACAATTTCGCATATAAGATGATACTGATGTTTGCTACAGACAATAGAGGACATTATGTGAAGTGTACACATCTCTAACAGAGAACATCTTCATCACCTCTCTAAAGACTGACAAATCACAGCACAGGTCCAAATTGCCAATAGAGTGTGTGTGGCCTCTGTGGCACTATCAGGACTTTGACGACAAAACTGTTCTGTACTATAGTACGTTTCCCCTAATTAACCTTCATAATGGAGTTTAGAGTCGAGCCTCCTTGGTTGTATAGGGTTGGTTCTGGGGACCAGACAAGGATCTTCGACAGGAATGGTGATCTGTCAGAGTAGCAAGACAACATGAACTCTTCAAACAAGAGTATTTAGCATTAGACATATTTAGATGCAAAGTATCCGAATAGAAGTTCAGCCTACACACACACACATTGGCCAGAACCTCCACTACAATTAACTGCCACATCCCAGTGTCAGAACCAACCATCAAGTCTCCAAAATGAACTCCCATTACGTCAGTAGCTGCACTGGCTCCCTGACACCATCTGTTCCTATGCCAGTTCTTTATCAACCACTGCCTTAGCTACAACACCCACAATAATCTGCATCAGAAATCAAGTCCCTGTATACAATTTTCACTGCCAGTTCCTCCACTATTACATTTATCTCACCCTACATAAATTGCTGATGCCTGATGTAAACAAGATTCCCCACACTAGTTTCTATGGTAGTCTATTAAGGAGCAGATCTGAGGTTTTCTGTTTTTACTTGACGAGACTGACTATACTCCCCACATAGATTATTTCTTAATACAAGCTGTCTGACATCTATGATAGCTTGGAATGAATCACAACACTTTCAAAAATATAAAGAAAAGCACTTGCTTCACGGCAATATCAGTGATAACATCCATCATATGTACTCCTTTGTGAATGTGAGTTTATCGTCGTTACTGCTGCCTAAATATTGTTGTTGTGACTATCAAGCCAACTGTCTATAGGTGTACAAACCAGTGCCTTAACCAAGTACCAGGGCTATGAATCATCTGAACCGACTTTGTCAAAGAAGTAGGTCCCTAATACAATATAAGACCCTAAGAAGCAATCAAGTGGAAAGTGAAATGGACATTCAATTCCAGCTATTGTGGCATTAGTATTTATTGAAGTGTCTTTTAAGCTTCAATAAGAGAAGAAGTGATTATGTCCTTGAACCTGTTCCCTTGGGGCACGTTAAAAGATATTAACACTTTCGCACCTGAGCCCAGTGCTGACACATGTGACCAGCTAACTGAGCATTTTTCATGATTTTTAGAATTCAGTAACTTTTTGAGCTGTAATGCTAGAGGAAAAAACTTTTTATGTTTTTGCAGACTGATGTGTCATCTTTATGAGGAAGTAGGTTGTGGCAGGTGAAAGAAAGAAAGAAATTTTTGATATCAAAAAATATTACTATGTATTTTCAGATTTTGAAAAAAGTCAAACACTGAATGTAAGACACAAACAATTTGTTTTTGTATGGTATTCCCTTAAACATTCCGGTATACATAAAGAGACATTACACTCTTGACACCACCAACATGTCCCTTTCCTTCCTGACTTGCCAGTCTGTGCTTTGCTCCTTTCTGAACAAACTTTATTAACCCATGTGGGGTTTGCTTTCTTCATTGTCACTGGGATCTTCTGTACAAAATGCCTTCCCTTCAGTCTATCATTGATTGGACTATTTACAGGTTCAGTTTCCTTGTGTGCCCTTTCCACAAAGAGGCACGCCAACCTGAAGAAAAAATATCTTCATAATACATTTTTCCTGTCTTCAGCATTTCTTGTCTCCTTGTACAATACATATGCTTTTGTGAGACTCATCATAAACCTGTGAAAAAGTAACTTTTTCCACCATTTGAACTGCTTCCTGCCAAATGGATAGTAAGCAACCATCTGATCAAAACGATCTACTCCTGTTTTATAAGTATAGTAGTCCACCACTACCTCTGGTTTCATTTTGTCCCTATAGGTTGATAATTGAAAATTCCCTACTGGCACTATCTCGCCCTAATTTCTATCAGCAGAAATTCATAGTCTGGAATCTATCTCCGTGGTTGTAGAAGAGCCGAGGGCATAGCGAATCTTTTTAAGTCCCCACGTCTGCCGTTGAACGACACAGAGGCTGTGTCGGTATACGCGGCGGGTCTCGACTTCACTGCAACTGCTTGAATGGTCCTCTTGACCCCTTATTTATACCACCTTCGCGCGTCACGGAAAGCTTCTAGAATGTTCTGGAAGGTCCTATATCTCTGACTCAGAGACTGGCCACACTTACTGGTATGTTTCCATCATCACGAGATGCGCGACAGCTATTTGGTTCCCTGTTATCGTCACATAAGCTTATTTGACTCTTGGCGCCCCTGTGCCGGCACTTGGGTAAACGCTATCATCAAATACGCCCACAGCGCTTCCGTCCTGGAACGTGCTGCTTCACTGCTTTAAGAGGTCAATTATTCTTACTACTGTTAATTTATACTTGTCATTAAGCTAGATTCGCAACAAAATGTCACTCAGCTTCACAGGCTGCCACTTAGCAAACAAACTGTGTGTCTTTAAAGAGTTATTCCTTCTCATTTTATTGACAATATTTGCTGCATATCTATTAGTTTCAGTTTTGATTGTTTCCATAATTTCGTCTCTCATAAAAACACTGAAACAATCATAAGCACTTCAGTTTCCATTTATTTGTGCACTAACTCCACTATGTTCCCAAAAAACATGAACATCCGGCAAAACATCGTCTTGCGAAATACCCTCAGACTTCAAGAAGAACATAATAATTCCAACCCCAAAGTAAGCAGGTGTTGACAGATATGAATATTACTGAACTATCAGTTTAATAAGTCACGGCTGCAAAACACTAACATGAATTCTTTACAGACGAATGGAAAAACTGGTAGAAGCCGACCAAGGAAGAACAATTCGGATTCCGTAGAAATGTTGGAACACGTGAGGCAATACTGACCCTATGACTTATCTTAGAAAATAGATTAAGGAAAGGCAAATCTACGTTTCTAGCATTTGTAGACTTAGAGAAAGCTTTTGACAATGTTGCCTGGAATACTCTCTTTCAAATTTTAAAGGTGGCAGGGGTAAAATACAGGGAACGAAAGGCTATTTACAATTTGTACAGAAATCAGATGGCAGTTATAAGAGTCGAGGGGCACGAAAGGGAAGCAGTGGATGGGAAGGGAGTGAGACAGGGTTGTAGCCTATCTCCGATGTTATTCAATCTGTATATGGAGCAAGCAGTAAAGGAAACAAAAGAAAAATTCAGAGTAGATATTAAAATCCATGGAGAAGAAATAAAAACTTTGAGGTTCGCCGATGACATTGTAATTCTGTCAGAGACAGCAAAGGACTTGGAAGAGCAGTTGAACGGAATGCACAGTGTCTTGAAAGGAGGGTATAAGACGAACATCAACAAAAGTAAAACGAGGATAATGGAATGTAGTTGAATTAAATCAGGTGATGCTGCGGGAATTAGATTAGGAAATGAGGGGATTAAAGTAGTAAATGAATTTTGCTATTTGGGGAGCAAAATAACTGATGATGGTCGAAGTAGAGAGGATATAAAATGTAGACTGGCAAATGGCAAGGAAAGCGTTTCTGAAGAAGAGAAATTTGTTAACATCGAGTATAGATGTAAGTGTCAGAAAGTCGTTTCTGAAAGCATTTGCATGGAGTGTAGCCATGTACGGAAGTGAAACGTGGACGATAAATAGTTTAGACAAGAAGAGAATAGAAGCTTTCGAAATGTGGTGCTACAGAAGAATGCTGAAGATTAGATGGGTAAACCACATAACTAATGAGGAGGCATTGAATAGAATTGAAGAGAAGAGAAATTTGGGGCACAACTTGACAAGAAAAAAGGATTGCTTGGTAGGGCATATTCTGAGGCATCAAGGGATCACAAATTTAGCATTGGAGGGCAGCGTGGAGGGTAAAAATCGTAGAGGGAGATCAAGAGATGAATACACTAAGCAGATTCAGAAGGATGTAGGTTGCAGTAGGTACTGGGAGATGAAGAAGCTTGCACAGGATAGAGTAGCATGGAGAGCTGCATCAAACCAGTCTCAAGACTGAAGACCACAACAACAATGTAGTAACATCCAGAATTTGCCAATCAGCATGATAAAACTTAAGCAAACATTGTTTTAAACCCACAATATAATCGGTAAATACCAAGCCACACAAGGTTTTCTTTAGGAAATGTTACAGACGCCCACAGAACACTATAAACATAAGAACAATAACACATTTAGCAGGCAAATAAAAACCAAGTACAGCTACATCCAGGTAAAATACAGAAATGGAGGTGTCAAACAGGGGAAAACACCACTATTTCAGTAGAGTTTGTAGTTTGGCAAAACCGAACCAATTTGGTTTGATCCATAATGTTACCAAGATGGTGGACACCAAGGACGTTAAGTTCACTCCATCAAGAACACGGGTAATGCCATTACGACGTGCACACGCTGTATCAAACATGACTGAAGACGTGAATTGACTACTGACTTTTGTGAACATTTGATTAGCTAAATTGTGGTAGCCATTGGTGTATTTAGACATGTCCAACCTCAAAAAACAAACAGTGTTATGGCGTGTATGTATTCCACCAAAACAGAAGTAAAAGGAGTTTGATATTAATACAAATATTTGTGATATTGGCCTTGTAAATGAAACTGACCGTAAATTCCAATACTTTCCGTACTGATTGGTGAATTTCAAACTCTGAAAGAAAAATATGAGGTTTTTAAGAAAAACCATGGAACTGAAGCTGAAATATGAGGAATGTGCACTGTTCAATGTAATCTAAACCCAATGTCTGTGTTCATTACTGATCTGCATCTGAAATCAGTGCAAGCAGAGCTCAGTGTTAATGCAAGCAATAAGTGGACAACTCTGGAAAAGCCACCAATTCAGTAAAAACTATGACTGGTGTTGCAGAAAAGGTCCAAAACAATAATAAAAATTACTGTTGTCCAACAATTGCCAATTTGAGTCATACAAGGTTATGGCTATGTAACATTCCACACAGGTATGATAAGCCAGAAGTCAATAATGTGTGCATAAACATAATTGTGTTGCTATGAAGCTATCAGATGCAGTTGATCATGTCATTATAGTCAAGTCAACAGGTATTTACATGGACAGGATTATATAGAAAATAAGTTGCATCTTAACACAAGAAGAAAGCTTAACTATGCATAAGTCTTTTTTACCTCTGCTACATACAACTTATAGACGGTAACACCAATAAATGTAGTTATTCCTCAAGAAGCCATGGTTTTGGCTATCATGTAATCAATTCAGCTTTGGAAGCTATTGTTCACAGCAAATATTAAATGCTATGAGTAACGGAACATCACCCACTTTAATATTTTGTGATCTCTCAAAGGCTTCTGACTGTGTGAATCGCGAAATTCTTCTAGATAAGTTTCAGTATTGTGATGCGAGTGGGACAGTGCGCAAATGGTTTAAATTCATATTTAACTGGAAGAATGCACTGAGAAAAATCGGCAGAGTCCTCTAACTGGGGAGGTATCACGAATGGTATTCCATAGGGTTCAATCTTTGGTCCCTTGTTGTTGTTAAACATATATATTAATGACTTGCCGCTCTATATTCATGAAGATGCTAAGCTAGTTCTTTTTGCTGATGATACAAGTATAGTAATCACACCCAACAAACAAGAATCAGCTGAGGAAATTGTAAATAAGGTCTTTTAGATAATGGACTCTCACTAAATTTTGAGATAAAACAGTACACAAAATTCTGTACAGTAAATGGCATAACACCATTCATAAATACAGACTATGGCCAGAATCTGTTGCTAATGCAATATATTCAAAATTTCTTGGTGCGTGCATTGATAAGAAACTGAACTGGAAAAAACACATCAATGGTCTGCTGAAACAGATTGAGCTGCTTATGCTATTAAGGGTTACTGCAAATTTTTGTGATAAAACCTATTTTGCCTACTAAGCCTATTTTCATTCATTGCTTTCATATGACATCATATTTTGGGGTATTTCATCATTAAGAGAAAAAAATATTCATTGGACAAAAATGTAGACTCTCGCTAATCTGGCCATTCCTGGCACATATGGGTGCCAGATTAGAGAAGTGCCAGATTATCGAGTGAAATTTATTTTGTTTTTTATTTATTTGAAAAACATAGGGGATATAGTTTACTGTACTTTATTAAAACAAAGGGCACAATTTTAAAATGCAGAGGATATAATTTATTAAATCAAAAAATACATTAATTTTCAACGAAAACTTTTAGTCCTTGAGTGTATACTGTACATAATTATACAGTCATATCACTCACTATGAAACCTGTCCCTAATTTTTTTTAACTGTCACAATGATGATATGCGACGGTGGCATGCTTTATCATGCAACTGCATTACATCGGTACTGCTTGGATCTGGTTGTTGCATAATGTACTCCAGTAAGACCTCGGCAGCTTCAGAACCAGCAGTGTGAGAAATCTTCATGCTCTCTCCTCCTGTGTCCTCTTCTTCATCACACTCATCATTACTTTCTTGCATGTTTTTGAATATTTCTTCATCTGTAAAGTTTGGTCTGTATCACAGTTTTCCTCATTCAGCCACTTCCGTTTTCCCAACTCACTATCCATTTGTGTTGAGTACTGTCGGATAACATCAACTTACTTTCTGATGTCATAAATAGTTGCTCGTCCAACAATGAACTCAGCAGCAATGGCTTTCTGCGAAGAACCTCGATTTAACTTATCTAAAATTTCGAATTTCTGCTTGAGGTCTCGCATAACGTGTTTCTTTTTAGAAGACATGATTCCGAACTGTAAAGAAACCTATAATTACAAATATAGTATATAAAACATTGTTTAACTAAGCATTGTTGCAAACAATAATTCATTGTGCACATGTTTTTGGTTCTGCGCCGGATTACTGAGAGGCTGGACTACTGAGGGCAAGACTAGCAACAGTCTAGCGTAATCAGAATAATAGCTGGAGCCCACTAAAATCACCTTGCAGGCAATTATTTCAGGAATTCTAGATATTCACAGTACCTTCACAATACATGTATTCACTGTTTCTTATTAATTATCCACCCCAATTCAAAAATAACAGCAAGGTGCACAGCTACAACACTAGAAGAAAGGATGATGTTCACCATTCTGGGTTAAATCTGACTTTGGCACAGTAAGGAGGGGAATTGTGCTGCGATAAAAATCTTTGGAAATTAAAAGAATTTCTGAATGACAACTACTACTACTCAATAGATGAATTTTAAGATATGAAGTAGTATTGAAAACAATTAATTATATAGTGTAAAGACAACTTATGTTAAACTGACACATTCCACATCATTACGAAATGCAGTGTTCATGATTCTAGGAACAAGTATTAATGTAATGTAATATACAGAAATGGAAACATTTTAGAACAAACTTCTCTTCATCAGAGAAGTTTGTCATTTGAAAATGTAAACATGTCAACATCCCACATGAGCTGTATATTGACCTCTCCATCCTAGGCAGATGTGTTATATGAGCAACCAGTTTGTACATGGAACAAAAAGCTTTTGTACACTTCCCATCAACAAGAAGAAAAGCACCACTGAGAACCAACAAAGGAACTTGAAAAGCTGTTATGCGCATTACTACAAGCAGGAGAAACCACCAGAGGGGTAGCGTCAGAAAAACCACTTCATCACCTCAGTGTGAACCAAACAAGCAGCAGTTGCAAGTGAACTGTGTATCTCCTGCAACTTGAAAAGAGCACAATAGAAACGCAGCCACCAAACTGTTCTGTCAATGTGCATAACAATAAGAACTCTCAGCAACTGTTCAAATAATTATAAAAATTACAACAATTAAAGAGTCAAGCATGATGAGATTTTTCTAAAAATTGCATTTGTTGTGAAGAAAGTACCTTCCTACAGCTAAATGGCTTTTGGAAACTACTCATCATCTTGACTTTTTAATTTTTGTAATTTTTATGATACTTTGAACAGGCTCAACTCCGCCATTGCCGGTCCCAAGCCCGGATGAGAAAGGAGGAGGGTTAGAGGATGGGCCAACCCCCCATCCTCTGTAAAAAAAGATTCTGGTTAAAGAAAAAGACAAAAGGAAAAACTGGACGGATCAAAATGGTGACGAAACTGGATACGTAAATGGATTTTCTGGATTTAGAATTGGAACATGGAATGTAAGGTCAATCATGACGGGGGGAATGAAACAACTTGGAGGAGAACTGAGTAAATATCAATGCATAGTGGCAGCAATTCAAGAAACAAGACTTCCTCAGGGTGTTATGAAGATTGGAGATACTCACACGCTCTTTAACAGCAATGAGCTAAGCCCAGCCTGGACTTCTGGAGTTGGTTTTGCTGTACACAATAAAATGATATCGGCTGTCAACAAATGGTCTCCTGTAAACGACCGAATCTGTTGGATGATTTTACACGCTAAACCATATAAGATCTGCCTAGTCAACTGTCATGCCCCATCAGAGGATGCCGATGAAGAAACAAAGAATAACTTCTATCTAGAACTAGAGAATGTAGTAGACAAACTCCCAAGACACTCAATTCAGTTGATAATGGGAGACTTCAATGCCCAAGTGGGAAGAGAAGTGCAGTATCGTCCAACGATAGGGCCTGATAGTATCCATGAAACAAGCAACGAGAATGGTATCAAATTAATTAACCTTGCCGATACAAGGAGAATGATCGTTAGAAGCACATACTTCCCCCGCAAAGCAGTGCATAAAGTAACCTGGATATCCCCAGATGGAAGTACGATGAACCAGATCGATCACGTTCTTGTTGACCGAAGACATCATTGTAGTGTCGAGCATGTAAGATCCTTTCGCGGGGCAGATATGAATTCAGACCATTTCTTAGTGGTAGTCAAACTACGTCTGAAACTTTCAACCATGTGGAGAAGAAATTCTGAAATGATGGTCCGCTTCGACAAGAATAAGTTGAAAGATGTAGAAGTGAGACAGCGCTATCAAGAAAAAATTGCAGAACATCTCACAATAACAGAGAACCCTACCAGTGTGGAGAACGCATGGCTGCTGCTGAGGAATGCAGTGTTAGAAAGTGCAAATGAAGAACTAGTTTGCGATGCAAAACGAAGAAGTAAACCTTGGTTCGATGAACAATGTCGAGAATCTGTTGAGATTAGATCAGCGAAGAGGATAAAATGGCTACAGCAACTCTCGGAAGAAGCAAGGGTAGCTTACTACGAAGCGAGGCGAAACACGGACCAACTCATGAGAAAGAAGAAACGGGACCACCACAAAAGTCTGTTGATTGCAGTCGAAGAAGCAAAGTCGTCACGCTCGTTTTTCCAGGCCTCAAGATTCGCCAGAGGCGCATACAGACAACGTACATTGGTCCTAACGAATGAGACGGGTGAAGTTGTACCGCCAGAAGAGCAAGCAACCCTATTTAAAAAACATTTTGAAAACCTATTGAATCCCGACAACCCACCAGTAGGGACAACACAGACGGATGCCCGTTTTGACAGAGTTGAAGTCCCTGAACCATCTGAGGAAGAAATCAGTGTTGCCCTAAAAGCACTCAAGAACAACAAGGCTCCAGGAGGTAGTGGTATCACAGCTGAGATGCTTCGCTTGGGAGGGGAAACACTGGTGGGTGCTTTGAAACGATTAATTTCTACCATCTGGGAAGCAGAAGTTATTCCTGAGGAATGGAAGGGAGCAATCATATGTCCCATATTCAAGAAGGGAGATGCTACTCATGTATCCAACTACCGAGGGATTTCGTTACTTGAAATTGGCTACAAAGTTTTTACAACACTGCTACTAAACCGCATGAAACCACTGGCTGAAGGAATTGTAGGGACCTATCAATGTGGGTTCGTTGCTGGACGATCGACAATTGATCACATATTTACTCTGAGGCAGTTGATAGAAAAATTCTACGAATTCAATAAGGATCTACACCTCATCTTCATCGATTTTCGACAAGCTTATGACAGCATTGACCGCGCCACGTTATGGGAAACGTTAGAGGAACTTGGCATCCCATCAAAATACATCCGCTTAATTGCTGCTTGCTACTCTCAGTCTACGGCCCAAGTGCGGTTTGGTAATCAACTATCACCATCATTCAGTATACAAAATGGATTGAGACAAGGAGATCCATTGGCGCCAATATTATTCAATTTGGCCCTGGAAAAAGTAAGCCGTGACACTTGTCGAACCAGAGAGATGGAGATGGTGGGAGCAGACACAATCTTGGCATTTGCTGATGATGTTGTGATCCTTGGCGACACTCTAGAGCAAGTACGCAGGGATACTTCCCGATTCCTCCACAATGCAGAGAAAATTGGGCTGGTGGTGAACGAGGAAAAAACTAAATATCTTGTTGTATCACGCCGCCGAGATCTCCCTCCTTCCATTGATGTCGACAGGCATACCTTCGAACGAGTTGAAGAGTTCAAGTACCTGGGCTCCATACTAACAAATAGAAGTGAAGTAACGAAAGAAGTACAGCAACGTATAACAAATGCTAATCGCATGTTCTTTAGCCTGAACAATCTTTTCAGATCTCGGCTGATATCGCAGAAGAACAAGATCCACCTATACACGACACTGGTGAGACCAGTACTTTTATACGGCTGTGAAACTTGGGCAACATCAGCAACAGCAGAAGAAGCAATATGTGCATTTGAAAGGAAGGTACTTCGGAAGATATATGGACCCATCTACAATGCCATGGAAGGTAAATGGGAACGAAGAAAAAAAGAAGATTTATACCAGCGGTATGGAAAGCCACACATTGGACGAATATTGGCGCAGAAGAGACTCCAATGGTTTGGCCACATCCTACGGGCAGACGGATCCCTTCCAAACAGAGTCCTCCACTCTCAACCCACAGGAAAACGCCCTAGAGGACGCCCAAGAACTCGATGGAAGGATAGGATAACAACGATCCTGAAAGAAGTGGAACCAGCAGCCGTGGAGGAGGACGCCAACGACCGGATGAGATGGACTGCCATCTGCAACAGCTCCCTCCTCTCGTGTAATTGACAGACACTGCGTGTGTGTTTTTTTTTGTTTTTTTGTTTCTGTAATGTATCCCTCTTGCCTTTTAAACCTTTGATTGAATGCCCTGTTTATTTTTTCGTTTTTCTTTAAGCTGTAATGTACATATGTAACTTTTACTACTGTATAGAGTACTTTTGTAAGTCTTTTTGTCTTTACTTTTCCTTTTGTTCTTCTTGCTGTAGGCCTTAAAGGCCCGATAAGGCAATAAATAAAAAAAAAAAAAAAAAAAAAAAAAAAACTTTGAACAGGCTCTGAGTGTCGTGAGTTGAGTGTTTTTATTGCTATTTACAATGTCTCTGAGCTGTAATTGCCCTCCCAAGAAAGTTGTTTGTTCTGTCAATGATAATGCAGGGATTAAAACAGGGCTGCAATTTGTTTCTGTGCTGTGTAACAGAACTCTGGCTTCAGGAGGAGAAAATTAAGATGTTGACTCTCCAAAATTTTGTATTAGGAAGCTATATTTATAGAATTATACAAACTCGTGGAGGGAGCTGTACATATGTGAAAAGTGGTGTAAAATTTTCACCTATTTGCTTCCCAAAAGAAGCACCCAAAGAATAAGTTTTAGAGATGTCTGGAATTCAATAGTAGCTGAAGATGTAGCTATAATTTGCTTGTAGGGCACCAACACACAATATGTTTACCCTACTGAAAAATTTGGAATCTTCCCTTCATATGTTAACAAAAAAAAGCAAAAACCTAATTATGTGTGAGGATTTTAGTATTAACCTCAGAAAAGAATGAGAACAAAACACTAGTCTTTAGACCCTCCCCTTAAAATTAGATTTAAAACCTACAACATGCGCATTAACATGAATAACAGCAATATCAGTGCCAAGTACTGACCAAATATTTACAAATAAGAGGTCTGTTGAAAAAAATCCGGGGCATTCGTAATGGTGTGTTGGAGCGAAATGCGGTTGGCATTCCTGCACACACCTATGTTTAATGTGCAACTGCTGGAAGTTTCACTGTTATTGTTCAGTTCTGTATTGAGTAGAACGTTGCATCGCACAGTTTGCGCACTAGGTGTTACGAATGGTTCAAATGGTTTAAAAATGGCCCGACGGAAGTTAAAGATGACCCTCCTTCAGGACGCCCTTCGACCTCTACCGACGACGCTCATGTAAACAACGTAACGAAACTGTGTGCATCAACGAAACTGTGCATGCTAATCGAAGACTGTGTGGGAGATTGGAGAAGAACGTAACATTTCTGTTTGATCATTTCATGAAATCCTGTGAGAAAAAAAACGGCCTGAAATGTGGTGAGACAATGCATGGCTCTTGCATCACGATAATGCACCGGCACCTGCATCCCTGTTGGTGCGTGAGAATTGCATCAAAAAACGAAAGCATGCGCAGTCCCATCTCCGTACTCACCAGACCTGGCCCCTGAGGACTTTTATTTATTTATCTCAAAATTTGAAAACTCCGTTGAAAGAACGAAGATTTGCAACGATGGACTTGATAAAAGAAAATTCGCACACGGCGCTTCGAGGATCCAGCAAGAGACATACGAAGATTACTTCCGGAGGTAGACATGGCTTTGGGAGCGGTATATCACAGTTATGGAGGGCAGTATTTCAAAGAGACCATGTACAGTATGTAAGCATAGAAAAATTTTGTGGACAAAGTTCTGCATTTTTTGGAACAGACATCGTACGCCACGTAAATAGAATACACAACCTATGTAACTACAATACACAAATTTTTCACACAGGTTTGGGGTATGCAGAAGCACAAATTTCTCTGAAACCAAAGAGTCATCTTTAGCTTTCAAATTAGCTAATATATATCAGCTGGTGAAATATTACAATAAACAGAAAAACCAGAAGCTTTTTACGCTTATTTTAGGAGCACTAAGCAAATCCTAAACAAAGTTCGTAAAACATCAGAGAAACTGACAAATGAGAACAAATTATTAAATCTTATTGAAGACATGTCTAACAACTTGTTTTCGTTGCGCCTCACTGGTGATTTTCTTCTTGTTGGTGGAATACGTACGAAAGCTATTTTTATTTTGTGTTCCGACTTGTTGCTTGTCTAAAATCTCTGCCTAAGATGAAGATGTTAATATACAGTTTACATCGGTGGTTGACATGTTTACATTTTCAAATAAACTTCTCTGATGAGAAGTCCGTTCTAAAATTCTTCCATTTGCCTGTATGCTCTGAACAGCAGGTCCCAAAGCTGAATAGAGTACCGTAGCCAAAACCACGGCTTCCTCAGGAGTAAGATACTTTTACGGAAGCTGTCATCTTCAAATTGCTTCTAGCAGAGGTAAAAACACTTCAGCTTAGTTCATTGTGTTCAGATGCAATCCGTATTTTACCCAATTTCTGTCTTTGCAAATACCTGCTAACGAAGTATAACGACATTGGTCAACTGTATCTGGTAGCTTCAATGCATTACATTCATAGTTATGCACACATTATTTGCTTCTGGCTTATCATACGTATATGGAATGTTACATAGTCATAGCCTTGTATGAATAAAATTTGAAATGACTAATTAGCACCTGCAACGCCTGTTACCAAGTATTTTCTAGTTAGATCCGTAGTGAGGGGCCACACTTTCACAGACTTCATTTTGAAAGTTCTTGATGTGCTGCAGTCGGAAGGCAGATCGTTTAGAGCGATGCACATTCGCGCATGATTGTTCGAAAACAATTTTTTTTTATTTTCGAACTTTTTTGCAACACCAATCATAGTCTTCACTTCACTGGTGCCTTTTCCAGAGATGTTCACTGTTTTGCCATGTACGAAGACGACGTTCATCCTTGCTTTAACACTGACCTCTGCGTTCACTGATTTCGATGTAAATCAGAACTGGACACTGACCTTCGTTTAATATTATACTAAACAGCATACTTCCCTCGTATGTCAGCTTCAATTCGTTGGTTTCTCTTCAAAAATGTCTCACTTTTCTTCCAGAGTTGAAAATTCGCCAAGCAGTACAGAAATCTTATATGAATTTGCTGTACGTTTCGTTTACAAGGTCCATTGTTACGATTTGTGGAGTTGCTTTCGGAGCGCGGGAACGTCAAACCGAAGTTCAGCGTCTCTACACGTCTTCAGTCGTCTTCGATACAGTCTGCACACGTCATGATGGCGTCTAGCACTATCTTGACGGAATGAACTTCACGTGCTCCTACTGTTTCAGCTTTTACAATATGGCAACTATGACGACACTCGCCACAAGCGAGAAAGAAAGAAGTGAAACTACGGGCACAACTGCGGGAGTTAGGGTGTAATTACGTTGTGTTGAGCAGAGGCAAACTAAATATATTAACAGTTCCAATAATAACGATGTACCAAGATGTACAAAAGGAAAATATCACGCACACGATATTCTCAGTAAGCAACACAATCACATTTTAGAAAAAGTAAATAAAACTGGGATCGGAAATTTCATTTCAAGGATATAGCTTAAACGAAGTCCATGTTACCACAATATCTCCAAAACCCGGCACTGGAGATTTTACTTGACCAATATCGCTCAAACGGAACCATGACATCAAAAAACCATAAACAACTCAAATTCCTGTATCCAAACTTCACTTGATCTGTAGTTTAGAGATTATATTCTAAATAAAAATTCTATTTTGATGTTGCCGTAGCGTGTCTGTCTTGCTCAGGACGTGCTGTATTAATTAATGTATGACTGGTTTCTGTTGGCATCCACAGAGCACACCAACGCATCAAATTACATATGTAATTTAAACAATTCCAAAATCTGATATCGACGTAAACCTGACCTACAGAAAATTTTTTGTGCATATTTCAGAAGCAAAAGAGAAAGAAGATCAACAGAGGACGCCACATTTGTGGTGAAACATGTTTGGGGATGAAATAAAAATTGTTCCTGTTAGAAGGCGGACTCTCTGACTCATTATTACACTTAATACGGTCATCATATTGCGTCACAGTGCGAAGTCGAGAACGACACAGTAACATCTCGCAAGATTTATACACAGGTTACATGTAAGGGCGGAGCCACTACAACGTTAATTAGTGTGTAATACGTGTCGACGTTCGATATGGGGACATTGCTTGCCTTCAAAATACACTGAGGAAGGAAAATAGCAACACCACACAAAACTAACGCAAAGTAATGAAATTTCGGGAACACATGTCACTGCAAGATCACAGGTTAATGTACGCGCGAGAAAAGTCGTTGCAAATATGAAATGCTGGTGTAGTAACCGTTGTAACGGTGAGAATGTTAAATAGAAGAAAGCAACTGTGCATGAATTGCGTTGTACAGGTGCCGGATTGTCAGTTTGTGAGGTGGAGTCCCATGCCTTTTGTTTCCTGTGAGGAAATTTGGAAGACGCGGGAAGTTAACCTCGTTCTAACAAGGGAACCTCCCCATCGCACCCCCCTCACATTTAGTTATAAGTTGGCACAGTGGATAGGCCTTGAAAAACTGAACACAGATCAATTGAGAAAACAGGAAGAAGTTGTGTGGAACTATGAAAAAATAAGCAAAATATACAAACTGTGTAGTCTATGCGGAACATATGCGACATCAAGGATAGCATCAGCTTAGGAGCGCCGTGGTGGCATGGTTAGCGTGAATAGCAGCGGAACGAGAGGTCTTTGGTTCAAGTATCCCCTCGAGTGAGTATTTTAATTTTTTATTTTCAGACAATCATCACCTTACGTACTGTTTATCAACAAATGTAGGAAATAATCATACAAATGTTCGACAATCGTTCGATCCCTTAAGGAACTTTCCGATTCCTTACAGTTCGGAAAATATTCATTGACCTTGTTACTGAAGTCGCGAGCTATATTTGCTGGATTCTTATTGCCCACGGAATACATCTCAAGTATTTAATGCACTCTCGTCCAAAGTAGCGAACAGTCAACTGCCAGCCAGGGAGTCTCGTTATCAGGAATACTCTCTCTTCCGTGCGCTGTAGTCGACTGACGTGTGTTTCGATGTTTGTTTAGGTGTAGCGTCCCCATACTACGGCGCAGTTACCGCGCATCGGACGGACGGACAGATAATAACTGTCTGAAAATTAAAAATTTAACTTTTCACTCCAGGGAAGACTTGAACCAAGGACATCTCGTTCCGCAGCTGCTCATGGCACTCCTTGATGTCGCCTATCTAGCGCATGGACTACTCAGTTTGTATATTTTGCTTATTTTTTTTCATAGTTCCACACAGCTTCTTCCTGTTTTCTCGATTGATCTGTATTCAGTTTTTCAAGGTCTATCCACTGTGCCAACTTATAACTAAATCTGAGGGGGGTGCGATGGGGAGGTTCCCTTGTAAGACTTCGATGAGGAACTGCTTGTGGGCCGCCTACTGTTGCCCCGACCTTGGTTGAAAGTTTTGTGTGGTGTAGAGCGCGGAACTCGGTAGGATTCGATCGTAAACTGGGTGTACATCATATACTGGTAGGAAGGAATACATCTCCTGGAAGTACCCCCTGGCACGTTCCCTACGTACCAGGTACTATTTACAAGTGTACGGAAGTGCTCATATTAGATGGTACTACTCTTATCTTCAAAGTACAAGTCCTACTGTGGCGGAGGCTAGTGAATCTTTCTGAGCACTGCCTGTTCCAAATGATGCAAGTCCAGCCATGAGCCCGTGCGACACAGACAACTACCGGACCTCCGCTACCCCTCCAGTCGGTGCACACTGCAGCACCCTTCCAGAGTGTTCCATGACGATTGTGTCGATTGCGATCTTCAAGCGGTTGCCGCACGACGTCCGCCGTACTTTTCCGTCGAATACTTGCCGGCGCTGGTGGTTGTACCGTTCAAGGATCATGTTATTTAGTTCGCTGCTAGCCTCGTGACGCTCCAATGTCCGCTTCTTGTTATCTGTTCAAACATTGTATAGCGGCAACTAACTCGTCACACAAATATTTCACTTCCTACCGCCAAGAAACGTATTCCTAACGTTCCTACTAACTTAAAACTCAATATGTACTTGGTAGATCAATACAGGGACGGTTAATGATAGCTGTGGGTGACACCGCAGTTGCAGCCTGATGATGTCCCATATATATTCGATTAGAAACAGATCTCAAACAGGCCACGACAGTAACATGTCGGCACTGTAGGCCATGTTTGGTTTCAATAGCGGTATGTGGGCGAGTGTTTTGCTGTCGTAAAACGTCCCCTGTAAAGTTTTCCATGCACCGCAGCACAACAGATCGAATCACGTGATTGATGTACAAATCTGCAGTCAGGGAGCGCAGGATAACCGCGAGAGTGCTCTCGATGTCACATCTCAGACAGTTTCTCCAGACATAGGTCCAGTGTGTCTAGCACACAGACAGGTTGGTTGCAGACCCCCAACACAAGGCCATCAATGGCACCGAGGCAGAACCAGCTTTCATCAGAAAACACAACAGACCACCACCCTGCCCTCCAATGAGCTCTCGTTTGACACTACTGAAGTCGCTTGTCTGGTGTCATTGTAATGCACGCTACTGAGCGACTGACTCAGAGCTGTCCTTGAAGTAACTGATTTGTAACAGTTCGCTGTGTCACTGCGTGTCAACTGGTGCTCAAATTAATGCTGCAGATGCAGTGCGACGCGCCAGAGCCACACGCCGAACACGATGGTCTTTCCTCTCGACAGTGCTACATGGCTGTCAGGAGCTCGATCTTTTTGTGACCGTACGTTCTCGTGACCACCGCTGCCAGCAATCATGTACAGTGGCTAAATTCCTGCCAAGTCTTTCTGCAGTGTCGTGTACGGAATATCCAGCATCTTCTAGTATCGTAGCCGTATTACACGCCCACTTCCAAACTCACTGAGGTCTTGTTAATTGAACCTTCGTCGCTTTAAAGGATTCTTGACTAACATAAACTCACCCCCTCCATAATGAACGCTCACGACCACTACAAAAGCAAACCTAATGTCGCTACTAGCGCCACTCTTATGCCAATGGTGCGAAATCGGAAGAGAGATGTGTCTGATGTGAAACACACCAACTAACTTTTGTTTGTGTCCACAATCCCTTCTTGGTGTTGCGTTTCCTTCCGTCAGTGTACAATGAGAAATTACAGAAAATGGGCGAAACACATCTGAGAACGTTCCTCTATATATTCGTGAGCCACAATTAATTACAAATTAAGCAAGTTAACCAAGGTATAGCTACTGTTGCAAAGTAAATACAGCAATTGTGTCAATTCAAAGCTTGACAGCCTTTATTTGGTAATCACATTCGTTGCTTCGCGCCAATTCGCAAATAAATAATCACCCTCGAACCTAACCTATACCTCTGGCTACGCTATAAATCAGTCTGCCGCCAAATCTTAAGATTTCGGGGTGGGGGCAACATCACACAAAAACTTGCATGATTTTGTGTGTGCACTCTGACAACTGTTGCAAGAAAATTGAACATGTACGAGGCGTGTTTTTTTAAGTAAGTTCCGTTTTGAAATTAAAAAAGACGTGCTAAGATATCTCAATAATTTTATTTTCACATGAAAGCCTGTACCTTAATCTACTTTTCTACATAATTTCCGTCAATATTGAGGCACTTCTCATAACGTTGTACCAATTTTTGAATACCTCCTCATAGAAGTCTGCCGCCTGACTTGTTAACCACTGCATCACCACTGTTTTGACTTCGTCATCGTCTTGAAGACGCTGACTGCCCAGGTGTTTCTTCAAGTGCAGGAACAGATGGTAGTCACTGGGCGCAAGATCGGGGCTGTACGGAGGATGATTTCGAGTTTCCCATCGAAAAGATGTGATGAGATCTTTGGTATGATTCGCCAGATGCGGACGGGCATTGTCTTGCAGCAAAACGATGCCCTTGCTCAACTTCCACGGACTGTTGCTTTGATTCTGCTGTGACGTAGGCCACCCATGTTTCATCTCCCGTAACAATTTAGCTTAAGAAATCACCACCGTCGTTGTAGTACCGCTCAAGGAAAGTCAATGCACTGTCTAAACGTTTGGTTTTGTGCACATCCGTCAATATTTTCGGTACCCAACGTGCGTACAATTTTCGGCAATTCAAGTGCTCGGTCACAGTGCCATACAAAACACTACGAGAAACATTAGGGAAGTCATCCCCTGCACCAAACTTTCATTAACGACCGAAGGACGCCCATTCCATTGTTCATCATGCACATTTGTGCGGCCAACTTTAAATGCTCTCACCAACTTTATTAGCATTCCATCACTTATAATGATTTCTCCGTAAACTGCACAGATCTCACGATGAATATCGATCGCTTTTAGGCCTTTAGCACTAAGAAATCTTATAACGGCCCGTATTTCACAGTCGGCGGGACTCACGATTATCGGAGGCATCTTAAACACTCAGTACACAATGTAAACAAGGAAGAATCAGGCTGTAATGGCGTCAGTGCATGGATTAAGGTACAGGCTTTCGTGTATAAATAAAATTGAGATATCTTAGCACGTCTTTTTTAATTTCAAAACGGTACTTACTTAAAAAACACACCTCGTATGTTCACTTGACAGTTTCTCTGCTATTGTGGGCAACGAAGTATCTGGCGCTTCCTTATCAACCAGGAACTTCGTTTCTTGCAAGTACCACATGGTACTTTCATATACATCTTCCAATCCACATCCTTGTTTTCGTCATTCGTATTTTTATTCTTTGCGTTAAAGTTCGTTCGGAGCGAGCTGAATTTCTGTCAAACTCGGCAGCAACTGACATGTATTGCTCAATACCATCTTTGTACAGCAGGGTATACTGAGCAGGAGTCAATATTTTTAGAGCTCTGCATTCTTCAATATATTGTGCAAAACCGTCATTACCGATCTCAGATGGTCAGTATTATTGCAGAATACCGATTATTCAAATATCGTTCTGAAAACCATAATTTGAAACTGAGCAGAAATTGTGGCGACGCTTTTGTGCGCTCTGTGTAACCTAAATGCTCTTAATACTCTAACGAAACACTGCTGAACGATCGTATGTTTTCTAACTTTCGTCGATTTGGGCAAAAATGAACAAACAATACCAAGCTGTGAATGCCGAGGACTAACCTTAACAGACTTTTGTACTTTACCGCAAAGCTTCATGAAATAAGTGATTGCATCCATTAATCACTTATTACTGCTAACAATGTGAGTACACCATTCGTTTGTTACATATTTCTATGTGCTACAAACAGGAGCAACTTATTTCAGTTATCTGCGTAGGTATTAGTTTATTTTGTAATTCCTTGCATGTTTGAGTGCTCTTTAATTTAAAGCCGTTAATTTCGTGAGTGTTTATTTTTCAGGCACAGTTCCGCATTTGTTAACTGCCTTAATGTATATCCTTCGCCATCTTTATTATGGATAGGGACTGACAGCTATGCACAGAAACGATCTTAGTTGGTGACTCTTAGCTCAGCGCTCCAGGCTGTGTTGACTTCTGTCACACAACTTTAAGCTGCTTCCAGTGGACGTAAACATGGGGGTCAGGTGTAGGAATCAGGGGGATGTCGAATACATCCCACCTGTCCACCGTTTGGTACACTGCTGTGGCTGCCCCAGTTACTGCCTGCACTGAGGCTCTCCCCCACCCATGGTAGAGTCGATGGTTGTTCCAGGTTCTCGCAGGCAGCAAAAGACTTGCCATGCAGCCGATTGGAAGGCCGCCCGGTTCCTGTGACAAACAGGTCTCAGGCACTGGAGTCTGTGGCTGATTATTTCCCTGAGCCAGATGCAGATGCTGCTCCTGTTCCAGAGGAAGCCTCTCGGCCCACATGTTCTGGGCATTCACAGAGGGTGGGTTTGCTAGTAGTTAGGAGCTCCAACGTTAGGTGTGTAATGGGGCCCCTTAGAGATATGGCGGCTAATGAGGGAAAGGAGTCGAGTGTGCACTCCATGTGCATACCAGGTGGAGTCAATCCAGATGTGGAAAGAGTGCTTCCAGATGCCATGAAGAGCACAGGGTGCAGCCAGCTGTGGGTGGTGGCTCATGTCGGTACCAACAATGTGTGTCGCTTTGGATCACAAGAGGTGCTCTCGAGTTTCGGCCGGCTAGCTGAAGTGGTAAAGACTGCAAGTCTTGCTTGCGAGATGAAGGCAGAGCTCACCATCTACAGAATCGTCAACAGGATCGGCTGTGGTCCTTTGGTTCAGAGCCAAGTGGAGGGTCTGAATCAGAAGACAAGAGGGTTCTGCTACCCTGTAGGCTGCAGATTCCTCGACTAGCGCCATCAGATAGTGGAAAGGGTGTCAGTATGAAAGTGTGCAGACAAACACAGGGAACTGGAGATAGCAAAAATTGATTTTGTAGTTGTAAATTGTTGTAGCTGTGTCAGGAAAGAACCTGAGCTCCAGTTGCTTATAGAAAGCACTGACACTCGAGTCATTATAGAAACAGAAAGCTGGAAATAGGGTCAGCCCAAATTTTTTCAAAGGACCCAATCGTGTTCAGAAAGGACACATTAAATACAGACGGTGATGGAGTGCTTATTGCTGTCAGAAGTGGTTTGCCTTGCAGTGAAATTTGAAGTGGATAGTTCCTGTGAGTCAATATGGGCAGAGGTTGTACTTGACAACCGGAATAAATTAATAACTGGTTCGTTTTACCAACAACCTGAAGCAAACGATGCAGTTGCTGAGCAAATAAAATGTGTCATTTCAAACAGGTACCCCACTCACACAATTTTAGCTGGTGGAAACTTCAATCTACCCTCTATTTGTTGGGAAAAACACGTTTAAAACCGGCGGCAGGCATAAAACGTCGTAAAATAATTTCGAACAATTAGTTCTGGAGCCCACTGGAAGAGTAAATGGTTGCGAAAGCATGCCTGACGCATTAACATAAAATAATCTTGAAAAAATAGGGAGCATCATAAAAGTGATGGTACTGATCCCCTCTGGTACACTAAAATGGGTAAGAACACACCTGCGGAAGCAACGAAAAAAAAGCACACCGATTTCAGAAGAACGCAAATCCAGAAGACTGGGGAAATTATACAGAAACTTTTAATAGCATCCACAGCGAAACTCTGTCTCGAAATGTGGTAAAAAACCCGAAGAGATTCTGGTCATGTGTAAAGTAAACCAGCGGCAAGACGCAACCAACACCTTCAATGCGCGATTTATTTATTTGTATACACGTCATGTTCGGTAGAACCAAATTGAGGAGCAAATCTGTAAGGTCATGGAACATGTCAGTACATGAAATTACAACATAAATGCAATAACATAAAAATAAAATGTTTATGAACCCAAAAAGAGTCAAGCCATAAGTTTAAGTACACGCAATCAACAATATAACATACGAATCAGCTTAATATTTCAAGGAACTTCTCAACACAATAGAAGAAGTGACCCATGAGGAACATCGGTTATGTCACTGATGACAGTGCCACTAAAGTAGAGTTACTGAACACGGTTTTCCGAAACTCCTTCACCAAAGAAGACGAAGTAAATATTCTAGAATTCGAATCTAGAACAACTGCCAACATGAGCAACTTAGAAGTAGATATTCTCGATGTAGTGAAGCAGCTTAAATCACTGAATAAAGGCAAGGCTTCCGGCCCAAACTGCATACCAGTCAGGTTCCTTTCAGAGTATGCCGTACAATAACTACGTATCTAACAATCATATACAACCGTTCACTCATAGAAAAGATCTTTATCTAAAGGCTGGAAAGTTGCACGCGTCACGCCAATACTCTCGAAATTAAACAGGAGTAATCCGCTGAATTACAGTCCCATATCACTAACGTCAATTTGCAGTAAGATTTTGGAAAATATTCTGCACTCGAATCTATTAATTATCTCGAAGAAAACTATTTATTGACTAGTAGTCAGCACGGATATGGGAAAAATCTTTCTTGCGAAACAGGACTAGCTATCCCTTCTCACCACGTAATGAGTGCTATAGACAAGGATTGTCAAACTGATTCTGTAATTTTAGATTTCCAAAAGGCTTTCGACACCGTTCCTCACAAACGTCTTCTAATCAAATTGCGTGCCTATGGAGTATCGTCTTAGTTGCGCGACTGGATTCGTGAGTATCTGTCAAGTAGGTCACAGTTCGTAGTAACTGACGGTAAGTCACCGAGTAAACCAGAGGTAATATCTGGCGTCCTCCATGGAAGTATTATAGGCCCTCTGCTGCTCCCTGATATACATAAACGATATAGGAGACAATCTGAGCAGCCCTCTTAGATTGTCTGCAGTCTTTGTAAAGTCATCACATGGTCAAAATCAACACAAAGTGATTTGCACAAGATATCTGTATAGTGCAAAACGTGTCAATTGACTCCAAATATTGAAAAGCGTGAAGTTTTCCCGTGAATACTAAAAGAAATTGCCAAATTTCGGTTATACGATGAAATCACACTAAAAAAGTCTGAAAATTCAATTAGTTAGCGATTTCAATCAGGAATAATTTCAGTTGGAACGATCACATATATAATGTTATGGGTAAAGCAAACTAAAGACTGCGATTTATTGGCAGAACACATACACCACGCTTGTCCGCACTCTTCTGGATTACTGTTGTGCGGTGCGGGAACCGCACCTGATGGGATTGACGGACATCAAAAAAGTTCAAAGAATGGCAGCTCGTTTTGCATTATCGCGAATAGGGGAGAGAGTGCAACGCACATGATGCGCGAATTTGGGTGGCAATCATTAAAACAAAGGCGTCTTTCGTTGGGGCAGAATCTTCTCGTGAAATTTCATCAACTTTCTCCTTCTTATGCGAAAATATTCTATGCGCTCTCACCTACATAGCAAGAAATGGTCATCATGATAAAATATGAGAAATCAGAGCTCGCACTGAAAGATTTTAAGTGCTCGTTTTTCCCGCGCGCTGTTAAAGAGTCGAGCCTTAAAGAAATAGCTTGAAGGTGGTTCGATGAACCCTCTGCCTTGCACTTAATTCTGAATTGCAGAGTAATTATGCAGATATGGATTACGACACATATATGTAAAAATTGACTTAAGAATGTAACCATCATGTTACTAGCGGAAAACCGGTTATGTGCAAAAGCAGTGCTGAAAGTTCGCAAGACAACGACGTTCAAATGGAACGCATCCAAAATGAATCTTAGAATATTGCTGTAATATTGGTTTTCCCAGATACACTAGTACGTTCATCACAACACGGCACACACAAATCGATATATACATTTGCATTTACTTCCGTATTTCTCGCCCCCTCTCACAGCTGACAGATAACCTCTATGCATCACAGCCGCCGAACATGCACTGCCTGTGCTGCCACTTTCGATGACACTAGGAGAGGGGTGGGGGCATCTAGACTACGCATAGGAGTGGTGGTGGGATGGCACGGAGGGGGGGGAGGGGAGGGGTAGGGGAAGGAGGGGTGGCAGAAGAACTAAGGAGGGGGGGGAGGAGAGATGGGCTGCAGCAAATGAATATGCGACGGAAAGCGGCTTCCCTCCCTCCCTCCTCCTCCTCCCACACCCCTCCCCCTCCAAAAAAAACCGACGAAAGTAATATGGGAGCTAGTTTTGAACAAAACGAAGGAACATTATGGATTGTTCTTGTCGATGACGAGGTGGTTAGAGACAAAGTGAGCAGACAAAACTTGGGGAAGAAAATCTACGCCGCTGTGAGGGAGCGGTCCTAGGCGCTTCAGTCCGGAACCGCGCGATTGTTACGGTCGCAGTTTCCAATCCTGCCTCTGGCATGGATGTGTGTGATGTCCTTAGGTTAGTTAGGTTTAAGTAGTTCCAAGTTCTAGGGGAGTGATCTCGGATGTTAAGTCCCATAGTGCTCAGAGCCATTAGAACCATTTGAAGAAAATCGTCCGAAAAGGAAACATCCCGGCATTCGGCTTAGGCGATTTGGGGGAATTACAAAAAAACCCTCTGAATGGTTAGGCTGGGATGTGAACCGCTGTCCTCCAAAAGAAGTATGAGCCCAGTATCTTGCTACTTCGCCATCCCGATCAGTGAGATGTACAATAATACTCCTAAGTGTACACTGTCGTGCACAATGAAACTGCTAAGTAATACTGCAGTACACATCGCAGTTACGATAAAATACTAAGTTAAAACCAGGAAGGTTCAACAGTCAAGTTACTACCGCTGTCGTATGATTAAAATTCGATGGTTTTATAGAAAATGTACACGATCTCTAGCATCTGACTTTTGGATTAATAAGAAACTATCTGCATTCTATCAAGCAGAGCTCCCATCGACCGAAAAATTGGTCTGAATACCACAGGGCTTTACCAACAATCGATGGTGTGCATTTTTTGCATCGGACGAATTAAGGAACCTCACCACAGTTATTGGAGGGGGGGGGGGGGTGTTGACAACAGATCATTCACATACACAAGGTGTTCCAAACAAACAGCGACAAACTTTAGCGGCAGTTTCCTGACACAGAAATAAGTAAAAAATAATCAGAAAACAAAGGCTCTAAAATGTACCATTTAATACGTATGTAGTGCTTTGCTTTCCATATTTTGGGAGTAGGTGTGAAACATTTACTTAAGTAGAGCTCATAGTTCTTAAAGTATGCGCTTTGAATCCTTGTTTACTTGACATTTTTTCCTTGTCTTGTTGTAACTGAAGCTGCTTTTTTTTTGCGGGGAACACACGGTATAAGTCATTGGGAATGGTGAAAGACAGTGTCAAGACAATACTAAATCCGACTGGGAATTGAACCCCAGACCTTCGGACTTGCAGCATGACACCTAGTCACGCTAACGTCGTGCATCATGCTTAAAGAAAATGATTCGTCGCTAGAAATGCGGCCACTAGCAACTCATTCGTCCTCAGTCACAAATGAGTACTAAGAAAAACAACAATGAAGTGCCTGTGTATCATGGGACTGCTATTCAGTTCGTTATTTACAGTTAATAATACGCCACTAGCAGTTCAACTTAGAAATTATTACCAATTGTGCTGAAGCACTCCCAGGACATGCATGGTATTGAACACCCCCTTACTCCCCCTGAAATCTTGACAGTGGCGACAGATCTGTAGCGTAGACCCGTCTGAGTTGGGTTGGAAGGTGACATGTTGATTTATAGTTGACGAAGCCAAAGAATGTGAATGTCAAAAAGCGGTAACAATCGAACTGTTGCGTAGCCTTATCTTATTCGTTCGTACCAAAACTAAAACGGCAAAGTAAATCCAGAAACACTGTATTGGACTATGGACAAGTCTATGCCAGTATTACGATGCACATTATTTACATCGATCGTATACAAACCGCGACAAACGGAAAGGGGACCACTACGCAACGTTTACCGTAAATTCGATTACAGCTGAGACTTAAAATCAGCAGCATCCCTCTAAGTATGCAAGGTAGGTGACGTGAATAAGTAGATAATCGAAAAAATTGATTTACCTGTAGTGTACAAGTTCTGCTGATACTTTCAGGTTTTGATGCAACACAACAAATGCATTCGTATCACTAACACTGTGAAGCCACAACTTTTACAAAAATATTCTTCCAGGAGAACGAAGCCATTGTGGAAGAAGCACCAAGAGACACACGAAGCGTGCCTTTTCTTCAAATCGCAGCGGCCCACTAGTCGTGGATAGCAGCACATCGACGGTGTATTTTGCGCTGTACGTCAGCATTATCACCACAAAACTACAATTTGCTACTACAAAGTAAATCGTACTCTGCTCCAGCGTGTAACTACAAGCGGCGTTCTAGCACAGAAGCCAATCGTCTATTAGCGTCATAACAAGCACTTCCACAGCGTAACGAGAACTTGTGTCAAACTTTTACCTCTCTCAACAACAGCTGCCTCCTCTGACGGCCGCACTTAATGAGCCAACGCGTGAATGTTCTGTTTCTCAACTCAATCTTCTCCATTGCCGCTTCAGCAACCCGCACACTTCGCGCTACTGTAAACAACTGCCGGGTGGTGGTCGCCGCCTTTCTCACGTGCCGCGCGGCGCACCGAGCAGCAGAGACATCTGTGGCCGGAATGCGTACCACTCGCAGTGGCGTAGGCGAAAGATGAGCCTGCTGGTACAAGGCAGTCTGCTACAGCGTGCGACACAACACTGAACGTTAAAATACATTAGAACGTCCCTCGACAATAAATACAGATTCATGGTTATCGACATTTGCATAAAAACAATTTCCTTTTTTGCTCCTACGCTAGTCACAACGCAACAGGACGTATAAAAAAAATTAGAAGATGAGACTGAACTGCTGAAACCGGTAATCAAAAAAAATAGTATTAAATGCGATCTTGACTGTCAAAATATTTGCCTCACTTAAAGCCTGTTCTTGAAACTTTGTAAGTAGGCTTTATGTCTATCTTTACGAGTCTGCCGTCGCAGTTTCTTCAGCACCTCTGTGACTCCCACAGGTTAAACAAACCTGTGACCACTCGTGTCTCTGTAGGTTTGTACAATATTCCCTGCTGGCAGGGCCGTTCCTACCATTAGGTAAGGCTACACGGCAGCCTGGAGCGGCAAAATTTTAGGGGAGGTAAAGAGGGGAAAAAATTAATTTAAAATCAAAGAGTGAAACAATTCAGCAAATTAGAAAAAAACTGAAAAATAGGAAAAATTAACACACCGAATTATTTTCAAAAGCGCACGGAACATTTACTTTATAAGTTCATACTTACTTGACGAAAGTAAAAACGCTGCCTCTGACTGCCTCAAAATTAAAGAATTCACTACTGAGTACGAAACAGAAGCAAACGTAACCTTTATTCATCTACGTCGAGCGCTGGAGAAGGGCTCATGCGCTGGCTTGCGATATTGTTGAGACTTGATACCATACCTTCCTCAGTCCCTCTTTTTGCTTTTGTCTCTGCTGATTATTTGTCATGTGTTAGTTGTATTGAAGACTGTTCCCAGAGAATGATGACCTCAGGTCACCTTAGATTAATGATTAAAAGTTTAATAGGAGATCTGCATTGTTGTGGAGCTGTATGTTGGAGGAGGTGGTGGAGGGGAGGGGAGGGGGCGACATTGGACAGACCTATGGTAGTTAAATGGAGAGGCTGTCATTTTTCAGTTCTCGTCTAGGGCGGCAAATCATATGGCAACGGCCCTGCCTGCTGGTCCTACTTAGTACAGATTCCACACACTTGATCGTACAGATCCCACTACTTGAGCAGTATTCTAGAATTAGTCTCCGCGATGTTGCACTTCTGCCGTCATCAATTCTAACAATGGCAAATAAGCTTCCTGCCACGCTTACATTAAAACATCGCTCACACTGTGAAACGTATTGTACAACACTAAATGGTACTTTTTACGCTATACGGTCATTTTTATGGCCGGGGTTCGTTTCCCGATTGTTGCTCTGCTCTTTCAGAGGTTCTGCATTCAGTCCATCTATAGGCGGAATAGAATAAATACGGAAAGAGCTGTGTGTGCCGAGCCCATGATTATTGGAAATATCAGAATTCTGGAAAAAGAAGATAAAAAAAGCGCATTGTCTCTTCGAATTAAACTCTTGTCACGTCGTGTTGGAAAATAACACTTCGATCTATGCAAGGACGTAGGGGTGTTACGCCCGAAGCGACCCTACGCCCTTGTAAAGATCGAAATGTTATTTTCAACACGTTTACCATCATCTACTCTAGCAATGGCACACATGCTTCCTGCCATACTTTCATTATGGCGGGGGGGGGGGGGGGGGTTGAGGGAGAGGGAGGGAGAGAGAGGGAGATTGGGGGAGGAGCAGGCGAAAAACTTCTTGTAAATGAAGGCTTTGTATGGCGCGGTAAGAAACACGTTACAAGCGATCACAAAAATCTAGATACCAATACACACCATCTATTTCCATATAACAGCAGTTCTTTTAATACGCAACTATGATTCTTCTTGTTACATGATGCCATTACTTTTCGCTTCGGTAAAACTGAATCGGGAAATGAACGCAGTAGCATCTGCAAAATATGTTGATCTCTACTCTCCACTGTCCACTTCAGTGATTCGCAGTGTCTGGAAGTCACTCCCTGTTTATTCTAATTATGAGAAATGTAAGTTTATACACGGCTCTAGGAATATGCTACAACCGCTATGTTTCGTTCACATAGGGATCGTGAGGACAAGATTACATTAATTACTGCACGCACAGAAGTATTTAAACAATCATTCTTCTCGCGCTCCGTAAGTGAACGGAATGGGAAGAAACCCCAATAACTGGTACAATGAGACGTATCCTCTGTCACGCACTGCACAGTGTTTACCGAGTACCGATGCAGAGGATTTAATAACACAATAACAAAGCTACTGCGCCCGCCATTTAGTGTTAGTGAAATATCGATGAACTACGAGGATGAGTCAAATGATAACCTTAAATATTTTTTAAATATTATTTATTGTGCAAAAGTGGTACAAAGCTGTATCACTTTTCAACATAATCTCCCCCACGCTCAATGCAAGTCCTCCAGCGCTTACAACGTGCATAAATTCCTTTAGAAAAAAATTCTTTTGGTAGTCCGCGCAACCACTGATGCACCGCGTGGCACACCTCTTTATCAGGACGGAACTTATTTTCACCCATTGCGTCTTTGAGTGGTCCAAACATATGGAAATCACCATGGGCAAGGTCTGGTGAGTACGGTGGATGAGGAAGACACTCAAAATGTGTCGTGTCCCCCTGACGTGTCCTGAGAGGGAGTGGAAGGACTGCGTTGGTGCGCGTCAGAGAACTTACTTGGCATGAGGTCTCGGTGGTGTGGGCCGCCAACTCCTCACTGCTCCGTTGTTGAGAAGGCTGCAAGGTGAGCTAGAGTACGGAACTCGGATAGGATCTTAGGGAAGCTTTCATGTATGAACACTCGATGTATAGAACGATTATACGGGAAGTACCCCTGGCACTTGTGATTTAAATAAGATTCTATATACAGTCTACAATGATTGTCTATCTGGCTATGCAGTTGCCATCCCTAACTTCCCAAACCTAAGTCCTAATACAGTAGAGGCGAGCGCACCAGACTAAGTGTCAGCTGTGTCGATTCAGCCTAAGTCCCTACTTGTTGCTGTACTCACTACTCTCCTGCAACTCTTGCAGCATCCCGACGCAGACTAACGTGGACCCGCGTCCTAAGTACCTCACTCCATCACCGTCCTTCGATCTAGCGGCTATCCGCTTTTATAGGGGGTAGTGCACCCGGCACCACTTGTTCTAGAAGGTTCTAGCACCCCCGAACTTTGGTGTGGGCCCTGAGTAGGCTAGTCACGCGGCAGCATGTGATGCCTACGTGATAAACTAGCCATTCTCCACTGTTTGCTGTGTCCAAGGGTTGCCACAAACTGTGTTTGAGCCTCGTGATACTGCATACTCCGCTCTTGTTAGTCTAGTACACATTACACATTAGATAGTCTGGTCACGTCCGCCTCGCTTGATCTGTAGCAATAATTTTCCAGCCTACATGATTTTAATTCTAATCTTCTACTATTCGCGACAAATGCAGGTCTGTGATTGTTGCAACTGTTGTACGAGCAGTGTGGGGCCTTGTATTGTCATGCTGAAAAGGACACCTGCTGACAGCAACTCACGTCGCTTTGATTTGATGGCAGGTCGCAGATGATTTCTTAGGAGATCTGTGTATGATGCACTGGTGACAGTGGTCCCTCTAGGCAAGTAATGCTCCAAAATGACGCCTTTTTCGTCCCAAAAGAGAGTCAGCATAACCTCCCTCCTGATGGTTCTGTTCGAAACTTCTTTGGTTTTGGTGATGAGGAATGGCGCCATTCCTTGCTTGCTCTCTTCGTTCTGGTTGATGGAAGTGAACCCAGGTTTCGTCCCCAGTAACGATTCTTGCAAGGAAGCCATCACCTTCTCGTTCAAAGCGCCGAAGTAGTTCTTCACAAGCATCAACACGTCGTTCTCTCATTTCAGGAGTCAGCTGCCGTGGCACCCATCTTGCAGACACTGTGAAACTGGAGCACATCATGCACAATGTGGTGTGCTGACCCATGACTAATCTGTAAACATGCCGCAATGTCATTCAGTGTCACTCGGCGGTTTTCCTTCACTATGGCTTCAACCGCTGCAATGTTCTGTGGAGTCACTACTCGTTGTGCCTGAACTGGACGAGGAGCATCTTCCACTGAAGTCACACCATTTGCGAACTTCCTACTCCTATAGACTTGCTGCTGTGACAAACATGCATCACCGTACTGAACCTTCATTCGTCGATGAATTTCAATAGGTTTCACACCTTCACTACGCAAAAACCGAATAACAGAACGCTGTTCTTCCCTGGTGCAAGTCACAAGTGGGGCGGCCATCTTTATACTGATACTGTGACGGTATGTGTGCACCTGCACTATGCTGCCACCTACAGGCCATGCTGCACGCTGTTTGTAGCACGCTTACTAACTTATAGGATAAAGGCGCGAAATTTCGATTTGTTATTACAAATTTATGGTTCTCATTTGACTCACTCTCGTATCATTAATCGATAGCATCTACACTTTGAGCATTCCGTTTTGACCAACGATACGCATATCGTTTATAATATGATGCCCCTGGCATGTAGAGAGCAGAGGGAAAGTATATAGCAGGGAGGTATTTAAAGCAGCATAAAATATAGCGGCGCTTTAGCCAATCTACGCTGTTTATGTACGTTGTTAGTACACTGGTAGCTGCGGGGAGGGGACATGAAAGAGGGAATTTTCTTGTTTGTCTTATGCCGCTGACAACACTCGGGCATGCGCGTCTCGCACCGATCAGCTGGATTCGTAAATGTGTATTATGCTGTCATCTTCAAACGTGTAAGCCTGCTTGTTTGCGGTAAGGAATACAAATGTAAGTACGACTGTTTTAATACAGCGCAGTTAGTAGAGGAAAAAATTACATTTTAAAGATCCGTTAAGAGTTTGTGATTGTGCTGCGTAATGCATTTTAAAATAAATTATTAGCGTTATTAACCCTTTCGCGGCTTCGTGTGCACATGTATGCCCGGCAAGTAGAAAGGCCAGATGGCTAAAATGGGCAAAATCGGACACGAAAACCACAGAGAAACGCAAGAAACACGTAGAAGAGATCAAAACAAGAGAGCAGATTACCATGGCTGGTTGACCATAAGGAAAAAGGAGAAGCCCGCCACTCTGCAACACATTAAAACCTCCATCCTAAAATCACTAGTGTGGAGGACACAGAGGGACAAAGGACATTCGCTAAAACGTAGATCAAATGATAAAACCGACTCACGAATAAAACCTAAAACTAAAGCTGCTGTTGAGGCACTGTCGCCCAACACCGAAGATAGGGTGCTAGGAAAGTTCAAGTCCGCCGCAGAGCGGCTAAAAGTGGGCAGTCCAGCAAGATGTGGACACCCGTCATTTGTAAGCCACAGCGACACCGAGGTGGGTCCTCGCGACAAAGGTGGTAACCATGCGTTAACCACGTTTGGCCAATGCGGAACCGGCAGAGGACAACTGATTCCCCGCGAGAGGAACGCATGGAAGACTTCCACACATTCGTAGTCTCCCTAATGACACGCATTTTGTTGCGCGTACTGTTCTGCCATTCCGTCTCCCAAAGCCGAAAAACCCTGCAGCGTAAGACAGAACGCAGGTCAGTTTCGGAGATGCCCATCTCCAGAAACAGTTCCCGCGTAGCCTGTTTGGCCAGCCTGTCAGCAGGTTCGTTGCCTGGGATTCCGACGTATCCTGGGGTCCACACAAACACCACTGAACGACGGGAATGTTCCAGGGCATAGATGGACTCTTGAATGGGCGCTACCAAAAGATGGCGAGGGTAGCACTGGTCGATAGCTTGTAGGCTGCTCAATGAGTCAGTAAACAGGAGAAATCACTCGCCAGGGCATGAACGGATGTGTTCAAGGGCCCGAGATTTGGCCGCCAGCTCTGCTGTGAAAACACTGCAGCCATATGGCAAGGAGTGCTGTTCAACATGTCCTCCATGATCATACGCAAAGCCTACGTGACCAACAGCCACCGAACCGTCGGTGTAAACCACTTCATGGCCCCGGAACATGTCGAGACTCGAGATGAAGTGATAGCGGAGAGCCGCACGGTTAACCGAGTCCTTTGGGCGATGCGAAAGGTCCACAAGAATCTGCAGCCTAGGTGTACACCATGGAGGTGTACGTGAATGGATCTTGAGGAGAGGTGGTAATGGGAAGGACTCCAGTTCGGACAGAAGGGACCGGAAGCGAACCGCAATCGTAAAGCTATGACCTGGGCCGCAGATGCGGGAGATGAACCGCCATGGTTAGCAAAAGAAGATGGTAATTCGGATGTGCAGGAGAACTACGAACGTGTGCAACGTAACTGGTGAGCAGTTGTGCATGCCTAACCTTCAATGGAGGGATTCCGACCTCCACCATGACACTGGTCACTGGACTCGTTCTAAAAGCTACCGTCGCTAGGCAACGCCACGGAGGTGTGCTGGGTAGAGTAAACGCAACACTGAGGGTGCCGCCGAAACGTAAACCACACTCCCATAGTCAATTCGGGATTGAACAAGGGCTCTGTAGAGCTACAGCGGCGTAGAGCGATCTGCACCCCAGTTGGTATGGTTCAGGCAGCGGAGGGCATTGAGGTGCTGCCAGCACTTCCGCTTAAGCTGACGAAAGTGATAGGGCCAAGTCAATCGGACGTCGAAAACCAGTCCTAAGAACCGATATGTCTCCACTACAGTGAGTGGTTCTGGATGAATGGTTTAATAGCCACTAAATATAGAGAGACACTCAATATGGACCCCTGCGGAACGCCATTCTCCTGAATACGGGGCGAACTATGGGAGGCCCCGACTTGGACACGGAAAGTACGGAGCGACAGGAAGTTTCGGATAAAAATTGGGAGCGGGCTCCAGAGACCCCACTCACACATTGTGCATTGTGGCAAGGATATAATGTCGCCAGGTCCTGTCGTATGATTTACCTAAGTAAAAAAAGACGGCAACCAGATGTTGGCGTCTGGAAAAGGCTGTTTGGATGGCAGACTCGATGGACACAAGATTATCAATGGTAGAGCGATCCTGGCGGAAGCCGCCCTGACATGCAGCCAGTAGGCCACGTGACTCCAGGACCCAATCCAACCGCCGACACACCATACAGCCCAGCAGCTTACAAAGAAAGTTGGTGGGGCTGATGAGCCGGTAGCTATCCACATCAAGCGGGTTTTGACCGGGTTTGAGCACAGGAATGATTGTGCTCTCCCGCCATTGCGATGGTAAGACGCCATCGCACCAGATCCGGTTGAAGATGACGAGGTGGTGTCACTTGCAGTCAGGCGAGAGATGTTTAATCACCTGACTGTGGATCCGATCCGGCGGGAGAATGTGCAAGGACGCTGAGGAGCTCCCACTCTGTAAATGGGGCGTTATAGGGTCCACTGTGGCGTGTAGTGAACGAGAGGACTTTCCTTTCCATCCGCCGTTTGAGGGTGCGAAAGGCTAGGGGTGGGGTAGGAAGATGTATGGTACCCAATGGTCGACACGTATCTCTCCCAACACTCCTGTGTCCGTCGTTTTATAAGCTGGCGAACGCGGGCACGGAGCCGCTTAAAGGCTATTCGGTGCTCTAGGGAAGGGTGCCGCTTATGTCGCTATAGAGCTCGCCGACGCTCTTTAATGCCTCAGCGACTCTCGGCGATCACCAAGGGATTGTCCTTCGCCGGGGGCACCCTAAAGAACGAGGGATCGCACTTTCCGCCGCAGAAACGATCGTTATAGTGACCTGTTCAACGACAACATCGATGGCACCATGTGAGGGAGATTCAGTTGTGACAGCAGAGATGAAGGCTTCCCAGTCTGCCTTGTTTAGAGCCCATCTGGATAGGCGTCCGTGGGCATGACGCCGGGGGAGTGACAGGAAGATGGGGAAGGGGTCACTACCACACAGGTCGTCATGTGCTCTCCAGTGGATAGACGGGAGAAGGTCAGGACTGCAAACAGAGAGATTAATGGCCGAATATGTGCCATGTGCCACACTGAAATATTTGAGGGCACCTGTATTTAAGAGGCAGAGGTCGAGTTGTGACAGCAAATTTTCAACCTTCCTACATCGGCCAGTAAACATGGCGCCACCTCACAACGGGTTACGCGCGTTAAAATCTCCCGAAAGTAGGCTGGGCAGCAGGAAAGTCCAGACGGCTAATGGCTTGCATATACGCCCGAGATCGGGAGCAGGTAAACGTACACAATAGAACGGCTACTCGCTGTTGTCCGTATTTCTGACAACAATATCATTACCTGGTCTTCTTTGTTATGTAGGAAAGCGCTTTAGTTTTCACCTCCCCTGGGCCCTTCTTGTTTCCGAGTCTAACATTCAGCCAGTCCTCTTTTCGCTCCTGGTGAGACTACAGCGTTCGCGTGTGTAGCCTTTGCCATGTCGGGACCCAATTTATAGGGCAAGGAAATCATGGACATTCTTATGAATAGTGGCGACGATGAGTTGGATGCGTCTGGCCGCATTGCTGAATCCTCGACATCACGAACGGAAGACGGAAAGGAAGATGAAGTAAGTGAAACTTCGTCAGGAAAAAGAATGTATGACTGGGCGGATAATCATCCACTAATGAAACTACACCGTTTTGTGAACACGTTTAGCGGGTTAAAAGCAGACTTCGAAGAGTCAGTAAGTCATTTAGATTTTTTTTTTTTTTTGTACTTTATGTGCATGGAATTCGTTTCTGTCATTACTGAGAAAATGACGACGGTACCCAGGAGATTAGCACGCTGGAAGTATATAGAGCCAACAGAATTGTATTGCTTTCTAGCGCGTTCTCTGCTTACGCCTACAAGTACAAAGTTAGAAGTGAATGAATGTTGGTCGACTGATTCTTTGCTTCAAACACCAATATTTTCTAACATAATGGCCAGGGACCGGTACAAATTGATCCTGCGTTTATTGCACTTCAGTGACAATTCCACTGCAGCTCAAGACATTCTTGTAAAAATACGTCTCATTGTAGATCACACAAAAAATAAATTCCGCGAAGCAGTAGTACCCTTTGAAAACCTAGTGATCGACGAAAGTCTGCTACTTTCCAAAGGAAGACCCCGATTTAAGCAGTACATACCACATAAACGTAGCCGTTCTGGCATGAACATTTTCGTGCTTTGTGACGTACAAACCAATTATATTTTGGATTATATTGTCTACACTGGTGCCGCCACGGAAATAGAATCTGAAAATGCTGATTGGGGAAAATCAGGAGATGTTGTTGTTAGTTTGTTACTGCCATACCGCAACAAATGTCATACCACTTATTTAGACAATTGGCACTCCAGCCCCGAATTATTACTGTGGCTCCATATACAAATGCACAAACGCCGTCGGAACAGTACGCAGAAACAGGAAACATCTATCACCGTTGCCAGACACGCTTAAATATAGGGGAATACAGTTCAAGTCCTGTGGAACATTAACGGCACTAAAATGGATGGGCAAGAAAGAAGTCTGGATGCTTTCCGCCGTAAATGGATCGGATTTTGAGGGGAAAGAAAAAAAGCACATGGAACGGGCCAAAACAAATTGAAACCTACCTGTATTGTCAGCTATAACAAGTCAATGGGTGTAGTTGATAAGCCAGACATGCTGTTATCTTCTGTACAGTGCATCCGAAAAACAATGAAGTGGTACAAGAAAGTATTCTTTCACCTGACTGACTCGTTGTGCTTAATGCAAAAAATCTTTTTGAAATACAAAAGCAACAGAAGATACCACTAGCCAAATACCACTTGGAAATAATCCCTCAGTTGCTTGATAAGTTTCGTAGTCAAACGTGTAAAAGTGCGATCCCACGGGCAACCAAAGAAGAAAGCTCTTTCCGACAGCAGAATAAAGAGGATCATCATCCAGGGTTCCTCGTAGCAACGGACAAAAAGGAGGTTCCCCAGAGACGCTGCTGAATGGTATGTACTGTGTGGTGTCACCGCCAGACACCACACTTGCTAGGTGGTAGGCTTTAAATCGGCCGCCGTCCGTTAGAATACGTCGGACCCGCATGTCGCCACTATCAGTGTTTGCAGACCGAGCGCCGCCACACGGCAGGTCTAGTCTAGAGAGACTCCCTAGCACTCGCCCCAGTTGTACAGCCGACTTTGCTAGCGATGGTTCACTGTCTACATACGCTCTCATTTGCAGACACGACAGTTTAGCATAGTCTTCAGCTACGTCATTTGCTATGACCTAGCAAGGCGCCGTATTCAGTTACTATTGTTATTGATGTTGTGAATCATGTACCTTCAAGAGCGACGTTCATCTTTAATGGATTAAAATTAAGTATCAAACTAATTTCGTCCGCTTTCTGAATTCTCATTCCTTGTTATGTTCCAGACCTCACGTCAGTATAGTTCTTCCCTCCTCACGCCAGCCTGCGTGAGCTAAAACGCGTGCATTTCGGCCTCCTCTCGTAACACGGTGTTGGCTCTTCTGCCAACACAACATACTGTTCTTTCATAACGAAAAACGACACGCATAAGACGCAAAAAGTGTACTGTAGCTCTCTGCATGGTGCCGTGTTTCGAAAAATATCACACAGGAAAGAAATATTTGGATGTTTTAGTAACTGTAAGTTTCAAGTAAAGAAAACTAAAAAGTAAAAAATAAGTAAATAAAAATAAAAAAATAGTTTTAACTAAGCCAACGGCAGTCAAAAATGAGTATGGGAAACCAGTAAAATAAACCTTACTGAACGGGACGAACTGAAAAAGAAAACAGCGAGCAAGAAGGTGGTACAAGTACCCTATCCGATTTCTTATTTGTAGAATCGACTTTAGGCTTTAATTACAAACGGAGCCATGGGCCTATCGCAAAATGAGTTAGTGTTGCGAATCTCAATCAGCAACGACTATAAATTAAATGTATTAAGACTTATTCAGCTGGAAAAGCAGCTAAGGCTCAAATTCCCAGAAGCATTGCATCAGTATTTGTAAATGATACTGACCAGCGCCGACGAAGTGACGCCAGGAGACAACGTTACGTGACCGCTGTGGCCAGGCTCAAAACAGGGATCCAAGCAGCTTTCACACATCACATCACGATGGAAAACACCAAGTAAGTGGTCAGCGTCTCGGCGGGAGATATAGAATGTCATAGAAGCTTTCTGTGACGCACGAAAGCAGTATAAATAGGGGGTCAGGAGGACCCTGTAGTCAGTCGGGTAACGAGTAACGACGCAAGCTCCGTGTCGTTCTATGGCAGACGTGGGAACTTCGTGCGATTCGCCAACCTCGGCTCCGTAGCATTCAGGGAGATAGATTCCAGATCAAGGGATTCAAGTGATAAAATTAATGCAAGGCAGTGCCAGTAGGGCTTTTAAGTTGTCGGGCTATTGTAATCTTATGAATTCTGACATGAATAAGTGACCACACCTCACCGAGTTCCGTATCCTGCACCTTAGCAATAGCTTACTCCCTCTAAATGTCGCAGTTGCAGAAGCTGCCCGCGCCTCCTTCCTCTCTTCGAGCAGAACGAACGAGGTAAGACCCCTGCGTATAACACGTGTCGATCTAACACCCTCTCGGGACACGACACCAGATATATTCTTTGTTTAACTCTGAGTGCAGATGCATTACACAATTTGGTTTTAAATTTCTGTAATTGTTTTTTTATTTAAGATAGTAGCAAGAATTGTCCGAGATTCGGGCGTTTTCGCTACGCACCTCTCACTTTAAAACTATATACACTACTGGCCATTAAAATTGTTACACCAAGATGATAGGCAGATTATACACGGGTATTCTTTGGACAAATATATTATACTAGAACTGACATGTGATTACATTTTCACGCGATTTGGGTGCATAGATCCTGAGAAATCAGTACCCAGAACAACCACCTCTGGCCGTAATAACGGCCTTGATACGCCTGGGCATTGAGTCAAACAGAGCTTGGATGGCGTGTACACGTACAGCTGTCCATGCAGCTTCAACACGATACCACTGTTCATCAAGAGTAGTGACTGGCGTATTGTGACGAGCCAGTTGCTCGGCCACCATCGACCAGACGTTTTCAATTGGTGAGAGAGCTGGACAATGTGCTGGCCAGGGCAGCAGTCTTACATTTTCTGTATCCAGAAAGGCCCGTACAGGACCTGCAACATGCGGTCGTGCATAATCCTGCTGAAATGTAGAGTTTCGCAGGGATCGAATGAAGGGTAGAGCCACGGGTCGTAACACATCTGAAATGTAACGTCCACGTGCCGTCAATGCGAACAAGAGGTGGCCGAGAAGTGTAACCAATGGTACCCCATACCATCACGCCAGGTGATAAGCCAGTATGGCGATGACGAACACACACTTCCAATGTGCGTTCACCGCGATGTCGCCAAACACGGATGCGACCATCATGATGCTGTAAACAGAACCTGGATTCATCCGCAAAAATGACGTTTTGCCATTCGTGCACCCAGGTTCGTCGTTGGGTACTCCATCGCAGGCGCTCCTGTCTGTGATGCAGCGTCAAGGGTAACCGCAGCCATGGTCTCCGAGCTGATAGTCCATACTGCTGCAAACGTCGTCGAACTGTTCGTGCAGATGGTTGTTGTCTTGCAAACGTCCCCATCTGTTGAGTCAGGGATCGAGACGTGGCTGCCCGATCCGTTACAGCCATGCGAGTAAGATGCCTGTCATCTCGACTGCTAGTGATACGAGGCCGTTGGGATCCAGCATGGAGTACCGTATTACCCTCCTGAACCCACCGATTCCATATTTATTTTGCTAACAGTCATTGGATCTCGACCAACGCGAGTAGCAATGTCGCGATACGACAAACCGCAATCGCGATAGACTACAATCGGACCTTTATCAAAGTCGGAAAGTGATGGTACGCATTTCTCCTCCTTATACGAGGCATCACAACAACGCTTCACCAGGCAACGGCGGTCAACTGCTGTTTGTTTATGAGAAATCGGTTGGAAACTTTCCTCATGTCAGTACGTTGTAGGTGTCGCCACCGGCGCTAACCTTGTGTGAATGCTCTGAAAAGCTAATCATTTGCATATCACAGCATCTTCTTCCTGTCAGTTAAATTTCGCGTGTGTAGCAAGTCATCTTCGTGGCGTAGCAATTTTAATGGCCAGTAGTGTATCTTTACACACATTCGTGCGCTGTTAATGAAATTTTAATATGTTGTAGACACATAAGTCTGAAGTTATAGGAATTACTATTAAAAAGTTCCCATTATTTTTCTAAACCACCTGTTTTTCAGCCCATTGTTGTTGTTGTGGTCTTCAGTCCTGAGACTGGTTTGATGCAGCTCTCCATGCTACTCTATCCTGTGCAAGCTTTTTCATCTCCCAGTACCTACTGCAACCTACATCCTTCTGAATCTGCTTAGTGTATTCATCTCTTGGTCTCCCTCTACGATTTTTACCCTCCACGCTGCCCTCCAATACTAAATTGGTGATCCCTTGATGCCTCAGAACATGTCCTTCCAACCGATCCCTTCTTCTGGTCAAGTTGTGCCACAAACTTCTCTCCTCCCCAATCCTATTCAATACCTCCTCATTAGTTACGTGATCTACCCATCTAATCTTCAGCATTCTTCTGTAGCACCACATTTCGAAAGCTTCTATTCTCTTCTTGTCCAAACTATTTATCGTCCATGTTTCACTTCCATACATGGCTACACTCCATACGAATACTTTCAGAAATGACTTCCTGACACTTAAATCAATACTGGATGTTAACAAATTTCTCTTCTTCAGAAACGCTTTCCTTGCCATTGCCAGCCTACATTTTATATTCTCTCTACTTCGACCATCATCAGTTATTTTGCTCCCCAAATAGCAAAACTCCTTTACTACTTTAAGTGCCTCATTTCCTAATCTAATTCCCTCAGCACCACTCGACTTAATTAGACTACATTCCATTATCCTTGTTTTGCTTTTGTTGATGTTCATCTTATATCCTCCTTTCAAGACACTGTCCATTCCATTCAACTGCTCTTCCAAGTCCTTTGCTGTCTCTGACAGAATTACAATGTCATCGGCGAACCTCAAAGTTTTTATTTCTTCTCCACGAATTTTAATACCTACCCCGAATTTTTCTTTTGTTTCCTTTACTGCTTGCTCAATATACAGATTGAACAACATCGGGGAGAGGCTACAACCCTTTCAGCCCATAATAAACACATAACAGAGTGTCGGTTTGTTTCGAAGCTCTATTTCGTGGTTGTCAGAAACTATGCCGGGTATACTGTCCTTACGAAGAACATTAGTGAACAGTGCTTCTGTGCGCGCCGTAACATGCGGGGAGCCTGCAGCGGCCGCAGTCTATGGCGACCACAGGGCTGAGTCAGCTGCCTGCCGGCTAGGCGCGCAGGGAGTTTCCTCCAGTCAGCCAGGACGCTCGGCCCTTGTAGCCGCGAAAGGGTTAATTAAGTTACCCACTAGTGTCCTCTTTTGTTTCCCAGTCCTCGTTTTACTGAGAAGTGTTTTCGATTGTATTTGTTAACGTATCAGCTGATTCGAAAATAACTCGATCCTAACGCCCCATGTCACTTACGGTTCTGAAGGTGCTCGATCTTGCGCGTATGTTGGTTGCCTGAGCTGTGTTGTCAGGTCCCCAGAGGATTTAATAAGCAAAATGACATGGCTATTCATAATGTAAAGGTTCAGTCAGTATTTCTTACGCGGAAGCCGCGCAGTGAAACCCGGAGTTCCGCAGACACGGAAGGGGAAGTGTCACACAGTACAAATAGTCTGAGCTAGTAAACACGTCGAGGATACGAGCAGCGCGTCTCTCGGACCTTGGAGGGCGAGAAGGAACTTTCCGCCCCAGGACTCTGCCGGACATATCGAAACCAATACAGGTCCACAGCGACGAAGTGTCCGGGAAGACCGAAAAATAAGTTAGAGAAAGCGGATGCGAGGGCTGCGTCAGAGCAGGGCAGACCTTCAAAATGGGTATTTAAGGGCATCGACGAGCAGCAAGAAGCAGAATCGTCACAGAAGTTGAAGAGGACACAAGCAGACGAGGCCCGGCAGCATCGAGAAGGTAGCAGCCGCTACTGATGAGTCTATAGGAACCGCAACTACGTGGAGACGGTGATGCTCTGGTGGAAGCAACTACAACTGTCAGTTAAGTAGATGTTTTGCATTGGAATAGTTTTGAACAGGGACAGTTTGTCTCTGTCTTTACAGTTAGTTTCAGCAAGAGAAGGAACAAGCCACTGGCTGGTGCTTGTCTCCTGCGAGACAAGACAATGGTCCATTCTTTAAACGAAGAGTGAATTCAAAGGTGGTAGTTCTCGTGAGTAGTCGTTACCGACAGAGTGAGAAGTGGAGATTCTGGCAGAATCTATAGAAGTGTACAGAGTAAGTGGAAGGGTCTGACCCCTCACATGCCCTTTGTGATATTAGTTCAATAAATTGCGTTAAAGGAGAAATCTCACCTTACTGTTTTGATAGTTCAGTGCTGCCAATTCCCCCTTGTACCCGCTACCTATTGCAAGTATTTTCTATGTATCTACACCTCCTACACGCCCTTAGACAGTCCAGGAGATTTTACTCTCTCTCACCTCCGTAATAAAGGCTAGTTAAAGGGAACCACAAACCCATAATTGTCGTCAACGTCCCGACTGCGCCACGCAGGCTCGACCAACTCTATATTGGTATCCGGGACCTGTGCCGGGACGCGAAAGTCTGAATAGCGGGACTTTTTGCCTCAAGCACGCACCAGTTCCTGTAGAACTAAATGTTGTACGTGTTCGTGATTCCACAACCTACTGAGTGTAAACTAATGTCTTCTTGCCACGGTCTAACAGTGCATGTTAGGGAATATTTTTGCGAAAACTCCTAAACCTGTATGAACTTCTTAAGCTTTTGCCCATTAATGCTGCAATCCCTTTTAGAAACTTAAGCAGCGCCTGATTCGCTCCGCATTTTTTTTTTATTTCGAGTTTGTAGCATTCTTCGATCTGATTAACAATTTTTCCAGCTTCTCCAGGAAGCTTCTAGCTCTTCGGGATATCGCAGGCCAGCAATAGCTTTTTCGTCACTCATTTTGTTAGTTAAACACAACAAAACAGAATTCTCCTTCATCACGCAGCTACAACGCCACCACTCTTGAATCGCTGGCGTTAGCAGCAATGAGACAAACAGCACAATTGCCGCGATGTGTTCCGAATGGTGCCAAGGTATAACGAACAGTACTTCCTATTAGTGAGTTGTCGGCGTCCGGGCGTTGGCCAGCATTCTGTAAACCACCGATGTCTCTCACGGCCGAGGAAATAACGTACTTCCAAGATTACGGTGTTTATGTGAAAAGTAGTATATAACGAGAGTGCTTTATTATTATTTTCAAGATGAATCGTAAAAATGAATCTTAGAGGTGGAATTTTTTCAAGAAAGTTGACGATAATAAACAGTTTGTGAAGTACACCTTTTGCAACAAAGAATATAAAGATACAGAGAATACGACAAATATAAGAGATCAATCAAAAAGAAAGCACAATGAGAAGTTAGAAAACAGCGGATCAATAACAGAATCGAAGGGCTGAAGAATCAAAAAAAATGGTTCAAATGGCTGAGCACTATGGGACTTGACATCTATGGTCATCAGTCCCCTAGCACTTAGAACTACTTAAACCTAAGGACATCACACAACACCCAGTCATCACGAGGTAGAGAAAATCCCTGACCCCGCCGGGAATCGAACCCGGGCGCGGGAAGCGAGAACGCTACCGCACGACCACGAGCTGCGGACAAGGGTGAAGAATCAACCTATGATCAAGAGCAAGAGGTGCACCCAACAAATCTATAAACTCTCTAACAAAGTATTTTAACAGACGTCAGTTGTATGAAGGCAATTCACAAGTAAAAGAACGAACTGACATATGGACGAACAACGCAAATGAAAGCATACTGGCATCGACTTGCCACTTTACAGTGGACGGAAAATTAATTATTTTTCTTTGTTTCTTCAGATTTTTTGCATGTAGCAATCAAGTTGATAACTTTTTCAACACTTTCAATTGTTTATTGCACAAGAACCAAACTTGTACAGGTAGCTTACATATGTCTTTTTTTTTCTTCTTGTATACCGCCACAGCGTACTTTCGTAATTTGCCGATAGTCAGCGCTAGTCGCGAACACAGAGCTGCCTCATCGATGGATCGGCCGTGCTACACAAGGGGATAGTCGTTACATGAAATGGGCTCCCCGATCAGCAGATATCACTCCCTGTGACTCTTTTCTGTGGGGACACATTAAACATCTGGTGTATGTACCGCCTCTACCATGTGATGTAGCAGAGCTTCGGGAGAGAATAAGGGAAGCGACTGCCACAGTCGACGATGCCATGCTGCGACCGGCATGGCAAGATTTCGATTACCGTATTGACATCTAACGGAACACTCATGGTTCGCATATTGAATGTTCGTAAAAAAAAAAAAACTACTTTCAGAGTTTCTCTTCAAAACGCAATATGAATGACATCTGTACAATATTTAGTTCTTGTGCAATAAATAATTGAACGTGTTCCCGGACTTTATGTGATTACAGTGGAAGTTAAACTTTGAAAACGCTTTAGAAATAACACCACTGGTCAGAATGACGTCAAATTGCAACGGAGAATTATCGGGGAAGGGGAAAAACGTATGACAGAAGAAAAGAAATAGTGCGAAAACTGATTATTAGATGGCGCTGTATGTGTCAGAATACGTAAATGAAGACACCTGTCATGCGCACGACCCACTGAAATTGGTGTAAACACGCCGGGTACACGGCTTTTCCTTCTTTCGCGTCTGCGGCGTTCGCCACGACTTTCTTAATGAAGGATCGCGCTCTACTTGTAAAGCTGTATTATGAGAACGATGACTGTGCACACGTCGCTCTCCAGAAGTTCCGGACACTGAAAAAAGGCGTTGGTCCGATGACTGCTGTGGTTCTGGAGAAAATGATTCGGAAATTCGAAAAGACGGGTTCTTTTGGTGTGCAACCTGGTAGGAGGAGGAAACGAATTGATTCGACGTCAGTGGTAGCAGTGGCCACAGCAATGCAGGAGGAGACGAGTGGTGGTGTGCAAACGTGTAGTGCACGGAGAATTGCCCGAACATTGGACATACTCGTGAGCACAGTGCGTAAAATCCTACGAAACATCCTTCTTTCCTATCCATCCATAATTATCTATGTGCACGAGCTGCTTCCTGTTGACCTGCCAGCAAGAGAGACCTTTGCTTTAGAATTTCTTGCTAGCATCGAAGTGGACAATGATTGCCCGTGGAAGATTTTCTGGAGAGACGAAGCCCATTTCTATCTGGCAGGATACGTCAATACACAGAATTGTCGAGTATGCCCGCACGCAAATCAACCAGCACCAGTTCATCCTGAAAAGATCATTGTGTGGTGCGGGTTTACGGTGTCGTTTATCATGCGGCCAAATTTTTTCCGAAGAGACAGGTGTTTTCGGTCCTGTTACCTGTACCGTCACTGATAAGCGCTATGAGTGTCTTTTGCGCAACCACGTCATTCCAGCTCCCCAACAGCGTGGATGTGTGGATGGGATCATTTTTATGCAAGATGGCACACATCCGCACATTGCAAATCCAGTTAAGCAGCTGCTGAAGCATCATTTCGGAAATGCTAGAGTTATCAGCCGCTATTTCCCTACAGCCTGGCCGTCCTCATCACCTGATCTTAATCCGTGTGACTTCTGGTCGTGGGGCTATCTGAAAACTTAGGTGCAATGAAGCACGCATTGCGCAACACACTCTGAACGTGACCCCGGAAACATTTCGATCAGTTGTGGAACGTTCTGTTTCAACTTGTTGCAGGAAACGGTGGACAGCATATTGAACATGTTTTGCGCCAGTCACACGGAAGTTAATAATCCGATTTGATTCTGATTGATGCTTTTTATGCGGTTTCTGGCCTCAGGACACTTAAAAACCGATTTTTCCCATCTGATGTGGTATGGTATTGCCGTGGTGGATGGGCTTACGTAACTAACAGTATCACACCTGTACACCCATGCACACTGAATATTACATTTTGTTTAACGTCAAACGTACAGCTTAGGCATTGTTGTATGATTCATTTGTCATTTGTAGTCGACCACTATTAAATTATGGTGCTTACAGCGCAATCTAGTGTTACATTTTGTAACTATTTATTTTTCTTCTGCCATACGTTTTCCCTCTTCTCTGATAATATTCCGCTACAACTTGACGTCATTCTGACCAGCGGTGCTATTTCTACAGCAGTTTGAAGGTTAATTATAATCATCCTGTTGTATATATGCGTTGTGTTATGAATTAATATAAATAACACATGTAGTAGTGGAACATGCATTCATGGTAATGTTCTGAATACATTGTATGTTGTAAGAGAAGACATGTATCGTTGAATTAGCCGAGTGAATACAAACACTTATTCACTAGGAAGGCTTTTAACTCTCTGTACAACGACTTTGCTGCACAAGGTTTTACACTATGTGGCAGCTTGTTGAATCGTATCTGCCTATTAATACATGGGCTGTTGTCAGTTACTTTCAATTTTGTCCGCTTCCTGATATACTTACCCTAACTTCTAGTGGCAGTTATAAGAGTCGAGGGGCATGAAAGGGAAGCAGTGGTTGGGAAGGGAGTGAGACAGGATTGTAGCCTCTCCCCGATGTTATTCAATCTGTATATTGAGCAAGCAGTAAAGGAAACAAAAGAAAAATTCAGAGTAGATATTAAAATCCATGGAGAAGAAATAAAAACTTTGAGGTTCGCCGATGATATTTTAATTCTGTCAGACAGCAAAGGACTTGGAAGAGCAGTTGAACGGAATGGACAGTGTCTTGAAAGGAGGATATAAGATGAACATCAACAAAAGTAAAACGAGGATAATGGAATGAAGTGGAATTAAGTCGGGTGACGCTGAGGGAATTAGTTTAGGAAATGGTACACTTAAAGTAGTAAAGGAGTTTTGCTATGTGGGGAGCAAAATAACTGATGAAGGTCGAAGTAGAGAGGATATAGAATGTAGACTGGCAATGGCAAGGAAAGTGTTTCTGAAGAAGAGAAATTTGTTTACATCGAGTATAGTTTACGTCGTTTCTGAAAGTATTTGTATGGAGTGTAGCCATGTATGGAAGTGAAACATGGACAATAAATAGTTTGGACAAGAAGAGAATAGAAGCTTTCGAAATGTGGTGCTACAGAAGAATGTTGAAGATTAGGTGGGTAGATCACGTAACTAATGAGGAGGTATTGAATAGGATTGGGGAGAAGTTTGTGGCACAACTTGACTAGAAGAAGGGATCGGTTGGTAGGACATGTCCTGAGGCATCAAGGGATCACAAATGTAGCATTGGAGGGCAGCGTGGAGGGTAAAAATCGTAGAGGGAGACCAAGAGATGAATACACTAAGCAGATTCAGAAGGATGTAGGTTGCAGTAGGTACTGGGAGATGAAGGAGCTTGCACAGGATAGATTAGCATGGAGAGCTGCATCAAACCAGTCTCAGGGCTGAAGACCACAACAACAACAACAACATGAAGCTAAAATAAACGACAATGATTCCGTGAACGATGGCGAGTCTGATTATGGTTACGATCGCGGTTCTCGTACCACGTGCGAACGACGCGGATCCCCTCAGGAACGTTCGCCAAGGAGTGGAAATCGTGAATTTGATTTCACTTTTTGACGGTGAGGAAGTTTGAAGTTTTCCGTAATTCGGCCACGGGAATTCACCCGCAGGCCTGATTCCAACAATTTCAATTCTCCCTTCCTCCGACGTGGCCAAGTGCGCACAAAATTGAATACATGTGCGGTTACCCAGAAGGTGAGCCAGCGGTGCGTATGAGGTGAATTGCACGCAATTGCTACTCCATCAGGGAATTTCGACAGCATTTGCTTTCGATTTATTGGTCAGTAGCAGCCCAAAGTCGAGTGAGACACACTTATCTTGCTACCAGAACCGAACCGGTCGAAATTCTCTAGCCCTGTGCAGGTGTTCGAACACATGCTGCAGCCGAATGAGTATTTAGACGATCCCTATGGGCCTGCGGAAATTAATCGCATTTGTCTGGGAAAATTTCCCCTGCAATTGCGGCATGTTATCCTTGCAGGACGGTGTAAGGACGACATAGAGGGTTTCCGTAGTTTGCTCCTAGAACGTGCGTGCGATGCGAACGGCAGCGTTCACAATTACGGCCGAAGCGCCTACGAGCAGCGGCCGCGTGAGCGGAGCCGCAGTTGTCGGGGTGAGTGGCACTCAAGGCGTCGAGTTACCCGGGCTTCACAGAGCGAGCGATCGTTGGCAGCGTCGCAACTCTTCGCGGAACTCGGGTAGAGCCAATGACGGCAATGGTCACCGATCGCCAAGAGGGAATCGGAGACACCCCGGAGAGGTAGAGAGACATGGAAGTGAGCAGCGATTTAGGCGTAACTACGGCAGACCAGGGAACGGTAGTCGTGACCGGCCCCGGATTGATTACCGACCAAGCAATGGCAGGGGTGCTATAAACAGTGGGGGTGGCCCGCCAGCGGGTGTACAAATTCGTCCGGCAAACACTGGAGGATTAAAGGGGGGGGGGGGAGGGGCTGTCACCCACCTTTACTTTGCTTTAACTGAGTGAAAAAAGTTCGTATGTCTTGGAGTAGCTAGAATTTTATCATGTTATGATTTCACCCTGCTGTACGCTCTGGGAATTTTTTTTTATTTAAAATTAAAATTTGGCCTCTGAAGTGGTACCCCATTTTAGCCAGATCTAGAATGTATCACTTTGTTGCTCTTATCTGCTTTTCTAACCTACCTCTCCGATTAAGGGATCTGACATTCCACGCTCCAATCCGCAGAACGCCAGTTTTCTTTCTCATAAAGGGCCGATGTTCTTGAGGACAATATTATGGAAAATGAAGATGAGGTAGATGAAGATGAAATGGGAGATACGATACTGCGTGAAGAGTCTGACAGAGCACTGAAAAACCTAAGTCGAAACAAGGCCCCGGGAGTAGACAACATTCCATTAGAACTACTGACAGCCTTGGGAGAGCCAGTCCTAACAAAACTCTACCATCTGGTGAGCAAGATGTATGAGACAGGCGAAATCCCCTCAGACTTCAAGAAGAATATAGTAATTCCAATCCCAAAGAAAGCAGGTGTTGACAGATGTGAAAATCACCGAACTATTAGTTCAATAAGTCAAAAAAAAAAATGGTTCAAATGGCTCTGAGCACTATGGGACTTAACATCTTTGGTCATCAGTCCCCTAGAACTACTTAAACCTAACTAACCTAAGGACATCACACAACACCCAGTCATCACGAGGCAGAGAAAATTCCTGACCCCGCCAGGAATCGAACCTGGGAACCCGGGCGCGGGAAGCGAGAACGCTACCGCACGACCACGAGCTGCGGACTTAATAAGTCACAGTATCAAAATACTCACGGGTATTCTTTACAGACGAATGGAAAAACTAGTAGAAGCCGACCTCGAGGAAGATCAGTTTGGATTCCACAGAAATGTTGGAACACGTGAGGCAATACTGACCCTACGACTTATCTTAGAAGAAAGATTAAGGAAAGGCAAACCTACGTTTCTAGCATTTGTAGACTTAGAGAAAGGTTTTGACAATGTTGACTGGAATACTCTCTTTCAAATTCTGAAGGTGGCAGCGGTAAAATACAGGGAGCGAAAGGCTATTTACAACTTGTACAGAAACCAGATGGCAGTTATAAGAGTCGAGGGACACGAAAGGGAAGCAGTGGTTCGGAACGGAGTGAGGCAGGGTTGTAGCCTCTCCCCGAGTTATTCAATCTGTATATTGAGCAAGCAGTAAAGGAAACAATAGAAAAATTCGAAGTAGGTATTATAAACCATGGAGAAGAAATAAAACCGTTGAGGTTCGCCGATGACATTATAATTCTGTCAGATACAGCAAAGGACTTGGAAGAGCAGTTGAACGGAATGGACAGTGTCTTGAAAGGAGGGTATAAGATGAACATCAACAAAAGCAAAACGAGGATAATGGAATGTAGTCGAATTAAATCGGGTGATGCTGAGGGAATTAGATTAGGAAATGAGACACTTAAAGTAGTAAAGGAGTTTTGCTATTTGGGGAGCAAAATAACTGATGATGGTCGGAGTAGAGAGGATATAAAATGTAGACTGGCAATGGCAAGGAAAGGGTTTCTGAAGAAGAGAAATTTGTTAACATCGAGTGTTGATTTATTTGTCAGGAAGTGGTTTCTGAAAGTATTTGTATGGAGTGTAGCCGTGTATGGAAGTGAAACATGGACGATAAATAGTTTGGACAAGAAGAGAATAGAAGCTTTCGAAATGTGGTGCTACAGAAGAATGCTGAAGATTAGATGGGTAGATCACATAACTAATGAGGAGGTATTGAATAGAACTGGGGAAAAGACGAGTTTGTAGCACAACTTGACTAGAAGAAGTGATCGGTTGGTAGGACATGTTCTGAGGAATCAAGGGATCACCAATTTGGTACTGGAGGGCAGCGTGAAGGGTAAAAATCGTAGAGGGAGGCCAAGAGATGAATACACTAAGCAGATTCAGAAGGATGTAGGTTGCAGTAGGTACAGGGAGATGAAGCTTGCACAGGATAGAGTAGCATGGAGAGCTGCATCGAATCAGTCTCAGGATTGAAGACCACAACAACAACATCTGCTTTTCTCTAATCTTTATATTTTTGATCATTTCTATGTTCTACTTCGGGTCAAATTTTGTGTCAACGTACTGCTTGTGACTTATCCTATAGAACTGTATTAATCAAAGTAGAATCACAGGACAACACCCACATCCAAGCCCATGGGGGGACTCTAACCCCCTGCTTCTCTAGGAATTGCCCGCTGGGATTTCCCGACTTCCGTACCCCCGACCAGAGGAGGCGCGCGCTGCGCTAAGCCCGTACGGTGGTACCTGCCGTGCCTCCCTTATTGCCAGTGTTAGAGTTGTGCTCTTAGACATCTCATCTCGGGCTGAATAGCTTATACGAACAGTTCCTTTTACTGGTGTCGACTGTTTCATTTCTGTCATCTGTGTACCAAAGGTAACATCTTTTTTCTCTACAAAACCGAAGACAACAGGTGAGTTTATTATAGCGTAAGATTATGGTTCGTGAGGTGTTATACGGATAAAAGTTGCTTGTTCATGTATATGTATTACTTAATTTGGAACTGAGTTCTTAAAGTCAAGCTATTTGAGATTACACCACAATTTTTATAGGAAGAAGCGTCTGTTATATTTTCTTCCATAGTTGTTAACTTGTTTCCATATGCTGCGGCTTGTACTTCAATTGGAAAGTAGACAGTTTTTCTATGTATGTTACTTTACTTATTGGGCATAAATTATTTTTATGGCCACCCATCATCTTTGTGATCGATGAATCAAACCAAATTAATTTTATGTTCGAGACAGCGACAGGTAATATTTTCATCTACGGAAGTACTTGTTTTAAGGAGTCTTTTTGTGGAAATTGTACGATATTGCAAAGAATAGCCTTATCTTTCGTGTTTCCTTGTATTTATTACGAACTGTTAAACTTGCTATCAATGACGTCTGCGGGAAGTACTGCTGCAGAGGCTCGGGTAAGATCCTGCAAAATGAAGGTGCGGAACATAGCTTAGCACACAGACCAGAAAGTACTCGCACGCTCACACAAGCTCTCAAATAAACGTGCTGGGTTGTCAAGGAAGTTCTTTTTCTTATTGAACGGGCCGTACAGAATCAAGCGGATTCCACATCCAAACGCACTTGAAGTAGAAACCGTCCGCTCTAGCAAGCCGAAGGGCCTACACCGCATCTCCAACGTAAAACCGTATATTGAGTAAGAAGCAGATGATATTGCAGCTCTGAGATCGGAACGACGTGTTTCTCCTATGTTTTTGATTTTCATTTCTTATTTGGGTTAAATTAAAGTATATTATTTCCTGTGAATGGTCCCTCAATGTGTTTACTGTTTTATCTTCTTTTCAGCAGAAAAGGGTCATTTTGTGTAATTTTATAACATCGTAGTATGAATGGTTATGAGGGTTAGATGAGGCGCGTTATCTCACAGAAAGATAATTTTTTTCCTCATGAGCGAAAAGGTATAGAATGTTGTGGTGTGGCGAGTAAATGGTCGTAAAGTGGTTGTTTATGATAAATTTCAGTTGTTGTGTATTTATTCCCTCTAGGTGAGGATGATTTTGTGAGATTGGCAAATGTACTGTGATGTTTGTGAGACGATTTGACGACTTTTAGGTTGATGGATTTGTGTATGAAGTGAGACTAATGGTGTTTGATTTCCAGTGATGCAACATTGTAAGATGATTAGAAGTTGTAAATTGCCACCACCTACTACTTGATACATTTAAGAGGTTCGAGTCCTCCCTCGGGCATGGATGTGTGTGTTGTCCTTAGGACCGACGACCTAAGCAGTTTGGTCCCATAAGACCTTACCAAAAATTTCCAATATACATTTAAGAAGACCAGAATATGGAAGCCCTGGAAGATGAATATCGAAACACCTTTTAACCTCACGCAATTTTTTATTTGGTGAATAATCAAGATAACAACCTATAAATGCGAAATAACGTGAAGGTATCCAGAATGAGATCCTCACTCTGCAGCAGAGTGTGCGCTGATACTGAGACGAGGTACTAACAGAATTGAAGCTATGAGGACGGGTCGTGAGTCGTGCTTGGGTAGAGCACTTGCCCGCGAAAGGCAGAGGTCCCGAGTTCGAGTCTCGGTCCGGCGCAGTTTTAATCTGCCAAGAAGTTTCAACGTGAAGGTATGTGAGGATCCCTGGTGACACGTGTTGAGTAATGGTTCAATGGTTGTGAGTATCAGATGACAGTTAGTAAGATGAGAAATTATGGAAATGGGCAAATGATGCAATATACATGTCTTTTATGTCTTTAGTTATTTCTATTTTTATGACCACTAATTCGTTTTAGATCAATTTGATGCCTAAACATCATGTTATGATTCCAGATATGACTTGTTTGAACCTTCTGTGTCTCATTAACCATTACTTCTGTTGTGAAATGTTCATAGAAAAGACGACGCAGAAATTTTCCACAGATCAGCAAACGCGTACTGCAAACCATGAAGAAGCAGTCAACAAATAGCTATATGGGTATTAAGTTTCGAAAAAAATATATTTTTATGTGTGGGTATCGTAGTCGTTCTATATGTTTGTAGTGACTGGTAGAAATTGTGTGGATCGTGTGTGGGAATGCAGTTAGTAGCAGATAAAATTTTGTGTTTGTAGTTAGTAGTGTCACCAAATCTACTCCATTTCCTTACCGAATAAGACCTGTCCTGATCCATTTCTCAACGTACATAATACTGTATCTATGTTATATAAGAAGTACGTTTGTTGTTTGAATTTCGAGTACCATGTCGCTCTTGTGAAAGAAGCTTAGGTAATTTTTTTGCTCGGTGAAATTTTAATCACTGAGATAATTTCCTTTTATCGTTAAAACTAATCCTAATGCTTAATAACTGGCCATATAAATTTTCTCTTTTTTATATTATTAAGAAGGACGTCCTAGTATAACCATTTTCGGGCAATTTTTCATGTATTAGTCAGTAGCAGCAATTTCCATTGATTTTTTTTTTTTGTAACGCATCGTATCATGTAAAAGTCTCTGTGAGTGCAGCTATTAAGCGCCAGGCAGCCTAGTGAACCTGCACATCAGAAAGTACGGGTCTTGCTGCAACGGAAGGTGTTGCGGAGCCTTGCTATCAACCGCGCGCCTAGTGATGTGGCGAGCGGTCAAGCTGTTTCCACGCCAGAGGGGAGTGCATGCCGGTTTTCCCCCAACCCCAGACTGTCGGCCAGCGCAGACGGCGTGGCGCGGCAGGGAATCACTCTCGTCGCTGATCCGGGCCGGACACAGGTGCACATTGTTGGGTTAGTGTGTGGCGCAGTTGAGCATCGCTCGCGCACACACAAGCGAGACTTGAGCAGTGCCCGAGGCAAGACCAAAAACATTAATACGGTCTGACGACGGCATGGCTCCTGGTCTATTGAGACGTTACCATCTCAGGACGATGGTTTTGCTGAGTTTAACGGCAAGGGGACGTGGTCATGTGACAAGTACAGAGCTGTGCAGCTCACCGCTACCAAACGGCACCTGAAGCGGATGTTCCCTGCTTGCCGAGGGAAGGCACGAAGAAGAGCTTATTAGTGCCTTCCTCACGCTGGAATGTCCTGACGGAACATTGCAAGGCTCTACCAACCAAGCTGTGTGCAAACGGTGGTGGTGGTGGTGGTATGAAGACTGACGCACCCTTTCAGAAGAAATGCACTCGTGGTCGACGTTCCTTGCTTGCCGAGGGCGGTGCTAACAGGAGAGCCAGTTTTTGCCTCCCGTGGGCAGGAACGTCAAACGACCATGGTGTGCTCAGATGACTTAGCGGAAGAATTGACTCCGGCCACGACGAAGTACTTGAGCGAGGTTGTGAATTGCCGAGTAGCCGTGGCGCATGGACAGTGATGCGTGCTGACAGCTATGCCGGCGGGAGACATTCCACCAATGAGGTCCTACATTCTGTGGGACTACGGCGTGCACTGCAGTTGATTCGGGGGTGGCACCAAGGAATGCAAGGCTTTTGCAGACTTTCAGTTTGATTCCTATTGCAGACTTTGGGCCGTGAGAAGAATGTAGCGCAAAGGTGTTGCATATGTTGAAGCGATCTAACGTAGGAACTGCGTCCTCTGTTCAGTGTGAATGTTTGTGCACGTCCGATTGCGAGTGGATACATTCTAATATTTTCCGAATCTTGATCATTTTTGCCTCTTCGTGAAATTTCTTGTTTTCATTACTATACGACCATTGCAAACCACCCACGTGGGCTAATATCAGAGTTTGTTGGCGCTCTGCCATTACCATTTGTCTATTCAAATGTGTCCTCTGTAAAATGTTAATTGTTTGCAGCTGCCTGATTTAATGTTGCTAAAATTTGGTCACGGTATGCAGAAATTGTGTCTCCGCGAACCACGTGGACACACGAGTGACCTGTGATCCTAAGTTTCCGGTGGCCCCCTGCCTCTGAGTAGTGGGGCAACCTTCGTGACACCCTACATTCCATTGTGGCCAAATTTATTCAAGATGGTGGCGATGACGTCATCCAATATGGCGGATTTTGGCGGGAAAATAGGCCAATTGGGCTGCGTCCACTAAACAAACCCTCCAGAACAAACTGGCGCCAAATTCAAATTCCAACAGGGTAATGCCTGCAAAACCGTACTTGTCTTTATTCATCATCATCATCATCATAATATCATCATATCATCATCATCATCATGTCTTCCTCCACTAGAAAATTGCGCCAAATTCAAACTCCAACACGATAATGTCTCGAAAACTGTACTTCTATTTTTATTATTTATTATCATTTTTTATTATTTATTATCATTATTATTTATTCATGAGGTCCGATTTTCGCGGCGAGAAAGCCATTTGCGTCACATCCACAACAAAAATCTATCACAAGTTCAAATCCCAACACCACGTACGATATAGACCACATCCTACGAACTTTCTCGGTCACTTATCGCTTTTCACTGCTAACCTATCAAAATCGCGTCAAATAATAAAGTGCACTTATAGTAACCTAAGTCACATCCTTTGATTTTGCAGGGGGAAGGGGACTGAAGTCTTTATTTCAAGCAGTACGGTCATCACTTGTTGTCCAACACAATCAGTACACATCTTCGCAGTCCAGTCGCCACGACGTCCGCGCTCCAACTGAATTAGTTCAAATCCTCGCCACCCCATGGCCCCGCCGGCCAAAGCGGCAGATGCTACCGGTAGCTAATGACGGACAGCTACTGAGGTACGAGGCGGGACCCACTGCAACGCCCGGTGCGTTTGATTAACTGTATCTTACACCTACATGAACGAAAGACGAAACTGGGTGAAGACATATCAGTTTTTCATTTTCTTTACAATGTACTGTTTCACATATTTCATTATGCATGTTTTCTCATTTCACCATAAACAGATTTCATGACTACCGTTCATGATTGTTCACCATCTTCTAACACATTGAAACAACGTACGACAAAAGAGATTATTCAGATAGTTAAGCGAGACAAAAATTTAAAATGTGGTACGGTAGAAGGTACAGGAAAACTGTAAGAACACAAACGCTTGGGGGAAGGGATGAAAGTGGAAGCTACCTAATAGAATTTCGCACAGAGCACAATGTAATCATCGCCAGCTCCTTGCTTGAGAATCATGAAAGAATAATACATATTTGGAACAAAGTTTACGAAACCAGATTTTAAACTATAAGACATTTCCCAGTGCAGACGCAAACTTACAATAATGTATTGGTTACGAGCTGCAGTTTACAACAACGACTGACTGAAACAGAGAAAGGAATCCGCTAGAATACGAAAGGATATTTTTGAGGGAAGAAGTGGTGAATGCAGCAGAGTATGTGAACGGGAAAAAGGTTCAGTAGAAATCGTTAGATAAAACGTGATATATTAAATTTGACAAGAGGGAAAGATATAAAAATGTAGCAAATAAAGTAGGCCAATGGGAAATAGAAATGTCTAAACATGACGTTGACAAAGTCCAAAACCGCAACGCGATTTTGCACTTGGAAAACAGAGGGGAATGAAAGTGAGAAAGAAGAAAGAAAACTTTGCTCAAAGGAGAAGCAACTGTCACGAGCTCACTTGGCAAGACAGAACTAGGCAAATAAGAGAAGGCTAGAAAGTGGAAGGAATATGTAGTGAGGAGAGGGGGAGGGGTTGTACAAACTAACATAAGCACAATGTTAGATTCCTGTGGAATGTCTGAACACACAAGGCAATACTGATCCTACCACTTAGCTAAGTAGACAGACTGAAGAACTGCGAAACTGTGTTTACAGCATTTGCATGTTTAGGGAAAGGTTTTGACACTCTCAATTAAAACATTCTTTGAAGCTCTGGAGATGTCGTCGATAAAACACAGGGACACAAGATTATCTACAACTTGTACAGAAACCAAACTGCATTTCTAAGGCTTTAATGACTTGGAAGGGAAGCAGTAATTGAGAAGGCAGAAGTAGAGAGGACATAAAATGAAGACTGTCAATAGCAAGAAAAGCGTTCTGAAAAAGAAAATTTGTTCACATCGAATATAAATTCTAATGGTTGGATACTATTTTGCAAAGGTATTTGTGTGGAGTGCAGCCTCGTATGTAAGTGAAATGTGGACGATGAACAGTTCTGTCACGAAGACAATGGACGCTTTCAAAACGTGGTTATCAATAAGAATGCTGAAGATTAGATACGAGGATCATGTAACTAAAGAAGAGATAGGAATTAAATAGAGGAGGAAGAGGAAATTACGGCACAACTTTGACTACAAGAGGGGTTAGTTGACTGGACATTATGAGGCGTCAAAGAGTGAGGACAAAGGAGTTGGGTGATAGTATCCTGATAATAATCATCCCTTGAAATGCTATTCTACTATTTTATCTGTTAATGTAAGCAGTGAATTTACTCTTCCATGCACTCCTCCACAAAACATTGAAACCAAAACTGAAATCAACTGAACACCAAACCTTTCAGCCACTGTCTGACAACTACTGCATTCACTTTCAACTTTCTATAACTATCACTGGCTAGCCCCCCCCCCCCCCCCAAAAAACACACACACACACACACACACACACACACACACACACACACAGCAAGAACAGAAATAAACATTAGTTTTCAGCATATAATTCTTTAGGTTGGCAACATGTAAAAAACAAACCGGACAGGAAGGGACATGAGGTGAACACATTGTAGTTACGACTTGAAATCAGAGTTTTCGGTAAAATGTCTACAGCTAGTGACCGAACATGAAAATGTGTGTATTTTCCATAATCTAAGTTTTAGTTCAACCTCCAGCATGTGACCAGGTGAGGGGAAACGCAGATGTCCGCCAGAAACTCGATTCACTGTAAGTAATCAGTTATTCACGTAAAAAAGGATGTGAACTGTTTTATAATCTGCAAGTATCACATATCAAAACAAAACTGAATCATTCTAGATTCCACAGAAGATGCCTTAAAGTAAAAGGTGAAACGCGTCTTGAACCAATAAAGAACACTGGATAATAAAAAAAAAAGTTTGTTACTTACCAAAGGAAATTATCAATAGCTGTAGATACTTAGCAAATTACATCTTACGACAAACTAGCAAATTAGTTTCGGTTTAACTTCTCATTCCACATACTATTAAATGCCGTTTAAAAAAAAATCATCTATCCCTTCTGAAAAACGGTAGTTACTTTCATATCTCGGTAGATAAATAGGTCTTGCATATTTATCATGCAACGAAATACGTGACTTTTTACACGTTAGCGTTTGCAAAAAAACACGTTTCGATTTCTTGAACCGTTTGCGAAATTTGATACAACCACATGGTTTACGAGGAGCAGGACAAAGTATCGGTCGCATCGCGAGCGACCCACGCGCGGTCACCGCACAGCCCGTCCGCCGATATATCATTCAATATCTCGAGAACGGTGATAGCTATCGTTCTGCTCTCAGCTTTAAAAACAATTTCGATATGTTGACTAAATTTCATACGCAATAATGTATTAGCTAAAATAAACTGTACGCAAAGTCCACGCAATGCGTTTTTACCTCTGCAAACTCATCAAAATTTCGTGTAAAGGTTTACGTAAATGCGATACAGCAACTAACCACGACGAATAACGATAAGATTTTCGGTCCTTTATCGAGAGAAGATATCAGGCTGTAACATGCACACGAATCAAACTTTTCTACCGAATAGTTTCCTTGGAATCGGATGGTAAGTTTTTCATAGCTGCCGCCGCGTCCGCGCCAGCGGTCCGGCGAAAGTTCGTGTGGCCCGGGATTCCGTATCTGACGTCACGCTCAGCGCGTTCTGTGATTGGTGGCCCGGACCTGGGGCGCGGCACGCGGCAGCTGTTTGAAACCGCGACGCAGACCCAGCCGCGCCGCTGACGGCGTTTCCATGGCAACCACGCCGCTGCTGCGTGGTTTTGACGCGCGGCAGCGGCTGGGGTCAGCCCACGCTAGCCGCTGGATCAGCGATCGCTCCCACGTCGTAAACATGCTTTCGCTGGACACGCCGGAACTTAATGAAGCTGACGTCACAACGGTCCGTTGTCCATTCACCACGTGTATTCGTGGCCTCCAAACGTTTCGCGCCAAAATTGCTTGCCTGGGAGCGGAATCTTCCCCCACATCACACAACGTGGCTCGACAAAGAACGCCCTGCCACACTTTTGGCGCGAAAGTTTTTTTCCTGGACACGTTCAAACCTGTCGATGCCGACGGTTCGCCATCCACCACGTGTCTTTGTGCGACCGGGAACGCCAAAGTTTGCTCGAGAGTGGAATCCGCCATGACTGTACAACAGCACGTTTGGTCGCCACGACACCCCTCGCTAAGGCGGCGTCCTATCTGAGCGAACTGTCGCGAGCGCTGTGCGTGCGGCGACCGCGCAGAAATATCAAACAATGGCAAACGGTCAAATTGTCCTAAGTGAGCGTGCAAGTGCGAGGCAGTGTGCGACGCGAGTTGTGGCGAAGCGGAGCGATCAAATTGTTTCATATTTCCGCGCGAAGTGGACGCAGTTTGCAGTGTGTTTCTCATCTTAACCTGTAACTGGTGATGTTGGATGTCAGATACCCAGCTAAATATTTGAAGCCCCATTATTACCAGATTGTCGTGAGTATATCATTGTTGGTTCCAATACCTTCAAGTCAGTTTGTTGCGGGTCGGCCTGAAGCGCGGTACAAAACAGAGCGGTGAGTTTGATTTTATACGTGACTTTTTAAAGTTGTTGAGTATTTTTAACCCAACCTCACCAGTTGCGGAACTTTTTTTTGGAATATTCTATTTTATACGTAGTATGGCGTCTAGCAGGTTTCCTGTGATAACTAATAACCCTAGATGCAGTTCTCATCAAAGCAGTGAGTTTATTTGATTCGTTATTACTAGAAACTCTGCTTATTGATAACCACGTTAGTTACCCTGAGATTTTCTCGTTTTCCGATTTTCAGTTGACATGCAATCTAGAAGGTGGTCTATGAAACCTAGTGACCCCTGGATTTGGTGACTGGGCGAGATCTATACTGGATGGAGTCAGAGTGAATGTAGTGGGGATGAAAATGTTATAGAACAAGGTTTCGAGAGTGACCATGAAACCGAATCAGAGCAAGTAGTATGTGAAGCTGAGAATGAAGTGCATGATATACCTAATGTTCATGGATCATCACCAAGTTCACTAAAGCCACCACATTCCTTTGAAACAGACACATCGTCATCAGATGAAAACGAACCCCCTCCAAAAAGGCAGAATCGTCATTATGAGCGAAATAAGTATTATGAGAAGAACAGTTTCATATGGTCCAAAAAACCTCCACCTTGAAATGTTCGCACAAGGAAACAATATCGTTTCACATTTACTGGGTATGTAAAGCCCTTGGTCATATTTGTAGACCCCAGACTGCTTGGACGCTACTTTTTAGTGAGAGAATACTGAATGAAATAATTCTGCAAACCAATAAAAAATTGGCCCTCATTAGGGAAAAGTTGTCTGATGATACAAGAACTGACTACAAAGACTTGGATCTGATCGAGTTCAAGGCTTTTTTGGGAATTCTCATGTTCGCAGCCATCTTCAAATCTAATAATGAAGATCTTCAAGCTATGTTTGTAACCGACAGTACTGGTCGTGATATTTTTCGAATGTCACTGAAGAGGGTCTTCGTGTTACAGCTCAGTATACGTTTTGATGACGCCTCAGACAGAGGTGTGAGGAAAAAATAAGATGCAACAGCTCCTATAAAATGGATTTTCCAATAGTTTATGAAAAACTGTATAACTATGACAAAATGTTGGTGGGCTTTCGTAGTCGATGCCGCTTTAAAATGTATATCCCCAGCAAACGTAGAAAATATGGATTCAAAATAATGGCTTTGGCAGATGCAAAAACTCACTACTTGCTAAACGCCTACATTTACTCCGGAAAGGATAGTGATGGCAGAACACTCACTGACGAGGAGAAGAAATTTTCCAAGCCAACCCAAGCAGTGTTGCAACTGACCAAACCCATTATCGGAAGTAATCGCAATATCACAGCAGATAATTGGTTTTCGCCCATTGCCCTCGTACAGGAACTACGTAAAAGGGGCTTGTGGGAACACTGTGAAAAAATAAACAAGAAACACCGAAAGAATTTTTACCTGCTAAGGAAAGAAGTAGGAGAAGCTCTCTATGGTTTCACAAAGGAGACAACACTACTCTCTTATGTACCAAAGAAAGGCAAGGCCATCCTGCTTGTATCCTCAATGCACCATACCCAGTCAACTGATCCAGAAACCATAAATCATCGCCTTTTATAACAACAAAAAAGGTGGGGTTGACGCCTTAGATGAGAAATGCACAGTATACTCAACAAGTTGACGCACAAGGCGATGACCATTATCCATATTTTTCACTCTAATGAACATTAGCCGAGTGAATGCCTATGTTATCTACCACGGATTCCCAGGAAATCCAGAGCTAACCAGATTGGAATACATCAAAAATCTTGCCAAGGAACTCTTAGACCCTCATCTCAATTGTCGACTTCAAAACGACCATTTGCCCCGTGAATTGCGGCTAAACATCAGCAGAATTCTCAAGATACCAGTTCCATGTGAAGCCAGACGAGACTTGGGCAAACAAGTGAGGTGTAAGAAGTGCTCCCCCAGGCTCTGATATAAAAACGAAAAAGGTCTGTAACAGCTGCAGCGTACCGATTTGTGGAGCCTGAACGGTTCCTGTATGCCGAGATTGCGTAGAGTAATGGTTTGCTAATTCTTCTGTGTGTAGTAACTTGTCAAAAAATAATGTGCTTTTATAGAGGTTCATTGTTGCTTTGTACTGTAATACTCAAATCTCATTTATTTGTTTATAAAAAATTGGCATATGTACGTATTTCGTGACATGTTGCAAAATTTGTTATGGACTTACATATATTTGAAAATTTGTCTATTCTGTTCACTGTAAATTTTCTGCTGCCAAAAGTTGTTCAGAGATGTCAATAAAAGTTACTTTTGCAATGTATGTAGAAACTTTTCATTTCTGCTTCACCATTGAAGTATGAGGGCCATGGAAATTATTGGGTATCTATAACCCAACCCTAACAGTTGTGTTACAAAATTATCACCTCACCAGTTACGGGTTAAAATGGCTGAAATTTTAATCGGTGCTGTTCAAGAATGGCGTGTATTGTGGGCAAGAGAAATAAAAATTATCATAATCGTTTAATATCATACCGTGAATGTGGGGGGGGGGGGGGGGGGGGAAGTCGCGAAAATAATTGGTACTACAAGTAACTACATGTTTAATATACATTTATAAAGCAGTGTTGTTTACTTTCTGTGTGCAGGATTTTGTTCAACATACAATTTAAAATTTTTCTTCATTGCCAATATAAATGATACTACAAGTAAGAGCACACAACACATTTTTAAGTAGTGTATTCTTTTTTCTTTCTTACTACAGGATTTTGTTCAAAATACAATTTAAAATTATCCATCACTTGCACAGCTGCTCGTGATGATGCATTGTATTTCTTTTGTAAATTGTCTTGTGCTGAATTTGGTATATTTCAGTACACATCTTGGAAAAATGGCACCTCTGGCTGGTTTATTGATCTAACATCACGGATGATGTTGTGTAATAAAGTTATAGCTTTAATAATATGTAGTGCATTTTCCACACTAGTTTCAATAGGTTTATGCAAAATTCTAAATTTAGATGTTACAGAACCAAATGAACTTTCCACCACCATTCTTGCCTGAGATTACCGATAGTTGTATATCTCTTTATCTGCAGTCGTTTTCCTTTCTGGGAAAGGCCTCATTAAATATTCTTTCAGTGGAAATCCTGCATCACCTAGAAAAACATATGGACACTTGATACTGGATCCTGGCAAAGATTCTTCTTCAGGTAGTTTTAGTCTTCCCTTTTCTATAGCATGTCGGAAGGGGCATTCATCAAACACACCTGTGTCATTGTATTTGCCGTAGGAGCCTACATTCACCATGACAAACATGATTTGCGTCGGTGACGGCTAATAATCCAATGGAAAAGAAGGATTTGTGCAGTAATATAAGAAACCAATTACTGGGTTTTTTTAATGCGAATGTGTTTCGCATCTACACTTCCTATATTTTAAAATCATCTTCTGTAGGCTCAGGCTTCTGCTTCATTAAGAGTGTTGTCCAGATAGCTTTACAAACCTCTGTAACGATTGTGGAAATAGACGTTTTAGAAATTCTGAACGAAAAAGCGAGTTGGCGGAACGGTATGCCTGTGGCTAAGTACCTGGAATGATGAAAAATCTGTGTTAATTTCTTAAATTTTTTGAATTTGTTTAAAAATGGGGTAGGTTCTGAATTGGACAATAGTATTTACTGCCTTTTAACGTATGTAATGCAATATATCGAACTTAACAAATAACAATTATTTATATAACCTGTCGCTTTCACAATTGCTGACAACAGAATGGTGAGCTAGTCTTTGTTTACACGCTACCGAGCTCGAGATTATACTCAATATAGTATTCAGAGTGATATTCTGTCATTATGTGCCTTTAACATCTTCTGCAATAGATCGTCGGCCACTGTGGCCGAGCGGTTCTAGGCGCTTCAGTCCGGAACCAGCGCTTCAGTCCGGAACCACGCGACTGCTACGGTCGCAGGTTCGAATCCCGCCTCGGACATGGATGTGTGTGATGTCCTTCGGTTAGTTAGGTTTAAGTGGTTCTAAGTTCTAGGGAAGTGATGACCTCAGAATTCAAACTCGGCGAGGGTTCCTAGGAGGAAGTCGCGGTCTGGTGCTTGAAAAGTAGTTGAAAGTAGGTAGTTGAACACCATTGCATACGTACATGAAATAGTAGATTGAATTATTTAATATGATTAAAATTGAAATGGAATTAAGTACTTAGGTAATTGATAAGTCAGATGCGCGATCACACCATCTTGAGTCAATTAACTTAGCGAGGGTTCTCGTGGCGATCAAAATGCTGTTGTACAGTCATGGCGGATTCCACTCTCGAGCAAACTTTGGCGCCAAAAGTGTAAGCACGGCGTTCTCGGTCGCACAAAGACACGTACGTGGTGGATGGCGAACGTTTGGCATCGACAGGTTTGAACACGTCCAGGAAAACAACTTACGCGCCAAAAGTGTGGCAGGGCGTTCTTTGCCGAACCACGTGCTGGACAGAACGTCCGACCGTTGTGTGATGTAGGGGAAGATTCCGCTCCCAGGCGAACAATTTTGGCGCGAAACGTGTGGAGGCGACGAATACACGTGGTGAACGGACAACGGACCGTTGTGACGTCAGCTTCGGCGAGTTCCAGCGTCTCTAACGAAAACATGTTTATAACATGGGAGCGATCACTGGCCCAGTTGCTAGCGCGGGCCGGCCACAGCCGCTGGTGCGCGCGCCGCCTCTCACGTGGCAGCGGTCGGCAGCGGTTCGAGCGCTGGCCGGCGGGGCCAGGGGGTGGCGACGATTCGAACTAGTGATGGGCTAAACTGCGATTTTCCGATATCAGTGATTTCTGTGAATGCTACTTTTCAGTATCTGTTATTCTTAACTGTGATTTGTCGCAGTTAAGAGTCGCAGTTAAGGAACCTAAGTCGCGTATCCCTCTGCCACTGCTATTTCTGCTACTTCCGCGATTTCTGCGACTTCTGCGATTTCTGCTACTTCTGCGATTTCTGCGACTTCTGCTACTTCTGCGATTTCTGTGACTCCTGCGATTTCTGCAACGTACCACCGTATGAAAAAGTTACATCTATCCACACAGAAAATTGCATCTCAACAAACCTGTCATTGGTAAGTATGTTTTACGTTTATTCTTCCGTTGGCTTTAATTTTGTATTAAAGAAACAACTGTGAAAATATTAATAGTGTAATTAATATGTAAGTAACCGCACAGTACCGTAATAGTTCGTGTTTAGAAAATGAATTCTAACATATTGTTATGTTCATAGGTACCTGAACTACATTTCAGTCACTCAGTAAAGAGATAATTCAAAGTATCATTGTCAACAGATCTGAAGAAATTGCCACTGCGCCTTTAGACCGTTTTCGTCAGACGAGAGGTTGGTTTCTAAGTGTTTCGATGGACTTAATTACTTCAGTGAGATCGTTCTTGCAAATGTGATATTCATTATAGCAAATATTAGCAATCTACTCTGTCAATTATATTGCTAGTAATTAATGACAGCAAAAATTGTTTAATAATCCTTGTGTTTTTGCAGACACAGTTCTGACTCTGATTACTGGTTGCTGTACGTATCTATCCACGTCAAGGCTGTTGAGAGAGACTCGTGAAGATTCAAGACAGCTCTTAGAGGATTTGCAGTTTAAAAGTGAAATAATTGTGAAATAAGTGTGTGAATGATTAAACTGTGTTTTATTGAAGTTGTTGTGCGATTTTAAAGGAATAATAAATGTCAAATACAGTGAGTGAATAATAAAAATCTCATTTTCCACATGTTTAAGCCGTCCTATACCCATAATTTTCCGCCACTTACTTATTGGTAAACACTTGTTGGAGAGTGACATGCCGCCCGCCCCCCCCCCCCCCCCTTTCTCCACAATCTTGGTGTGACACTGACCTGTAACATATCCCGAAGTCTACAATATGCATTTTGAGGCTTTTGATATGAAAGTGGGAAGTACAGATCTTCCAGTTAAATCAGGAATAGCGTAAGTGCATTACTTGAAAGTAACACAGGAAAAGCTTACCTATGTAGGTGGTAGTAGTGTCGGCAAAAAGTTCTTGTGTGTGAAGTTGCCATGTAGAACACCAGGTGTAAAACTTTTCTCCCGAGTCTTGAACTGTGTCGGAACAAAAGTGAGGCATTCATATGACTGTTTTCATTTCTCTACACTTATACAGATGTCTGAGTTCTGCTGTGTTAACATTGCAAAGTCCTGTAGGCATGTGGAGTATTAACCAAAACTGTCATATTGGAAGCAGAATCAAACACATTTGTTACGTTACTTGATATTTTCAGGAGAAAAAGGCAATGTTGCTTCTTATTAATATAATACATTCAGAGTCACAGCAGTATTTGACCAACCATAACTGATGCTGAATGTGCATGTCGTCATATAATATGAAGGGCTTATTTCAATAGTGGTACAAGTCCATTACCTACACTTTTCTGTCTATAATACTTCTGAAATTAGTGATCCAAACAAACATAAATAAAGGTTCATCTCTAGCAAGAAGCCATATGCTTGAATATCTCTGGTATCTCAACTGCAGATTTTTCAGCGCTCATTTAACTTTACGACTCTATATCTCAAAATTAACAAAAATGGACTTGTACCACTACTGAAATAAGCCCTTCATATGCACACACAGCACATCGATCTCGTGAGGCACAAGGCTCTCATAACGAAGTACGTACGTCGGTCAACAGATGACACTAGGAAAAGTATGTTAACTGCGCTTTTTAGTTGCTACTTGCGACTCTTAGTTGCGATTTGTCACAGAAATCGCAGTTTGACTCGGTAGCGAATAGCGTAGTATGAACTTTGCTCAACAGATGGCAGTGCTAACTGCGCTTTTTAGTTGCTACTTGCGACTCTTAGTTGCGAATTGTCACGGAAATCGCAGTTAGACTCCATAGCGTACCGCAGAGATGAGCGTAGTACGAAGTTTGACCCACAGATGGCACTGTTAACCGCGCTTTCTAGTTGCTACTTGCGACTCTTAGTTGCGACTTGTCACGGAAATCGCAGTTAGACTCCATAGCGTACCGCAGAGATGGACGTAGTACGAACTTTGGCCAACAGATGCCACTGTTAACCGCGCTTTTTAGTTGCTACTTGCGACTCTTAGTTGCGACTTGTCACGGAAATCGCAGTTGGACTCCATAGCGTACCGCAGAGATGGACGTAGTACGAACTTCGGCCAACAGATGCCACTGTTAACCGCGATTTTTAGTTGCTACTTGCGACTCTTAGTTGCGACTTGTCACTGAAATCGCAGAAAGCAATGCTAAATTCGACCAATAGATGGCTCACGTCTTTGAATGTGAAATACTATTTGCGACTGCTAACTGTGACTGAAATCGCAGTTAGATTCTGTAAAGTTGCTACTGTGATATCTGTGACTTCTCAGTCACTGTGATTTCTAACAGATACGCGATTTCCTGCCCACCACTAATTCGAACTAATTCAGTTGGAGCGCGGACGTCGTGGCGACTGGAGTGCGATCTCGAAGATGTGTACTGATTGTGTTGGACAACAAGTGATGACTGTACTGCTTCAAATAAAAGACTTCAGTCCCTTTCCCCCTGCAAAATCAAAGGATGTGACTTAGGTTAATATAAGTGCACTTTATTATTTGACGCGATTTTGATAGGTTGGAAATGAAACATGGACGATAAACAGTTTAGACAAGAAGAGAATAGAAGCTTTCGAAATGTGGTGCTACAGAAGAATGCTGAAGATTAGAACGGTAGATCACATAACTAATGAGGAGGTATTGAATAGAATTGGGGAGAAGAGGAGTTTGTTGCACAACTTGACTAGAAGAAGGGATCGGTTGGTAGGACATGTCCTGAGGCATCAAGGGATCACCAATTTAGTATTGGAGGGCAGCGTGGAGGGTAAAAATCGTGGAGGGAGACCAAGAGATGAATACACTAAGCAGATTCAGAAGGATGTAGGCTGCAGTAGGTACTGGGAGATGATGAAGCTTGCACAGGATAGAGTATCATGGAGAGCTGCATCAAACCAGTCTCAGGACTGAAGACAACAACAGCAGTGACAAAAGGTAACTGACCGTGAAAGTTCGTAAGATGTGGTCTATACCGTATGTGTAATCGATTATGGTGTTGGGATTTGAACTTGTGATAGATTTTTGTTATGGATGTAATGCGAATGGCTTTCTCGTCGCGAAAATCGGACATCTTGAATAAATAATAATAAATGATAATAAATAATAAAAAATAGAAGTACAGTTTTCGAGACATTATCGTGTCGGAATTTGAATTTGGTGGAATTTTCTAGTGGAGGTAGACCAATAATAATAATAATAATAATAATAAATGATGAATGGTAATGAATAATAATAAAGACAAGTACGGTTTTGTAGGAATTATCCTGCTGGAATTTAAATTTGGTGCCAATTTTTTCTGGAGGGTTAGGTTAGTGGACATACCCCAATTGGCCTATTTTCCCGCCAAAATCCGCCATCTTGGATGACGTCATGCACTGTTGCCATCTTCGATACCGTCATCGCCGCCATCTTGAATAAATTTGGCAACAATGGAATGTGGGTGCCATGAAGGTTGCCCCACTACTCCTCTGTCCTCCAGTTTACTTATTGCTCTGATTATGGAATATTAAATATAACCTGCCCGGATTATTCAACTGTATTTGTGGTTTGTGATTTCATGTTAAGTGCGTAAGCATGTATGTGTGGCCTCATTGAGGCAGTATCTACAAACCAAGGTTCAAAATTTAAATGAAATGTGATATTCATATTTACTATTTTGGTTAATCATTTCTCAACACAGCTTCATTGCATGTTGGTGTTGGGGCTGTCCTTGCTGATCTTTTGAATGAATGTGGGTCTGAAAGCGAGTATTAAACCTTTCCCGTTCCCCTTTAATTACAACAGTGATTCTAAATTAAGAGATTCTGTTGTGAATTGTATAGCGTTTCACAAGCAATCGTTGTTTGTTCGTAAGGCCATCAGCCTAAATTATAGAACTGTTTCATGTAAGGCCTTTGGTATTTTTTTAAAAAATTAATGTCTTGTAAAGTGTTAGGCCTTCAGCTGATTTGAATTTAACTTGTTTACTTCAGCCTAACTAAAGAACTGTTTTATGATCAGGTGTGCCTTTTAAATTTCTGATTATGCTTGCATCTTAAGTTATTGGCCTTCAGCCGTTTTTCAATTAAAGTGGCTTTCAGCCGGTGATTCAGTCCCAAAGATTAAAGTGTTTAAAAAAAATTTTGGACTCTTGTAATATTTGATCAAATAATAAAGTTGTATGTTCGAGCCCCTTATTTTAGCCCCTTTCCACAAATCATTCTATCTGTCCTGTCCTGTGGGTTAAGCAAGGCATTGTAGAGTGGTGTGAGGCTTAGGTGGTGGTGTCTTCCCTGTAGGGATTCCCATCTGAGTTCTCGAACCATCTGCCCACTATTTTGGCAGAAGCCAATAGGAACGCTCCGATAGGGCTGTATTCTAAGGGAAACATAGGTCTGCAAATTCTTACACATTTCGGATGTGGCAGTCAATAGACAAGTATTTTGTTATTGTTCATTGCGTCAACTTTCCAGGATACTTCGATAACACATCTCACAACATTTCAGTTTACAGGAGGCATAAGGAGAAGCATATTGTTCAACACCTTCGAATTTACCGCCACGACGTTTGAGGGCCCAGTCCTCATAAGGTTACGACAACTTTTGCGGATCTGGAATCATTAACAGCTGTCTGGCACAGCGAGCAGTGGGTTGTTGGCCAGGAGGTTCGCGACTCTGTGACATCAGGTGGCGGAGGCGTCGTGGGGTGGGGTGGGGAATATAGTGAAACATCCTAATGCCCCCACAGACGGTCAGGTCTCAGCAGAAATAGTTCAGGAGCAGTGTACTTGAATTCGAAGCGACTTACTTCCACTAGCACGACAAGACAACCGACAGATAGAATGTAATTGGCGTCGAATGTCTTCAGGTATCTGATTACGGTTACAACCCATTTTGGTATCGGAGGAAGTGACTACCTAGACTGTGGGAAGCCTCCAGAGACGTCACAGAGGAGTCTGTAACGGTTACCCGACGAGAGTAATCCGACTGCAGAAAAAAAAAAAAAAATTGCTCACCATGCACAGGGACTCTCATGATCAAATTAAATAATTAGCCTATCAACTCGATATCAATAATATTCTATCGGGCAGGTGGAAGCACGTATATGATTCCATAGTTGTAGCGGTAATCAGTCGTTTTTCCCTTGTGGCGAGATCTCTTAATGAAATTTCGTCTCCAACCTACACAAGGGGAGAGGATCATAGTAATAAAATAAGCTACATTACCGAATTTATCAAGTAATACATAGTATAAACCTGATATTTACAATTCTCTGTGCTGTTATCTTGAGAGACTTCGTATGTGGCGGGACGTTTGTTCACTTTAAGGGGTTAGGGCGTCAAAAATTTTAAAAACTTCGATTTTTCAAAAATAAGCCTACTTTCTAGCGCACATCTTCCCGAATAGTTTGATGTATAAAACTTATATATTTGAGAGATTATATGGCACGTTATTTGGTCGTAAGTGTAAGAAGATGCGGCACCACACCCATTTGCACAAATGCTTCTGTCGCTCTGTAGAATTTGAATGCTTATATTTGCCCCTGAGTGTGTCATACGTTAAACAAAGGACTACTTATATAGATACTTTCTCTGCTACTATCGACGTGCATTGTTTTGATCACCGACTTCGTTTGTTCTCTGTTTTGAAAGGCTTGCAGTCTGGTGGTGTAAATTTCAAAACTATTTTCATTTGACTGTGTTGTTTTGTGTTCGTTTGTGGCATATTATCGCACAAGATGCCTCTAATTCTTTACTTCAACCATAAACAACGTCACCAGGGCGACAAATACACACTAAAGGGTACTAAAACAAATGTTACACCAGTGGTTCACGACAGGTCAATAGCTGGTGGTGAAGAATCATCACAGGAATTCTCTACCAATTGCTGCAATGGAAGCCATCAAACCCATATTCAGGGACCTTGGAAATGAAAACTTGGTCTTCATGGTGGTGCCCAAAACCCAAATGAAAGTTTAAACCAATGTGTACTGGAATTATTGCCAAAAACATTTTTGTGGGAAGATATGCACTTACTATTGGTGTTTATGATGCAGTTTTATGTTTTAATGCTGGTATGCAAAACAGGAAATATGTTTTAGAGAAAATGGAAATCAACCCCAGAGTGAATTGCATCAAAGCTCTGTATGCAACAGACACAGGCATGTAGTGAAAGCAGATAGATCATTTTTGGAGATGATGAAATAAAGAAGAATGAATCATGGGAATGTGAAAAGGAAGAAAATTGATTTAAAAAATGAAAAAGAACCTGCTTATGGTGCTGGACAGTTCTAATAGAATCCCAAATACAAGCAGAAACTTTAACAGCCATTTTCCGCAAAACACAAATTTCTGTATTTAGTTATATGTAACATCCAAAATAAATATCCCATTACTTTTAAACTTTGTATGCTTATTAAACACAAACTCCTTAACGCAAAACTCTAGAATTTTACAAATCTTTTAAAAACAGTGGTAAAAACCGAGATAATTAACTATAAAATTTGAGTTCTTTCCAAACAAAGTTTAAAATGTAACAGCTGATTCATGTTTTCATAAATTAAATAAAGTCTAGAGTTTCATACACCCGTAAATGTATTGTACACTGTTCACAATTCATCAAAGAATCTGTCTTACTTATGAAGAAGCGTACCTATAGCAACAAATGCAGCCAATAGCAAGTGGAAAAATTATTAAACTTCACATGTAATAAATTATTGTTACGTTTTTGAACTTCCACTGCTATGAGTGTGAATCCTGAATCCTTCCTGGTCATGCTGATAAAGTTCTATGAATTTATTTATTTATAAAAATACAGACAGTAGAAATTAAAATGTCCTGTGGGTGCCTCTCCTGCTCCAAGTCGGCCTGTTTGGGGTCCTACCCCAAGAGAGAGTTCGAAAGTGGGGAGATACCGTGTAACAGATGTAGAGCATGCTCTTAGCACTCTTGTCACGAGCCAATAATGAGCTTAATATTCTGGTCCTGTGATGCAGGATGTGACAGACAAGAACAAACTTTTCTACCTGACGAGAGAATACTTAGAGGAAATGTAGCCTATTCCATAGAGTTGCACAGCACTTTCACAATAAGTAACGATACTTTTAACAATGTGAAAATGCGTGTACAGTCCGATTTTTACTTTCTTCGAAAATAGCCCATAATAACGGGAGAATTCTACATTTCAGAGAAAGTTGAGGTGTATCGACAAAACAGCTACCAGTTTCGGATTTTTTTAAACTAAGGAGTCAGGGATGGAACTACTATCTACACCCCAAGTGCTGGTGCTTGACTCGCATTATGCCATGGTCGGCAGCAGGAGTCACAAGGGGGTCAGGCACCAACATGAAATCAAGGATTAGCCTGGCCTCTGGCGACTGGTGGTTTCTCGGCTGGACGGCTCTTAATCTACCCAGTACACTCAGTTCTATATACATATAGGGGTAGAATGTTACAGGGACAGTGTGACACTGTTCCAACTTTATTTTTACCCATATTTATGTTCCTTCCAGCAGCAGCTATTCACTTGGAGATTGGTAGGAGGCTACTTCCCTGAACACTTCAGTGATAGCTTGCTGCTCTATTACTATTATTATTACCACCCATCCCTCCCGTACAGAATTATTAGCTAGACTGGCTGGGGCAACTCACTAGTGCTAGACTAATAGCGAAAAATACCCATTCCACATCCTGTAGTTATTGAAGAAACCGAATGGAGCTATGGTCTAGTGCTTGATCAATTGCATCTCAAATTGTTTAAATAAGGCATTTACCACACTGCACACAAGATAAAGACTTACATCAGTCCTGGCAGACAGCTCAACACAGACTGAAGCTCCCTCACAAGTGGAGGTGGGGTTTGTGGGATGTTGGGGGAGGTGTGGTGGTGGTGGTGGTGGTGGTGGTGGTGGTGGTAGTGGTGGTTATTACGTGAACTAGGACAGTTGGTCTCTGAAACTCAATGTGAACACACAAACTGTGATATTCCCGCCAATACATTTGAATTTTCCTCCATTTTTTGATTTTACATCATTTCCAGGGGAGATGAGGGGAGTGGAAGGGAAAGGAGTTCCCTGGGGGGACCCACATGCCGGCTGGGGAAAACCTATGACATCATTCTGAAGGGGTGGGGGCAGAATGTATGCAACCGACACTAAGAAATTGTCTCAGCACCGCCGTTGCCCCACTACTACCCCTATGTGATACTAATTTTTACAACATATTTTGTCTATATTTTTTCACGTTTATTTATGCTTGGTAAAGTAATTGATTGAATTTCAGAAATCTAGGGACCTTTGAAACTGGTGACAGTTGACGCTCACAAGTATGATCTCGATAGTATGCCACCAATGCAACATCACTCTCTCTTGCTTCAACTGTACTCTGTGAAGGTTCTGCGTACAGACTCCAGTGATTTTATATGACGAATATTGCATGTTGGGGTCTACTCTTCTGTTAATATGCTCACGTGCCTGTGTAATTCTGGTCCTCTCCTAACCGCCCTCATACTCTTATTTCTTCTGTGTTGCTGTTGTAGTAGTAAATGAAGAACTATACATATTCCACAAAGCAACTTCCTCGATGTCAAATTTTCGTGCGCCGCGCCTGCGCACTCTCACAACTCCAAGTTACCTCCATCGACGCGACAGAACTCGTCCTTGGTTTCACCTCCATCTCAAGTATCTGTGCAGCTGCGCACACTAAAAAGCCGCATCTTCCTCCGCGCCGCTGCTCGGCTCCCTACCCTCCTTATATTCCACTCAATACTCGAGCGCAAATGCAGCCTGCTACCCACTACCATATTCGTTTTCAATCTGTCTATTACAAGTTAGAGCGTTAATATTTTTTCTTCAATATCACTGCGTCTCGTAAAACGAAACTGGTCTTCTCGTAATCTACTTTCGATTCCCCCACCCCATATACTTCGATAAAACACACTCGTGGGTTCTAGTAACTATATGTCGACATCTGGGCAAAGACAGGAAGATATCTCACTATATATAGAATCAAAATCTTACAAGAGGACTCTGAATGCCTTCAGGTACCGAAAACAACAGACGATTTACAGGCGGTGAGTGAGTGGGAGAGTGAGACACAAGATTCCGTGAGTGAGGCATGTCCCAGAGAGGTTCAGGGAGGCTAATCTGGAGCCAGTGCTGCCTGAGCTACATGAAGGGATTGTGTGCAACGGGCCGCAAGTCCGTCGGCCCCATTTGCCCATGTATTGCAAGACAGCAGAAGCAAGTTGGTGGTGGTGGTTGTTGGGATGTTTAAGGGGGACTAAACAGCTAAGGTCATCAGTCCCCCATTCCAAAAACAGGCGAGACATAAATGCACGAAGCAGGTAAAACCCCAAGGGGAAGGAGACACACCCCCCCCCCCCCCAGGCCCTAAAAGAACACAAATGCGGTAACGAACACTACAGACACGAAGAGTACATATGAACGCCAGACAAAAGGAAACAGAAGAAAAGAAGACGGCCGGAGACTGGTTGACTGACCACGACAACAAAAAAGGGGAAAGAGTCAACCAACCGACTACACACTAAAATCTGCAACCAAATATGAGAGACTCGAGGACAAGAGACACACAAAGGGAAAGGAGCAGGACCTCCCTAAATGGCACCATAAAAAGGACTACCACGGATAAAATTTAAAACGTCATCAGCCATGGAGGCATTGTCGCTTAAAACCAAAGGCAAAGTGCCCGGGAGATTAAAAGACTGCCGGAGGGTGCGCAGTCGCGGACACTCCAACAAAATGTGGGCGACCGTCAGCCGGGACCCACACCGACACAGGGGGGGATCCTCCTGACGCAAAAGATGGCCGTGCGTCAGGTATGTATGGCCGATGCGGAGCCGACACAGGATAACAAAGTCCCTGCGAGAAGTCCGCAGGGAGGAGCGCCACACATCGGTCGTCTCCTTAACAGCCCGCAGTTTATTCGGGGATGTCATGCCACGCCACTCAGCAGTCCACATCCCAAGCACCTTACGGCGCAACACCAGCTTCTGATCGCGAGCCGTGAGGCCGATCTCCAAAGCTGGGGCGTCGATCGCCCCTTTGCCCAGCCTGTCGACACGTTCGTTCCCCGGGATGCCAATGTGACCTGGCGTCCAAATAAAGACCACCGAACGACCAGAGCGGGTGACGACGGAAACAGACTCCTGAATAGAGGACACCAGAGGAGAAGAGGTATAGCAGCGGTCGATGGCCTGGAGGCTGCTCAGGGAGTCACTGCAGATGACGATGGACGTACCTGAGCAGGAACGCATATGCTGAAGAGCGCGCAATATGGCCACCAGCTCTGCAGTAAAAATACTGCAGCCAGCCGGCAAGGAGCGCTGTTCAACATGGGCAGCGTGAGCAAAAGCGTAGGCAGTGCGACCATCAACCACGGAACGATCAGTGTAGACAGTCTCACAGCCCGAAAATGAGGCGAGGAGCGCAAGGAAACGGCGACGGAGGGCCACAGGCGGAACCGAGTCCTTGGGTCCCTGTGCCAAGTTCATACGGACGGACGGCCGGGGCAAACACCAGGGAGGCGTAGGTGCACGGACCCGGAAGGGAGGCAGAAGAGGGAAAGACCCCAGTTCGGACAGAAAAGCAAGTTGTTCCAATAGCAGAACTTCATGTCGTCTAGTTTGCATGTTACACGAGATGATCTATGCCTTTTTGCCATTTGTGGTGGTTTTGCGAAATGTTTGGTCTGCCACGAAAAAGAGCCATTAAAATAAATTCAATTTGCAGCAACATTACGTCCTAAATCACGAGTAAAAGATACTTTATATGTTGATTACTTAACCCTTGACATAAAACCAAACTGTCGAACGAAGAAAGTTACCTCTAAATTTTTTTAATAGAAGTAATTTTTGTAATATTACTACAGCATAAAATAACCTATATAATTTAGGCAGCATGGCGATTCGATTTAATGAGCTTCTGTAAATGTTATGTTTTGATAAAAGATATCCCACTGTTTTTAGGATTCACATTTTCCACGAACAGCCTGCTCTGAGAATCCACTATGAAATCTCTCCAACATAACAAAATTTTAATAGCTGCGGAAGAATTCTATATACACCTGAAGTTCCTAACATTGACCATTTTCGCAAGGAAAAGCGAATAAATTAAGAAGAAAATAATGCAAAACGCAAAACTATTCTGTTCTGATTTCACGTGTTTTCATTGTATTTTAGAATGTTGCCTGGCAGTTGAAGTAGCAATGGTTCTGGGTATAGTGACCAATGAAAAGCTCACCCATTATTTTACTTGCAACTGTTTCCTTCACGTTATGCTCTATGAGTATTTATAGTCAGTCATAATCATCAAAAAATTTTGAACAAATTTGATCAGCATTTCTCACATTTTTCATAGGCTTCTGCACCTTGAATTGGTCACGAGAATATATAGGCAAAGTGGTGGTAATATGGAACACTTTTTTGCTTGAAGCAAACTACTGAATTTAAAATGTGGCTGTTCCATCAAAAAGTCATCTGTGTTAGTTTATGTATCTATTATAAAGGATCGATAATGATTTTGGTGAAACACGAATATGTTAAATCATTACAATCGATTTTTTAACTTGATATAAATTAGGAGCATTTTGTAATGGGGTGCTAATATGGAACAGATTTAAAACAAATTATAAAATAAACATTGCCAGTTTATATTTTTATTAATGAAATTATGAAACTGTATTTCACATACAAAATAAAATCACAAATTACAGTGCAAATTTGTAGTAAAATTGTTTTTATGAGCTATGAATAACAATTATGATTCAAAATTTGAAGTTCGTCAACAAAAGTCGCAACGTAACATGTTAGTCTCGCATCCACTGCACAACATATGAGCCAGTTCTGACACATGGACCACTGAACCCAATGTTCTACAGATTTTGACTTTTTAAATGCCTCGCCACAAAACAAACTGTCTGGATCATCGTTCTCAGGCACTTCTTTCCCAACAGATTCCGTGATGTTTGAACCACCAGAAGATAGTTCTATTTCATTTTCCTTACTAGAACTTCTGTCCTCATTTTTTTTTGCTGTTGAGAACAGTCTTCGTTTCCCAGTGTCAAGTGTCTCTTCTCTTGTAGGACTGTGACATTTTGCTGATTCCCGTTTGATCTTGATGACCTTCGTTATGCCTGTAAGAGGGAGATACCTCAATTGATGTCTTTTTCTTCTGCAGATTGAGTTCAATTTGTTTTTTGTCTATGAAGCACTTTAATGAGTTTTTATAGGCTGAACGGCTTAGGACAGCAGGTGGAAGTGTTCCAACCTCAGCCTGATGTCTTCTTTTTTGTACCTGGGACGGGAGAGTTGTGTTGTGGCTGGACATAGCTTACAGATGCTGTTGGACCTGTTGTCTGCTCTCCCCCCCCCCCCCCCCCCAACATCCTTCGAATCACCTCCAGTATCAATTCCAGAAGTTTGTAGGTCGTCATCATCATCATCATCATCATCATCATCAAGAGGTGCTTCACCACTGTCAGCAACCTGTTCTGCTGCAATGAAACCAACTTTTACGGAAATACCTCTGTTTAGTGGATAAAGACCGGTACATTTGAATCCAACGACTGCTACTGCAACATTCTGGACTCTGAGGTATGCCTTTTTGAACTTCCCGCATTATCATAGGTGTCCGTACTGCCTGTTCTTAGTGCCTGCCTAATCTCTTCATTGTAATATGTCTTTAGGGAGCACATGAAAGTCTGTGTCTAGTGCCTTTTATTATTACATCTATATTCCTGGCGTGAGAATAATGTCCATCTAATATGAGCAAGACTGAGAATTCAGCTGTAAGTTTCGTATGTTTAATGAAGTGAGTACACCATTCAGTGAATAGACAGGAGTGTACCCAGCCTGAAAGATGAGACTTTCAATAGCTCCAGGAGATGCACCTTTCGTCAATCAGATGAATTAATACATAATTACAGAAGACTAAAATATGTTGTTAGTTCCAGATTTTATTTCCACCTTTCTGACAGTCAAGCATTAATCGCCTTGCAGAACAGAGAAGTTATTTTTTTCGATTTGCTAAAGAGATTTGGCTTTTATTAATCTTTTCCGCTGAGGCCGTCAATTTGTTTGAAACGAAGTGTTTAATTTCACGCTGTTGGCTAGTTTCAACTGTTCGCTGCATTTCAAGTGCACGTTTTCCATCTTCTAGCTTGTATGGCATTATGACACAATAAAGAGCCAATAATGAGATAATACAGTACTGGTACTCCAAGAAAATTTAATCCGAATCCGAACATACGAATGTGGACTTTAAGCCGAATTATGCATTTTAGTGACGAAATTCCTGTGCTCTTGAAGTGTCTTCTGATGTCTTGTTTCTTGTATGACACAATGCAAGATCTCGTAATGTTTTACACGAACGAACGTACGGGCTTCCTGCGTCGTCGTAGCTGCGCAAGCACAGTGGCGCCTGTTATCTGACGCTCTCTGGCAACTGCTGAAACGAATCTATTTCTAACAGTTCGCGGGAAAATATTGCGAATGGTGGTTTGAAAAGCGTTACTTTCAAAGCAAATTTCCTTTTACGCAAGTCGACCTATGTTAGAGAATGTACGATGAATTTCTTAAATCACAGAACGTTTGACTCTCATTTAATAATCAACTCTTTGAGGACGACCATTTAGAAGAATTTCGAGCCCAGAAGATCAGACATTTACGTTATTATTAAAAATTTTACTGCCACATTTGTGTGATGCATCTTCAAGTGTAACACACGCAAAAAAGATCAACAGTATATGTGGAAGCTTAGCTTCTCTGTCAGCTTACTATCCTCGAGACTAATATTATATGTGAAAGCTTTGATTTTCTTGTAATTTAAACCATTAACTTTTCTTATTTGTGTGTTCGCGCTACTTAAGAGTGATCTTGCTATTGGCACGTGTTCTATGCTGACCTCAGCTGGCGAGATCACGTGACATGAGCGGTGACTGGCTTACAGATCAAGTCGCAATGTCAATTCCAATGCTTCGGAAAGTAACATGCGGTGTTTGGCGGAATTCGAATTTATACCTTCGTAACACGAAAATATGCAGCGTACATGTCGATGCACATCAAAGATCTTTCCAAAATGTGCTCTCCCCCCCCCCCCCCCCCCCCCCCCCGAGTTTCGTTTTCTAAAGTGTCGGGAAATTCTAAGTCGGTGTATAAAACCATAAACATTGAAAGGATTGATAAGTTTTACAGTGCCGAGGAAAAATATACTGTCACTTAACAAGGAAAAAGTGTATTTTCACCCGGGAGAAAGTGTATTTTCAACTGGGAAATCCGAGAATTTTTTTTTCTTGTCCACATATACACCCTACATGCAACATTCACCAGTTATCTGTAATGTGCCCCAGGTATTTTCCTTGAACGGTGCTGTTTCCACTGACCCAGATGCTGTAGCCGAACATTTTGCTCTGCAATATGCTCAAGCCTTTGCATCTGAGGTCTGTCAACCTGTCTTTTGTGTCCTTAAACAGCAAGTTGAGCAGTTGCATTTACTTTTCACTACACGCCACCTGGAGCTGTAATGCTCGATTCAGTGAGTGGGAATTTTCTGATACTGTAGTCCTTTTGCCCTGATACAGCCCCAGAGCCAGAGTGCATCCACTACCAAATGCTCAAACTACTATCATTGGATTGTCATCTTCTTACCATCTTCTACTGTATGTGGAAAAAAATGGTTCGAATGGCTCTGAGCACTATGGGACTTAACATCTGAGGTCATCAGTCCCCTAGAACTTAGAACTACTTAAACCTAACTAGCCTACGGTCATAACACACATCCATGCCCGAGGCAGGCTTCGAACCTGCGACTGTTGCAGTCGTGCGGTTCCGAACTGAAGCGCCTAGAACCGCTCGGACGCAATGGCCAGCTACTGTATGTGGAGCGATGGTGAGCTCCCATCTGAGTGGCGGGAGAACATCATCATCCTGATGCCAAACTGGGTAAGCATCCCCTAGGGATGGACAGCTATCGCCCAATTAGTCTGGGCTATGTTGTCTGTAAGTTGCTCGACTACTTGGTAGGCTGGTGGCTTTGCTCCTTGAGTCTCAGGGCATTCTCGCTCTGACCCAGCGCGGTTTTCGCCAAGGCCATTCCGTTGCTGATAATATGGTTTGCCTGGAGTCTGCCATCTGCACAACTTTTGACCAACGTCAACACCTTATTGCTATCTTCTTCGATCTACAAAAGTCCTGTGACATCACATGGCGACACTACATCCTCTCTACCTTACTTGAGTGGGATCTCCACGGCCTGCTTACAATTTTTGTCAAGAACATCTTGTCGCACCATACTTTCCTTTTTCAGTTGGTGATTCCCACAGTATCTTCCATATGCAAGATAATGGTGTCCTGCATTCCTCTGTTTTTAGTGGCCATCGACTGTCTACCAGCAGTTGTGGGGTCTTCATTATCACCCTCCTTGTAAGCTGACGATTTTTGGTTTTAGTACTGGTCCTCTAGTGTGGGTGTTGCTGAACGCCGACTGCAGGGTACCATTCAAAAGGCGGAGTCATGGACTCTCACCCTTCTTTCCAGTTTTCTGCCTCCAAGAGTCGCTTCATGCACATCTGTCACCGTCATACTGTTTATCCACAACCACAACCAGAACTCACCGAGCGAGGTGGCGCAGTGGTTAGACACTGGACTCGCATTCGGGAGGGCGACAGTTCAATCCCGCGTCTGGCCATCCTGATTTAGGTTTTCCGTGATTTCCCTAAATCACTCCAGGCAAATGCCGGGACGGTTCCTCCAAAGGGCACGGCCACTTCCTTCACCATCCTTCCCTAATCCAATGAGACCCATGACCTCGCTGTCTGGTCTCCTTCCCCAAACAACCCAACCCACAACCAGAACTTGATTGGTTCAAATGGTTCTGAGCACTACGGGACTTAACAGCTATGGTCATCAGTCCCCTAGAACTTAGAACTACTTAAACCTAACTAACCTAAGGACATCACACAACACCCAGTCATCACGAGGCAGAGAAAATCCCTGACTCCGCTGGGAATCTTGAGGACCAATTATTCAGTGTGGTCGAGACTTATCACGCTTTGGGACTGGTCTTCGATGCCAGCCGATATGGCTTCCCTATCTTCACCAACTTAAGTTCTGGCTCTACCTTAATACACTTCGCTGCCTCAGTAATACCAGCGGGGGTGCAGACCGTACTACCCATCTGTAGCGTTACAAAGCCCTCGTACTGTCCCGTATTGATTATGAAAGTCTGCCATACAGTTTGACATCACCCTAAACATTGCAGGCACTGTACGCAGTACGCTACTGTGGGGTCTGACTTGAAACAGAAACCTTCCAAACTAGCCCAGTGAACAGCCCATTCGTGGAGGCTGGAGTCCATCCACTATGGATCAGGCATCAACAACAGTTACTCATTTATGCTACACACGTTCACAGTTCACCTAAGCAGCCAAACTACCATGTCCTGTTTTGCTAGTTGGAGGTCCACCTCCCACAAGAGAGGCCGAGAACTGGGTCACAATTACAGTTCGACGTCAGCGTCTCTGGTCTGAAATCTAACTTCTTCCACTTTTGCCTCTTGTCAGGGAGCAGTCACGTATGCGTCCGTGGTGACTTCCCCGACGTTTGATCTTTTTGTTTTAACCTCCTTAGGTCTGAAAGATTCAGTTGACTCCAGGGTGTTTCGCCGCTTCTTCCTGGCTGTTCTCCTATGCATTTCTAGTTTCGGAAGTGGTAGACACTGATGGCTTAACGGTCTATAGACGAACTGGTTTTGCATAGGTGCACGCAAAGTTCAGTAACTACAGTTGTTGCAGAATGGATGCAGTGTCTTTACTGCGGAATTGGTGGGCATTAAACGAGCCCTTAGCCATGCTCGTTCTTGCACAGGCATGATGCTTCTAATCTGCAGCGACTCCCTGAAAAGTAAGAGTAGCGCACGGACACGTTAATTCCCTGACATTATTGACTCAGTATTTGAGAATGGGAGCACTTAGCGTCTTGCAGAAAACTTTTATATAAAACTTCAAACCTTTATGAAATTTTGTCTTACTGACAAGTTTATCGATTTCTACTTTCCCGCTGTTCATACAGAAAAAGTACCGCAAGAGGCATGGCGTTATAATTTAGTACTACTTCACTACGAACTGTATTCGTGACACAGTTTGCAGATCGTATGTACATATAGCACAGAATGTAACTGCAAAATTATATCATTGTACAACACAAGGCCACACGCTGCGTGGTAGTGGAGTGGACGCATAGCCCCCCCCCCCCCCCCCCCCAAACACACACACATACACACATGGATTTCTCTGTTGCATTGTTATAAACACGTTGGGGAAGTGGTGGTAATATGAAACACCGTAGTATTATTTACGAGTTGGCATACTGTTTCTACTTTACGATGCAGTAGCAGAACTGTACCTACAAATCATAATTTTAGTGACTTGAAATTGCTTATCGAAAGTTTAGTTTTATCGGTTAGTTTCGAAAATAGAGTTGGGTGCAAATATGAAACACGCTGTTCCATATTACAGCTCTTCATTTGTTTCGTAGGTGTCGTCACGCCAAGTCGAGGGTTGTAGTCTGAAGAAAATGGGGAATGCCCCAGAAATGGCGCCTTGAAGACATAGTTCAAGCAATAATGGCTTACAGGGATAAAACTTAAACTTTAAATGAAGCAGCAAGATATTTCCGTATACCAAAAGCTACACTCTCTACAAAACTGCCTGCAAAGGATACAGATTTAAATACTTTAACACAGGAAAAAATAGGTAGGAAACGTGTTCTTCCCGGAGAAATTGAGAAGGACCCTGTTGAGTATTGCATATGAATGGAAAAGAAGTTTTGTGAACTCAGTTGTGATGACGTGAGGCGTATCAACTGGCAGTAAGAAATGGAATCAGCAATCCGTTCGCTGACGATATGGCTGCAAGGGCATGGTTCGATAACTTCATGAACACACACAAAATCAGCTTTCAGTACGAAAGGCTGAAGGAATCTCACGGCCACAGAAATCTGTTTTAATGTGAGAGCAATAAATGAAGAGGAAACCGCAAAATCACTAAATTTAAACACAGATCACGTGCAGACTACCCACCTCCCCGAACCGGGGCAATAGTATAATCCGTTCATCATGTAAACAAACACAGACGCGATGATTGGTCAGAAGCCGGAGCACACGTACACTGGTGTTGTTGCGCTCTTGGAAATATGTCCTACTTATGTATTAGATATCTTATTACTAAGTTACGTTAAATGGAACTTCAAAATATTCAAATGTATTGACAGCCTTCTACGTTTTTCTTAATCACGCATTAGCTACGTAGTTTTTATGTAAAGAATCGTGTACAGTCACAGCCTCTGCAGCGTTGTGCTATGATTGTCGCGCTGTTAAGGCGCAGAATGAAAATGGTTGAGACTGCTTTCTGTTCCATAATGAAACACGCGCGTGGAACACTGTTTAAAATTGCCGAGAAATAAGCTATTCTTCATGTTTTTCATAAATTTACGGAGATAACGGTTTTGACGTTTTCGCAGCACTGTATATATTGCAGTTGATTAACACACTCGCATTGAACCTATAGCGCAGTTAGTAGCGAAACAGAACGTGAATCAACAGCGGTTATTTGCGTACTTTCAAGTCTCCACAGTATCATTTTTTTCTCGTTCGATTTGAAATACCTACATCTTGTAATTATAAAACTCGTCATCATTTTTTATGAATGATGCACGTCTTGTTTCTAATTACATATTGGACACGAAACTCCTGTTTCCATTTCTAATACAAATTCTTAATTATCGATGTTTTATTAAATAGTTGTTTAAATTAAGAAAACATAATTTAATTTTTTAAAGCAAAATAGAAAAACCAAATCCTCTTTATTTGGACAATGTCCATCGTTTTATAACACAGAGGCAGATAAGTATCGTAGAAACATGAAAAACAATCATTTTCACAGCATCGAGCACATCATAAAAATGCTGCATTTTTACACTTGCTACTGGCGTTCTACGGATCGGAGCGTGGAATGTCAGATCCCTTAATCGGGCAGGTAGGTTAGAAAATGTAAAAAGGGAAAGGGATAGGTTGAAGTTAGATATAGTGGGAATTAGTGAAGTTCGGTGGCAGGAGGAACAAGACTTCTGGTCAGGTGACTACAGGGTTATAAACACAACATCAAATAGGGGTAATGCAGGAGTAGGTTTAATAATGAATAGGAAAATAGGAATGCGGGTAAGCTACTACAAACAGCATAGTGAACGCATTATTGTGGCCAAGATAGATACGAAGCCCGCACCTACTACAGTAGTACAAGTTTATATGCCAACTAGCTCTGCAGATGACGAAGAAATTGAAGAAATGTATGATGAAAGTAAAGAAATTATTCAGATTGTGAAGGGAGACGAAAATTTAATAGTCATGGGTGACTGGAATTCGAGTGTAGGAAAAGGGAGAGAAGGAAACATAGTAGGTGAATATGGATTGGGGCTAAGAAATGAAAGAGGAAGCCGCCTGGTAGAATTTTGCACAGAGCACAACATAATCATAGCTAACACTTGGTTTAAGAATCATGAAAGAAGGTTGTATACATGGAAGAACCCTGGAGATACTGAAAGGCATCAGATAAATTATATAATGGTAAGACAGAGATTTAGGAACCAGGTTTTAAATTGTAAGACATTTCCAGGGGCAGATGTGGACTCTGACCACAATCTATTGGTTATGACCTGTAGATTAAAACTGAAGAAACTGCAAAAAGGTGGGAATTTAAGGAGATGGGACCTGGATAAGCTGAAAGAACCAGAGGTTGTACAGAGTTTCAGGGAGAGCATAAGGGAACAATTGACAAAGTAGCGAAGGCAGCAGAGGATCAAGTAGGTAAAAAGACGAGGGCTAGTAGAAATCCTTGGGTAATAGAAGAAATATTGAATTTAATTGATGAAAGGAGAAAATATAAAAATGCAGTAAATGAAGCAGGCAAAAAGGAATACAAAAGTCTCAAAAATGAGATCGACAGGAAGTGCAAAATGGCTAAGCAGGGATGGCTAGAGGACAAACGTAAGGATGTAGAGGCTTATCTCACTAGGGGTAAGATAGATACTGCCTACAGGAAAATTAAAGAGACCTTTGGAGAAAGGAGAATCACTTGCATGAATATCAAGAGCTTTGATGGAAACCCAGTTCTAAGCAAAGAAGGGAAAGCAGAAAGGTGGAAGGAGTATATAGAGGGTCTATACAAGGGCGATGTACGTGAGGACAATATAATAGAAATGGAAGAGGATGTAAATGAAGATGAAATTGGAGATATGATACTGCGTGAAGAGTTTGACAGAGCACTGAAAGACCTGAGTCGAAACAAGGCCCCGGGAGCAGACAACATTCCATTAGAACTACTGACAGCCTTGGGAGAGCCAGTCCTGACAAAACTCTACCATCTAGTGAGCAAGATGTATGAGACAGGAGAAATACCCTCAGACTTCAAGAAATATATAATAATTCCAATCCCAAAGAAAGCACGTGTTGACAGATGGGAAAATTACCGAACTATAAGTTTAATAAGTCACAGCTGCAAAGTACTAACGGGAATTCTTTACAGGCGAATGGAAAAACTAGTAGAAGTCAACCTCGGGGAAGATCAGTTTGGATTCCGTAGAAACACTGGAACACGTGAGGCAATACTAACCTTACGACTTATCTTAGAAGAAAGATTAAGGAAAGGCAAACCTACGTTTCTAGCATTTGTAGACTTAGAGAAAGCTTTTGACAATGTTGACTGGAATACTCTCTTTCAAATTCTAAAGGTGGCAGGGGTAAAATACAGGGAGCGAAAGGCTATTTACAATTTGTACAAAAACCAGATGGCAGTTATAAGAGTCGAGGGACATGAAAGGGAAGCAGTGGTTGGGAAGCGAGTAAGACAGGGTTGTAGCCTCTCCCCGATGTTGTTCAATCTGCATATTGAGCAAGCAGTAAAGGAAATAAAAGAAAAATTCGGAGTAGGTATTAAAATTCATGGAGAAGAAATAAAAACTTTGAGGTTCGCCGATGACATTGTAATTCTGTCAGAAACAGCAAAGGACTTGGAAGAGCAGTTGAATGGAATGGACAGTGTCTTGAAAGGAGGATATAAGATGAACATCAACAAAAGCAAAACAAGGATAATGGAATGTAGTCTAAGTCGGGTGATGCTGAGGGAATTAGATTAGGAAATGAGACACTTAAAGTAGTAAAGGAGTTTTGCTATTTGGGGAGCAAAATAACTGATGATGGTCGAAGTAGAGAGGATATAAAATGTAGACTAGCAATGGCAAGGAAAGCGTTTCTGAAGAAGAGAGATTTGTTAACATCGAGTATAGATTTAAGTGTTAGGAAGTCATTTCTGAAAGTATTTGTATGGAGTGTAGCCATGTATGGAAGTGAAACATGGACGATAAATAGTTTGGACAAGAAGGGAATAGAAGCTTTCGAAATGTGGTGCTACAGAAGAATACTGAAGATTAGATGGGTAGATCACATAACTAATGAAGTATTGAATAGGACTGGGGAGAAGAGATGTTTGTGGCACAACTTGACCAGAAGAAGGGATCGGTTGGTAGGACATGTTCTGAGGCATCAAGGGATCACCAATTTAGTATTGAAGGGCAGCATGGAGGGTAAAAATCGTAGAGGGAGACCAAGAGATGAATACAGTAAGCAGATTCAGAAGGATGTAGGTTACAGTAGGTACTGGGAGATGAAAAAGCTTGCACAGGATAGAGTAGCATGGAGAGCTGCGTCAAACCAGTCTCAGGACTGAAGACCACAACAACAACACTACCATTACAATGTGGACCCAACAGAACTGATCTAGAGCCAAGCTGCGGGATTTGGCCCGAAAGGTAACAAGACTTAAGCTGCCAGACGCATTGGAACTAACGCACGCCGGCCGCTGTGACCGAACGGTTTTAAGCGCTTCATTCCGGAACCACGCGGTTGCTACGGTCGCAGGTTCGAATCCTGCCTCGGGCATGGAAGTGTGTGCTGGTCCTTAGTTTAGTTAGGTTTCAGCAGTTCTAAGTCTAGGGGGCTGATGACCTCAGAAGTTAAGTCCCATAGTGGTTAGAGCCATTTGAACTAACGCACGCAGCTTTTTCACACGTCGCTGCCGAACGCTGGCGGGTTATAGAACTGTTCGCCATAAAAGAAGAAGAGAAAAGTGCTGCGCCTGGTTGGGTCGTGGATTCTGTTGGTGATGTGCTCGTCATCAACTTAGCAGATGAAACTTCCAGAACTGAAATGTATTTTCGGATAAGTAGGGAGCTAAGAGATTACAAGACGACTGACTGTAAGTAATACCTTCAGTGGCTTCAATATTTAACTATACGGAGAAATTCTTCAATACTCTCTTACATTGCACACAGCTCATGCAGAAAAACTACCTTGTGGTTATATCAGGAATTTTCCATCATTCTTGTTTTTAATTACAATAGTACGTTAGCTAAAAACGATAACGTGTTGCGGTTTTCGTCTAAGGAGCGTATTGTGAGAGATTTGCAGTGTATTATTTCATTCTGCTCAAAAATTAAATGACATTCTACGCTCCTCTGTCTCGTCTCTTTTTAAGTGTGAACTGCTGCTGGCCAAGTCACTGGTGGCTAGCTGTACCAGCTGGTCGGCCAGTGCTGTCCAAGTTAAATGCGCCGGTAAAGCTGTTGTCCCGCATTATCGTTAAGTCGATGTGCGCGTAACGCACAGCACAAAACGTGCCCTAGTTATGTAGTTAAATAGTACTCGAGACAGCTTGGCTACAGTCCCACGTGAAACGGAAATCCAATGAGGTTCCAGAAAACGCGGAAGAATACATAGTGCAATGTTTACATCAGGTTTATTCTTACGGTGAACGGATTATAGATAGTGGCGCCCAGACCACTTACCTGTGGCCAGAAGCGGGAGAAGGTACTACTCATCGCGACTCAAATGCGCATGCGCAAGAGTCCGCCTTTGACACACTTTGCTGTTGGCAGACGCTTGATGAGCTCTGTGTTTCGTTGTTGTATATTGCCCACTTCCTTTGCAACTTTAGTTTTATTTTCGTTTTTTTTCTCATGTTCATGTTTTGTTGCTGCAGTATTATTCCGCAGAAGCGCGATACAGTAATACCCTTTGTTAGAATATTGGTTCTTCCCAGTCAAAAATCACAAAAATTTAACTGAAAACTGAAACAATGAAAAATTCACGGAATTCTAAAAAAATCCCCGGTTGATCCTGGTTTTCTGCCGGATGAAAAAATTCCCGGGTCTGTCGGTTGTCCCGGATCGTATACACCCTGTGCACATGGCGGTTGAGAGCTACCAACGAACTCTAATGGCCTCAGAGATTTCTGAGGTCCACCTAGGTACTACCTTCCAATGAGGAGATCCCGAAGAATATGGACTCGATAAGTTGACTGCCAATAAAATGGCTGCTGTAGCATTATGTACAGCTGCGTCAATGCTTACATTTAACTGTGAGCTCAGAAAACCAGTGAATGTGAAAGTATCCCAGTCAGCAATGTGGAGAGCCCATCTAGGCAAGCATCCAGGGGAGTGATGGTGGGGGAGGGACAGGAAGATTGGGAAGTGGTCGCTAGCACACAAGTCATTGTGAACCCTCCACTGGATGGATGGCAGAAGACCAGGGCTGCAAATAGAAAGATCAATCGCCAAATAATTTCCATGTGCCACAATGAAGTGTGTGGAGTCACCTGCATCCAAGAGACAGAAATCGAAATCTGCCAAAAGTCTTCAACGTCTTTACTGTGACCAGTGATCGTTTTTCCACACCACAAAGGGTTACTGTCACTGAAGTCGCCTAAGTAGGAACGATGGAGGAGTTGAGAAACCAATGCAGATGATAAGTTCTAAGCTACTCAACATCAAGAGAGAGAGATAAACAATACAAAAGGTGAAATCCTGAAATGTTCTTACCCAAACAGTTACAGCCTCCAAAGTTGTATCAAGAGACACACGTTTGCTATACACATAGTTCAGACCGTAAGTGCAAATTCCACCTGACACTCTACCATAATCGGCACAATTCTTAAAATATCCCTGGTAGCCATGAATGGCAGTGGTCTGTGTTGCTGGAAATCAAGTTTCCCGAAGGGCAATTCAGAAAGCAGAGGAGGAACTTAACAGGTATCGTAGCTCAGCCACATGGTGGAAGATCTGCTACAATTCCAAGAGTGAATTGTGCTGTCAGCATATTTTGAGGTTATGAATCGACCGAGGAGGCAAGTTATGTCCCAGGGTCACCTGCTGCCAATGGTTGAGAGGGTATAATACCAAGACACACAGGTTCTGAGATACGTTTTGTGGTGCAGTCTGGAGCCCCAGGGGCGACCAGTTTCGCTGCCATAGCCACACAAGCAGAACATGCAAGATACATTGCCGTGGGGGCCACTGGAACTTCCTTCGCCTTGAAAAACTTCTTTTTGTCTTTCTTTTCCTTAGAGGGTTTGGATGACTGGGAGGACTTCCCTGAATTAGTTTCAGGGACTGAAGAAGATCGTGAAACCTTATAACCAGCAGCCCGTGGCTCTTTCAGCCACTGGCTGGTATCTAGTTGCAGACTGGAGAAATCTTGGAGGGGAATGTCTTGAGGGACCCCTTCCTGGTACGAGAAGCCAGATGGGGTTGAAAAGCCTCCAGCTGGGGGATGGGGATAGGAATCCCCAGTGGGTGAGGAACCATTGCTCTCAAAAAGTGAATGTGGGAGAAACAGCAGGAGGAGGGGGCTCCAACCATAACAGGGGCAGGTATGATCGAGCAGCCATGAGGGCTCACTGTAGTATGCATAATGGAGGAGAGTACCATCAGCAGAGAGGGCGGCGATGTCACAACTGTAGCCTGACATTGTCGTGCATGCATGGTGTGGAAGCTCATATTTCTTCTTGGCCCCTTGGTATGTCAGTCTGTCCGGTGTTACATTCCTTTATTCCCCCCCCCCCCCCCCCCCCCCATCTCTCTCTCTCTCTCTCTCTCTCTCTCTCTCTCTCTCTCTCTCTCTCTCTCTCTCTCTCTCTCTCTCTGACAGTGCAGTTTGGTGAACAGGGACAGTGGTACTCGCCACAGTTGATGCAGACATGAGGAGGAGCACAAGGAATGTTTGCGTGCAAAAGTCATCCACAATCCCTACAGACTGGACTGGCATCACAACATGAAGACACCAGAATTTCATACATTCAAAGCACCATATGGAGGGGGCATACAGTTGCACATCACACTGGAATAGCATCACTTTGACCTTTTCAGGCAATGAATCACCCTCAAGGCCGAGATGAAGGCCCTGGTACCAATTCTATTGTCTTTTGGCCCCCTATGGACACGACACACAAAGTTCCAAGTTGGTGAGTAGCTTACTATCAGACTGCAAGAGGTGGTCATGGTGGAAAATGATGCCTTGAACTATTTTTATACTACTATGGGGAGTGATAGTCACTAGAATGTTATCCAGCTTGTGCCACACAAGCAACGCCTGTGACTGTGCAGGGGACAATGTTGTAATCAAAATTCATCCACTGTTCATTTTGGAGGTTGCTGCAACTACCCCAAACGTGTCCTCTACAGCCTCTACAAAGAATAAAGGCTTTGTGGCCAAAAAAGAATCCCTATCAGTCCTTGTACAAACCAGATATTGGCAGAGTATTTCTCTGCACGGCGTAGCTGGGGAATGAAATATTTTGGGATCATGTCTCTCTGTGTTGAACTAATCTGGGGCTTTATGACCACCACCAGCAGATAGCTTTGTCTGCTTTATATGCAACTCATCTGCCATGGTGCAAACCACTCCAAACAGGTGTTTTCCCCATGAGTGCCACACAGCCTCAGCTATGGTTGCCTGGCCAGTGATCCGTTGCTTGAACTCCCCATGTGCCAGTCTTAATAGGCATATATTCCTTGGCATACATGAGGTGGTTTCACCTCAGGCGCCAACAGCGCGATCCCTGCATGGGTAGGGGCCTATTACGATGCAGGGACTTTGCGACCCCCCCCCCCCCCCCTGCAACATTATGGCTACCATGCTGGATTTTGGGCTTATTACCTTACTGGAAAGGAAGGGTTCTAAGGTGGAGAGGCACAAAGTTGGAATACACACCACACTGGGCGTACTGCACTTCTCAAACATTTGGAAAAATGGTCAAACCCAACAATGGGGACCATGTATTTATTAATGAAAAGGTGTAGAGAGTGCCAGAAGTGAAACAGAAAACTAGAGTCTTAAATCATGTACCAGGTACGAACAGGTTCTACACCAGAAAGGCCATCTGATGCAAAGGAAAAGGGGGACAGGGACACGGAAGTACAGGCTTGCAGCACAGAAAGCGAAGTAGTGCTGCCCCGTGGACCCAGGTACATATTCATAAGAGAGTTTTGAGCCCCCTGGGGGGGAGGGGGGGGGGTAATGCCTCAAATTTGGTGTTCTAGGCGCACTCTTGACGCTGTCGATGTCGGAATATTACATTACTTAACGTTTTCCGCAATGGAATGTTCCATGCGTCTGGCTCCAACTAACAGTCCGCGTTAAAAATCCCCGTCGTGAGGCCATAATCACTTCGGAAACCACCTCACATGACTCACCTGAATAGAAATGACAGCTCCGCCGATGCACTGCCCTTTTGTATCCTGTTTACGCGAATATTACCGCCTTCTGTATATGTGCACATCGCTATGCCACGACTTTCGTCACAAAACAAGGTGGTAAAAAATAAAATCGGACGGCAGTATTGGAGGTGTTGAGAAAATAGGATGAACATTAGGAGACAATCAGAGGTAGTAACTGCACCTCCTCCTTTAGAAAGGAGCGAGGTCGAGTGCTTGATATTTATAAATTTCGAAGGCTTCTGGCAGGTTCAGTGTCCTCTAGCGAGTAAACCAAGAGCGAAAGCTGCTGTTAGTGAGATTAGCACTCTTCGGAAGTCCTACGCCTCCACAGAAAAGCCATATTCCTTCCTTCTATTGCCTTTTCCCCGCTGTACTGGGTGTTGTCCCAAAACCTCGGTCCTTAGTGTTATGTAAATGCTTAACAGAAGAACTTCGTCGTTTAATCTCATGAGGAACTACATTTTTTTTGTGGCCACAGCGTAACTGCCTTATCAGAACTTTATTAAACAAACGGTTCTAAAGTCCGTTTATCCTGCATCAGTAACGTAGAGCTCCTATTCCTCAACACTTTTATGCAGAACAGCCTTGTTAATTCCCTTTTTCATTCATCCTACTAATTAATTGTCGAAGAGACTTAAATCAGGTTGTTTTTGTTGCTTATTTAGCTATGTACTGAGAAATAGCTGAGGATAGTCTATTTACATCAATCTTCGTTGTATTTCGCATATTTCACTGCGTCGACACTGATGTTTCATTTCACTTGTTTGTAAAGGTTTCTTTGCGTTATTTCGGATGGGGAAAAAAGTATTCAAGGAGGAAATGATCACGCACTTGCTCCTAAAGCGTGACTTTCTTACAAATCACAGGCGCGATCACGATAAACTTTTATATGTACGAAGGACGATAGGGCCAGAAAAGCTGTTTAAAGACGGAAGAAAAGAACAGGAATTAAGTGCAAAGCAATTAAAAACTTAAGAAATATAAAGAAAGTAAAAAAAAAGCACGGAAAAGGCGGCAAAAACGAAAGAATGAAAATGAGAAAGAAAGAAAATCAAGAAAAAAAGAAACAACAGAATTATAATAGGAGGAGGAACGAACAGAAAAGGTATACGAAAGAAGGAGCAGAAAGTGTACAAAATAGGGAGAGGGGGTGTGGAAAATACATACAAAGGAATGACGGAAGCAAGTCAGAGGGAGGCTGAACAAAGAAAGAAAAGAAAAAGGGCGACGAGAAGATATACTACAGAACGGTAAACAGAACGTGTGAAAGGAAGGAAAGAACAAAACTTGTGAAATGAGGGAGCAGACGAAAGCGTAAGATTAAAGGGTGGGAAGAAAACATAAAAGAAGGGGGATACGAAGAAAGATTAAATCGTGATATCACTTCTGGAGGTATCTGACCACAGTCTCGTAAAATCGACAATCCTGGTATTCGACTGAATAGAAATACAGACAACAAAACAGCTGAATGAGGACGGCGTCCGCAGCTCGTGGTCGTGCGGTAGCGTTCTCGCTTCCCGTGCCCGGGTTCCCGGGTTCGATTCCCGGCGGGGTCAGGGATTTTCTCTGCCTCGTGATGACTGGGTGTTGTGTGATGTCCTTAGGTTAGTTAGGTTTAAGTAGTTCCAAGTTCTAGGGGACTGATGACCATAGATGTTAAGTCCCATAGTGCTCAGAGCCATTTGAACCATTTTTGAATGAGGACGGCCAAAAAAGACTTTGAACCCGCCTGTTGCAGATACATGCTAATTTGCTCGGCGATTTTGTTCAATTCAAAACCAATAATGAGCTAATATCTGAAACATCAGTCAACTTATTTTGACACTACGACAGTTACCCAACATAAGAGGATCGTACTCGCATCTTAAGTCCCTGTACTTGCGGGAATAGCAGTTAGCAAGACATAAGATGGTGAGTATATGGAAGCTCCAGAGCAGATACTTCATTTTACAACGTCTGTTACCTCAACAGTAACATCGTAAACATGCAAAAAAGCAAACCCTTCTATTGTGGCGCATTTATCATCCATTCTATAGTCCCTGAGTTTATGCGCGCGAGCCACAGATAACGGCTCATTGCCTGAAGTTTACTGCCTCAGGCCGCAGCATTACGTCACGCCGCTGCCGACAAGCCGCATCACGCCTGCCTCGGCGATGACTAACGAAGTTAGCGTAACCAGAGTCGCTTCAGCATGGGGCATACGTGACATCTGTAGCAACCACTAAATAACAAATCCGCTCTGGTGCATACAAACACTAGCCGTCCGGCCAGCCTGGGCGTCGAATTGGTGAGTCATTTAGTCAGTCAGCACCCACTGCAGCATGGGATTCTGACGTGAGTTCTCCATTACTCAGCCACCATCCTGACAGGACTGCCGGCCTGTGGTTCCAGCAGCAGTACTGATGGACCTAGACACTCCCAGACACCAGCCACTCGACACTGCCGGCGCTGGATCCTGCCAGGCAGACGTAGGACTGGTGTGCGTACTTGGATGCCGTTGCCGTCCGCCAACCAGCCTCTCCTACGGCCAAGCCCAGCTGAGCTGAGCTGCCTCAACCTACATCTGACCCACTACTGCTGGTTACCTGTGAATGCAGACATCGCAAGGTCGCCTCACTGTCGTGTGGAGTCAGCCGTAGTGAATGCTGGCTATGTCTTCTCTACACTTAGTGCACTATTTTCCGTGGGTTCGACGCCCACCACATAGCACCCACCTGACGTGGCCACAGACTGCTACACTGAAGCGCCAAAGAAACTGGTATAGACGTGCATATTCAAATACAGAGATACGTAAAGAGGCACAATATGGCGCTGCGGTCGGCAACTCATATATAAGATTATAAGTGTCTAGCGCGGTTGTTAGGTCGGTTACTGCTGCTACAATGGCAGGTTATCAAGATTTAAATGACTTTGAACATCGTGTTATGGTCGGTGTACGAGCGGTGGGACAGCATCTCCGAGGTAGTGATGAAGTGGGGATTTTCCCGTACGACCATCTCACGACGTAAAGTGAATGTCAGGAGTCCGCTAAAACATCAATTCCCCGACATCGCTGCGGCCGGAAAATCCTGCAAGAACAGGACCAACGACGTGGCAGAAGTGCAACCCTTGCTGCAGATTTCAATGCTGGGCCATCAACAAGAGTCAACGTGCGAACCATTCAACGAAACATCATCGACATGGGCTTTCGGAGCCAAAGGCCCACTCTTGTACCCTTGATGATTGCATGACACAAGCCTTTACATCACGCCTTTGCCCGTCAACACCGACATTGGACTGTTGATGACTCTAAACATGTTGCCTGGTTGGATGAGCCTCGTTTCAAATTGAGTCGAACGGATGGACACATACGGGAATGGAGACAACCTCATGAACCCATGGTACCTGGATGTCCGCACTTGGGAAGGTGACATGTGGCACCCAAAGGTCGAGACGTATCTCTCCCAATACTCCTCTTTCCGTTGTTTTATAAGCTGGCGAACGCGGACGTGACGCCGTTTAAAGGCTATGAGGTCATCCAGGGAAGGATGCTGCTTACGCCGCTGTAGAGCTCGCCGATGCTCCTTAATTACCTCAGCGACTTCCGGCGACCACCAAGGGACCGTCTTTCGCCGGGGGGCACCTTAAAGTACGAGGGATCGCGTTTTCCGCCACAGACGCGATCGTTGTAGTTACCTGCTCAACCACCACATCGATGTTACCATGTGGGAGAGATTCAACAGTGACAGCAGAGGTGAAAGCGTCCCAGTCTGCCTTGTTTAAAGCCCATCTGGGCAGGTGTCCATGGGCCTGATGCCAGGGCAGTGACAGGAAGATGGGGGACGTGGTCACTACCACACAGGTCGTCATGTGCTCTCTAGTGGGTAGATGGGAGAAGGCCACAACAGCAAACCGAGAGACCAATGGCCGAATATGTGCCATGGGCCACACTGAAATGTTTGAGTCACCTGTATTTAAGAGGCAGAGGTCGAGTTGTGACCGTAAATTTTCGACATCTTTGCCTCGGTCAGCAAGCACGATGCGACCCCACAGTGGGTTATGAGCATTAAAATCTCCCAAAAGTAGGAAAGGTATAGGGAGTTGACCATTCAGTGCAGCCAATGCGTTCAGGGATACTGCACCATCTGGAAGAAGATATACGTTGCGAACAGTTATTTCCTGTGTCGTCCTTATCCTGACAGCAACAGCTTCAAGAGGGGTTTGAAGGGGCACAGGTTCACTGCATACTAAGTTCAGGACATAGACATAAACTCCAGCTGACAATCTATTATAGTCACTACAGCTCTTGTAATATCGCCTATAGCTGCAGAGGTCAGGGGTCCACATTGCCAGGAACCAGGTTTCCTGGAGGGTAATGCAGAAAGTAGGTGTAAAGCTTAAGAGTTGCCGTAGCTCAACCAGGTTGTGGAAAAAACCGCCGCATTTCCACCTGAGGATGACGTTATGGTGAGGCTGGGAAGGCATGAAGTGCGCAAGGAGGCAGGGTATGCCTCAGGGTCACCTGCTGCCACCGATTGAGTACTTGTAGCCATTTCTATGGTGGATGAGGCATCAGTGAGAGCAAGGTCTGCAGGGGACACTAAGATCTCCTCCGCATCCTCAGATGCAAAATTGGTAGGGAGAGGTGGTGTTGGGTCCACCAGTGTGTCCTTTTTCTTAGCAGACTTCTTTGGTTGCTTGCCCTCTCGCTTCTCTTTAGGGGCTTGTGTTTTGAGCCAATGTAAAGTGTCTGTTGCGGCATTAGTGGAGACCTTGGCAGAGAGGGTCCCAAGAGACCCCTTCCACATGTCCACATGAGAGTAGCCAGAGGAGGCTGTTGCTTCTCCGGCAGGAGGGAGAGGATTGACGTGCCCTGCATTTGGGGGGGGGGGGGGCTTGCTCCTGAAGTAGATGCTTTGGAATCAACGGAGGAAGATTCGTCCCCTACCACCAAGGGGGTGGATGTATTCTGGTGGCCCAGAGGGCCCACTGTTCATGGCACAGACTGAGGAACCATTGGTATTTGAGATGGCGATGGTAATGTAGCTGCAGCATATGTCGACGTCGAGCGAAGGGGGTGTAATCTTTCAAATTTATGTTTAGCCTCTGCTAAGTCAACCAGTCCAGGGTCTTGTACACCATGATTTTCCACTCCTTTTGGAGTACTGGGCAGTCTGGCGAGCAGGGGGAGTCGTGCTCTCCGCAGTTGATGCAACTGGGAGGAGGCACACATGGATTACCTGGGTGCAGTGGACGTCTGCAGTCTCGACACCTGGCGCTGGAAGTGCAGCAGGAAGACGTGCCCAAACTTCCAGCACTTAAAGCACCACATAGGAGGAGAGACATATGGTTTAAGTCACAGTAGCCTTTTCAGGCAATGAATCACCCTCAAAGGCCAAGATGAAGGCACTGGTAGCAACCCTGTTGTTTTTGGGTCCCCGTAAATGCGCCAGGTGAAATGAACACCCTGTCGCTCTAAATTGGCGCGGAGCTCGCCGTCAGACTGCAACAGATCGCAATGGAAAATGATCCCCTGGACCATGTTGACGCTTTAATGGGGAGTGGCGGAAACAGGAATATCACCCAGCTTGTCACAGGCGAGTAGCGCTCGGGATTGGGCTGGGGATGCTGTCTGAATCAAGACTGCGCCATTTCGCATCTTGGACAGTGCTGTCAATTCTCCAAACTTATACTCAAGGTGTTCAACGGAAAATTGAGGCTTCGTAGGTAGAAAGGAGTCCCCATCAGTCCTGCTACAGACTGAAGGTAAGGCGAATACGGCTTTCTCCATTCTGTAGCCCTAAGTTCCACCCATGGTATTGTGAGAGAGAGAAACGATTTAGGGTCAAAGCTCTCGGCATTGTATTCGATCTTGCCCTTCTTAGAGACTGCTGGCGCCATACGGTCACCAGAAAGAGACGACTTAGTCCGCTTCATTGCAGGTCATCTGCCCTGATGCCACCCACTACGGTCAGGGGCTCTCCCCATGGGTGCCGACCAGCCATAGCAAAGGCCAACTGGCATGATGGCAATTACCAAGAGTCCTGATGCCCCAGGAAGCCTGACATCTACTCCTTGGTGAGTTTACAGCTCATGTACCAGCAGTGCGATCCCTGTGTTGTCAGGGGCTACCATCAAATGGATACATGACAGCCCCACCACAACGGACTGGCTACAGTGCTGGATATTGGATACAGAGAAATCCAATGTTGTCATGGGGGCGAGGGAGGACAGGAGACAACAGAAGAAGATAACGTACCCCAAAAAGTGTCCTCGCCCAAATAGTTTAATCGCAGGTAGAGATGCAAAGCCATAACAAGAGATTCAGGAGATGGAATCTAAGGGCACTATGGACAATTTGTGCACCACATAAGGTGTCCTTCCCCATATGGCCTGCACTTCTGTAGAATTTAGAAAGTGGCTGGTCAAACCAAAGAATGGGACCTGAACTCATAGGGCTGAAAAGTGTGAGACTCCTTTTAGTCGCCTCTTACGACAGGCGGGAATACCTCGAGCTTATTCTAACCCCCCGGCTCACAAGGGGCCGTCCTGCTAGGATCATAATAGGTACACACAGTCCTCATGGAAGTGTACCGGTAAGGTGCAGGTTTGGCGCAATATTCATTCTACGTAAATTCTGTGATTTGATGTACATATACGCTATACTGTGTGTTTTTCGCATTACTGGCAAATAGAAGTACCACTCCACGCTAATCATTTACAAGCAAGAAACATCTCGCAAATGCGTAGACTGGATTCCCGTCGCTATGCCGTGCTGTGCTGAGAGAGTCTTTTTTACAGGCTAGCGAGCGCCCGCCGACTACTATAGCTGAGTTGGCGTAAATTGATCTGTGACAGTTGCAATGGGCTGAGCGCGGTAGATTCAAGAGCCTATCAACCAATCACGTAACGCGATTTTGTAAAGGTATCTATGGCAACTCCTCAGTGTTGTCACAGCTCTCTATACGGCTACAGTTTTCTCCCGCAGCCGTTTGCGCTTGGCCGCTGAAAGTTGGCAACAGCGCTGATGTCAGGAATGTACTTAACGCCGCCTCGACTATAGCCGTGGCCGAATTTAAGCACAAGTGACCGCAGCGTTGCCAACCGTACGATCTGCATGTACATGTACTGTAATTTAAGACGGTGCACGAACGTAACATACGATACACCCTTTGGATCGCACGTCTGCTACACGATCTTTTGAAACGCTTACTACTGTTAAGATTTCCTCTTTTTTTATTTGAAGTTTTATGGTTTATTTAATTTTTGACAATTTATTTCGCAAATACGATTTAGAGCGGCCTACAAGTCAGTCTGTCCAGCCTTGGAATTCCTCAATTTCATTACACTGCAGCTGCGAAGTCAACTTAGGCCCGAGATGAATCGCCTTGGGGAATTCTACCGTACTTACTGCACGGTGCTCATACGTAAGTGGAAACGATTATAATTAACTTGTTGGCTCAGGTGAGGGCAGTGAGCGATTTATAATGCGTTAAGTAGTGCAAAACTGCGTCAATGGAAACAGACGACACTGATACTGGTCCTAATACTCCCAAAAATTTACAGCCGGCTTCCTTAAATGTAAAAGGCGAAAACAAAATGGTAGAAAAGTCTGGGAAACTAATCCTGAACTTAAGGATTGGTTGTGTGCTGGTGAATCGAATTCTGAAATGGCTAGAATCTGTAACATTTGTGTCTGAAGTGGGATATGTTATCTTCCTTTCAGTGCTGTATATCACCTGGAGAGAGTAGCTGAGGGTTGCTTTCCTGATTCTGAAATCGCCGACGCTATACATCTGCGTTGCACTAGATGCTCCCAGAACATGAGAGCCATAAGAATGAATTTGCAGAAAAACTGAGATATATACACAGTTCAGTGTTGCTATGAGTCAACAGATGTACGATCTATTAAAAGCCTTGTGTTGTCGTCAGATATTTTGATAAAGACAAAGACACAGACAAAGTTGAAAGTAAATTTTGGAATATTTGTGAAATTTTTAATGAGGTTGAATATGATAAGGCAAACGAAACCAACAAGTAAAAACCTTTATTTTAATCTAATGCTTTCATTTTCTGAGTACAATAACTCAGAAAACAATATTTATAGAATTTGCTTCCGACAGATGTCATTCTATGATGGGGTCAAGAAACTATCTTGCTCATCAGTTGAAAAATGCTCTAAACTAATTATTCTGAAATGTCTAAGTCATTCGCTCCACATACGTGCCAGTGAGGCTTGTAAATGTCTTCCCAGGTGTTTTGAAGACCTAGCAAGGAACATTAGTAACCTTTTTGAAGACAATGCTACGAGAACGACAACTGCATTAATTTCAAAATTTTTTAGGTATCAAAATTCATAAATTGTTGCATCCATCACAGACAACATAGCTATCTTTGCGGGCCGTTACAGTGATAATTTTAAAACGATGGAATGCTTTGCATCTCCATTTTGATTCTAAATGCCGAGAGGAGAGGCTGATTGCGGCAGGAGAAATTCACCGATCCGTCAATTACTTTTTTTAAAGATTGTTTCATATAGTTTTGGCCTATATTTTACCGAAATTCACAGATTTAAATAAGTATTTCCAGAGTGGCAAAGCCGTTATTATTGACTTACATGAAAACAAGCCGTTATTATTGACTTACATGGAAACACGCTACAATGGTAAAAGGAAATGTTTTGCTACGTGTACCGGCAATATGTCGTAACCAATAAATTTAGTGACGCTGACCCCAACAACAGGTCGAAGTTTCTGAGTGTCAAATGTGTTCAGAAGCCAGAAACAACACAGTGAGCGGGATACCGTGAAAGTCTTACCACAGGTTTAGGGGAAAAAAAAGTATCCTGAAATATTTTGTGCAATGTAATACCTTGGATAGACACCTTTAATTAACCTGACACGTTCCACATCATTACGAAGTGTCGTATTCATGATCTATGGAACAAGTACTGATCTAATCTCATGCAGACGGGATATTCAGAAATGAAAAGAGAGATAAAATTTGGAGATTTATTGCCATTGCTTGCAGTTTTGACGCCTAAAAGGGGGCTTTCAAACACAGAAAGTGAGAACACTCCCTCTCTTATGTCACAATTGCCAAGAATAGTCTCTCTAGATGATTATAAGCATCTACAACATGTCGGTGATGACTGGAGGAAACGTCATGTCGTAAAAATACACGAAAGTAATAAGAACTGTTCAGACGTGAACGTATTTTGGGGGAACATACTCAACACAAAAACTTTATTTGGCTAGAGAGAACTTCCAGCCCTACCACAGTTTATTAAATACTGACTGTGAAAGAGTTTTTAGTAAGATGAATCTTATAAAAGTGAAAAATAGGAATAGGCTCGTTACTTCCACAGTGAATGGATGTTCGTTTGCCAGCCAGTGTGTGAGGGGCAACAGCTCGGTAGCATGAAGAGAACGCAATTATATTCGTGGCCATCCACTTCCAGTTCTTCTGTTCCTGAGCCTCCAGAGGATGATGACCTCCATCTTTTTAAGTTTTCTTCCAAGATAAGCAAGTAAAGAAGTAATAGAAGTAATTATTTGTATAATTTTATGTACCATATTTAATTTTTATATATTGCGTCCTAGTAAAAAAAACTAAAAACCAAAAGCAGAGAAGCTAACGTGAAATAACCGGACACGTCAATTATTGTGTGGTACCAGTACTATGCCTCAGTCGAGGCCGGCCGTGAGTTGTTCTCAATGCACTATAACAATCTTAATAGCGCTCTAATTGCTATTCTTGATGATAAGGATGTAAGCGAGAAAAGGTTTAGGAAACGATTGAAATTATGCTTAAAGTTTGTCCGAAGTCGCTAAGCCCTTTCATTACGAAATACTACATAATTATAAGCTAGCTAATGTGCCCTCCATTTAAGAACGTTTTGGGCGCTTCACATTACTTCTGATGTCACATATCCTGAACTACATTCTGTACAGTAATATAATTTTGCGGGTGCATTAAGTGGTACATGAAGATACTGTCTGCAAAATTGTGTTGCGAATGGCATTAGTAGTAAAGAAGTAAAAAAATTGAAACGTCACAGCAGGTGCTGAAGCATGACCACATGAACAGCGGAATATTAGTAAGCGATAAACTATCATTTTTGTGGGGGGCTGTCAGCGAAGCAAAGGTTTTGTAAAGGTTTGAAGTTTTATGTTAAGTTCGTTGAAAGTGTCCAAGCGTAACCATTTTCGAGTAAAGGATGAACAAAGTTGGAATATTTGAACGCAATCAGCTTCAAGATAAATATTCTTTCTAATTGTAGTATTTATGGTGTTAAGTTTAGCGTGCTATTAATGGGTAGATTATTATGGCATGCTAAATTTTTAAATTCGGTCAATAATTATGCGAAATATTGAAAATGAACTACTTCTTGCCCCTGGAAGCCTTTAGATAGGCCAACCGAAACAAAAAGCACAGGACAGACACCTAAAAACGGATTGTATACTGTAGAGCAGGCTGTTCTAACCGAGCTCCAGGGAGCCGGAGCGCTCCGGAGCGCTCACTGCGACAGCTCGGAGCCCGCGTTGAGGGGGAAAGCGAACTCATTGCCCCCTGGCCGCATGCAGCCGTAATAATCCGTGCTCAATGACAGCTATGACTAGCCGCGGGTGCCCTGTACCTCTATTGGAGGATACCTTTCTATTCATTGAGAGGGATGGTCGACCGCAGTGTTTTGTATGTCAAAGTATTTAATTCTGTGAAGAGGTACAATGTATAGAATTAAATACAGTCAGGTAGAAGGCGTTGCACGCAGAGAACTGGTAGCCAGGCTTAAGAACTACATACCAGTAGACGTATGTTTAAAAACGGATTCGTAGTACGGAGGGTATCACAACATGCAACATAGTTCGTGTTCTGTAATGCGTTTATAATTTTCAAGTGAATGATAGCGGAGAAAACACTACTGAATCTGCAATTCGAGCAAGCTACACGGTCGCTCACATCACTGCGACGAGTGGCACACCGTTTTCGGTGGGACCACCAGTAAAATCGTGCATGGTAGCAGTGGCAGAATGTTTGTTTCCAAGGGAGGTGCAGGCAATTGAAGGGGTTTGCCTGTCGAAGCAAACAATGTCTCGTCGAATCCTGGACATGGCGGCGGATTTAGAGACAGTTCAGGAAAAAGGCGGAGAGCGTTGTTGCATTTTCGTTAGCGCTTGACGAAAGCACCGACAAATCGGACTGTGCTCAGCTTGCAGTCTTTGTGCGTGGTGTCGACATGGAGCTGCAAGTAACTGAAGAACTATTGGATGTGGTACCACTCGATTACACCGCAACAGGACAGGACATTTTTGAAGCTGTGAATCAGTGGCAATATGAATTTGCCGTGGGATAAGCTCCATTGTGTAGCGACAGACGGTGCACCACAAATGATCGGGCGTCACCAAGGTTTTGCTCCTCGTTTGAAAAATAAACTCAGGGACGAATTCGGGAAAGACATTTTGATTCTTCCTTGTTATATTCACCAAGAGGCACTGTGTGCTGAAACAGTAGAGCTAGGTGGCGTAATGAAAGATGTCGTGAAGTGTGTAAATTTTGTGCGGCGTCAAAGGATTCCTGAAAGATGTGGAAGCGGAGTATGGGGATATATCTTACCACAGTACAGTTCGTTGGCTGAGTCGGGGAAAAGTTCTTGATGTTTTCTTTGCCATTAGTGAGGAAATACCTCTTTTCTCGAAATGAAAGGGGAAGAAATGCGTTGTCTGAAAGATATAAAATGGATATCAGACCTGGCGTTCCTAGCTGACGTAACTATGCATCTGAATAATTTAAATCTGTCATTGCAGGGCAAAGGGCAGCTAATCGTTGACATGCACGACCAGATCAAAGTGTTCATGGAAAAGTTACGTTTATTTGAGAGGCAGATGAGTAATGGACATCTAACGTTCTTCAATCATCTTGCTTCTTTAAAACTACCTGAAGGTACTACTTTCGGCGATTACCAAGCAAACTTAAAGCAGCTCATCACGTCTTTTGAAACACGATTCCGAGACCTCACTAGTTTGGAAATGGAACTTAAGGTGTTCAGCACTTCTTTTTCAGTTTCCACCGATGACTTGTCATCGTCACTTCAATTGGAGATTATTGATTTGCAAAATTCAACTTTGTTGAAAGAGAGGTACTACAACACGTTGTATTTGTCACGATGGTAGTGTTCATTACAGAAAAAAACATTTCCCAAACTTCACAACAATGCCGCTCAGATTATGTGCATGTTCGGATCTACGTTTTGATGTGAGCAGCTTTTCTGAGCAATGAAAACAGTTATAAAGTAAGGAACGATCGCTTCTTCACGATGCAACAATGAAGGCCATCCTCCGCATTAACGCTGCGAACACTTTGACGCCTGATATTTCCGATCTTGCAATGAAAAGAAAATTTCAAACTACAGAGGCCCAATAAATTTAGTATGCAATTTCTTGTAAAACATTTGTTTCTTATTTCCAGAAGATCGTATTACCTGGTGTAGCACGTCACCACGTCTTAGCAGCTAAGAGTGTGAGGTTGTCGATCTTTTAAGACGCAGCTGGCACATCAAAACGCTTGCCTCGCCGCCTGCCTCAGCCAGCCGTGCCACGTGCCGGCGTGCCGGCCCACTTGACTGGTCACAGTGAGCGACACGGCTGCCTGGAGCAGGGAGTGCTCCGCGGCTCACATCGGAGCCCACGAGCTGGAACAGCCTGCTGTAGAGTGGTACAGAAACAGCCCCAGTTGTTCAATGAACCCACTGCTAAGCACTTCCCCGCTGAGTAGCCATATAAACATATACGGTACTCGGGTGCCGTTCGGTACACAATACGGCCTTTCTTAGCAATCATATACAACCGCTCACTTGACGAAAGGTCTGTTCCTAAAGACTGGAAAGTACCACAGGAAATAGGAGTAACCCACTGAACTACAGACCCATATCACTGACCTCAATTTACAGTAACCTTTTGGACCATATACTTTAACATTATGAATCACCTTGAAGAAAATGACTTATTGATATATAACCAACACGGATTCAGAAAATTTCGTTCCTGTGCAACACAGCTAGCTCTTTATTCCCATGAAATATAGACTGCTGTCGACAAGGGATCTCAGATCGATTCCATATTCCTAGATTTCCAGAAGGCTTTTGATAGCGTTCCTTACAAGCTAATACTAATCAAATTGCGTGGATATGGAGTATCGTCTCAGTTGAGTGCTAGATTCGTAATTTCCTCTCAGAGAGGTCACAGTTCGTAGTGGTAGACTGTAAATCATCGAGTAGAACGGAAGTGATATCTGGCGTTTCGCAAGAGATGGTCATGGGCCCTCTGATGTTCTTGATTTACATAAATGATCTAGGTGATAGTCTGAGCAGCCCCCTTAGACTGTTTGTAGATGATCCTGTAATTTACCGTCTAGTAAAATCATCAGACGATCAATTCCAATTACAAAATGATTTAGAGAATTTCTGTATGGTGCGAAATGTGGCAATTGGCACTAAACAAAGAAAAGTGCGAGGTCATCCACATGGGTACTAGAAGAAATCCGATAAAATTTTGGGTATACGATAAATCGCACAAATCTAAGGGCTGTCAATTCGACTAAATACTTAGGAATTACAATTACGAGCAACTTAAATTGGAAAGACCACATAGATAATATTATGGAGAAGGCGAAACAAAGACTGCGCTTTGTTGGCAGAACACTTAGAAGATGCGACAAACCCACTAAAGAGACAGCCTACATTACACTTGTCCGTCGTCTGCTGGAATATTGCTGCGCGGTGTGGGATCCTTACCAGGTAGGATCGACGGAGGACATCGAAAAAGTGCAAACAAGGGCAGCTCGATTCGTGTTATCACGCAATAGGGGTGAGAGTGTCACTGATATGATACGCGAGTTGGGGTGGCAGTCACTGAAACAAATGCGGTTTTCTTTGCGGCGACATCTATTTACGAAATTTCAATCACCTACTTTCTCTTCCGAATGCGAAAATATTTTGTTGACACCCACCTACGTAGGGAGAAATGATCATCATAATAAAATAAGAGAAATTAGAGCTCGAACGGAAAGATTTAGGCTTTTCTTTTTCCCACGTGCCATTCGAGAGTGGAGGACATAGTGATAGACATCCCTGGGGTTGTGAAGCAGCTGAATGGGTTGAAAATAAATAAATCGACAGGTCCTGATGGGATTCCAATTCGGTTTCATAGAGAGTACTCTACTGCATTGGCTCCTCACTTAGCTTGCATTTATCGCGAATCTCTTGCCCAACGTAAAGTACCGGGCGACTGGAAAAAAGCGCAGGTGACGCCTGTATATAAGAAGGGTAGAAGGGCGGATCCTCAAAATTACAGACCAATATCCTTAACATCGGATTGTTGCAGGATTCTCTAACACATTCTCATTTCGAATATAAGGAATTTCTTGAGACAGAGAATTTGCTGTCCATGGATCAGCACGGCTTTAGAAAGCATCGCTCCTGGGAAACGCAACTCGCCCTTTTTTCACACGATATCTTGCGAACCATGGATGAAGGGTATCAGACGGATGCCATATTCCTTGACTTCCGGAAAGCGTTTGACTCGGTGCCCCACTGCAGACTCCTAACTAAGGTACGAGCATATGGGATTGGGTCCGAAATAAGTGAGTGGCTCGAAGACTTCTTAAGTAATAGAACCCAGTACGTTGTCCTTGATGGTGAGTGTTCATCGGAGGTGAGGGTAACATCTGGAGTGCCCCAGGGAAATGTGGTAGGTAGGTCCGCTGTTATCTATCTACATAAATGATCTTTTGGATAGGGTGGATAGCAATGTGCGGCTGTTTGCTGATGATGCTGTGGTGTACGGGAAGGTGTCGCCGTTGAGTGACTGTAGGAGGATACAGCATGACCTGGACAGGATTTGTGATTGGTGTACAGAATGGCAGCTAACTCTCAATATAGACAAATGTAAATTAATGCAGACGAACAGGAAAAATAATCCTGTAATGTTTGAATAAGCCATTAGTAGTGTAGCGCTTGACACAGTCACGTCGATTAATTATTTGGGCCTAACATTGCAGAGCGATATGAAGTGGGACAAGCATGTAATGGCAGTTGTGGGGAAGGCAGATAGTCGTCCTCGGTTTATTGGTACAATTTTGGTAAGATGTGGTTAATCTGTAAAGGAGACCGCTTATAAAACACTAATACGACCTATTCTTGAGTACTGCTCGAGCGTTTGGGATCCTTATCAAGTCGGACTGAGGGAGGACATAGAGGCAATTCAGAGGCGGGCCACTAGATTTGTTACTGGTAGGTTTGACCATCGCGCGAGTGTTACGGAAATGCTTCAGGAACTCGGGTGGGAGTCTCTAGAGGAAAGGAGGCGTTCTTTTCGTGAATCGCTACTGAGGAAATTTAGAGAGCCAGCATTTGACGCTGACTGCAGTGCAATTTTACTGCCGCCAACTTACATTTCGCGGAAAGACCACAAAGATAAGAAAAGAGAGATTAGGGCTCGTACAGAGGCATATAGGCAGTCATTTGTCCGTCGTTCTGTTTGGGAGTGGGACAGAGAGAGAAGATGCTAGTTGTGGTACGAGGTACCGTCCGCCACGCACCGTATGGTGCATTGCGGAGTATGTATGTAGATGTAGAGAGTGGAATGGTAGAGAAGTATTATGAAAATGGTTCGATGAACCCTCTGCCAGGCACTTAAGTGTGAATTGGAGAGTAACCATGTAGATGTAGACGGTCGCCTCTAGTGTATGAAACCGGTAATTTAGACAGCAGACATTACATTTGTGACTTGTTAAGGCTGGTGGTTGTGTGTTTTCCGTGATTAGTGCACTTTTCAGCACGGTAACGCAAGACCGCACATTGCCTGTGCTATGCTGATCCACCTCGATACAGGCTGAGTTCGACTGCTGCCCTGACCAGCACGTTTTCCAGGTCTCTCATCCACTGAAAAAATCTGGCCAAGGGTTCCCGAGAGACTGATACATCCACTACAACTGATGGATCCTTGCATACAGCCGCATGGAATGACGTACGCGTAGTCCACCTGTCACGCAGGCTCGGTTCGACGCTATGGCTAGCGGGCTCTGTGTACTCTTCGTACACGGAGACCAGTCGTTAATGCAACCGCTTTCGCGGCGTGCGGCCAGCCGGCGACGCCGGCTGCTGTGTCCGCGACTCACGGAAGTCCGCATTAAACATAGAATGATCTGCCGCGTAAGCTATTTCTGGCATACACAACATGAACACTTTAACAAGAAAAGTAAATTACGCACGTACATTAAGCAAGGAGACGCTGGACCTGCCTTCCTTCGTTGTTCAACCATTTCTGACATCTGCTTAGGAAATTACTCACTACACTTTGGAGTTCCCTCTGAGAAATGGCACCAATTACTTGACGAGTGTTAGTATTAAGTTCATCTAAAGTGTGTTGGCTTAATTTGTACACTATTTTAACATCCCCTCCCCCCCCCCCCCCCCCCCCACACACACACCTCCGCTGTCCGGAGGTCAAAATCGCAAATGGGTTAAATCGGGGTGTGGTGGGGGCGTGTGTTGTTAGTGATAACTATCTTGAAACAGGTGACGAATTTCCTGTAGTGAGAAGTTAACTGTATGTGCAGTCTCAAGAGTCTCACTGAAAGGCCGCGAGAACACGTTCTCTTAAACGGCCAAAGAGGGGTCGCTAAATGTTTTCCTACATATATCTCCCGGTTGTGTGTTTCCTGGGGGGGGGGGGAGGGGGGGGGGGGGAATTGGACCTGTTATCGTCTCACAGCTAAACAGCTAATAGTGCAGCACACAGCTATTTTTGGATCATGCAGGTGTGCCTTGCATATTACGTTAGGCTTTTCAGAACTCCAGTAACGGTTATTGCTATTCGTCCACGAGACTCAGATGGCCATAGACACGGGTTCCAGGTGGATGCCGTGTTTCTTGACTTCCGCAAGGCGTTCGATACCGTTCCACGCAATCGTTTAATAAGAGCATATGGAATATTAGACCTATTGTGTGATTGGATTGAAGAGTTCCTAGATAACAGAACGCAGCATGTCATTCTCAATGGAGAGAAGTCTCCCGAAGTAGGAGTGATTTCATGTGTGCCGCAGGGGAGTGTCGTAGGGACGTTGCCGTACACAATATACATAAATGACCTTGTGGATGACATCGGAAGTTCACCGAGGCTTTTTGCGGAAGTTGTTATTACTGTTGTCTTCAGTCCTGAGACTGGCTTGATGCAGTTCTCCATGCTACTCTATCTTGTGCAAGCTCCTTCATCTCCCAGTACCTACTGCAACCTACATCCTTCTGAATCTGCTTAGTGTATTCATCTCTTGGTCTCCCCCTACGATTTTTACCCTCCACACTGCCCTCCAATACTAAATTGGTGATCCCTTGGTGCCTCAGAACATGTCCTACCAACCGATCCCTTCTTCTGGTCAAGTTGTGCCACAAACTTCTCTTCTCCCCAATCCTGTTCAATAGTTCCTCATTAGTTATGTGATCTACCCATCTAATCTTCAGCATTCTTCTGTAGCACCACATTTCAAAAGCTTCTATTCTCTTCTTGTCGAAACTATTTATCGTCCATGTTTCACTTCCATACATGGCTACACTCCATACAAATACTTTCAGAAATGACTTCCTGACACTTAAATCTATACTCGATGTAAACAAATTTCTCTTCTTCAGAAACGCTTTCCTTGCCACTGCCAGTCTACATTTTATATCCTCTCTACTTCGACCATCATCAGTTATTTTGCTCCCCAAATAGCAAAATCTTTTACTACTTTAAGTGTCTCATTTCCTAATCTAATTCCCTCGGCATCACCCGACTTAATTCGACTACATTCCATTATCCTAGTTTTGCTTTTGTTGATGTTCATCTTATATCCTCCTTTCAAGACACTGTCCATTCCATTCATCTGCTCTTCCAAGTCCTTTGCTGCCTCTGACAGAATTACAATGTCATCGGCGAATCTCAAAGTTTTTCTTTCTTTTCCATGGATTTTAATACCTACTCCGAACTTTTCTTTTGTTTGCTTTACTGCTTGCTCAATATACAGATTGAATAACATCGACAACCCTGTCTCACTCCCTTCCCACCCACTGCTTCCCTTTCGTGCCCCTCGACTCTTATAACTGCCATCTGGTTTTTGTACAAATTGTAAATAGCCTTTCGCTCCCTGTATTTTACCCCTGCCACCTTTAGAATTTGAAAGAGAGTATTCCAGTCAACATTGTCAAAAGCTTTCTCTAAGTCTACAAATGCTAGAAACGTAGGTTTGTCTTTCCTTAATCTTTCTTCTACGATAAGTCGTAAGGTCAGTATTGCCTCACGTGTTCCAATATTTCTACGGAATCCAAACTGATCTTCCCCGAGGTCGGCTTCTACCAGTTTTTCCATTCGTCTGTAAAGAATTCGTGTTAGTATTTTGCAGCTGTGGCTTATTAAACTGATTGTTCGGTAATTTTCACACGTGTCAACACCTGTTCTTTGGGATTGGAATTATTACATTCTTCTTGAAGTCTGAGGGTATTTCGCCTGTTTCGCGGATGATGCTGTAGTATATCGAGAGGTTGTAACAATGGAAAATTGTACTGAAATGCAGGAGGATCTGCAACGAATTGACGCATGGTGCAGGGAATGGCGATTGAATATCAATGTAGACAAGTGAAATGTGCTGCGAATACATAGAAAGAAACATCATCATTTAGCTACAATATAGCACATCACCAACTGGAAACAGTTAATTTCATAAATTATCTGGGAGTAGGCACTAGGAGTGATTTAAAATGGAATGATCATATCATGTTGATCGTCGGTAAAACAGATGCCAGACTGTGATTCATTGGAAGAGGAAATGCAATCCGAAAACAAAGGAAATAGGTTACACAACACTTGTTCGCCCACTGCTTGAATACTGCTCAGCAGTGTGGGATCCGTACCAGATAGGGTTGATAGAAGAGATAGAGAAGATCCAACACAGAGCAGCGCCCCTCGTTACAGGGTCATTTAGTAATCGCGAAAGCGTTACAGAGATGATAGATAAACTCCAGTGGAAAACTCTGCAGGAGAGACGCTCAGTAGCTCGGTATTGGCTTTTGTTGAAGTTTCGAGAACATACCTTCACCGAGGAGTCAAGCAGTATATTGCTCCCTCCTACGTACATCTCGTGAAGAGACCATGAGGATAAAATCAGAGATTAGAGCCCACACAGAGACATACCGACAATCTTCCTTTCCATGAACAATACGAGACTGGAATAGAAAGGAGAAACGATAGAGGTACTCGAGGTACCCTCCGCCACACACCGTCAGGTGGTTTGCGGAGTATGGATGTAGGTGTAGAATTTACGTGTCCATTTAAGTGGAACGATAATGCGTGCGAAAAGGAAGTTGAGTGTTAATTACTCCCTCATGCAGCACCCTATTCAAAATCCATTCACAAAACAGATCTTTTTGCAAGGTCAGCCGGTTTAAGTTCTTGCACTGCAGTTATTTTATAAGGTTTTTAGCTTCAGCAACTTCGTAGCCGTTCCTATGGCTCATATGAAATGAGAAAGACGTCGAACTAAATTTCTAGGAGAACTTTCCAGGGCACATCCAATGTTGAACAGATTTTGTTCTGTGAGTACTTCACGTAGCTGTCTATATTTCCTGCCAAACACACTCCCGTTTCAGGAAATTTATTGACCAATCGATAAATCTTAAATTTACTCTTTAAAGAATCTCCTTACTGCACTTGTTGATTCGATGTGCACGCATAGATCATACGTGAATACCGTTTGACGGAGGGAGCACTCATTTTGCCACTTCCCTCGAAACCTATTACGTCGCCAACAGCTGCCGACGAAAGTAACAACAGACTATAGCTACGAGAAAAATCTCGCGATTTGATTGGTTGCAGTACGCGCGCGGAGCTGCTGCGTCCAGTTCGCTGGAACTGGCGGCGTTCTTATTACAGCAACTCGATTATAGCGCTACCTGCGCAACAAGTCTGCGAAAAGTCCTCGCAGCGGAGGAGAAATATACTCCCTAGACTCCCACTTGGTAAGCAGTCTCCTTAAAACCCGTCGTCCTGCTTTCTTTTCATTAATCATAATTCCAATCAAGCAAGTTCCCTGATCCGTTTCTAGGTTTTCATGTATCTCGTAGAGATTCACAACACGCTCCTCTGCTGTATGAGCGACCGTCTGTATTTAATGCCTCTTGCATTTAAATTAGTTTCTCACTGTGTAAGCCAAAAGTGGTAATACAGCGGTTTTAAACTTCCCTTGATATACACACTGGAAGCACAGTTTTGAAAAGTGTGTTTAGGTCCCAAACGTCACTAAAGGCCATTTTTACTCTCGTTTTCTAAACTCAGTCAGTTTTCAACAGTCCTAAAAGAACCGCATCGTCTGTTTGTACGACTTCATTGTTAATTTGTACTATTTTCTTTTCTTCTCGTGTGCTGTGGATTGTTGTTTTATACGCTGAAGCGGCAAATAAACTTGTACAGGCATGGGTATTCAAATACAGATGTATGTAAACAGACAATGCGGCACTGCTGTCGACAACGCCTACATTAGACAAGTGTCTGGCAATTGTTAGGTCGGTTACTGCTGCTACAGTGGCAGGTTATTAAGATTTAAGTGAGTTTGAACGTGGTGTTACAGTCGGCGCACGAGCAATGGGACACAGCATCTCCGAAGTAGCGATGAAGTGGCGATTTTCCCGCACGACCATTTCACGAGTGTACCACGAATCCCGTAAAACATCAAATCTCCGACATCGCTGCCGCCGGAAAAAGATCCTGCAAGAACGCTACCAACGACGTCTGAAGAGAATCGTTCAACGTGACAGAAGTGCAAACTTTCCGCAAACTGCTGCTGGGCCATCAACAAGTGTCAGCGTGCGAAACATTCAACGAAACATCATCGATATGGGCTTTCAGACCCAAAGGTCCACTCGTGTACCGTTGATGATTGCACGACACAGGCCTTTACGCCTCGCCTTTGCCCGTCAGCACCGACATTGGACTGTTGATGACTCGAAACATGTTGCCTGGTTGGACGAGCCTAGTTTCAAATTGAATCGAACGGATGGACACATACGGCTATGGGGACAACCTCATGAACCCATGGTACCCGGATATCAGCAGAGAACTGTTCAAACTGCTGGAGGCTCTGTAATGGTGTGGGGCGTGAGCAGCTGGAGTGATACAGCACCCCTGATATGTCTAGATACGAATGACAGATGACACGTACGTAAGCATCCTGTCTGATCACATGCATCCATTCACGTCCAGTGTGCATTCCGACGGACTTGTGCAATTCCAGCAGGACAATGCGACGCACCACGCATCCAGAATTGCTACAGAGTGGCTCCAGGAACTCTCTTCTCAGGTCAAACACTTCCGCTGGCCATCAAACTCCCCAGAGATGAACATTATTAAGCATGAAACTTCCTGGCAGATTAAAACTGTGTGCCCGACCGAGACTCGAACTCGAGACCTTTGCCTTTCGCGGGCAAGTGCTCTACCAACTGAGCTACCCAAGCACGACTCACGCCCCGTCCTCACAGCTTTACTTCTGCCAGTACCTCGTCTCCTACCTTCCAAACTTTACAGAAGCACTCCTGCGAACCTTGCAGAACTAGCACTCCTGAAAGAAAGGCTGTGGCTAAGCCGTGTCTCCGCAATATCCTTTCTTTCAGGAGTGCTAGTTCTGCAAGGTTCGCAGGAGTGCTTCTGTAAAGTTTGGAAGGTAGGAGACGAGGTACTGGCAGAAGTAAAGCTGTGAGGACGGGGCGTGAGTCGTGCTTGGGTAGCTCAGTTGGTAGAGCACTTGCCCGCGAAAGGCAAAGGTCTCGAGTTCGAGTCTCGGTCGGGCACACAGTTTTAATCTGCCAGGAAGTTTCATATCAGCGCACACTCCGCTGCAGAGTGAAAATCTCATTCTGGATTATTAAGCATATCTGGGACGCCTTGCAACATGCTGTTCAGAAGAACTCTCCACCCTCGCGTAATCTTACGGATTTCTGGACAGCCCTGCAGGATTCATTGTGTCAATCCCTCCAGAACTACTTTAGACATAGTCGAGTCCATGCCACGTCGCGTTGGGCATTTCTTCTTGCTCGCGGGGGCCCTACACGATATAAGGCGGGTGTACCAGTTTCTTTGACTCTTCGGTGTAAAAATTTTTGTTTCAGTTTTACTTTCGGTTTCCCATTAGTTCCGTAAGTTTACCTACACGAGAAATGGTTCAAATGGCTCTAAACACTATGGGACTTAACATCTGAGGGCATCAGTCCCCTAGACTTAGAACTGCATTAACCTAACTAACATAAGGACATCACACACATCCATGCCCGAGGCAGGATTCGAACCTACGACCGTAGCAGCAACGAGGTTCCAGACTGAAGCGCCTAGAACCGCTCGTCCACAGCGGCCGGCTTACCTACACGAGAGGCAAACTGTCATTCACAATACGAATGTTGTTCAGATATGTTCCATTAGCACGTATTCCCTGTTCTCTTTAACATTTTATGAGGCTGCAAAACTTTCCCTAGAGGTGGTTTATTTTATTTAGCGTATGGCATCTACACAGTAAAATTACACATATGCTATTAATTAATATAATAAACGAATTACAAATATATTATTAAATGATTGATTGCAAACAATAATATGCGAAAGATTAGAGGTAGTGGAATAGTTTCAGTGACACGGATGGTTCTTCTCCGACTCCTCTGTATTTCTAAATTATGCAGATTCACCAGTAAGTCTAATGGGGCTCGTGGCACTAACACACCACTGAGGAGCAAACCATTATGACTGCTACCCTCCAGGAGGTTGAATGTCGCCTGATGCCACTCTAGCGAAGATACGGAAACGGCGAAGTCGTAAGCATCTGTGGCAAGTAATAGGAAGATGGTGAATGATGGAAGTAGGAGCGTCGCCTACTCAATAATGCAACACAGGCGGCAAATCTGACAACATGGTACAATACTGGTGCGTATTCAATGTTTCGGCGCACGGCGTTCAGCGCTCATTGTTGAAAACGGGTCTCCGCAGGAGACAAGCTGACCCAACGACATCGCCAATTATGACTGCAGCGAGCACAGGACATCCAGATTGGACTGTGGATCGATAGACAGGTGTCATCTGGTTGGATGGGTCGTGTTTCTTGTTACGCCAGGTCAAGTCGTGTCTGGGTTCGCCGACAGCCAGACGAACGGCTGTCCAATAATGCACGGCGCCATGGCAGCAGCTCGATGGACGAAGTATGATGCTATGGTGGGAGACATTCACTTGGGCTTCCAAGGGCCTGTGATAGTAATTGAAGCACCGTGACAGCTTCCTTTCACGCCGTAAGTCTTCCCCCGGTGGCGATAGCAGCTAACGACAGAGTAACTGTCTGTGTTACAATCGTTTCAGGATCATTTTGATGTCACGATAATAGCCTGATCTGAACCCGATGGAACACATCAGAGACGCTCTCGGGCATCATTTTCGCGCCCACAAACCACCGACCAGTATTTTACGGGAACTGCATAACCCGTGCGCAGACATCTCGTGCCCCATGCTTCCTGAAAACTACCTGCCGAATCTACGCTACAAAGGCTGCTGTATTGCGTTCCAAAGATGGACTAACACGCTCTAAGCACGTGGTCGTATGGCTTTGGATCATTATTGCATTCTTCAGTATACTTCCACAGGTTGAATTAATGCATCGATTTTGTAGAGCCTGTTGGCGCCGATTCCGTAGAAACCGAGTCAAAAGCTTTGTCAACATCTTCGTGTGAAAAGCCTGCACTTACAGTGTGTCACCCTGTCATCATGTTAATGCTGCGACCTTCAATCACAGTGCCAAATTTAACGACCATCACACCGCACTGCTAGAGCTTGTTTGGCATAGAGTCTACAGGAGTTCACTAAGTTGCAGCGGGGGCGACGACGGCAGTGTAGATATCTGTTCACCCGACAGAGTGTGTACGCAGATAATAAAAAGACGTGCGATAATTCCAACGGCTGCCTACGCACTTCCGGGCTTGGTCCACAATATCACAGCTTGTGGCGGTTGAGAATGTGGTATCTGCTTATGTGGTGACTCCGTAGCTTATGGTGTGTGGCTGAGGGTACTACGTGTACCAGCGGCACTTTCCTGATCCAGTTGCGAATGAGGCGTGGGTCACGGTCTTTTCGCGAGATGTAAGTAGAACGAAGCAATACACTGGTTGGCTTCTAGTACACACCACCTTCCTTGTAGCGTCTGCCATTGGAACATCTCCGTGAAGCTTTCAAGCTTACTAAATAAACCTGTGAAGAAACGCGCTGCTCTTCTTTGGATCTTTTCCATCTCTTCTATTAGTTCTATCTGCTATAGGTCCCAGATTGACTAGCAACATTCATTCAAGTATCGGTCAAACGAGAATTGTATATTTCCTTCATGAGTGGTGTACTCTTCCTGAGGATTCTCCTGCGGCACAGGGACGGCTAGCAGGGCACTGCTTTCAAGGGAACCTCCCCATCGCACCCCCCTCAGATTAAGTTATAAGTTGACACAGTAGATAGGCATTGACAAACTGAACACAGATCAATCGAGAAAACAGGAAGAAGTTGTGTGGAACTATGAAAAAAGTAAGCAAAATATACAAACTGAGTAGTCCATACGCAAGATAGGCAACATCAAGGATAGTGTGAGCTGAGGAGCGCCGTGTCCCATGGTTAGCGTTAGCAGCTGCGGAACGAGAGGTCCTTGGTTCAAGTCTTCCCTCGAGTGAAAAATTTAATTTTTTATTTTCAAACAATTATTATCTGTCCGTTCGTCCGTCCAATGCGATGTAACTGCGTCGTAGTATGGGGACGCTACACCTAAACAGACATCGAAACAAAACATACGTTTTGACAGAGTACAGGAAAAACTGTGCGACTATGAAACTGTTGCATTCATTTGTTGCAGTATATGTGACAAACTCTTATGTTTTCATCACTTTTTTGGGAGTGATTATAACATCCACAAGGAAACCTAAATCGGGCAAGGTAGAAGAATCTTTTTACCCACTCGCCAAGTGTACAAGTTAGGTGGGTCGACAACATATTCCTGTCATGTGACGCACATGCCGTCACCAGTGTCGTATAGAATATATCAGACGTGTTTTCCTCTGGAGGAATCGGTTGACTTATGACCTTGCGATCAAATGTTTTCGGTTCCCATTGGAGAGGCACGTCCTTTCGTCTACTAATCGCACGGTTTTGCGATGTGGTCGCAAAACACTGACACTAAACTTATTACAGTGAACAGAGACGTCAATGAACTAACGGGTAGATCATTACTTTCCGAAAATAAAGAAAGTAAGCTTTTCACTCGAGGGAAGACTTGAACCAAGGACCTATCGTTTCGCAGCTGCTCACGCTAACCACGGGACACGGCGCTCCTGAGCTCACAATATCCTTGATGTTGCCAATCTTGCGCATGGACTACTCAGTTTGTATATTTTGCTTATTTTCTTCATAGTTCCACGCAACTTCTTCCTGTTTTCTCAATTGATCTGTGTTCAGTTTTTCAAGGCCTATCCACTGTGCCAACTTATAACTAAATCTGAGGCGGGTGCGATGGGGAGGTTCCCTTGTTAGTGGAGGGATGCGGCGGCTTGTGTAGGCTAGTTTACGCCACCATAGATTTTTCCTTTTATTTTCTTACTGTTGGAAGTTAGCGCGGATACTTAACGTGATTTGCAAAGGAAGGAGAGCATGTCAAGAAAAGCAAGATTAAACGACAAACTAATGAACAGTGAATATAGAATACGAACATTGTAAGTTCAGTCTGGACGGTATTTAAGCCTATCGTGGATGACGATGGGAAAAGCGTTAATTTTGTTTGTTGTTCGCAGTGCAGTGAAATTTACGTTCAGGCTAAAGGGTTTAGTGGGCATTTGCAAACAGGATGTCTCGTCATCCACGTACTTTATGTGTTATAAATAAGCGTCTCGTGTTGGCAAAAAACGCCTTCCTAAATCTGCTCAGAAGATAGCTGTTGATAAATGCATGGCTATGTGTGTACATAAGGTCACATGGAACTATTATAGGCGAAGATTTCTTTTTAGATCTTACTCAGGCAAGCGTTATTAGCCACTGTAGCGACCTACAGTAAACGCCACTTTATGTCATTCCACAGCCGTGTCGCGGTACATGGCAGAAAATGCTTAGAGCTAACAGATATAATTGTGCCTGTAGTAATGATTACGTAACAGGTAGTGAATTCTGGACAGTAGATGTGAACAGTTGGCCCAAGAAGGGATCCTTATCTGCCATGTACTGTGAACTATTTTGTTGACTGGAACTTCACATCGAGTGTCTTGTTTACGACCTGGTTTCCAGACTTGTCTGAAACTGGCGACAACACTAAGTACTGTCGAGGCGATTTCGACCTGTTGGTACCCATGAGACTGCTTAAGAGATATGTTTTTTAACACTGATCAGAGATCCAACATTACTACTGCACTTGTTTATTATTCACATCTGTATTGTTTCTGCCATTTGCTAAAAGCAATGCTATAAAATATTTTTAAAACAGCGTCTACGTCCGTCGATCGTCTACAGCCGCATGCTATTTTGACTGTAGCAAAGGACTTTCGGCAGTTACGCAAAGAAAAGTTGCCTTATTAATGCTCTTTTAACAGTGGAACAATCCAACGATACTTGTTGGAATACTGCGCAATTGCTTATATTAGAATCGGCAACGAAGACAACATTCCGCCCTGTGAGAAAAGCTCTCGCCTTGTGGGGAAAGTTCTGAGATGCAATAAATACGAGTTGAACTGTGGGAATTGCCATCACGCTGATGAACGAACCAATCTCTTCACTCGCATTATGCATGCAGTTCGGTTAATACTTAGCGAAGCAAAAAGCACTTCAACACTTTGGAATGGTATTATTGAGAACTACAGAATCGGTAGATGTATCATTTTGTAGCAAACAACCTCAAGTTTCACAAAAAAAATGTCGATTGTCATTTCGGTACGACGCTACAGTGAGCCTACCTTGGAAGCGATTATCGAGGAAACCTCAAACTTCGGCGAGGAAATGTGGTGAAGCACCGTCTTGTTGGCTGCAAACCATCCCATCTCTGTTATCATTAACTATCTATGAATTGGAAGTTCTCAAGCACATCAAGATTCACAATACCAGTGACAGTTTTCTCCATGAAGAAGGAAGGGTCGTACACTTTCAATTTGCTAAGGGCACAAAACACATTAACTTTGGGGTTGTCAAAGGCGTTCCAGGGTGGCATGTGGATTTTCGTTGCCCCATGTTCTGCTCACCAAGCCAATGATATGAAATGTTGACTCATCGCCGATGGTTATTGTGTTCACGGATGTCTCGTCGTCCTCTAGCCGATGCACCATTTCCGCACAGAATTAACCATGAGCAACATTATCTGCGGCACGGATGTGCTGTGCCACTATGAATCTGTATGGTTTGAAGTGTAAACGTCTACGCGACTGTGGGCAAAGGTCTTCCTAACCCGTTCGATACAATTATCAAAACACGGGCGACCTGGTGGTTTTTCATGTCGCAGTGAACAACCTGTCTCAACAAAGTTCATGTGTCAAGAGTGAATTTTAGACCTGACTTGGGAGTCTTTGGCGAATTCGGTGCGAAATTTAGGCCGAAAAGTTGTTGCAGAATTCCTTTCATGAAACCAAAACACACACCGAACACGGTCCGCACCAACGCAAGTAGCCATTTTAACTGTGCACTATGCTGGCGCTCCTGGTGTGTGTGGCTAGGGCCTCCCGTCGGGTAGACCGTTCGCCTAGTGCAGGTCTTTCGATTTGACGCCACTTCGGCGACCTGCGCGTCGATGGGGATGAAATGATGATGATTAGGACAACACAACACCCAGTCCCTGAGCGGAGAAAATTTCCGACCCAGCCGGGAATCGAACCCGGGCCCTTAGGATTGACAGTCTGTCACGCTGACCACTCAGCTACCAGGCCGCTCCTGGTGGCGGAATAGTGCACTGATACAATATATGAATCTAACTTGAGGTGGTTTGCTACAAAATGACACATCTACCGCTTCCGTGAGTTACACCATTAATTTTTATATGTAATTCCTTTATATTGTCGTTTGAGTCATTACAGGCCTTTAAAAAATCAGGGAAATGTCCAACGCATTAGAAACGGAGAAATCATCTATACTGTACCTTCTGGAACTGTGGAAGATGACATATCATCATTTGAGTCAGGCGCATCTAGGGAGAGAAGCCTCTGAAGTAGGAATTTCGTACACAAGACTAAATCCACATTGTGGATCAATAATTATAAAGTATTTGCACTTTCCCAACCAGGTATGTCGGTTTGACGTGATGCGGCAAACATCCCACAGGTAATCAATTTCTTTCCTCGCTTCTTGTAGCAGTGAAAGATGTATCAGCCGCGAACAGTCAGTTCTTTCGTCGAATTTCACAAGTGGAAGTAAAGAAGTTAACTATGTGGGCAGGGATCCATGATAGTTCTACTCCAAAAGATGAGCTAGAAAGGTATTAAAATAATTAGCGAAGAGCGAGTATGACTCAGCACTGAGTGTTCCATACAAACTTACTGTATATATATGTATATACGTAGTTCGTCCATCCTGGGAAAGAGAATCTTGACAATCTTTATCTGTTATCCATATTGATATTGGCGAGGTATTGGTCTCGGGAATTCCAAGACTACATCAAAATCTCTACTGTGGTTCCTCGAACTAGCCCGGACATACAAAAAGAAGCAAGCAGATAACTACAGTATAGGTAAGCAGAGCGGGAAGAAAATATTTTTACTTACTAAAACACGACTACAACTTACATTTTATGTTTGTATGCAGTAATGTTCGTCTATTACGCTTCTGACAGATGATGAATGCAGTGTACAGATTGAGTCCAAAAGGACTCAATAAATTTGGAATGACAAATTTATTGGTGTAATTTACAGAATTGGTAGATGTGTCATTTTGTGGCAATCACCCTCAAGTTTCACATAAAATTGTCGATTGTCATTTCTGTTCGACGTGACCACCACTTGTAATGCGGCAAACATCCAACGGGTAATCAATTTCTTCCCACACTCATTGTAGGAAATCTGGCGTAATTCGTGCAACGGCAGCGTAGATTCGATTTTTCAGGTCGACTATATTGTTTGGTAGGGGACGAGCATACACATGGTCATTAACGAAACCCCAGACAACGATATCTAGTGGTGTCACGTGTGTGGAGCGAGATGGCCATGCGATTGGCCCTTCATGGTCAATCCATCGGCCTGGGAAGCGATTATCGAGTAAACCCGTCTCAATGAAATTCTTATGCCAAGTGTAAATTGGAGGCTTGCTTGGAGGTTCTTTAGCGTATCATGTGTGAAATTTACGGCGAACAGTTGCTGCACAGTTCGTTTCATGAAACCAAAACACAGAGTGACTACGCTCTGCCATGAAACCAAAACACAGAGTGACCACGCTCTGCATCAGTGAAAGTACCCACTAAACGAGCATTACACTGGTTGCTGGCTCTCCTGGTAACAACAGAGTGGCGTACTGATGCATTACGCGAATCAAACTTACCTCAACGAATTTCTAAATCGTTCCAAAGTTGCGAAGTCGTTTTTGACTCACCCTGTATGTTCAAATGGCAAAAGATACTTTTATGTGATATAATTAAAATTTAACAATTTTCGGATTTTTTAGGTTACGTGTGCTATGAAATGTTGCTTCTTGCCAAATTTCATGATTCTATGATAACGGGAAGCAACCTATAGGTTTTGATGTGTCAATTTTCGAGTATCAAAACATGTGTAAAAAATGCAATATCTCCTAATTGAAGTTACTTCACGTAACATTTTTACACCTGTAAGGGATCACAGACCTTAATATGAGACATAAATCTGAACTTGATACTTGTTCCTGAGAAAAAGCAGTCTTCACACACACACAACAAATCGATCCTGTAATGCCTGTTTCCACAGATTGAGGCATGGAATGAAGCTCGGCTTATCAAAGAATTATTAGTCTATTACTTTCACTGGTTTCATTCTCAATGCAATTTACTCCATGACAGTGTTGATGCTAGAATGAAATTGTCACTCTGCAGCGGAGTGTGCGCTGATATGAGACTTCCTGACAGATTGAAACTGTGTGTCGGACCGAGATTCGAGCTCGGAACCTTTGCCTTTCGCGGGCAAGTGCATACAGTTTTATTGTGCCAAGAAGTTTATATGTAAACGCTCTTCTTTTATTCAGAGTTACTCTACTGCCACAGCCGGTCAGTGTGGTCGAGTGGTTCTAGGCGTTTCAGACTGCCTCGGGCATGGATGTCTGTGATGTCCTTGGGTTAGTTAAGTTTAAGTAGTTCTAAGTTCTAGGAAACTGATGACCTCAGATGTTAAGTCCCATAATGCTCAGAGCCACTTTAACCATTTTTCTACTGCCACAGGGAAATGATTGGAAAAGTATGCTGAACCAATTTTTGCGCATTAACGTTAGGTTTCCGTTACTTGCGAAAAAAATTCGGTTTACTTTTACACCTTTACTGAATACGTTTGATTTACTAAATTATTTTCCACATTACTTTTTATTTATAAAAGTGAGATAAAAATATTTATCTCCAAATTATTATTAACAATGACGATATTTCTAAATATTTTAATTTTGTTCAGGAAAATAACTCACGTCTGTGTGAGCAGCGGACGGCAGGCCGCGCATGCCGCAAAACAAAAGGGACTGCGTCAGCTCGGGCCAGTGCTGTTGAGTCACCTAAGTGGTGGTGGTAGTAGTAGTAGTAGTAGTAGTAGCAGCAGCAGCAGATTTTTTAAATAATGTAATGCCACACTGCTCACTCATATCTCACTATCAGTCACTGCACACACTATATGTGTATTGTTTCACTTCACTTACTACACACACACACACACACACACACACACACACTGTTCATCTCAGGGCTATATTCCGTATCGCAACTTCCCATTTGCTATCCTGGAAAACTGAATCAGCATCCCTCTATAATGAGTGAGACGTTGAGCTCAGAAAAAGGAAGAGGTGTTAGCATTGTGCAATGCACAGCTTGGGGTAAGTTTTTCTAGTAAACGAAAAAAGGAAAAAAAAACAGTGTGAAGGTGTTATGTGGAATGTTGGATGTTTTATAAACATTATTATTTGTATAACACTTTTTTTCCAAACCCATACCCTGTTTTATCTAAGTAATCCTTCAATGTATAAAATGTATTGCATAACAGATACTTTTTAGCTGCCTTTTTAAATAAGTGTATTTTTGCAATTTCTTTTATTTATCTTGGTAATTTATTGTACAGTTTCATTCCTTGGTAGAAAATGTTGTTCTGAGTTTTATGTTTATTTTTTCTTGACAAATGTAAGATGAGTCTAGCTCTTGTTCCATGGTCATAGAACTGTTTGTGCAGTAATTACAAATGTTATTATTCATGTGTACAACTGACTGGTAAATGTATTCACACGGAGCATTTAAAATTCCCAGTGTTTTGAACAGATCTTCACAATGAGCTCGACTATCATTTTTGGTTATGGTTCTTACGGCTCTTTTCTAGAGTTCGCAAATTGAGTTCTTATTTTTTGCATTTGTCCCAAAAAAAGAATGCCATAGCTAAGAAATGAGTGTACATATGAATAGTATGAAAGTAAAAGACACCGCATGTTACACACTGATGATAGGATTCTAAGGGCATAACAAGCTGATGGCATTCTGTTTGCAAGTACCTTTGTGTGTTCACACTACTTCAACTGAGAATCAATAGTCATTCCTAGAAACTTTGCACTTGAATCAATAGTCATTCCTAGAAACTTTGCACTTGTTACACAGTCTGTAGAGATGCCATCTACATTTAATTTAACATTGTGATTTTCCCTCTTCAAACTGAAATTCATGCATTAGTTTTCTTTATGTTCAATGTCACTTTATTGCTTATTAACCAATTGTAAACTTTCTTGAGAGCTTCATTTGTTTTCTTTGCAAGGAGTTCTCTTGTTTTCCCGGTGAATATAATGTTGCTGACATCAGCGAAGAATTTTTTCTTTTTTTTTCCTTCACCATGAGTAACACTACTGGGAAAGTAAAATGTAAATGTCGTGTAACTAGTGCCTCCCGTCGGGTAGACCGTTCGTCGGGTGCAAGTCTTTCGATTTGACGCCACTTAACACAACACCCAGTCCCTGTGCGGAGAAAATCTCCGACCCAGCCGGGAATAGAACCCGGGCCTTTAGGATTGATATTCTGTCGCGCTGACCACTCAGCTACCGGCGGCGGACACTGGAAAGTCATTGATGTATATCAGGAATAGTATTGGTCCTAATATGCTACCTTGCAGAACCTCTATATTAATGCATTTAGGTTCTGATCAGTGTTTTACTAAACGTTTAGATCTATTTGAAGTATGTGTTGTCTCTACTCTTTGTATCCTATCTGTTAGGTACGATCGAAACCGGTCATTAGCTACCTCTCTTATTCCTAATGCTTCTAAATTATTTAATAGAAACTTTTGGTCAATTGTATCAAAGGCCTTAGGAACACAAAAAAAAGTCTGTGACACACTCATCTCTATCAAGAGCATCAAGTACAACTTTGTGAACTGTACTACGGCTGGCTCCATATTTTTGCCACTTCGGAAATCAACTATGATTCGCTTAAAAGATTATATTTATTCAGGTAATTCATTAATCTGTCTTTCATAATTGTTTCTATTATTTTTGTGAACGGTGACAGCAGGGAAATGGGTCAGTAATATTCTATGTCTTCTGCATTACCTTTCTTAAGCAAAGGTACAACTCTTGCCCGTTTTAACTGCTCTGGAAATGTCCCTGATGTGAAGGATTCATTTATTAGATTTGTTCAGAGGCCTTGTATAATCTCTATGCATCGTTTCAGTACACACATTGGTACTTCATCTAAGCCTGCTCACTTTTTATTTTTTAGTTTTTTAACAGTTTTATTGACTTCATTCTCTGTGGTTGACAGTAACATCATTGTATTTAGTGCACCATTATTTTCAAGTGTTTTATTTGTTTTGGGGAATTTTTGTTGTAACTTCTCTGCAATACTTGAAAATTGCTCATTTACATAGTTTGCTAAGTGTTGTGAATCATTTATTACCTTATCCTCCTCGCTAAGCAGTATGTTATTCTGCATTTGTTTGCCTCTCCCTGTTTCCTTTTTTATAACATCCCAGACTGCTTTGCTTTTATTCTCTGCATTATATATTATTTTGTCATTAAATGACTTTTTTTGCAGCAATCAGCACCTTCCAATATATCTTTCTGTACCTATGATAGAAATTTAAGAATTCTGGATCATTGCGACTCTTTGTCATGGAACTGAGGCATTTAAGTGTTTGGGAGGACTGCTTAATACTTGCTGTTATCCATCTGTTTTTGTGAGATGTTGATACAGACATGCATACTTTTGGAAATGCCTTTTCAAAGTTCAATTTAAATACTGTTGAGAATTTCACATTCACATTGGTTTCCTTACACACTTCATCCCGGCTTTGGTTTGCTAGTTCCTTTGAAAAATCTTTTATTTTGATTTGATAGATTTCGTTTGTAGGCTTTTAGTTTAGGAAATGATTCGATGCCTGATTTTACTGTTGTTATTTGACAGAGATGGTCTGATAGTCCGAGATCTTTTACAGCTACATCACTTTTTTCCCTATCCACATTTGTGGTCACATGGTCAATTACTGATGCAGTCATTGTAGTAACCCTTGTAGCACTATTGACCAATAGGGACATGCCAAAACTTTGAAGGCTATTTATGAGGGTGCTGCAGGATTCATTTATGATTTTAGTGTTGATGTTAATGTTCCCACAAAGAATTATGTTGACCTTTGTACTTGAGACTTTATCTAGAACTTCTGTTAATTTATTGAAAACAGTGTCCACAATACCAGTGTGAGATCTATACACTCATAAAATGATTAATTTCTTGGTGATACCAAGCCCTGTTAATTCAATAGCAGAGTGTTTGTCTTCACTTGCTGCACTGAGATCATGTCTTGATTTGAACAGTGTTCCTTTTCTGGTATAAATGCAGGATGCTCCACCCCTTGAAGCAGTTCTGCATTAAGAGTTTCATATGATGATAACACTACATGTTGGATTTCTGCCTCTCTACAACAGTGCTCAGTAACACAAACTACTGTACAGTTCAAAGATTGGAGCTCGACTTCTAACAGTTGCATTTTATTTTTTATTGATTGCATGTTTTGATAAAGGATTGTTAAGTCTGTGAAATGTTCCATGTTACTCTTTCCAATTGTTTGTTTTTCTTTGTGACATCTGGTATGTGTGATATTAGGAGTGTTAAAACATGTCTTTTGAGTGATCGTTTCAGTATTTTTTAAAGTGCTGGAGATATTCTTTAGACAGGGGAACCTGTTGTCTGGATTTATCCTAAAAAAGACTTACTTTTCCTACCTATGACAACAGGTATTTGACCATGTGTGGCCTGAGATCTACCTCCTATACTTTCATGAATCAACTGTACCAATCTTCCCTTCCCAGTCCTGTTTAGGTGTAGGCCATGCCTACTGAAACCCCATCTGTTGATAGTCCCACCGGGCACCAGAGAGACAAGAGCAAAGTTGGCTGCCCTCACAGCTATCCCTAACCCCACATTGATTTGCCTCACAGCTCCATCAAGGTGTGACCTTTAACGACGTCGGAACAGCTCAACAAAGTGTACATTGGTGGCATGAGTCAGGAAAGTTATCTTGTCCAGGTCGTCACCTATGTCATATGTCCCATCCCTGTCCAAACCGTTTCCCACCCCACCCACTATCACTACATGGTGCTCTTTTGTAAAGTATCACATAAAGACCATGCGTCCTGTATCACATGACTCAGCCCTGCATTTGGCTTGAAGATACTGGTGGCCTGGTACGCTGCCCCTAAACTTTCCAGTAACTGAGGGCTTACGCCTCGTCCATGGCTACTACCTAGCAACAGCACTTTCCTCTTCCTAACACTAGGTACACTCCTAGGCTTCTTGGCCTTGGTTGAAGTGTGCTGCACATTTTCTGCTCCTCACTAACTGAGGCTCTTCTCCACGTAACTCTGGCAGTGGTAGATACCTGTTTTTGGTGGTGTTGATAAAACTGTCAGATCGCGTTCTCTTTCTTCCTATCCTCCTACCAGCTGCCATTTCCCAAACACCCTCCCCCCCCTTAATCTCCCCTGATCCTGATCAGTTCCTTCCTCGCTTCCTCCAAATGTGCCTTAAGGGCATAGATGTTCCTTTCCTGTTCCCCAATCAACATGTTCCTACTGCATACCCTGCAATTCCAGGAGAGAGCCTCTTCTTCCACACTGCACCCCCCCCCCCCCCCACACCAGTGAAAAACAAATCTACTCACTACCCAACAACAGCTTCCATATTCCTCACTCATGGTCAGTTTCGAAAGAATAATCAAGTTTAAAGAATGTTTTAAATTCGTATTTAAACAAAAACCGACGGAATGATCTTATGTGCGGTGGTGGTTGTTTTCGTACTGATTTAGAGATACAATGACAGAAGAATGAACTAGTAATTAGTTTGCTTTTAGAGAATCTACGTACCGAGCGAGTTAGGTCAGCTTTTTAAACGTTTATAACTTGTAAAATATAGGCCTAGATCGCGTCTATCCACATAAACAATACGAAATATGTTGGTTAAATACGATTTAGAAACGTTTAATTATACTTTTACTGCGACAATAGACAGTGATGAAACCAGTAGCTGTCTTTTGAACGAATTTTGCACTATCGAAAAAACTTGAATAGAATTTGTGTTTTGTCACGCAAAATTTCGGGTTATGTCGCGATTATCGGCACTTCAAAAAAAAAAAAAAAAAAAGGTTCAAATGGCTCTGAGCACTATGGGACTCAACTGCTGAGGTCATTAGTCCCCTAGAACTTAGAACTAGTTAAACCTAACTAACCTAAGGACACCACAAACATCCATGCCCGAGGCAGGATTCGAACCTGCGACCGTAGCGGTCTTGCGGTTCCAGACTGCAGCGCCTTTTAACCGCACGGCCACTTCGGCCGGCTATCGGGACTTCAGATAACACGAATTTCTTTCAAGAACACGCTCTGCTTGGACGCTAATACTCAGTTGCGCGACAAGAACGGACACTACAGCAAGTATACGAAACAAATAAAATTTAAATCTGACGCTATTTCCTGTTAAATACGTTCTTTTAGCGGACGAAGGAAATACCTGTGATCTCGCTCGGCGGCCATCTTGAATACCAAGGTGCTGGCTGCCGAGGCGGCCACGTCAAATGGGACGGACCCGGCCGTCGAAGCCCACGGGCTCGGGCGCCTAATTGTGCCAACCACTAGCCCCTGCATTCCGCGGCCAGTAGGCGCGTGGTTGACTCGGTCAGATCGTTCAGTTGCGTTTCGTACTCTGTGGAACAAAGTATGTCTGGAGACAGTCCACTTTCGTGTTACAAGAAGAACAAAATCGATCAATATTTTGTCACTTCTTTTCTTTCTGCAAGTTTTCTACACCATAGGGTGTCTCTCGCATCCAAGTTTCCATCTCGTATTCTGCCAGTCTTCTTCCAAAGTCCTGTCTTACACTGCACGCCTCACTCCGTCGCTCCAATGTAGCTGGAGTCTTCAGCTTTCCTGTGTCGGAGTTCCCTAGTACCATATTTTAGCGGGGCATCCTTCCTCTAGCATTCTTGGTAGATGCCCATACTATCCTAACCGTTTATGTTCAATTGTATCTACACTGTCCTTTTTCACTCCCATCTGTTTATCGTAGCACTTCTTTCTTAATTTGTCTCTTCTTATTACTTCACAACTTCGTCTTCATTTCCACTACCTTTAATTTCTCCTTATTAAACCTGGAGACTTTCCACAATTCAGGACGACACACAGCAATGCTCTCGTCTACAGTTTCGCAATCCTCCTTCACACATTTTTTGGCATTTTATTCCAAATAATGGACGTAACTATATGCCACCTGTCCACTTCCTATTCTCTGCTTGATGTCCTTGTTGCTTCCACCTTTTTTTTGTGTTCCTAAGGCCTTTGATACAATTGACCAAAAGTTTCTATTAAATAATTTAGAAGCATTAGGAATAAGAGAGGTAGCTAATGACCGGTTTCGATCGTACCTAACAGATAGGATACAAAGAGTAGAGACAACACATACTTCAAATAGATCTAAACGTTTAGTAAAACACTGATCAGAACCTAAATGCATTAATATAGAGGTTCTGCAAGGTAGCATATTAGGACCAATACTATTCCTGATATACATCAATGACTTTCCAGTGTCCGCCGCCGGTAGCTGAGTGGTCAGCGCGACAGAATATCAATCCTAAAGGCCCGGGTTCTATTCCCGGCTGGGTCGGAGATTTTCTCCGCACAGGGACTGGGTGTTGTGTTAAGTGGCGTCAAATCGAAAGACTTGCACCCGACGAACGGTCTACCCGACGGGAGGCACTAGTTACACGACATTTACATTTTACTTTCCCAGTAGTGTTACTCATGGTGAAGGAAAAAAAAAGAAAAAATTCTTCGCTGATGTCAGCAACATTATATTCACCGGGAAAACAAGAGAACTCCTTGCAAAGAAAACAAATGAAGCTCTCAAGAAAGTTTACAATTGGTTAATAAGCAATAAAGTGACATTGAACATAAAGAAAACTAATGCATGAATTTCAGTTTGAAGAGGGAAAATCACAATGTTAAATTAAATGTAGATGGCATCTCTACAGACTGTGTAACAAGTGCAAAGTTTCTAGGAATGACTATTGATTCAAGTGCAAAGTTTCTAGGAATGACTATTGATTCTCAGTTGAAGTAGTGTGAACACACAAAGGTACTTGCAAACAGAATGCCATCAGCTTGTTATGCCCTTAGAATCCTATCATCAGTGTGTAACATGCGGTGTCTTTTACTTTCATACTATTCATATGTACACTCATTTCTTAGCTATGGCATTCTTTTTTTGGGACAAATGCAAAAAATAAGAACTCAATTTGCGAACTCTAGAAAAGAGCCGTAAGAACCATAACCAAAAATGATAGTCGAGCTCATTGTGAAGATCTGTTCAAAACACTGGGAATTTTAAATGCTCCGTGTGAATACATTTACCAGTCAGTTGTACACATGAATAATAACATTTGTAATTACTGCACAAACAGTTCTATGACCATGGAACAAGAGCTAGACTCATCTTACATTTGTCAAGAAAAAATAAACATAAAACTCAGAACAACATTTTCTACCAAGGAATGAAACTGTACAATAAATTACCAAGATAAATAAAAGAAATTGCAAAAATACACTTATTTAAAAAGGCAGCTAAAAAGTATCTGTTATGCAATACATTTTATACATTGAAGGATTACTTAGATAAAACAGGGTATGGGTTTGGAAAAAAAGTGTTATACAAATAATAATGTTTATAAAACATCCAACATTCCACATAACACCTTCACACTGTTTTTTTTTTCCTTTTTTCGTTTACTAGAAAAACTTACCCCAAGCTGTGCATTGCACAATGCTAACACCTCTTCCTTTTTCTGAGCTCAACGTCTCACTCATTATAGAGGGATGCTGATTCAGTTTTCCAGGATAGCAAATGGGAAGTTGCGATACGGAATATAGCCCTGAGATGAACAGTGTGTGTGTGTGTGTGTGTGTGTGTGTGTGTAGTAAGTGAAGTGAAACAATACACATATAGTGTGTGCAGTGACTGATAGTGAGATATGAGTGAGCAGTGTGGCATTACATTATTTAAAAAATCTGCTGCTGCTGCTACTACTACTACTACTACTACTACCACCACCACTTAGGTGACTCAACAGCACTGGCCCGAGCTGACGCAGTCCCTTTTGTTTTGCGGCATGCGCGGCCTGCCGTCCGCTGCTCACACAGACGTGAGTTATTTTCCTGAACAAAATTAAAATATTTAGAAATATCGTCATTGTTAATCAATAATAATTTGGAGATAAATATTTTTATCTCACTTTTATAAATAAAAAGTAATGTGGAAAATAATTTAGTAAATCAAACGTATTCAGTAAAGGTGTAAAAGTAAACCGAATTTTTTTCGCAAGTATAAGTAACGGAAACCTAACGTTAATGCGCAAAAATTGGTTCAGCATACTTTTCCAATCATTTCCCTGTGGCAATCCTCCTTCACACATTTTTTGGCATTTTATTCCAAATAATGGACGTAACTATATGCCACCTGTCCACTTCCTATTCTCTGCTTGATGTCCTTGTTGCTTCCACCTTTATCCGAAAAGAGTGTCCCTTGATATTTATATGAACGGATACACTTTACTGTAGATCCATCATCCATAACAAGATCCGTTCCCATACCTCGATAACCAAGTATTTAGTCTTTGTAAAGTTAATTTTCAAGCCCCACAGCTCGTACTATCCTTCAAACTTTATTATTTAAGTATAAGACGCATCCTCTTCTTCCTCTGCGAAGATGACCTGATCGTCGGTGAAATTTAAGGAGAAGAAGTTGTCGTCACCTACTCTAATTCTCGTGTTTTTTGCCCTTTTTCAACTTCTCAGTACTTCGTTCAAAAATATTTTGAAAAGGGTAGGCGCTAAATAGCATCCTTGCCTCAGTCTTAAATTGTTAACCTTAAGTTTCTGTAATAGTAACTTCCCAACTTTAAAATGACAAATATTATCTGAAAATAGGTTTCTAACGGCTTGCGCGTAACATTTATGGAAGTTCTGGTTTTCATTGCTTCCTGCTTTCTCGTAAGTGGTACACTGTTATAAGCCTTCTGCAAATCTATAAAAACCAAGTATTTCTCCACATCGACACAAGACCTTCCTGCCCGAAAGCCACTCTGTTTTCTACTTCCTCAGTTGCTCTCTCAACTGCTGTTTTAACTATCTTACCATATAGTCTCGATACAGAACTGAGAAGTGTGATGCCTCGATACTTTACACAGTCATCCTTGTTTCCATTTTTAATTATATTGTGATGAACCCTTCGTTTAAGTCGACAGCGATTTCGTCTTCAACGAGAAAGCGGTTAAATACCTTTGCGAGATGTTCGAATACCACGTTTGGTTCAAAAATGGTTCAAATGGCTCTGAGCACTATGGGACTTAACATCTGTGGTCATTAGCCCCTAGAACTTAGAACTACTTAAACCTAACCAACCCAAGGACACCACACACACCCATGCCCGAGGCAGGACTCGAACCTGCGACCGGAGCGGTCACGCGGTTCCAGACTGAAGCGCCTAGACCGCACGGCCACACCGGCCGGCACCACGTTTGGCTCGTACTTCAATGGCACCATATATAAAGCTTGAGGTCCTGATGCTTTGCCATTTCTGAATTGCTTAACTGTATCCTGTACTTCCGCTGTTATCTCCTGTATTTCTATGTCATGTTTTGACTGCAAAGGAGCATATATTCTGAAATTCGGATCTATCTTCTTTAAACAGTTCATCGTATGTAGTCGACTATCACTCTTGTGTTTACGCTTTTTACGTAATTAACTACAAAAAGTGTTTCCTATTGACGACCACTTTGATCGTTGCGCAGATTTAATTTGCGCATTCGTTCTGATAATCGCAATGAAAAATACTTGCGGCCCCCTTATGGCAGGCAACTAGGTCGTTCTTCGACTCTACTGCACTTTCGTAAACAACACTTTGTATGTAGCTCAAACAGCAATTACATCTTTCCCGCTTGTTAACAGATGACAAAACATGACACCTGGTGATCGTGACATTTACGCAATCAATGTGGGAAGTCCGCCTACCACACACGGAAACTACGTAAGAAACATCAACATTACCCCAAGACTAGAAAAATGGATTATATGCCGTCTTTTACGATCGTAATGGAAGTTTAAGTAAGACCATACTCGTTTCGCTTTATTTCAGAGATCTTCAGCGAGTGGTCAATATTTTTGTTTCCGACTTCCTTCTTAATATTCCTTTTTACTTAGATGTTCGATTTTCAGTACACTGCACTTCATCGACACTGTATATACACTCAGAGACAAAAAAACCGACGCACCATGAAGCAATTATCCGAACATGACGGAATTCGGTGGATCTGATGTACATGTACAGACAAACATAAGATTATAATTTCAGAAAAAAATTGTACGATTTATCCAGGAGAAAGAGATTCACAAATTGAGCAAGTCAATAGCGGTTTGGTCCACATCTGCCCCTTATGCAAGCAGATACTCGGCTTAGCATTGGTTACAGAATTGTTTGATGTCCTCTTGTGGGATGTCGTGCCAAATTCTGTCCAACTGGCACGTTGGATGGTTAAAATCTCGAGTTGGTTGGAGGCCCCTGCCCATAACGCTCCCAACCTTCTCAAGTGGGGAAAGATCCGGCGACCTCGATGGCCAAGGTATGGTTTCGCAAGCACGAAGACAAGCACACGGAACTCTCGTCCTGTGCGGTCGGGCGTTATCTTGCCGTATGGCGGGCGACAGTCAGGTTGGTATCCCACTGCTGCCTGGGGCGTCTCCAGACCAGTCTTCAGTCTTAGATCTCACCTACTGGAGTACAATTGTTGTTGTGTACATAGTTCCGCGTAGTCAGCACGTACACAACTTTCCCACTAGAGCGCGCCCCGCTAAGCACAACAGCACAGGCGCAGCGCTCGTCCGTCTCCGCACTACGAGATGGCGCTGTCTTAGAGACGGACCAAATTCTGCTTCCGCCGATCCGTGTATTAATATGTCACGCAGCCAATGATATTGCTGCTAACATAGAACGTTTTCTCCTCGCGGATCACACTCGCGCAATGATACCTGAACGCTCGAGGTATTATAACGAGTGTACAGACCTCCGATTAGTCAGTCTGCATTAGTCTGAATTTGTCTGCATTTGTCTGTAGTCAAGTTTCAGTCTGCGCCTAATAAGATTATCATATTCCTGTACATAGCCATGAAGATAAAGGTATAGACACTTTGTCAAGTATCAGAGATATGTGAGAATAAGATTAACATACCAATACCAAAGGAACTTCAGATTGTCAATTGTAAATAGCATCCAGAATCAAGTTAAATAAGGTTTATGATTGTTATTATTTTAAAAAATTAATCAAGTTCTGTTTAAAGTTGGTCACCGTCAATCTGCTACTCTAAGCGTGCAAGTGGCATTTCTATCGTCTGACCTAACGGCAGAAGATAAACACGCCACGATAAGACCACGAGACATATTGCTGACACTCGCCTACTTCGCTAGAGCGACAAGTCAAAATCTGATGGCGTGTGCACCGAAGGTCTTACAGTACGCACACCACAATTGTCTTCAGTGATGAGCCCCGCTTCCAATTGTAGTCCGCCATATGGCTTGGCAACCGCAAGTGATTGTAGGTTTGCCCTTTCATTCCATAACAGGACCTCTTTGGTTGCCATCCGCAGCACCTTTACAGTACAGCGGTACGTCGACAATATTTTTCGTCCCGCTTTGCTGCCTTTCGTGGCAAGCCATCCTGGGCTATGACTTTAGCAAGATAATATCCGCCCACACAATGCGAGATTTCTACTGCTTGTCTTCGTGGCCAATAAGGTCGCCTTATTCCTCCAACTGAGAACGTTTGGAGCATTATGGGCACAGACCTCTAACCAGCTCGGGATTTTGACAACCTACCGCCAGTTGGATAGAATTAGGAACGGTATCCCTCAGGAGACCTCCGGAAACTGTTTCAATCGAAGCCGAGTAACTGCTTCAATAAGGGACAGTTGGACTAATGCGTCACTGACTTGCTCAATTTGTGAAGTTCACTCTCTCTTGAATAAACCATCTAATGTTTCTGAAATTGTAATCATTTGTTCTTACATGTACTGGGTGATCAAAAAGTCAGTATAAATTTGAAAGCTGAATAAATCACGGAATAATGTAGATCGAGAGGTACAAATTCACACACATGCTAGGAATGACATGGGGTTTTGTTAGAACAAAAAAAAAAAAAGTTCAAAAATGTCCGACAGATGGCGCTTTATCTGATCAGAATAGCAATATTAGCATAACAAAGTACGACAAAACCAAGACGATGTTCTTTACAGGAAATGCTCAATATGTCCACCATCATTCCTCAACAATAGCTGTAGTCGAGGAATAATGTTGTGAACAGCACTGTAAAGCATGTCCGGAGTTATGGAGAGGCATTGGCGTCGGATGTTGTCTTTCAGCATCCCTAGAGATGTCGGTCGATCACGATACAGTTGCGACTTCAGGTAACCCCAAAGCCAATAATCGCACGGACTGAGGTCTGGGGACCTGGGAGGCCAAGCATGACGAAAGTGGCGGCTGAGCACACGATCGTCACCAAACGACGCGCGCAAGAGATCTTTCACGCGTCTAGCAATATGGGGTGGAGCGCCATCCTGCATGAACATCGTACGTTCCAGCAGGTGTTTATCAGCCAGGCTGGGGATGATGCGATTCTGTAACACGATTGTCATGCGCAGTCACTGACGTTTTGCTGTCCAGCGCCATCTGTCGAACATTTTGGGAACTCTTTTTGATGGTTCTAATAAAACCCCATGTCATTCCAAGCACGTGTGTCAATTTTTATCTCTCTATCTACGTAATTCCGTGGTTTATTAAGTTTTCAAATTTATACTGACTCTTTGATCACCCTGTATATCATATTTCCCGATTTCCCTGCCAGTCGGATAATTCCTCCGTGGTCAGTCTTTTTTTTTTTTTTTGTCTTTGAGTGTATTTACGTTTTCATGTTGTGTATATCCTTTTACGCGTCGTGTGCTTTGCTCGGATGTTGCGTGATCAACGTACACGAGGTGGAAGTGGATCAATGCAACATGAAAACGAAAATACTGTATATTTAATGTCAGTCAAGTGGATTTCTATAAAAATCGAACACTTGCGTGTAGAATAACACTCATAATGAAGTGGGGAAGAAGAGTTTTGACCTGCAAAACACGAATAGTCTAAATAAGGCTTTTATTACAGTCGCAAAAGACGGCATGTAACCCAAATTACGAGTGTAACTGCGACTACGGAAAAGAGGCCTCAAACAAAAACAAAATGTACTAGCGAAAGAGTTGAAAACCAGAAGTATTTCGTTTTCGTTGCAAGCAGAAAATGGAGGTTCTCCGAAAACATGTACACGGGGTTGTAATGAGTTCCAGTTTAAGGACCACGAGATATTTAAAGCACGCAATCAAAGGCATCACGTATAGTCACAGGTTAGTTTGATCCACGCGAAAGCGTCACGGAGATGCTTAGCATGACATGGCAGAGACTTCACGAAAAGCGCCAACAACTATAGCGGACCTTGAGCGGGGCCCAGAACGGCAACGATCACCGAAATCAGGACAGCCACGGACATCGGCCGTGCTTGATCAGCACCTCTCAGCAGCAGCAGCGACAGTTCCGGGTGTCAATGCCCTGGGGACAGCCTTCGAGAAGCCACTCCGGCTTGACTGCCTTCCGCGTTGTCTGCGCGCGCTGCCTATTACGACTGGCCCCTGCCATTGCCCTGCTTCAGCTGGGTCGCAGTGGCTCACAAACGCAGCCCTTCCACGAATTCAGAGCCGAGAACCAGCATTTGAACGCTGGTGCAGCCGAGTGCGTCACGTTCGGCACGAATAGGCCACGCACGGCGCTGTGTGAAAGTCGTCGCTACGAGTGTACCGGGCGGCGGCTTTGAAGTTTTCGTGGTAACTTTGCCGCCGCCGGGCCGCTTCCCATCGAACTCCGCCTGACTGACCAGCTCGGGCAGCTAGAACTGCGACAGCCGCCCGCTACTTCTCTCCGTGGGCCGTACTCTGTATCGTTGATACCGAACGGTGAGGTTGGGTACCCTCACTAGTGACGTCATTTTCGTTCCCTTATCCGAAGTTTGTGTTCTGTAAGCTTCTGAGACCTGTTACCTATTGGTAAATTAACCTATTGGTAAATTAACCGAGAGGTGGTTAGGTTTCCGTATGACCACCCGTTCGATTCGGTGCGGTTTTTTTACCGCTAGAATTTGTTATTTTAGAATTACTGAGGGCTTTTTGTTTCAGATTTATTGATTATGATTTACTGAACAATCATCAGGATGCATAAGATTTGAAAGTGAGTTCGCAATCGACTGTTTTCCTTTGTTAGAAACATGGTTTGTATTGCTAGTGTTGTCCAGTCCCAAGGAAAAAACAAATTAATAATGATTTTACTAAGCAATACTTGTCAGAGGAAATGAGCGGAGAACAATTGTCACTTCATGAAGTTAGAAACCTCAGAATTCAAGCAGTGAGAAACCCTAGTGGGGGATATTTGTGAAGGGCAGAGAGACAAGACGCATACGATCAAAACACGCACATTAAGACATTATTTGAACCGCAGTTGGAAGATAACAGAAGTTTTCCATATGTTATGTGAAGTAGGGATCACGGACTAAACACGTGATGGAACTACACTCCTGGAAATGGAAAAAGAACACATTGACACCGGTGTGTCAGACCCACCATACTTGCTCCTGACACTGCGAGAGGGCTGTACAAGCAATGATCACACGCACGGCACAGCGGACACACCAGGAACCGCGGTGTTGGCCGTCGAATGGCGCTAGCTGCGCAGCATTTGTGCACCTCCGCCGTCAGTGTTAGCCAGTTTGCCGTGGCATATGGAGCTCCATCGCAGTCTTTAACACTGGTAGCATGCCGCGACAGCGTGGACGTGAACCGTATGTGCAGTTGACGGACTTTGAGCGAGGGCGTATAGTGAGCATGCGGGAGGCCCGGTGGACGTACCGCCGAATTGCTCAACACGTAGGGCGTGAGGTCTCCATAGTACATCGATGTTGTCGCCAGTGGTCGGCGGAAGGTGCACGTGCCCGTCGACCTGGGACCGGACCGCAGCGACGCACGGATGCACGCCAAGACCGTAGGATCCTACGCAGTGCCGCAGGGGACCGCACCGCCACTTCCCAGCAAATTATGGACACTGTTGCTCCTGGGGTATCGGCGAGGACCATTCGCAACCGTCTCCATGAAGCTGGGCTACGGTCCCGCACACCGTTAGGCCGTCTTCCGCTCACGCCCCAACATCGTGCAGCCCGCCTCCAGTGGTGTCGCGACAGGCGTGAATGGAGGGACGAATGGAGACGTGTCGTCTTCAGCGATGAGAGTCGCTTCTGCCTTCGTGCCAATGATGGTCGTATGCGTGTTTGGCGCCGTGCAGGTGAGCGCCACAATCAGGAGTGCATACGACCGAGGCCCACAGGGCCAACACCCGGCATCATGGTGTGGGGAGCGATCTCCTACACTGGCCGTACACCACTGGTGATCGTCGAGGGGACACTGAATAGTGCACGGTACATCTAAACCGTCATCGAACCCATCGTTCTACCATTCCTAGACCGGCAAGGGAACTTGCTGTTCTAACTGGACAATGCACGTCCGCATGTATCCCGTGCCACCCAACGTGCTCTAGAAGGTGTAAGTCAACTACCCTGGCCAGCAACATCTCCGGATCTGTCCCCCATTGAGCATGTTTGCGACTGGATGAAGCGTCGTCTCACGCGGTCTGCACGTCCAGCACGAACGCTGGTCCAACTGAGGCGCCAGGTGGAAATGGCATGGCAAGCCGTTCCACAGGACTACATCCAGCATCTCTACGATCGTCTCCATGGGAGAATAGCAGCCTGCATTGCTGCGAAAGGTGGATATACATTGTACTAGTGCCGACATTGTGCATGCTCTGTTGCCTGTGTCTATGTGCCTGTGGTTCTGTCAGTGTGATCATGTGATGTATCTGACCCCAGGAATGTGTCAATAAAGTTTCCCCTTCCTGGGACAATGAATTCACGGTGTTCTTATTTCAATTTCCAGGAGTGTATTTGAGACTCCGCCAAGGAATACAAGCCCTGACGCCAACGGAAGCTTTCCAGTATACGTAAGTGGTAACATCGAGTGGAAACCTCTAGGAGAAATCCGACATTAAAGTATTTACGTGTTAAGGCAGCCAGGTAATGGAAAGATCCCAAAGGCTATTATCGAGGGTCAGCCGCAACTTAGACGGTATATAAGCAAGAGGTAAAATGAAGAGAGTCAGTCTGATGGAGTAGTCTGACGGAGGAGTCAGAGAGCTGTAGTACGCCACTCCACCGCCAACTGAATATGCAGAAGTAAAATTCGTAGCGAGAAGTCGGTGATCAGGTCTGGAGACACACGCAGCAACTGCAAGATAAGTAGTCATTATCTATTCTGGGGAATAGCTCTGAACAGAGAGGACCTGTCTTTGTCTCAAGGAACAGCTAGCATTTGTAGCTTCGTAATTAACAAGAACAATTTACGGAATAGTAACTGTCTCTTGCAAGCTTAGGCGAGTGGCCTGCTGATAAGAGTAAACCGAGTCTGACAAGTAATACAGAAAGGGTTTGGGAACTGGCAACTCTTTTATAAGTTATCAAAAAGAATAAAGATATTACTTAAATAAATACTGAGTTCTTCAGCATTAATCCTAAAAGATTACCACTGTAACCAATAACCACCCAGTCTACCTCAGAGAGCTTTCTCCGTATCTTCTCCGACAATAAAGGTGGACACTCAAACAACCCTCAGATTGTCGTCAACGTTCCGATCGCACTATAAAACTGTGCTGGGACGCGACAGTGCGAATGTTTATAATATAAAAAAAAAAAAACATTTTCGGTCAATATTCTCACAAAATGAAACTAAACTCCATCCGAACAGGCCATGAGGGCCCAATGGTACTGACCGGCCGCCGTGTTATCCTCAGACCACAGGCGTCACTGGATGCGGATATGGAGGGGCATGTGGTCAGCACACCGCTCTCCCGGCCGTGTGTCAGTTTACGAAACCGGAGCAGCTACTTCTCAATCAAGTAGCTCCTCGGTTTGCCTCACAAGTGTTGAGTGCATCCCGCTTGCCAACAGCACTCAGCAGTCCGGATGGTTACCCATTCAAGTGCTACCCCAGCCTGACAGCGCTTAACTTCAGAGATCTGACAGGAACCGATGTCACCTTTCCGGCAAGGCCGTTGACTTCTCACAAAATACCTGTTATTTTTACGTAATTAAGCGTTTAAAAATCATCAGATTTCAAAAGGTCGGCCCTGCCTACATGTATTACAGGAGTGTTAGCTGAAATTACAACAGACTTTGCATATTTTTTCCCGCAAATGGTTTCTTATTAACTATAGAAACGCGTTTAAAACTTTTAAGTAACAATGGAAAGGAATTTTGTGATGCCTGATAGTGGAAACCTTCCCAAATTTCATGTATTTACAGTTTACGCTCGCATCATTCGGCAACGAAGCAAGCCTGCATCTCTCTCGATTAGAATTACCAAGAAAAAAGCGCTAGCAGATGCGAGTTGTAGCCAGGCAGTTGAGGCAACAATCTGGAGGTTACTAAAGGTCGTAGGTTCGCTTACTGCTGGTTAAGAAATGTTTTTTCCTCTTCGTGTTTGTAACACATTCTGAGACTTCGTTATTCTTCAAAGTTAAGTACTTTTCTGAAACATTCGTTGTTATTTACATGTAACAGCGCGCTTTCTGAATAATGACTATTCGTGACTTCCATATGTTGAAGAAATTAAAGATGAATTTGTTGTGCGTGAAGCAACCGACAGTTATATTTATAGTTTTTCTTGTCACAACTAATTCAGCATTTTATTCAGAATACGTAGCGGTTTCCTAGCGTGAGGTCATACAGGAATCCAAGAGCACAAATTATGCCAATGAAACAAGCAGCAACTCTTGCATGTCACAAATATTTATCTGCGATCGAATCCTTTACAACAGTAGGCAGAGATTAAATATCCCTGTCATACTATTTTTAGACTATACACAATATATGAAACACTTTTGATTCATCAGATGCATATTATAAACTATGACGAACTTCAATAGCTGCACTCTCCACACGTTCTCGAAAAGGGGTTTTTAAAATTTTGTTTTTAAGACCCAAACCGTCGATGTATCAAATAGGGAAGTAGGTTGCGTCAACATTTTGATCACTAGTAGCGTGTTACAACAACATTCGAAGCATTTTATTATTATTTGAAACACTCTTAATTTTTCGGTTTCATGGAGGTATGTTCTGTCTATGGTACTTATTGAAGGCAGTTTGTTTATTGCCATATACGTTTCGTTTCTTTTATTTGTGAAGCGTCTTCACAAATAGGGCCGAAACGCGTACGGCAATAAACAAACTGCCTTCTCTTACTGCCACAGATGGAACATACCTCCATGACTTCTGAACCAACTAAGGAGTGATGGAAAACAGAAAAAGTAAGAAATTTGTGGCTTTATGGATGTATTTGTACAATGTGGTACTAGACACCATTCCTAACTGATATTGCTAAACGTAAAATCCAAAACACGACGTCGATGTGAATGAGAATAAAATGACGTTTATGACAGTTTCCAGAATAAACACACTTTTCGGTACTGCGAGGAATAGCGTGCCTGTGTCGCTGGTAGCCGCATCGGGTTCGTACCGCTTTCCGCGCTGCAGTGCGCATGCGCAGGAGATTGATTTTGATTGGTCGGCGCGAGGAGAACAGACAACAGCACCTCGGTGCCGCCACATCGTCGCCGAGTCAGCGCACATGTCAATGCTCCACTGTGTAAGCAGCTCGCCCGTCTGCGCTACCGCCCGCTCAGTGTTCAATAATACGCGAAGGGCGAAACACACTTGACTAAGTGTACTGCCTGGATGGAATAATTAAGGGCTGCTTCTTGTCCACAGAGGAACCAAGTTAAATCCATACATACAAATCGGAATAAAGTCGCTTCGCCAAAAAATAATTACTGTAGAGTAATGATATTTCGGGGAAACATTTCTCTGGGTAAAGCATTTAAGTAATTAATATTGCAAGGTCACTGGTTAAAGTAAGCGCGTGGTAAGCCATTGTAAATGTGAAATGCTGGTACACTAAAAACCAGTGTAACCGCCAGAATGTTGAATGCAAGCATGCAAACGTGCATACATTGTGCTGTACAGGTGCTAGATGTCAGTTTTTGGAATAGAGTTCCACGAGTGTTACACTGGTCTGTCATTATATGGACGGTTAATGCGATTTGTGGACGATGCTGGAGTTGTTGTCCGATGATGTCCCATTAGTGTTCGGTTGGAGACAAATTGGTGATCGAGTAGGTCAAGGTAGCATGTGGCCCCTCTATAGAGCATGCTGGGTTATAACAATGGCACGTGGACGAGCGTTATCCCGTTGGAAAACACCTCCTGGAATGCTATTTATCACTTGCAGCACAACAGGTCGAATCATCATAATGACTCACAAATCTGCAGTCAGGGAACGTGGAATAACCGCGAGAGTACTCGCTCTCTCTTTTATCGTTCAGTTTGAATATCTGTATCATTTAAACATAAAATCCTTCAAATACATGCTAATTAACACATATCTAATCACTTTTTTTATGAAAAATGCACATCTTGTTTCTAATTACATATCGCAAGCAAAATTCAAGTTTTCATTCCAAATATAAATTCTTACCTATCGATATTTTACAGAAGATTGTTTCAATTAAAAAACAGTAAAAAAAATTTTTCGGACAAAACTCTTCATTTGCACTGTATCCATTATTTTATACGACAGATGTGGTCTCACACGAGCCAGAATGAAACATGGAAAAAAAAAAAGTAATTTTCACAGCATGGAGCACAATGCACAAATGCTTCATTTACTGTTGCTACCATCCCACTGCAATCAAAACCCAATAGAATTTATGTGGGGCCAAGTCCAGGGATTAGTCGCGAGATGTAATAAGACATTATAGCTGCCAGACGTACTGGAACTAATGCACAACGCTTTGTCAGGCGTCCGTGCCGAACGCTGTCTAGATGCGTAACAGTACGTCATAAAAGAGATGGAAAAAATGTGGCGCTTGGGTGGCTTCATGGATTCTGTTGCTTATCGGCTCGTTTTCAACATAGCAGACGACAGTTATTGTACTTAAACTGTACTGTTCGGAATCGATGATGGAAGGAGTTCATAGGTACCAGATGACTGACTGTAAGTAAAACCTTCAGTGATTTCAATGTTTAACTACATGGTAAAATCTCTGCAATACACTTTTACGTCGCACATAGCTCATGCAGAAAATTTACCCTGTGTTCAGTGTAGAAATTATCACCACTCTTTCTTATTACGAAACTATATTAGCATGACTGTTTTCCGTCTGGTCCTCTAAGAATGTTATTACCGGAGTTTCGTCGTATATTATTTCATTCTGTTTGTAAATTAAATGACATTCGAAGCTATATTGTTCGTCAGCTCGTTTTGTTTTCACGTCGTAACTGCAACTGTTCACGTCACTGCATGTTAGATGCACAATTTGGCTGGCAAGTGCTGTCAAAGTTAAATGCGCCGGTGACGCCATTGTCCCGTTTTATCGCTGAGACGACGTGCGCGTAACGGCGTAGCATAAATTGTATCCTTGCAGAACGTTTTGTCAGAACCTTCAAGCAGCAGTTGGCCAAATTTCGCACTGCACACGCATGGGATCAAGCACTGCAACCGTTTCTCGCGTCCTATCGTTTGCACCCACGAGATGGACCATCGCCGGCGGAACTGCTTCACGGCCGCCGCCATCGGACACTGCTCCACCTGCCGTACCCTGCTCAGCATCCGGCGCTGAAGGAAAGCCGCAAGTGTCGCTTCGCGCCGCACCATAGTGTAGGCAGCAGATGGTGGGCGCGAGGCGAGATCCTTCGTCGACTTGGCGCATGCACGTATCTCATTTCAGGTCCAGACGGACTGCAGCGCCGACATCACAATCGAATTCGCCACTGTCATGTGCACGGTTATCCTTCGGTGTCTCTTCCCTCAGATTCACGGATCTCGAAGACAGCACGGCCATAGCAGCCGCCAGAGGGTGCAGCGGTGGGCCGGACCCGTCAGCGGCCAGGGACGCCACACAGGCAACGTCCGGCCGCAGCTACTCTTGATGCGTCAGCTGTTACACTGTGGAAGGGGCCGAACTCCATTATTAAGCATGCATCCGTAGCGCGATTGTCTTGCCGTTACACGATTTGGAATCCTCACGCGGGATACGTTATCTTTGTGCGAGTTCATTTTTTTTTTTATTGCAGAAATGAGTAGCTCGAACTAGCGATACGAAATGGCACCAAGAAGAGGAGGTGTTGGGTGCACGACATTAATAGCAAGAGAAAGCTTAGGAAAATACCATCGTCTGTGTATTGATCTAGAGTCTGACGAAGATAGGTTCTTCAAATATTTTCGTATGTCGCGAGAATGTTTCGAGGAAATGCATCGCCTGATAAAAAGGTAGCACCGAGAAGTGCACAACGAACTGGAGAAAGCCAATTGATACAAGGCAAGACTAGCCATTTGTTTGAGGTAAGTTTTACCGTTTGTGACCTCTTTGTGCTTCAAATAGAAGTCATGTAAATTATTCCATTTCAGTTTTGCTGTATCATATGAAAGGTTCGGCGGAAGAAAGTATTATCCCACAACGTAGTTACGAGTGCAGTGATAAATTTATTTGCAGTGTTTACGAATACAGCAAACGGTAGTAACATCTAGTTCCGTATGTTCCGTTAGAGAGAACTTTCTACTTAATAGTTAGTTTTGTTTCATGGTATTCATAACATTGTCACTGAATTTGAACAAACATATCTTTGGTCGTTAACTTATCCATTCGTTCTATCGGCATAACAGATTTTAATCTTTTCCAGATACTTGACTACAGGCGACAGTCATTAGACCGTAGCTTTTTCTTTTCGGTTAGGACGTTCAACAGTCTCAGATATTGTGAAATAAGTGTGCCAGGCAGTATGGACTGTTCTACAGCCCAAGTATTTACGTACTCCTACAACAGAGATGTGGAAGAAATGTGAAGAAGGATTTCTAGAACTTTGGGGGTTTCCGAACTGCCTTGGAAGCATAGACGGAAAAGATGGTTAAAATGCCCGAAGGATAGTGGATCCCAATTCTTCTGTAACAAACAATTCTTTTCACTGCTTCTCCTGGCGATCATTGATCCATACTACGAGTTTACAATAGTTGATATTGGAAATTATGGACGTCACAGTGACAACACTATTTCTGAGAATTCAGCTTTCTATCAAGAGTATATAGAGGACAAAAGTATTCTACCTCCAAATCAGACCCGCGTGTATCATACAAAAGGTTGTACTGTCTCACCTCCTCTATAAGTATTTCTGTGTCCATGATGCATGCACTACGAGCTGAAAGACAAAAACCGCGTCCGCAGCTCGTGGCCGTGCGGTAGCGTTCTCGCTTCCTACGCCCGGGTTCCCGGGTTCGATTCCGGGCGGGGTCAGGGATTTTCTCTGCCTCGTGCTGACTGGGTGTTGTGTGATGTCCTTAGGTTAGTTAGGTTTAAGTAGTTCTAAGTTCTAGGGGACTGATGACCATAGATGTTAAGTCCCATAGTGCTCAGAGCCATTTTTGAACAAAAACCGCCTCACGCCGCTGCTTCCAGTGTGACCGCAGAACAGTTGAGTGCGCCAACACTGGCAAGCAGCCGCACCGGCTTGCGGCGAATCTGTAATCTGTGACAACCCGGCGGCGGCCGGTGCGTCAAAGCCGCACTCTGTGTGACCGCCGCCATACAGTAAAGAGCGATTCAACAGTGCGGCCTGCCGGCTGCGGCTCAAGGCCACAGGCCGGACGGCCAGGCCGCATTCTGTCTGGCCAGGCCTTTATCGCGACACTGCGGGACGACTTCACGCCTCCTCTCGCGCTGCCGATGGAGCTGGACCCGCCCACGCCGCAGCAGCCGATGTCTTCGACATCTTGCTGTGGACCTCAGGAGGTGGACGCGTACCCTTCTGGTCGTTATCCGAGGGACGTTTCTGCCAAACCGAAGGCCGGATAGTGGGGTGTGCTGCAGCCACAGCTTCCGATCCGGCGCAGCATCCACACTGCTGCCTCTCCCGCCGTTGTCGAGCTCCCTATACGACGACTGTCCGTCGCTTGGTGGGGGGGGGGGGGTGTTTCGGCGTAGCGTCAAAGGCCGGCACGCCGGCCAAAATCGGGAGGGCAGGGAGGGCTGAGAGACGTCAGCCAATAGTATGCTGACCGACCCCTCTAGGACGACAACGAGACAGCAGCGGCATCTGCACGAAGAGGACATAAGCCACATAAGCGCCGCGCTTCCTGGCCGCAGATCACCATCAGGGGAACCCCCGTACCTGGGTGTGACGGCGGATGGAGGACTCACATGGAGACACCATATCGACGACATCGTCAAAAAGGTCAGGGGTAGAATGACTCAACTCTACCCCTTCCCAAATCCGACAACTGCGCTCCCACCAGAACTGGGTGTTGCACTTTATCTTACACTCATACGCCGCTGTGGTTTGGGGCAATGCTGCAGCGACCCACTTCGACCGACTCCAGATACTTCAGAACCGGATTCTACGTCTGGCATTGCACCTCCCTCGGGACTTCCCGTCGACGACCTTAACCGAGTCTCCAACATCCCAACTGTTCGAGACAGGTTTCGTCAGGCTGCGCGGCTCTTTTACGAGAAGAACGCGCGGTCCGAAAATCCGCTCCTTCGAGCACTGGGCCACCGGGTCTTAACGCAACCAGATGGCCCCACCTGCTTCGCGACCACTAAGTTGCCAGCACGTCAAGAACACCGTCCCAGCAGACTGACAGGGCATAAAACAAGAAGAAAGGACAACTGACACGCACCGTCAGTTTGGAGGAATAGCCTTCCGGCTTCGACTGCACCAAACCACAGGGGCTCATCTGTCCCTGTCAGGCAGCAGCAGCAGTTAAAGACTAGCCGTTCTACGAGCGCCATAGCAGCGACTTAGGAACTGTATATTTCACTTGTATTAGGAATTTTATGTACTGCAGAGGTTTTCTTATTTTGTCTGTCGCCCATTGTTTTGCGACACAGCATTGTACATTCTCAAAGTATTGTCATTTGTCTTACTGTAATAATTCGTAAATACGATTTGCTTTAATTGTTGTCTGGCGATCCGAGAAAGCAGGTTTCCTAGACATCCCATATTTGCAGAATAAGCAGGATATAACAATAGCTATTACGTAGAGATGATAAAAGCATTCAGCAAAATTTTTCACGAGAGCTGCAAGTGGAGAACGTCTAGTATAGTTTTTGCTCAGTAATGTGGTTCTCATATTACAAAAGAGAATACTCTCTTGAGAAATGCTATATGTGCAGAAGACAGGCAAACTGTAACACTGCGATTTTTTGATACAGGAGAGAGTTACTCTAGTTTACAACACAGCACTCTAATATCACAATGCGCATTACCCAAAATAATTCCAGAAACGTGTGAAGCGATTTATATGGCACTGAAGGGCAACTATGAGAAGGTAAATATTTAGTACACTATATGGACAGTAAGAACTATTTTTATTTTGAATAATTTAATTAATGGAATTAGTGTTCCACCAAGTACAAAATTAATAAAACGTACGAAACAGACGAAGCGTTTTTTAACTTGTGGCATCCAGAGTTCAAAAATAGAAAAAGTAGAATGGAAAGCTAAGAAGGAATTTTTTTTACTTTATAGTGTTACTACGTCCTCTATTCGCTTAAAGCTGCCTGGATGTTTCCAGATGTAGAGGTGGATGGCTGTAGCTGTGATTGTGGACATGAAGCCACCTGTAACATATTCCACCTGCCCGTCAACACACATTTAATAGCAGGCATTGCGACCCAGCTCACTCTCACCCTATTAAAAAAAAAAAAGGTCGAAGGAACACACCAACTTTGAAGCATGTTTACAAACACACTATAGAGACGTCAAATAGCTGTAGCAATGCCAGCTCTACAAGCGGTTACTTTTCACATTGCAGTGAACAGAAGACTAACAACTTTTATGATCAAATCCAGGACCTCGCCGTAGGTCACGGCACAGACAGAGGCATATAAAGAACAATTCTTACCGTGGCCCATACGTGTACCCTCTGCTATGCAGTTCATAGTCGTTTGCAGATTATTGATGAAGGTGTAAAATAGTCTTGTACAGAGCAGCGATAACACTGCAGCACTGGCATAAGAAACATGGTCAAAACGGCGTTGTGTGAACTTTTGTGAGAGAAGCGGTAACCCGCCGCACCTAACCTACCTTAACTGTCATGGCTCTTCTTTCACCGTACGGACTATTGTTAGTAGTTATGATGCTTCATATTAAGTTTCAAAAGTGGTTCATATGGCTCTGAGCACTATGGGACTTAACATCTGAGGTCATCAGTCCCCTAGAACTTAGAACTACTTAAACCTAACTAACCTAAGGACAGCACACACATCCATGCCCGAGGCAGCATTAGAACCTGCGACCGTAGCGCTCGCGTGGTTCCGGACTGAAGCGCCTACAACCGCTCAGCCACAACGGCCGGCTATTAAGTTTCGTGCCGTGCATTATTCGTAGAGTTTGCAAAGAAATAAGCAGTCGCTGAGTACGTTACTTCTGCTGCATTTATACATACTGTGGCACAAGAAATGTAGGTAACATATCGAAATTATTTTTAAAGTTGAAAGTTGGCTTCTCTGTACAATTTTGAAGATTACTTTAGTAAACCGGACAACTGATGAGGTAGTGAACTTTGGCACAACCTGACTCTAGCGACTATTACAAAAATACGCACCTCACTGTCTTACAGCACTGCCAGATAGTGGTAATTTCAAATGTAAGTAACAATTCCGAAAAAAATATTATACATCACTACTACGAAAAAAACAACGTTACAAGAAATTTTGAAGAAAAGTAAATTTTTTAATTGAACCTGTTGACAAAACGGAACCACAGACACATTTGGACGAAAGAAATATATGAACATTCAGAAAGTTTATAAATTCATGCGACAGTTTTTCGTGAAAACGAAAGTATTTCGAGATAAAAAATGAATCACCATAAGAGGTGTGAAACTGTTACGCCTGTGTAAAGAAAAATAGCGTCGCTGATGAATTTGCGTTGTTCGACCTTGCTGAAACTTCCAGCGACACAGTTAAGAAAACTATAAAATTAATTTTGGTAACACCTGATCCACCAATATCATTATATGTCACCTATAAACGCATTTTATCTACGAGAGTGTACTAGCGTCGCGCCGCCAGGATTTGAGTTACGACGACTCGCCTTAATTTTTAATACAACCGAAAATATTCCCTACCTCCCGAAAACTCTTAATTTGCTGCTCTTACTGACCCTTCGTCACTACACATATCACCCAAATCACCGGTATACTCTGGTATCAAAAACTAAAGCAACAAACTGCTATTTCCCCGTCCAATGTCTAATTCATGATATAACTGTACAAGCTGTCAACAGATGTCTTTGCGATAGTGTTCTGCACGGAAGACGGCATTCCGATCAACGGACAACCACGCCAGCAACGTCGTCAGGGCACCTATCAAGCGAGCTAGTGCTTTTCTGGGTCCCCCATTCACAATCGCTGTGTTCACAGTCACAGACGGTGCAATGTGGCACAGAGAAGACGCCTACTGACTCTGCGGTGGGGGGCCACAGGAAGAATGTAAGGAGAAGAGTCGCTAACTGATGGGGCCCGATGGCTTAATGTGAATCATTCTGTTGTTTCTCGGATGAGGCGACAGTGTATAGGGACCGAAACTGTATCCCGGAGACCAGAACAGGGCCGACCACACGTCACATCGGAAAGAGTGGACAGTTATTTGGCTGACCTCACAGCATTTCCTAGACGTATTGTATCGAGGCAAACTGTGTACAGAAGGCTTCAGCGGAGTGGCCTTTATTGTTGCAGACCTGTTGCCGGTTTACCTCTGGCGTGTCTTCACAAAAGGGAATGTCTAGGGTGGAGCCGTCAACATGCCACGTCGACGGTCGAACGGTGGGCCACTGTTCTTTTCACGGATGAGTCCCGATTTGGTCTAGAGAGTGATTCTCGACGAATTCGCATCTGGAGGGCACGTGGAATACGATTTCGGGACCCAAACATCGTGGAAAAAGACCGATATCGAGCAGGATCCCTAATGGTGTGGGCAGGGATTATGTTGACCAATCGAACACCTCTTCATAAAATTGTACAGGTGAATCAGCAAACTTCAACTGCTTTCAGGTACCAAGAGGTGATCTTGGGAACTCATGTGCGGTTGTTGTGGGCTGCTATGGGCTCAGATTTCCTATTGATGGACGATAATGCTCGAGCTCATAGAGCATGGGTGGTTGATGTTTTTTTTTTTTTTTCAGAAGCGGAAGATATTGCACGCATGGCGGGGCCTGCTCGCTCTCCCGATTTGAATCCCATAGAGCATGTCTGGTGTGTACTAGGGAGATGGGTTGCATCACGCCAGCATCCACCAACCACTTTCCAAGACTTGTGAGCAGCTCTGCAGGAAGAATGGGCGTTATTGCCTCCACTTAAGATTCGTGACGACATTTACAGCACGCCCCCTCACTGTCAGGCCCACACTGGTACCAGAGGTGGTCACAGCCCATATTTAGCTCATCAGCCAGCTGTCAGAATGTGTGTAAATCCGTTAAGTTGGAAAAAAAAAACGAAGAACATTTTTGTCTACCGTTATGCTTGTTGCAGTCGATTACGTTCTCTATTCTTTACATTGTTTCCACTCTGCTATCACCTGTTTATATTGTTTTGTGGCAAAATAAACGCAACCTTGCAAAATTTCCTTTTGTTGTTTAATTTTGGACATCAGTGTACATTACACAAAAGGAACTGTAGGTACTATCAGGCCACTAGTTCAACTGAAGTCGAGCAAAATTATTTGTACGTGTGGTTCTTTCAAACCCACGCTTTATCCAACTATATTAGAAGACCGGAGGTCTTTCAGAGCACCCTGTATTTTTCTAGCTGTCGGATACTCTCCTCTGTCGCACAAAGTTTCTGCAAAAATCGTCAATTTCCGTAGATTTCCTTTTCATCTATATTCCTTTCTTGCAGAATCAAAACACATGCTCACTCCTACTGAATCTGCCAATGTTACTGCACTGTTAATATGGGATACAATCGATTCCAAAATACCACGCGATTTTGTTTCATTTTATGAACTTGTATGGTTTCTTCACTGTTAGGTGGATCAGCAAAAATCTTTAGTACATTCGATTTGAAAATTTTAGACTGTCTTCGAATGTGTTTTCGCCCTTTACGCACACCGAATGGGGTAGCACTAAAAGTAGCCCCTTGTTTCATTTCACTCATTACCGAAGACATGTCAATGAATCGTTCCACAGAAGGCTGAAAACACGATATCTTACAGAAACATTGAACATAGTTGGCACTGACCCACTGGAATGTTGTAACAGCGTGGCAACAAAGCTACAGGTATGAGGCGGGCGTATTACAACGCTTACGCCTGTGTAGACTGCCGGTAGCAGTGGGGGCCTTGAGGTGTCTAGTTTCGTGACAGCCACTTCAGAAGACGGGATCTGCTGATAGCACACATTCCGAGGCATCAAGGAATAGTCAAGTGTCGTAATTAGGGGGCGGGTGGTGGTATGGGATCGCCAAGGCTCTAATGCACTAGGCAGGAGTAAATACATGACGCTAAAGCGATGTGACATCTGATTGGCTTTAACAGCTGGTTTGTGAGTCTATTTATTATTTTTTCATTCAGTCGGTTTTCTAAGTAGAATTAAACAACCGAATGCAACTTATCTCTACGGCTAGGTCAGCCATATCACTGTTTTTCACTCATTCTCCAGGTTTACGTGGTTTCGCATGTGACAACCGACTGACAGGTCTCTGACAGTTACATCTGTTAATATCATCGCTCAACTCTCGTTTTGAGTTATCTCTCTCACTTTTTCAACCTTTATGGTTATATATGAACGATGAATAGGGTTGCCAAAATTTTTGTGTACTATAACGTATCTATCTACAAGGAGAGATGAAGAAAAAGCACATTTCCACAAATATTAGGTTGTTGAGGGAAAATGTCATTCTACATTTTCCCATTAAGGAACTGTCAGCAGACAATTCATCACTGGATATAACTATGCGATCTGCGAATGCCAACAGATGCGCTCTGGGTAATTTCATATTAGCGGAAAATTACTGATTACATTAACCCATCTCCCCACTCATCATCATCATCATCATTATCATCATCAGGCAGAATGAAATTTTCACTCTGCAGCGGAGTGTGCGCTGATATGAAACTTCCTGGCAGATTAAAACTGTGTGCCAGACCGAGCCTAGAACTCGGGACCTTTGCTTTTTGCGGGCAAGTGCTCTACCAAGCGAGCTACCCAAGCACGACTCACGAGCACTTGCTCACGAAAGGCAAAGGTCCCGAGTTCGAGTCTAGGTCCGGCACACAGTTTTTCAATCTGCCAGGAAGTTTCACCACCAGGCTGCGCAGAATGGAGAACAGCAAGACTGCTGATCGACCAGGAGAGCAGCTGAAGGTGGGAGATTGCGACAGCTTTCCGGTAAGAGAGGACTAGTCAGCGGACATCCGCGCCACATCTCTCTGCTTCTGCTGAACTGGACGGCATCGCAGGTCCCGTGAAACACGTCGCCCCCAGTAGGCCTGAGGGAGGCGAAGAACGTGGTGTTTAGTTACGGTGATGGTTTAACTGTGAATCTAAAGTGTCAATATATGAATGTGAATAGTACTTCTACAAACATGAGAAATGCTACACCCGCTACTTTTCGAAGGTTGTAATACGTAAACAGATTTATATGACTCAGTTTGATTTGTACAAAGGGCGTTCAAAAAGTTTTGCACAGTAGTCTCCAATTTTTTAATTGGAATGAAATTTTTTCGAACATACTAGGAACATTTAGCTATAAGTTGGTGTATAAAAGTATTTTCTTTTATTTACAGGTGAACCGTAATGGACCGTGAAGTATATGTCAGGTTGTGACAACGGTCGGTGATGGAGTTCCTCTTCAAGACCGGCGATGACTGTGCCACCTCGATTCACAGGAAGTTGCTCCCTGTTTATGGGGAGGACACAGTGGATCGCAGCAGAGTCCAGCGGTGATTGCAGATGTTTAAAGAAGGTGATTTCTCTCTACTGGACAATCCATGATATGGTAGACCATCGATGGCAGTGAATGAGGTGAATAAGGAGACCACTGATTAAATTATCCAAAATGACAGATGTGTGGCGACACGACGGCTTGCTGAAACGACTCGTTTGTCATTGGGTAGAGTGGTATTAGTGGTACAGTCATTAGGGTACAGAAAAATCTGTGCACGTTGGGTGCCTAGATTATTGACAAGAGAAATGAAAACGATGAGGAAGAATGTGTGCGAGGGTCTCATGAAGACCTTTGCAGAAGAGTGGAAACAGTGTTTTGATGGTGTCATTACCCAGGACGAAACATGGTTGTTTCTGTTCAAACCTGAGAGCAAAACCCAATCCGTGGAGCGGCGTCATCCGGGTTCCCCTCTCAAGAAGAAACCAGGACTTCCATGAACAGCAGGTCGAAAGGTGATGGCCGCCTTCTTCTGGGATCAGTATGGTGTTACTCTCATTGACTTTTTGGAACCTGGATCCACAATTAACCGGGACCGTTACTGTTTGACATTGGACAAGTTGCGACGTGCCATCAAGACTCACAGACCACAGATTCAGGGTCAGATCATCAGACTACACCATGACAATGCCAAACCTCATACAGCCCTTATGACGCAGGAGAAAATCAGGAAAATGGGTCGGACAATTGTGTCGCATCCTACGTATAGTCCGAATTGTGCTCCGTCTGATTTTTACCTCTTTGGTCGTCTAAAGGCCCACCGGCGCGGTGAAACATTTGATAGTGAGAAAGACTTTATTTCCTGTGTCAAGCGATGGTGTAAAATTCGAGCATCAGAATTTTACCAAAGTGCATTCGCATCTTGGAAACAACGTTGGGCCAGATGCGTCATAGCTGATGGAGGTTACACTGAGTAGGCTCAATGTACAGCTAAATGTTCCAAGAATGTTCACAAAAATTTCATTCTCCTCCTGCAACAAATCAAAAAATTAGAGACGACTGTGCAAAACTCTCTGAACGCCCTTTGTGCATATGTAGCCGTCTGGTAGCTAGTAGTCTCATTTTCCGCACTTTTGATACAAATAAATGGCTGAATAAATGTTTAAGAGCTAGATTCAAATTGTTTTGAATTAATGGACATTACACCTTTCCAGTAAAACGGAATATAAACAGTCGCCAAAATTAGTTAAAATTCCTTTCTTTTTCATGTACTGTTAAGAGAACTTTTGTGCCCAACTTAGTAGCCCCAACAATGTTTGAACTAAAATAACTACGTGTTAACTGCATCTAGAACCATTTAAGCCACAGTAATAAATTAATCCGTTTTAAATCGTGAAAATGAGAATTCTTACATTCAGTGCATAATTAAATGATTACGTATAATGTTTACTTTAATTGAACCATATCGCTGTGCCTAGTCTGATTTTACTTGAGAAGATAGAATGTGCAATTCAGTTATAGTGCAAAACTGCAGTGGACTGGGTTCACAGTTTCCATTTGGTTGCTCCCACAGACTGGTTTCAGTCAAAAGACATTAATGAAGAATAATCAAATCGATGTGCAAAACTATAACTGAATCCAACAAACGACATACTAGATTTTTTGCATTAGACTGTTCTCATCACTATGTAGGCGTGCGTGCCCACAGAAATTATCCGGGGTGAGGGGGGAAGAGATGCTATAGGAAGAAAAACTGATGCTTTTGAAGTACATAAGCTCATCGGTTTCGAGACATGTCAAGCCATAAGAACTCAATTTTATAGGTGAAACAAAAAACCTTGCTGCATCCCATAGGGGTGTGTGTGTGTGTGTGTGTGTGTACGTGCGTGTGCGTGCGTGTGCGTGCGTGTGCGTGTGCGTGCGTGCGCGTGCGTGCGTGTGCGTGCGTGCGCGTGCGTGCGCGTGCGTGCGCGTGCGTGCGCGTGCGTGCGCGTGCGTGCGCGTGCGTGCGCGTGCGTGCGCGTGCGTGCGCGTGCGTGCGCGTGCGCGCGTGGGGGGGAGTATTATTAATTCTTGTTCCTCCTCCTCTCCCCTCCCCTCCCCTCCCCTCCTCGCCATCACCACCGTAGCATATCTTATGGCTGTAGGCTGCAGTAGTTCTGCAGAGATGGAAAGGCTAGCACAGGATGTGCCAGTGTGGAGAGTTGCATCAATTCATTCTTCAGACTGAAGATCATAACAGTGGTGGTGGCGGCGGCCGCAGTGGCAGGATAGTAGTGATAGAGGCAGTGGTGATGGAATGGTGGTGGTGGTGGTGGTGTCAGTCTGTGGATCACTAATTGATAGTATAAGGGATATGTTATGTCTGCTCAAGAACAAAAAATGTAATTAACATATTGACATTTACATACTAACAGGTCTAGTTTAACAAGAATCTAGGGCAGGTAGTCTACCATGGTCTTATACCAGAGAAATACTGTTATTTGTCATTAATTCAAGGAAACCACAGAAAACCTCAGAAAGTCTGGATGGAAATTAGAGCCCCTGTCTTCTACACAGTCAGCCTATAAACAGTGCAATCTCTTCCGGTTTATGGTCACTTGTGTACATTTCTGAACAAAACACACACACACACACACCTCAACTCACCACCCTCGGCCTATACATCTTCCCCACAGCCCTAAAAAAAAAAAAACGCTAAAACTCAAAAATTCTCAAGGACACACTTCCACCAGAAATACTCATCTAAATGTGAGCTTGCAGGTTGGAAGAGCGCCTCTTGCCCCTCCATATCGCTGAATCAATCGCCCCCCCCCCCCCCCAAAAAAAAAAAACCTGTCATTAGTACCAGCCCCAGTGTCACAATCCTGAAACTCAATTCTATGGTTAGCTACCAAATGATTATGATCCCTCTTCTCTAAACCCCTACAGCACGGAAATGCATCAGTCATTACAGTACTACCCTCCTCAATACATTCCTCAATCAGCCCCACTAGTTCCCTCTTACTACAAACCTGCAAAACCCTAGAAGCACAATCAGCATCCTCCCTCCCCCCCCCCCCACACACACACAAACCAACCCGAGAACTGCCCTCCTGTACTTCCTCTTACCAAAATGTGATTCGTAAGTTTCAACAACAGCCGTCGGCCCACCCGGCTTTCCCTTACACTTCACGCACTCCGAACAAACCTCACCACAAAAAGAAGACCACTCCAAAACAGTTCTCTCACTCACAAGAACTTATACGGGACCGATAGCAAAAGTAATAAGCAAGAAGCAAGCAAGACAGTCTCCAGTATGGCCAACCTAGATTTTTCCAATCAGGTACCACGTCTTATAGATGTATCAACTACGAGCCGCCGAAAATCTCGTCAACCACATGTTGTGCTCACAAACGTGACACCTAACATTCAGCAATTAGACCGAAAACCTGTACAAACTGCATGACGGACATCATATCATCACCATTCGCAAAACTTAACGATACACTCGTAAACTCCCGTCATATCCACACCCAGCCCAAAAAAATTAGATTTTTTTTCCGCACAACAAATACCAAACTAGTTAGACATAACAAAAACGCCAAAAAGATAAACAAAACAACTAATAATTCAAAGAAAACACTACCACAACCCACTTCACAGGACCAACTACCCAGGCTCAAAATACGTTAGCACAATGACAACCAAAACTAAAAAAAATGGCTCTGAGCACTATGGGACTTAACATCTGAGGTCAACAGTCCCCTAGGACTTAGAACTACTTCAACCTAACTAACCTAAGGACATCACACACATCCATGCCTGAGGCAGGATTCGAATCTGCGACTGTAGCGGTCGCGCGGTTCCAGCCTGAAGTGCCTAGAACTGCTCGGCCACTCCGGCCAGCAAACAAAACTCAGATGGACCAAATACCAAGCTTTAAACTCAGCAGCTCAACATCCACCACCAGCACCACCACCACCACCACAGGGCACCATCAAATACAAAACATCTACAAACACAACAAACCCAAAAACACCTCGCCATAGTGACGTCACACACAACATTATTACATCATGGATCAAAGCAAATGGGTGGACTCGGACGCTTCCGTAGACCCCCTAATTCAGTAAGAGTCATTGAATAAAAATTCAATAAAATTTGGGTTTTCCACCGGATCTCGTTTTGTGAGAGGTGGTAATACGTATTTGGCACATATGGAGAAGTAAAAATACACCTGCTGAAGTCGGCCGCATATTGTAGTACATACTATGACACGAAAATTTGGAAATACGGAAGCGTCCGATCCCGCCCGGCTGCTTTGACCCATGACGTCACAAATATGGCGGAAACAAAACACACACACTTTCCACAAGAAGCCTAATGACACTAACGGGACAAGCGCGGAAAATGGGGTGTTTTGGGTGGGGGGGGGGGGGGGTAAACTAAATATAAACAAATTTATACGCCTTGCGTAGCTACAACGTGTAAGTGAAGACAGCCATGCATGAATGAATACCCACCCACCTCCCCAGGGGTCGTAACCCCTGCAACCCATAGAAGATAAAGATGCTTCAGTAGCTGATTAGTGTTTTTTGTCTTTAAAAAAAAAAATCTCACGGGATAGGACGAACAGATCAGAAAGATAAATATAATAAACTAAAACAGAAATTGGAGGAAACAGATGATTAAAATAAGTAATAAGTGTTTTTAAATTTAAAAAAAAATCTCACGAGATAGAACTAACAGATCAGAAAAGTAAATAAAATAAGATAAAACAGAACTGGAGACAGCCACAACCAAACCAAACTCCGCGCCGTCATGACGTCACACACATCACCCTTACGTCACGGGTCAAAGCCGACGCGTGGGATCGGACGCTTCTGTCGACCCGAAAATTTCCTCGCAAAGGCAGCTCTTAAATGAAAAATGGCGCAATTCGTAACATAATGTGTGTTTTTAAACTTTAACAGCACAACAGTCGACTATCAGCTGGGCAAGACATCTCAGTTACACATAAAATGTATGTAAGTAGTAGTAAATACCACGTACGAACAAGTACAGTTTGGTGTAGTGTTACATATCGTAAAGCAATGGCCACCGATTTTTCGGAGAGGAGTCAGGCATCGATTCATGATTATTCATATTGTTTCCCAATACGAAATCAACATCGTACATCGAATTAAAATAATTGCTGGTCGTTTCTGTAAATGAACCTGTTTCTCATTCCTGCATTGTGAACGTACCCTTAAGTTTTAAGTACATATGTCTTTCTAAATTAATATCACGTCCGCACTAACTTCTTTTCCAAAAAAAGTCAATTATAGTTGATACCTTTTTTTCAGCTTTCCACACACTTATCAGTGTAATGCCTAAGCATCTTACAGATAAATTGAGTCCTTCCCTCTTCCGTTTCCGATATGAAATGACAACACAACTCAACAAGATGAAGAAAAAGTTTTTCTGTCACGGAAACACACTTTCCCTGCAAGATGATTCTCTTCTTCCAACCCAAGAATCCAGACCTAATTTCATAATTCTTTTTGCAAATGATGTGCATGCTTTCGTCAACATACGTATTATACCTCTTTGGCAAAATGGCACAGTCTCACAACAAAAGTTACAAAGGTTATCATAGAGATCAAAATTACCACACAAGGGAATCGAAGGAAAATGAAGTGACATACCGTGTAACTATCTTGTCATGCTTTGCCTCAGGAGTGCGTCTTCGTTAGATACAATAGCAGTCTGGCAACACAGCGGCACGCCATTTTTGTTGATATCGTGTGGCAGGAGAAACGATACTCGCAGTCGAACGGTCCCGAGACTTCTCGATAAGGCGCAGAGTTCGATACGTCGTGGACAACAGAATGAAGCAGCATTAAATACTGCCCCCTACGTATACAATACTAATAATTTTAGCATCTGAACAAATTTGCACGGAAATTTGTCATTCGGAATACAACAAGCGACATTCCTTAACTGTTCGTTCCTTTGTAGGAATTCGTAAAACGTTTACTGAACATACAACACGCGTAATTCATATCAATGGAAAATGAACCGTGGCATTCAGCCGCAATTTACATTCTGATAAGGCTGCCATTAGGCCTACGTCTTTACTGTAACGTAGTAGTCCGTAATATTTTGACGTGTAGGGTACTACGACATCAACATCGTTATGTGCATCCTCTACTACATTTCAAAAGGAATGAAAATAAAGACCCAAGTCTATCACCGAAGAAGCATAAGAAAAAGAATACGATGATGATGAAAAGAAAAAAAAACATACCCATATGGTTGTGGTTAGTTCTATAAAACACGACGAATATTTGCGAAGATACGGCCCACGCTGAACAAGCAAACGTGATAGTCCATGTCGAAGGATGGTGTCGGCAACATTGTTTTCTTCAACGCTACTGCTGTCTAAGCTTTGTGCATCAAATTCAGTTTTGTTGTTTCATTATTCTTTAAGATTATTTTTTATTTTCGAAATTTGTTCCTCAAAACGAACTTGCAAAATATACGTGATGCTTCTTATCTAAAACCCGTAACTGTTTTTTTCTTCTTGCTCATCTTTTCTGTCACTGAGTTTCACATGGCAGTCAACATTTCAGCCGTAGTTACTTTTATTTCTAATCAGCGCGACAGCAATTTCGATCACTGGGTCATTTTCGGGTCCAAAATTTAGTTCGTAAGTACGCCACTCAGAAATTTAAGCATGCTATTGTATATTGAACATTTGTGGCAATTACTAAGTGAAGATAGCTTCCCAGGCCAAAAATGTTGGCCTTCAAACAGTATTATACACTCCTGGAAATTGAAATAAGAACACCGTGAATTCATTGTCCCAGGAAGGGGAAACTTTATTGACACATTCCTGGGGTCAGATACATCACATGATCACACTGACAGAACCACAGGCACATAGACACAGGCAACAGAGCATGCACAATGTCGGCACTAGTACAGTGTATATCCACCTTTCGCAGCAATGCAGGCTGCTATTCTCCCATGGAGACGATCGTAGAGATGCTGGATGTAGTCCTGTGGAACGGCTTGCCATGCCATTTCCACCTGGCGCCTCAGTTGGACCAGCGTTCGTGCTGGACGTGCAGACCGCGTGAGACGACGCTTCATCCAGTCCCAAACATGCTCAATGGGGGACAGATCCGGAGATCTTGCTGGCCAGGGTAGTTGACTTACACCTTCTAGAGCACGTTGGGTGGCACGGGATACATGCGGACGTGCATTGTCCTGTTGGAACAGCAAGTTCCCTTGCCGGTCTAGGAATGGTAGAACGATGGGTTCGATGACGGTTTGGATGTACCGTGCACTATTCAGTGTCCCCTCGACGATCACCAGTGGTGTACGGCCAGTGTAGGAGATCGCTCCCCACACCATGATGCCGGGTGTTGGCCCTGTGTGCCTCGGTCGTATGCAGTCCTGATTGTGGCGCTCACCTGCACGGCGCCAAACACGCATACGACCATCATTGGCACCAAGGCAGAAGCGACTCTCATCGCTGAAGACGACACGTCTCCATTCGTCCCTCCATTCACGCCTGTCGCGACACCACTGGAGGCGGGCTGCACGATGTTGGGGCGTGAGCGGAAGACGGCCTAACGGTGTGCGGGACCGTAGCCCAGCTTCATGGAGACGGTTGCGAATGGTCCTCGCCGATGCCCCAGGAGCAACAGTGTCCCTAATTTGCTGGGACGGCACTGCGTAGGATCCTACGGTCTTGACGTGCATCCGTGCGTCGCTGCGGTCCGGTCCCAGGCCGACGGGCACGTGCACCTTCCGCCGACCACTGGCGACAACATCGATGTACTGTGGAGACCTCACGCCCCACGTGTTGAGCAATTCGGCGGTACGTCCACCCGGCCTCCCGCATGCCCAGTATACGCCCTCGCTCAAAGTCCGTCAACTGCACATACGGTTCACGTCCACGCTGTCGCGGCATGCTACCAATGTTAAAGACTTTTTTTTTTTTTTTTTTTTTTTTTTTTTTTTTTTTTTTTTTCACTTGCTGCTTCTTTATTTATTGACCCACCTTCTAATTGCTTATGGTGGGTCGTATTAAGCCTCTTAGCCACTGTGACTGGGCTCGGGCCCAGGAGTGGTTATGTGAGTTACCTCCCCTGTTCCCGATCCCACTCACACTGTTGCCCAAGTCTTGCCACGTGGAGGCGGGCTTTTACGTTATTTGTTCGTTTTTGTTCGTTGTGCAGCTTTTAGATACATTACAAATAATATAAATAATACGGAAATGGAAAACAATTTCATTTTGAATTTAAGAAGGAGTAAACAGAAAGATAGGAAAGAAAAGGATAGAGAAATTACCACCACCTATGTGTGGGTTGCGGTCAGGGTCTTGGAATGACCTTCAAGACGCTGGCCGCCACTCACAGTTCACATATGTACTTGTATACTTCATTAGCTTATTACTACTTACATAGTGCAAAATTAAATATTAACTAGTCTAGATGTGATGGAGTGATTTTATTGAATTTGTTTAGGTCTGTGTTTGTGTCATTATGTGTGGTTGTGGGTGTGTGTGTGTGCTTGTCAGACAAGTTCTCGCTTGATGAATGATTGGCACCTCCCGGCTATATGGCAACTCAGCCTGGACGGTGGTTTTCCCCGATCTACATTGTGTATCTGTCGGGTTGGGCCCAGCTAAGGGGAACCACAATTAAGATCCTTCCATCCAGGCCCAGTGTTGCCTCTCGTCGGGAGGCGTAGGTTCGTATGGTAGGTGCCTATCTTGGAGTTAACCCTTGTTTACAGGTGTCATGTCACCTTTGACTGCATATCCTCTTGTGTGTGTTCTTATATATATGTGCTATGTGCGTGTGTGTGTATGTGTGTACATGTGCATGTAAGAGCAGTTCCCGCCTCCTGGTTACGCGGCAACTCAGCCTGGACGGTGGTTTTCCCCGATCTACGTTAAGTATCCGTCGGGTTGGGCCCAGCTAAGGGGAACCACAGTTAAGATCCTTCCATCCAGGCTGGGTGTTGCTTCTCGCCAGGATGCGTAGGCCCCTGGGGTAAGTGCCTGGCTTTTGACTATTACTCATTTGTGATTTTGTGTGCATGTGTGTGTTCTTTAGTGTTGGATGTTGTTCAGGTACCTAGACTACTCATCCGCAGGTTGCCACAATGGGTCGTCGACATGGCTTATCTCAACATCTGTGTCTTCGCCCGAGGTGTTTGTACTGCTATCCATCTCATGGGCACTCTGTGGTCTGCGTCCCCGGCCTTGCCTTCTGAATGGTCTATTGTTTAGATATTCGGTATACAGCGACCTGGATATTTCGTCAGTTAGTGTATTAAGTTTGTCACATAGGTCTGGGTCTCGTAGAATGGTGTATATTTCATCTTGGGTATTCTGCCGGGTAATGTGTAGTGTGTGTCTAATGTTTGTGCGTTGCCCGCAGAATAGGACAGTGTGTTCTGGGGAGCCTTCTTCCCCACATGTGCATCTGGTAGTCTGCTGCAGACTCATGCGGCTCAGGTGCATGGGATAAGGGCCGTGGCCTGTCAGAAAATGTACCATACCGCGGCTAGGATCGATATGCTTCAGTCTTAATCGTTCTTTGATGTCAGGGAAAAAGCTATAGACTCGTCGGCCCTTATCGCTGTTAGCCCACTCGCTCTGCCAGGTATCCACACGCCATGCTTTGAGTTGACGTGATGTAGCATATGGTACACCAGTGATCTGCCGAACCTGGTCTAGTTTCCCCATCTTTAGCCAGTACCTTGCCGCACGGTATCTTATGGTTACGTCTATTGGGAAGATTCCCATCACGACGCAAAGTGCGTCGACTGAGGTTGTGTTGAAGGCCCCTGTTAGTCGAAGCAGAATGCTTCTTTGCCCCCGCCGTACGGCGGTTCTGTTAGTGGATAGGCTGAGTCTATGGGCCCACGTGCTGGCAGCAAAACATAGTACAGACTCGAAGAGAGCGCAATGATATGTTCGTATGGCTGACAGTGGTAGTCTGTATTGTTTCGAGTTTAGCCTTGCCAGTTTGTGCAGTATTTTTTCTGCTTTGTCCGTGGATATTCGTATGTGTTCGTGGAAGTTCAACCGTTCGTCTATGTAGACTCCAAGGTAGCGTGTTACTTTTGATCTTTTAATGTTTGTGTCCCCGATTTTGACTGCTGGGTTCCTATGCAGGATGCCCTTTAGTAGTGTGTAAGTTGTTTTATTTTCTGCTACCTTGAGCTTGTTGTCTGTGCACCATTGTGTAATTGTTTTGAGTGTATCATTGGCTCTGTCTTCTAGCTGGGCACGGTTGTTTGCTGACACTGCCACAAGCAGGTCGTCAGCGTAAGCGACAACTCCATCTGTCGCATTGTGCTCCTCAAGTAATTCTAGGAGCGGTTCTAACATTATGTCCCAGAAGATGGGGCCGCAGATCGATCCTTGTGGACAACCTTTGGTAATGCGTTTGATTACTTTCTTGTCATCCATGTGCCAAGCGACTGTTCTGTCCCTGCAGTAGTCTACAAGACTGTTGTACAGGGATTCCGGTACCTGCAGGTGTCTGAGCCTCTTGAAGAGGGCCGGCCACCATAGATTGTCAAATGCACCCGAGATGTCAATCATAATGGCTAGTGTGTACTTTGTAGGTGTGTTGTGTACAATTTGAAGTGCTTTGTTGATTGCATCGTCAATAGACTTTCCTTCCCGAAAGCCATATTGGTGTGGTGTCAGTCCCCGAAGTGTGCGATGTGTTTGTAATCTTTTGCAAAGGAGTTTTTCTTGTGTTTTAGCGAGTGTATTGATGAGGCATATGGGTCTGTATGATTTGGGTTCTGAGGGGTCTTTGTCTGGTGCTTTTTTGATGATGACCGCCCTAGAGGCTTTCCACACTGCAGGTACACGGCCTAGCCTTAATGCGTCGTTCAGCAGTGTTGTGAGGTAGGGGGTGATCTGCGGTGCTATCTGTTTTAGTACCTCAGAGTGGATACCATCTGGCCCAGGCGCTTTCTTATTTTTAAGTTCTGAGATCGCTATCGCCACCTCTTCCTGCGCAAACGGACAGGTGACGGTTGGTGTGGTGTAGGCTGTGGTAAGTTCTCGTCTCAATGCTGCTTGTTCAGGTGTGTCTGTGGTGGCGATGTCGTCAGGAAGGAGTTTGCCTAGCAGGTACTCCGCTGTGCCTCTCCATCCTTTAGTCATCACTCCGTCATCCTGTCGTAGCGTTCCCAGAACCAGTGGGCTCTTGATTTTTTCGGTCACGATCTTGTAAGGTTCCCCCCATATGTTAAGTTGTGTTTGTCTTGCTACGTAGTCATTCCATTGGTCTTTTCTAGTCTTATTTAGTTCTTGTTTGTATCTGTCCTTGGCAAGCCGGTATTCATGTAGTCTTACTTGTCTTTCTCTGTCTGAGATTGCCCTTTGGTAGAGTCTGCGTTTACGTCTGGTGTCCTGCTTGAGTTGTGTTAGGTGTGCTGTCCAAGGGCTGGTCTGCTGTTTTGTTTTGCGTGATGTGGGGATGCAGGTGTTTTGTATGTGTGTAATGATTTCTGTTAACTTGTGTGCTCTGTAGTCAACACTGCCTCTGATGTTCTGCAGTGATTGTTCCTGTATCTTGTGTCTTACTGTTTCCCCGTCTGTCCTATGAAAGAGCAGTCTTCTGGGTTGTGTTGCAGTGTTGTTGTTTGCTGTCTTCTGTAGAGTTAGTGTGATAACATTATGGTCACTCGTGGTAATGTGGTCATGTACCGTCCAGTCTAGTATGTAGGTAGTCGCGGCGTTATTTGCAAGGGTGATGTCTATGTTGGATGAGGAGCCGTCATGCCCTGTGAATGTAGGATGGTGTCCTTCCTCGTTGATGACGTTCAGTCCATTTTCATGTATTACGTCATTGATTATTCGTCCTCTGTCATCTGTTCTGTTGGAGTGCCATAGAGTGGATTTTGCATTAATATCTGCACAGATTAATAATTTTTTATTGCCGGCGTATTGTGCAATTTTTCTGATAGCATTTGCATAGGGATTAATGCAATGGCTGTATTGAGCATAAATCGATGCAACGACCCATGTATCGCCCCTGTACGTAATCTCCACTGTAGCAACGTGTTCTGTGCATAATTCCGTTATTTTAACTGGGTGAATGTCTGTGTTGAGGATTATGACTGACGCCTTGCAGTCTGCCTTACCCGATATTGATATCGCGTGGGTGGGGATATTGGTGATATGGCCTTGTTTCGTATATGGCTCCTGTATGCACAGGATATCGCAGTTTAGCTCATTCAGGACCTGTGGAAGTTCCAGACTGACGTGTGTGCTTCTCATGGCGTTCAGTTGAGCAACCCTCAGATCGGATGCTTCACGTGAACGTAGCACTTACTTCCTGTTTGACTGAAATCGAAGTAGGTCCTTCCATAGGCCCTAACGTGATCTTTGTATAATTTTTCGAGATCAAATTTTTCTTCTCTGCGAGCGCAAACCTGCAGGAGTAGGTCTAGCAGACTATCTGAGTCCGTGGGGATGTTCTCTGTTTTCAGGATTATTCTGTCCGTCTGCTCCGTTGTACGAAAGCAGACTGAGTTGCCATGGGGGTGGTATAGCCTAATGATCATTCTTTGCGCTGTTTCGAAGAGCTCCCTTTTTTCTAATCTACTTAATTTTAAGTTTAAATCTATGTTGTTATAATTAAAATCGCTGGTGGTGGCAGCGGGTGTCGGCGTCTGCGCCGTCTTGGGGTGTCGTGGCTGAGTGGCAGCTACACGCTGCCCCTCTGCGATGGGTGCTTTGTTGATGCTGCTGTTGGTGTGCGCAGGGGGAGCAGCTGGTGGTGCTGGTGTTCCTCTTGCAGACACGGACTTGGGTGATGAGAGGGGGCCGGGGTCGCCTGTAGAAGGAACTTTTGTGGCACTGGGTGGAGGCGCCCGCGGTTGTCGGAAATTATCGTCACACGCAACTACTTTCCCCTCGCGTTTCGGTTGTTTAGACTCCTTGGATGTTTCTGTCACACGTGTGCTGTTGGCTCTTTCGGGTGTCGCTTCAGGTTGCCCAGGGGTGGTCTTGTTACTTTGATGATTGTGTACGCTGCACTCATTGGCGTAAGGGCAGCAGTATATGTCATCGTCGTCTTCTGTGGGTATGTCAGTGTGCCATATCTTTCGTTTGTTTTGCAGATGATGAGTGGTGTTGTCAGTGTGTTGGTCTTTCGTCAGTATGCCAGTCTTGTTGATTTGGATGTCTAGTACGTCTGTTTCTTTGGGGTTTAGGGTCTCACCTTGTACAAATCTGACAGGCTTTATGCGCCCCTCGCATTTTTTGGTGTCGTAGGTACGGGGGCGCACTGGAATAGAAGTGTAGTCTTGGTTCTTCGGCGTCGTGCTTTTGTGATGTTGCTGCGGTTGGTTATATGTGTCATGGTTGTCTTGGTTGTGTGAGGATGAAACGCTTGTTACTATTAATTCGTCTTCTAGTTCGTCAATTCTGTTCATTAGCGTCGTATGGAAAGTTATCCAATGCAGAATTTGTCTCTTGATTAGTTTGGCTGCGTCTGATGGTATCTGTCCAGTTAACGTGAGGTCGTCTATGAATTCGATGGTTGCATAGTGGCTGTCTTCCAAGTTCGTGTTGTGTGACAGTCCTGGGATGTAGCCGTCATTTGGGTAGTCGTCAGGGAGAAGTTTCTGCCTCTTACGCCAAGTTATGGCACGCTGATGATTGCGATTTATTGTCGAGGGTGCTTTGTATGGGTGCGTCTGTGCTTGGGTAGGTTTATGTCTCCCACCGGTTGGACTTGAGGGATTGCTAGTTTCCATAGTCTGTGCTGTCAATTAGGCGGTCTAGGAGTTGTTTGTACGTTTGACAAGCACCTCCCTTGCTTTTGTTGCACCTTCGATTCCTGTTGTGACAAGGGATGCAGTCGATGGCCTCCTTGGCTCGGCACTCGGCACGTTTATGGCCCTTCTTACCGCACCTTGAGCAGATAGCGGCTTGTTCGGTGCACCCTTTCGTTGTGTGCCCAATGTCACAGCAGTTGTAACACTGGCTAACGGCTGTGAAATCCCTGACAGTTAGTGATTGATAATCTATGTACACTTTGCCCTTTTTTGTTAGGTACCAGTATAATTTCGGTGGGACTTCAAGGACCTGATGGTTGTAACCCCTGCCCTTGGGTCCTGTTCGAAATCTTATTTTGACCTCGCTGTCAAAGTCGTCTTTCGAGAAGTCGTCACTTAGGTTTTGGTCATAGAGGCACTCTAAGAAGTCTTTGTCAGTAATTGTGTCGGACACCCGATAGATCGCGACTAGGGGTTTTCTCTTTCTGGGCCCTTCACAGGTAATGTTGTCGATGTCCTTTGCTTTTTCGATTATTTTTCGGCAATCTTCCTGTGTGGCTGCCTCGACTATGACCGCTGTTTTTGTATTCCTTATCGACTTGATGTGTAAATTGTCCTGCCTTGGATTAATGTGTTGGGTCAGTGTCTGTCTCACCGCTTTGGAGTCTTGGTTGGATGTTGACTTAATGAAGAGGGTGGTTGCCTGTTTCGCCTTGGCCGCCTCAATTCGTTTATGTTCCTTTGGGGCGGTGGACAGGGCTGCAGCGTACGTTAAAGTTTTGGCCTGCTGTTGAGCCTGTTCCGTGACTTTTTCTGTTAGCTCCCTGACCTGCCCTCTAAGTTCGTGATTAATCTCTGTGAGCCTGGAGTTTTCCTCCTCGAGTTTATTGACCTGCTCGCTAAGTGTCTCAATACGGAGCTCCTTGACTGGGTCTGCCGAACATTGTAGTTCACGTAGAAGGTCTTTGTTTTGCTCTTTTAAGAGATCTACCTTTGCTTCCGCGGATGTTAACTGGAATGCAAGGGGGAATATCTTGTTTCTGACTGTTTGTAGGACACTTGACGACACGTGTTTGGCTTTGAGTTCAGCTCCAATCTCGTTTAGTATATCGTCGATGGCGGCGATTTTTTGGCTTGGGGACATTACCACGTAGTCATGAACACCCGACGCCATGCCAACCGGCGACGCTTTACTGCCAGTATTGCCTCTTCCAGAAGGGCCTCTGGTTGACGTTGGTGTGGTGCACGCACCACCAAGTTGCCGCACACGATCCAGGGTTGTTAAGTTTTAGTGAGAGTTGTTCAGTTATCGTAGGGGCGATGCGCCATCACGTAGCCGGCATGGATAGAAATGCGTTCGAAGCGAAACGCCAGCGCGGTGCACAGAAGGCGACACGCTGCAGTAGCTCCCGGGCACTGCTGCCTCTGGTGGCAGGGCGCGAAATCACGTGTCGCGCTTAGCAACACCGTTGGGTGTCAGTTAACGCACTCCGGCCTACTTACGACACTTACACGCACTCCGACCAGCGCCTAGCAACCTACTTGAGGGACTTGCGTTCTGTCACCGTGTTTGACATGGCTGTTTGTAATTATCGTAATTTCCTAAAGTTGAATATATGTAGTTCACACGAATTTAATGCTGTTGGGGGATTGTATTGCTTACTGACAGGCACTATTCTGGTCTTTTACTATGGTAATTACTTCGATATGCGGAGAAGGCTTTGTAACTGTGTCGACTTTATCTCACAGTTAATTGTAAAGGAAAAAGTCATTTAGAAAACGAATTCGGTTCCAACTTTCAGTTGGTCACTTCCATTCATAGTAACGGTTATTTGAATGCTGGTTTTAGTCAGATCTATTTAGTCTATTTCGTGGGATGCACAAACATATGTTAGTGTTGGCCTTCCATATGTTCCTTGCTATTTCCGTTTAAGTTAAAGTTAACGAGCCCAAATTTTTACAGAAGCTTTCCTTCACTGTTCTATTGTTTACGTACAGTTTTGGTGGAATTGTGGTCGTTCCAGAATGAAAAACGGCCTACCATATGTTACGGTCTTGGCTCGTCACACGCAGGATCTCTTACTTTCGACTTCATAATTGCACTTCACAGCCTGTTATTAGTATTGTTAGTACCGTCAATTGTTCCTATGAGTGTTAGTAATGTTCCATGAGTGTTAGTTGCAGGTGAGATACCTTTGGTGAGGTCCAACGCGAGTCCAGCTCAGTGCAGATGCGATGTCACGTTAATGCACAATTTTTCCACTTAAGCTTGTGGATGTTTCACATCACTGTACCACAACACACATAATTGAAGTTTATCACTGTTCTGATAGACTCGTTGACCCGATTTTCCGCGAAGAAAAAAAAAAAAGAAAAAACCAGTACGAAAGCTATTACGGCAGGGGCGCTCCGTATGCCACGGCAAACTGGCTGTTAAAGACTGCGATGGAGCTCCGTATGCCACGGCAAACTGGCTGACACTGACGGCGGCGGTGCACAAATGCTGCGCAGCTAGCGCCATTCGACGGCCAACACCGCGGTTCCTGGTGTGTCCGCTGTGCCGTGCGTGTGATCATTGCTTGTACAGCCCTCTCGCAGTGTCCGGAGCAAGTATGGTGGGTCTGACACACCGGTGTCAATGTGTTCTTTTTTCCATTTCCAGGAGTGTATAATTGTGACCCGGAACAGGAAGAAATAACATTTCATTTCGTTATTAGGATCTGTAACGATTTGCCAAGTCGGTTGTAAATGAATATAAAGGTCCTCCTTCACACACTAGAAAAACATGTAAGAAAGTTAACAGTTTTAGTGAGGATCAGTTTAAATTTTTGTTTTTGTACTGCCTCGTGCGCCATTTAGTACTGGGCTGAAAAAAGCTTACTTTTCCGTCATTTGCGCACTTAAACGGGTATATTCGGGCATGTTGACATGCTGTTTGGCAGAGAGCACTGATCAGCACCTTAAATTTGAATATACTGTTAATTTCAGTCAATGCTCACAAATCGTTCAATAGCTATACTGGTTTCTACTGTCTACTCATTATGAATAGACCCTCATCCGCCTGTGCTGTTTATATTTCTACATTTCCCTGGTTCACAGACATGAAAATCTTTTGTAACTACTGTTACGTGATGGTACTATTGTCTATAGTATTCCCTGCATGTGACTTTCGGATTGAGGCATCCGCAGTTTGTATTCGGTCTTAGTCACGTGTGCTAATCAACAATTTTAAGGTTTCTTTTCGGCTTTGATTCATTTAAAATTAATTAAAAATGGGAATGTGTCCCAAAACACTGACACAGGCCCAAATACACATTTTTATGGTCATTTCCGTAACTGCCTCATCAATTATAATGTTAAGGAGGTCGAATGGAAGACAGTTTCAGAATTTTCCTGAGGTGCAAAATAATATACCAAACTACACACAATTTCCTTGAAGATGGAGACTCAAAGGTTTCTGAAGTAAAAGAAGCAAAAATGTATGGGAAGCTAAAGCGGTCATCAATCGGAAGGTTGGTTTTGTCACACAGTGCTTTACTAGCTATGGGTCCACTAAAGATGATGCGCCCTTTCTTTCCTCCGACCTTGGAACTAACCTACCCAACCAGTAACAGTAGGGCCTATACATTAATTTGGACTCACAACCAAGATGCAAGTCTGCGTTTTGCACATTAAAAAGCAGTGTTATAGGTGACAAAAATGAAAAAAGACATAAAAACTGAATCGGACGCCAGACCTTTGGATCCGGAGTTTGCCATTTAACCACTTCAAAGTAAATGGATACACAGAATTGGAAGTTAAAATGTTATGGACATTTGTAGAAAAGTTCGGGAATACGGGTATGAAAACTCAAAAAAGGGTCTGGGAAGCAGGAAATACTTCACAAGACGTCACTGGAGCGTATTTGAAGGCAGCTAGGTCACTGGAGTTCAGCTTTGTTTCAGTGTCTTCAAATGTTGCGGCATTCCCTGAAAGACCGTCACTAATTTTGCACAGTGTAGAATATCCAGGATTCCGTTGGAGAACACTTAGCAATTTGGTTTTCACTTTGTCAGCCACATGACCACGAGCTCGACCCAACTCACTCTGCACATGTTGCACAATACTCAGGGCCTCACATAGCTGAGTGCCAACAGCTTCCAGTCGTTTGATGGCTTTTGATCTCACTGAAAAACTGGGGTCGATGTATGCCAAGTTTCGAGACAACGTATGTGTAAAAACGTCTTTCACAATTTTTATAGCACTTGATTCATCGTTATCAAGCTCACAGAAGATTGTCTTTATTTGGGTGTAGATGGTGCAGTAATACTCAGCAGCATTCAGCCAAGAACACCATTGTGTAAGAACAAGTTTAGGTGAGAGGGGCGCTGAAGGTGCTTGTTCCTTAAATTTCTGCACCCGTAGCGGAGCCTTCAAATAGATTTTCTTGCCACAAGAAATTAATTTGTCCTCGTCAGGGTAATTTGATCGCACCTCTTCGGCAACTCTGTGCAACGCATGTGCAAGGCAAGTGGCGTACACCATGCTGGGGTAGAGAATCTGAAGCCCTTTGGCTGCTTTAGCCATATATGAAGCACCATCTGTTGCAAGAAGCAAAACGTTGCCTCTTTTCACACCATCCGGTCAACAGTAGCTTCAGAGAGTTGTCAAACAACATAGCAATCGTCATATTGTTCACTCTATCGAGAGCTTCACACGTTAGTAGGAACATATCTCCAGGGCCATCAACTTTTAGAGCACCAGCAACAACATTTGCAATATATCGCCCACTAATATCCGTAGTTTCATCTAGCGATAGCCAGATCTTTTGCTCAGCAATAGTGGTGGTGGTGGTGGTTAGTGTTTAACGTCCCGTCGACAACGAGGTCATTAGAGACGGAGCGCAAGCTCGGGTTAGGGAAGGATTGGGAAGGAAATCGGCCGTGCCCTTTCAAAGGAACCATCGCGGCATTTGCCTGAAACGATTTAGGGAAATCACGGAAAACCTGAATCAGGGTGGCCGGAGACGGGATTGAACCGTCGTCCTCCCGAATGCGAGTCCAGTGTCAGCAATAGTAATTCGTATTTTGTTGAGCACATCATTGTAGCATACGGATAAATAGTTCTTTCTCAGTGTAGATTCATCTGGAACTGGATGTGTTGTGTACTTCTCCAAGAACCGTCTGAAGCGTGGATTCTTCAGCTTTTCCAATGGGATGTTGCAGGAAACCATCATCTCATACAAATCCTTGCAGAATGATTGCACGGTTGACGATTGACCTGTCTACTCAAATAAAAGCGTTTGCCTGCTGTTATTTTCAGCACTTCGTTTCACACAACTGCTGTGTTTAGCGGTATTACAGCGTTGTTCCACATGAAAGCGCTTTTCTGCACTAACTTTAACTTCACACAGTTTACAAAATACGAGGCGTGTTTTTTAAGTAAGTACCGTTTTGAAATTTACAAAAAGACGTGCTAAGATATCTCAATAACTTTATTTTTACATGAAAGCCTCTACCTTAATCTACGCACTGACGCCATTACAGTCTGATTCTTCCTTGTTTACGTTGCGTACTGAATGGTTAAAATGCCTCCGATACTCGTTGAGACCCGCCGACTGTGAAGTACGGGCTGTTATAAGATTTCTCAGTGCTAAAGGCCTAAAAGCGATCGATATTCATCGTGAGATCTGTGCAGTTTACGGAGGAAAAATTATGAGTGTTGGAATGGTAAGAAAGTGGGCGAGAGCATTTAAAGATGGCCGCACAAATGTGCATGATGAACAACGAAGTGGGCGTCCTTCGGTCGTTAATGAAAGTTTGGTGCAGGAAGTGGACAATAAGGTGAGAGAAAACAGACGCTTTACGATTTCCTCCTTGCGGGATGACTTTCCTAATGTTTCTCGTAGTGTTTTGTATGGCACTGTGACCGAGCACTTCACAATTATCGAAAATTGTGCGCACGTTGAGTACCGAAAATGTTGACGGATGTGCACAAAACCAAAAGTTTAGACAGTACATTGACTTTCCTTGAGCGGTACCACAACGACGATGATGATTTCTTAAGCCAAATTGTTACGGGCGATGAAACATGGGTGGCCTACGTCACACTAGAATCAAAGCAACAGTCCATGGAAGTTGAGCAAGGGCATCGTTTTGCCGAAAGACACTGCCCGTCCGCATGTGGCGAATCAGACCAAAGATCTCATCACATCTTTTCGATGGGAAACTCTAGATCATCATCCGTACAGCCCCGATCTTGCGCCCAGTGACTACCATCTGTTCCTGCATTTGAAGAAACACCAGGGCGGTCAGCGTCTTCAAGACGATGACGAAGCCAAAACAGTGGTGATGCAGTGGTTAACAAGTCAGGCGGCAGACTTCTATGAGGAGGGCATTCAAAAACTGGTACAACGTTATAACAAGTGCCTCAATATTGACGGAAATTATATAGAAAAGTAGATTAAGGTACGAGCTTTCATGTAAAAATAAAATTATTGAGATATCTTGATGTCTTTTTTTTTTAATTTCAAAACGGTACTTACTTAAAAAACATGCCTCGTAATATTTTACCATCAGTACCAAAGAACTTCTCTCCAAATTCTCGAACATATCCTCGCATCTACATCTACATCTAAATCCATACTCCGCAAGCCACCTGACGGTGTGTGGCGGAGGGTACCTTGAGTACCTCTATCGGTTCTCCCTTCTATTCCAGTCTCGTATTGTTCGTGGAAAGAAGGATTGTCGGTATGCCTGTGTGTGGGCTCTAATCTCTCTGATTTTATCCTCACGGTCTCTTCGCGAGATGTACGTAGGAGGGAGCAATATACTGCTTGACTCCTCGGTGAAGGTATGTTCTCGAAACTTCAACAAAAGCCAATACCGAGCTACTGAGCGTCTCTCCTGTAGAGTCTTTCACTGGAGTTTATCTATCTTCTCCGTAACGCTTTTGCGATTACTAAATGATCCTGTAACGAAGCGCGCTGCTCTCCGTTGGATCTTCTCTATCTCTTCTATCAACCCTATCTTGTACGGATCCCACACTGGTGAGCAGTATTCAAGCAGTGGGCGAACAAGCGTACTGTAACCTACTTCCTTTGTTTTCGGATTGCATTTCCTTAGGATTCTTCCAATGAATCTCAGTCTGGCATCTCCTTTACCGACGATCAACTTTATATAATCATTCCGTTTTAAATCACTCCTAATGCCTACTCCCAGATAATTTATGGTATTAACTGCTTCCAGTTGCTGATCTGCTATACTGTAGCTAAATGATAAGGAATCTTTCTTTCTATGTATTCGCAGCACATTACACTTGTCTACATTGAGATTCAATTTCCAATCCCTGCACCATGCGTCAATTCGCTGCAGATCCTCCTGCATATCAGTACAATTTTCCATTGTTACAACCTCTCGATATACCACAGCATCATCCGCAAAAAGCCTCAGTGAACTTCCGATGTCATCCACAAGATAATTTATGTATACTGTGATTAGCAACGGTCCTACGACACTCCCCTGCGGCACACCTGAAATCACTCTTACTTCGGAAGACTTCTCTCCATTGAGAATGACGTGCTGCGTTCTGTTATCTAGGAACTCTTCAATCCAATCACACAATTGGTCTGATATTCCATATGCTCTTACTTTGTTCATTAAACGACTGTGGGGAACTGTATTTAACGCCTCGCGGAAGTCAAGAAACACGGCATCTACCTGGGAACCCGTGTCTATGGTCCTCTGAGTCTCGTGGACGAATAGCGCGAGCTGGGTTTCACACGATCGTCTTTTTCGAAACTCATGCTGATTCCTACAGAGTAGATTTCTAGTCTCCAGAAGAGTCATTATACGCGAACATAATATGTGTACCAAATTCTATAACTGATAGACGTTAGAGATATAGGTCTACAGTTCTGCACATCTGTTCGACGTCCCTTCTTGAAAACGGGGATGACCTGTGCCCTTTTCCAATCCTTTGGAACGCTACGCTCTTCTATAGACCTACGGTACACCGATGCAAGAAGTGGGGCAAGTTCCTTCGCGTAGTCTGTGTAAAATCGAACTGGTATCCCATCAAGTCCAGCGGCCTTTCCTCTTTTGAGCGATTTTAATTGTTTCTCTATCCCTCTGTCGTCTATTTCGATATCTACCATTTTGTCATCTGTGCGACAATCTAGAGAAGGAACTACAGTGCAGTCTTCCTCTGTGAAAGAGCTTTGGAAAAAGACATTTAGTATTTTGGCCTTTAGTCTGTCATCCTCTGTTTCAGTACCATTTTGGTCACAGAGTGGACATTTTGTTTTGATCCACCTACCGCTTTGACATAAGACCAAAATTTCTTAGCATTTTCTGCCAAGTCAGTACATAGAACTTTACTTTCGAAATCATTGAACGCCTCTCGTATAGCCCTCTTTTCTCAATACATTTCTCTTCGCGTAATTTTTGTTTGTCTGCAAGGCTTTGGCTATGTTTATGTTTGCTGTGAAGTTCCCTTTGCTTCCGCAGCAGTTTTCTAACTCGGTTGTTGTACCACGGTGGCTCTTTTCCATCTCTTACGATCTTGCTTGGCACATACTCATCTAACGCGTATTGTACGATGGTTTTGAACTCTGTCCACTGATCCTCAACACTATCTGTACTTGAGACAAAACTTGACAAAACTTTTGTGTTGAGCTATCAGGTACTCTGAAATCTGCTTTTTGTCACTTTTGCTAAACAGAAAAATCTTCCTACCTTTCTTAATATTTCTATTTATGGCTCAGATCATCGATGCAGTAACCGCTTTATGATCGTTGATTCCCTGTTCTGCGTTAACTGTTTTGTAAGATGGCGAGAACTATGCCCCTTACATGAAGTCATTAAAGATCAGCAACTCACGTTGAGTGAACAGTAGGGCTGAACAAAAATGACTGACAAGGCACAATGCATCTTGTAGAGGGTATAGTATGGAAGTATTGGAATAATTAATGTTGGATGATGGTTTTAAAGTAATTCGCACGACATGAAAACTTTGCGTAAATGCGTCGATTTACTGGAGGCTACTTTATCACAGAGAAGTATACAGAGTGACCGCGGCCAGGCTGGGGAGCGACGAAGGGAAGCAATAATCGGCAGCTTAGGACAGCTCAAACTCTGAGACAGTGGTAATGGGGTGAGGCCTCTAGCTGCCTTAAGGTGAAAGACAGTGAGGGGGGAGAGGGGTGGGGGGTGGGTGGGTGACCCCATGCTGGTGTACCGTGAAGCAGACGGAGAACTTGTACGCCTGTGATAAACGTCCTTCGTCCCGTTTTCTGTGAATCATGCGAGAAAGCTGCACAAAGCTACAGTAGAGCGGTCACCAGAGGCCAAAATATGCGTGTTTGTGACTATAGCAACTTCACGCTGAATTCACGGTCCACAGAGTCTGAAGTAAATCGGATGAAGAGCGACAGAATGAAATACTCCGGCCTCTGATGGGAACATAGGACCGAGGAATTTGAAGTACTCTCCTGGGAGTCAGAATTCCGGAAAAATTGGTGTTTTGTGCAGACACTAACCTTGATGGGTGGCCTGGGAGGAGCTAAACAGCAGAAGTTGAGAGGAAGGGAAATTTTGTGGGAATTTGTTCACTTCCCAGAGCAGGCATTGGTCGGCGCTGGGAAGCGACGCATAATTAGCGCGACTTGCGCTGCAATTGGCTTAAGTGATTTTGCTGGAGGGGAAACCGAGGCGAAGAGCAGACTGGGAGAAGTCCCCATAGCGGTCTTCCGTTCCCAACTTGCCTAGAGTGCGGACGTGGCGTTCATTACTCAGCCTGCCTGAGAAAGAGTGAGCATCTCTGCAGTTTAGGGCTTAGGAAATGGAGCGATTGAGCTTGGAGATAGGAAGTTTTGGTGCAGCTATGTACTGACCAAGATAGCTAGGAGTGAATAGACGAGCGCAGCATTGCAGCACCACGAGGTCGGCCGACGTCTACACAACGACGCCGCTCCGCCACGCTGTATTCGGTGTTATTGCGCCCGCTCCAGCCACTGATTAATTTGTTGTATCACGTCAGCAAAGTTTCCACGAGGGTTCAATGGGCCGTGTATTGTAGAATTCTTCTCGCACTTCGCATTACGCCTGGGTCAGTCGATAGGAATTACTTTTGAGTTATCGCGCTTTACTCCACGCAAACGCAATTTATTACCACTGACAAGACTCTCCTATGAGGGAGAGTCTTGTAATGTGATGATTGAAGGTCGGGAGTTAAAATAAATTTGTGCTTATCGACTGCATCTGTTTTTAATCAAGTAGTTGAAACGCCAAGTCACTTTCTTAATTAATTTTATGTTCAACATTTGCATCTGGAGTCAATAGCTGAATTTCACATCAATGTGCACCCCTTTTTAATTAAAAGTGATCAATTCTGAATCAATTAATGTCAACACTGCCACCGCAGTTCAATCAGGAGTCACAGGGCCTTATTATGCGTTATCCGATATTGCGGCAGTTTTGCACTCTCTGTTGATCTGTTAGTCAATTGGCTGGGGCGAACACACGCCAAAATCAGATAAGTGACGGGTGGGGTGTTACAGTTTCAAATAGTTCGGGTCTGTTTGTCACCAGAAGGTCTAATATGTAATCGCCTCTAGTCGGTTCTCTATTTAACTGCTCAAGGCAGATTTCAGATAAAGCACTTAAAAAAATTTCACTGGATTCTTTGTCCCTGCCACCCGTTATGAACGTTTGAGTCTCTCAACTTCACGCTGACGGAGCACTTTGCTTTAGGCATGTTGAACAAGGCAAAGGCTGTATTCAAACTGGTTACTGGCAACACCTGTGCGACTGCGATGATTATTAAGGCAGAAGCCGCCTTTGTTGTCTCTGAGAGCGTATTGTCGACTGTGCGCAACAATGTTTTATGCTCGCGAAACGACTGTTGTGGTACACCGATTTTCTGCTACAGTCCTGAGAAATAAAGCTGTGTACTAATTTATCTGTTTATCTTTCATAATAGCACGTTAGATATCGTCTCGTGAGCAACATATTTATTTTCTTATCCGTCTGTCCGGTAAGATACGAGAAAAACGGTATATGCATTTTTGGCAAAAGTTGACGGAAATATGACCTACTATATTAAAAGTTAGCCGCAATGTGACCTATTACTAAAATTTGTTGGAATATGACTTTATATGCACAATCAAAATACATTTTTCGACACTAAAATGCCTAGATTTGTGTATAAATTGTTCTAAAATTCATTCTACAGTTTAGAAAAAAATATGACTTGTCATTAAAATCAGGGCCCAACTCATAAGGCGCTAACCCAGGCGATGTAGCTTGCCTGAAAGGTTCTGAGTCATAGTGTAAGTTTCGAAAGTGGCTCATCAATGGGGGAGTGTATATTACCTTAAACACTGATGACAAACATTCCACACGTCTTAGGAGAGCTAATGATAGAAGCCTTTTAGCAAAAGTTATGATCTTACGCAAACGTAAAATGAAACTTTGCGCCACAGTCTGCAAACGGGTATCAAAATCGGGTAACTAGGCGCTTCGAGTTCCTTTATCTAATTGCACGTTTCAGTGATTCAGCAACAAGCAAAACCAAAATAATAGTGGGATTAAGGACAGAAATTTTCGGGAACATAGTCACAGCATTCGTAACTGCTGAAAAGAAACGTCCTGCCAATGCAGACACATTTAACCTTAAACTGACAGAAGATAGAAGAGAACGAGGTCCGGTTTACAGCACAAGCAACAAAAGCCGGCGCTCGGTGTGCCAGAGGCATCACAGCTGTGATATTTCCTATACAGGACGCACTAGCGGGGCCTTGCGGCGCCAACGTTTGCATACAGTGCGCATCACAATTAGGGATGTTCCGGGACCATCAAAGTATCCATACCTACTTACGTGAGTAGTAGTTGACAGTCGACCTGCAATACTTATCTACGTATCGATACTCATCTTATCGATACTTTAATTTTTTATGCTAATCAATTAATGTAGATTGCATGTGATACTTTACTTGACTGCTTCTTTGTGTCGCCTAATAAATAACATTAAACACTTTTGTATCTTTATTGATAATACTTAACAAAGTCACCTTTCGGAAGGTTTCCTAAAACGAGCAATTCCTGCAAATATTTAGGAGAGAACTTATTTCTATCCTGACTTACAGTTGCAGCAGCTTTTGAAAGTAAACACTCAGTAGGCGCAGATAACGCAAGGACGATAAGATACTGTTGAGCATATATGAACAAACACGAGAAAATGACTTCCATGTCTTCTCAATGTACAAATAGGATGATGTTGAAATATATTACAGGGTTTGACAAATGAAGAGACTCTTCGTCACGTTGATGTATTTCCTTTTTCTTTTTGAAGCCGTGTTTACGGAGTTTCCAAAAGTCGTATTCATGTGTCACAGTAGACGATGCGTCATGTTTCTCCGATTCCCTTGAGTCGCTTTATTGCTCATAAACCATACTTTCGATGTTTGTATTGCTCGCCCGCGCGCTGCTGGATCCGGAAAATGTAGGTTTCTAAATCTTGGACGCAATCGAGTAGCAAATGAAGTATTACTTTCAAAGTAATGAAATTTGTGTCGTTTTAGAAGAAACCCGTATTGTAATGGAAAACCTTAAAATTTCCACCTTAGCGGAGAAAACATGTATGTGTAAACATTTTTATGAAGTCAAGTCAGTATTTAATTTCTATGGATTTTGTAGAGAAGAATGCATAATACCGCAGAAAAAGACGAAGAACGGCGCTTCTACTGTCGGGAGCCTGTGAGCTCGCTCACTCTCTTGTCTGATGTTTTGCAGTGGACATGTAAGTTTTCCTCTGTACGAGGAATTGCTTCAATAATTGTAATATTCGATACACTGCCGTGTCTGTCATTTCAATTCCATCACCTACACCATTTCTTCTTAGGTAAATAATGTTCATTGTATTTTTAGATTTTTGTTTCAGGCTTCAAATAAGAGAGGTTGCTGACTCGTTCTCTCGTTACTTATTTCTTTAAATTAGACCAAAGCGTCCCTGAGATATTCCGTACCGAGCAATATTACCTGATATTTTTCTTAAGAATTGTAGTATGTTTTAATCGGTCACCCACCGTCTAACAATCGTGTTGATCAATTTGCTCACTGGTCTGATACGAAAGCACAGTTAGAGGGAGCTTTTAAGGTAAAAAGTACCAAATGAATGTTAACTACCTCTTTCGCACTGAACGATAAGACGTATTGGATTTTATTTCCGGCTCCCATTTTTCATGCGCCCAGTTAGTTGAGTTTTTCCATCTCCAGGCGGTTAAATGTCAGGAGTTGAAACACTACCAGTTACGAAGTTACGATTTCAGTGGTAGCAAGTATCGAAATGATTTGATTTTTATAGTTCTCGTTATTGAAACGGAAGTATCAAATACTTACACTTGTATCACAACATATCTAATCACAATTATTAACCAAACATGACATTGGTAAAGGCGTTCGTGGGAATAGGGGTGGGGTGGAAAGGGGGGGGGGGGAAGAGGGGGGGGGGGGGAGCAGGATGTTGGAGAGGCAAATGATATGGCGCTTGTGTGGAAGAATATTCTCGAAGCGGCCCTGGAGAGATCTTCTAAAAGAAAAGGCAACTAGATGTCACAGAATGAATAAGAATATAGTACTGCCCTATTATGACACAGTCCAGATACTTTTTTTAATATAGTTTCTTCTGTTGTCAGTAACTTTCATTTTTACTGTCTAGGGTAGAGTTTACCTGAATTATCTGTGATAAACAGCTAGAAATTTGTGTGTTTTTTTCCCTATTTACACTCATTAGAATGAATAGAACAGTTTTGTTTAACTGGTAAAAACTCTAGGAATAATGCGAAAACGTACAATTTTTCCAGTAATTCCTTCATATATTTTCTTTTTCAAAATGGCTCTGAGCACTATGGGACTTAACTTCTGAGGTCATCAGTCCCCTAGAACTTAGAACTACTTAAACCTAATTAACCTAAGGACATCACACACATCCATGCCCGAGGCAGGATTCGAACCTGCGACCTTAGCGGTCGCATATTTTCTTTTCCTCTGGACATTTTGGAAAGAAGGAAAACGACAATATTCCGCTCTTTCATTCCATATCTTGATTTTTGTACGTACCTCTGCACTAACACAGTAACTCTTCCTGAAAAGTGTACCAAAGGTGTCTGCGGCAGTAACAAACACTGTGGTGGGTACAAGCTCAGCTAACATTTTAATCTCAAGGTCACCACCCACGCCAGAAAATTGTCACTCATCCACTGTGCAAGTACGCGAATCTTAATGAAGGTCAACCCACCCCCCCTCTCCCACTGATCTAGGCGAATAGGATGAGTTAAAAATGGCGGGAAACATTAAATTCCCCTCCCCTCCTCCGTTTCTCTCTAGTTCAATTGTGTGAGCCACACCATTCGAAATTGGAAATTTGTGGTAAGGTCTTATGGGACCAAACTGCTGATGTCATCGGTCCCTAAGTTTACACATCACTTAATCTAACTTAAACTAATTTACAACAAGGGGCGACACCCACACCCATGCCCGAGGGAGGACTCGAACCTCCGACAGGGAGAGCCTGGCGGATGGCGACAAGACGCCTCGGACCGCGCGGCTAGCCCGCGTGGCACACCATTCGACGTTTGTGAACCGTAGTGAAAAGATCGTCAGTGATCTGCCAAAACCCCCAGGCATCATGAAAAGAAACTGTTATTAATGTGTTATTAACCTCTTCCTCACATTCCTGTACTAGTGTTGAAAAAATGCATTTTCTGTAAGCACTCCAACGTATGACTACCTCCCACTGTGTACAATTTGGGATTATTTGCTACTTTTTTATCAATTTTCTCTCACTTTTGAAGGTCGTCAACCACACACATGTAAAAACTAAACTTTAATTGTTTCACTGTTATCACAGGGTGAGATATTATATCAAATACACCAATATCGCACTTAAACAATCAGCACAGTGTGACATTTTAACAAAGACACTGCTGTCCCACATCGCAACAAATGTTGTTGTTTTGGTCTTCACTCCTGAGACTAGTTTGATGCAGCTCTCCATGCTACTCTATCCTGCGCAGGCTTCTTCATCTACCAGTACCTACTGTAACCTACATCCTTCTGAATCTGCTTGGTGTGTTCATCTCTTGGTCTCCCTCTACGATTTTTACCCTCCACGCTGCCCTCCAATACTAAATTGGTGATCCCTTGATGCCTCAGAACATGTCCTACCAACCGATCCCTTCTTCTGGTCAAGTTGTGCCACAAACTTCTCTTCTCCCCAATCCTATTCAATACCTCCTCATTAGTTATGTGATCTACCCATCTAATCTTCTGCATTCTTCTGTAGCACCACATTTCGAAAGCTTCTATTCTCTTCTTGTCCAAACTATTTATCGTCCATGTTTCACTTCCATACATTGCTACACTCCATACAAATACTTTCAGAAATGACTTCCTGACACTTAAATCTATACTCGATGTTAACAAATTTCTCTTCTTCAGAAACGCTTTCCTTCCCATTGCCAGTCTACATTTTATATCCTCTCTACTTCGACCATCATCAGTTATTTTGCTCCCCAAATAGCAAAACTCCTTTACTACTTTAAGTGTCTCATTTCCTAATCTAATACCCTCAAACATCACCCGAGTTAATTCGACTACATTCCATTATCCTCGTTTTGCTTTTGTTGATGTTCATCTTATATCCTCCCTTCAAGACACTATCCATTCCGTTCAACTGCTCTTCTAAGTCCTTTGCTGTCTCTGACAGAATTACAATGTCATCGGCGAACCTCAAAGTTTTTATTTCTTCTCCGTGGATTTTAATACCTACTACGAATTTTTCTTTTGTTTCCTTCACTGCTTGCTCAATATACAGACTGAATAACATCGGGGAGAGGCTACAACCCTGTCTCACTCCCTTCCCACCGCAACAAATATGCTCTCAGTAAGTACCAAGACTACGTCTCAGTATAACGAACTTATTCCTGCATTATTAGTGGGCTAAAAACACTAAGACCTGCCTTAGAGGAGTCGGACACTAGAAGGTTACAGTACACTTGCAATTACGGCAGGAAATCTGAGTAGGAGCGTTTCCTCAGACATGTTTGTTACAATAAAAAATACGCTAAATTGCACTGTAAACAATTTCCGCCAGCTGCGCTGTGAGAAGATACAATACTTTTTTACCCATCTTCCTGTACTTTCTTTTTCCTTGTTTTATGCTTTATCTTCAAGATATATTGGAAGATTTATTTTAAGATAATTTTGTAACTGTTTCTTTTTCCAACTTTCTGCTTATGTCAAGCACTTTTCATAAATGAAACTGCTATTATAATTTTTTCTGATGCTGTGTGCTCGCACGTTCATTAATATCTTTAAAGGCATTTTCCACGAACAGAATAATGTGAAGTTGTAACTTGGTGTGAAACTGTAAATCGTCGTATTCGGTGTAGTGCTGAGCAATGTAGAGCGCTGGAGAAACATACCGATAGGTCGGCAGATAAAAGCTTCAATAAAGAGTCTAGAGTGAGAACAGGTCACTGTCGTGCGGCATTGAATGCTACTGTGTGTCGTGGCCGATGTAAAATAACTGCTTGATCAGAGGGATTCCCCTGTGATTTCAATTTTTACCAATTGAATAGCACGTGGCATCGGAAATTTTATATTAAACTCCTTAACAAAGCTTTTTTTCTTCGAGGAAAGCTTATTTTTATTTTATGCTGGAAAAAAGGTGTATTTGTGTGTAGACATAACAGCAATGTTCACACAAATGACAACACACCTCATCAACTGCCAACAAGACTACTTAAACTTTGTAGTCTGTCTGCTCTGCTCACAGAAACCGCTAAAATGTTATAAGCTGGATAAGAGTCGATCCAGCACACCTCACTGCAAGAAATTGCAAAAATTATTTGCTTTTTACATTAGAAAGACAGTGCCAAGAATATTCAGAACATATTTGCGACCGCCGGCCGTTGTGGCCCATTCGGTTCTAGGCGCTTCAGTCCGGAACCGCGCTGCTGCTACGGTCGCAGGTTCGAATCCTGCCTCGGGCATGGAAGTATATGGTTTCCTTAGGTTAGTTAGGTTTAAGTAGTTCTAAATCGAGGGGACTGATGACCTCAGATGTTAAGTCCCAAAGTGTTTAGAGCCATATTTGCGTCTCAGCCATAATTCCGGCGACGCGGGAAACAGAAGCCAAAAAAGGGACTGTTCCGTTTTCTTCACGAGACGAATTCCAGCCGGCAGGTGTGCTTCTACTATTCACTGACAACAGACGAACAGGCGACAATGAAATTAAATTATTATGCACTGTCGTTCTTTCATAGCATAGTTACGTCGAGTAATCCGAGTTGGTCGGTTCATCACTCAGTGTTTAAAGGAAAAATCTTTGTGCTCGTGTGCCGTGTTTAAAGTAAAAAGCTTTGTGCTCATGTGCGGTGTAGTACGATGAGAACTGGATAGTCTTTCTTTCTTTCTTTCCTTTCACATTCTTTTCTTTTGTTTTGACTTTTGGTTGACAATTTTGTAAGTGCCTTACTATGAATAACAGTGAAAAAAGCAAATGTACAAAATTAAGTGGGACAGCATTTCGGAAATTATCGATGGAGAGGCTAGAACGAGAAGCCACTGTTCGAAAAACGCTTGGCAGAGTAGACAAATTTTTCGCACTAAATGTTGCTGGTTCGACTTCGAGTTCAAGTAGTACGGATGATATTTATGGCACTGCAGCTGTTGTAAAATAAGTATATACCGACGAAACAAAAGTGAAAAATGAAGAGAAGCAAACTCATGCTGATTTCGAGTTTCATGAAAAATTAAGTGTCGAGTCAGACATTACAAAAAGAAATACCTCGTTAGTGATGATCCTGTAGAATGGTATGTCAATGAATCAACAATCGACATTTTGTTGCAACGTGGCATTAATCAAAATTGTAACGGTGATTTTTCTAATTTCAATAGGCGATAAAACCAGATATTTGAACAAAAATGTATTTTAATGTAAACTTTTAAATGGTGAATCAACTTTGAGTGATTTTCTAGTATACTCCTGTAGCACTGGTGCTGTTTTTTGTACACCATGTAAATAGTTCGGAGGTAAGGCCGCGATTGCTACTAATGGAATTGAAGATTGGAAATATATTTCTAATATTTTACCTCATAATGAGAACTCACTTAAACACAAAAATTCTGAGTTATCACTCGTAACAAGAAAAAAGTTACTTGGAACAATAGGTAACCATTACGAGTCATACGTTGAAACAGAAAAAATGTACTGGCGCAGTGTGTTGAAAAGGATGTTCACATTAGCAAAGACGCTAACAAGTCGTGGACTTCCCCTATGTGGACGAAAGATTCCATTCATTACATAATGGTCAGTTTATGATGTCTCTTGAACTTGTAGCCCAGTTTGATGCTTTTCTCGAAGAGCACATTGAGCGATATGGAAATCCAGGGCAGAGACATACAAGTTATCTCTCTTCAACATTTGTGATGAAATAATAGAGCTACTTTCTGAACGAATAAAAAGAGTTATCATAAGAGAAATAAAACAGGCCAAATATTTCTCTGTAATAGTAGATTCTATTGCGGACGTTTCACATATTGACCAATTATTTTTCATATTAAGATATGTGAACGAGAATGGTGATCCTGTTGAACGTTTCCTTCTGTTTTTACCAAACCCGGGACACAAGTCCGAAAACTTAGCTGCGGCCGTCAGGAACCTACAGTGGTTTGCAGACACGCATTAAAGAAGGAAATCCGAAAGCACATTATGTGCCTTGTGCAGTATATTATTTGAATTTAGTCTGCACTAGTGCTGCAAGCTGTTCGTCGGGAAGCATGTTCATTTTTCAATGTAGTGCAAAACTTTTATATTTTTTCACTGCTTCTACAAATCGCTGGGATAAACATCTTTCTTTCATCAAACCAGGAAGCAAAACAGCAAAAAGTTTATCAAAAACACGTTGGTCAGCGTGTGTAAGTCTACATGAAAACGTTTGGAAAACCACTTGTGCGAAATGAGGCTTCAACTTTATTGAATCAACTCAGCAGACCACAAACAGTATTCATGATGACAGTCCGGAAGGACATACTCCAGAGATGTAATAGAGTACATCTGAAATTGCAAAGTGTAAATACTGACACTAAAATAGTGCATGAATTAAATGAATCACTTGTAAGATTTATTGCATTTATTCGTGGCATGTTCGACTATTGTGAAAATAAATCCATGGAGATTGTGATTGATATAGACTATGAATGCACCTATAAAAGATCTCGAAAACGCAAACTTCGTAATGACGAAGAAGCGGACTCTGAAGAAGTTTTTCTGACAGGAAGGGAAAAATTTTGAGTCGAAACATTTCTCCCAGTACTCGACATCTTGTACGCCGAATTATTGAGGAGGGAGGAAAGCTATAGAACAGTATCGGACTTTGTAGCGCCTCAGCCCAATCCTTTGCTATTTCTGCATACGTATAACCTCTTTCAAGGTGTCACTACCTTACTCCGTTTACTTGGTTGCCAGTCAGCACGTTTCGGTATAGGAGACATGGTTTTCTATCCGTCATCCGTCTCAACTCAGATCACACAAAAGAAACCTTACACTTCAACAACAATGTATCTCTACTACTGGAGCTACAACAATGAAGACAACGCTTTTTCTCAATGAACATAGCAATAAAAACAAGCGTCCCTTCGCTGATTTGTGGGAACAGAACAAATTACAAACAGCTGCACACCCAGTTAAACCACAAAAGTTTTATAATCGTTGTCATTTAAGTCTGTTTATTCATTTTAATAATAAATATAACATCACATTTCTAAAAAATGATAAATATTCGGTAGGACATATAATAAACAAAAAGAAGCATAATTTATTAATTTAGTGCACCAAAACTAACATCTCTTGGTGTGAAAATGAATGAACATTTTATCAAAGTATCCAGAATTAATGCCGCTACTATATTGTGATTATCTGCATTTGCATGTTGTCTTGTTTTTGTGCCAATTCTCATGTGGATTACAGTCAGTGTTGATCAAATACGCTTGTTGTGCAGTGTCCGCCATTACATCAACCGACGGCAGCCACTCACGGCTTGTCGAGTCTGTTTAGTGAAATACTTCGGTAGCGGGAAACTTTTTATCTTGGCAGATGTGATGATGCCTGGTTTGTGGGCCATTCAACTGCGCGGTTATCAGCACCCCCCCCCCCCCCTGACCCCGTCGGGAATTGAACCCGGGACCCCGTGCTCGGGAAGCGAGAACGCGACCGCGAGACAACGGGCTGCCTCGGTCAGAGGGTTAGCTACCCTCTGTAATAAAAAACTGAGCGAACGGATCAACGAAGAACCTGAACAGGTGTCATCGGACGTCCGCCCCGAACAAATTCAACGAACAATGTAGAACAAAATGGAAAAGCCGGCACGGTAGCTCAGCGTGTTCGGTCAGAGAACCTGGCCTCTGTAACAAAAAACTGAGTGGAAGGATCAATCACCGAACTCGACCAGGATGTCTTGCGACGTCCGCAACGACCAAACACAACGATCACAAAAAAAAAAAAATTTGCTGCGGACTTGCCAAATGTGTGCCTAACATTCAGTTAATCCTGGAAGAACTTAAAGATTCTACATTACAGTTACCTCCAAAATTCTCCACAGACACTGGATAAGAACGGTAGTGGTGTCCACTTTCTTCCGTATCTGCTCCGTAAGTGTGCGCGGCCTCTATACTGTCCCAGAAGGTTCTTTTGTGTGTGTATGTGTGTGTGTGTGTGTGTGTGTGTGTGTGAGAGAGAGAGAGAGAGAGAGAGAGAGAGAGAGAGAGAGAGAGAGAGAGAGAGAGGATCATCCACACGCAATAGATAACGCTCCTGAGTGAGACAGAGAGGGAATGGCCTCTTGGGCGCTCTGTCGCACCAGCCACCAATCGTAAAAAAAAAAAAAGGCCGATAACGGCCAGAAGACTTAAGTTGTCATCGCCCACGCACAAGAATATAAGATCAGCCGCGATAAGAACTGCAACTTGAGGACATTCCAGCCAGCCTATCTCAACAGGATCTAATACAGTTTTTATCACATGTCGCTCTGATTCCCTAAGAATATTCCCAGTAATGTGCCGTTATTAACATTCCACATGTTAGCGAAGCTCTCCTGTACAGTTAATTTTTTTTTTTACGTCGACTCTACCAGATAACTCTACTGGGAGATTGGCAAAGACAATTATACAACGAAACTCCACAGAAACTGGTATAGGCATGCGTATTCAAATACAGAGATATGTAAACAGGCAGGCGCTGCTGTCAGCAACGCCTGTATAGGACAAGTATCTGGCGCAGTTGTTACATCGGTTACTGCTGCTACAATGGCAGGTTATCAAGATTTGAACGTTGTGCTATAGTCGGCGCACGAGCGATGGGACACAGCATCTCAGAGGTAGCGATGAAGTGGGGATTTTCCCGTACGATCATTTCACGAGTGTACCATGAATATCAGGAATCCGGTAAAACATCAAATCTCCGACATCTCTGCGGCCAGAGAAAGACCCTGCAAGAACGGGACCGACGACTACTGAAGAGAATCGTTCAACGTGACTGAAGTGCAACCCTTCCGCAAGTTGCTGCAGATTTCAATGCTGGGTTATCAACAAGTGTCAGCGTGCGAACCATTCAACGAAATACCATAGATATGGGCTTTCGGAGCCGAAGGCCCACTCGTGTACCCTTAATCACTGCACGACACAAAAAGCTTTATGCCTCGCCTGGGCCCGTCAACAATGACACTGGACGATTGATGACTGGCAATATGTAGCCTGGTCGGACGTGTCTCGCTTCAAATGGTACAGAGCGGATGGACGTGTACGGTTATGGAGCCAATCTCATGAATTCATGGGCCCTACATGTCAGCAGGAGACTGTTCTAGCTGGTGGAGGCTCTGTTATGATGTGGGGTGTGTGCAGTTGGAGTGATATGGGACTCCTGATACGTCTAGATACGACTCTGACAGATGACACGTACGTAACCATCCTGTCTGATCACCTGAATCCATTCATGTCCATTGTGCATTCCGACGGACTTGGGCAATTCCAGCAGGATAACGCGACACCGAACTCGCCCAGAATTGCTACAGAGTGGCTCCAGGAACACACTTCTGAGTTTAAACACTTCCGCTGGCCACCAAACTCCCCAGGCATGAACATTATTGAGCATATCTGGAATGCCTTTAAACGTGTTGTTCAGAAGAGATCTCCACCCCCCGTACGCTAAGGATTTATAGACACCGCTGCAGGATTCATGGTGTCAATTCCCTCCAGCACTACTTCAGACATTAGTCGAGTCCATGCCACGTCGTGTTGCGGCACTTCTGCGAACTCGCGGGGGTGCTACATTATATTAGGCAGGTGTACCCGTTTCTTTGGCTCTTCAGTGTACAATGAGTTGTTTCTTGGTGACAGACTGACCACGACTAACAGTTGTGACGGAATCACTGAATTTCCTTTATGTTTACGCGTAGAGCCCTAAACTATGATCGCAGTATCCAATGAGCTGTTTCTAACGACAATGCCACTGATGGTGAATCACGTCACTAGGCGAGATGCGTCCTTACATTGGTCCCTTGCATGTAACTTTTTTCCATCTTTCATTTCCTTTGCACGTAGACAGGCTGGACTAGCTGGAACTCCTTCGTTACAGACAATTCTATGTGAGTTGAGCAAACGTGGTTCCCAGTTGGGTGTGGAAAAAAACCTGATGTACACGTATCTTTGGAAGTAGTGGCAAACTTAAAGCTCCAATTCCGTGGTATTATTTACCAATTATTCTCACTGTGTATTAGTTTCTCATAATTTCTCGTAACATGCTGCAGTTTTGCATAACCAGAGAAATTCATTTGCAAAGTCACATCACACCGAGTGCTGGTTTCTGCTGAAGTACCACTGCCTGGCACGGTAACAATGTTTTCTGGATATCTGATTACACTGGCTAATCCCATCACAAAACTCTACCATCTGGTGAGCAAGATTTATGAGACAGGCGAAATACCCTCAGACTTCAAGAAGAATATAATAATTCCAATCCCAAAGAAAGCAGGTGTTGACAGATGTGAAAATTACCGAACTATCAGTTTAATAAGTCACAGCTGCAAAATACTAACGCGAATTCTTTACAGACGAATGGAAAAACTGGTAGAAGCGGACCTCGGGGAAGATCAGTTTGGATTCAGTAGAAATGTTGGAACACGTGAGGCAATACTAACCTTACGACTTATCTTAGAAGAAAGATTAAGAAAAGGCAAACCTACGTTTCTAGCATTTGTAGACTTAGAGAAAGCTTTTGACAATGTTAACTGGAGTACTCTCTTTCAAATTCTGAAGGTGGCAGGGGTAAAATACAGGGAGCAAAAGGCTATTTACAATTTGTACAGAAACCAGATGGCAGTTATAAGAGTCAAGGGGCATGAAAGGGAAGCAGTGGTTGGGAAAGGAGTGAGACAGGGTTGTAGCCTCTCCCCGATGTTATTCAATCTGTATATTGAGCAAGCAGTAATGGAAACAAAAGAAAAATTCGGAGTAGGTATTAAAATTCATGGAGAAGAAGTAAAAACTTTGAGGTTCGCCGATGACATTGTAATTCTGTCAGAGACAGCAAAGGACTTGGAAGAGCAGTTGAACGGAATGGACAGTGTATTGAAAGGAGGGTATAAGATGAACATCAACAGAAGCAAAACGAGGATAATGGAATGTAGTCAAATTAAATCGGGTGATGCTGAGGGAATTAGATTAGGAAATGAGACACTTAAAGTAGTACAGGAGTTTTGCTATTTAGGGAGTAAAATAACTGATGATGGTCGAAGTAGAGAGGATATAAAATGTAGACTGGCAATGGCTAGGAAATCGTTTCTGAAGAAGAGAAATTTGTTAACATCGAGTATAGATTTAAGTGTCAGAAAGTCGTTTCTGAAAGTATTTGTATGGAGTGTAGCCATGTATGGAAGTGAAACATAGACGATAACTAGTTTGGACAAGAAGAGAATAGAAGCTTTCGAAATGTGGTGCTACAGAAGAATGCTGAAGATAAGGTGGGTAGATCACGTAACTAATGAGGAGGTATTGAATAGGATTGGGGAGAAGAGAAGTTTGTGGCACAACTTGACTAGAAGAAGGGATCGGTTGGTAGGACATGTTTTGAGGCATCAAGAGATCACAAATTTAGCATTGGAGGGCAGCGTGGAGGGTAAAAATCGTAGAGGAAGACCAAGAGATGAATACACTAAGCAGATTCAGAAGGATGTAGGTTGCAGTAGGTACTGGGAGATGAAGAAGCTTACACAGGATAGAGTAGCATGGAGAGCTGCATCAAACCATTCTGAGGACTGAAGACCACAACAACAACAAACAACAACAATCCCATCTTACTGTCACCGACAGCATTCTGTGAGGAATTAAGGCGAGAACCAATGCTGTTGGTCTATGAATCTCAAATTGAGTTTTTTGGCCTTTAATGTCATTCCTACAGTGACATTGTGTGTTTGTAGCGATAGAGCAACAAGAACTCTGACATACGGGTGCAGGCAACAGCACCTAACACACGCAAAGACATGACGAACCAACCAAACACGTAAAGCGATTTTATCGGTAGTGTGAATGTGAGTTCTAAATTGCCGGCCTGAGTGGCCGAGCGGTTCTAGGCGCTTCAGTTTGGAACCGCGCGACCGCTAAAGTCGCAGGTTCGAATCCTGCCTCTAGCATGGATGTGTGTGATGTCCTTACGTTAGTTAAGTTTAAGTAGTTCTAAGTTCTAGGGGACTGATGAGCTCAGATGTTAAGTCCCATAGTGCTCAGAGCCATTTGAAGTTCTAAATTCAGGAGACATAACCTAAGTTATATCATGATCACTGGACCAACTTACATACAAGCATAGGGCGATCTAGTGTTTAGACCAGCATTATATTTATGCGATTCCTCGTACAAAATGTAATACCAAGAACGATAGCAGTTGTGTGCTAACAATTTTACACAAGGACCTTTTCTATAGGGATATCTGATTTATCCAGATTTCTTTTTTGTTTCCGTTTCCGCTTTCTTTAAATGTGACAGTATGCGGTATAGAGATGGTACGGTATGTTATGAGGTATGTAGAGTAGTTATGGTGGCCGCGCAGGCTGCATAGAGATTGGTGGTCCCACGCTTCCAGCTATCTTTACCACGGCCAGTGTGGATCTGTTGTGTGCAGAGTTAAGAACCTGTACCACTACTGTTCTTTTGTTCCCGTGAACTAATGGCTCACGCTGAGGCAACGACGCAAGTGGAAAAACTGATGGTTTACCTAGGACGTCAGGCGGAAACAACTCCAGCCGAACTGCTGTTACTGAAATGTCTATGCGACTGCACTGCTATCAAACGCCACGCAAGTTTGAAACAAAAGGATGGGTGAACTATTGGAAGTATAGAGTTTAAGTGTCAAAAAAGTGTTTCTTATTACTGCCAAAATGAAAATTTTGTATATTTTAGTACATATTCGAGTTTTTGCGTTTAGCAGAATAGGAGCATTTCTGGATTATCCGGATTTCGGTAACCTGGATTACCCGTACATCCGGTCCCACCTAGCCCAGGAATCTAGGTTCCCGTTTAGGAAAAATGCATGATTTTATTTGTATGTGATTCGAAGGTCTACAGGTTGTGGTTACGAAAACAAACACTTGGAACTATACATAGCTGAGTATTGTTAATAGTATTTGATTCTTTGGGTATACAAGAGGGATACTAGGTATTACATGTAATTCAAGCAACCTACTTTAACTGGCAAAGACTATATTTTATGTACATCTTTGTTTGACGGACTCTAATGTAAAGAGGGAATATTCAAAAAATTTGATAACCGTATTAGGATTAGCTCCTTTTGAGTATAAAATTTTTATGCAGCACTATTCCCATCCTGCAATTTCTCTGCTTTGGTAATAAGAACACACGAAAATTGATGAAGTACGAACAAACATTTTCGAACAATAAACAGATTCCGCCCTCCACCTTGCACACTCGACAGCCCATGGAGAATGCAAATATATACTACGAGATTGTGGTTCGACAACAGACACTGCAGTTAATCCATTCTAGGCTTATATTCTCTAAAGTGGCCTTTCCACGCTGAATTCCAGTTTCGATTTTATACATCTGGTGTCTACGACAAATAATAGAGGTGTTATCCAAGTCATCGGTTAAACACATGTACCTCTAAATCTGCTCATATTTGATGGACCGAAATATGCCTAAACTTACGAATTAATGAATTTCATATTCTTTTACTCTCGGTTCTACACAGCTGCCCTCTGCTTTCCCAGACGCTGTCTTTCTCAAGTAACTGGTGATCGATTCCATGTGCCGTCCTTAGCCCTCCATTGAAGCGTTTATTGATCAAAAACCGTCTATATTTTTAAGCAGTGTATATTTTTATAGCATTAGGATGTTCTAAGCCCTAAAGTTTCTGTGAAATCTTGTTTCTCTTCGCTTACGAAAGTCCAGCGTATCTTAGTATTGCTTCCATTGTTGACAAAAAGCTTCTAAATTTAGTATGCAGTCTTTCAGTTCCTGCGTCGGAATTCGTTCTCTTCCCATCAGCCATAACTTCCCGCAAATCTCCTGTACCATTCTGATGCACACTAAAGTAACGGAGCAGCATTTTTTAAATGAAAACAATATTTGTTTATCAGATGATAGTTTACTGCTAATTCTTTCACACAAGTAAAATCCGTGCAAATAATTTTTTCACCGTAAACGAATTTAAGAAGAGAACATTACACTTGATACGAATGCGGTTGTTTGGTTTGGAGGTAAATAAGAACGGCTTGGCTAGCGTTTCCCTCTCTGCAACTAGCTCGACCCAAATTGCTCGTCACCAGACCAATATTGTCTGTACAAAACGCATACACTTAACAAAATTGCCTTTTATCCCGCAGGGCCCGAATTTCACATACCAAACCGTTACTTGGGGTGACACCAAGCCGTAGGGTCTTCCATGAAAAATTATAAGAAAATCACTAAGTATCATGTTAAGAGCCACCCTACTGCACACTTATTCTAGAATTTCATTTCAGAGTTTTTTTCTGGAAAAAGAAAACGAAAGCAGGAAATTGAATGGCTCGCATACTAACCAATTCGGAGAGCAACGAAATTATGTCATCTTTACAAAGCGATTCGGATGCAATCTTTAATCTTCGTTGATCCTAATGGATCGTGGGACGACGGCAGGCATGAACTTCTTGATGCAATAATTTACCAACAGCCATATGTATTGTAGAAATTTATTTTATTTTATGAACTTCTATGTGCTACCAGTTTCGGCATTACATTGATGCCATCTTCAGCCCCCGCTCGTCATAGTTGTAAAATCGCTATACACGGAAGGAGCCATATAACTGGATCCGTGAATCAATCGTCCTGGCCACCAAGAGCTGTTGCAGGACGATTGATTCACGGATCCAGCTCAAAATGGTTCAAATGGCTTTGAGCACTATGGGACTTAACATCTGAGGTCATCAGTCCCCTAGAACTTAGAACTACTTAAACCTAACTAACCTAAGGACATCACACACATCCATGACCGAGGCAGGATTCGAACCTGCGACCGTAGCGGCCACGCGGTTCCAGACTGAAGCGCCTAGAACCGCACGGCCACACCGGCCGGCACGGATCCAGTTATATGGCTCCTTTCTTGTATAGCGATTTTACGACTATGACGAGTGGGGCCTGAAGATGGCATCAATGTAATGAACAAACAGGTAGCACATATTAGTTCATAAAATAAAATAAATTTCTACAATACATACGGCTGTTGGTAAATTATTGCACCAAGAAGCAATCTTTAATGGTTTCGTGTTATATTCCTGAGTGCTATGTACATCTCTCTGGAATTAGTTTAATTTTTCTGGTTGGAGTAATTACGTCAATATCGACCGAAATACTTCGTGCCACAAGAAGTCAGAGACATTTCCTACTTGAAAGACAATAATTGATTTATTTAGGATGCTACTGTCTAGATTTAAAAGCGCACCTGGTTTTGGCAGCCCTGGTGCTTCCTATTTTCTTACCCGTTCCAGTGTCCTCGTTCTTTTCTGCTCGATAAGGCTGGCGTGACTACTTGGCAGCGGAGGAATATGTCTTAGATCGAAAAATTCTCTTTTGGCTCTTAACGGTCATTATAAATTCCCAGTAGCTTATAAACTAGCAACAAAAATGATTCAGTTATTTTTCCACATCTGAAAATACTGTTGTGGAACTAATTCGTTGTACAAGAAGGGTGATATAACGAAAATAAGCATAACCCTTTTTAAGAGCTTCCTTTGTGCATATTGCGTTTTCAGGCACGATCAGAGCAATTTTTTTTTTTTTTCAGACATGAAATTAGTACCCTACGTCGTTAAGTTTCACAGCTGTTTGGAAACTGTTTACGATATAAGATAACTTCAAACCCTTATCTGTGTCACAAACTTACAGTCCTACCTTTTTAGAGATACCCATTATCAGTTTTCAAGAACTGTATCAAATTCTTGCTTGCTTACAAGAGTAATGCGGAAACCTGTAGCCGCTATCGCTCATATGTTTTATCAGTTCTGACACTTGCGCAATTGCACCTGCGAGTGTGAACGAGTGCACGAGATAAGTGCATCGCATGGATGTACCTATGTAGTGTAACTTACACCTTTGAAGACAAGAATTGGCACCCAGTATCAGAATTACGAACTATTGTTAAAACATGAATGGGTGAGTGCACAACATTCACGGTCTCTACCAAAAGGAAAAGCGGCGAATAAAAATGTAAGTGTGGCGCTCATTAGCAGACTGTAACAGTTGACGGGAGAACTGGCAAGTAGCACTTCAGTTTTTGATTCTCCCTTCACAACATTTTACAGACTCCTACTGCCTTCACTTAACAGTTAGAGAACGGGCAATTTTACCGTTTACTGTTAAAAATTTGAGAGCGTACGTTCCTCGAAGATTCAACCAATATATTGCTTCCACTTACGTATATCTCGCGGAAACACCACACGCAGATTTAGCGGTCATCTTTCTGAAACGCGTCCGCCAATAGCCTAGCGGACCCGTTTCAGTTTCATGTGACACCAGTTCTCTCCACCTTGACAGGGAACATGAACACGAAACTCAGTAACGTAAGTAATTACAGGAGGCAAGTAATTACTACCTATCACATACCATTTCCCGCGTGTAATCTGCACGCACCTCCCTGCTGTGCCAATGATTGAAGAATTTCAATCGCTACTAAAATAACTAAGATTTCACTTGTACGAGGGTCGTTTCAGAAGTTCTGGACACCGCAAGATAGAACTGAAAAATATTTTTTTTACAATATACCTTTATAGGTCTTCAACAAAATCTTCATTCTAGCTTATGATAGCTTCCCAACGTTTTGGCAACCTCTTTATTACGGGGAAACAAATTGAAGTCTGGTGGGCCCGTATCAGGGCTGCATAGGGTGGGGGACTATTGCCCATCCATATTCGTCGAGCGTTTCTCTCACTGGTAGGGCAATATTGTGCAAAATGAGGATACCCGATGCAGTCACGTCTGGCCTTCTTTGACGAATTTTCGAGCGATAAACATTTTGCAGGAACAGCTTGTAGTACGCGCCCTTTACAAACGTTCCCTAACAAACGTTAGCTATGACCACATTCATGTCATACGCAAAGATGATCATTATTGTTTCACCTTTAATTGTTGGCAGCGGAATTTTTTCGGACGTGTTGAGTTGGAACTTTCCCACTGTTTTGGCTCAAAAATGTCTTATCCAGGCCTCATCACGTGCATCGCAGTCCTTTTCAGAAAATGTTCTCCTTCTGTTCGATAACGGTGAAGCGCTTCTTATGCGAGGCTCTCCTTGCGACCTGCTTTCTGCTCTTTATTCAGACCATGCGGAGCCCATCTGGCAGCAAAGTTAAGATTTCGTAATCTGAAGTTACAGACTTTCTACACTCTCTAGAAGAGCGTAGCGTTCCAAAGGATTGGAAAAGAGCACAGGTCATCCCTGTTTTCAAGAACGGACGTCGAACATATGTGCAGAGCTATAGACCTATATCTGTAACGTCGATCAGTTGTAAAATTTTGGAACACGAATTATGTTCGAGTGTAATGACTTTTCTGGAGACTAGAAATCTACTCTGTAGGAATCAGCATGGGTTTCGAAAAAGACGATCGTGTGAAACCCAGCTCGCGCTATTCGTCCACGAGACTCAGAGGGCCATAGACACGGGTTCCCAGGTAGATGCCGTGTTTCTTGACTTCCGCGAGGTGTTTGATACAGCTCCCCACAGTCGTTTAATGAACAAAGTAAGAGCATATGGACTATAAGACCAATTGTGTGATTGGATTGAAGAGTTCCTAGATAACAGAACGCAGCATGTCTTTCTCAATGGAGAGAAGTCTTCCGAAGTAAGAGTAATTTCAGGTGTGCCGCAGGGGAGTGTCGTAGGACTGTTGCTATTCACAATATACATAAATGACCTTGTGGATGAATACTGCTCACCGGTGTGGGATCCGTACCAGATAGGGTTGATAGAAGAGATAGAGAAGATCCAACGGAGAGCAGCGCGCTTCGTTACAGGATCATTTAGTAATCGCGAAAGCGTTACGGAGATGATAGATCAACTCCAGTGGAACACTCTGCAAGAGAAACGCTCAGCAGCTCGGTACGGGCTTTTGTTGAAGTTTCGAGAACATACCTTCACCGAAGAGTCAAGCAGTATATTGCTCCCTCCTAGGTATATCTCGCGAAGAGACCATGAGGATAAAATCAGAGAGATTAGAGCCCACACAGAGGCATACTGACAATCTTTCTTTCCACGATCAACACGAGACTGGAACAGAAGGGAGAACCGATAGAGGTACTCAAGGTACCCTCCGCCATACACCGTCAGGTGGCTTGCGGAGTACGAATGTAGATGTAGATATGCAATTTTCTCACACGTTTTTTGTCGAGCCTGTCTCGAACTGTCATTAACAATAAAATGAGAGGCGTAGTCTGTTGCAGTTGCTGGCCTTCCACTTCTCGGGTTGTCCTCAGTGCTTACCCAACTTTCACGGAAACGAGCAGGCCACCGTGATACTACGCTACGATCCACTAACAGCTCTCTCGAAGCGTTGTAAATTTCATAGGCATGTGAACCAGCAAACACATATAGGACCGACACGCCTGAAGTCTTGCTCACAATTGACATGATTTCAACCTTATCACACCTGTGTAACGGTCGCGCAGTTGCAGTGCGCAGGATATTTGAAACTGTAAGGTGGCAGATTTTAGCACCTTACATGATATTTATTCAGAAAATACGAGGGCGGTTCAGAAAGTAACCTCCGATTGGTCACAGTGCGGGTTGTGGGGGGAGTAGCGACGCCATCTGTGCGTTCACGCACTCAACAGGTCAGTCGGCATCAAGCCGTGGTCGAGTGAACGTCGTACCTGCGCTAGTTTAGTTTTTGTGGCAGTTTGAAATGTGTGCTGCAATAGAAAACCCCGCCAAATGTGAAGTTCGTGCTGTCATAAGGTTTTTTACAGCCAAAGGATATTCTGCAGCAGCTATTCAAATGGTTCAAATGGCTCTGAGCACTATGCGACTCAACTGCTGAGGTCATCAGTCGCCTAGAACTTAGAACTAATTAAACCTAACTAACCTAAGGACAGCACACAACACCCAGCCATCACGAGGCAGAGAAAATCGAACCCGGGAACCCGGGCGTGGGAAGCGAGAACAGCAGCTATTCATCGTGAGCTTTGTGCCGTGTACGGACCAAGAGTTATGAGTGAAGGAGTTGTCTGTGAATGGGTACGTTTATTTAAAAGTGGACGAGAAATCGTTCATGATGAAGAGAGGAGTGGTAGACCATCATTGGTGACTGACGAACTCGTTCAGACAGTTGATCCAAAAGTTCGTGAAAATCGACGTTTCTCAATGTCGGAGTTGTCTACTGGTTTTCCACAGATTTCTAAGACTCTCTTGTACGAGATAGTGACAGCAAGATTGGGTTACCGTAAGTTCTGTGCACGATGGGTGCCCAAAATTCTTACCGACCACCACAAAACTCAAAGAATGGCCTCTGCGTTAGACTTTCTGTCACGTTATGAGGACGAAGGAGAACCATTGTTAAACAGAATCGTGACCGGTGACGAAACCTGGATTAAGTACGTGAACCCTGAGACAAAAGAACAATCAAAGATGTGGGCACATTCAAATTCGCCTACCCAACCAAGAAAAGCCTCACAAGATTCTTCTGCCAGAAAACTGATGGCAACGGTGTTTTGGGATGCCAAAGGGGTGTTTTGGTTGAATTCATGGAACGTGGTACGACCATTAATCAAGACGTGTACTGTGAAACAATAAAAAAGTTACGACGGGCTATACAGAACAAACGCCGTGCTGACTTCCGGTATCGTTTTTTTGCACGATAACGCCCGTCCTCACTCTGCTCGCAGAACAACGTCCCTTCTTGAGTCCTTCAAGTGGGACGTTATCAACCATCCACCTTACAGCCCAGACCTGGCGCCAAGTGATTATCACCTCTTCATGCATTTGAAGAAATGGCTCGTGTCACAGCGGTTTGATGACGACGAAGAGCTCAAAGATGCGGTCACAGGCTGGCTCCAGGCACAAGCGGGTGATTTTTATGCAGAAGGAATTTCAAAGCTTGTGAAGAGATACGATAAGTGCCTCAATCGCTATGGAGACTATGTAGAAAAATAGCGCAAAGATGTAGTTGTAAGATGTTTATATTAAAATATTTTTATTTAACTTGGTGTATTTTTTTTAAATCAACCGGAGGTTATTTTCTGAACGGCCCTCGTAATATATGACAAATACCACGCGGATAGAGATAGCCATTTGACAGAAAGATACTAATATCAACATATCAAGGTTAATACTGGTACGTAAGATTTTAGAACCGTGTATATTATCATTGGGAAGGTGGTTTGGACGGACACAGGAAAGAGTTGTTTGTAATGTCGAACAAGCGAGGTGGCCGGCAGCTGGCCGGTGTTTCACACGGCGCCTGCTTTGTCAGTTGAGTGGCACTTGTGACCACAGGGGGTACTGGGGGAGCCTGAGACCTCACAGGTGGAAGAAGAGACAGAGGGCGTACGTGCGAGACAGAGAGACTGTTTCCCGCCGTTGCGGCTTAACGGGACGCAAACACGGCGCGCCCATGAAAGGTGGGAAATCCGCGCGAAATTTTAGTCCTGATTGGCCGAAAAGCGTAGGAACACATATGAGAGGAACGGCAAAGTTTGGTGGCAAGATGAGGTTCGTTTGAGCAGTTACCAGACAGCGCCAGACAACCGGCTGTACTGCGCATGCGCAGCTACGATGACACGGGCAGCCCGTGGTGGGACCATGTACAGCCCTCCGGCATGTTGTTCAGAGGACATACAGAGTTGTGCTTAGAGCAATTGTTTTATCATATCTCACCCAAATAAAGGATGCAAATAAGGAAGCAGTTCTTGGCAAAATATTTCAAAATTAGACTCCACAGCTCGAAGTACCATAAAATTTTGCTATGGGGTGACTTTGATAGATTTTCTTCTTTTTTTAATTCGTACTGTGCAATATTGTTATGTAGCAATTCCAACAGGTTTACATTTACATAGCACTGCAAAAAGCTGGTAGGATAGAATACAAATTTTTTGCAAAAAACGTTTCTTGTGTAGCTTACACCGGAATAAAGGACAGTAAATTTCATGACTATTTCAAAATGTGTAAAAAATTAACAAGTTTGTCTGTGAGGCAAAGAAACTGTACAACTGACGGTTTATATTCTACTCAAGGAATAAATATGAAGCCATGTGGGGAGTTAAAACGATAAAACACGGTATACTGCCAGTCTTCATTTTAGCATAGAATGGCATTCTATAAATTTAAGACGTAAACACAAATTAAGAAATAACTTCAGGCCTAGAGGAAGTACTAGACAAGTGCCTTGTGATCGAAAAACACGTTAACAGAAAGCAGATTTGTAAAATTCTGCTACAGCTGTCATTATATTTGAAACAAAATATTTAGTTCAAAACTACTGACCAAATTTGCCCACTTAATCAGCTTCAAGTAAATGTTTACGTATGTTCGCACGTATATAGCATTAAGAGATCTTACAGTGTCATAAAAGGAACAGGACATCAGAGGCTAGTCCAGCCAGCATGGGAATTTCATAAACCACAGTAAAATGCTTCAATCCGCTCTAATTGCACATTTCTATGTCCAGATGCACTCTGAAGTACTTGATATTCAGCTTTTCATGTGGTTTTCGTGATACCAATTTTCTCGGAGGTCCAGTACTGTATTCTCATGTTTGGTTCTTTATTATGGTATAATGTCATTCGTCCCAGAAAATGAAAATCTGCACTTGAAATTGAACGAAGTTGAAAGTAGCCAATAGTGCGGAATGAAACACTTCGTTCCAAATAAACTAACGGCCTCAGAAGAAAAAAAATTAATAGAAGCAAATTTCTCTACAAAACAGACAGAAATAGCGTCTTTAAGACATTAATGGTTAATTACTAATCACGTGGAAATAATATAGAATCAGAAAATTGAAACTACTAACTTATTTTGGTCTTTCATGGGAATGAGAATTCACTTGATGGCTCCCGGCCACAGATTTCTGTTTTGATTTCATTTGACGTGGAAGCTGTAAACGAATAGAGACGCAATATTTGGAAGACACGAAACATATACACGGGTCACGTGGGGAAGGATCCTCCCCCCCCCCCCCAACCCACTATAACACAGCTTGCTCTGCGCATGCGCGAATCTGGTTGCTTGGGCGCGCCAGAAAAATTTTTCCGGGTAGCATCTGGCTACTTGCTGCTACTGCTCATACAGCAAACAGCCACGCTTCAAGTAGCCAGAAGCGGGAGGAAGGCACTGCTCATACGCGGATTCAGCTCTGCGCATGCGCACGAGCCCGCTGGCAACTGCTCATACGAACCTAAGAACTACGCAAAATTCAGAGTCCTGATTGGCCAAAAAACGCGTGCGAGGAACGGCATAGTTTGGCGGCAACAAGATGGGGACTAGGGTGTCGGCGGTTGTCCTGCGCGGACGCCGAGGGTCTGCTCCGCAAGAGCTCTCACAGGGGAAAGGCGACATCACGCTGGTGCCTGGGACGACTGTCGTAATCTACGTGCTGAATTATGGTGATAGAGCAAACTGCGTCCGCCCCGATAGCTGAATGGTCAGCGTGACGGACTGCCGTCCTAGTGGGCCCGGGTTCGATTCCCGGCTGGGTCGGGGATTTCCTCCGCTCAGGGACTGGGTGTAGAGTAGTCTTCATTATCATTTCATCCCCATCCGGCGCGCAGGTCGCCAAATGTGGCGTCGAATGTAATAAGAGCTGCACCAAGGCGGCCGAACCTGCCCCGTAAGGGGCTTCCCGGCCAATGACGCTAAACGCTCATTTCTATTTTTCAAGAGCAAACAGCTGGCAAAGTAGGGCACTATAACTGAAATTGCGTACGCATTCTACTAGCTCTTTGCTTCAGCTCTCTGATTCTGTGTCCGTCTAGGTGGAACTTCAGTAAAACTACTTGCGTGGCCAGTATTAACCTACGTAAGTTAGGGAAAGGGACGATTAAGGATAGAGTCTCCAATGGTAGGATAGTTAGTTTAGAGAATTAATTTGATTGTAGACTAATGTTTTAGGTTAGGAATATTGCTCATCCTGTTTTTAGTGAATAAATGTATGATTTAATAATAGACCATAATCAAAGCATTATCATTTCTGTAGGTAGCAAACTACTGATAGAATAGGAGTTTTATTAATAAAATATATTATCGTATTAATTCGATGCAAACGATACTGGGGGAATATTCGCGCATTGAAACAGAGCCGAGGTCAGGTAGCAGTAATTAAACAAGAAGTTTCATATTCATTGTATCCCCGTACGTTGCAAAATAAACCTCGAAACTAAACTTTTCTTGCCAGAACGCCATAGAACAGAAGATTGCGCGAAGCATCATATGGACTCAGGTCCAAGGTTGGTCCCGGCTGCGCGCCTGTGTATCTCCGCCTCCACACATGAGGGACTGAATATGATGTGGGGGGTCGGGGAGGGGGGGGGGTGAGGTTCGGAAAACCAGCACTTCTCACGTCCTGTGAGATAAGCTTGAGAGGTAGCATGAGCCCCCTCTCATATTTCTATCTTACGATTTTCCTCTCTAATTGCATGCAGTGAAAAGTCGCTATTCCTTCACACGGGGACTTCCCACGCAGCGTCTCTCGTCACCCGGGTGGTCCGGTGACAGGCGGGCCCCGCTGATCTGGAAAGGGTTAAGCCGACGGGTGTGAGGAAGTCGAGTGAATGCTTTGCAGGCGCCGACATTGTCAAAAGACACGCCCGGAGGGGTCTGAAGTAGCGGCTGGCTAGAGGTTCCGTTACTTCGCAGAAACTTAGCGAAAACACTTTCTGGCGGGCTACCAGCGAGGCGTGGGAATGACTTGTGTACCCAGGCAGTTGTGGCGCGAAAATTCCCGCGCTTTCTGCAAAATAGTAACTGTGATTGGCTTGCTCAGGGCATAGCTCCGTGACGTAGCAAAATCAGCGCAGAAATTGGCGCCAAGAATCTCCATTGGTGGAACGGTAGTGCTCCAGCAATAGAGTGGAATTTTCCACCGGTTTTCGAGTTGCTGATTGGAACGTTTAACCACGGCCACTGTCGTGGGGGAGGGAATGTTGTGTGTTCGGCCTGTACGGGTGCTCTAGGTAGTCGGCTCTCCCCTTTCGGTCGAGGACGTCGAAGCAACCAGCCATCGCCTCCGGTAAGCCAAATCGTGTTCTTGCAGTTAAGAAGACAGATTGGTAAGGTATGTCCGCAGCACCGGCAGACAGAGATTTTCCTAGGTGATAATCAGAGCTCAGCAGAGTGCGCCTGTTCGTCTTTTTCTAACTTTGTTCTGTCTTGGGTAGCAGCAATTAATGTTGGGTTGGCTATGTGTTTTCTCTTAAGATTTGAGTTGCAAGGAATTGGCTCCACATACCACTTCGTCATAATCCTCACAATCTAGTTTAGGGACATCTTCACATTCACAGCGTTTGTTTGAGTATCCAATTTGAGCCAATTTGATGTATTGTAAATGTTTCATGTGTTTTTGTTTATTATTTTGTGTTTAGTCTTAATAAATCATATTGTTATTTTGGACAGAACTTTCATTCTGTTAATCGGTAGAGCAACCCTATCATTCCTCACTATGTTAATGAAACCTTCGTTTATTTAACTTATTTATCAAATTAAATTATTGCAGGTGCCAAACTCTCTTCTACTCCACTGGCAGGGGTGATTAGAGTCAGTTCGTATTTTTTTTAGTCCTTGTGCAACAGCAAAAGTCGGAGTTAGAATAGGGGGGGCTTAGAGCATCATTTACATATGTAGATTCTAGAAGAATTTAGTGTTAAATACACTGCTAGCCCCGGCACCTCGCAAGCTTGGCGCCACTCTGTCACGAGGTAGTTTCTCTTGTGGACGAGTGAACTGGTCGCTTACAAATGGCAGTGGTGGAGAAAGGGGGGGGGGGGAACTGTGTCGCCACTGCTCATTTACTAGCAGGTTTCTGCTTCGCTTTGTGAAGACTTTCCGAACTACAGATTGAACAGCTGGACTAAGGGATGCAATCCTTTTCTTGCTGAAACCAGTCTACTACACCAAGAAGGCGTTCCCGTTTGGTGCCAGACAGTCGGCCGCCAACGTGCAGTGATGGAGAGGCTTTTTGTTTGGTCGGCCCAAGCACACGAGTGTGTCAAGCTCAACCGTTAAAACAGCGTTATCGTTCTCTCTCTCTCTCTCTCTCTCTCTCTCTCTGTCTCTCTCTCTCTGTCTCTCTGTCTCCCCCTTCCCCCTCCACTTGTATGGAGGTCGTCGAAGTCTCGACCTCCACGCGTCATTGGCTGACCACGAATAAGCAATTTTGAGTGGCTGGATAAGCTTAGGAAGGGCTACTGCTTTTCGAGGAATGTTCCGGAGAGCACCTCGTCTCTGACGTGCAATCTCGAAGGACGCAAACCTAACCTTCAGACCACGAAGGTGTCTTGTTGGTAAGCATGATCGATGTGGTTTGGAAAGGGTCTGGGATGTGAAATCGCACGTGTGTAATCAATTACGTAAGGCATTTTAGGGGGACGTGCATTTGTTTAGTACCATATTATGTTTTTCTTTTAACTCTTTCCTCTGACTTTTGAGTGGGCTTACCCTGGTGGGTGGTTTTCTACAAATTCCGTTTTGTAAACTTAATCATACAGCACCCCATGCATACTATTAATTCATTGCATGTTCGATTAATACTGCCATCGAACACGTCCAACGTTATGGTTTACGTTTCACCAGGGAAGGAAAGTCTGGGCGAGATCCTTAGAGATGACGATTTTTTCTTTGTTTGCTCTGGGGCCCACTCGGCAGTGCCTAAGGCGTATTGGAGTAACTCCCTGCTCCCACCCCACCCGGGGATTTATTAGTGGTTTTTCTGTCTTGTTCCATATTTAAATACCTCGTATATTTCTTAATCATTTGTCTGGTCTTGAGATCCAATAAATTTGGACAACCTGGGCTCGTTGTGTCTCTTCTTAGCTTAGACAACCCCTACCCTTCTTGAAACATCCTGGCAGATTAAAACTGTGTGCCGGACCGAGACTCGAACTCAGGACCTTTCTCCCGGGAGTGCTAGTTCTACAAGGTTTGCAGAAGAGCTCCTGTTAAGTTTGGAAGGTAGGAGACGAGGTACTGGCAGAATTGAAGCTGTGAGGACGGGTCATGAGTTGTGCTTGGGTAGCTCAGTTGGACAGTCGGCTCGCAGCCGTGTTGTGTAGCGGACGTGCGGGGGGCTTTGTGCGGCGCTCCGGAAGCGGGGCGTTGTTAACTCGCCCGGGTAGTGGTATTGCAGTGTAAACAGATCACCTCGAACGACGATGGCGCTTTCTTATAGAAAGGCCACGATTAAAGTAACGTTCGATGCCCAATGAAAAATGTTTGAAATTTTATGGGACTTAACTGCTAAGATCATCAGTCCCTAAGCTTACGCACCACTTAACCTAAATTACCCTAAGGACAAACAGACACGCCCATGCCCGAGGGAGGACTCGAACCTCCGCCGGGACGAGTCGCGCAGTCTATTACTGCAGCGCCTTAGACCCCTCGGCTAATCCCACGCGGCGATGCCCAATACGCACGACCAATGCATACGAAGCAGAGTGTTTCCTGCGTGAAGTAATGAACGTCGATCTACAGGAACCTACCGGTATAAATCTTTCGATCGCCTCCAACACAGTTTACCTGAAACTTGTCGATGAATCAGCGTGCGAATGACTTCTTCTGGGACGGCAACGTGGGAGTAGTGACTGTCGACCATGCAGGACTCGGAGTTCGCAACATACGAGTTTTCGAGCTGCCGTTTGAAGTTCCGGTCACGCTTGCGGACGCGATGTGGCCTTACGGGGAAGTATTAAGACACGTGGGAGAAAAGTGGCATACGTTCGAGACGTATCCTGTACTGAATGGAGTGCGTCAGGTGCGAATCGAACTGCGTACACACATCCCATCGTATGTGACCGTTGATGGCTGTCGAGCGATCGTCATTTATGACGGTCAACCACGGACTTGTTCAGGGTGCGGGCAGGAATGGCATGTACGCTCTGAATGCCTACAGCGACGCCTCGTCGAGATACCACGTCCAGACACGACGCCTCCATAGCAACCGACAATGCTGCGTATTACGTTGAGGCAGCGAGGAACGTGTCGGACGCGGACGTTGTTTCGTTCCAGGTGCCGACCCCCGCGGGCCCGGTCTCTGCGCCCACGACGACGAAGCCTCCATCGGAACCGTCGCCGTCCTCGACAGCAGCGACCACGTCTGCACCCCAGCCGTGTGAAGAAGGAGAGCGTAAGCAAATCGATTCGAGCTCGGACATGGAGATGCGGGAGGTACCTACTGTTTGTCGCGATCCGCAGGACGCGGACACGCGTTCCCGCAAGCAGAAGTCGCCCAAGCGACGAAAGAAGAGGCGGCTTTCTGCAGGAAATGATTCACGAGATGGTGACACGTTGCAGGAGGATGAGGAAAATGCACTGCGGTCAGGTCTGTGGACCTCACACCAACGGTTCCTGGTTCGCTGCTGGCAACGTCCGCCCAAGGACAAAGCCAAATTGACGATGCTCAGCTCACCGACGAGCCCCCTGGCGATTTTGCGGCTCAGACGTCGGATGAACGTCATGCGTCGCCTAACGTACCACACTTCCAGCTTGGTGACTGGGCGTCCGAGATGGAAATGGAAAGAATGATACCAGACTCGAGCGACAACCAGATGCCCGTGGCCGGTGGATCGTCGGACGGACATCTTGTCTCAGCCGATCAACGGTGCGGGTGACAGGGACGGACGCAAGGATGACGAGGCGCATATTGGCTTAAACGACTGCAGGATACGTCATCGTTCTATCAAATGACCCAGGTGTACCGGATAGGTCAACGGCATTAGTTCCACGATCAAAACTCAGTTGTTAAAGGACATGATTCGGGTGGCGGACATTGAAATCGTGTTTCTCCAAGACGTACGGGCTGATATGCGCCTGGATGTTTATGGATACGCGCCTTACGTCAACCCAGTTTCCGACGGTGCTGGTGGTATTGGTGGTGGTGGTGGTGGTGGTGGTGGTGTTGGTGGTGGTGGTGGTGGTGGTGGTGGTGGTGGTACGGCCATACTACTACGCGATGGCATCGAACCAATGGATATTCAGTTTTTGCCATCAGCGAGAGGCATTGCGCTTACCATCGGCGCAGTCAGCCTTATGAATCTGTATGGCCCGTTAGGTACTGCGAAGTGTCGAGAGCGAACATCTATTACTCCACTGAGGTAGCTCCATTGTTTCAAGACGCTACAGAGCGCTTGGTGATGGGCGGGGACTTTAACAGTGTCTTACGCCCTGGGGATCAGATCCCTCACCATGTCCCATGTCTAGCCCTTCATGCTACGGCCAGAAATCTCGCTTTGCATGATACATGGTCGCTAATCCACGGTGACCGACGCGGATATACACACTTCACCAGCCAGTCGGCCAGCAGGTTGGACAGGATTTATGTCTCCTGAGGTCTTCGGGTAGCAACTGTCGTTGCTGAGCTGTGGCCCACTGCATTCACCGGCCATCAGGGTAAAGTTAACATTCTCTGGGAAAAGGCTTGCCATTTTGCCGTCGCTGATACCTGGACATTGTCGTAGAGGGGTTGTTGTCAGAGCTCTAACGATATGAGAGAGGTGGATTCGCAGCAGTATCTTAACGTCCAACATCTTATCTACATCTACATCTACGTGATTACTCTGCTATTCACAATTAAGTGCCTGGCAGAGGGTTCAATGAACCACCTTCATGCTGTCTTTCTACCGTTCCACTCACGAACAGCACGCGGGAAAAACGAGTACCTAAATTTTTCTGTGCGAGCCCCGATTTATCTTATTTTATCGTGATGATCATTTCTCCCTATTTAGGTGGGTGCCAACAGAATGTTTTCGCAATCGTAGGAGAAAACTGGTGATTGAAATTTCATGTGAAGATCCAGTCGCAACGAAAAACGCGTATCATGTCCGTGACACTATCTCCCCTATTTCGCGATAATACAAAACGAGCTGCCCTTATTTGTACGTTTTCGATGTCATCCGCCACTCCCACCTGATGCGGATCTCACACCGCACAACAATACTCCAGAATAGGACGGACAAGCGTAGTGTAAGCAGTCTCTTTGGTAGACCTGTTGCACTTTCTAAGTGTTCTGCCAATGAATCGCAGTCTTTGGTTTTCTCTACCCACAATATTATCTATGTGATCGTTCCAATTTAGGTTATTTATAATTGTAATCCCTGAGTATTTAGTTCAATTTATTTCCTTCAGATTTGTGTGGCTTATCGCGTAATCGAAATTTAGCTGATTTCTTTTAGTATTTTAGTACTCATGTGAATAACTTCACACTTTTCTTTATTCAGGGTCAATTGCCACTTTTCGCACCATACAGATATGTTATCTAAATCATTTTGCAAGTCGTATTGATCATTTGATGATTTTATAAGACGGTAAATGACAGCATCATCCGCAAACAATCTAAGACGGCTACTCAGATTGTCTCCTATGTCGTTAATATAGATCAGGAACACTAAAGGGCCTATAACACTTCCTTGGGGAACACCGGATATTTCTTCTGTTTTACTCGATGACTTTCCATCTATTACTACGAACTGTGACCTTACTGACAGGAAATCACGAATACAGTCGCACAACTGAGGCCATACTCCGTAGGCACGCAGTTTGGTTTGAAGACGCTTGTGAGGAACGGTGTCGAAAGCCTTCTGGAAATCTAAAAATATGGAATAAATTTGACATCCCCTGTCGATAGCACTTCATGAGTGTAAAGAGCTAGTTGTGTTTCACAAGAACGATATTTCCTGAAACCGTGCTGACTATGTGTCAATAAATCATTTTCTTCGAGGTACTTCATAATGTTCGAATGCAGTATATGCTCTAAAACCCTACTGCAAATCGACGTTTTGATATAGGCCTGTAATTCAGCGGATTACTCCTACTTCCCTTTTTTGTATATTGGTGTGACTTGAGCAATTTTCCAGTCTTTAGGTACGGATCTTTCTGATGATGTTACTGTAACGAGTACAAATATGGAGTGTTTTTTCTGATAAATAATGCTTTTTTTGTTAATAGAACTGTATGCAGCATCTCACAGGCGGGTAATAAAAATAGTTTTATAACGTTTTTACTCTGACAGTCTCTGCTGCCTGCTTTGCGCTCAGTAGGCGGCGCACTAGCAGCCTTATCAATCGCCGGCTTCCTCTGATACCGGCAGCACGTGGGCGATTCACGGATCCCTTTTCTTTCCAACGGTCGCTGGAGCATTCGACTTCAGAGGCGTCGTTCGTTATCAGGCGAACGTGTTCGCAAATGTTACTAAACGGAAGACTATCCCACAGGTCGGTGATATACCCATGTCTCAGTTTGAACATGATTTTTACCGCGGTTACTTTAAGCCAATGAGATGGCTCTTCCACCTGGCGAGCACATTTATGGGGATACACTATGTGAACAGAAGTATCAGGACACCCCCAAAAACATACGTTTTTCATATTGGGTGCATTGTGCTGCCACCTACTGCCAGGTACCCCATATCAGCGACCTCAGCAGTCATTAGACCTCGTGAGAGAGCAGAATGGTGCGCACCGCAGAACTCACGATCTTCGAATGTAGTCAGGTGATTGGGTGTCACTTGTGTCATACGTCTGTACGCGATATTACCACACTCCTGAACATCCCTAGGTCCACTGTTCCCAATGTGATAGTGAACTGGAAACGTTTAGGGACACGTACAGCACAAGAGCATACAGGCCGACCTCGCTATTTTGTCGAAAGTCGACATGTTGAGAAACGTGGCTGTTGTACTTAAGGTTTATAATTTATATAAAAAACAGCTACCAGCCACATTACATTACATTACATGTGGCTGGTAGCTGTTTTTTATATAAATTATAAACCTCAGGCCGACCTCGTCTGTTGACTAACGAGACCGCCGACAGATGAAGAGGTTCGTAAAGTGTAACAGGCAGACATCTATCCAGACCATCACGCAGAAATTCCAAACTGCATCAGGATCCACTTCAAGTACTATGACAGTTAAGCGGGAGGTGAGAAAACTTGGATTTCATGGTCGAGCGGCCGCTCATAAGCTTCACATCACACTGGTAAATGCCAAACGACGCCTCGCTCGGTATAAGAAGAGTAAACATTGGGCGACTGAACAATGGAAAAACATGGTATGAAGTGACGAATCACGGCACACAATGTGGCGATCCAATAGTAGGGTGTGGGTATGGCGAATGCCCGGTGAACGTCATCTCAAATGGCTCTAAGCACTATGGGACTCAACTTCTGGGTCATCAGTCCCATAGACTTAGAACTACTTAAACCTAACTAACCTAAGGACATCACACACATCCATGCCCGAGGCAGGATTCGAACCTGCGACCATAGGAGCAACGCGTTTCCAAACTGAAGCGCCTAGAACCACTCGGCCACAGCGGCCAGCGAACGTCATCTGTCAGCGAGTGTAGAATTTTGGAACACGTATTACGTTCGAGTATAATGACTTTTCTGGATTGGTTGGTTGGGTGGTTTTGGGGAAGGAGACCAGACAGCGAGGTCATCGGTCTCATCGGACTAGGGAAGGAAGTCGGCCGTGCCCTTTCAAAGGAACCATCCCGGCATTTGCCTGGAGCGATTTACGGAAATCACGGAAAACCTAAATCAGGATGGCCGAACGCGGGATTGAACCGTCGTCCTCCCGAATGCGAGTCCAGTGTCTAACCACTGCGCCACCTCGCTCGGTACTTTTCTGGCGACTAGAAATCTACTCTGTAGGAATCAGCATGGGTTTCGAAAAAGACTGTCATGTGAAACCCAGCTCGCGCTATTCGTCCACGAGACACAGAGGGCCGTAGACACGGGTTCACAGAAAGATGCCGTGTTTCTTGACTTCCGCAAGGCGTTCGATACATTTGCCCACAGTCGTTTAATGAACAAAGTAAGAGCATATGGACTATCAGACCAATTGTGTGATTGGATTGAGGAGTTCCTAGATAACAGAACGCAGCATGTCATTCTCAATGGAGAGAAGTCTTCCGAAGTAAGAGTGATTTCAGGTGTGCCCCAGGGGAGTGTCATAGGACCGTTGCTATTCACAATATACATAAATGACCTGGTGGATGACATCGGACGTTCACTGAGGCTTTTTGCAGATGATGCTGTGGTGTATCGAGAGGTTGTAACAATGGAAAATTGTACTGAAATGCAGGAGGATCGGATCTGCAGCGAATTGACGCATGGTGCAGGGAATGGCAATTGAATCTCAATGTAGACAAGTGTAATGTGCTGCAAATACATAGAAAGATAGATCCCTTATCATTTAGCTACAAAATAGCTGGTCAGCAACTGGAAGCAGTTAATTCCATAAATTATCCAGGAGTGCGCATTAGGAGTGATTTAAAATGGAATGATCATATAAAGTTGATCGTCGGTAAAACAGATGCTGGACTGAGATTCATTGGAAGAATCGTAAGGAAATGCAATCCGAAAACAAAGGAAGTAGGGTACAGTACGCTTGTTCGCCCACTGCTTGAATACTGCTCACCAGTGTGGGATCCGTACCAGATAGGGTTGATAGAAGAGATAGAGAAGATCCAACGGAGCGCAGCGCGCTTCGTTACAAGATCATTTAGTAATCGCGAAAGCGTTACGGAGATGATAGATAAACTCCAGTGGAAGACTCTGCAGGAGAGACGCTCAGTAGCTCCGTACGGGCTTTTGTTAAAGTTTCGAGAACATACCTTCACCGAAGAGTCAAGCAGTATATTGCTCCCTCCTACGTATATCTCGCGAAGAGACCATGAGGATAAAATCAGAGAGATTAGAGCCCACACAGAGGCATACCGACAATCCTTCTTTCCACGAACAATACGAGACTGGAATAGAACGGAGAACCGATAGAGGTACTCAGGGTACCTTCCGCCACACACCGTCAGGTGGCTTGCGGAATATGGATGTAGATTTAGTGCCAACATAAAAATTAGAAGGCGGTGGTGGTGTGGTGGTGTTTTTCATGGAGGGGGCTTGCACCCCTTGTTGTTTTGAGTGACACTATGACAGCACAGGCCTACCCGATGTTTTAAGCATCTTCTAGCTTCCCACTGCTGAACAGCAATTCGGGGATGGCGATTGCATCTTTCAACACCATCAAGCACGGCCTGTGGTGGAGTAGTCATACGACAATAACCTCCCAGGAATGGACTGGCCTACACAGAGTACTGGCCTGAATCCTATAGAACACCTTTGAGATGTTTTGGAACGCCGACTTCGCGCCAGGTCTCACCGACCGACATCGATACCTCTCCTCAGTGCAGCACTCCTTGAAGAATGGAGATTGAACGTATGCCTGCGAGAGTAGAAGCTGTCATCAAGGCTAAGGGTGTGACAACACCATACTGAATTCCAGGATTACCGATGGAGGGCGCCACGAACTTCTACGTCATTTTCAGCCAAGTGTCCGGATACTTTTGATCACATAGCGTATGTTGCACGGCCGATCTTTGTTGAGTGGTCGCGGGCCTGTCTGCAAACTCACAGTGGCTTCTGCAGGAGTCGCGGTCCTGGCTCGGCACAGACACAAATCTTCTCGTCATAAATAAGGTGCTGTCATCTGTCATTGTGTGGGTGCTATTCGTGGTTTTGAATCACTTTGGTAATTCGTCTTTGAAGAATAAGTTTATCGGTACACGGTACTCAGTCTGTAAAGTCGCATTTTTTGCTGCATTGTGACCATTTCACTGTCTCGTTTGCTTTCGATGATGTCAAATACAATTCCTGCACCTATTCACGAGTCTTATAGGGCATAATATTGCTAAAGTTACGTGTGTGGTAGATCTATCCCACCAGCGACGTGGTCCTAGAACTGTATTTTGTCGTTAACAGTCCGCAGCTCGTGGTCGTGCGGAAGCGTTCTCGCTTCCCGCGCCCGGGTTCGATTTCCGGCGGGGTCAGGGATTTTCTCTGCCTCGTGATGACTGGATGTTGTGTGATGTCCTTAGGTTCGTTAGGTTTAAGTAGTTCTAATTTCTAGGGGACTAATGACCATAGATGTTAAGTCCCATAGTGCTCAGAGCCATTTGAACAATTTTTTGTCGTTAACTTTTTCCCCGATATACCACGTATGATTCACGAATAGTGGTGATGGGGAGAGGGGAAGAGGTATGTCCGCTGTATTAGTGCTACTCACATTTGAGGGATACTCATTATCAATGCACAGCCAACTTTTCGTGGCAAATGCAGCAGTGTGCTAGCTTCAGAGTGTGTCTTTGGAATTCTATGGATCAGTCGGAATTACATACAATACTCGGATTTTTCCGTAGTTAGCAAACTCCTTCACGTACATCCACTGTTACAATACATATGGATGTACAGATTACTTCAGAGCAATAAAGTACAACTCACGGAAAACACTGCAAGAGTTAATGTAAGTGTTTGGTTCAAATGAAGATGCAAAATCTTTTTTTCTGTTTTGAAATTTAATCGAGTTTCGCCAATGTCTTGGTGGACCTGCATAACTGCACATCAGTAAGCATTGTTTTGACATATAATGTACAGTAAAATCTAAATTTATGGTAATTTACTGAATCATAGCCAAGTGTTAAACACTATTTGGATTAAACTCGGTGAAATGAAATGGAATCTATGGGGATGAGATCAGTGAAGATAATGACAGGTACTAAGGGTTAGTTAGTATTACCATTCAGGGTGACTGAACACAAAAAAAAATGGAAGATATGGGATCTGTCATGTTCGGGCACCAATTTTCATTTGTCACAACATTCATGAAGTGATAAATGCCTGTATGTAACTCTTTTGTGGAACAATTGTAGTTCTCATCACAACATCAATCCCATAGTATTTACTGAATTAAGAGAGAATTTTATTGCGTTAATAAAGAGATAAATAGTTGAAAGGAAAAGCTAACGTTAAAATCCAGCTTTTATTAGCAAGCTGTGTTCAGTTAGCTAGGATATTTTCCCCGCAGAATTCATTCCATTTTATTGTAGATACGTCAACTATTACTCATTTGCTGCGTCTATCATATAGCCGTCTCAGAAATTCAATTTTCTTTCTTTTTTTTTTTATCAGATAGGATAACTTCTTCACATCTCATACATACACATTCCGCAAGCCACCTTACCGTAGCCGTCACTCCCAAATGTAGGTGGATGTTGGCATGCGGAGGAGGAGTGTAGGAGATGGATGGAAACCGTCAGGATGCGCCGTATTAAAACTCGGTCGTGATCTTCAAGTATTTTATTATTCCCAGCTACAGTGCCGCGTTCCTCTCTTGTCTACGTCACAGGGTCCCGCGATGCCGCGGACGCCACTTCGCTACACGGCCCGCCGTCCAGGAGAGCTGCCACACTTGAATCCCCTCGTTAGAAAACCGGCACCTATTTATATGCGGCTGTGCGCTTCTGTTTTGCCAACGCGACGCTCCGATTCACGTACTCGTAACACCTAGGTTGGGCAAGTGGGCCCCTTCTGCCTGTAACTTGCGCCACGCAAACTGCTGCTTTTACTCTTTCCAGCAGTTCGATGGCCCTGTGCCCTCCATTCTACTACGCAACCGCTGGTCAGCGTAACTCACTGTCAACAGGCCCGTGCCTGGCTGTAACTTGTGCGCTCAGAAACATTGCACCGAATCTTTTTCCTATCTTAAAGGGTGGTGCCGCTACATTACGGTTCTTGGCGGAGGGTACTCTGTCCCACTAATAGTCGTTTCCTTCCCTGTTCCATTTGCAGATAGAGCGAGAGAAAAACGACTGTCTGTATGCCTCCACATGATCCCTAATTTTTCCTATCTTGTCGTGGTCCTCACGAGAAATTTATCTTGGCTGCAGTAGGATTGTTCTGCAGTCAGCTTCAAATGCTGGTTCTCTAAATTTTCTGAACAGTGTCCGTCGAAAAGAACGTCGCCTTCCCTCCAGGGATTCCCATTTGAGTTTCCGAGAGATCTCCGTAACACTTGTGTGTTATTCGAACCAACCAGTAACATACACAGCAGCCTGCCTCTGAATTGCTTCGATGTTTCCTTTAAACCGACTTAGTGCGAATCTCAAACATTCCAACAGCGTTCAGCAATAGGTCGCACCAGCGTTCTAGACGTATTCTCCTTTACAGATGAAACACACTTTCCTAAAATTCTGCCACGAGATGTCGATAATTCGCCATCTCTACCACAATTCTCACATGCTCATTCCGTTTCATACCGCTTTGCAACGTTACAACCAGATATTTAATGGCTCTGAGCACTATGGGACTTAACTTCTGAGGTCATCAGTCCCCTAAAACTTAGAACTACTTTAACCTAACTAACCTAAGGACATCACACACAGCCATGCCCGAAACAGGATTCGAACCTGCGACCGTAGCGGTCGCGCGGTTCCAGACTGCAGCGCATAGATCCGCTCGACCACCTCAGCCGGCACCAGATATTTAAACGACGTGACTGTGAGAAGCACCACACTACTAACGTTATATTCGGGCACATTACTGGTTTGTTTTTCCTACTCATCCGAATTAACTTACTTTTTTCTAAAAGATCCATCCATCACGCCAACTAGAAATATTGTCTAAGTCATGTATTATCCTACAGTCACTTATCTTCGACACCTTCAACATACACCACAGCATCATCAGCAAACAACCGCAGATTGTTGCCCACCCTATCCGCCAGACCATTAATGTACCGGGAGATAAAAAAATCAGTATAAATTTGAAAACTTAATAAACCACGGAATAATGTAGATAGAGATGTAAAAATTGACACACATGCTTGGAATGACATGGGGTTTTATAAGAAGCGAAAAAATACAAAAGTTCAGAAAAATGTCCGACAGATGGCGCTTCATCTGATCAGAATACCAATAATTAGCATAACAAAGTAAGACAAAGCAAAGATTATGTTCTTTACAGGAAATGGTCACCATCATTCCTCAACAATAGCTGTAGTCGAGGAATAATGTTGTGAACAGCACTGTAAAGCATGTCCGGAACTATGGTGAGGCACTGCGTCGGATATTGTCTTTCAGCATCCCTAGAGATGTCGGTCGGTCACGATACACTTGCGACTTCAGGTAACCCCAAAGCCAATAATCGCACGGACTGAGGTATGGGGACCTGGGAAGCCAAGCATGACGAAAGTGGTGGCTGAGCACAGGATCATCACCAAACGACACGCACAAGAGATCTTTCGCGCGTCTAGCAATACTTTTGGTATATCGAAAATAATAGCGGTCCTATCACAATTCCCCGGGGCCCCCAAAGAGACATGATCTAATTTACCTGTATCTGCTACCTGACAGTGAATTTTTTTAAAAAATTACAATCAAAGTAGCTCGTGTTCATTCAAAGATTTAAGCCTCACTTGTAGTTGGTTGCTTTTTTCGAATATGCTATTACTCCTACTGTTAATATGTATTGCGCTTTTATCTCGTTTGGCATAGTTCATTTAGAACTTCATACACAATGCACTCCTGTCTCTACACGTAGGAACCTGACTTGGAGTGCACACGACATGAAACAACTTTTCTGAAATGAACATAGGTTCTTATAGCACATTAGTTACTGTAAACTGCGCAAACCGAAATGGAGTAGAGTGATGTGAATATTCCTCATTTTTACTGATATAACGATAGATTCGTGTGGTTCAGCTATTTGGTACAATTACTCTACTATGTATTGGACGTCACTTGGCGACTTGAGCGTACCTAACCTATCGGAGATAGTGGAGCTTCAGTTCAAAGTGGAATCCGAACAGCGTGTTGATTCTGGCGAATCCTCATGTCACTGAAAAATGGAGGCGAAGAGGGCAGACTGACAACTGATTGGTTAGACCGGTGTTCGATCCCATGAGTTTAGATTTCCAGGCACGCGCTTTTCCACTAGACCATAGGGCTCCGACTCTTTCTGTTAAGCAAAACTTCGCAGGCCTCTCGTGTAGGAGAAGGGAGTACAAAGTTGGAGTGGGGTAGAGGCGGCTTCTGGGGGTGGGGGTACTGGCTGGAGTGGGGATAAAGTGCGGAGGCGGGCAGTGGTGGGAAATGAGTGAGTCGATTACGTAACTACAGCAGCGAGTACTTAAGTCACCCGGCGCTTCTTGCAACGCCCATTGGGAAAACAGGTAATAACGGGAACACAGTGCTGTAGATTACTGCAGTGCTCATGCGAATATTATAATACTTCGCCTGTATCTGTTACACATAAGGGAAAAGTCACTTGCTCAACGATTGTTCCAGTAGGTGTGCGCACTGATGAAGCATGCCGTACGACCAATTAACTCAAATTTTTATACAATTACAGCACTTGCAGATTAGATTTGAGACGCACTACCAGACGAATAGAGAGAGGATATGGTGGAACCAAGGCCAAGCTACAGTCATGCATCTACTCTCCATTTATACACCGCAAGGGATGGTGCTTTTGATATTATCAGTGTAGAATGTTGTACGGAGAGAAAGACTTTCGCTAGACCTCCGTATGCGCTCTCTGATTTTCCAGTCGTGGTTATTTCTAGAGATTTACGTAGGAGAAGGTAATATCCGAGAGGAAACACACATCTCTTCTGCTGCTACGGTCGCAGGTTCGAATCCTGCCTCGGGCATGGATGTGTGTGATGTCATTAGGTTAGTTAGGTTTAAGTAGTTGTAAGTTCTAGGGGACTGATGACATCAGAAGTTAAGTCCCATAGTGCTCAGAGCCATTTTTTTTGTACTGCAAAACTATCATCAAAGGACACATGAGTCACCAAAAATAGACGGGGCAGGAAATTCTCTCCTAGATAGTTATGCGTATACGAGAAACATTTACTTTTTCCTTGGCCAAAGGGGACTACGTTTATTATACGTCAACAAACAGTACTTACAACGAGGTACACAGTAATTTGTACTGGTCACTTCTATGTGATGTAAGTTACCAGATATCTTACAAAACAACAGCTGTGCTGTACTTAACAAGAGTTGAGCAGTTTGTCTTCTGGGACAATAAGAATACACGAAAGTTAACTGGTCCACAAGTAAAACTTCTAGACAATCAGACCGAGAAAGGATTACACCTAGAGAATGTTGTGTCTGCGCATAGCTTCAATTACTTGCGAGTAAACTATACAGAGATTGTTAACACACACTCCAATAAATACATTGTAAGCTTTATATATAAGTGTTACATTAAAGCTGGAAAAATATCTTCTCCATCCAGGACAATGTCCTCCACAACAGCTTCAGATATAGATATTGCCAGATGAGGATTGGTTCGTAAAATGTTATTCCACAGGTCTTAAGATAGAGAACAAATTTATCGAAAAGAATTCAACCATTCCGTATTACAGAAATTAGTCTTGAGTTGTGTGTAAGCAAAATAAAATTGAAAGATGTCAAAGTGAAAATATGCGAACTAGAGCATACAAATAAACAAACATCTTCGCCTTATAGGCGACAACGGATACGGATGGATATGTGGTCAACACACCGCTCTCCCTGTCATTATCAATTTCTGTGACCGGTGTTGCTAACTCTCAATTAAGTAGCTCTTCAATTTGCCTCACAAGGGCTGAGTGCACTCCGCTTGCCAACAGCACTCGACAGACCCGAAACTAGAGTACATTGCAGAAAAATTGCCATAATTAAAGAATATAAACTGTAAATCGCAAAAAAGCCACTGCATGTGTGCAAGCAACACACGGTACATGGAAAAAATATGGATGTGACTGGGGAATATCAGATACCTGCACTTTCTCTGTAAGTAGCACTGGAAAGTGGTTACACAAGGCGGTATTTGCAGACAGTGATGGATTCAAGGACGTTTACTATATTAAAGGAAACGTGAAATATCCCTTTATAAAGCTATATTCCCCTTGGCTTTGCTTAAGAAGGATGGCTACGTTTCTAAATGAGATTAACCAGACATTGTGCATCTAGCAACAGAAATGTCCTTCGTGGAGCTTAAAACTAACAAAATAACTACATTTAATGGTAGTTTCTCTGCATAAGTTGCGAATGAATTTGAATGCTACACGTTAATTCCACAAGAATATGGGGGTGAGAAGAGTTGCCAACGTACACCCAAGAGGGCGTAGACTCCTTATCAGCGGTGTAAGGCAGGAAATAAAAAGGCAAATCTAATCCACAAATGCTCTCGGCGAGAAGAATGTCAAGAAGGGACTGAGCTATTAAGGCGATTAGCAGATCAGATAGTTTAGAGGAAAACAGCCATTTATTTGAACTCGAGGACGCAGCATTTTCATATTTATGAGATTAATGACAAGAAAAATTTGTGAAATTAATGACAGGAAAGAGAATTTGTGATTGTAATGTAGATTTAAATTATAAGCTAAAAACCATCGGGGAGGGAGGGAGGGAGGGAGGGAGGGAGGGAGATAGAGGGAGGGAGGGAGAGAGAGAGAGAGAGGGAGAGGGAGAGAGAGAGAGAGAGAGAGAGAGAGAGAGAGAGAGAGAGAGAGAGAGAGGGGGGGGGGGGGGGAGTAACACCACACCATAACTAACGCAGGCGGAATCTCCCCCACCTCCAAATCCTACCGCAGATGTAATGTGAGCAGATTACTTCCATCAATGCCTATCCCAGACCAAACGCCGTGTGGAACCACCTCTGAGTCCCATCCTGTACTATGGGGTACCCACGAATGAAAATACACACACACACACACACACACACACACACACGGGCGCGCGCGCCTGCGTCAAGTTTAGTGAAGGGTAGCTAGCTTTGTAATATCGCGAAACAGGGATGGGAGAGTCACAGATTTGACGGATGAGTGTGCCACAGATTTGATAGGCGCGAGTTGGGTTGGCAATCATTAAAACAAAGGTCTTTTTCGCTGCGGCGAGATCTTTTCACTAAATTGTAAACAACAACTTTGTCATCCGATTGCGAAAATATTTTGCTGTCGCGAACCACCATAGGAAGAAATGGTAGTAGTAATAAAATAAGTGAAATCAGAACAAATTCTATGAAACGGCAGAGAAACAGAGGGCTCATCGAAGCACCTCAGACTATCAGGCACTTAAGTGTGAACTGCAGACTACTCATATAGCTGTAGATGGAAGGATGTTACTACAATGAGGTGACAAAAATAGTGGAATACCCACTAATATCGTGTTGGACCTCCTCTGGCCTCGCGTGGAGCAGCCCTGCAGAAATATTGAGCGATGCTGCCTCTATATCCGTGCAAGATTATGTGCTCGAAAGTGACACATCAATTACGTCCCATAAATGTTCGATGGTTTTCATGTCGGGCGATGTGGGTGGCCAAACTATTCGCTCTAATTGTCCACAATGTTCTTCAAACCTATCGCGAACAAGTGCGGCCTGATGACATGGCCCATTGCCATAGATAAAAATTCCATCACTGTTTGGGAACAGGTAGTCGAACCTAATTCCGAATCAGTCATCGGTTCAGTTGGACCAGAGGCCAGTCAATTCCATGTAAACACTGCCGACACCAATATGGAGACACTAACAGCCGGCACAGTGCCTTCTTGAAGGACTTGGGGTCTATGGCTTTGAAAGGGTCCTGTAGCCACCTTTCATTGCCAACTCTCGTAGTGGTCAAGTCGGCAAAGAGGTTTCCGCTACTTGTGAGAAATCCACCTGCGTTAGGTTGGTGTCGGAAATGGCATCCTGGGGTTTTCCGGTCCACGCGGAGCGTGGAAGAGGCTGGAGAAGCGGGAGGCTGTCTGCCGCTGGTACGGGAAGCGTACACAGCTGTGCTCCAGTCGAAGAAGGGTGAGTTGGACTGACCGCGTGGCGCGTTGTCACATAGAGAGGGGAGCTTTTAGCTTTTGGTCTCGAATTTCGTCTTATAAAGATTTACTTGCTGGGTTGCAGCAGGGAATGCAAGGCTTTTGTAGACTTTCAGTTTGATTCCCAATGCAGTCTTGACTTTGATCCGTGAGAGGAACGCAGCGCAAAGGAGTTGCATATGTTGAAGTGCCCTCGGTTCAGTGTGAATGTTTATGTGCCTACAACTGTGTGTGTATGCTTCTAATCTTTGTATTTGTGTATTTGTGGATTTTCTTTGCCTCATGTGATTAAAATTTGGCCCCGGTCCATAGAAGTTGTCTCCGCGGACCGAGTGGGCACGCGAGTCTGTTATGAAACGTATAGTATTTCACAAGCAATTGTACATAGTTAGCATGCAACAGCAGTCTATAGATGCACTACATCAATGTTTTAAGGAATAAATAATTTTGCCTTCAATCTTATCTTGTGTACCGATGTTACGTCGCCGTTACCTTCGCCATTTACCTTGTAGTTTTCCTTGTTGGCACACCTATAGCGTTTCCATGTGCACAGGTGTAGTGATTAGTGACCCTTTTTTTATCTGAAATAAATGCTCTGGAATAGATCGTGTTTTCACGAATCTTGGTGCAGGCTGCACTTACGCATGGTGTTCACGACCTATTTACTTTACTCAATATTTGATTCACGGGAAGAATGCCTGGATCATATTAATAACTACATCCCATTCTTTATCAATGACTTTACAATGAATGTTCTTGTGTGAGTTTTTCTTATTAATAAATTAAGTAATTTTCCGACTCAGTGCTACCTCTTCTTTGTCGTGTGGCTAGAGTTGGTGGCGACCCTATCTTTTATATTGATTTCAGTGTCAGATAGCATTTTCTTATTCAAAGTGCGCGTGGGTCTTTTAGCTATCAGGATACATTCAAAGGGCGCTTCATGCTTCTTGCACATAGCGTCCTTTTATTCACGCCACTTACAGCTTCTTGGGGTTTGCGTCACCCTCGAACCCTTCCATCAGTTGTTACCAACTGAAATAGTGACTCGTGGCCAGCCCACAGTTTTCCAGGGTCAAAGCGATATGGTCAAGAGCCAAAGAGATGCACTGCAGGCGTGTTCGCTCTGTTAGCAAAGGCCATCGGACGTCTGTTGCCATACCCATTAACGCCAAAGTTCGTCGTAGTCCCAAGTTGATTTCTGCTGTTATTTCACAGAGAGCAGCTTGCTGCTTGAACTGATAACCCTAAGCAAACGCCTGCTCTCAGTCGTTAAGTGAAGTTTAAAATGGTTCAAATGGCTCTGAGCACTATGCGACTTAACTTCTGAAGCCATCAGTTCCCTAGAACTTAGAACTACTTAAACCTAACTAACCTAAGGACATCACACACATCCATGCCCGAGGCAGGATTCGAACCTGCGACCGTAGCGGTCGCGCGGTTCCAGACTGTAGCGCCTAGAACCGCTCGGCCACACCGGCCGGCAGGGACTGGGTGTTGTGTTGTCCGTATCGTCATCATTTCATCCCCTTCGACGCGCAAGTCGCCGGAGTGGTGACAAATCGAAACACTTGCACCCGGCGAACGGTCTAGCCGACGGGAGACCTTAGTCACACGACGTTTTACGGTTGTTTGTGGATTTCTTTAATTAAGGAAGAGTAATGAGATTTCTGGAATACATTTGTCTAGGTAACATATTTAAGTGATTAACATTACGAAATCACAGTTTAATGTACGTGAGAGGTAAGCCAGAAATGTGAAATACCGGCAGATTAATAACCGGTGTAACCGACAGAATGTCGAATGCAAGCATGCAAAAGTGCATGCATTGTGTTGAACAGGTGCCGGATGAAAAAAAAAAAAAAAAAAAAAAAAAAAAATGGTTCAAATGGCTCTGAGCACTATGGGACTCAACTGCTGTGGTCATCAGTCCCCTAGAACTTAGAACTACTTAAACCTAACTAACCTAAGGACATCACACAACACCCAGTCATCACGAGGCAGAGAAAATCCCTGACCCCGTCGGGAATCGAACCCGGGAACCCGGGCGTGGGAAGCGAGAAGGCTACCGTACGACCACGAGCTGCGGACGCCGGATGACAGTTTCTGGGATGGAGTTCCATAGCTGTTGCATTTGGTCGGTCAATACACGGAAGGTTAATGCTGTCTGTGGTTGACGCTGGAGTTGTCGTTCGATGATGTTCAATATGTGTGCTTGATTGGAGACGTGTCAGGTGACAGAGTAGGCCAAGCCAACACGTTGACACTCTGTACAGCATGTTCGGTTACACCAGCGGTATGTGGGCGATCGTTATCCTGTTGTGAATAGCCCCTCGAATGCTGTTCACGAATGGCAGAGTTCAAAATGGTTCAAATGGCTCTAAGCACTATGAGACTTAACATCTGAGGTCATCAGTCCCCTAGACTTAGAACCACGTAAACCTAACTAACCTAAGGACATCACACACATCCATGGCCGAGGCAGGATTCGAACCTGCGACCGCAGCAGCCGCGTGGTTCCGGACTGAAGCGCCTAGAACCGCTCGGCCACCGCGGCAGGCAATGGCAGAGTCACAGGTCGAATTACCAGATTGACGCACAAATTTGCAGTTAGGGTGCGTGGGATAACCGAGAGAGTGCTCCTACTGTCGAGCGAAATGGCACCTCAGACCATAAATCCAGGTGTAGGTACAGGGTTTCCAGCACACGGACAGGTTGGTTGCAGACGGTCAACTGGCATTCTCCCAACCAACATCCGGCCATCACCGGCACCTACCCGGAACTAGCTTTCATCAGAAAACACAAGAGACCTCCATCCTTCCCTCCAATGACTCTCGCTCGACACTACATAAGTACCATGCGGCTTTTCGCGGATGATGCTGTACTATACAGAGAAGTTGCAGAATTAGAAAATTGTAGCGAAATGCAGGAAGATCTGCAGCGGGTAGGCACTTGGTGCAGGGAGTGGCAACTGACCCTTAACATAGACAAATGCAATGTATTGCGAATACATAGAAAGAAGGATCCTTTATTATATGATTATATGATAGCGGAACAAACACTGGTAGCAGTTACTTCTGTAAAATATCTGGGAGTATGGGTGCGGAACGATTTGAAGTGGAATTATCATATAAAATTAATTGTTGGTAAGGCGGGTACCAGGTTGAGATTCATTGGGAGAGTGCTTAGAAAATGTAGTCCATCAACAAAGGAGGTGGCTTACAAAACACTCGTTCGACCTATACTTGAGTATTGCTCATCAGTGTGGGATCCGTACCAGATCGGTTTGACGGAGGACATAGAGAAGATCCAAAGAAGAGCGGCGCGTTTCGTCACAGGGTTATTTGGTAACCGTGATAGCGTTACGGAGATGTTTAATAAACTCAAGTGGCAGACTCTGCAAGAGAGGCGCTCTGCATCGCGGTGTAGCTTGCTCGCCAGGTTTCGAGAGGGTGCGTTTCTGGATGAGGTATCGAATATATTGCTTCCCCCTACTTATACCTCCCGAGGAGATCACGAATGTAAAATTAGAGAGATTAGAGCGCGCACGGAGGCTTTCAGACAGTCGTTCTTCCCGCGAACCATACGCGACTGGAACAGGAAAGGGAGGTAATGACAGTGGCACGTAAAGTGCCCTCCGCCACACACCGTTGGGTGGCTTGCGGAGTATAAATGTAGATGTAGATGTACCAAATAGCGGTAGTTTGGGGTCAAAAGACGTCTGACACGGGCCTGTCCTTCAAGTAACCGATTTCTGACAGTTCGTTGTGTCATTGTGTTGCCAGCCGGCCGCGGTGGTCTTGCGGTTAAGGCGCTCAGTCCGGAACCGCGCGACTGCTACGGTCGCAGGTTCGAATCCTGCCTCGGGCATGGATGTGTGTGATGTCCTTAGGTTAGTTAGGTTTAAGTGGTTCTAAGTTCTAGGGGACTGATGACCACAGAAGTAAAGTCCCATAGTGCTCAGAGCCATTTGAACCATTTTTGAACCATTGTGTTGCCAATTGCTTTTCAAATTGCTGCTGCAGATGCATTACGATCCGCCAGAGCCATACGTCGAATACGATGCTCTTCCCTCTGAGTGGTGCCATGTGGACATCCAGAGCCCGGTCTCCCTGCGACTGAACACTCTCCTGACCACCGCTGCCGACAATCACGGTTACATTCCTGCCAAGTCTTTCTGCAATATCGCAGAAGGAAAAAATCCAGCTTCTCGTAGCCCTAGTGTACTACTCTGTGAGGTGCTGATAATGGCGTATTGTCGCCTTGAAGGCATTCTTGACTAGCATCAACTCATTGACTAGCATCAACTCACAACTTCCTGTCTCAAAGGTAATTAATGCTCACGGACGTTAATAGCGTCGTATGTAAAGTACACAAGCGGCAAGACGCAGTCAATACCTTCGCTGCGCAGTGCCGATGGTACTGTTACCGACGACTGTGCCGCTAAAGCGGCGTTATTGAACGCAGTTTTCCGAAATTCCTTCACCAGGGAAGATGAATGGAATATTCCAGAATTTGAAACACGAACAGCTGCTAGCATGAGTTTCTTAGAAGTAGTTACCTTAGGGGTTGCGAAGCAACTCAAATCGCTTGATACGGGCAAGTCTTCAGGTCCAGATTGTATACCGATTAGGTTCCTTTCAGATTACGCTGATACAATAGCTCCTTACTTAGCAATCATATACAACCGCTCGCTCACCGATGGATCTGTACCTGCAGACTGGAAAATTGCGCAGGTCGTACCAGTGTTTAAGAAGGGTAGTAGGAGTAATCCATCCAACTACAGACCTATATCATTGACGTCGGTTTGCAGTAGGGTTTTGGAGCATATACTGTATTCAAACATTATGAATCACCTCGAAGGGAACGATCTATTGATACGCAATCAGCATGGTTTCATAAAACATCGTTCTTGTGCAACGCAGCTAGCTCTTTATTCGCACGAAGTAATGGCCGCTATCGACAGGGGATCTCAAGTTGATTCCGTATTTCTAGATTTCCGGAAAGCTTTTGACACCGTTCCTCACAAACGACTTCTAATCAAGCTGCGGGCCTACGGGGTATCGTCTCAGTTGTGCGACTGGATTCGTTATTTCCTGTCAGGAAGGTCGCAGTTCGTAGTAACAGACGGCAAATCATCGAGTAAAACTGAAGTGATATCAGGTGTTCCGCAGGGAAGCGTCCTGGGACCTCTGCTGTTCCTGATCTACATAAATGACTTGGGTGACAATCTGAGCAGTTCTCTTAGGTTGTTCGCAGATGATGCTGTAATTTACCGTCTAGTAAGGTCATCCGAAGACCAGTATCAGTTGCAAAGCGATTTAGAAAAGATTGCTGTTTGATGTGGCAGGTGGCAGTTGACGCTAATTAACGAAAAGTGTGAGGTGATCCACATGAGTTCCAAAAGAATCCGTTGGTATTCGATTACTCGATAAATAGTGCAATTCTCAAGGCTGTCAATTCAACCAAGTACCTGGGTGTTAAAATTACGAACAGCTTCAGTTGGAAAGACCACATAGATAACATTGTGGGGAAGGCGAGCCAAAGGTTGCGTTTCATTGGCAGGACACTTAGAAGAGACAGCTTACACTACGCTACACTCGTTCGTCCTCTGTTAGAATATTGCTGCGCGGTGTGGGATCCTTACCAAGTGGGATTGGCGGAGGACATCGAAAGGGTGCAAAAAAGGCCAGCTCCTTTTGTATTATCACGTAATAGGGGAGAGAGTGTGGCAGATACGATAAGCGAGTTGGGATGGAAGTCATTAAAGCAAAGACGTTTTTCGTCGCGGCAAGATCTATTTACGAAATTTCAGCCACCAACTTTCTCTTCCGAATACGAAAATATTTTGTTGAGCCCAACCTACATAGGTAGGAAGGATCATCAAAATAAAATAAGAGAAATCAGAGCTCGAACAGAAAGGTTTAGGTGTTCGTTTTCCCCGTGCGCTGTTCGGGAGTGGAATGGTAGGGAGATAGTATGATTGTGGTTCGATGAACCCTCTGCCAAGCACTTAAATGTGAATTGCAGAGTAATCATGTAGATGTATTTCAAGCAAATCTGATTTTCATCTTCATAGCGGTGCATCTAGCGCAAGTCTTGCGCTACTGACATGAAATTTGAATAGCCAGCTTTCAGATGTAGAAACAAGCCTTTAAACTTCCAAATATGTCGCACAACTGAGACGACTCCTGCAGAAGATTTGGTTTAGTCATAAGCATCAGCAAGACGCAAGTCCTTCAACAACCACTTAGCGGTTCCAATGCAGACGACTGCAGTATTAAGTTGGACAACAAACATTTGGAAAACGTGTCACACTTTAAATATCTAGGTAGCCAAATTAGAAGCGACAACAGACTGACAACAGATACTGCAGCTCGTATAGCCAATGCAGCCTCAGTTTTCGGCAAACTGAATCACCGAGTATGGAAATCACATGATATCAGACTAAAAGCCAAAATTGCAGTCTACAAAGCAATAATATTACCAACTTTACGCCTGATTCTGTTACGAAGCTGACATTAGGAGGCTAGACACCTTTCATCTTCGCTGTCTGAAATCAATTATCCGCATGAAATGGGAAGGCAGTGTTCCAAACACGGAGATTTTTCGTCGCGTGAAACTGCCTGGCATTGAAGCTCTCTTAATGAAACACCAACTGAGATGGAGTGGGTATATCATACGCATGGACGACAGTAGACTTCCCAAAGCGGTGTTCTACTCAGAGCTCTCGTGTGGAAAGCGGCGGCAAGGTGACCAAAACCTGCGATATAAAGATACCATCAAACGCCACCTCACAGCCTGTGGCATTCCGAGAACACGTTGGGAGAAGCTTGCATTGCACCGATCAGAGTGGCGCTCAACTGTACACAAAGAGTGCGGAACAAAATGGTTCAAATGGCTCTGAGCACTATGGGACTTAACATCTGTGGTCATCAGTCCCCTAGAACTTAGAACTACTTAAACCTAACTAACCTAAGGACATCACACACATCCACGCCCGAGGCAGGATTCGATCCTGCGACCGTGTGGTCACGTGCTCCCAGAAGTGCGGAACAATTCGAGCATATCCGCCTAAAGAACCTGGACGATGAACGAATGCTCCGCAAATCTAAGCCCAAGCCTAATTACAGCTATACGTATAACTGTACTGGGCAACTGTATTGCACTTCGTGCGACCGGATCCTCAAAGCACAGCTCGGTTTTGCATGCCACATCCGAGCCCGCCACAATACGGACTAAACAACTGGTGGAGTCACTGTCGCCGCACACGGCGAGGCGGCCATGATGATGATGATGATGATGATGTTGATGATCTTGGTGTTGCGATTTTTTCCCGTCAGTGTACGTACCACAGGGCTTTGACATTCCAGTCGTGTATCGTCAATTGAAGCTTAAGTTTCATCAATTAAAAACTTAATGGCAACAAGAAACCTAACAGGCACAGGGCTAGATCTGTAGTAGCTACCGATCGAAGCTTATCAACGGTGACCTCACAAGATGAAGTGGGGAAAGGAATGGAGGGGTAATAAATTGTCCTAATTAAGTAAGCGATACGGATCCTATTACAGCAGGGCAATAAATTATCCGAACTAGGTAATAAACTATCCTAATTAAGTCAGCGATAAGAGTGACAAGAGGTGGGGGATCATAAATCACTGATAATGAATGACGTTATGTACCATTATTGTTAGACTACAAGAACGGCTGCGAGAAACTGGTACTTTCGCAGCTAGGAGGATTGACTGTGATGATCCATGGACACGCCGCACTCACGACTTACAAGGAGAGCTCCCCAGCAGCGCGATCGAGTTTTTGAAACTATCTATACAGACTTGTAGGTTAAGATCCTAGGTATCACACACTGCAGCCATTCACCCAGGTGGGCCCCTGTTTGTGCATAACTGACGAAAAAAAAAAATTTTCAGAATTTTGTGTGAAACTCAATAGCGTTGATCAAGTGGTTCAAATGGCTCTAAGCAATATGGGTCTTAACATCTGAGTCATCGGTCCCCAAGACTTAGAACTACTTAGACCTAACTAACCAAGGACAGCACACAAATCCACGCCCGAGGCAGGATTCGAACCTGCGACTGTGGCGGTCCCGCGGTTCCGGACTGAAGCGCCTAGAACCGCTCGGCCGCCGCGGGCGGCTCAATAGCGTTGAAGAAGTTGCATTACGTAGTCTCGTTGCGTCGTATAATGAATAGGACAACAGAAGTAGTGGGTTCGAATCTCGTCAGGTGCACTAAATTTATTATGTTTGAATCTTCATCGAAATGACTCATCATTATGTCGCGAATAGCAGAAAAATAAGCTAAATTCAGTAGTATAGTAGAACATAAATTCTTAGCCAGAGCAGCAGAGGCGCATATGTGACCGGACGCAGCCACTATTTACTATTTGTTCTGCCAACAAGGGCGGACTATCTAGCATCATGAGGCTCGGAGTAAGCGAGGAAAAGTGACCTCTGAACACAGTCAGTGTGGAAATATCATGCGTGTACCCCATACGGCTGTCACGCGCTCTCGCCTTATCAGCGGCGCCCGTGTACGTAAGAGTGGAAGCTTCCAGAAGGATGGGGCCGTGCGCAAAGATGGCTATAAAAGGGCTACCCATCCTGCCGGAAGGGTCGTTGTTGTACAGCTGTCGGGAGGAGGTTAGCTAGTGTCACTGTGTGACAGGGGCTGGACTCAGAAGAATCCGATGTAGTCGACACTTAGGCCGGCACGCTCGCCTGTGCACCACGAGACTTCAGGCTCAGGGAAGAATAGGAAGTCTTCTAACCATATGAAGACACTTTGTAGATAGACTTGTACATAGGGAATGTGCCATGGGGTGCTTCTAGTAATAATAATCCTATCTCCCGCTTTACGATATCCTCCTCGGATCCCCGAGATTCCTGCCGAAATCCGTACTCTAACCCACTCAATAGCCTACTTTTCAGCCAAGCAAGTGAAGAGCAGGCGACCCACTAGCAGAAGTTGTTCTTGACGTACCTTGTCGGTGAGTTCCATGACACGCATTCGTGCAGTCCTTCCTAATCCCTCTCAGTACTCGTCAGTGGGACGCGACAATTATTACTTTATTAATTGGTTTAAATGTAATTTTTTATTTCTATTCCTTTGTCACGTCATTATAATCATTGTATGAACTTTATCATATGGTTCATACTTTCTTTATACCATTCTTTTTCCAATCGTATTTTTTGTGAATTTGAAATTTAATTATATTTATTTATTATAATGAATTATCTGAAAATACCGATCCATCAGTTAAAAAAACAAAAGACGAAATAATCTATATTTGTGCAATGGTGCGAAAAATGTACCAGATGTGCAGTTTTTTTGCACAGTATTTGCCATACAAATATTTAAAACAACCTAAATACCTATTGTACTATGGACAAAATAATGCAGATGAAAATTTAAATGAAAGACGAGTTCATAAGTAAAATGAAAACGAAGCAAAATGAGAAATATGTATAATGAACACAAAAATGTGGACAGAAAAACAGGGTGGAAAAAAATTAAATCTAAATTAATTAAAACACACAAACAAAGTTTTAAAGAGGGGAAAGAATGATAGGAAGAAAAATGAGAGCAAATGAAGAAGTTAATATGATTAAAAATTATTATATGACAAAAAATAGACAAAAATTAAATTTAAACCAATTAATTGAATAAAAATAATGATCAAAGTCATTTCGATACAGATTTAGAAATATAAAAAAAAATGTGTATCTGACGAGATTCGAACCCTCAACCTGATAAGTTGTTATCCTATCCATTACACCAAGCAACCAGACTACATAATTCCACTTTTTTAACGCTACTGAGTGTCACACAAAATTCGTATTTTTTTTCGTCTACTGCTCGCAAGAGAGGGCCCACCGGGGTACATGGCAGCAGTGTGTGATAACCTGTGATACCTACAGCGCCGTAAAAGATAGCTTCAAGAAGTGAAATGCACCGCTGGGGCCTCTCCTTGTTGGAAGAGAGCCTCAGGACCAGTACTGTCAAAACTGCCCATGTGTGAGCTCCTGCAGAGCACACGAGTCACAACGAACTGTGGAGTGAGAGATTTAAAAGTGAACCGAGCTTCAAACTTACTTTATATCGAAACGGTAAATTTCCGAACAAGCGTTCCGCATCAAAAAATTAGTAAATTAAGTCCTCTAAGTTCCGTTAGTTACAAGAAATTTGGAACACCCAGTAGTACCCTGTCGCTCCATGTTTGGTCGGAACAGGCAGACCATCCTAGATCTTTTGCTGTTGTTACGTAAATTTAAGTGTTAGGAAGTCTTTTCTGAAAATATGTACTTAGAGTGCAGTCTTCTATGGATGTGAAACATGCTTTATAAAAAGCACGGACCAAAATGGGATGCACGTTTCTGAATTGTGGGGCTACGGAAGAATACTCATGATCTGATGATTTAGCTGTGTCCATAACTAATGCAGGAATGCTGAATCAAAGTAGGGAGACATGAACTTTATGCTAAAACCTACCTTAAAGAAAGCGTATGTTGATAGGACATACACTATGTGACCAAAAGTATTCGGACACCTGACTGAAAATGACTTACAAGTTCGTGGCGCTCTGCATCGGTAATTCTGGAATTCAACATGGTGTTGGCCCACCCTTAGCCTTGATGACAGCTTCAGCTTCCACTCTCGCAGGCATACGTTCAATCAGGTGCTGGAAGCTTTTTTGGGGAGTGGCAGCCCATTCTTCACGGAGTGCTGCACTGAGGAGAGGTATCGATGTCGGTCGGTGAGGTTGGGCACGAAGTCGGCGTTCCAAAAAATCCCAAATGTGTGCTATAGGATTCAGGTCAGGACTCTGTGCAGGCCACTCCATTACAGGGATATTATCGACGTTTAACCACTTCGTCACAGGCCGCGTATTATGAACAGGTGCTCGATCGTGTTGAAAGAGGCAATCGCCATCCCCGAATTGCTCTTCAACAAAAAAAATGGTTCAAATGGCTCTGAGCACTATGGAACTTAACTGCTGTGGTCATCAGTCCCCTAGAACTTAGAACTACTTAAACCTAGCTAACCTAAGGACATCACACACATCCATGCCCGAGGCAGGATTCGAACCTGCGACCGTAGCGGTAACGCGGTTCCAGACTGTAGCGCCTAGACCGCACGGCCACTCCGGCCAGCTGCTCTTCAACAGTGGGAGGCAAGAAGGTGCTTAAAACATCGATGTAGGCCTGCACTGTGATAGTGCCACGCAAAACAACAAGGGATGCAAGCCCCTCCATGAAAAGCACGATCGGACCATAACACCACCGCCTCCAAAAAATGTTCAAATGTGTGTGAAATCTTATGAGACTTAACTGCTAAGGTCATCAGTCCCCACGCTTACACACTACTTAGCCTAAATTATGCTAAGGACAAACACACACACCCATGCCCGAGGGATGACTCGAACCTCCGCCGGGACCAGCCGCACAGTCCATGACTGCAGCGCCTTACACCGCTCGGCTAATCCCGCGCGGCAGCACCGCCTCCGAATTTTACTGTTGGCACTACACACGCTGGCAGATGACGTTCACCAGGTATTCGCCATACCCACACCCTGCCATCTGATCGCCAGATTGTGTACCGTGATTCGTCACTCCACACAACGTTTTTTCCACTGTTCAATCGTCCATTGTTTACTCTCCATACACCAAGCGAGGAATCGTTTGTCATTTACAGGCGTGATGTGTGGCTTATGAGCCGGCCGAAGTGGCCGTGCGGTTAAAGGCGCTGCAGTCTGGAACCGCAAGACCGCTACGGTCGCAGGTTCGAATCCTGCCACGGGCATGGATGTTTGTGATGTCCTTAGGTTAGTTAGGTTTACCTAGTTCTAAGTTCTAGGGGACTAATGACCTCAGCAGTTGAGTCCCATAGTGCTCAGAGCCATTTGTGGCTTATGAGCAATGAAAACCAAGTTTTCTCACCTCCCGCCTAACTGTCATAGTACTTTCAGTGGATCCTGATGTTTCCACTTCACTATCACATCGGAAACAGTGGACTTAGGGATGTTTAGGAGTGTGAAAATCTCGCGTACAGACGTATGACACAAGTGACACCCAATCATGTGACCACGTTCGAAATCCGTGAGTTCCGCCCCATTCTGCTCTCTCATGATGTCTAAGGACTAATGAGGTCGCTAATATGGAGTACCTGGTACTGTATGGTAAGTTATAGCAACAGCAACCTCCTCAGTAACTTCCGCCGGGATAGGACGCCTTCCCTCTTCGAGGTGCCCTACCAAACTCACCCGTGTTTTAAAATTTAATTACCTTCTCCTCAAACATTCCAGGCGGCGATACTCTCACAATGCAACACTGCAATTGCTGCTGTTCATATAAAACAGTTTCACTAACAGCGCACGGTCTCTCTTCTTGGCAGCCATACTGTTCACTCACGTTACGAGAGAGCGTGGATGTGATTCCACTATACACACAACGTACAGCGCCAGGTTTGCACATGGTGGCCACAACTGAAACTAATTTGTTTTTCGGTGTAAATCGGTTGTGTATTAATGTACTAGCATATATACCAAGTTTCATTGTCATTACGATAATCAGAGCCCACACTCGACCTCCATGAACACCTGCACTTTAATTGTAACCACTCGGTACTATGATACAGCGCACAAAAAGAAATTTCTGTTATGAAGACGCAGCATGTTATCTTGGAGGACAGTCATTAACAGATGTAGAAGGAACTTCAGGTGTGCCCCAGGGAAATATGTTGGGTCCGTTGCTGTTCATGTTACACGTACATTAATGATCTGGCAGAGACTATTAACAGTAATCTGAAACTTTTTGCTGATGATGCAGATACAGCTAATGAAGTACTGGTATTGTTTGATAACAGCTGCGCAAATATTCAATCAGATCTTGATAAAATTTCAGAATGGTGCAAAGATTGACAACTTGCTTTAAATGTCTTGAAATCAGATTCGGTATTCGTACGCACTGAAATACGCTTGGTTTTCGTCGAAATCACTTCTAAACCACTATTCTTTTTACATGTTCATTAGGTGCATTTTCCACTATTGTTATTAACAAACCAAATGTGCATGTCAGAAAATGACATTCACAAAATGTGTTTGGTGCAAGCCTGTACTATGTATTCCTTTCTTTTATGATACATAACATCCCAAATGTCGTCGGTCTACCAATGAAGGCGAAGCATTATAAATGTTATGACCCAACAACTTTTTAATACGTGTATGAATGTATCGACAAACAATAAATGTTCACTACATTGCAATCTGTTATGATACATCGCCACGAATGTACTGCTAAGATTACAATTATTTTTACCGCTTCTCTCCGAAGACACATGATTCGTTATAGCGAAGCAAGTGTTTGACTAGAAAATAAAAATACCAAGACTAGTAGTATTGGCTGGGTTCTACTCTGGCAATACTAGTCACGCGAAAGACGCAGAACATCGGTGACCTGTTGCATTTATGCTCTCCTTGTTAATACCAACAGTGTGTTGTGCTCTTTCTACGTCGGGTGTTGCACATCCAACCAGCCGCTCCGTATGTCCCGTAATTTACGAGGGTCCAGCAGTCGCATCTGGTCTCACTCTGTCCGGATTTAATGCTGTTTACGGACGTCCTGTCATGGGACCCAGTCTCGTATTCGGTCGGCTGCTCCACGCTTGTGATTGACGAGGAGCGTCGCGCCGTCACCGCTGAGTGGTGTTAGCTCAAGCATATCTCGGTTCTCGTAGCGTCCAAATGAGGCGTGACGCCTGCTCCGGCTTGCGCCTCGGATACTGTGTCGTTCCTGTACGTGACACTACGCAACGCCGCCAACACACATGTACGCACGTCGCACTGAGTTCTAGGCGACTCGATTACAATTGCTCCATTTTTTGGTGAGACTCCTTACCTCTATGTTAAGTGATTTTCCCGTGCTCTGTGTTTATACAATTAAGCCTCTTATACATACGTTACAACAGTCAGTAAGTCCGCTAGTACCACTCACAAGAGCGACTACCCGGTAAGTGAAAAGACTTTCTCTGCGGTCTTGTGTGCGGATTTTAATGTATGTCCATTATGCACTGACGAAAAAAAAAAAAAAAACGAAAACACACAGCCGGAGTTCTGCAACATAAACGAAAGTTGGTAGGCGTTTTTTTTAAATCTGAAAGATGATGTCTATTCAAATAATACACGCTGCAACGAACGTAGTTTTAGTGACCTTTGAGATTGAACATGGAGGATTGGCGTAAGTCAAGAATGCCTTTAAGAGGACCTACACCGTGGTTCAGGTCGAAAAAAATCGATTTTCGGTTTTCATCATATTTCGATAGATTAAGGTTTTATTTAAGTACTCTGAAAAGGATTTTGCCCCAGGCAACGTCTCACACCAGACGAGTGTAACCCCTATGTTTGCGTGTTAGAGTAATGGTGGTGTACGCGTCCGTGGGGAACTTGTTTGCGCAGCAATCGCCGACATAGTTTAGCTGCGGCAGATGGAAAACCGTCTAAAAACCATCCACAGACTGGCCGGCTCACCAGATCACGACGCAAATCCGCCGGGCGGATTCATGCCGGGGACGCGTTAGCGTCTAGTGTCCGCTGAAAATAAAATCGTTTACACCAAACAAGTCCTGAAGGAGAAAATAATTATGAAGTAGGAGAAGAAACGCTCTCTTAACCTGTTAAGTGTACAACGGTATTTGTAACGCTTTAAGGGTCTGTTTGATACATGAAAAACTCTTCTATAAATATCGTGTTAAAATTGAAGGAACGTGACATTAAGACAATTATAATAATCCTCGCTTAAAAACAGCAACCAGCTCCACTACGATAAATAAGAATTTATCCATTATTGAGTATGCTGTGAGGACTGCAACAGCTAATTATATTAAAAAAATATATTCGCACCGTACGTATCATGGTTCAGAACTAGAAGAAAAGTTTCTACATTTTATGACCGGAAAGCAGCAGGCCTATCTGTTGAGATATGAGGCGTTTTACTTGAGAACATTAATGTGTGGATTTTTTGTGACTATTTCAATTTCAAATTATAACTACTAGCACAAAAATCAGAATATAAATTTAAAAAAATTAGTCATCAAAATGTCGAAAAAAAGCGCCATTTATTAACAGCTTTTGGGAGGCATTTTTTCACTCCCCCGGGAACACCCGTGTTCAAGGGAAGACAGTTTGGGAAACTCTGGATTACATTAATTAGACGTACTTTTTGTTCCAGGGATCCGTAATGAGGAGATATTCAAGGATGCCCTACATAAATATAAAACAAATATGATATGCTAATGTCCCTTCAACACAATGTCATGGTTTGTCGATAAGAAATCCTTTCTTCCGCGGCACAATATTCCAAGTCTATTATTCACGTCTTGTCTGCACTGTTATTATCCACGTTTCACTTCTATACAAGGCTACAACCCACAAGAGACTTTATAATATATAAATTTATATTGTGTGTTAACATATTTCTCTTTTTCATCTTGTAACTTCCTGTCGAGACAATATTCATGACATTCAGTTGATCTTCCATGCCGTTTTGCAGCCTCTGACAATTACAGTGTCCTCGATAAACCTTAAGGTGTTCACGTTTTCTTCCTTTCCACATTTCTCCTTGTTTGTCTGCTTCTTATACGTGTAGTGTGAATAGCACAGGGGTTGGTTGGTTTTGGGGGAAGGAGACCAGACAGCGAGGTCATCGATCTCATCGGATTACGGAAGGACGGGGAAGGAAGTCGGCCGTGCCCTATGAAAGGAACCATCCCGGCATTTGCCTGGAGCGATTTAGGGAAATCACAATAGCACAGGGGGATGGACTGTCTGCATTCTGGGGTGTGGAAAAGTTGCACGAATGGACTTACGTTTTAAGTTACACGTGTCATTCCAAGCTAAGGCCATTGTGCAACAAGAATGGCGCATTGTCAGAAGAGAATACACGTTGTGGGTTTCCTGCTGAGGCAGTCCTGCTGCGGTGCTCACAGCAACTGCATCATCGTGTGAAGTGGAATGGCGCGGCAACTGGAAACGTAATCCAGAGTCGAAGAACGCGGAACAATACGATCCTTACGGGGGAAACGTCGAAACTCTATAAAGGTTCAACGCGAAATTCTGGTGGTAGACGGATCGACTAAGAATGTCGCTTCCAGCCGTAGTGAAATGGTGCGAACAGTTTGACCAAGACCGCAGAGACCTGGGTGATGCTGATCGGAAAAAAAGCCACCTACAATGTCCACAGGTGACCGTGTCCAGGCAAGCGAGGAAATGATTCGCGGCAATCGCAGATCTTCCGATGATGAGGAAGTTAACTCACCTGTTCTCCAATACCTCTGTGACAAAGGAGCGGACTACTATCACCGAGGAACTGGACGACTAGTAGACGTTGATCAGATACTCTTGATGACTCTGTTGAAAATACTGCCATGTCTCTTTGTCACTTTGAAATGTAGTGCAGAATTCAATAAACGTTATTTGGCCTGTCGTAATAATGTATGACTTACTTCTTGAAGTCTCCTCGTGGATAACCTTTTGCCCCCGATAACTTCAGAATTTCAAACAGTGCATTCCAGTCAACAAATCTCTACTATTCAAATATGTGTAAATTATTGAGTGATACTTAAGATAAGTAAATAAATTAGTGAAAGCAAAGTGAAGTAGAAATTAGAAAATAAATGAAACACTTGGTTTAGTTTAGAGAGTTACATACTGGCAAACAGCGGGCAGAGCAGAAGAGACAATGACTGTGAAGTCAGCAAGTTCAGGAGAAGCTATCGCCCTCCCCACATAAGCGGACGCTGTCGATTCAGCCGTCAGGACATCGCCCGACCGGCTCACGTGTTTCTCAATTGTCACATGTGAGCAAAGGCCCTCGCCTACATTCCAAGAGCCAATGATCGACGTTAAGAGGACTCTTCGAGAAGCTTTTCAACGTGACAGAAGAGGCAATGACCGGCTCACGTGTTTCTCAGTTGTCACATGTGAGCAAAGGCCCTCGCCTACATTCCAAGAACCAATGACCGACGTTAAGAAGATTCTTCGAGAAGCTTTTCAACGTGACAGAAGAGGCAATGACCGTGAAGTCGTTCACCTCCACTAAACTGAAGTGAATAAATACGCGAGACGCAGTGGGCCCGACGAGAGTAGCAGTAGTTTTCAGTCAGTTTCGGTGCTGAAGACCGTCATGCAAGAAGAGACTACATCATACACAGATGCATCAAGTCCGCCGCTGTAATGGAATAGCAAGCAGCAGCCTCGGCGCCAGAAGACAGGAGTTAAAAGGTATTTGAAGTCTGATTTTTACGTACCCGGGTGACTCGTGAGGACGGGAAGGAGACGGCCTCACATCAGCAGTCACCTGTGAGCTGGGATGAGGATCTGACACCCGAAGACTGGCAAGCGGGAGTCCGTTGTTCAAGTCCGGGACACTGGCCTTCCCCCGCCACGCCGCTCCGCTGGCCGACGCACAACACACGCGGCCGCTTAGAGAAGAGAAACACTGGGACGCCACATCCAAGGTATCACCATCCGATTCACGACTTCGTTCTCAATAATTAAACGGGCCACAACATGATGCGTGTCTCCAGTCAACTGGGCGAGACGGCGGCACGAGATACAGACTGCCACGCGTAATCAGACGCCGCAGCAGAAGGTTTCGCAAACGACACAGCTGCCGCTCTCCGAGCCAGAACATCGAGTAAGGAAACAGTTATACAAAACTTTCAATAAAAGTTATCTTATGTAAAAATGCTGTTTCATTCTACCTCATATCCGAGCCAAGGAAGAACCCACCCTGCCCACATGTTGTTAAGAGAGAAAAATTAATTTATTTAGTGTTTTTCATCCTGACATAATGCTTTAGAATCAAATGCCCTTTGCAGTAATGCTCATCCTGGCAATTGACTAGCATCAAAAAAGAAAACTCAGTTACATTTAGTGTCAGAAATGTTACATTTAGTGTCAGAAGTGTTACAAAATACTGTTCGTGCAGCAATATTCAAACAGTGACAGCTTGTACGAGAGCGAGGAGGAGACAATGACGGAGAGAGCTCATTCGAGCGACGTGGCGCTATGCGTACCACAATGGACTCGCATTCGGGAGGACGATGGTGCAAAGCCCTGTATGACCATCCACATTTAGATTTTCCGTCATTTCCTTAAATCACTCGATGAAAATGCCGGTATGGTTTATTTGAAAAGGGCACGGCCGATTTCTGTCCCTATCCTTCCGTAATTCGAGATTTTGCTCGATGTTCTTCGGCTTCGATGTCGACGAGACGTTAAAATCTAATTTTCCCTCTTGAGTGAGTGGGAGAGAGGACGGGGAGAGGGGGGGGGGGGAGAGGGGGGGGGGGAGGAAGAACCGAAATCGTGTCACTTCACTGAAAGTTGTTATTGTTTTTTCACATACGTCACAGATCCCCAATATCAAAACAGTTGAAAAGTAGATCATATGATACAGGAATTACATTCTCGGTAAACATAATTTTTCTTCCTAAATGTTCCGACGGAAAAAAAATCACAACACTAAGAAGGAGTTCTGCGACATAAAAGATGATGATAGGTGTGTTTCTACATGTGAAAGATGGTGCCTATGCAAACTTCGCGCCAGTCGTATAACAGTGGCTCTCGTAGCGCCACTATGAGGATGCAAATCAGGTTTGCTTTAAATATACGCTGTAACGGTCGTGAGCACTACTTACCTTTGACTTAAGAGTGGTGACTTGATGTTAGCCAAGTATGCCTTTAAGGCAACAAACGTGTCATTGTCAACACCTTACTGACTTTGAACGACGTCGTGTAGTAGGACTATGAGAAGCTGGATATTCCGTCTACTACGCTGCAGGAAGAATTCCCAGAAATGTAGCGACTGTACATGTTGGCTGGCAGGGGTGGGCAAGGGAATGTACTGAGGGGGTAGACCGAGGTGTTCGGCGTACGGCTCCTGCGCATGGTAATGCATCAGCAGCAGCAATTTGAGCAGTAGTTAGCACCAAAGTGGCACAACGAACTGTTAGAAATAGATTACTTCAAGGACGGCTCCGAGCCAGACGTCCTGTGGCCTGCGTTCCACTGACCCCAGATCACTACCATTTGAAACTTCAGCGGGGTCAAGCGAGAGCTTATCAGAAATCGAGGAATGCTGCGTCTACCTGACTGCCTTGATCCACACCTTCCAGGATGACAGGTGAGAAATGTGCGTGTTGGGTTTCATACGATCTATGTTTGCGAAATCCTTGCTGACTGGCATGGAAGATATCGTCCTGTTCGAGATATCTCATAATATGTACTAAGATTCTACAACAAATGGAAGTCAAGGATATTAAACGGTAGCTCCGAGGATAATTTCTACGCCGGTCGTTGTGACCGAGCGGTTCTAGGCGCTTCAGTCCGGAACCGCGCTGCTGCTGCGGTCGCAGGTTCGAATCCTGCCTCGGGCATTGTTGTGTGTGATGTCCTTAGGTTAGTCAGGTTTAAGTAGTTCTAAGTTCTAGGAGACTGATGACCTCCGATGTTAAGTCCAATAGTGCTCAGATCCATTTGAACGATTTGAGCCGCGCGGGATTAGGCGAGCGGTCTGAGGCGCTGCAGTCATAGACTGTGCGCCTGGTCCCGGCGGAGGTTCGAGTCCTCCCTCGGGCATGGGTGTCTGTGTTTGTCCTTAGGATAATTTAGGTTAGGTAGTGTGTAAGCTTAGGGACTGATGACCTTAGCAGTTAAGTCCCATAAGATTTCACACACATTTGAACATTTTTTTTTGAACGATTTGATAATTTCTACTACCCTTCTTGCAGACAGGCGTGACCTATGGATTCTTCCAACTACTGGGCACATTTTTTGTTCGAGAAATCTACGACTGATTGTAGTTAACAGGTGGTGTAACTCAGCTGCCAAATGAATACAGAATATGACATGGATCCCATCGGGCTCTGGGGCTTTGTTCAGTTCAAATGTCTCTAAGCACTATGGGACTTAACATCTGAGGTCATGAGTCCCCTAGACTTAGAACTACTTACACCTAACTAACATAAGGACATCACACACATCCATGCCCGAGGCAGGATTCGAACCTGCGACCGTAGCAGCAGCGCTGTTCCGGACTGAAGCGCTTAAAACCGCTCGGCCACAGCGGCCGGAGCTTTGTTCAGTTTTAACGATTTCAGCTGTTTCTCAACGCCACTGACACTAATGTCTCTCTCACTCGTGTTTTCAGTGTCACGAGAGTTACGTTGAGGCAATACTCCTGAGTTTTCCTTTGTAATGGAACATTTGAAAAACAGAGAAACATTTCCGCTTTTCCTTTGCTACTTTCAATTTCATTTCCAGTTCGTCCATGAGGGGCCAAATGCATATGTGCTAGGCAGTGTTGCAATTTTACTTGTGTACTCAACTGCTGAATATTGTCCCCCTTACGGCAGACAGCGCACATACAATTAACATAGGTGCATATCTGGATGAAACCGTGGGGTCCATTACTAGTAATGTGAAACTTACTCCTACGCACAATCGGAATCTTTCTTCAAAATTTATGGAGAAGGTAGCGAAGGGAAGTTCAAATATGTGGCTTTGCTAATCATAAAATACGTCACACTTTGGAAACAACCAACAATTCTCGAAACAAACTGGTGTGTAAATACGCTTGCCTTCCCTTCTGACGTTCTTTACTGTAAATAACTCTTTTATTCTGTATTTAAAATATTCCTGGCGTATCCTGAAATGTTTGTGCGCGCAGCGGGTTTGTGATTGACGAATTAGGTAAATCAGTACACGTGCTCTCATACGATTACAACTGCCGGCCTCATAATTTAACACCCTTGCAGGTCGTAGTCAGTGCAGGCAGGACGTAAGCTCAAAAGATATTGACATTATTATTATTATTATTATTACGTCGTCGTATGGGATAACAGAAGATACACAAGCACAATGAATGGTTAAATTTAACCACCAGAACTCAGCACTGTCTTCAGACCACCTTAGTGTGGAGTGGGCAGTTCTCCATAAGATATACGAGGGCGTTTGAAAAGTCCGTGCAAAAATGAAAACTACTTACTTGTTTGCGGTAAACTTTCTCTATTTTTCGCCGGCCGCGGTGGTCTAGCGGTTCTAGGCGCTCAGTCCGGAACCGCGCGACTGCTACGGTCGCAGGTTCGAATCCTGCCTCGGGCATGGATGTGTGTCTTGTCCTTAGGTTAGTTAGGTTTAAGTAGTTCTAAGATCTAGGGGACTGATGACCACAGATGTTAAGTCCCATAGTGCTCAGAGCCATTTTTTTTCTCTATTTTTCGACATAGTCTCCTTTTAGACTTACACACTTCGTCCAACGCTGTTCTAATTTGTTGGTCCCTTCCGAATAATAGGAATTGTCCAAGTCTGCAAAATAGCTATTAGTTGCTGCAATCACCTCCTCGTTTGAGTAAAATCCTTGTCCCGTCAGCCATTTCTTCAAATTGGAGAACAAGTAGTAGTCCGAAGGAGCCAAGTCTAGAGAATTGGGGGGATGTGAAACGAGTTGGTATCCTATGTCCATTAATTTTGCGACCACAACTGCTGAGGCGTGTGCTGGTGCATTGTCGTGATGGAAAAGGGCTTTTTTGCGGCCCAATCGCCGGCGTTTTTCTTGCAGCTCGGTTTTCAAACGATCCAATAACGATGAATAATATTCACCTGTAATAGTTTTACCCTTTTCCAGATAGTCGATGAGGATTATGCCTTGCGAATACCAAAAGACAGTCGCCGTAACCTTTCCGGCCGAAGGAATGGTCTTCGCCTTTTTTGGTACAGATTCTCCCTTGGTAATCCATTGTTTAGATTGTTGTTCGGTATCAGGAGTATAGTAATGTATCCATGTTTCATCCACAGTGACGAAACGACGCTTGAAGTCCTGCGGGTTCTTCCGGAACTGCTGCAAACCATCCTTGCCACACTTCACACGACTACGTTTTTGGTCAAGCGTGAGCAATCGCAGGACCCATCTTGCGGATAGCTTTCACATGTCCAAATGTTTATGCAAAATATTATGTAAACGTTCATTCGAGATGCCCACAGCGCCATAAATCTCACTCCCCTTAACTCTTCTGTCATCTATCACCATATTATGGATTTTATCAATGATTTCTTGAGTCGTAACATCCACAGGGCGCCCAGAACGTTAAACATCACTTGTGCCCATATGGCCACTCCGAAAATTTTGAAACCACTTATAAACTGTTCTAATCGAAGGTGCAGAGTCACCGTAATGCTTATCAAGCTTCTCTTTAGTCTCCTGAGGCGTTTTGCCTTTCATAAAGTAATGCTTAATCACCACACGAAATTATTTTTCGTCCATTTTTTGACAATCACTCGACTTCCTCGATTCACACGAATGTCAAACACAAAGAAATAGACCAATATGGTTGAAACTTGGTGTGCGTTCTTTCCAAAGACGCTACTAACTAAACATGACCTCGATACGCGCCGGTGGTGCCACCTCTCTGACTTTGCACGGACTTTTCAAACGCCCCTCTTACTCGTACGTGGTGTTATCCGTCCCTCCGCACCAGTCATAGGCAGCTACAATATTCCACTTCATCAAGTTGTGTCCACATCTCGCCTGCGATGTTCGGATGTAGTTGAGACTAGAACATTCGCGGCGGGGAAGATCAATCCCCGAAACCTCCGTCGCTATGTTTTGAATGAAGTTGCTGTTTTTGGCGTCGACGTTCGTTTCAGCGTTCTTTCCACTTCTCGGGAATTTCGAAAACCTCTGTAACCCAAGGATCTACCCAAGGCTTGCGTAACTGCAGCATATAACTGGTGGATTCTGGGAAGCGCTACTTACAGATGAATGGAAATAGAACGTTAAGAATTGATCGGTCGGGCGTCCTCAGACAAACTTTTGCATGCTTAATAAGAACAACTGCAGTTGTTGTTAATCCTTTGTTAAGGGCACGACCGGTTTCGTAATTTAAATTACATCATCGGGTGCAAGTCTGAAAAAAAGAAAGAAGAGACCGTAAACGATGTTACGCAAAGATCAGTTCACAGTGATAAAAACTGCGCGCAAGACTGAATACTTACATTATAGTGGCCAAGTCACTTCTACATTCCGATCACACCCATTTCTTTAAAATTTGGGAAATATCGCAAAAAGCGATAGTCAGGCATTAATACGCGGCAATGAAACTGGAACCTACGAACAAATGGGAGAAGAGAAATGATTATAAAAATAACCAGAAAGGGGGGGGGGGGGGGGAGACAGAGAAGACGAGTTGCAGAGTAAACAGTACCTCAGCCACGCCAAACGGAACTCTGCGACTGCCATAGGGCAGAGACGAACTGAAAGGACATAAAAAAAATAGGCCCCAAGGGTAGCGCCGCATGCGCGGAAGCGTAAATAACATCCGATAAACTTGGGATCTGACTGTAACAGTAGCTTGAACAATATAATGTAAGTATTCAGTCCTGCGAGCACTTTTTATCACGCTGATATGATTTTTGCGTAATATCGTTTGTGGTCTCTTTGTTGTTTTTACTCAGATTTGCACCCGATGATGTAATTTAAATTACGAAACCGGTCGTATTGCCTTTGATAAAGGACGTGCAAGAGCTGCAGCGGTTGTTATTCAGCATGAACAGGAGTAGATCTGAATATGCCTGCAATGATCCTCATGGCTTCATTCAGATGAACGTCTATTTTATTTCTACGTGCGCTGGTTGTAGTGGTACAAGGCTGATAAGAGGATCGTACGAACTTCCCCTTACCGATTTTATTCACATTTATAGGTTGTGTAGGACACGGCTAGGACTTCATCATCTGTAAACAAGAAAACGCAACTCTCAATCGTTTTCGAGAAAAATCGAGTTCGATAGTTTTAGACGTTCTTATATACTTTATAGGCTCGCCAGTACTGAAGGAGTCCGCAGCCGAGCGAGGAAGCGCTTTGTTTTCCTGATTAACGCCCGTCTCAAGCGACCTGTTCCGTGCAGCAGTGAGGCCCGTTATCGACAATCCTCTATGCACTGGCGCTTGAACCTCTGTTATCCGGCCTTCGTGAGAAGATTACGTGTACGATGTTCGTGGAGTTACGTTCTGATGTACAGCCTACGCCCACGTTGCACTTCGAAATGGCGACTATTCTCCAACGTACTGAACTGCAACATACGGTATGGCCTCCGGTAGCATCCTTATTGTCGAAAAATCGGTCGCTATGAATGTAGGGGCAGGACTCCATCCGGGTGTGTCGCCCGCTCCGACTTTGTGAAGTGTCTAGGAATCCAATTCAGTAACGACAAACGCCGCGCAGCGGTCAACTATCGGCGCCTTCTGCAGCACGTCAGGGCTCCCATCTCCGACTAACGATTGCGGGACATGAACATCATTCAGCTTTGTCAACACACACTTGGCTTCTCGTCTCCCTCACCTGGCCCAGATCTTAGCTAAGCCAGCCACGACTGAACGACGTTTGTTAAACGCCTTCGTATCTTTCGTCACCACTGGCACGTTATTCAAGGTCAATTACGGATCCTCGCTAATCGAGAGCGACTCGATCTCGTCCATGTCCACGACACGGCTGTGGTCTACGTACTGAACACACAACTTACGTCGACTTCGAACGTTATAGAGTCGAAGTACCCACACGGCCGATGGAAGATCGTGTGGCAAACGATAAGGACGGGCCTGATCGACACCGATTTTCAATCCACATGGTATGTAACGGGCAATTGCAAATAGGTGACACAATCAAGACCGGATCAACATGGCAGACTCACCCAACTGCACCCACTGGGGAACGCCAGACACGGATGCACATCGATCTTTGCTGTGGAGAGGTGGGTCGCATCTATTAACTGGTTCGACTAACCCTGGCCTATTTTCTCCGAATGATGCTGGTGCATATTGCTCCAATGAGCCTCCCTTTCCTGGATGATACCTACTGCCCTCGCACGAAAATCTACGCTGTCGCGTGAATCAACGCGCGGTTCATTACCTATTTCGGAATGATACCAAAGGCGTCTTGCACTTCTGGAATTACTTGCAAGAAAGGTATGTCGAATTGTTCGCAACCCGAAGTACCAACAGATCTTTTCAAATTACCCAGGCAGTGCTTTCCGCGACCCTCCGTGCAGCTAGAACGTCCCGGGTAGCAGATGAATTGAAGGGCGAACATGCAGAACCACACTCTGGGGAATTATAAATCTTTCCGTGAAGACGAACCCGATGGGTCTAGCGCCGGATGCGCGACTCGGCAGGAATCGCTCAGTGCCACAAACTCTACCCCCCCCCCCCCCCCCCCCCACTCCTCCCCTGTAGAGATCTTTGTTGCTTCTTATTCTTTCCTTTTCTTAGTCGGATTTTCGCCGTAACATAAAAATAAAAATAAATGAAAAATGAATGAATAAACATATTCATCTCACATAATTAATTACAGGTTTACTATACGACCGTGCAAATAATTAATATTTAGGAATTCATTTAATATTTTCTTAATCTTTATCCTGAAAAAAGGAGACTTTTTCCTTAAGGAGACTGGAAATTATATATATATACATGTGTGTGTGTGTGTGTGTGTGTGTGTGTGTCAGAACTTTCAAATCAGTATAGTCATTTTATTTATATCATTGTATCTATATTTAGCCGGCCGAAGTGACCGAACGGTTCTAGGCGCTACAGTCTGGAACCGCGGGACCGCTACGGTCGCAGGTACGAATCCTGCCTCGGGCATGGATGTGTGTGATGTCCTTAGGTTAATTATGTTTAAGTCGTTCTAAGTTCTAGGGGACTGATAACCTCAGAAGTTAAGTCCCATGGTGCTCAGAGCCATTTGAACCATTTTTGTATCTATATCTGCGACAAATTGTAATATATAACCTATGAAGCACTGCGCGAATCATAATGATACTGATCGTAACAAACATCGAAAACAATAATTACTGCGATGTGCAGCACATGTAACGAACGCCGACGTTTCTCATGTGCATGGGTTTTCCAATATGTCAATTGCAAAAAAAAAAAAACTTGGTTTACATGGATCGTCGCACAATTTCGAGGAGTACCACGCTTATCGAAGCATAACACCGTATACTGGTACAGATAGCTCCCCCCCCCCCCCCCCCAAAAGAAAAATAGTTGCAGCAGCAGCGAGATTCGACAGAGCGACCTTGCGCTTATGAAGCTAAGAGTGCCTACTCGCTCGGTTGCGGACTTCTTAACTAACTGGGACCCTACAAAGAATATATGCATGTCCAAAATTTTCAAACTCTATTTTCTCGAAACTGGTTTTGTTTACATACGATGAAGTCCTAGGGGAGTGAGTAGCCAGAACACAGAAGTGAAGTGAAACTGCAGTATTGCGTGGCGTATCTGTCTGCATTTGCTCCTTTGTTTCGGCTATTTTGTGGAGTACATACAGGCCAGTAGTGAAGCTAATACGGTGGGGACGTTCGTCTGGCGCACTGTGTGACCCTGATGTCGACTGGCGTCGGATTAATCAGCAAGTGAAATAACAACAGCAAGATTATCGTCTGCTGACCAGCAGAGGCCGAAGTCTAGCTGATAGCAGGGTTCAGATGTCGGCAGTTCGTGATAAGCTAGGCAGGCGGAGCGATAGGCCATTCCAGTCGCGGAGCTGGCTCCGCCTGTAGCAGGACCGCAGAAAGCTCCTGGGCTTTCCAGATCAGGAGGGTTCCCGGTTTGTAGACATCCTTGCCCTATCAGGTTATGTGCTGCGGTAGCTCGTTCAAATAACGCTCTTTTTGGAGGTTTCTAAGAAGATGCTAAACAGCTTTTGCGGCGTATATTTTTTCGTCTTAACCGAAGAGAACTCCCTTGACTGATCCGACTTGTTATACACCTATCATGTCCTATCCAAATGGGCACAGAAGGCTGTTTTGTCAGCTCGGATGTTTGTTGAGATTTTTTTTGCAGTTGCATCACAGCGTAATCCGAGTAGGCCGAGGTAATGCCTAACTTGAATTTTTTAGTCGAGATTTTCGAGCGCTAGTGTTTGCCTTAAAAATAACGGAAACCTCGAAAAGCTCATGGTCGAAATCAGAGACGGAGGTGGAACCAATTCTAAACTGTTGCTGGGACAATACTACCCTCGTTAAAAATACGTAGACTTAGAGAGGGTGCATGTGTCTTTGTGTCAAGCATGATTGCTATGAGTTGCTCGAAATGTAAATTTTTTCGCGTTTCATTCTCTGCTCAAGAGGTTGCGCTGTTTGAGATCTTTTCCCAAAGCAGAGCTTCGATCTTTCCAACCAGGTTTGGGTAGTGGTATTCCTAGTTATGGCATTTGTCTTACAACCAAGTTAAGCATTCCAACAACGTTTGTCTGTGCTGGAGGATTGGAACTATTTTAAATAGTTGTTGGAATAATACTGCTCCAAAAAAGAAAGGTCTTAATGTCCGGTCGATAACGAGGGATTTGCCTTAAGTGACGCAGAGAAATCAAGGGTTAATGGGTGCACTGTATCTCTATTCAATCTTACTATCTTCATCTTTCGCAAAAGATGAGCAGTCGCCGGATTTTGACAATTTACAAGGGATTATTTTCTTTGCACTTCATTGCTCAGGACAGTTCATCAGATTCAGCCTAAATGCAGGTTCTTCAATTTTCGAGTCTAGTAGTTCATGTATCTCAGACGGTCTTCCTCTTGTCCCAGCCCTATCAAACCCTGGTCCACTTTGGACGAGTGTCACTAATGAGTCAGATTTAGTAGGTGAAATACTGCTTAGATGGTTAATACAGGACATTTTCAGGACATTCCAGGCAGTGAAGAACGCCAGTAGTCCACTAAAGTACCGATAAGATGCTGAGGTCACCAAATCGTACTTTCGTAATGCCTAACCATGGAGGAACTTGATTCGAATGTTGTTCATTGAAGAAATTGCCATAATCAATATTAGTATCAATATAATGGGCAATCTGGATAAAATCTGCACTTAAATGACCTTGAAAAGTGCAAGTGTTCAAGCGGGTTGCCTACCTTCAGAGCGAGGGGCAATGACATCACCAACGGCGTTATCATACCCATAAGTGGGAAGCCACACGCCCCCCCCTCCCTCCCCATCACCAACCAATCACAATGGAAAATTAAAAGAGCCACCAAAAATTAAAGATGGCGGAAATAGACCTCCCCATGCCTTTCCTCCTATCACCAGCCAATCAAAGTGAGGTATTAATCGCCTTGTTATGTCCGCTCGGTGCTGCTCCAGCCAGCTATGCTGGGGAACACCATATTCACCCGCCTTGGTCGCTCCCTCGGAGTTAAAACGTGATAGCGGGCCATCTCAGTCTGGCAGTGCTCTATAAAACGTCTGTTACCTGTGTTTTTCTTCTGGTAGAATTTATCTTGATAATGCCCCACCGCTGGTGCCCAACTTGCCTACTAACTGCACTTCTATTATGCAGCAAAACTACTACATCCTAATTGTTATAAAAATATTTGTACGTTTCAAGGAACTTACATTTTAGTTTTTGGATTAACTGGATAACATTCACCGATCTGGACGAACAACAGCTTTCTAAAAGCATTACGTCTTAACTACACTTCTGTCATTTTCGGGAACTACCTCCTCGCTCGACTCCACACACACCAGCTTAAACGCTCGCGTCATCTAGAGGTCTTCGCGTTAACTACTAGGGCTTCGGGAAGTCGACTCGGACCAGCCGGACTGGCGCTTTTGATCTCGCGCTTCCAGTCTCCTCACAAAGACCACCTTCAAATCGTTAAGTGTATTTCCCAAAACGAAACGTTCTGTCTGTAGACGGCCTTGCAACGGTAGCGCTTCCTGTTTACACACACAAGCGGGTGCTTTGAGGTCCTATTCGTCTCTGAAGGACTCGCGAGCACGTGGGGGTTAAAAGTCATCGACCTAACAATATTCTTCCTGTTGTCCCACCTGCAAATCGTTAAACGAATTTCCCAGAACGAATGGTTCTGTGTATGGTCCTAAAGACGTGTTTTTGAGACGTTTCTGGAAAAGCTGAAGAATGCTCTTCCCCTGTGAACAGTAGCAAAATACCTGTCTGCAAACCTGGGTTTTCCTCGAGATATCACACTGAAGACGAAATGGGAGATAAGATACTGCGTGAAGAGTTTGACAGAGCACTGAAAGACCTGAGTCGAAACAAGGCCCCGGGAGTAGACAACATTCCATTAGAACTACTGATGGCCTTGGGAGAGCCAGTCATGACAAAACTCTACCATATGGTGAGCAAGATGTATGAGACAGGCGAAATACCCTCAGACTTCAAGAAGAATATAATAATTCCAATCCCAAAGAAAGCAGGTGTTGACAGATGTGAAAATTACCGAACTGTCAGTTTAATAAGTCACAGCTGCAAAATACTAACGCGAATTCTTTACAGACGAATGGAAAAACTGGTAGAAGCGGACCTCGGGGAAGATCAGTTTGGATTCCGTAGAAATGTTGGAACACGTGAGGCAATACTAACCTTACGACTTATCTTAGAAGAAAGATTAAGAAAAGGCAAACATACGTTTCTAGCATTTGTAGACTTAGAGAAAGCTTTTGACAATGTTAACTGGAATACTCTCTTTCAAATTCTGAAGGTGGCAGGGGTAAAATACAGGGAGCGAAAGGCTATTAACAATTTGTACAGAAACCAGATGGCAGTTACAAGAGTCGAGGGGCATGAAAGGGAAGCAGTGGTTGGGAAAGGAGTGAGACAGGGTTGTAGCCTCTCCCCGATGTTATTCAATCTGTATATTGAGCAAGCGGTAAAGGAAACAAAAGAAAAATTCGGAGTAGGTATTAAAATTCATGGAGAAGAAGTAAAAACTTTGAGGTTCGCCGATGACATTGTAATTCTGTCAGAGACAGCAAAGGACTTGGAAGAGCAGTTGAACGGAATGGACAGTGTCTTGAAAGGAGGATATAAGATGAACATCAACAAAAGCAAGACGAGGATAATGGAATGTAGTCAAATTAAATCGGGTGATCCTGAGGGAATTAGATTAGGAAATGAGACACTTAAAGTAGTAAAGGAGTTTTGCTATTTAGGGAGTAAAATAACTGATGATGGTCGAAGTAGAGAGGATATAAAATGTAGACTGGCAATGGCAAGGAAATCGTTTCTGAAGAAGAGAAATTTATTAACATCGAGTATACATTTAAGTGTCAGGAAGTCATTTCTGAAAGTATTTGTATGGAGTGTAGCCATGTATGGAAGTGAAACATGGACGATAATTAGTTTGGCCAAAAAGAGAATAGAAGCTTTCGAAATGTGGTGCTACAGAAGAATGCTGAAGATAAGGCGGGTAGATGACGTAAGTAATGAGAAGGTATTGAATAGGATTGGGGAGAAGAGAAGTTTGTGGCACAACTTGACTAGAAGAAGGGATCGCTTGGTAGGACATGTTTTGAGGCATCAAGGCATCACAAATTTAGCATTGGAGGGCAGCGTGGAGGGTAAAAATCGTAGAGGGAGACCAAGAGATGAATACAGTAAGCAGATTCAGAAGGATGTAGGTTGCAGTAAGTACTGGGAGATGAAGAAGCTTGCACAGGATAGTGTAGCATGGAGAGCTGCATCAAACCAGTCTCAGGACTGAAGACCACAACAACAACAACATCACACTGTAGAAGCGTTGCCATCAGTTCCCGCCAAATTAGAGGGTAGAGCTTATTGGGATGGCTGTTGTTGTTGTTGTTGTGGTCTTTAGTCCTGAGACTGTTTTGATGCAGCTCTCCACGCTACTCTATCCTATCCAAGCTTCTTCATCTCCCAGTACCTACTGCAACCTACATCCTTCTGAATCTGCTTAGTGTATTCATCACTTGGTCTCCCTCTACGATTTATACCCTCCACGCTGCCCTCCAATGCTAAATTTGTGGTCCCTTGATGCCTCAGAACATGTCCTACCAACCGGTCCCTTCTTCTAGTCAAGTTGTGCCACAAACTTTTCCCCAATCCTATTCAATATCTCCTCATTAGTTAGATGATCTACCCACCCAATCTTCAACATTCTTCTGTAGCACCACATTTCGAAAGCTTCTGTTCTCTTCTTGTCCAAACTATTTATTGCCCATGTTTCACCTCCATACATGCCTACACTCCTAGTATATATAAAACCCAACTCTCCCAAAGTCCCCCTGTGCTCAGTGACTTCAGTTCGAGCAGCAATAGCCGCACATCGCTGCTGTTGCTCGTTCGGTTACTTGGTTTGACAGGGGGCTAACAAGGCTCGCCTGTGCTGTAGTGTCTGCAAGGGGAAAATTGTCGTCTCTCGCGCCACAGTATGGGCAAGAGCAGTCGCTCAGTGTGCGTGAAAACCGATGCTGCTAAGGGTGGATTGTTCGTTCAGCTTCCGAAATGCACCGATCGGGAGCGGCTAAACAAGAGAGAAGAAAATAAAATGACTGTGTGCCTGCACCACCTCTGTACATTCAGTGCAGAGGGACACCATGGACAGCGCTGAAAGCTGCTGCAATCAAGAAGTACGCGTTTCATCCATGGACAACACCACTATCGAGCTGCAGGCAACGAACATGACCGACCACAGAGCACTCGAGACCTAGGTGGTTGCCACATCATGGAGGAAACACCTCCAGTGAAGAAGACACTGCCGAAACCGCATGAGAAGCAAACCAGAATGCTCCTCAGGGAGGCGCCCTGGGTTCTAGATAGGCCGCAATCAAAGAAGGAATTGGACGTGCAGGGCTCGGTGATGTGGTAGTTAAACTACATAACCGGACCGACCGCAAGAATCCTTCGCTGCTCATTGTCGCCGTGCATGTGGCCAACTATCCAGATGGCATCTTCGAGCTGTGAAAGCTACTAGCCTTCCCTGGCAAGTCTGAAGCCCTCCTGCCTGACCTGGATACGAAGCCACAGTGCTTCACAAACCAGCAAATCGAGTACATCACCAAGTACTGCCACAAGTACCTGAAGTGTGTCACATGCTTCGAAGAATACGACAGATACTCTCACGTACGCTGGATGTCGCAGACACCATGTCGTCAACTGGCGAACCTGCCCAACTTTCTCAAGCCGCAGCCAGACCAGTGGTGGGATGACAGCCCAAACCATTAAGCCACACACGAGGAGAAGAAGAAGGAGGAGGAGGAGGAGGAAAATCAGAGGGTGAAGAAGAGGTCGGCGCCAGGTGACGACGTATCGACCCTCGTATCATACAGGCTTTTATTCGTTTGGTTAGAACAGCTCAGTGTCGGTTAGATCATCAGCGAGAGCAGCACCACCAGTTCCTGCTACTACTAAGCGGAGTACACCGTTCGCTTGTTACATACTTTTATGAGCTTCAAACAGGAGCGACTACGGTAATGGATAGGAACTGTGATTGTTGTGTACAGATGGGAGCTGAGTTGGCGACCCTTCACTCACAGCTCCAGGCTGCTTTGGCTTCCGTCACAAAGCTTGAGTTTGCTGCCAAGCGGCGTCACTGTGGGGGATCGAACGCAGGGATACGAGGGACGTCGAGCACGTCCCACGTGTCCTCCGATCGGTCCACTGCTGTGGACGCCCCGGGTACTGCCTGCACTGAGGTTGACCCCTCACCCATGGTCGAGTGGGAGATCATTCCAAAGTCTGGCAGGCAGCGAAAAACTTTCCGAGGTGCCGATTGTAGGGACTCCTCAGTTCGTTTGACGAACAGGTTTCGGGCGTTTTCTGTGGCTGACGATATCTCCGAGCCGGATGCAGTCAGCCACCCTGTTACAGAGGAAGATTCTCGACCCGCAAGGTCTGGGCGTTCACAGAGGGTGGGTTTGCTGGTAGTTGGGAGCTCCAACGTTAGGCGCGTAATGGGAACTCTTATGAACATGGCTGCCAAGGAGGGGAAGGAAGCCAGTGTGCACTCTGTGTGCATTTCAAGGGCAGTCATTCCAGATGTGGAAAGGGTGCTTCCTGATGCCATGAAGTGTACAGGGTGCAGCCAACTGCAGTGTTCCACTTAATAGGTCAGGAGTCCACTACACACAGGAGGCGGCTACACGGGTAGCGGGGGCTGTGTGGAAGGGACTGGGCGGTTTTTTTTTTAGGTTAGAGGGTCTCAGGGAACCACAGAAGGGGTGTCCGTCAGAAAGTGGGCAGTTGTAGAAACGATTGGTATTGTAGTTGTAAATTGTCGTGGCTGCGTTGGGAAAGAACCAGAGCTCCAAGCCCTAATAGAAAGCACTGAAGCTCAAATAGTTGTAGGTACAGAGAGCTGTCAAAAGCCGGAAATAAGTTCAGCCCAAATTTTTTCAAACGATCTAACAGTGTTCAGAAAGGATAGATTAAATGAAATTGGTGGTGGAGTATTTATTGCTGTCAGAGGTAGTTTGCCTTGTGGCGAAATTGAAGTAGACAGTTCATATGAAACAGTATGGGTAGAGGTTATACCTGACAATCGGACAAAACTATTAATTGGATCGTTTTACCGACCCCCCGACTCAGAAGACATAGTTGCTGAACAGTTCAAAGAAAACTTGAGTCTCATTTCAAATAAGTACCCCGCTCATACAATTATAGTCGGTGGTGACTTCAATCTACCCTCGATATGCTGGAAAAATTATACTGGAAAAATTGTACTGAATGCTTTCTCAGAAAATTATTTTGAACAATTAGTTCATGAAGCCACTCGACGCGTAAATGATTGCGAAAGCATACTTGACCTTTTAGCAGCAAATAATCCTGGATGAACAGTGAGTGCTGTGACGAATACAGAGATTGGCGACCACAAGGCAGTTGCTGCTAGGCTGAATACCATAACACCTACAACGATCAAAAAGAAACGCAAAGTACATCTACTTAAAACAGCCGATAAAAACGCTCTTAACGCCTTTTTAAGAGACAGTCTTCACTCCTTCCGATCTGGTCATGCAAGTGTAGAAAATTTGTGGAATGTTTTCAAAGAGATAGTATCAACAGCAATTGAGAGATATGTTGTTGCGGTCTTCAGTCCTGAGACTGGTTTGATGCAGCTCTCCATGCTACCCAATCCTGTGCAAGTTTCTTCATCTCCCAGTACCTACTGCAGCCTACATCCTTCTGAATCTGCTTAGTGTATTCATCTCTTGGTCTCCCTCTACGATTTTTACCCTCCACGCTGCCCTCCAATGCTAAATTTCTGATCCCTTGATGCCTCAGAACATGTCCTACCAACCAGTCCCTTCTTCTTGTCAAGTTGTGCCACAAACTCCTCTTCTCCCCAATTCTATTCAATACCTCCTCATTAGTTATGTGATCTACCCATCTAATCTTCAGCATTCTTCTGTAGCACCACATTTCGAAAGCTTCTATTCTCTTCTTGTCCAAACTATTTATCGTCCATGTTTCACTTCCATACATGGCTACACTCCATACAAATACTTTCAGAGACGACTTCCTGACACTTAAATCAATAGTCGATGTTAACAAATTCCTCTTCTTCAGAAACGCTTTCCTTGCCATTGCCAGTCTACATTTTATATCCTCTCTACTTCGACCATCATCAGTTATTTTGCTCCCCAAATAGCAAAACTCCTTTACTACTTTAAGTGTCTCATTTCCTAATCTAATTCCCTCAGCATCACCCGATTTAATTCGACTACATTCCATTATCCTCGTTTTGCTCTTGTTGATGTTCATCTTATAACCTCCTTTCAAGATACTGTCCATTCCGTTCAACTGCTCTTCCAAGTCCTTTGCTGTCTCTGACAGAATTACAATGTCATCGGCGAACCTCAAAGTTTTTATTTCTTCTCCATGAATTTTAATACCTACTCCGAACTTTACTTTTGTTTCCTTTACTGCTTGCTCAATATACAGATTGAATAGCATCGGGGAGAGACTACAACCCTGTCTCACTCCCTTCCCAACCACTGCTTCCCTTTCATGTCCCTCGACTCTTATAACTGCCATCTGGTTTCTGCACAAATTGTAAATAGCCTTTCGCTCCCTGTATCTTACCCCTGCCACCTTCAGAATTTGAAAGAGAGTATTCCAGTCAATATTGTCAAAAGCTTTCTCTAAGTCCACGAATGCTAGAAACGTAGGTTTGCCTTTCCTTAATCTTTCATCTAAGATAAGTCGTAGGGACAATATTGCCTCACGTGTTCCAACATTTCTACGGAATCCAAACTGATCTTCCCCGAGGCCAGCTTCTACCAGTTTTTCCATTCGTCTGTAAGGAATTCGCGTTAGTATTTAGCAGCTGTGACTTATTAAACTGATAGTTCGATAATTTTCACATCTGTCAACACCTGCTTTCTTTGGGATTGGAATTACTACATTCTTCTTGAAGTCTGAGCGTATTTCGCCTGTCTCATATATCTTACTCACCAGATGGTAGAGTTTTGCTAGGCCTGGCTCTCCCAAGGCTGTCAGTAGTTCTAATGGGATGTTGTCTACTCCCGGGGCCTTGTTTCGACTTAGGTCTTTCAGTGCTCTGTCAAACTCTTCACGCAGTATCTTATCTCCCATTTCATCTTCATCTACCTCCTCTTCCATTTCCATAATATTGGTCTCAAGAACATCGCCCCTGTATAGACCCTCTATATACTTCTTCCACCTTTCTGCTCTCCCTTCTTTGCTTAGAACTGGATTTCCATCTGAGCTCTTGATATTCATGCAAGTGGTTCTCTTTTCTCCAAAGGTCTCTTTAATTTTCCTGTAGGCAGTATTTATCTTACCACTCTTGAGATAAGCCTCTACATCCTTACATTTGTCCTCTAGCCACCCCTGCTTAGCCATTTTGCACTTCCTGTCGATCTCATTTTTGAGACGTTTGTATTCCTTTTTGCCTGTTTCACTTACTGCATTTTTGTGTTTTCTCCCTTCATGAAGTAAATTCAGTATCTCTTCTGTTACCCAAGGATTTCTACTAGCCCTCGTCTTTTTACCTACTTGATCCTCTGCTGCCTTCACTATTTCATTCCTCAAAGCTACCCATTCTTCTTCTACTGTATTTCTTTCTCCCATTCCTGTCAATTGTTCCCTTATGCTCTCCCTGAAACTCTGTACAACCTCTGGTTCTTTCAGTTTATCCAGGTCCCATCTCCTTAAATTCCCACCTTTTTGCAGTTTCTTCAGTTTTAATCTACAGTTCATAACCAATAGATTGTGGTCAGAGTCCACATCTGCCCCTGGAAATGTCTTACAATTTAAAATCTGGTTTCTAAATCTCTGTCTTACCATTATATAATCTATCTGAAACCTTTTAGAATCTCCAGGGTTCTTCCATGTATACAACCTTCTTTCATGATTCTTGAACCAAGTATTAGCTATGATTAAGTTATGCTCTGTGCAAAATTGTACCAGGCGGCTTCCTCTTTCATTTATTAGCCCCAATCCATATTCACTTACTACGTTTCCTTCTCTTTCGTCTCCCTTCACTACCTGAATAATTTCTTTTATCTCATCATACATTTTCTCAATTTCTTCATCATCTGCAGAGCTAGTTGACATATAAACTTGTACTACTGTAGTAGGCGTGGGCTTGGTGTCTAACTTGGCCACAATAATGCGTTCACTATGCTGTTTGTAGTAGCTTACCCACACTCCTATTTTTTTCATTCATTATTAAACCTACTCCTGCATTACTCCTATTTGATTTTGTATTTATAACCTTGTAATAGCCTGACCAAAAGTCTTGTTCCTCCTGCCACCGAACTTCACTAATTCCCACTATATCTAACTTTAACCTATCCATTTCCCTTTTTTAATTTTCTAACCCACCTGCCCGATTAAGGGATCTGACATTCCACGCTCCGATCCGTAGAACGCCAATTTTCTTTCTCTTGATAACGACGTCCTCTTGAGTAGTCCCCGCTCGGAGATCCGAATGGGGGACTATTTTACCTCCGGAATATTTTACCCAAGAGGACGTCATCATCATTTAATCATACAGTAAAGCTGCATGCCCTCGGGAAAAATTACGGCTGTAGTTTCCCCTTGCTTTCAGCCGTTCGTAGTACCAAAACAGCAAGGCCGTTTTGGTAGTGTTACAGGGCCAGATCAGTCAATCATCCAGACTGTTGCCCCTGCAACTACTGAAAAGGCTGCTGCCCCTTTTCAGGAACCACACGTTTGTCTGGCCTCTCAACAGATACCCCTCCGTTGTGGTTGCACCTACGGTACGGCTATCTGTATCGTTGAGGCACGAAGCCTCCCCACCAACGGCAAGGTCCATGGTTCATGGGGGGGGGGATTGAGAGATATATACCACATAATGGTAATGATCCCCCATGGTACACAAAACGGGTCAGATCGTTGTTGCAGAAGCAACGAAAAAAGCATGCCAAATTTAAAAGAACGCAAAATCTCCAAGATTGGCAAAGTTTTTCAGAAGTTCGAAATATGGCGCGTACTTCAATGCGAGATGCTTTTAATAATTTCCACAACGAAATTCTGTCTCGAAATCTGGCAGATAACCCAAAGAGATTCTGGTCACACATAACGCACACAGTGGCAAGACGAAGTCAATACCTTCACTGCGCGATAGCAACGGTGAAGTCACTGATGACAGCGCTGTGGTGTCACCGCCAGACACCACACTTGCTAGGTGGTAGCCTTTAAGTCGGCCGCGGTCCGTTAGTACACGTCGGACACGCGTGTCGCCACTATCAGTGATTGCAGACCGAGCGCCGCCACACGGCAGGTCTAGAGAGACTTCCTAGCACTCACCCCAGTTGTACAACCGACTTTGCTAGCGATGGTTCACTGACAAAATACGCTCTCATTTGCCGAGACGATAGTTAGCATAGCCTTCAGCTACGTCATTTGCTACGACCTAGCAAGGCGCCATTATCAGTTACCATTGATATTGTGAAATGTACCGGCAAGACCGACGTTCTTCATTAACGGATTAAAGTTAAGCATTCCACCAGCTACGTCCGTTTTTCTAAATTCTAATTTCGTTGTCCTGTTCCAGACCTCACGCCAGCCTGCGTGAGCTAAAACGCGTGCCTTTCGGCCTCCTTCCAGTAACGCGGTGTTGGCTCTCCTGCCAACCAAAACAAGTGCCACTAAAGCAGAGTTATTAAACACGGTTTTCCGAAACTCCTTCACCAAAGAAGACGAAGTAAATATTCCTGAATTACAAACAAGAACAAGTGCCAAGATGAGAAACATAGAAGTAGATATCTTCGGAGTAACGAAGCAGCTTAAATCACTTAATAAAGGCAAGGCCTCCGGTCCAGACTCTATACCAGTCAAGTTCCTCTCAGAGTTTGCTGATAAAATAGCTCCATACTTAGCAATTATATACAACAACTCGCTCACAGAAAGATCCGTACCTAAAGACTGGAATATTGCTCCAGTCACACCAATATCCAAAAACGGAAATAGGAGTAATCCGCTGAATTACAGGCCTATATCACTAATGTCGATTTGGAGTAGGGTTTTGGAACATGTACTGTATTCGAACATTATGAAGTAGCTCGAAGAAAACGATTTATTGACACAGAGTCTGCACGGCTTCAGAAAATATCGTTCTTGTGAAACACAACTAGCTCTTTATACTCATGAAGTTCGATACAGTTCCGCACTGTCGCCTGATAAACAAAGTAAGAGCCTACGGAATATCAGACCAGCTGTGTGGCTGGATTGAAGAGTTTTTAGCAAACAGAACACAACATGTTGTTATCAATGGGGAGACGTCTACAGACGTTAAAGTAACCTCTGGCGTGCCACAGGGGAGTGTTATGGGACCATTGCTTTTCACAATATATATAAATGACCTAGTAGATAGTGTCGGAAGTTCCATGCGGCTTTTCGCGGATGATGCTGTAGTATACAGAGAAGTTGCAGCATTAGAAAATTGTAGCGAAATGCAGGAAGATCTGCAGAGGATAGGCACCTGGTGCAGGGAGTGGCAACTGACCCTTAACATAGACAGATGTAATGTATTGCGAATACATAGAAAGAAGGATCCTTTATTGTATGATTATATGATAGCGGAACAAACACTGGTAGCAGTTACTTCTGTAAAATATCTGGGAGTATGCGTGCGGAACGATTTGAAGTGGAATGATCATATAAAATTAATTGTTGGTAAGGCGGGTACCAGGCTGAGATTCATTGGGAGAGTCCTTAGAAAATGTAGTCCATCAACAAAGGAGGTGGCTTACAAAACACTCGTTCGACCTATACTTGAGTATTTCTCATCAGTGTGGGATCCGTAACAGATCGGGTTGACGGAGGAGATAGAGAAGATCCAAAGAAGAGCGGCGCGTTTCGTCACAGGATTATTTGGTAACCGTGATAGCGTTACGGAGATGTTTAGCAAACTCGAGTGGCAGACTCTGCAAGAGAGGCGCTCTGCATCGCGGTGTAGCTTGCTCGCCAGGTTTCGAGAGGGTGCGTTTCTGGATGAGGTATCGAATATATTGCTTCCCCCTACTTATACCTCCCGAGGAGATCACGAATGTAAAATTAGAGAGATTCGAGCGCGCACGGAGGCTTTCAGACAGTCGTTCTTCCCGCGAACCATACGCGATTGGAATAGAAAAGGGAGATAATGACAGTGGCACGTAAAATGCCCTCCGCCACACACCGTTGGGTGGCTTGCGGAGTATAAATGTAGATGTAGATGTAGAAATAAGTGCTATCGACAGGGGATCATATTGATTCCATATTTTTAGATTTCCAGAAGGCTTTCGACACCGTTGCTCACAAGCATTTTCTAACCAAACTGCGTGGCTACGGAGTGTCGCCTCAGTTGTGCGACTGGATTCGTGATTTCCTGTCAGAAAGGTCGCAGTTCGTAGTAATAGACGAAAAGTCATCGAGTAAAACAGAAGTAATATCCGGTGTTCCCCAAGGAAGTGTTATAGGCCCTCTGTTGTTCCTGATCTATATTGGTTGGTTGGTTTGGAGAAGGAGACCAGACAGCGTGGTCATCGGTCTCATCGGATTAGGGAAGGATTGGGAAGGAAGTCGGCCGTGCCCTTTCAGAGGAACCATCCCGGCATTTGCCTGGAGTGATTTAGGGAAATTACGGAAAACCTAAATCAGAATGGCCGGACGCGGGATTGAACCGTCGTCCTCCCGAATGCGAGTCCAGTGTCAAACCACTGCGCCACCCCGCTCGGTCCTGATCTATATTAACGACCTATGAGACAATCTGAGTAGCCGTCTTAGATTGTTTGCAGATGATGCTGTCATTTACCGTCTTGTAAAGTCATCAGATGATCAAAAGGACTTGCAAAATTATTTAAATAAGATATCTGTATGGTGCGAAAAGAGGCAATTGACACCGAATAAGGAAAAGTGTGAAGTTTTTCACATGAGTACTAAAAGAAATGAGCTAAATTCCGATTACGCGATAAGTCACACAAATCTGAAGGCTGCAAATTCAACTAAATACTTAGGGATTACAGATAACCTAAATCGGAACGATCACATAGATAATATTGTGGGCAGAGCAAACCAAAGACTGCGATTCATTGGCAGAACGCTTAGAGGGTGCAACAAAAGAGCCTGCTTACACCACGCTTGCCCGCCCTATTCTGGAATATTGCTGTGCGGTGTGGAATCCGCATCAGGTGGGACTGCACTTGAAAGTGCACTTGTGTTATTTTTCCAGGTTTGGTAAATGAAATGCAATGTGCAATATGCTACTCAGTTTTGCAGTCCTCGTCTGTCACACTGGGCGAAAGTGCACGGGCTTTCTCGCCATCACTGCTCGTTCCTCTTTTCTAGCATGCTGAAATAAAGCAAGAGATGAAATCAAATCAAACATCACCGTGTAACGTTATATGCGTATTACTCAGAAAGAAACGACTGTTAACGTATCGTATTATATTATGATACATTCATACACCTTTCCTCGCTGTATGCCTGAATTTAGACGCTTAACGTCTCTTTGCTCCATTTCATTTCTATAATACGAAGCAATCAAAAGAAAAAATGCTGTCACAAACAGCTAGTATAAAAGAAAGCCTACTTAATGAAAAACATGCGCGTAAAATCCCGAACACGAAAATCTGAAATCAGTTCCTAGCCACCGAACACTAAGCGAATAACAAGCAGACAGCACTGCGGTACCCCCCCCCCCCCCCCCCTGCGCATGCTCAAGTTATCGCTACCTAGTGCGCATGCGCGATTTGACGTAGTTTACAACTGTTGTAATTTAATTTTCAGCAATTTTGTGCAATATCACTTCTCCAACGCTTTGATTCCGTTTTTCAGTTTTCCCCCCGTCCGTAATACACTTTCATTTACATTATGGCCTGTGTTTCATACTACTATACTTCTTTCGACGGGGAATGCTCTTTGTGGTTCTATCGGTCTCCTCCTTACACCTTCCTTGCTTTATCCGTCATGCCCTTTTTTGCTTCCAAGATACCAGAATTCCTTCATCTCGTCCACAACCATTAATGCCGATTCGTACTTTGCAGCTCTCCCTTAGCTACGCAACGCCACGAACAACAAGAAGTGTGAAAAATTAAGCAAAGGCTCGAAGAAGATCTGGGGGAAAAGTGATTTTCAAATGATGAGGGCTTCACACAGCGGTTATCGAAAGGGAGAATTTTCATCGTCGAGGAACTGGCAGAACGTTCCGATGGTTGTCTATAGACTTGGTGAGTATGTTGAAAAATAGTGTCCTGTATTGTGTCACTCTGAAGTGTACTGCAGCGTCCAATAAAAGTTGCTTGGCCTTTTATAATAACGTACAACTTACTTTTTGGTGCCCTTCGTAGACATGGCCGATTCAAGCAGTGGGGCACCTGCAGCTCTCAGACGCCTTTAGCTGAATGTGCCACTCTTGGATTGTGAAATGGTGAGGCAAGGTAGATTCCCGACAGTGTGAGTCAGCAGCTGACAGTGCTACGGCGCAGTCGAATGCTAAGGCCCTGTCTCGGCAGTTCTCTCACACCGAGTTCGGTGCCCCCTTGCACTAGAATGTTCCTGTGTTCGCCGAACCCTGACAGCCAACGCCGTTGCTATACTCTGATCATCATAAGTAGACCTCACATTTTAGGCAAAAACCTTTTTTTGTTCATCATCAAATGAAGGCAATAAAAGTTGTACATACACGAATTACGCCAATTTTTGATCGAAAACGCTGGTTTTATAGCATCAAAAAATACCTAATTTCAGGTTAGTACCTGATTGTACCTGAATTTTAAAAATCTAACTAAATAAAATTTTTTACGCATTCTCTCGTGGTCTTCTCAGCGAAGGATTACGCAAATATTTTATCGAAAATTGTAATTTCATAGTACCTAAAATAACTAATTTCATGTTAGAAACAGACTGTACCTCATTTTTAAAAATCCTAAAAATACCTAATTTCATGTGAGAATCTATCAAATTTTTAAAAATCCAGTCAATTAAAGTTTGTATGACTAAACTACTCTTCTGGTCTTCCCGGCTACTTAGAAAACAGCAATTGAATGACAACTCGTTTGTTCGCATGCGTGAACGCCAATCATGAGTCAGACAACGACAGCATACGCCAGGCTGTTCCAGCCCTTCCTGCTCAGCAGAGCGTTGTCGCTCGCTGTGAACCGTCAAATGGGCCGGCAGCGCAAGGAGGAGCCTTGTGATCTGCCTTAGGCGCCTCCCTGCCCTGTCGGAACAGCCTGTTCAAAACACCCTGCACTGTCCTCGTTCTGTCGGCCAGCCTGCTGCTTGGATGTGGTGAAATATTTCGCAGCGACAGCGCATTTGTGGTAAGTCAACCTTGCCAAAAGTAGCTAGCTCCGTGTCAACTCTGATTCGTCAGTGGTTACAAGAATTCCCTGATTTTTCTACAGACGGAAGCATGCACTGCAATGTGTGCAACTAAAAAAAAAAAAAGTTAACCTTTTTTTCTGCTACGCTCACTCAGAGAACAGTGCTGCCATTGTTTTTCCCGAGTTAACTTGGCCCAGACACATGCGAATGCAAACATATTGTTTCTAAATCCTTAACGTAGGTTAATTTTGCTAAGTAGATCTCGTACGTAAATCACTCCACAAATTATTTCTCATTTCTTTTTGTTTTTAGGTCCACAGCTCGTGGTCTTGCGGTAGCGTTCTCGCTTCCCGGGTTTGATACCCGGCGGGGTCAGGAATTTTTCCTGTCTCGAGATGACTGGGTGTTGTTGTGTCGTCTTCATCATCATCATTCCTCCCCATTACGGTCAGAGGAAGGCAATGGCAAACCACCTCCACTAGGACCTTGCCTAGTACAGCGGTGCGGGTCTCCCGCACCGTACCCTACTCTCCTCGGAGTATGGGACCTCATCATCATGAAGTGTTTTTAGGTATGTTCTGAACAGAGATCGCATTTAAGTCAGCGTGTTGCATGGATTAAACACCAGGCAAATTTAAAAAATAAATCAAACTTGAAACAAACGTTTGTAACTGAACCAGATGCAACGAACAAAAACGAATTTCATCTTGACCTGTGTCGAGCCACTGTTGCAGCAAACATACTATTCAATGCAATTGAAAAAAAGCCAGTTCAAAAGTTTTCGAGAGAAATATCGTCACCGCAGCATTCCATCAGAATCCACACTGAGAAAGGACTATTCAGATACTTTATATGAAAACACATTGAGCAGAATAAGGGAAGATATAGGCGGTTCATACATGTGGATATCTGTCGATAAGACGACTGACAGACAAGGTCGATATGTGACTAATGTCATTGTTGGAAAGTTAGATCCTGATAATCGCTCTGTACCTCATCCGATCTGCAGCAAGAAGCTAAAAAGGACTAACCAGGAAACATTGCTCACTTTGTTAATAAAGCTGTCAAATTACCTTTCCCCAACAGTCTAGATCAAAATAAAGTACTTGTAATCTACATTGATGCAGTCGCATACATGACTGCTGCTGTTACATTGTTGAAAGTATTTCACCTAGCCTTGCTCCATATCACATGTCTTGCCTATGCCCTGAATCGTGTAGCCGAGACGATACGTCTCGAATTTTCACATACCGGTATAAATAAGCTACTTTCAGCCATCAAAAAGGCTCTTATTAAAGCTCCTACAAAAATCCAGTTATTTCGAGAGAAAATTTCCAACGTACCACTTCCACCAGAACTCATACTTAATCGGTGGGAATGAGGCTTGAGGCGGTGGAATATTACAGCGAGCATTTGGAAGACATTAAGAACATTGTTCTTAAATTGCGGGAGGAGACAGCGCGCGTTACTTCAGCTAAAGATCTTCTAAAGGACCCAACAATTTCCAACGACTTTGCATGTATAAAATCTCATTATGCATTTTTGGTTCCTATTATTAAAGCTCTAGAGTGTTCAGGGAAACACGTCTACACGCAGTTGCGATTGATAGAAGAGGTGACAGAAAAAATCAACTTGGTCTCAGGTTCTATCGGTAGGAAAGTTAGCGAGAAACTCAAGACAGTCCTACAAAAAACAGGACTGACCACCCTCTGCACAGGTAAAGCGACAGAAGATGCGTGTGCGGTCCCATTGCGCCTAATACCGTCATTTAAATATGCTCCGGTAACATCCGTTGGCGTGGAACGCTCAGTCTCGCCATATAAGATGCTATTAACAGACAGGAAATGCAGTTTCTCGGCGGAAAATCTGGAGAAAGTGGTAGTTATTTACTGTGACTGTAAATATGGGCAAGGACAATAATATAATGTGGGTTTTTGTCAATCTACCTTTCTAGACAATAAAATGTCAGATTTTGGTCATCTATTTTCTGATTTTTATGAACTATTTTTGTAAGTGACAGAACCTATTTTAGGTACCCAATTTAAGATTTTTAGAACCTAAAAGTCCGGGGTCTAATCATAAGAATAAACCTGATGTAAACATTGCACCACGTATTCTTCCGCATTTGTTTGAATCTCACTGGATTTCGTTTCACATGGAGCGAAAGCCACGCTGTGTCCAGTACAGTCAAATACGATCATAAGGATACGTTTTATGCTGTGTGACACGCACATAGACTGAGCGATAATGTGCGCGACAACGGCTTAACCGGCGCATTAAACGTGGACAGCACCGGCCAACCAGCGGTCCAACTAACTTGCAATGACGTGAGCAGTTGCAGTTCAGACGTAAAAAGAGATGGGCAAAGAAACAATACAGCTTCGAATATTATTTAATTGTTCAAGAGAATGAAATAATGTCCGGCAAAACTCCAGCACCACCTCGCGCTTTCTAGGTGACCAGGCGGAAAGCACAAAATGCTGTCGTTCTTACCTAACACAGTATTCTAATTAGAAACAAGAGTGATGAAAATTCATCACTTAACAAGCAAAGGGTAATTTTTCTGAGCGAGCTATGTGTGATACAAAAGCATACTGCAGGTTTTTCATCATACTGTTGAAAACTGAAGCCACAGAAAGTATTAATTACAGTCCAGTATTAATTACAACTGAGAGATTGCAGGGGACTCTCACTTCTGATTCGGTGTAGGGAATACGATCTACTGCGATTTGACTTCATACATTATGATGAAATGGTGGGCAGTAGTTTATGGTCTTGTTTGGATGCTCTAGGGAAGGCAATACGGTAAGCTTTACCTGCGTTCAAAGGAACAGGGTACCGACTTAAACGACTGCAGCAAAAGCACGGCGTTATCCGTTTGACCTATGGCAGCGCCATCTAGCGAGCCAACCATAGCGCCATCTGGTTTCCCCCTTCAAGCTAGAGGAGTTTCGTTCTTTGTAGTTTTTTCGTTTGATGCTTATTTCGTGAGACATTTGGCCCGGTCGCAATCAATGGACCACCCTGTATGTGTAAATATAGAAGGTGGCGGGTGATGGGCTGCAATTAGCCTGAGACGTGCTGCGTATTAAGATTCAGTTCCAGAGATCTCACTTACCGTCGGACGTCTCTTACTGCGATCATCCACAATAGAGCTCGACAAGTCCGTGAATTAAGCATACGAAAAGGGCAGAAGACTGAGCAGCCAACTTCATCACTCAAAAGTTCGACTTAAAGCAGAACTACATGTCCGCGCCACTGGGTGTATACTCTATTCTTCCCTCTATCAAGACGATCCGTCGCACATCAAACTGCGCTACCGTCCGTGGGTAGGTAATGAATGAAGTTCGTGTGGCTTCCAATCTGCTGCAAACCTATCGATTTCAGAGCACTTCGGCGACCTGCAGGTCAATTTCGCTGCATATAGACAGAAATCTTTCAACCTACGAGGAAGCAAAAGCGCTTGTGCGTGCTACCAACATATGATTCACTTCATGCGCTAAGAGATGGGGGATTTCGCCTCCCGCTAGCTCAATCCTGCACGTTTTATTGAGGCGTGGCGATTAACTATTGCGCAATACCGTGTCATTAAATTTAATGCTCATGAACGTATACAAAAAAATTGCGTAATATGCTCAAGTGTAACGTTGAGTTCGAAGCCTGTAAAATTACTGTATTACAAAAAAAGCATGTAGTTTTATAACTTTTTTGAGTTACGCTACAATACGTAAGCTACTAGCCTGTAAAACTGAGTAAGAAAATAGAGAAACTTGTTAACTTCCCAGCGTGTCCATATGGACACAATTGAGACTAGTTTTGTTTTTAATTCATTGTTGGCTTACAATTATTTTTACCGTTGGCGGTCACATATTGTTTTCAGGGAGGGTTTGAATTTTACGTACGTTAACACTTCATTGTTGCCTTTTACACTGTGATTGTGGCAGCCTGTATTTCAGGGAGTACTTTGACGTCCGCAAGGGAGCATGTTGATGTAAAGTAAGTAATGTTTCGTAAAGAACTTCTTGATTCTGGCATGTGAAGCTGTTTGCAGTATATCTAAATATGTTTATAGAGATTTTCATTTGAGAAAAGTTGTTATCCATCGATTCACTTTCTGTTTATGAGGTGATTATTTCAGCCGTGTCCATATGGACACGCTGGGCAGTTGCAGGGCCAAAATTGATTTCGTTTCTTTTTCTCTTTTCATATCATAACAGAAGTCTGGCAGAATCTTTAGAGCCTGGTTTGACTGTGCAGGATGTTTTAGACATCCTGTTTGAGGATTCAAACGCTCCTCAGGCTGATGGAATTTACATCAAGCCCCCTGATCCAGCAGTCCTCACGGATGAGGATTCGGGTGATGAGGATGAAGGAGGAATAGCAGATAATCTCAATCCTAGACAACTCCGGGCTGAAGCTGAAATAAGATTAAAACACACACACACACACACACACACACACACACAGAAACAGATTTTAGAAATATAGATTACAGGAACAGAAATATGCAAAAAAAACCTGGGTTCATGGCGCACTAATTTCAAATTTGAAGTCTTTTCCTGATCCATGCTTTGACACGTATGTTGGTAAGTTTGCAGTGGAAATTTTCGAATTATTCTTTGATGACGATACAATTCCTAGTTGATGAGTCAAACAACTACGCATTTTTCAAGAACTTACCAAATCCTAGTATAACTTCTGAAGAAATGAGGTGTTTTCTGGGGATCCTCATTCTAGGTAGTTACAACTCTCTTCCTAATAAGTGGTTATACTGGGATTCCAATTTAGACACACGGAACGATTTTGTATGCAATGGCATGAGGAGAAATCGTTTTTAACAAATTCTTAGATTTCTGCACTGTAACAACAATAACAAATTTGATGAAAAGGACAAGATGTGAAAAATTAGACCCTTTATTGAAATGGTAAGAGGCAAATGTAATAAGCTGTTTGTTCCTCAGCAACATCTGTCTTACGAT